>NC_069725.1:4970446-6390446 GCF_027358585.1 Pangasianodon hypophthalmus
TTGATACAGTGTGTGTGTGTGTCTGAGAGAGTGTATGATGACAGAGCGAGTGAGAGAGATGTTAAGAGGAAGTCACAATGAGAGGACTGGGAACCGTGTTAAAAATAAATCTGTCAGCGGTTCCCGTATTGCACTGTGTGTTACAGCAGAGCTGACAGACACCGAAAAGTAGTTAACAGCACTGATAAATAAGGTTTGGAAAAAAATGCGTATGTAAAAAGACATGCGAGAGATTCTGGACCACTAGTTTGCTACATTATTTAGAGTGGAAATCTGTTAAAGTATGTGATATAAGCTGGAGAAATGGAGAGATGGACTCATGCCATGTTTTATCTCTGTAATGATCCATCTCTCTTCTCTGTGTCAGACTTCACTCAGTGCTGATTGATCTGCCCTTCTTCCATCCTGTATACGTGGAGAGAAAGCAAAAGGAGTCATGGTGAGGACAGAGAGCTTCCTATCTGCCAAAGAAAGGAATAAAACACAACAGTGCATGCTGTTATAGGAAAATAATCAATGCTGGGATGGTGTGATGTAGCCCAACACAAAGAGGAGTTACTGTTACCGTCCTGACGTTGATTATTTTCCAATAAGAGCATGTCCTGAAGTGTTATATTACTCGTATTATACCATAGCAATTAAAAAAATGTGGAAAATCCACAAAACAAGTCAGTTCCTGTTATCAGTTATGTTATAGCAGCCGTGAACAGTCTCCTCACCAGCCTTCTAGGTATATTAGTCATGTTATTGAGAAGCCAGAAAGTACAAAGTCCTCTGTCTTACTGACTGTTACAAATCTCTGACACTGGAGACTCCTTCCAAAAATAACAAATAAATGTTTCCTTTCAAACACATCACCATATCAATGATTATACATTTTTTCTTCTTAAATAACAGTACATTTAAATCACTTTATTATTAGGCCTAGATTATGTTTAGCACAATAATGTTAGAACTGCTATTATAGAAAATCTATCAACCCCATTCTTACCAGTCAGATTCGACAATTTCAGAGCGCTGTGGTATAGGTTCTCCATAATGTCCCATTTGTCTTTGGATGGGACTGTCAAATGTCTGGAAAGTTTTTTTTGTTTTTTTTAAAAGTCGTGATATGATAACTATGTTGCAAATTTCTGAAACATCACAGTATTGCCAGGTTTCAGCAAGGGTTTGTGATGAAACAGACATCTGAGTTAATATGTTGAGGCCATAACCCAAGTATCTCAAATTATTAGGTTGTGACCATGAAGCCCACAGATTAACATGTTGTCTAATGTCATACTTAATACTGTATATGGCCTCCAGTTAATTATTTGCCAGGGATGGGTGAAAAAGTCTATTTGCTTATGGTGACACAGGCTAATGGTATTCATGTTGCAACTCCAGTGGCAAGCTTGCGTATCTCATTTATGCATCATTCCAGTGTAATATTATCACTCAGCTCCATGTTTGGTGTCCAGAATGGTCCAATTCAGTTGATTTCTGTTTAAATACAAGTTGTGACCAGTTGCAGTATTTATACTTAGATAACCATTTCATGGTGACGAAATACTCGTTGCATCAATATAGTTATTTGTGGCTACACCTTGTTACAAAATAACCACCGTGTCTCCTAGTGGCTCTGTAAAAATCAATACAATTTCAGGATTTAATAAAAATGTGTGTGTATTTTTTGTGTGTTTGTATTGGACTAGGAGTTTGTTGGCCTTTTGGTTTGGCTGCTGGGTACAGCCAGGGTTAATCAGCTACAGTACTGGGCAAACATACATACATACACACACACACACACACACACACACATAGAGGTATCACAGATACTCACATTAAAACATTCTTCACACCCACACACACTTCTGTCCCCATGTATTAACTAGAACACAGAGTGCTACACAAAATGGATGGATCACACCCAAAAGAAAGACAATCTGGGTGTAACTGTTTCATTTTGATGACTCACTGTGCAACTGAATGTGATAGTACTGTATGTTTACACTGACAATATCTATCGGCTTTGCATTTCAGCTTGTTTTTATTGTCAATTCTCATATATAATGACAACAGAAATTTAAATCTTATGAACCTTTATCCAGTGCATCTGTAATATGTGTGATTACCACAAATAAGAATTTTGACACATTTCCCTTTCCTGAGAAATGAATGAAAATCTGTTTAGTTACTCTTTAGTTAACAGTCTTAGTTAAGGTCTTAGGATGAGACTGACATGACAGAAAATCTTTCCAAAGCTGTTCTTATGTAGTTTCCTCCAAACATTTAACAATATAGAGCAATACTATAAAAAATGGTGATAGTATGTTTCATTAGTCTTTTAGTATCCATGGGCCATTAAACTCACACAAACAAACCCATGCATAACCACAAATCCTTCCTCCAGAAAAGCAATCCCATCTCTGAAAGGATGAATTATATACATTTAGATTTTAAGTTATATAGATTTTCCCAGTTTTTCTTGCCAATTTGTTCAATTGCCAATTCCCTCCCACCCTATCATATGACAGCTATCAACCACAGATGTGCTTCCTCCAAGACACCATCCAATGGGAACTTTTCGAACTGTTGCTCATGCTGCTTCACAGTGCAGCATAACACACACGGAGGAAAGTGCTATCTGCCCTCTTCCACATACATGAACTCACAGATGCCAGTGATTGGCTAGTGTCACTGTGATTGACAGGGAAGAGAAAGTATGCCATCCCTCACATCCAGACCCATGGCCCATTTTGCTTCTTTGGTCACAGATGTGGCATCTTCGAGATACAAACTTCTGATCTCCCGATGATAGAGTTTTTTTAATTTAAAAATTCACAAAAGTGTTCTAGAAAAATACATTTTGCATAAATGTTTATTGACTGCTATTTGAATAAATACACTATATGGCCAATATGTATGTGGACACCTGACCATCACAGCCATGTGTGGGCCTTCCCCAGAGTGTTGCCACAAAGTTGGAAGCACTGGAAACATGTCCAGGATGACAATGCACAAAGTGAGGTCCATGCAGACATGGTGTGTCAAGATTGGAGTTTATTGTCATTTCAGCAATATACAAGAACATAGTGAAATGAAACGTTTCTCCAGGACCAAGTTGCTACATAAGACAAGCACAGAACAACACAGAACTACAAGGGACTACATAAATTATACAATAATTGAGTGTCCTGCACAGAGCCCTGACCTCAACCCCACTGAACAACTTTAGGATGAACTGGAACTATGACTGCACCCGAGACCTCCTTGTTCAACACCAGTGCCTGACCTCACTAATGCTATTGTGGCCGAATGATCACAAATCCCTACAGCCACACTCCAAAATCTAGTGGAAAGCCTTCCCAGAAGAGTGGAGCTTATTATAACAGAAAAGGGGGACTAAATCTGGAATGGGATGTTCAACAAGCACATATGGGTGTGAGGGTCAGATGTCCACAGATGTCCTTTTGGCTATATCGTATGCTTTCTATTCTTTTCTTGTTACAAGGAAAGTTGTCGAAATGATTTATCTATGGTAATCACACATAAGCTACAGACATGATAGATATTAAGTTGGAAAAAATACTGAGGAATTCCTTTAACTTCCTTCCAGTAACCGCTTATCCTGTTCAGGGTTGTGGTGGATCAGGAGTCTATCCCGGAACGATGACGTGAGGCAGGAATACACCGCCACCAGTCCATCAAGCACCATGAACACACACATTTACACACAGGGGCAATTTATCATACCACCTCATACCACCATATGCCCTATCATAGAATCCAGAGGAAACCTGGTAAGAAAACAGGAAGATCTTGCAAAACTCAACACAGGTAGCAACCCGAGCTCAGGGCTCAGGATCTAATCAGGGCTCCTGCAGCTGTGAGGCAGCAACGCTATCTGCTGCACCACCGTGCCGCATTTATTCAATAATTTAATGAAATGATTTAACCTGTTGTCTTTGCTACTTGATCAAAACTGTATCTTGTGTGTGTATGTGTGTGTGCATATACATGTGAGTTATCTGCCATGAGCATACAAATCACATGCCTGAATGTTATCCATTGCTGTTATTTTTACCCAGGCTCAAACACACACACACACACACACACACACAGACACACACACAAACCACAGATAAAGATAAGTTGTCAGTCATCTGTACTCTACCTGTTCTACATCACCTCAGATCATCCAGGTACTGAGCACACACACACACATACACACACACATACACACACACACACACACCTCTCTCTTTATTCTGTTTCCTTTTCTACTTCCTTTCTTGCATCCTTTTTTTGCCGTCTGTGGTTTGATCTATTTTCTCTCAGCTTGAATTCACTGTGTGATGCCCCATTTCTCTTGTATGAAAGGGAAAAATTTTGCACTTTTCACGTGTCTCATTCCATGTATTAGGCTGTGAGAATGCTACTACATGTGAGGGAATCATTTCAGATAATAGGAGTGATGATTAAATTTGACGAAAAGGGAAAGGAAGCCATGGAACCATGTTTATTTCATAAGGCACTCTTTCTTTTTCTATCTTATTATGCTCTGTGTGTGTGTGTGTGTGTGTGTGTGTGTGCGTGTGCTGCAAAAGAAACCGACAATTTAGAAGGAAAATATAGCTTTAGGAACAGAAAGACAGAATGCTACGGAAGGTTCTGGATACTGGCCTTATCAGAGATGATTATCTTCATTCACACACTTTTTCTGATGCTGTATTGATTATGAATACCAAATCAAGTCTCCTTAAAGTAAAGGAAAGAAGAGTCTGTCAAGGTACACTATTGAGTAATTACACTTTTGTGATTTCCTGAATGCAGCTCTTCATCCTGTGCAATTAGCAAGCTAGCTAACAAGCTTAGGCTGAATAATCAAATCTCAGGAAATAAGATTTGTCTTCCTGTATTACGATTAATATTACATTGATGTAATAGTGAAGATTCAAATCTCATTATAGAGTGTCAGAGTTACAGTCATCATAATACGTAATCACACTATTGTGTGTAGCTTAGATGTAGCTCTTCACCTTGTGCAATTAGCAAGTATGCTAACAAGGCTATGCTTAATAAACAAAACTCAGAAAACAGAAATTACGAATTGTAATAACTTATAATGTTGATTATTTATAGAATTTTTTTTAAAAAAATATCCAGTATTATAAGTTTATTACTGTTTGTTACTAAAATCTTCATGTATTATGAAAAATCCACCATCCTGAATTATTATCTAGAAACATATACAACATAATTGTAATTATTTATTACAAGAAAACTAGCAGCAGAAAACAAATCAGACTGTGTAAGTACCATACTACCCATGCTAAATGATAAATGACATCAAAAAAAACAAAAATTAAGCAACAAAAATGAGAATAAAATTATAGATGATTATCGAATGACATTCTAATGAACAACTGAGTTTTTAATTCACAAAAAAATAAATGTGTTACTTACATCCATATTACAGTTTCTACCCTAAATGTTAATGGTAGTTTTGCTAGCCGCTAATGCTAGTCAACTTACAGAGCTCTCACAGGCAGTCACACCAGGCGTTAGAGGTTTAATAGTTCAATAATTCTAATTATTTTATCATTTTCAACATTGAATTTTTCAACTTTTTGTTGCAGTACTACTTAACTTATATAAAAAGGACTACCTACAACATATTTATGATTTAGCAAAAACAGCCTGTGTTATGTTTCCTGTGCACAACATGATTATATTTTGGCCTTGTGGTTAGATGGATGTGATAGTAAAGCTTCAAATTCCATGAAGTCAGTGGTACAAACCACTGACTTCATGGAATAATTAAAGATATAAAGTGGTATAAACAGGCTGTAAACATTGAAATACAAAACACTATTGCGATTTTACCCTAGTGCAATTAGCATGCTAGCTGGATTGAAATCAATAAACAAAACTCAGTAAGCAAATAAATAGTGGTTTTATATCTCTAAATGACTAAGCATTTCGTGGTAGAAGACGATATAAATATACCATAATGTGCTTATTACTCTACAGCAGTAAAACGCTGCCGTACATTATGCAAGAGATCCGCCATTTTGAAATCTAGCTCATGGCATGACGTTATTTCTTGGCTTAAGAATTACGTGGGTGTGTTTATGTTGAAGATTTACCTCCAGTGAAATTAAAGATAAGAAATGATTGTAAATTTTATAATCTGTCAATGCAGTGTAATTAGCAAGCTAGCTAGCTACTAGCCTTGCTCTGTTAGGAATCAGGCAGTACTGTATCTCCGAATGACTCAGCATATCATGGTGGATGTCAGTATAAAAATAAGAAGCACCAGCCTGGTATGTGCTTATTACTTTACAGCAGGAAAAGCTGCCTGCATTATGCAGGAGATTTGCCATCTTGAATTGCAATTACTTTGATGCATCTCCTGTCCACACCATGACGTTATTTCTTGGCTTCAGACTGAGATGGATGTGATGGTGGAGCTTCACGGCGGGACGCTGCTGTGACAGTGTCATGGTTCCTGTGGTTATTCAGAGAGCTGGCCAGGAGGACAGAGAGAGAGATCCAAGGATGATATAATCTGTTCCACACTCATGCTAGTTTAAACTCTCTCTCTTTCTCTCTCTCTCTCTTTCTCTCTCTCTCTCTCACACACACACACACACATACCGTTACTCACTACATATGGAGAAGGAGAGAAACCTCAACAGAGCTGTATCAACAGTTTTAACAAATGCACACATCTTTTTCAGTCTAATTCTGAAAAAAGGAATCAATCACACCCAGGCATGCTCTTATAGGAAAATAATCAACTACATGCATGTGTGATGCAGCCTGATACAAAGAGTTATTGTTCCAAGCCGAAAATTGTTCATTTTCCAATCACAGCACATACCACAGCAATTTGCAAACAATTAAACATTTTGTATTATTAAAGAAGGACACATCACTTTTATCCGTTTATAGTTACATTTAACATTGTGGAATGTCCAATAAACAAGATATTTCCTGATCCCACTCACCAGCCAGTTAATAAGACAAAACGCAGCTTTGAGAACCCAGAAATGAAAAGTTTCAGCTTTACTTCTGACTGTTACAAAGCACTGACACTGGAGACTCCTTCCAAAATATATTTAATTAATAAACATTTCCTCACAGAAATGTTCAACATTTGAACATTTATGCAATTACATTTTTTTTAAATCTGTTTATGTGGATCTGATTCGAGTATTCAGCAGTGTTGTGGTATAAAAATAAATATAACAAGCAAAAACATCTTGGACTGCTGAAGCTGGGAACCATCATTTGTTTTAGTTTTTAATTTCTTTCTTTATTTCTTCTTATGTCTAAATCCTTTTTTTTTTATACCTGTTTACATGCATGGTGCCACTCACCTGGTCATGTCTTGAAGTTAATGTAGCAGAACGCAGACAAGGTGTTTGTTAAATGGCTTATTTCTCTGGAAGACTTGCTTCTCTGTATTGAGCTGGCATATATCTTTTAGCCTTCTTTTTCTTGGAAGTGCTTGAGTAATGCTAAACATTAAACTAGCCATTCAGCAAATCTATTTCAGCGTCAAAGCCTCAAGCCTTCCCTTCTTTATTGACTGATTCATTCACCCGCTGGCTAATGTGAAAAAACATTGTCTTATTCGTGGAGTCTCTCACTGATACTGAGAACAGATTTCTGCCATGATCCCACATGCTGTTATTACTTAGAACTAACTTTTGTACATTATTGTGTCTGAGCTGTTACCTGAATTGTGGTGATGAGTATGAGTGGAACTGCAGAAATGTTTGATATGAATACTATCAAAAATATTTTTCATAAAACTTTTGTATTCTATTCCTGGAACAAAGTAACAATGCATAATATATGAACACGGGGGAGGTTTCATCCTCTGCACAGACAGTACCCAGAGGTTAGGATCGAACTGGAGACTCTGGAGATGTGAGGCAGCAACACCGCCTACTCCAGCTGTCAATCATGCTACCTGTCAATTCAGAAGCTTTGGCTCTTGCACCAGCTTTCAGATGTTCGAGTCTAGCCAAGCTCACATGCTTGTATTTTGGGGGGTGTAGCTTTGTATCTGATTCAATTTTAAGTTTCAAAACAGCCAGCTTCAGCTACTTTCCAACAAAACCATCAACTGTGCATTTACAAATGGACACATTTTGCAGAATCATAGTTGTTTTATTCCTTACTTATTGCAGTATACCTGCCTCTAGGTCAAAGTTGAATATTATATTAGTAGAATAAAGAAATGTTGTGTATAGGTGCTTTGTAAACATCTACTTTTGCATCTGTGTGTTTGTGTGTTTGTGTGTGTGTGTGTGTGTGTGTGTGTGCGTGCGCGTATATATATGTGTGTGTGTGTGTGTGTTTGTGGTGTACATTAGGTCAAGGTTGCTGCATTGCATCATCTCATTTGACAGGAATGGTGAAGCCGAACACACCCCTGTAATCCATCATTCCTCATTCATCCTCTTATAAGGCAAAACCTTCATTCACACAATCCAAAGAGAGAGAGAGAGAGAGAGAGAGAGAGACAGAGAGTGAGAGAGAGTGATAGAGAGAGAGAGAGAGCATCAACTGCAGCAGAGGGGGGAGGAGGGGGGACCAGGAGGATGAGAGAACGACAGAGAGAGCGCTGTTGAGATAGAGGGAGGAGAGCAGAGGAGACGAAGGGACGCTGCATCTTGTGCTCTTGTTTCTCATTGACAAAGTGCGTGATTTGTTTCGTCTCCCTTGTCTCACACATACACACACACACATACACACACACACACCTGCAGGCAGCAGTGCAGCACAGAGCCATAGTCGGAGCAGCTCAGTGGGCATGATGTAATAGAAACGGCATCATCGCCTATCAGCACCGTCCCGGCTGCAGCGACATCATCGGAGTCAGCGATAACAACGAGCGCATCCTGGACCATCGGAGGCAACATCACCGGTGAGACTACAAGCAATTGTTGCTCATCCTCTCTCACTCATGCACACACGCACAGTATTGTGTATACCAAAACATACAGGTGCTTCTGTCAGATTTAATAACACTGTCAATAATGGCTATAACTCTGGCTATGAATGTCATTTGGCATAGAAAATATAAACATCTTTTTGCATCTCTTTGCCCCCTTCTCCCTCGGACCACCCCACAGGCATCACACTGGGTTCTGCGGAGTGTGCGGGGCCGCCGGAGGCCATGCGTCTGGTCCACGGCACAGAGAAACAGACCTTCTCCTTTAAGAAGTGCTCTGCCTTCCAGTTCGTCAAGAGGAAGGTGTGTATGTTTATCTCTATGTGTGAGTTTTTGTATGTGTGTGGAACTGCATTGTTGAAACACATTGCTTAAGCTGATTGGTTGGAAAATTGTGCTAAAAAGTTTAGTAAGCTCCTCCCAAATGTTATTAATCAACCATATCATCTAATGGATCCCTGCAACTAATGTAGTTAGCAAGCAATTTAGCTCTTCCTTAGTCTGCCTCTAGCTCTTTAGCAATGCTAGTGCAGTTTATGATACAGTGTTACCTAATGTAACCAATAAACATAAACAAAACATCACTGTAATGGGCATAATGTGAGTAGATGCAAGATGCGAGTGCGTAAAAGTATGTGCTTTGTTAGGTCAATCATAATTAGTGTTCACAGCAGGGGTCAAAGCACAGCAAGGCAGCATCAAACAAGAATAATCCATATTCAAAAAAATGTCTAAACCAGGGAGTACATTGAGACACAGAAATCAGAAACCAAGACTTTGGGATGCTACAACATCAAAAGAAACAAAGCACGGTATACACAGACAGACTAATCAAGGAGTAACACAGACCAGGTGAGCACAGTCAGGAAACAAACCAATGACAGGACCAAGGAGGAGACGGGACTAGAACAGAAAACCAAAACATAAGCACATGGTAACCAAAACGTAAGCATTCTCACCATGGGAACTGTGATTGACACTGTCACAGTGTAGTGAAAGTTATAACATTATGTGTCTGATATAGTTTTACTTTCTTCAGTTTGTAACTCTCGCTGCTGTTTTACAAAATAATTTAGTTAAGTCAAAGTCAATTTTATTATCTCTATGCATATTGTACAACAAAATGAAGCCATGAGTGCTGCAGTGCTACATCACATGCTTCAAATAAGACACTTGGGTACGTTAAGACAAGAGTAAACAAAAGTAATCTTAAAGACAAAGATAAAGTAGAGAAGAAAAAGAGAGAAAAAATAGATCAAGTAGGTTTTTCACACAAGTACATGGCTGAGACAGAGTTCCATTACTTGTTAGCTACATTAGTATTGCATCCCAATTGAAAAACTGAAGAAGCAAACATCAGGCACCAAACATATCTTGGCTGACTACTTTGAAAATTGTGCAAATTTTACTGCCAGTGGAACTACTTCTTTAATTACTGAAAGTAGACATTGTAATACTTTTTGTGCTATGTTTTTAGTATCCTGTGACAACCATGAACACAATGTGGAATTTGTATTGGCCATGTAGAGGACTCATAATGTTGAAAAGTGAAGTTTGTTGAGGTTTTCTTAATGAATTTTGGTCCTGCATCACATTTACAGATTTGCAGTTCATTTTTAAGAAGCATACAGTTCAGCCTGAGTGGACGGCCTCTGAATGAAGTACTGAATTAAAAATTAACTCCATTTCAGTTCAGAATTTCAGTTGATCCTGTACTAAAACCCCAGTCTTAAGAGACGTCAGTCATCAACATGATCTAGTCCACTAAATTTCTCTTATCATGCTACATCATTGTCTCATCTACAGCAATACTGTATGATTGGATGATTGATTTAACATTATTTTCTGGCCAGGTAGTTTAGTCGTTTTTGTGTGCTAGTGATTGGAAGGTTGTGAGTTTAAATTCCAATATTGCCAGAGGGACATTTTATGGTTCTTGAGCTTCAAATGCTTGGTTTCAGCCTTAATTCTAAATTGCTTTGGATAAAAAGCTATCGGTGTAAATCTCTTATTCCAAGATAATATACGTACTTCATTACAAAATCCAAGATCAGAGCCCTCTGTCCTGGCAGAAAACATACTGACTGTTATGTTACAGTAAGTGCTGACACTGGAGACTCCTTCCATAAATGTTAAATAAACATCTGCTTACAGAAACCCTAACCATATCAACAAAGACATAGTTTTTAATCAATTTCTATAGAATGTTTGCTATACAAATTCCTGTGTAAGTTGTTACTATAGAAACAATAATATATTAGAATGAGTGCACTAATAGAAATCTGTGATTTGTGTTGTAGCCAGAATTATTGTCAGAGCTGCTTTTAAGAATCAACAGTGCCGTGACACTGACAAAGATGATAAAGTAAAGATGAATTTAAAGCAATGATTTCATATCATAAGATTTGACAATGTGATAAGGTGTAGTACAACGTAGTGTAAATAAGTTTTTGTCCAAAAAACTGTTGAAAAAAATGTTAGCTTTGAAGAGTGGGAAGCCACGCCCCCTTCACTAGGACTGAAAAGCACATCTTTCATGATACGGAAATACCCAGATTCATTCACCCACAACGATTTCCAAATTTCCCTGATACTGTTCTGCATCAGTGCAGCAATACTGTAAATATTAAAACCGGTACACTTGTATTTCTTTTGGTCAAGGCTAAAGAAGGTTTCAGTGTAGCCACTGCTGTATTTAGCAACAGTACAACACAACATACTTCCTCATACTGAGACATGTTCAGAGATTTAAAAAATGTGTTTATGTACGCATGTGTGTTTCTGCAACCCAGTCTAAGATTTTCATACATATTTAATATTCAATAAAATGATCTAATCTCAGATTGTGATAATCTCAAATTGTGAGGTTAAACAAGAAACAAGTCTACACACTACCCCACACACACACACACACACACACACACACACACACACACACATACAGAGTTTTCCACAGTTGATCAGCCACACTGCTATATACAGAAATGTTGATAATACGCCTGAAGGACTTTCTTAGTAAAGACCTGCAGGCTTTCGCTTCAAAATTCCACCACATTGCTTTTGTTTTTGTCCACAGGCGATTGTTGTGTGCCTGTTCAGCTCAGGCTTGTGTCCAAGCTTGCACACACACACACACACACACACACACACAAACAAGCACACGCTCAGCAGATGGATGGGGTGTTAGCAGCTGACTCAGAGAGATTGGTTTTGGGTTGTTATGTAGTTATGCCAACTGTGATTCTGTTTGCAGAGAGAGAGACCAGGATGACTACATATATTGTGTATGTATTTGTATCGTATGTACTTGTACTGTATGTGTACATGTATGCAAAGTGTAGCATGGTGTAGCAAGGTGTGGAGGGTGTAGGGAGGTGTAGAGAAGTGTAGCAGTGGGTAGAGAAGTGTAGTAGGATCTAGAGATGTAGCAGTGTGTAGCAGGAATTAGCAGTGTGTGGCAATGTATGGCAGAGAGTAGCAGTGTTGGCAGGGTGTAGAGAGGTATAGTGAGATGTGTGAGAGTAGGTGTGTGTGGAGGGTGTAGTAAGGTGTGTCAGGGTGTAAAGAGGTGTAGCATGGTGCAACAAGTTGTTATAGTGTAGTGAGGTGTGTCAGGGTGTAAAGAGGTGTAGCATGGTGCAACAAGTTGTGACATAGTGTAGTAAGGTGTGGCAAGGTGTAAAGAGGTGTAGCATGGTGCAAGAAGTTGTGGCATAGTGTAGTAAGGTGTGGCAGGGTGTAAAGAGGTGTAGCATGTTGCAACAAGTTGTGGCATAGTGTAGTAAGGTGTGGCAAGGTGTAAAGAGGTGTAGCGTGTTGCAACAAGTTGTGGCATAGTGTAGTTTGGTGTGGCAAGGTGTAAAGAGGTGTAGCGTGTTGCAAAAAGTTGTGGCATAGTGTAGTAAGGTGTGGCAGGGTGTAAAGACGTGTAGCATGGTGTAACAAGGTGTGGCAGGGTGTAACGAAATATAGAAAGGTGTAGTAAGGTTTGGAGCGAGGTGTGGCAAGGTGTAAAGAGGTGTAGTATGGTGTAACAAGGTGTAACAAGCAGAGTACAGAAAGGCATCGTAGAGTGTAGCAAGGTGTGGCAGGGTGTAGAGAAGCGAGTCAGCATGTAGCGAGGTGTAGAGAGGTGTGGCAGGGTGTAGCACCTCACTACACTATGAAAAGTGTTTTGAGTTGTGACAGGGTGCGGCAATGTGTGGCGGGGGCATGTTCTAGCATGGTGTAGCAGGGTCTAGCAAGGTGTGGCAGGGTGTAGCGAGGTGTGGCAAGTTGTGGCATGGTGTAACGAGGTGTATCACAGTGTGGCAGGGTGTAACAAGGTGTAGCATGGTGTAGCAAGGTCTGGCATGGTGTAGCAAGGTGTGGCAGGCTGGAGCGAGATGTGGCAGGGTGTTGCAAGTTCCGGCAAGGTGTAGCAAAGTGTGGTAGGGTGTAGCAAGGTGTCGCAGGTTTTAGCTAGGTGTGGCAGGCTGGAGCGAGATGTGGCAAGTTGTGGAAAGGTGTAGCAGGGTGTAGCATGGTCTAGCAAGGTATGGTAGAGGTGTCTCACATTGTAGCAGCAGGGTGGCAGGCTGCTCCAAACGCAGCACATTTCTTAGATGGTAAATGGCTCTAGCTAAAGATGTTCTAATGGCACCATTTGTAAAAGGGAAATAAAGTAACATAACATAATAAGCTCTCTGTTGTACGGTTAACCCCTGTTTTCTAAAAGTGTTGTATTCATTACACGCTGACATTTGCAGCTGTCCTCCACCTCTTGGTGTGATATCAGCTTGCATAAAGAAAGCAGAGAGAGAGAGAGAGAGAGAGAGAGAGAGAGAGCTGTATTGGAAAAGTTGAGTCATCATTAGAGCAATTCAGTTCTCCCTCTGTCTGTCTTTCTCTCTCTTATATACAGTATGTGTGTGTATGTACATACATATATATATATATATATATATATATATATATATATAGAGAGAGAGAGAGAGAGAGAGAGAGTGTGTATTTATGTATTCTCTACATATGAGTGTGTGTATGTGTAAAGCTGAAGGAAGAATATGCTTCAGTTTGTTAAGGATTCATCAATTCAATAATTCAATGCGCAGAGCGTGAGACAGACAGAGAGAGAGACAGAGAGAGAGAGAGAGAGAGAGAGAGACAGAGAGAAGGGGAAAGAGAGAGACATTAAGAGAGGCAAAGAGCAAGGGAGAGAGAGAGAGACAGAGAGAGAGAGGGAGGGAAGGAGGGAAAGATGAGAGTGTTTCAGTCTCAAAGCCAGAGAGTTCAGCAATGCCAGCAGAGTGGCACACAGACAGCAGGGGATGACACTGACACGACTTTGAAAATCAGATCAAAGGAGTGTATGTGCGTGTATGTGTGTGTGTGAGAAAGAGTTTCAGAAAAGCGAGAGAATGCAAGAGTGAGTGAGAGAGCGAAACAGAAAGAGACAGAGTGAGCGAGAGACATTCCACACATATGGGGGATAGTTGATGATGTTGGCACTGAAATTAATCCAACCAAAATAATTTATTATTCTACAGTTATTTTAATCAGTTGGGTGAAAAGAGAGATCAAAAGGAAAGAGGACAGAAATTCAGCTTTCATTTCTTCATTCCTCGTTATTTCTCTATAAACGTCTTGTTATTTTGGTGCATTTCTAATGATTCTGTCGAGTCCTTTAGAGAAAAGAGAACGATAAATCTAAAGAGCTGCTTTAAATAGGGGACCAGTGTGTGTGTGTGTGTGTGTGTGTGTGTGTGTGTGTGTACTTTGGATGCCATTCTTGCTCATCTTTACCGTAACAGATATGATTCAAGACTTGCTGAGTTAATGTTCAGCTGAAGTATGCAACTAAACATACAAGGTCCTTGATAAAATCCACATGTACAGAAATATGTAGATATAAAGAAACAAATCATGCTGTTCTGTACATTTAGTTCGTCTGTGTAGTTACCCAACACTTGTTGTGAAATGTGTTACTGAATAATAAATTGCTTGACGTGGCGGTTACACAAAAATAAGAATTAAATAGAGAGAAGGACTGGGGTCTAATCATGAAATCCAGATTTTCTGAATATATAACTTGGAAAAGCCCCCAAACCTTCTAATGTTCTACAATTATTGCTTTTTGCTAATACAAAAGACATTCCCTTGAAGGTACCAACCTGGGAACAAGTGTTTGTACCAGTTTAGTACATTCATTCATTCATCTTCAGTAATGACTTTACCCTAGTCAGAGTTGTGGTGGATCCAGAGTATATCCTGGGAACACTGGGTGCTTGGAGGGAATAGACCATAGATGGGACCCCAGGCCATCACAGGACACCATGCACACACATTTACACACTTATTCACACCTAAAATTAGGGGCAATTTAGCATAATCACCTACTGGCATGCTTTTTTGGGAGGAAACCCATGCAAACATGGGGAGAACATACAATACTCCACATAAATAGTAACCCAAGCTGAGGATTGAAGCAGGGAACCTGGAGCTGTGAGGCAGGAACATGCCTTCCGTGCCACCCTTGGAGAGTTTTAGCAATAGCTGATTCTTTGCTTCTTTCTACTTAAAAAGCTACTTAGCTGTCAATGCTCCTGTAAAACAAAGGGCTAAATTCTTCAAAACTGTTCCCCAGTCCATAAAGTGATTCAAAACACCTAAGTGTTGCTCCAACTGAAGACTGCAAACAATTTTATGTGATGCTGTAACTCACATAAAGGCCATTGTAATGTGTTTGAATGCTGTGTGTGTGTGTGTGTGTGGGTGTGTGTGTGGGGATGAACAGGTACGAAGGTGGATGAGAAACCCGAAGGTGAGTGTGGAGAAGCCCCAGGCTAAAACCTTCCTCTCACCGTGTCCCAAGTGTCAGGAAGGACAGGACCTGTGGTACACACACTTCCCCACCTCGTACGCTTGCTGCCCCTACAGCCCTGGAGGGTATTACCTCCCGCACCCACCCAGTCCGTTGTGCCAACCCTGCATGCCAGGCCCACGGGACAAGACCAAAAACTGCAAGGTCAGACTCTTCTATATCTTCAGTCTGACTTAAAGACTGGATTCCAGTGTATTGTTTAGTGTATTTAGTGTATTATAATACAACATTTATTTATTTTTTTAAAAATAAATTATTGGCGATGTTAAAAAGATATTGTTGGAAAGACAGCATAAAGATGGGACATCTTAGTGGGGACTCCTGATGACTGGTGATGGTGGAAATAAGAGATAGAGGTCATCAGAAATGATGCTTTTGCTTCAGATTTACCCATGCTAGTCATATTAACACATATTTCAACTTAACTTGGAAGTGAGAAGTAGGAATTTTCGAGCTACTAAGTGGGACAAAACATGGACTCATCTGTGAAAGCGTGTGTCTTGATATCAAAAAACTACCCAGATAACATTAGTGAGCATGAGTTCTTGATTATTTATGTAATCAAAAGAGAGAACTGTATGTTCAGTGTTACAGACTTAACTGAATAATGTGTCTATGCTCTAAAGTAAAGACTACTAAAAACTCTTTTAAAGTAGTGAAGTGATATTTTATTTAGTGGCCATTTTGACATCATATGCTGAACTTGGGGTTGAGGACATCTTCCTGAGTTGAGGTGGTATTTTAATTCTAACCCACAGTGAACACGTTTCAGTTTTTCCAGAAAAATTGCCTGTTTTAGCTTCTCCTTGTTGGCATGTGAGATGTTGGTTCTCCTAGATCTCCTGAGATCTCCTGCATTGGATGGATTTAAGGACTTTCACTCTGTCTCTGTGTGTTAGTCACGCTGTGCAGGTCTTCTCACTCTCTCTGTCTGCTTATACCGGTTAGATGAGGCTGTAGAGCCTCACACTGTCTCTCAGAGTCTTGGAAATCTGCACTGATGGTGCCTTTTCCAATCTCTCTCTCCGTTTTTGTCCTCTCTCTCCTTCTCACCTCTCTTCTGCACTGATGGTGCCTTTTCCAATCTCTCTCTCCGTTTTTGTCCTCTCTCTCCTTCTCTTTTGTGTTCTGGGTTAGATGATAATCTCCTAGCGGGGTGTTGAGCATGCGCGAAGCTGCTTTAAACGCCAGTCGAGATGCTGTCACTGCCCAAACCTGAAAGACAGAATCAGACAGAGTTAGAGACAGAGTCAGAAAGAAAAGATGATCCATTACATCATTCATGCTCTTTTACAGCAGCCTCGAGCCCGGGGCTGTCATCTTTAATCCAACGAGGAAATAACTATGTTGCTCAGTTTAGAAGCAAACTAGCATCAAACTAGCAGACAACAAAAGCGTTTAGCAGCAGAACCGCGTGTTTCTGGTGTGAAGGAAAATGAAGGAGGACACATACTGTATGTGCTAATGACAGCTATGACAGCCTTATCCACTCTAGCTTTGACCTGTGACCGAAGGAAATATGTGTTTAACACATATTTATTGACATAGATCATTCAATTTACCTGTGAGCCTTGTGCATTAATGTGCATTAAATCACTTTTTACAAGCATTACATTAAGCAAATCAATGCACCTACAGTATAACAATAATAACTATAATAATAATAATAATAATAATAATAACCTGTTAAATATTTGAGTTGAATAAAGAACTTAGCATGGCAGGTTAACTGAGTTACCATCAACTTGTTAGGTTAAATAAACAAGCCCATTTATCTGGGTTAGATGAACTCAGCATGACTTCTGTCCAATAGTTCCTCATTCTTGTTTTTAAAAACAGCCCAGTTTAGTTTGTTTTTAACTTAGCCATTTTTAGAGTGTAAGGATATTTTCCAGATGGCTCATGGGTGTCTGTATTTATATTTGCTAATGTTCACCTACAGTTTGTGTGTGTGGTATGTGTGTGTATGTTTACAGTGACTTCCTGCTGGCATATTCTATGTCAGATTTGTGGATAGCAACACTGAGCTCCATGATGTTTTAAATGGAAAAAAAAAAAACCACTCTTTAAGAAATTTATTTTGCAAACGAAAAATTTACTAGCATCACATATTCAGCATGAAATGTTAATTTGTTACTATTGACATTTTTTTTCATTTTGAGGATGGGATTTGGGTAATAAAAATTCACAAATTTATTTTGTCAGACTTTTCACGATCAGG
Source organism: Pangasianodon hypophthalmus (assembly GCF_027358585.1). Taxonomy (NCBI): domain Eukaryota; kingdom Metazoa; phylum Chordata; class Actinopteri; order Siluriformes; family Pangasiidae; genus Pangasianodon; species Pangasianodon hypophthalmus. The sequence continues at coordinate 4,988,483 of NC_069725.1, forward strand.
TTAGTTGGTCCAAATCTGAGCACCTGTTAAATGAAATGAAATAAGACTCAATATTATTGGATCATATGTTCAATAACTTATAGTACCATATTTCTATTGTTATTAGTGAATATATTTCCCTACCAAAGAACAAGCAATGAGTGAAGAATGTTACATTTTGATCTATGACAAACTTACAGAATTTATTTTCAGTCACTCCACGGCTATAAGATTTTTCTCTCCAGTTAATTTAACAACCATTCAACACCCCCAAAATAAAAACCGTGTCCTTTTCGTGTTCCAGTAACTGCTCAGCATTGCTATTCTTAGTTTCTAGAAATGTATAATGATTAAGTGACATTACTCTTAACACATGATTTCAGCTGAAGAGTATGCTAATGAAGGGCCTGAGGCGACATTAGGGATTGGCTTCCTTCATTCTCTTTCGTTATTATGCATAAAATTGTTTTGAACTTCGGAATTCTTTCAAAGAAGTCATTTTAGTATTCTGGGTGGTAAAGTGGCATTTCATAGGAACAGTTAATGTGTCATTACAATGTTTACTTCCTCTAGAATTAGAGTCATAAACCCAATGTTCCCTACCTCTGGAACGAAAGCCTCTAGGAGTGTTTTTACTGCAGTGTTGGCCTGATTGTTGGCATATTTGCTTAATTTGAGTGGATTTGGCAGAGGTTCAGTCTGTCCAGGTTCCAGCTGTGCACGTGAAAAGCAGGGAAAGCAGGCAAAAATACATCAAAACATGTACTGACTGGTAATACAATGCCCAAGATGGACATGTATCAACATAAACTCCAGAGTATGGTGACTGGAAAGTGTATTAAAAGGTAGCAAACTGACGTTGGATCAAGGTCTATTTTGGGTGGCTATGTTGGCCCTCTCCATATAAAGTTGTGCAAACACTGGGCTAACGTTGGCAAAGGAGCACTTTTCATAACAACTCTGCCAAAGTTGACCCAGTGCTGCCCAATGTTTGCAAAGAAGCACTTTCCATAACAACACTGTCAATCTAGCAAGGTGGATTTAAAGGTGGTTGAAAGTATAATGGCCCTGGTGGATTAATGTTTGGCTCAACGTAATTGTATTCTACCTGGGAGAAGGCAGGAAGTGCATTTTGTAAGAGATAAGTAGCATCAGTCGATAGTGTTAGTGTTCTGGTGGATGATAACTAACATGAACACTAACGACAGAAGCGACATTAGTGATCTACATTAAACAACAAAGGGAGGATTAATGACACTATTACATTTTCATGTATTACTTTATCTGCTATATTTTTGGTGACAGCTGAATGTTGCTAAATGATTGTAGCAGCTTTGCTAGCTATATAGCAAACGACTCACTTGAATAATAAAGCACTCCTTTAAAAATCACTCCTGTGAAATATTTTGAACACTTTACACATCCTGTAACTGTCAAATTTTTTGCAAACTTGTTGTGTAGAAAGTTGGTCAGTGGACACTTTGCTGTGTCTCTCCCTCATTTTCTCCCTCAAGCGTTTGTTAGCTGCTGCTTGGTTCATGAACTGTCTTTGGTGATGGTGAGAATTTCTAGCTGTACATCAGCTCAGGTACTTTACTACATTTTTTGATGCTTGATAGGTTCTAGGTATTGTATTTAGAAGAAAATGATGAAAATTTTTTTTTAATTTGCATTTGTAGCACACACTTATCCAGTTAATACATACAGTCAAGGGAATTTCATTAGATAAGTGTTCTTAGTTTCCCAAATGGGTTCTACTTCTTTACAATTTCTGAAAGGAAAACATTCTACATATTAACTTTAAGGGTTTCAAATGAGGGAAACTGAAGAACCTTTGAAGAACCCTTTTTTTCTAAGCAAATTTTAACTGGGTGTATGTTAGAAAATCCAAATTCTTCGTGATTATTTTCTTTTTAATAGAACATAGAACTTGTCAAAGTTAGCTAAACTGTCTTGGTACTTGGTACTCTCTTAGTCAACAGGGTTCTTCAAGAGCTCTTTAAAGGTTCATTGGATAATTATTGGTTCTTTGCTTGCAGAAAGGTCTGTAATTGGAAATCATTCTGATAGGAAAATGCTTAGGGTTCTACATAAAACCTTTAAAGATTCACCAAGAGGATCAATTGAAGAACCTTTTTTGTATATAAGAGTCTAAGTGTGTGCTCCAAATTATTGATAATATATTATTTTTAATAACAAGAACCTGTCAAATTGAGCTAAACTGTCTTGATACTTGGTAAACCTAGCTAAAATGGTTCTTCAAGGATTTCTTTAAGGGTTCATTGGATAATTATTGGTTCATAGCTTCCAAAAATAGGAAAAAACTTAGGGTTCTACATAAAACCATCAAGGGTTCTGCCAGAGAGGCAATTGAAGAGCCCATTTTTCTAAAAATATATGTATTAACTGGGTAAGTGTGTGGTACAAATGGTAATTATTTTCTTCTTATTACCTAGAACCTGTCAATATTAGCTCAACTGTCTAAGTACTTGGTATACTCTTAGTAAAATGGGTTCTTCAAGAGTTCTGAAATGCACCAGAATTTCTGCTACATCTAGCATTCTGGATATGAGGTTTTGTATGAGCCAGAGAAAGACCGAGACAGATGAAGAAGGATGACACATGGTATTTTTGTCTCACTAGCTGTCCTAGGGGAGATGCTGTGATTTAGCGGGTTTCGGTACGCGAGCGTCAAAACCATCAGCAGCTGTGAACGATTTCATTCACGGGTGTGACACATATCAGATTCACATCATTCACACAACCACACGGTTCTCGTTCATATTATACTTACAACTCACCTCCTCTAAGAAATTTGGCTGTTTGAAGGGTCTTCAGTTTTATTTAAATAGAAAATGCTCTTTTCTTAAATAGAAAATGTGCACTTGTATTTTGTGTGTGTGTGTATGTGTGTGTGTGGTCTGTGTATTTGGACATGTCTTTTGTGTGTGTGATGAGGCAGAGAATTAATGTGGCAGAAAGGTTCAGTCTGGCTGTAGTGCGCTGATGACTCATCGCTGGGGTCTCTGCTGTGACACCCACACACACACACACACACACACACACACACACACACACACACACACACACAAAGGCTAAAAGACAACATGAAAGAGGGATTATTTATAGTGTCAGGTTCAGAAGTGTGATCGTAGATCAAGGGGTTTTGCAGAGTGTGTGTTCTTTGACCTGCACTTAGAAATGCCATCATTATCATCACATCAACATTGTCGTCACGATAATTATTGTATGCGAGAGAGATTATGGCTTAGTGGAAATTGATATGGCCGGCGATTGCGTTACTGTGTGCGACCGAGATTACGGTTGTCAGGAAAAATGATATGAGTGTTGATTAAGACCTGTGCCAAGAACAGCTGACCTTGAACGAAAAGGTCAACAAATGCATTTGGTCCAGACCTGGTCAGGAAGCCCTGGACATGTGTCTGCAGCGTGACTTCCATATCTCACACAACAAACATTGCGATATATTGTTTGTATATATTGCTCTGTTATCAGTATCTCATGAACAGCTGTAGATTCATATGTAGACTACAATTAAATAATAACCATGCATAATCATATCCATTGGAGTATACATATTAAGTTTATTAATATTATATTATCTTTTATACTATCATTATATTTTCCTACATAAACTAGGAATTTACTGAAACAGTACAAATGCTAAAAATTATTATTTGTACCCAAAAACCACACAAGGACCTCTACATTACAGATTTGATTCACCGCTCAATATACAGACCACGTTTCATAGTTAATTCGTTCCTGCATCTGTAGTAATCCAGAGTCTTTCCCAGGAAAAATGGGACAGCACCATGCACACACACACACACACACACACACACACACACACACACCTAGGGTCAATTTAACATAGTCGATCCACTTACTGGCATGTTTTTGGAAGGAAACCTGGAGAAAACCAACATGGACACATGGAGAACATGTGAACTTCCATACAGACAGTAACCTGAGCTCAGGATCGAAACAGGAATGCTGGAGCTGTGGGGCTATTTACAGTGTAGACAGTTGAACAGTTTAAATTAAGCATTGATTACTTGGATTTTATTATTATTTTTTTTTGGTTTAGATCAAGAATTTTCATTTTGGTACATCACTAATATAAACATAATTTATGAAACTGCAGGTTAATATAATCTATACAATTTCCCATCTATGAAAAGAAGTAATATGTAGATTGTAATTTTATTTACATTGTATTATAACTGTATTATATACAGTTATAATGCAATGTACAAGTGACAGTTACAGTTGTATTATAACTGTATTATATACACTATATTTACCATAGATACATTTTTTAAAAAAAAGTTTATATTGTACTATAGTAAATGTTATTGGTGGGGGCATGTTTGCCTCGCACCTCCGGGGTTGGGGGTTCGAATCCAGCCTCCGCCCTGTGTGTGTGTGTGGAGATTGCGTGTTTCCCTGTGCTTTGGGGGTTTCCTCTGGGTACTCTGGTTTCCTTCCCCAGTTCAAAGACATGCATCGTAGTCTGATTCATTTCCAAATTGTGTGAGTATGTGTGTGATTGTGCCCTGTGACTTGTTGGCACCCTGTCCGGGGTGCTCCCCGCTTTGTGCCCTGAGTCCCATGAGATAGGTTCCAGGCTCCCCCTCGACCCTCTGTAGGACAAGCAGTATGATTGAATCCATCCAATACAGAGGATGATTGATGCATGGAAATGTTATTGGTGTACATTTTGCTCTCAGATTGTAATGGGCTAAAATTGGGCATGCTTGGAGGGTAAAGGTTAAGCCTAGATAAAAACACTCATAAATAGCACTCATATAAATATGTGATGCACCTAAATACCTAATTAGTGTGATAAAGATTTCGACCTTTTCCAGTTAGATTAGATCTTGATTCACTTATATTTATTCCTTTGTTAGATGCTCAGATTTTAGAGTATTTAAAATGAATTCTTTAAACATAAATGCTAAAATGTTTAATATCTTTTCACTGCCAGTGTTGTGACTGGTTATACATTGCCATATATTAGTTTTGTGTAAAGCAAAGCACTTTTTCTCCAGCAGCTAAGATAATATTCCACCTCTCACCCTCTTGAGCCGAGTCTTCACATTTTAAACTTTTAACAGCATGGCTGTCCACCTCCGTGCTGAATCTAAGTACAGCCGAATGGCACAGAGGCCAGGAAAGAATGTGTAGTTACATAAGAACAGCCTCCGGAGCTGCACATACCTGTCAGTTTTCAGGAGAATTAGAGCTGCTCTCATTTCTCACCTCCTTCACTCGCTTGCGTCAGCTTCTCTCTGTAGCGCTCGACCTCATGCCCTTTGTCCCTTTGTATCTCTGCTGAGGGTTAATGATGTTAGTGGATAATGTGGTAAGCATGAGTCAGGGAAAAACAGGGAAAAATGTTTTACTAGGGCTAAATGTAATCTTTGTAACTATAAAGGTGTTCAAATAACACACACAAAATAATCTATTTAGAGGCATATTCAATAAACAAGGCCTTTTAAGTTAATAATGGACAACCTTGAATGTCTCTTTTCTGTGAAATGTCATCACAATGCCCATTTTTATCCTAGCCATGCTTTTTTTTGGCAGCATAGAGCCTTTAGTCCTTAAAAATGGACCAAAACCGTGTCCACACTGACTGCAGAGTTCATAGAAAAGAGTCTGTACAGTCCATGCCCTCTCTCCAGGAGTCCTGTTCTTCTTCTCTTGTGCTTTCTCCAGTGTGTGTTGCACTGCATTTTCACCTCTGAGATGATGTGGAGCGCAATTACCTACCTGGCACACTGCCCTTTGTCTCTTCTCTTCCAGGAATGGTCTGGCATTGTCAGCTGGTAGATGTATTATTAAGAAAGTTCATGTCCTTTACCAACTTTTAGTGCTGTGGCCTTGAAGACATTTTTTTTATGAAGTTTATGGAAAATTTCTAAGAACAACACACAGCTGTGGTGATGATTCCATGAAAGAATTTGATAGAGATACCCTTATGAAAAGCCACTATGGTGTTTACTATGGTGTTTAACGGTAAGTATGATTAGCTGGTACATGAGTTATGGCCAGTCACGATATTGAACGGGACAGCTAGAAATTTCTACTCCTTATCAGTGGCTCAGTGTTTCTATTATCAAACTTTTGATTGAGACTTATAGCAAGGGTCTTATTATATAGGCATAAAACTATTACATATATGCACAGGAACACATTCAGTAAATGACTGATTGGCAACAATATTTGTGATTGCTATTTTTTTTAAGTCTGTAATCACGCTGTGTCTCTTAAACCGAAAAGCTTGCTGGTAGCCGGCTCTTTTGCTCAAGCCACATAAAATTTATAGTTCTGTTCTTGACTTTTTATAGTTCTGTTTTTTTAATTTGTGGCTTTGTGTAATTTGCAGTTTGATTAGACAATGTTTGCTTAGTCTGTTTACTTCCAGTTTCTTCAAAGACTTTTGGAAAAATCAGTGATCGATATTTTATTACCCACTATTATTCATATATTCATATGCACATTCACAATAACTGCTGCTGATGTATTATGGATAATAATTATTAGCCCCAGTAGATGCATACTCACCAAGTATAATCACTTGATATGACTGTTAATTATAGGCTGTATGAATCCACAGTCTGGGCTAGAAAGAAATCAGCCCCAGCCTTGCTTCTTCATACTATTCTGTGTATTTTTTCATTCTGATTGCTGATGATGCTGTTGATTTGGTTCGAAAATAATCCAGCAAATAAGACAAAGTGTATGACAAAAATTGACTGCTTTTTTCATGCATTTTTTTCTTTGAAAGAAAGGGGGGGGGGGGGGGGGGGTTGGGGCTTATCTTTGCTAGGCCATTAATACAAGCTGGTGTTTTGGTGCTTTTTGGTAACTATGTTTAATACATAGGTAGTGACAATAGGGTTGGGTACTGACACTGAGTTAATATTTTGTATGGATGAAGGCACCATAGTATTGTTTTCTCTATGTTACTTTGGTCACTGTTTGCTCTATATAAACTATTCTGTCCCACTGTGAATATGTAACTCTGGTCTTGTAATGTAAGAAAAAAGGTTGTATGGAAAGAATGTCGAAATCTCACTCTGGGTTGCATGTGTAATGTAGGGAAAAAAGTATTGTAGGTCTACAGCATCAGGTAATAGTGCTCTTATGAAACATTTTTGCAGCGCTGCTCATATTTCTTTCCAATATTGTGTTGACAATTGCATTAGTAAAACTAAACATGGTTTGCACAAAAAAAAGTTAGTTTTTTTGTAAAAGGAGAAGGAAGGCTGCTCCTGTAGCAGCTTAAATTATGTTAGCGGGATAGCGGGACACAAATACAGAAAATGTGAAGGTGTATTTCTTCCTCGAGCAGAGATGCACTGCAGAGGTCATAACCCTCAGACAGGTGAACCGCAAAACATGAACTCTCTTAACACGCTAAATAAAAAAACACCAAATCCAGGCTGTTGGAAACTTTGGTGTGGAACCATAAACACGCACTCACACACACAAGCATTCACACTTTGCAAAACAGCGTATCACTTTAGGCAGCCCGTAGCCAGCAGTGCCCACACATGTTCAAACCTAAAACACGGTGAAAAACTCGGCTGGTTTCCATGGGTACAGCCAGCAGAAGGAAGCCTTGTGGGATCTTGGGAATCTCAAGAATGTTTATCCAACGCGAGCAGCTCTGGCCTGAACTTTCCTTAAAGCTATAATGCAACCAGTACACTGCACACATGCACACACACACACACACACACAGAAAAATACAGGCTTCCAAAACAGCAGCTTTCCACTGCCTGGCAAATCAACAGGCATCAGAAAGAATCACACAAACAAGAGCTGAATAGGAAAGTAGATGAGAGGAGAAGAGAGATGAAATAAAGAAAAAAGGTATAAAGAAATGTATGGGGGAGAGTTATAGAGCATATATGAAAGGGAAAATGTAGAATGAAGATGATAGGTATAGATAAACGAGTAGAGGAGAAATATGGAGAAGAGAGAAATAGGAAATAGAGAGGGAAGGAGAAATGAAAAAGATTACACGAAAGGAGTGATATAAAAAGTAGATGAGATCAGAGGTTAGGAGAAGAAATGAGATATACAGAAAGGAGATGTGAAAAATAGAGAAGAGGAAAGGTGAGGAGAGGAGTACGGAGAGATATAAGTGTAAAGAAAGGGAAAAATGTAGAGAGGACAGGAAAAGTATGGAGAGGAGAGAAGATGAGAGGAGGAATATAAACAGGAAAGGAAAGCGAGAGGAGATAAATATAAAGAAAATATAGAGCGGAGAGATAGAGAGTGGAGAGGAGAAATATTGAGAGAAGAGCAAAGGAGATGTAGAGAAAGGGAATATAAAGAAAAGAGGTGAAATGAGAGAGAAAGGAGAGCTGGAGAGAGGGGAAATATGGAGAGGAGAGATTGAGAAAGGAGAGGAGAAATAAGGAGAGGAGAAATATAGACAGGAGAAGGGATAGAAGAAATAAAGAAAGGAGAGAAATAAGAGGAAAGAAAATGAACACTATAGAGAGGAGACATATAGTGAGGAGAGAAAAAATAGAGAGAGGAAAGGAGAGCTAGAGAGAGGAGAAATAATGAGAGGAGAGGAGAAATAGAGAGAGGAGAGGGGAAAAATAGAGAGGAGAAATACAAAAAGGTGAGAGGAGAGAGAGGGGAGGAAAGGAGAGATAGAGAGGAGAGGAGTGGAGAGAAGTTTGCTGTTAATTAGACGGTTATCACAGAGTGGACTTACATAGTCAACACCGTCTGATGTTGAGGTAATTAGGACACTGTGGGGTGTGTGTGTGTGTGTGTGAAAGAGAGAGAGAAAGAGAGAGACACCCTTCCAAAGTTACATTAAAAGCTAAAGAAGAGAGAAACATACAAACAGAACCCGTTTATCTACATGCATGCATGTCTGTTTGTTTGTTTGTTTGTCCAGGTGAGGAAGTGGAAAATGCTGAGTCGCCATCACGGTGATGGGAAGGCGAAAGAGGTGGAGCCAGAAGGTCACATGGTCTGCCCCTGGGCCATGTCACCCCTGCTGGGAAACCCTGTACTCATGGAGTGCTCCATCTGCAGCGGACCCTTCATCACCTATAGCAGTGAGGAGGCTTGGCAACCACGGCAACGCACACAGGTCATCACACACACACACACACACACACACACACACACTACAATAACTACATGACAGTGTTAATTGATATCATGTTTTACCAAATAGCACTTGATATTGTTTCAATGATTGCAGTCCTTTGTGTGTTATGCATTATTGTCACTTAGTGTCATTTTATGAACTTCCATGTCACATTTATTACCTGTCGTGCCTTATTCTCAGACCTCTCCCTAAGTCAAGTGCACTAATAAGGCCACTTTGCTAAAGAGTGTGTACAACTGCTACCAGCACACTGCCTGAAGTCAGGAACTGAAAATCCCACAGTGTCTACACATATGACTCAGATACACACACTTGCCTTTACAAACTGAATCATTTCAGTCATTTTAGTCTTGGACGTTGCGGTGTAGCAGAGTAAATCGTGAAGACCGTATCGATTTTGCTGGGAACCAGATTCATACACTGAAACACATGCGCCTGGTTAGCTTAGAGTAGGTGGCATTGCTAATGCTAGCTCAGACTCGACTCGCTCGGCTTCCATCTCGGTCTCTGAGGGGGTCATTAAAGAAGATTCTCAGTATCTCATGGAAACTGGTTTTGAAGCTATGGCAGGTGCTTTCATTGCTACCAAGGCATCACAATATGAAACAAAAAGAAACATTGCTAAAACAGTATGTCATAATTTGAAAACAAATTGATGGATGAATCAACGATTGACCTGAATTATTTGGGATAAAGTGAATGCCACAGTCTGGAACATCTGAGATGTTAGAACATGCACAAAAATTATTAGGTAATATATGAAAAAAATAACTTACATGTTGTAACTATTTTAATTTCAGGGAAAAACTATTATAATATTTTATTAAAATATAGTCTAGCTTTATAAATTATTATCTTTAATTATGTAATGATCTATAATAGATTTTATTTTTTTCTGTTTTCTTTGTTTTGTTTTTTGATCTTTATTATTCTTGTATTTAAATGAGCTATTTTATATATTTAACCTGACATTTATTGCACTTGTTTTATATTGTATATTAATATTGTTTTTTTTTTATTTGATGCAAATCTGCCTTGTGATACTGAAATGAATTTCATACAGCAGGCATCTGAGATGGAAATGCGATACAGATAAACAAACTGTGCACCTGAGTGCAGTTGTGATTCTCTCATTCATTATACAGTAGATAATGTCACCTGGATATTACAGACTTAAAGCTAAAACTCTACTGAAATAAAAAAAAATGACCCTGATGGTTATACTGAAGTTCACACACTCGCACTGCTTGACTTGATAGTATACAGTTGTAGAAGAGTAATAATTTACTATATTCTCACTATCTGGTGTCTCCTTGCTACGGTCACCTCTAGTTTGTTCATTAAGAATAAATCGAAATCTATATCCAGATATCTATAAAGCTGCTTTGCGATAATGTCCATTGTTAAAAGAGCTATATACAGGGTGTAAGGAATCAATGGGAATATGGCTGAGAAAATGCGTAAGGGTGAACGTGTAGAGCATACGTTGTGTGTAATAAATACAAAATTAAGTACATGTAGTTTGACTCTCATTGGTTCCTGAAATTTCAGACACCCTGTAAATAAAATCGTTTTTGCACCATAATTTGATTTGGAGATTTGTTAACGGTGTGTGCATCTTCATGGTGGCCGCCATCTTCCTTTCTTCCTTTCTCTCTCTCTCTCTCTCTCTCTCTCTCCCTCCCTCTCTTGCTGTGATTCTCTCTCTCTCTCTTTCTCTGATTTATTTAATGTGATATGTGTGTGCTGCAGAGAGAGAAGGGAATTGTGCAGAACTCTCGCCGTGTGGTACTTAGCAAAGAAAAAGAAAAACTTGTCATGCATTATTAATGAGGCCTACATCTGCTATGGCTATGGCTACAGTCTCAGAGTCTGGGAAACAAACTTTAGAGAGAGAAAGAGAGACGAAAACATGGAGAGAGGGAGAATGGGGGAGAGAATAGAGGCATCATTTCTAGACACAAAGACACAGGGAGGTGTGTGTGTATCATATATCAAGTAAGTAGGTTAAGGTTAGCAGTCAAAAATCTTTCACTTTCACACTCCAGCCTCCCTGCTGTGAGCTAAAGTCATCTTTTCTCTAGGAAAAACAGACATGGTACATTAGAATAGCAATATGAAAAACTAAACAAAAGGTTAAAGGCTTAGAATGGCTGAAGTTTAGCAGACTACAAACCATATATCATGCATTTAAACTTCCTTAGATAGTTTCCTGACTACAGCGTCAATGTCTGCAAAAATATTAGGTCATATTTGTGGTTAACAGCAACGTGGCATTTTTAACATAACCATATTTCCATATTTAGCCTATTACTTCAGAATATATGGGCTAGCTGAGAATAAAAAAAAATCAGTGGCTCCTCACTGAAGGAAGTAAATGTAGATCACGTATCAGGTCATTCATTGCTGGCATAGTTATGTCGCGAGGCAAAACAAGTTGAGCCACATAACAGGAAAATGTGATCTTTTATCAGCTACGAGATGCTTATCGGGTTGTACAACAAGCAAAGGTGAGGCAAGGCTCCTCTACAGTTCAGAGCTCTGGAGTTGCATAAACTGTGTAATATGGGTTAAAAGAGTAGTTTAGGTGAAAATCACATTTACACATGTACACATTTTTCACTTACCACAAATGTAGTTGATCAGACAAGACATGTTTGCACTGGAGCTACAAGGCTAATCTTGCTAGCAAGTACCGGAAGTGTATCCTCCAGTTTAGCACCACATATTAACACCATTGCACATGGATGTTTCAACAAAACAAAAATAATTAAACAGAATCTTCACATAGTAACTGCATTCAAATGACTTTTCCCCCATTTTCTCTCCTGATTGGTCTTGGCCAATTCCTACCCACTTCTCCCCTATCATACGAAAGCTACCAACTGGGGAGAGTGAAGAATAACAAGTGCTTCCACCAAGACACATGAAGCCAATCAATGGAAGAAAGTAATTCCGCCTTCAAAATTTGGACATTTTTAGCTCTGTGACATCCTGTTTCTTTTTTTTTTTTTTTTTTTTTATGTAACAGCATCAGAAACCACAGGTAGCCAATCACACCTGTCACTATATAAAGGCCCCACAGACGCTCACTCAATGTGAAGTAACGCTCAGTGTGCTCGTACCTGTCTTTACCAAGCGGTTTATTCTGTGTGGTGATATTCTGGTTTTGATCTAGTTTTGCTCCATGGATTTTGGAATTGCCCTCATTGTTTGGTTTGCTGCTCTCCTGACTCTTTGCCTGTTTCTTGTTTGCCTCATGTTTTGGACCTGTTTGCCAGTTCCTTTAAATAAACTCTAAACTGCATTTGCATCCGCTTCAAGTCTCTACTTCATGACGCATAAACAAGTCTGTTTTTGAGACACTGATGATTCAGACATGTAGTTTGCATGATGCTAAACTGGTAGCTATAAGCTTCCCTTAATTGTTAGTTACCTTAGCCTTATAAGTTCAGTACAGAAGTAAAGAAGCATGCCTTGGTTGATTGGCTACATGTTGGGCAAACAGGGTAAATTTCATGTTTTGCCCAAACTATTTGCCCTCATAGGCTCTTGTTATGTTACTTTAAGATCATATTAGAATTATACAGAAATTAAGGTAAGAAATTAATGGGGCAGTGGTAGCTTAGTTGTTAAGATGATGGACTACTGATCAGAAAGTCATGAATTCAAATCCTAGCACTTCCAAGGTGCCACTGCTGGGCCCTTGAGCAAGGCCCTTAACCCTCAACTGCTCAATTGTATAAAATGAAATAAATGTAAGTTGCTGTGGAAAAGGGTGCCTGCCTAATGCCATAAATGTAAATGTAAGGTAAACTTTGGTTGTGTGTATACAGAAGGACAACATTTTGAGCTTCAAGACAATACAGGATTCCACAATGACAGTGTAGGACAAGAATAAGTGCAGCTCAATATAGTATTTACACAGGACAGTAGGAGTAAGTACCAAGTAAACACTAATTACACAGAACAGGAGCAACATCAGGATAAATTATATGACAAAACATACTGCTGATGGTGCAAACCGCACACAGATGCAGTATCAGGACAACCACCACAAGTAACAAGTAAGAATGTAGCAGTGTATAAAGAATACATATAAGTAGAGAATTAAGCTTTTGACTATTACTGTAGTTTAATTCTCAATTCTAATTGGTCATAAGGTGTTGATTAGGTTTTTTTTAGTAGTAACTCTGATAGTAGTGCAGTCAAAACACATTTTTATATAAATGCACTTTGTCTAATACTTTATTGTTTTTATAGTAACAGCTAATTCTCAGACACTTGTATGGAGATGCTTTACATAATCTAAAACTAATCATAAACTAATTAAAAACTATGTGTTGTTATCTAACAAAGAAAAGCATACTGTATGCTTGTTCAAATGGTGTGGTTTTCTGTGAGATTTTTGTTTTAATTCATGGAAGGAGTCTCGAGCGTCAGCACTTTGTAACTGTAGGTTTTCCTCCATGGGAAAGTCTTCAGGACAGAGGGCTTTGGGTTTTATGGTTTCTCGGTAAAATGACAAGCTTATTCAAGAGAGAAAAAAGATAGGCTGGTGAGCAATCAACTATTTGTAGCATTCATAATGTTAGTGATAACAGGGTTTGCTTTGTGGGTACTTCGTGACCACTGGCAAATATACAGGTATAAGAGGAATAAAACACTTTATAACAACCAGCTGTGTTTTATTCCTTTCTTCCTGCCTTTATGTCTTGTGCGTAGTTTCTCACAAGACAACAGCAGGCTTGGTTACATTTACACTAGTAATATTTTAATAAAATGCTCCCTAGGCCACGCCCCTCAGAGGCTGTAGGTGGAATTGTAGTAGAAAGCTAGTAGCTATGGCGATGATGAGTTCTACTTTGAAGTTTGCACATACAGACTATCTCATATATTTAAAGATACTGTATGTAACCTAACAAATGTTGTTTCTAAAGCAAGTACATTGAGATGCAACCATGCTGACCACCTTTGTTGCTTTTTTCAGGCGATGGACCTGTATTATCACGGAGAAGCCGATCCAGACTACGGCTGCACCTCAGACACCAGTAAGAGCTCTTTTTTTACACACACACATGCACACACATGTATATATATATATATATATATATATAACTTTCATTTTATCCTAGGGAGTGATTATGTAACATTAATCATTTCCCCTCTTCCTCCTCCAGAGCTTAAAAGAAATCTACTTTTTGTAACTACCTAATAATTCTCTCTGCACAAAATGTGTAGAAGAGCAAGAGTGTCCCGGTTTAATTAATGTTCAATAAGCCTGATGACTCACTGCAGCTCTTCACACATTTTTGTCTCATAATTGTCTCGGAGCTGAAAACAACCTGAAAATGTCATGAACAAAAAGACAGCACAAGTGACTAGCAGAAATGACTTGGCAATTATACTTGCTTCCATTATTTTAGCTATTATCTCTGCCCGCATTCTGTTTGTGAGAATATTAAGGCAAATTACATTTTATGAATGCTGATGATATGCTCGTGAAACCAAATGCTAAAGATTAGCATTTTAAAGATGTGAAAAGATGTCTCTGGGATGAAACAATGGTGCAGTGTGGTAGCGTTGCCGCCTCACAGCTCCAGAGTTCAGGTGTATTGTTGCTTAGCATCCAGTCTTCCCATGATTACTGAAGATGAATAAATGAAAAGCTTTTTAAGGTGTCTCTTAAAGAAAATTGTGACAGCTATTGTAGTCAATTTAAGATGGTCCATAAAGGGACTTATAATAAGGGGCCTAATAAAGGGAGATGGGGACAGACTTAAAGGAGCAGTCTGTAATTGTTAGCGCCTTCTGTTTTCACTGAGGTAAATTCCAGTTGCAGTGAAAATTCTGGCATGCTTACCATCCATAAATGACCAAAATCTTGTATGCCACGTAAGCTCTGTTTCAGCTGGGGCGGAGCTCATTTCAGCGACAGAGAACTGTCGACAAAGGAACTACAGAAATCTACTTCACTCACTAAGATACTGTATCTTCAGTATTATATAATAAGTCTAAAAAGACTTTTACGGGCTGATTTAAATCAAATTTAAATAAAAAAAAGGACGTCTACACGTCCATGATCTCTGATGAACCATAGAGTTTGCTTATTTGATTAAAACACAAAGCATTCAGAGTGTCACAGGATTATAAGAAAATATCAGTCACAAGATTATAACAAAACAGTTACATGACTAACTGTTCACCTGACACATTAAAACTGTTAATAATTGTTTGCTATCAGAAAGATTGCACACATACCAGCACTTATGAAAGAATAACAACTTACGCAACATAATATTTGCACCATATGACTCCTCCCTGTTTCTTCTAAATCTTTGCACAATATAAAAACACAGAGCTGTATTTCATACATACTGTTTATTTATATAAGAATGATGTGGTTGAATAGCTTTTGTTGATGCTGTTTAGTTACAGTGTGCAAAATGAGCCACATTGGTGTTTAAAGAGCTTTGAGAATCCCAATCATAATAACCCACTTCTTTAGTGTTTTTATTTACATATATACTGCCTACTGTATTACAATGCAGTGGAGAGAGAAAGGAAGAAAGCGAGAAATTGGTACAGTGTAGATCACTGAATTTGTCTACAGAGACTGCGTAACATGACCTTTCATACTGCACATTATTATAGAAACAGTACAGTAAAGACAGGAAATATGGGAGGACTTATTCAGCATGACTGCTGGGTTTCCAGCAGAGTTTTAGTCACACACAAACCTAGGTCCTGGGTTTGGTCCCACAAACTTTCCACTGTGACTTCTCTAATTCTCTAAAGCTTCTCTAATCTCTAATTACAGTTTTTTCCACTTGCTTACCTGGTTTTACAACACTAGTCTGAACTATGTGAACCCTTCATAGACTGAACTAATAAATTCTGTGAGTCGAAGTGGAACAGTGAGAAAATGTTATGGCATGATAACCATACAATTCATTAGCAGCAAATGTAAAATGCACACACTGTGTTTCATTCCAAAATGTGTTACAATTGTGTTACATATACAACTGTTTCTCAGGATATATAGCTCATATATCAGGACTATCTTAAAAAAAAAAAACTTTAAGAAATTTAATTAAAATGCATATTGAATGTTTCACTGAAAAGTTTGGAAAAAAAAGCACTGATACAGTTTTCATTTTTCATTTTTTTTTTTTTAAACTGCAAACATATTACTTATTATTAGTAATTATAACACCACTGTGTCTGTGTAACAGTATTTAGTTAGAGAAACACTAGAATATTTTAAAGGTTTTAGCTTTAAATAACATATAATGAATACTCTCTCTTGTTTTTTTTAAGTGCCAGACTCAGTTTAGAAAAACTTATTGCATCTTTATATCATTATTTTAAATTTCATTATCATGGTATACTATTACACTGGTCTATAGTGCACTATACTATACTATACTGTAATATACTACAAGTCTAGAGCTTAATTTAATGTTTACTTCAAAAATCGGTACGGGGAAAATGTGATCTCTGTGACTTTGACTGTGGCATGGTTGTTGGTGCCAGACGGGCTGTTTTGAGTATTTCAGAAACTGCTGATCTCCTGGGATTTTCACACACAGGAATATGTATAGAATGGTGCACAGAATGGTGCAAATAACAAAAAACATCCAGTTAGCAGCAGTTCAGAGGGTGGAAAAGCCTTGTTGATGACAGAGATCAGAGGAAGATTGCCAGACTGGTTTGAGCTGAAGGCTACAATAGCTCAAATTACCACTCTTTACAAATGAGGTGAGCAGAAAAGCATCTCAGAATGCACAATATATTTAGAACCTTGAGGCTATGGGCTACAACAGCAGAAGACCACTTGGGTTTCCAATCCAGTCAGTAAAGAACAGGAATCTGAGTCTACACAGTTAAAGATTGGAAAAAGGACATTGGACATTTTTCCAGTCTTTAATTTTCTAGTTTTGGTGAGCCAGTGCCAACATTTGAAGGCAGAAAAGTAATATCTCTTATCTAATATCCAAGGAATATATGTATAATACACTGAGATACCCTAAAGTACATTGAATGCATTGAAAACATAGCACTTTACTGTAAACGCAATTCTTAGGGTTCCAGATAGCAGGCAATACAAGGCCAATTGTGATTGTTCAGTTATGGTATGTGTATAGTGAGACTAAAATAGCCCAAATGTAGCAACCATATTTATATTTTTCACAGCATTTGGAATCTGGACCAACACTGGTCCAAATGCAACTAATGATGTCTAATGGCTATGTGGCATTTCAGTGTTTGAACCAGAAAACAGTCCAACTGTAAGCTCTGGTTCATATCCTCCCGGATACGTGGTCTCATCAAGGTCAAGTTGTGGCTGTAGCCAGAGTGTTCTGGTAGCCAGATTCCATCTCCGTCATTTCATGGTTGTATGTAGGCCAGATGGAAGTGGTAAGTGTGGGCTGTCACTTATTTGCTATCTGGGTTGCACAGTCAAACAGAAACATGTTGTTATAGAAAAGCACTGCTCTTATTATTCCTTGTTGTTGTTGCTGAAGCACTAAAAAATATCCAAAGTGATGGTTGGGCTTGCTCAGTCATGTACTAAATCCATTCACATTATCTCATAAAAATCAGTCACCTTTGCTAAACAGCATACCATTTGTAGTGGGTTTCTGCCAGCACGGATCTAGATCTGGCTCTTCTCCAGGATGTGTCCATGTTTGTGCATACACGTGTGTGTGAGTTTGTGTGTAGTTACGTAATGTCACGGAACCCCAAAACACTGTATGCTCCAAAACCACATTAGCATGCCTAATGGCTGGATTTAGTTCAAGACACTAGTAGGTTTTTAAAGCATATTACGTAATCACCATTTTCAAATGCAAACAAAAACAGTGTTTCACCAGTCAAGCTGAACCTTGCTGGACTAAATCCTCGAAATCCCCTTATATCATCAACTCATCCTGAATCTTTCTCTCCCAGACTCTTTCACACACCACAGAAAGAGAGAGATTATAAAATGTGCCTCAATAAAACAAAATGTCAACAGGGGAGAGAAATAAAAAGCCTGGGTTTCGAGTCTTATAGAATGAACAAAAAACCCACAACCGGGCCTAGTCCAGTTACAGTAAACACAATAACCCAGTGACTCATCTCTGAGTTGTAATTATGGCAGCTGTGTATGGCTGCTCGGTGAAAGCTGACGTTAGCTGACGATGGATGAGTATAAGGCCAGTATGAAGGGAACTGCGGGTTATTTAACCACTTAGCTAGGGAGTCTCAAATCATCCGTCTGACGTCTGTGTATGTTTACAGTGTGTATGTGTGTACTTGGCTCAATGCCCTATGAAGACACAATACATACAATGGTGTTGTATGATGGATGATGGATAGAAAAAAGAGTACAGTCTTCCCATGTGGGAAAGCAGACAGAGATATCATGGGAGAAAAAAAAATTGTTTCAAATGTTATAGGCTTTATTTTTTACGCACATCATTAACTAACATACATTCATACTCATTTATACATTATAGTGCGTATTGAATTATATTTTGTTTGTGAGAAACAACACTTGGGATATCCTGTTTACCTTCAACTAAGCGTAACACACAAGCTATTTTTATATTTGTATATTCTATGTCATATATATGGGCTTTCAGGATTTTAACCAGCAGCATAAGTCATGGCTCAGAGGACTTTGACAGCCACATAAATTATCCTGTATCGCACTCAGTTAGCCTCTTGCATATCAATACAGGAGTGGTACAGATTGGATTGGACCTCTTGTGCTTCTCTGCAACATGTCAAGAAATACTTTTTTATAGATTAAATTAATAACAATTATTTGACTGGTGTTCTTATATAGAATCCAAAAAGAATGGCATAGTTTTATGATTCCATTTATCAAGATGTTTTCTTAACTTATCTTACCCAGATATGGTATGTTACTCTGCTAGCTAGCAGTGAAGATGAAAATCATTTATGATTATGTCAAGTTGCCTAATATTAGCTCATCATTAACATTTATGAAAGACATCCCAAAAATCATGTCACACTACCTCATTACCAGTAAAGACTATGAACATTTCTGTGATCCAAAACCTCCGTCAGACATCCTGTCAGGTCAGCTCATGTTAGCCATTTGGCTAGTATTAGCAGCAAAGATTATGAAGATTTGACTTTGAAATCCCCTCAGAATGTCTATCTAGATAATGTCTAGCTATTATATCATTATAAGGAAAATAAACATGTATAATATAACTTTAAAATCTTCTGAGAAATCCTGTCAGGTTAGCTCATGCTAGCTGTCTACCTAGCAGTAAAGATGATAAACGTTTAAACCATCAGTTAACCTTCAATTTTGTCAGGTTAGCTCATGTTAGCTGTCTGTCTAGCATTAGCAGTAAAGACTATAAACGTTAAGGTATATGACTTAAAAATCCTCTCAGATATCCAGTCAGATTAACTCATGCTAGCCATCTGTCTAGTGGCAGTAAAGATGATAAATGTTTATAAATATGACTTAAATATCCTTTCAGAAATCCAGTCTTGTTAGCTTATGCTAGCCATCTATCTCGCAAAAGCAGTAAAGACTATAAACATTATGAGATAAAACTTAAGAAATCTGCTTAGAAATCCTGTCTAGTTAGCTTATGCTAGTCTATCTAGTGGCAGTAAAGAGGATAAACCTTTATAAATATGTCCTCAGAAATCCTGTCAGGTTAGCTCCTGCTAGCTAGCTGAATATAAAATTTTTCTATAAATGAGTTTAAAGATGCTTTCTTTTGATGGGAATGTGCAGAGAAGACTTATTGTAGTAATGTACAACTTGTCTAATGAATTTAACTGAGTTTGTTCAGCATTTATGGCTCCAGCCAAGGTACAAAAGAAGACTCTGATGTGTGTGTGTGTAAAAAAATAAATAAATAAATAAACAAACAAACAAACAAAAAAGCCCTTATAAACCATTTTGGATTGAAAAAGGTAGTGGGGGTTAAAAAAAAACAAACCTGTTTGATTAACATGCTTTTCTAGGAGCTCCTGAAAGATGATAACAAAGTAAATGTAGGCCTGTTTATTGTCAGCACTGATGGCTCTTGTTCTGATTTTTTTTCCTAGCTGTTCTTGGTTGAGTGACGTCTGATGTTTTTTCCTAGCTGTTCTTGGTTGAGTGACGTCTGATGTGTCTTTACCTTTTCTCTGAGTTCATCACTTCAGTCCAGACATCCATCCAGTCAGTGTGTTGCTGATGACTGTTTTGTCTGTTGCTGTTTTTACATCCCAGAAGTTGGGCAGTTAAATGAATGCTTTTGCAGAGAATCAAATTTACAAGCAAATGACAAATTTTCCACTAACCCTGTAGATAGTTGCTTTGATTTTGCTCCAGAGCTGCAAGGTTAATGAAGTAATGAAGCCCTTTAGTACCCAAAATTTTGTGCAAATACATGTTCATATCTTCATATACTTGCTTATAAAAGTACATAATGTCATTTTCAAGTAAACAATTTCATTAAATAGAGGTGAGAGTCTGAACTTACAAACATAAGTTCAGAGTACAACTTTATTATAATCTGTATCATTTCCAGCTTCCTGGTGCAATCCCACCTTCACACTTTGGGAGGTGGGGCCTATAGGGGTTGGAATTATACCAAATTGCGCTAAGGAGAAAAAAAGAGTGATTGTCCAATATAGCTGCTCCCAGATGTGGTTAATGATTTCATACATTGCCCACAATACCATTCAACTACCTACTGATAGTGGTGCAGTGGGATCTAACCCTTCTTTCATCTCTGCTTAAGGGGAGTGATGCAGCGGAGCTTTAGTCCTGTAGTCTGTCCAGCTCTCTCACCTCCTCATCTGTACATTCTGCTCAAACAGATCAGTTTCCAAAGCTTCAACTTTCATGCTAATCTCGCCGTCAATGCCATTGTGCTTGTCATCTCATAGATCCCTATCTAGCCGAGCTGAGTCTCTGCTGTAACTAAGCTCAACTGCGTCAAATAGCTGCATTGCATTTTGGATCTTTGAGTCAAATGTTTGTGCCAACATCTCCACTGGTGAATTTCTTATTAATATGACATTGAAAGTCACTAGAAAATGGTGAGATAGAAAGGAAACTCTTGCTTTTTTGTTTCTAGAAGCTTCTTCTTCATCTGCAAGTGGCTGTGGATAAAAGCAAGACTGTAAACGTAGAAGACTTTCTAATATACCAAAAAATGCATAGCACACATTGTAAGAGAATGGTGGGTTGTGTGTGCGGTTGTTGAACTGCATACTCTAAGAAAAATGGGTACTAACTTGTACCATTCCTTGTATCTGGAGTGGTACTCTTAAGCGCAACTTTTGTGTGTATCTTTTTCCTAGAAAGGGGCATACAGTGTACCTTTAAAGCTTTACTCTGAAAGGCAATTATGCTCCAATTCTGTACCTTTAAATCTTTTTTAAAGGTTTCAGTTGAAAGAAACCTATTAAAGGTACAATAGCAACAAGGAAACGTACAGTTCAGTGCACTCTCTTCTGAGAGTGCATGAACTGCACTAAATCATACCATGTGTCACCTCTGTGAGAACTCTTGACCTGGTTTTAAACACACTTAATATCTGTCAGGTTGGCCTAAATCTGATAAGGAGTCTTGGATTGCATGTGATAAAGTAAACTTTTCCAGGTTGAGTTCACTTCTCAGGAGGCTCATAAGGCGATCAGGAGCATCGAGCGACTCAGAGGTTTGTGTCTTGGAGGCTTTTTGAAATGTTGTATTGAAACAATAAGCTATAGCTTATTTAAATATATAATCAGGTAACATAAACATAAATCAGGTATCAAACAGCATCTGGAGCTGAACTGTACCATGGATGTCCTTTTATACACTTTATATATAATCCAGCTTTGGGCTCACCCCCACACCACATCTGGAGTAAAGGTGCACACAGAGATGTTTGCATTGTTCGAGCACTTTCCTAGTGGCATGCATGAGCTCATTTTTTTTTTTTTAGTTTATTAATATAAATGGATAGAGCACTGTGATGGACAGAATCGCAGAGTTAATCAGTGAGGGTCCCTGCATGAATGTTTTCCACAGTTTAGCCCTGTAGCACTGGTGCAGACTGGATTTGTGAGGGACATTACCCATAGGTTTTTACTGTCGCATGAATGAAGATAAACGTTATAGCTCCCCCTCGAGCTGAAGTCAGGGTTGCCAGATTGGTGCTTTTGCTTGGAATGTGAACAGGAACATTTCAGTGTTAGTTCATTTGCATGGTTTCTGAAGGGCTCTCATTAATTTCAAACTTAAACACCACACTGGAGACTTTGATGGTGGAAAAATGTATATATTAGCCTACATAAATAGATTGCACTGCATTGCAATCATGCATCTAGAATGAAATAACTTCACAGACACATCAAAACACTGATAAAGTTTATTCTCTGTTGTAGAGAGGAAACTTCTTAGTTATTTCTTAGATTTTAAAAAAGAATGTACATGTTATTTTTTTTTAAAAAATGTGCCCTTGTGAATGGATTTGGAAAAGTTGATTGGAAAAAATCTGGCAACACCGGCTGAAGTTTTTGGCACTTACTCACTGTTGTCGGCGTTGCGCGAGCCATCCGGTGCAGTAAGGAGAGAGCGCGAGCTCACTCACTCACTTCTTATGGGCTCGTGGAGTCACCGGCAAACCGAAGTGAGCTGAGCGGAGTCGGTGTGCTGTCTGTGGCCGGAGACTTTCTCCGATCAGGTAGGACGTTATGTGTTGTAAAATGATGTCTTTAGTTGAAAGCGCAGAAGAAAAACTATTTCCATTCATTATTGTGTAAGATGCGTTAGCTTATCATTTGTCTAGAGGAATGTTCCTCGTTTTGTGTTCACACATGTACATATGACTCAGCTCTTGAATAAAAAAAAAAAAAAAAAAAAATGTTCTTAATTTTTTTAATCACCTATGATGTTAAACAGATGCTTGGTAGTGTTTATTTGGCTCTGTCCACAGGCTGTGTTGAAGTGTGAGATGCAAAATTGTGTGCTGTTTACTAACAGGATAAATTACTTTACAGTGTCATTTTTCATTCCTTTATAGAAAGGTTTTTGGTTAGTCTTTATGCCGGGTTGCCAGATCGCAGGTTTTACCCCCAGGCTGTTTACTAATTTAAACCCGCTCAGTTCACTGTAAATGCCACATATACATATTAACTTCGAAGAACAATTAAAACGAATAAAATTGACTAATATTTACTTCAATGGCCTAAGGCATCTGACGAAAATAGGTCTACTCGGAAAGAAAAAGGGTTAAAACCACACTCAATCTGGCAACCTGGTCTATGCGTGAGAAATCCGATTTTTGTCCTTTGCAATGGAACGTTAGCGGCGCGCGCGTGGGAGGGGCGTGGACTCGTGACTTATTACTATTCAGAGCGCAGTCGCGTCTGATTGGTCGACGAAGCGTTCGAAAGTGTCGACAGTCCCCGCCCACAGCTCGCCCCGCTGTGTGGTATAAAGTGAGGAAAGAGCAGTGTAGGAGTTCAGTGAGGCTTTTGTGTCGTTTTGGGTTCGTGCCCGCGCTGGAAAACTACAGCTACAGTCATGACCATCCAAACGGAGACGAGCGTGAGCGCTCCCGCGATGACCTACTCTAAAACAAGGGGACTGGTGGCTAATCTCAGCGGTAGGCTTTCATTATAGCGGCAATGAATGGAGCTCCTTCAAGCCAACCTGCTTCAGTGGAAGAATATCAAATGACTCCTTTTATCTTTTCTCTCTCTCTCTCTGTCTGTCTTGCAGCTTTTATGAAACAGAGGAAAATGGGACTGAATGACTTTATTCAGAAACTGGCGACCAGCTCCTACGCCTGCAAGCAGTGAGTATTCAGTTCACTACTGAAAAACAAACAGATTTAGTGGGGAAAAACAAAACAAATGCTTTATATAGTTCATGCTATATGAACTTTATATATTTAGCTGTATATATATATATATATATATATATATATATATATATATATATATATATATATATATATATATTATCTATTATCTATATAATATCTATTTATAAGAACATTACTTTTTCCTCCAAAAAACAGATTAAAATAATTTTTTCAAAAATGTGAAATTCTTAACAGAGGATTTTTTTGCATTGCATTGCATTGCATTGCAATATTTATGCACAATCTTCAGACACAAAAATTCCAAATACAGACAACGAGTAAATGCATGCAACATCATCATATACGCTAGCAAATGCAGCTTGTTTCTGTTTTATAGTAAACTGCACTACTGAATGCACTTTTTGGATTAATTCTGGTCTTTCTTTCTTAGCCCAGAGGTGGATTCCATCCTGACCTTGACACCACCGCAAGATCCCGAGCTGATGACGAGCAACCCCTCTCCTCCTGTAAGTACCTGCATGCCTGTGCTTATGCACACATGATACACCCACAAAGTGGCATAGGTCTGACCGTGACTCTGTCTCGTCCTGTAGCCCAGTCCATCTCAGCAGATAAACCTGGGGCCTTCGTCCAACCCGACTGCTAAGCCCTCCGACTTCAACTTCCTGAAAGTTATTGGAAAAGGCAGCTTCGGAAAAGTTCTTCTGGCTCGCCATCGTGGCGATGACAAATTCTATGCGGTTAAAGTGCTACAGAAGAAAGCCATCCTGAAGAAGAAAGAGGTGCGATATGTGATCTCTTTAAATAGGCCAGACTGGGTTTAGTGTCTAGTGTCTTTTTTGGCTTATTCCCGATAGTCTCTGATTAAGTAAAATCTTTTGGGATATTTAGTACTTATTAAAGGGATACTCCACCATTTCTCAATCTACTGCATCTGTAGCGTGTGTGTGCTTACCACAAACAAAAATTTTGACGCATTTCCGTGTTGTAGAACAGCAAACAGTCTAAGGTCAGTAAATCTTTAAGAAGGTATTTCCTCTAAAAGTAGTCCCATGTCTAAAACAATTACTTGTACATCTTTAGAGAATCATTTCCAAACAGTTTTGAAGAATTCGTGCATGAATTTTACGTTTAAAAGTATGTTTCGCAAAACGTTTTACTCAATTCTGCAACCTTGACTTCCATTATGAAAGAGTTTCAAGCCAAAAGGTGTTGAGTCAAATACAGGGAAACATGTTAAACCTGTTGTCTGTGGTAAACACACATGCATTTTAAATGTGTCAGATAAAGATTGGGTTGCTAAACATTGGACTTTTCCTTTAATAAGTTTACATTCTTTAGTTTAGTTTGAGTTTCAATAAAAAAAATAGAGCAGAAGCTCATAGATGATTTTGCTGGTAATTAGAATTGGGATGTTGTCTATCTTGTCTGATTCATCTGCTATAAAACTTTGACCCTGACCTTGTTGCTTTGTACGCTGCAGGAGAAACACATCATGTCTGAACGTAACGTGTTACTGAAAAACGTGAAGCACCCGTTCCTCGTGGGCCTGCATTACTCCTTCCAAACTGCCGACAAACTCTACTTTGTGCTGGACTACATCAATGGAGGAGAGGTAAGACTATCCCAGTGTGTTTATGGAACATTTCAGTGTGTAAAATGGAGAACATGAGAGAGGTAAAGTGAATAGAGACAAAGTAAGACAGTGAGGGGGAGACAGACGGAGACAGAGACAGAGAGCGGATATCCCTTCTGTGCTCTTTAAAGGGAGCTATTCAGGAAATGGCTGGGAGGGCCCGTGTGTGTGTGTGTGTGTGTGTGTGTGTGTGTGTGTGTGTGTGTATGGGGGCAGCTCAATTTAGCAGTGATGGAGCTTTGGTCCTGTGTGTGTGTGTTGTATCTTTCAGTAGAGTACACTCTCATTTCCTCCCATTGTTGGAGGAGTGAAGAGTGAAGAAAGCTCTGATTAAATATGGCTCATAGGATGTAGAACCAAGGACTTAATCATTCTCTCTCTCTCTCTTTTTTTTTTTTTTGCTTTCTCTCTTAGCTGTTCTATCACCTTCAGAGGGAACGGTGCTTCCTGGAACCCCGTGCCCGTTTCTATGCTGCTGAAATCGCCAGCGCTCTGGGCTACCTGCACTCTCTGAACATTGTCTACAGGGACCTGAAGCCTGAAAACATCCTCCTGGACTCACAAGGACACATCATCCTAACAGACTTCGGCCTCTGCAAGGAGAACATAGAGCCTAACGGAACCACGTCCACCTTCTGTGGGACGCCGGAGGTACGTACCATCCGTCTCTGCTATTTGACAGTTACCATAGAGACTACTGGAGCTGAAATGGCTCTATTTTGTTCTTGTCAGTTTTAGTGTCTCTTGTAATGGAACAAAGGCGCTAAATAAATACCTTTCCTTAGATGGCACTTTTTATCTCAGCCTGTGACAGGAGAAATCCACTTGAGCTCTTATTTACATTCTTTCTCGTTGTCTTT
This sequence comes from Pangasianodon hypophthalmus, assembly GCF_027358585.1. Taxonomy (NCBI): domain Eukaryota; kingdom Metazoa; phylum Chordata; class Actinopteri; order Siluriformes; family Pangasiidae; genus Pangasianodon; species Pangasianodon hypophthalmus. Next base: position 5,014,985 of record NC_069725.1, read on the forward strand.
CAGTATTTGGCTCCAGAGGTGTTGCATAAGCAGCCGTATGACCGGACAGTGGACTGGTGGTGTTTGGGTGCTGTGCTCTATGAGATGCTGTATGGCTTGGTGAGTATTGCATCATACAAGGAACCACATCAGCTATATAATTACACCCACCACCGAGACCGGAGTTTTAACCCTGCACTTTTTTTTTTACTTGGCCCACAGCCTCCGTTTTATAGCCGCAACACAGCGGAGATGTACGACAACATCCTGAACAAGCCGCTGCAGCTGAAGCCCAACATCTCCAACGCTGCCCGCCATCTGCTGGAGGGTCTGCTGCAGAAGGACCGTACCAAGAGGCTAGGCTGCACTGATGACTTTGTAAGTGTGTTGTTTGAAGGCATCATTGCCTGAAACATGAACGAACATTGTTATCCAGTGGCTCATGTTCTTCTTGTTGCTTTGTTTACAGAATGAGATCAAGAACCACATGTTCTTCTCCCCCATTAACTGGGATGATCTGAATGCTAAGAAGCTCACTCCTCCCTTCAACCCCAATGTGGTATGTTCCATTATTGTGCTGTAGTTTCTAGTAAGGATAAGGGTCATGTTAGCGGAGTGTATCCATGTTCCCATGGCCGTATATTCCCCAAGGCTCTATGTTTCCTTAGCTGTACATGATGCATTAAGGACATTTCATAAGGTTCGTAAGGTTCCTAAGGTCATGGGTGGGGTCATAGGGTCACCAAAGGTCACACCCTAAAGCAGAGACATTTTTAAATCTTACTTAAAAGAAATCCTTTATAGAAATGATTTAACTGTTTTATTAATGAAATTAGCTAATTAACACAACTTCAAATGAATTACTGAACATATAACCAAGGCCTGCACACTGACCTACTTTTCTCTACAAAATTTCAGTGAGGCATAGAAACCTGGGAATATAGGGCTGTTCCCAAAATCACAAAAATAAAACATAAAGTGCTGGGAATATGGGAATGACTCCATTGATGACACTTTTATTTATACCATGATAAAATGAAATGATTCTCATGTTTAAACATGAATCCATGTATGACTGTTCTTCAAGCTAATTAATTTTTGTGTGTTTTTTTCAGACTGGCCCCAACGACCTGCGGCACTTTGACCCAGAGTTCACAGACGAGCCGGTGCCAAGCTCCATCGGCTGCTCCCCAGACAGCGCTCTGGTGACGGCCAGCATCAGCGATGCGGCCGAGGCCTTTCTGGGCTTTTCCTACGCTCCTACTATGGACTCGTACTTGTAGCCTGTCACCATGGAGACACCATCCCATAGACTCTGAAACCGTAGCTCATTGCCATGGAAATGCCGTCCCATGGAGTCCCACCTGTAGTGCATCACTATGAGAATGAAGCCAGCCCCATTGCCCCGCCCCCAGATTGGGGGCCCCTGTTTGCACATGGCCTTAGGCAGCTCCATAGGCCTTGGTTTAAAGGCCTAAATCGTACACATGAGAGAAGTGACTTTCTTTCATCATCGTTGTCGTCTTGTTTGTCTACGCAGAGCATGGTTACTTCTCCGCTTACATACGTCCTGGTCAGACTGCTCTGGATGGACAGACAGAGAGAGAATGTGCAGGAGTACTAATGGACTTTAGTGTTTTTTTTTTTTTTCCACCCACATACTGTATTCGAGGGTATTGCTGTTGTCAGAATGTGAATGCTCTGTTTCCAGAGGACTGTGTGTACATGTGCCTTCATCCTCCCTCTCCCTCATGAGTCCTCTGGGTCATATGACCACAATCTGTCACCGATTGCATGACCTCAGGTTTGGTTGCACAATTAGCCTATGATTTAAGCATCACATTTCAATTTTTATTTTCATCATCTGTCCATATTTCATTCCCCTTGATTGAGTGGGCAAACGCTGGAAGGGATCTGCTGCTATGTATGCGTGTAGATAGACGCCTGGACCGACCAATCAGACGCCTTCGTCTCACCTTTAGTCTTCCAGCCTCCTTTTGTGATGTAACGAAGCCGCTCAGAAAAAAAAAAAAAAGCATTCCGCCTGTGTCCGCTCACCACATTCCACTCGATATGACTGTGTACTGCTATTTAAGTTTGTTTGTATATTTTGAGTCTGTGTATTAGTTTTAATATATATGGAACAAAGCAACTAAGGATATGCTTACATGTAATGATAACTGTTAAACATGTACTGTAAAATTGTAAAATGTTTGATTTATGTGACTGTTTGGTTTGCAATAAAACAATATTGTTATTTTCCCCAAAATGTCCAGTTTTCGTCATTCCATTTACTGGATCTCGGGGCTTGTGATCTCTGGGTCTGGAATCAATCTTAATAGGGTTAAAATGTTGACTGCAAAACATCACAAAATCAGAGGGGAACCAATGAAAGCGTTTCGCTCTTCTATGGATGGCACACACAGACATACTGAGATGCCAATCTATATATTAACCTATTAAGCTTCCTGTATACCAGGATACGAATGCTGAAATTTTGATCGATCATCTCCTATTCATCTTTTGATCTCAATTCCAAATGTCTTCAGTGTATAGCAAAAACAAAAGAATTGGTCTTGCCATTAAAATAGTTTTGGAGGGGATTGACAATAAAATTCTCTAATCTAATGTAGAGTTACTCTGTATGTATACAATTAGATGTTATAGCTATTATATATAGCTGTTATATGTGGAGTAATTTATTATTTTTATTATTATTATTATTATATGTGGAGTGTATCAGACCTTCTCTACCTCATTCATCAACTCTGGTCCTTGAATACCCCCTTGTCTTGCACATTTGTGTTTTCCCTGCACCCAAGACACCTGATTGAACTAATCAACTAATAATCAGCCATTCTTGATTTGAAGCGGGTGTGTTAAAGGAAGGGCAACACTAAAATGTGAAAGAAGGGGGGGTACCCAAAAACCAGGCATGATTACAGACACTGTGCATGGAAAAAGCCAAGCTTTGGTCTTTACTTGTAAAGTAAGAGTGTATGTTGACTGTGTTTTGCTGGATCTGGTGTATTGGACCAAACACCAAGGCAAATCCCTAATACAGTTTGGTGTATTAAAGTAAATAAAGTGATTCATGATTCATAATAAAGTTTCCAGTAGGTATTGCTGCACCTTATACTTTCATATCAGTGCCTCATGTCAGAGAGACTGCTGTGCTGAGAATGATCTACTGAATGATAACATCTCAGTGGTAGTCCTATAGTGGTTCCTTTCCATGGATGGACATGGTAGAGGGGGCTTACACATTGTGCATTGCAACAGATGTGCTAACAATGCTAGCAGTGCCAATAAACTGCCTACACTATATGTCACTATGCATGGACAGGCATGAGAAAAGATACATCTGTATATTTATGGAGTGATTTTTCCCAGGCATTGAGCAGATTAACACTGAGCTGACGGGCTTTCTTCCTTTTTACTTTGCCCTTATAGCGCAAACTTGTGCGTCACTCCTCTTACACAACTCAGCCCATCTGACGCACAAACACAAACATTTACGGCCTGTCTTTGACCTTCTATGCAGTCAGGTCTCAAGTGAACTGCAATAAAAGTTGACATGAGTTATAGAAACCAGCGCTGCCTTTGAAACAGACATCAGATCAAAGATATGAGCCTAAATTCCTCTCATGACGCAACAAAAATGTGCATGCTCAGAGTGTGACAGGATATTGTTGATGGTGTACCACTTTGGTGGTAGTGAGTCAGACTCAAATTCTTACAGGACTACAAAAATTTCAAAAATTTCTTCAAATTTATCTAATATTCCTCACTATGAGATTACGATAAAACAATTAGATCATTGATCTATTGGCACATAATTTTTCTCCTTTCTAGGAAGAAATGTGAAATAAATATCCTTTTCTTGATGATATAGATTAATTGTAGAACAGCCTTTCAGGGGTAGGCCTCTTTTTAAATGGCCACCATTTCCGCTGTACTGGGTTCACAGCCACAGTGTTCTACTGCCCCCTATTGGTTCTCCTATTGATTAAACAAAAGTGAAAAGCTCAGTCCTTTCAAAACCAATCTTTCATTAAATCCATGGTTGCCAGCTTTGGTAGAGAAACAACAGAGGCTTTTAAACAATTATGCCAAGATGGACTAAAACCTAATGTGTTCTTCTGAAGCACTGCTCCTGATAATGACTGTGTATATAACATACATTACATATATGAGCTTAAAAATAGTTCAGCCAAAAGTAAATTGTACACATTTTCCCCACGAATGTAGTTGATCAGCCAAGTCGAGTGGTGTCTAAAACTTGCATTTTTAGTTTTAGAAATTAGAAATTTGCTAATATGTAAGCTACCAGTTTAACATTGCGCATTCTGCGTGACTAAATCTTACTATATAGATACAGTATGTAAGGAATAAAACATGACAGAGCAGTCTTTTATTGGAAAATAATCATCAACCAGGTGATGTGATGTGGCCTGATGCAAAGCAAGAACTTCTGTTACCACCCCGAGGTTGATTATTATCCTACAACAGCACGTCCCTAAATGTACCTCATATACCACATTAATAAGTCAGTCATTACAAGTGTCTTGCTTTTTATCAGTTTAAAGTTGCATTTAATTTTTATTGTGAAATGTTCATGAAATAAGTTTATTACTTATTGTCTATTATACCAGTTAAAATCAGTCATTCCCTCACCGACGTTTCTTTATTTTTCTCTCATGAAGTTAATCAGTCAAAAAATGCAGTTTGTCATGTTACTGAGAAAATGCAAAGTCCTGTGCCTTGACGAAGACTTACAACTTGCTTTACCTTCGATTGCTGACACTGGAGACTCCTTCCAAAAATGCAACATAAACCTCCAAATGCTTCATCATTTCAACAATTACACTTTTTTTTAAAAAAATAAATCCATTTATACAAATTCCTGTGTAAGCTGTTACTATAGAAACAAGAACATTAGAATAAGTGTATTATTATTATAAACCTGTGATTTGCCTTATAGCCAGAACTGCTGTCAGAGCTCTACACTACATCAACACTATTTTATAAATACTACATAATAAATACAGTATATTGTCAGGTATTATATCCGAATCACTTTGTACAATTCCGTCTTCAAATATTTTTAAAACAAATGCTGCTATATGACTGCTACTGTTTTTATCTGTGTGTTGTCCTTTCGTCTTGCACATTGCGTGTTGTTTTGTTAACTGCATTCCCTCTATAAAATTTATAGGAGTTCAGGGGAAAGACTTCCTGATACTAATACTTAACTCATCTAATCTTTAACCAGTAAAATGAACTGTAACAAGGAAACAGATTGTTAGGGATGAAAGAGTGGTGTGTGCTTTCAGATAAGTTCCGTGTAATCTCACAGTGATCTCTTGTTGTTCAGTGTCCCTTAGATATAACAAGTCAGTGTAACATCTAGTTTAGGTTTATTAAAGGGACAAGGCTCACGATTTGTTCCTTACTTCTCAAATTTCTCTTGAAAGGCAAAATCGGTGTGAATTATTTCTCTGTATGATTCTCAGCCTCTGGAGAAGCTGGAGTTTCTGTGGCTATGATAGCTACTGATATTTGTGTTTGTTGTTGAAGGATTATATTGTTATCTTTCTATATAGGGTTACATGTTGTTGAAGGCACATATTCACTGGTTTTGATGTATTTTGTAAGAAAGATCTGGAAAAATCCTCACTTGATTTAATGCTTGATCTAATCTTTTCTCCTTTTCTTCCAGTTAATTTCAAGGATCATAATTGGCTGACAAACATATCTTTTGTCAAGTAAATGCATATCACAATAATTTACAATTACCTCCATAATACATTAAGTAACCCATTAATTACTAAAAAAAGCCAAACAAATCCTTTAAACAACATAAAAAATATATGCAACTAAAATATGTTACAATATATTGCAACCAAAATAAAATAAAATAAAATATTACAAATAAAATTGCAACTAAAGGTATCATTTGTAATTTTTCAAGCCCTCTGTTGCCTGTGAGATAATGTGCAGTGAAAACAGACAGGCTTTTCCCTTTCTCCCTAGCCAAAGCTCATCAGCTCAACTCAAACTTCATATGCTTTATGAGTTGCCTTTTTTGCTAATAGACATTTGAGTGTTTTTGTTTTAGTTGAGGATGGAGCTAATTTATAGGCTAGAAAAATCTATACAACAGCCTTAAATGAGGAGCCACCGCACAGGGATATTTTATTTTTTTTTGCAAATCACAGTTTTTTTTTTCAGTTTTCTTTGAAATGACTTTATTAGTACAGGTTTAGGATTGCTTTTACAAATTACAACCTGCAACTTTAAATATAAGTAAATATGTGAAGAATTGAAGAATCGAAGACTGCTTTCTGCTTTTGGATCACATGTAAATAGGTCATATGTGAATGGACATAGCCTATTTACAGTTTCTGAAACATTAACTTAATGGTAGAGAAACTCACATGGAGCCTAACATTCTGAACATCATTGCATAAAATGGAGCTGAACAACTAAAAACTAATGATAGTTTGCTGCTGTCATGCTTCAGAATGTCAGCATTTTCTCTTCACTCTCAGGTCATAAACTGTATACTTTTTGTCATAGGTGTAATTTCCTTCCTTTTCTTATTTCTTTTTTAACTTTAGTAAATTTTTTCACCTGGAAACATGACTATTGTATACCTTTAAAAATACCTGCATATGAAGTTAGGAGGGAGTCAGAGTACTGGACAGACTTCAGCTCTAATGGGTTTGACCTTTTTCCATTGAGAATAGGGGCAGGATGGTATAACTCCTGAAATAACTTCTGAAAAACAAGGTGTGGTGATGTTTTGCATCAAGGTTTCTGTTTATTCAGCATGTTTTACAGGCTCATCTGGAAGATCTAACCTGTGGCTAAGCTTATGCTAAATCTGCTGACTGTCCCTCTCTCTAATGCACGTCAAACACAAGGCCCGTTGGCCAAATCCCCCTCCCCCCCCACTGACTCTTTTCATTTGGCCTGCACTAACTTGGAAAAAACGATAATGAAATGGCCCACAGTAGGCCTACACTTGTACTCAACGTTTTCACACTATCCCAGATTCACAGCAGATCCGTTGCCTAACTAAAAATCAAATAAAATCTTTTTTCGAATAAAAATCTAAAAATATCCAAAGGGTAGTTCTCACATGTCGTGAGTTGTGCTGGCAGTGGCATAACCAGAAATTTATTTCGGTGGGAAGATTCTGCCAGACAGATGAGAGGTTTATCACCCAGCGGGGTCATTTTGATAGCACTGTGATGAAAAAATACGGCTTTGAGTTTGCAGCAATATCAAAGTCCAGAGAGTCTTCTATATACCTATGAATCACAACTTACTTTTCTTGTGATCTAGGGACTTTCTTAATATTGCATAGACTGAACTTCTCTACGCGCTACATAGATATATAAGTGTGATAGTCTGGAAAAAAATCAATTAAATTTTATTTGTGTGCCACTTTTAACAAAAGACGTGGCCACAGTGCAGCTTCACAGAAAAACGGATGCAGATTTGGATCTTGAATGAGTAAGTCAGGGGTGACAAAAAAAAACCAAAAAAAAAGCATTGTAGGAAAAAGCTCTGCTCGCTGCTGTACACTCCTTTGCCCCAAATGGCAAAATATTAAGCTTTTAATGGTCTTAACAACAAATCAGTGGTCAGGAAATCAGGAAGAATTAAACAGATAAAGGAAGTTATTATGGGATGGCTTTTCCCTTTGATTTCCTTAAATATTTAAGCCTTGTGGCAGATATCCAAATAATGACTAATCTTTTAAGAAAAAAAAAAGATCCCAGAAGATATTTTTGGAAAATTTTGTACATCTAGACATGTGTTAGTTTGAATTTTACATCAAACATTTTAATCATTATCATGATTTTACCTTTGCGTACAAGGAGACTATATAAGTGAATTTCCGTGGTTCTACCTGTTTAATCAGTTGATGTCTTACAATAGACTCAGGTATGGCTTCTGCTTGATTGGAATGAAAACCCGCACCCTCTCCAGACCAGATAAGATTGGACACCCCTGTTATAGATACTGATAAAAAGCCTGCAACTATTGATTGAAGCAGATTTGGCAGATCGTAATAAACCAAACGTTTGCTCAGGTACTGTGGGGTGTGACCATTCACTGCTTTATGGGCCAGTAGTATTTTATAATCAGTGTGAAATCTTAGTGGGAGTCAATGTAGTGTGGTGATATAATCAAACTTTCTGCTTCTAGCAAGGCTGCTGTTCTAATTGCATTATTGATGAAGTTATATTGTTCTCTATATAACTATTTATCAAACAATTGTCTGACTATAACATACTTTGAGAGCTCAACTTTAGGAAATCATAAATATATTTCACCAAAATGACTCAGTAAGGTTATTTTTTTTACCTTGCCTAGGTGATCTTCCTGCAAAGATCATGTTGTATAAGAAGCCAGTTTAACAAACATGGTGATAAAACATAGTCAGTCTGCCTAAAGATTTCCTCACACAGTGAATGACACACTTTAATCAAGTTGGTAGTGAAATGGATAGAAGCCTAATCAATTCATTTTTTTTCAGTTTGATACCAGCTGTCAAAATATCTGTGCTGCTGCTGTGCTGCAGGCAGAATGAAATCTTTAAATGCAATCTTCTCCCTTTTCACTTTTTGGGGGTTACCAGACATTAAAATGCTAGAATTTACTTGTAGTTTTTGGAACTATATATAACTGTAGCCAGTTATATAACTGAATGTAACCAACGTTTCACCAAGAGAATGGGGTTTCCCGGCTGCCACACAGATAAGTATAGAATTATTGATAGATAGCATGGTTTCATGCTCCCTATTATTTTTTAACTTATTATAATTTAAAGGCAATGCTAGCTCAGTGGTTAAAACATTGGACTACCACTTGGAAGGTCATGAGTTTAAATCCCAGCACCTCCAAGCTACCACTGCTGGGCCCTTGAGCAAGACCCTTAACCCTCAACTGCTCAGTTGTATAAAAAGAGACAAATGTAAGTCACTCTGGACAAGGACATCTGCCAAAAATGCCATAAATGTAAATTGCTTAAAATCCTCTCTTTTTTTAACCAACTTGGATCTATAAGCCAACTCAATTTTGTAATCTTGAGACTAATATATACAGGGACTCGACAAAATAATGGAAACCTGTAACAATATATTAATGTCAAAGACCTAATAAGAGGTACAGCAGTTCCAGAACAGCTTTAATCCTTCTTGGATCGCATGAATGGTTTTTGGTGGAATGTTTCATGAAGAAAATTTTCCAGTTCTTCGATGGAGAAAGGAGATGGATATCTGCTTGACAGTCTGCACTTCAGAATGTTCTGTAAAAGTTGTAATGTTAAAATTAGGTGCTTGTGGAGGCCACAGTAGGTGCTTGACTTCACCCGTTTCCTACATTACCGACAATACTGATACCTGTTGATAGTGTTGCAGTGGGATTTATCCCTCGCTTCATCTCCACCTAAAGAATATGATGCAGTGTCCATTCAGTTCTCTCAATTCCTCAGCTGTATACTCTGCAGCTTCTTCAACTTTCATGCTAATACCACCATCAATGCCATTGCTCTCATTAGCTTGTAGATAGCTAACGCTAACTAGGAGCCAAATCTCTGCTGTATCACAGTGCAACTATGTTGTATAGGGATAAATTTAAATCTATATCTGGATTTCTATAAAGCTGCATTGCGACAATGTCCATTGTTAAAAGCGCTATATAAATAAAATTGAATTGAATTGAATTATGGCAGCATTTGCACCAATGTCTCCACTACTTCTACACTGGATTTCTCATTAATATGACATTCAACGTCTCTGGGAAATGGTGAGAAGAGAAGCTTTTGTTCTTTTGTTTTTAGGAGCTAAAAATGATCCCTTATGTTTGAGATTGTGGAAATGTTTTCTCCTATTAAAGGCCATTGGAACCATGCTAGCAATAACAATGTCCCCCTGTGAAGTCAGCGCAGCAGGTAACGGCTAACTTCTCACAGGACTAACACAAATATAGCACCAACCAACAAATTATCACCAGAATCACTACACACATCACAAGTATTTCACTATAAAACTATTTAATGTGTTTCAGAGTGAAATTTTTCCTTTAAACAGTACTCTGAATGTCTTCCATTATGCTTTCAGACACGACTCGACGCTTGACGACAAAACTCCCCAACTGATTTTAGACGAAAGCGTCCAATTTCACAATATCCTCCTGCTACTTCTGAAACCAAAACAGGCCCGGAAGTATAGATTCATATGACAGAGTTTTAATATGTATTAGTTTTTTTTTTTTTTTTTTCATATGACAGAGTTTTAATATGTATTAGTTTAAGGCCTAACGTGAATTTAGCCGTTTGTAAACGTTAAAGTGATTCAACATGGCAACCTTGCTCTCTGTGCGCGAGCTCCTAAATTGGAGTCTGCTATTTTTCTGCGCGTGCTGGAGTGGGCGGGGCTTCAGGAACACAAGCTCTGGCCAAAACAGGCAGTAGTACATAGTAGCCTACTACATAGTACGTGAAAAGACAACAAAACAACGGCAACGCTGTGACTGGTCGCCATGGTTACGGATAAACTCGTATACTAGGGTACTAAACAGTATTATGAAATAGTGATAGGGCGGTAGGGGTAACGCTTGGTGGCGCACTTTTTGGACATACTATTTAGTAAGGTAGTATGCGGATTCTGGAAGTAGCCATTAGGACCGTGTGCCTGCCGACATTAGGCAGGAACAGAAGTGGCTTCAAACCTGGGGGAAGAAAAGAAAGGTTCACACTACAGAAATGATATCATAAGCATTAAGGGGAAAGTATCCCGAGCGTCCTGTAAGGTAAGATTTGGATGGTTAATTTACCGTTAAATCTAAGAGTCGAGTTTTCTGAGAATTTAGTGTACTTCCTTTAACGGACTGTGAGAAGAGAACAGCTATGTTGACAACATGACAGGACTGATTCACATTGTGACTTATTTCTGCAGCAGGCGGCTTAAAAGTCAAAAATTGTAACACTTTGTGTTGTTTCATTGTGTTTACCTTCTGCCAGAAAGTCTGTTAAAGTTGAATTGACCTTGGCAGGTTTGTCCTAAGTGTGTGTTATGTTATGTTGCTGCTCCTCTAATCAGAAGTCTGTTTTTGCCTTCACTTAAACTGCATTAAACCTGTGACTTTTTAAAAATATTTATTTTAATGTATGAATTTATGGCCAGGTAAGTAAATGTTAAGGCATGGAGAAAGATTGGAGTTTTAACAACAAAAACAAACATCCTTAATGACAAAAACAGCAAGCTGATGTGTTTTCAGTCTTCAGTATTATTCAGCATGTCTGTTTTTTATGAAATGTGGAGGATGTCTGTAATGATGATGAGGATCAATTAGCATAAGCATAACCACAAGATAAGCAATCACTGTATTGACCTCAGAGATCTATCAGAGAGACTTGATGACAATCTGTACACGGTTGTCGCTTTAAAAATTCCATGCACGCTACACACACCTCATTTTAATACAAACTGGGTGTTTTTCTCTTTATTATAACATCTTGTTGTAGGTCCTGTGTCTGCACAAGTTGTGCTTTATCATTACTAGATTACATGACAAAAACATGTGTAGGCTTTTACCTGTAGGAACCTGTGTTTTTGTTCTGCACTTGAAACTGTCAGTACTTGGCTTTGTTTTGGTTTCAGCAATAGACTGCTTCCTGGAGTGTTATTATACCGAAGAAAAAAACGCAAATCCTCTTTTCCCACAGGACATAATGGGAAAACATCTCAATTCAGACTCAAACGTGAACACCTGTATCAGCTGTCACTCACTCAGTGTTTTTTGTTTTTCGCACCATGCTGTGTAAACTCTAGAGTTGTGTGTGAAAATCACAGGAGGTCAGAAGTTTCTGAAATACTCAAACCAGCCCTTCTGGTACCAACATCCATGCAACAGTTAAAGTCACAGAGATCACAGTTTTTCCCCATTCTGATGTTTGACATGAACATTAACTGAAGCTCTTGACCTTTATCTGCGTGATTTTATGCATTGTACTGCTGCCACATGATTGTCTGACTGGTTAACTGCATAAATGAGCAGGCGTTCAGGGGTTCCTATTAAAGTGGACAGTGAGTATATATTAAATAGGGATATTTCTACTGGAAAAGCAGGTAAAATATGGAGTAATCTTTCCTGATGAGTGAACATACAGTCGGTAAAAAATATTGCTATGACTAACAGACACAGAGATACTCCTGTAATAATTATTACCCCACGTAACCCCCACCTCCCCATGTAAAACGAATCCAATCCGAAAGGGACGAATTCCTTGAGCTCACACAATGGCACAAACCCCTTCTAATTTGTGGTGGACGGTAGATCTGCCATGACCGCCATTACCTTCAAAACGGTCTCTTCACTTTCTTACAGCATTTCTCTATACCCTGCAGCTGCACTGCCCTGGTGGGAGAGCATGGATCCTCCAGCTGAGACTGATCGAACGACCTCTGACCTCCTGAACCAGGCAGATCCGCGTGCTCAGGATGTGCACACACACACTGAGAAAGCTGCACCTGCACACACAGGTATGGTTTGTGTCACGGCACACAGGCAGTCCTTTACCTTTTCGGAGTGAAAGACCCAAAGCAGGTTTTGCAGGGGTTTCGTCTTTTTTTTTTTGCAGCCAGGGACTCCTCCGGTGATTGCAGCACATATTTATTTTTTGAATACAATCCATCTGTTCAAATATGTCATGTTATGCAAACATGTACCATTATTAGCTTTTGAGTGAAGCCATTTAAACCCCATTACGTGATCTGTAAATTAGGATTAGAAATGTAATAACTAATATATGACTCAATGACTATAGAGTCGTTGGCACAAGGATAGTCACTGGATTTAAAAAAGTTCACAGAATCCCGTGTTTAACACAGCTTTATTCACAAGTTTTGTGTGAAGCACTTACTGGTGAGTAAACAAGATAAGCTCGAGTGTTTGCTGACTGGCAGTGGGAAAAGATCTTTAGCTGATCATCAGCCATATCAGCCAAATAGCTTCTATATGTAGATAGCTTCTTTATACAGACGGCTTCTTTATGTACAGTTGAGGTCAAAAGTTTACATCCCCCTTTCAGAAAAAAAACCATGCATTAAGAGCCGGGGGCGTGAAAACTTTTGAACAGAATGGAAATGTGTTTTTCTTATTTTGCCTAAATATCATATTTTTTCATTTAGTACTGCCCTTCGGAGGCTACAGAAGATAGTTACATGTTTCCCAGAAGACAAAATAAGTTAAATTTACCCTGATCTTCAAATTCAAAAAGTTTTCACCCCCCGGTTTTTCCTTCTGGAGCATCTGTGAGCGTTTGAACCTTCTGTAATAGTTGCATATGAGTCCTTCAGTTGTCCTCAGTGTGAAAAGATGGATCTCAAAATCATACAGTCATTGTTGGAAAGGGTTCAAATACACAAAAATGCTGGAAAACCAAAGAATTTGTGGGACCTGAAGGATTTTTCTGAAGAACAGCAGGCAATTTAACTGTTCAGGACAAACAAGGGACTCATGAACAACTATCACTTAACAAAAAAACACAGCTGTGGATCATTCAGGTAACAACACAGTATTAAGAATCAAGTGGATGTAAACTTTTGAACGGGGTCATTTTTATAAATTCAGCTATTATTTTCTCTTGTGGACTATATGTAAACATCTTTTATGTGAAATATCTTAGTCAGGTCAGCACTAAATAAACAATAACATGCATTTTGTATGATCCCTCTTAGTTTGGTAAAATAATTAACATTTTATTGCATTAACAAGATTCTGATAGGGGGATGTAAACTTTTGACCTCAACTGTATGTAGCTGTTGCCCATTTTCATTGACTAAACTTACCAGACTCTCTAGAGAAGCTAGAGGTCTGAATTGCTATATTACAGCAACTTTGGTAACAATAACAACAACAAAACCATAGTAATACTAATAGAGACCATTTTGGTTCAGACTCATGTCTTAATCACGACAGCAGGTCAACAGGTCCGACTGCTTCAGGGTCATTCATTCTAACTGGAAATTTACACTGGCTGGATGTGGTTTGTTTTATTTATTTATTTATTTATTTTAGATTAAGCAACAGATCACCTGTTTATGTGTAAATTTATGTGTAACTATGTGTAAATATTAAACTGAACAAGCAAGAAATCTGTTAAAAATAAACAAGGCCAAAACAAAGCAATTAATATGGAAAGCATCTGACCTTGAGGCCAGTTTACATGGTAGTTAAACCGGTTGTTAATGCTAGGCTGTGAACTGAACTAAGACATTCCACAAGACTAGATGCATTAGTTGATGACAAAGATTGGTATGTATTCCCTTTATTTATAGAGACAGTCTCATTGAGATCAAGATAAAGATGTCTTTTCTAAGAGAGACCTGTTACAATATATAACGAATATAAAATTGACAAAAACAGTCACATTACAAGCACACGTTGGAACATACACTCTACATAGATAAGTGGGTAAAAGATGAACTAAACGTCATTAAAAAAAAAGCTTGTTGTGTTGCTGAGAAACTGTCCTCCATTTGGAAGACTCTCCTGTATCAGAAAGCTTAAACTTATAGCTTTACATCTGATTGACTGACATCTTTCAAAGTGTTAATACTAGTGACTCCTTCCAAAAATGTTAAATAAACCCCTCTTTCGCTCACACACACACACACACACACACACGCACGCACGCACACAGAAAGCGCAGCTTGTCATTTTATCGAGAAAATGGATAGTGTAACCGAGTGTTTACAACCAAGATTCCTTCCATAACCCTTAATTTGTTAAACAACACGTTTTTAAATCTGTTTATTATTAGTCTTAGATTATGTGGAGGATCCACCATGCAAATCCATGTGTATGAGATGTTACTGTAGAAGCAATAACGTATTAGAACATGTTACAGCCAGAGCTACCCATGCTGTTACATGAAAATAATGCTCACCTTTCGACCAATCAGATTCGAGCATTCAACAGCACTGTGGTATAAAGAAACAATAAGAGTGCAATAATACACAAGAAAACCTGTGATTTGCCTTATAGCCGAAACTACTGTCAGAGCTGCTGTTATAGAAAATTAACACCATCTGACCAGTAAGATTCGAGAATTCAGCAGCGGGTTCATACAGTTACATTAAAGCACCAAAGTAAAACTGTGTTAAACTATAGTTAACTTTCAGGCAAAAAAGAAATGTAAGAAATAAGAATGAGTCTACATCTAAACGAAAGAGTCTGAACACACTGATTATGCTGTAGCTAAAAACTCCAGAAGTGTTTCTCAGCCTCTCCTTAACTTGTTCAAACACTAGACCAAGATAATTGTTCGACCTGAGACACACCCAGAGCGAAACAAATATGGCTGTAAGTCTGTTAGTATTGCGAGTGCTTTGTACTTAAAATCACAGATCTGACATGGTTCTATACAAGAGATAATCCCAACAGGTTGGACCTTTCTGACATTCTGAATAGCTAAAGTATCAGTGTAGAGTAGGAGTGTTAGTGTTTGCTCATTTGCATGTAAGTAATTTATTATATCCATTATCTGAACTTAATCAGGGTGTAGACATTTATAGCTGAATGAACAAGTAACAAAACACAACCTGCTGATCATGTTACTGTGATTACGAGTGCTGTGAGTGAGGAGCAGCTCGTTGGATGATAAGTGTATAGAAACACAAACCACCTGCTGGCTTCTGGTTCAGAAATGCCAAAATGCTTCTGTTGCCTGGAAATACAGCTGCCATTAAAGTACCTAGTTGCAAGAGACAAGTGAGTGATTAGTGTGTTCTTCTCTGAGTGCACTGATGAGGCAGCGCATTAGCCATTTAAAGAGAAGGCCATAAAGCTATCAGTAGTGGTGAGAGATAATTATAGTAGCACCTTCTAAAATACAAGAGAATGTGAAAGTCTATCCAGGTTATATAACCTGTTTTATACCACAGTGAGTTTGAATTCTTGAATCTGATTGGTCAGAAGCTGTGCATTATTTTGTAGTTCCAGCTGTAACGTGAAAAATAGTTCATGAATTATTAATGTGCGTGTACTTAGACATTATTGTTTCTATAGAAACAGCTCATTCACAGGGACTTGTATGGCGGACAGTCCACATAATCTAGACTAACAGCAGATAAAAAACATTATGTTTATCAAAAGAAAAACATGTAATTGTTTATGTGGTGAAGTTTTTCTTTTTTTTTCTTTTTTTTTTTTTTAAACAAGACATTTGTTTAACATTTATGGAAGGAATGTCGGGTGTCAGCACTTTGTAACAGTCACAACATTACAGTCACAACATTACAGTCACAACTCTCGGACATTCCACAACATTAAATCTAATATAAGCCATTAAAATGCACAATGTTGCTGTTCATTAATAAATTGTAGTTGTTGGCAAATCACAATGATATAAGCAGATTAACACAGTCCAGATTGTGCGGTCATAAGAATATAATTCACACCGGCATGGTGTGATACTATTTTCATGTAATCCCATGGTCTGTCGTGTTATTTCTTACATATTTACAATTACAACCAATTGCAAAATTTACAGCACAACACTCACTTTTCTGATATAGTAGTTCTGTGGATACCCATGATAACATGAAAAATTGTTTCTCGCATTAACCATTAGCTGATATATATATTTTTTTTATTGATTGTTTCACTTCACTGTGTTTCATTTTGAAATTAAATAAAATGTTGTTGAAACATATAATCATTCATATGGTGATGTTTTGTATAAGGAGATATATATTTAGCATTTATGGAAAGAGTCTTGGGCGTCAGCGTATTGCAGAGATCAGTAAGTTTTCTGCCACAGGAAAGTCACAGAGTGCTTTGCGTGTTCCGATTTCTCTGTAACAAGACAAGCTGCATTTTTTTTGGTCTTAGTAACTTCAGGAGAAAGAAAAACAAGAGGCTAGCGACCGGCCACATTTTTATTTCTGTGATAACGTAAGTGATAACAGGAACCGACTTGTTTCAGTGATGTTCCACAACAGTAAATGTAACACCATCCCACTGGTTTTCTATAACAGCATGCCCCGTCATGTTTTATGGCTTACATATCACCTACCTTCTGTTCTGTTCAGATCCAAATGACCCGTTTTAAACTTTGACTATTTTATTTGTAGAAAATCAAAGAAGTCATTTTTTGGAACTGTCCTTGCTCTTTCAAATTCATTAGAATGTCTCATAAGATCAGGGCTGAGCTTCCCAAGAATACTGCAGCACAAAGATCACTTATTATTTGTCGAGTGAGTATCTCATAGAAAAAGAGGGATCTGGAGTTTCACTAGAAGTGAGGAAACTGGGGTCCGCTTAATTCCCTTATATACAAATTATATGTATATGCAATATCTATGCACTAAAATTCCAAATATTTACCACATGTCAAGATATAAATGATATATAATTATGAATAAAATACATGCAATGATGTCAATATTTAATATTCACATATATCTGAAAATATATCTAAACAGGTGCTAAGAAAATGTATAAATGCTAACCCTGTCTATAGCCCTAATCTTAATTTTAAATACATTTCTAACTAACTGAGTTGTGCAAGCAAGCATGAGACCATGTGGGCGTGTATATTGGAAAAACGCAACAATTTTGGGTCATCGATGTTGTTCATACTGCTTAAAGTTGAGATGTAGTCAAGATATATTGCACTGCTAATTAAAAATGGTTTATGTTTCACTATAGAGGATTTTAACTTTGCTGTTTTATCATGTGTAACTGTTCTCTGTCCAGGGTGTGGAGCAGTGCTGGTGCTGTGCGCGGTGTCCATGGCCTCCCTCAGTGGTCTCATGCTGGGCTATGAGATGGGTCTGATCTCTGGAGTGCTGCTTCAGCTCAGGGAGGTACTGGCGCTCTCGTGCCCGCAGCAGGAACAAGCCGTGGGTGCCCTGCTGCTCGGAGCGTTCCTGCTCTCAGTGGCAGGTGGCACCATTGTGGACCATTATGGACGCCGTTTCTCCATCATCCTCACGGCGGCGCTGTGCACTTGTGGCACGCTGCTGAGCGTCTGCGCTCCCTCCTTCTGGACGCTGGTGGTGGGCCGTGTGTTGGTGGGAATGGCCGTGGCACTCTCGGGCACGGCGTCGTGTCTGTACATAGCAGAGGTGGCGCCTGCTGCCTGGCGTGGGAGGTGCGTATGTGTATACGAGCTAATGGTGGTCCTGGGTGTCCTGCTGGGATTTGGGCTGAGTTGGGTGTTTGCAGGAATGGTGGACGGCTGGAGGTTCACTTTGAGTGGCGTTCTGGTGCCTGCATGCCTGCAGATGGGCATCATGCCTGTGTTGCCCCAAAGCCCACGCTTTCTCCTGACCAGGCACAGACAGAAGGAGGCACGGAAAACTCTTGCCCGTTTACGAGGGACCATCCCAGACGCAGTGGAGGAAGAGCTGAAGGTCGTCATGGCAGCTCTGGACGCTGAGCATCAGCAGGGTTTTTTGGATCTATTTCGCTCTCGTGCCAACATGCGGAGGAGGATGTTTGTGGGAATGGCGCTGGTGTTTCTCCAGCAGGCTACAGGACAGCCCAACCTTCTAGCCTACGCCTCCACAGTGCTGCGCGGAGTGGGATTCCACAGTAACGAGGCTGCTACACTCGCCTCCACTGGCCTCGGTGTGGTTAAACTGATCGGTACAGTCCCAGCAATTTTATTGGTGGACCGGGTCGGGCCCAAAGCTTTCCTTTGCATTGGTGCTGTTGTCATGACCCTGTCGACAGCAGCTTTGGGTGGCGTAACACTACACAGCCAAACACAAGTGGCCAGCCTGTGCCAGAGCCCAGGCCAGCTAAATCAAACCCCAGTGTGGAGGGGACATGATGCTAGCATTAGGACAAACACACATGCTGATTTTTTGTCAGAACAGAATAGCACTCATCTTCGAATAAACCCTTTTAAATATACTCAGGTACCCTGGATTTTAAACTCCACAGAGGACCACAGAGCAGCAGTAACGAACTCAGAGACACCAGCAGAGGAGTCTTGGAAAGAGAGATCTGAGATTTCATTAGAATCTGTGTCAGTGAGTGAGGTGTCTCCTTCCCTGAAATGGATCTCTCTGGTCAGTTTGCTTATCTATGTGGCAGCTTTCTCCTTCAGCCTGGGACCAAGTAAGTCCAGTAACACTTTATACAATGGAAACATATTACTACAGTGTACATTTTGCATTTGCACCAAATGTAGCTCAACAGACAAAGTTCTGAGGTTTGTTTCTTTAGCTTTACACTGTTGCTGTATGGCTGATGTAGTTCAGGACACAGTGTGACTTACTTTGATCTCTAAAGAGGACCAAAACCTCACTGTGTAGCTGAACTCAATGGGTTGTAACAATATGGTAGATATGTAGAATGCCAGGAGGTAAAAGTATACCAGAATGCTGGATGCTATACAAATGATCATATAGTTCCACTTTGAAATTAATAATAAATACAATACAAGGTTGTTGAGATTTTCTGTGAGAAAGCATTATTATATTATCCCACGTCATAAATTAAATTACCATAAACATTTACCATCAAACGCAAGCATAATGGTGTTTTCTCTGTTTCTCTGTCTGATCTATTTAGATCTATTTAATCAGTGTGATCTGTAAGAGCTTGTGTCAAAACATGTCAAAATACCCGCAGTTGCGAATAGATTGACTATAATTTTATTAAATCAAGTTCAGTCAATGAAATATTTTAGTCTAGAGCAATAGTTACTGAACTGGATATTCATTTTGAGTAAAATTTTTACTTTAATCACAAATGTTGTTGCTGAGCAGTTAGTAATATTTTAAAAAACATAATTGAATTTTTCTTAGCATCATTAATGACATAATATGAAATAAAGCAGCAATAAGAGGTGTGATGAGGTATCATATTATGACTGTGTGTATATTTATTTCAGTGGTCTATGTGGTTTTGAGCGAGATTTTTCCCACTGGGATCAGAGGAAAAGCCGTGTCTGTGGTCTCTGCCTTCAACTGGGCCATGAACCTGCTCATATCAATGACCTTCCTCACACTCACAGGCAAGCCGCATTATCTACAGATATGAATTACAGTCGAACATGGATATGGCTTATGACATTTCACGTGAACTAATCAGTGTAGCAGGATGATTCAGCATTTTCTGTTTTCTGCATTACTTGACAGGATGGTTTCACCCTGTCAAGTAGGATCTCTCATTAAATATATAGAGAGACATTACGAAGAAAAATAAAGCTTGAAAGGAAGTAGCATAGATCATTGCTGCGTCTGCTGAATGTACATAGCTAGTACAGCTCGCGTGCTTTGCTAAGCTATTGCCAAGCCTAGCATGCAACATGTAAATCACAATAATTAGCGTGTTTATTTAAATTGTATGTATAGTTGGCTTTAAAAGCTATATATAGCTAATACCATTTCTCTCTGGCACTAAAAAAATTTCTGGACCACTGAACCATCTTTTGATATGCCTGGTTTCATCATCACTACTTTCTGAAAGCGTAATTTGTTGGCAGAAACTGATCCAAATGCTTTTTTAAATACCAGTTTAGCTTTATTCATTCTGTTTCTCAATAGGATTCTTGTACCTGGCAGGTTCTTGCAAGTTTCTTTTCCTGTAAACCAAGACATATGTATCACCTATGGCAATATGACTATTGTATTGTGAATTTATTTACAGAAAACTATACTTATGCTATTGTGAATATATACTAAGGCTTTATACGGGCTATAGCAGCTCAGTTTAATCAGCCTCTTTGGATTCCTTTCTATTTCCTGTTAACAGCTCCCAGGGAAGACACAATGTAGATGATCTAAACCATAGCAACTGAATTTTAAATGATTTTCAAGCATTCATCATTCTGTAGAAGTGTTTTAAAAAAAAGCTGGTATGGTTTCAAATGCTAGTTAGAATAGAAGTGCATTTCTTATATAAGAAGTGTTTGAAGCCGATGGGAAATACAGTGCCTCATTTGTAATCGATGCATCATTAATGCAGTTTTTTTCTATTCTGGTCTCTAGCAAAACACAAGCTACACCAATGCCACTGACTTTGTTCATTTGTTAGTATTAATGAAGCCATTAATTACTTCAACAGTAAATAATTTCTTCTGCTGCTTAGAAACTAGGGATTGTAGGAATTGCTTAGAAATGGTCAAGTATTAACAAGTGATGATAAGAACATTTTTTGAGTTTTTTATCGAAAATATTCAGGGTTCAAGGTAGAACATTATGTAATCCCTTGTGTAACTTAAGGAAATAAGCATCGCCTTTCAATAAATAATCATTATGATAATATATCCTGCATTAGTTAATGACTACTGCCTAATGATAATGAGGTAGTCTACTCATAAATGCTATCAGCAAATGATAAAAAAACAAAACAAAAAAAAACAACAACAGATGACAGAGTGTTCATGTGTCCAAGGGTTAAGGTCATATTTATGTGACAGAGATGCTAAAGTGATTAAGACAATTATGTTCAATTATGTAAAATCTATG
Source organism: Pangasianodon hypophthalmus (assembly GCF_027358585.1). Lineage (NCBI taxonomy): Eukaryota > Metazoa > Chordata > Actinopteri > Siluriformes > Pangasiidae > Pangasianodon > Pangasianodon hypophthalmus. Next base: position 5,036,476 of record NC_069725.1, read on the forward strand.
ATTGTAGTCAGTCACATCCCTTTCATCACATATTAACACCTTGATTTTTCTCTCAGTTCATCCTTCAGGTAAAGAGAGTTTAACCTAGGTGTAAGGGTATCACAGTTTGAAAATTTCACAGTATGATAACCTAGTCTAAAAATATCACGGTTTCATGGTATTACAGTATTAGTCTTCCATTTAAAATCGCAGAAGCTTCTGGTGAAAACTAAAGGAAAAATTTATTATAAAGTCTTTGTACAAAAGTATCTTTGCACATGCTTGGATATACAACAAAAAAGGAAACAAAAAGATGAACCTGCAAGTAATTGTTCTTCTGTCTTAGGTAGTTTTGAGAATGACTTCAGTTTTGTTGTTGTGAACTGTCACGTTGTTGTTATAAGCTGAAAGAGAGAATGGCTGTGAGGAAAAGCGGTATGCTGAGCCAAAAATATATATATATATAACTAGCATTGAAGTGTGCAGCACTGCTTAGCCAAAAATAGTCTTGTTTCATTTTGTTCTGGTCAGCAATGCGGTGTTGTTATGGGAGCTTGATAGCCAAAGGGTTTTCATTGCAGTTGTGCCCCCTGCTCTGGGAAACGGAGGTTGCTGAAGTTCAGAGAAAGAGTGCTGTGAGGGGTTGGAGCCGGACACAAAAGGCTGAGAACAAGTAGAGAAAGGCACCTGACCTCATAAAAAAATTAACAGGTAGACGGTAATAAATGGAAATGCACTTTAATCTGTGTTTTGAAAAAGTCAACGGTGCGGAAATTGTCTGATCACACACCATGATTAACCATGCCACCCTAATAACCTCACCCAAGTGCTTTAAAGTGTTTTTAACATTTGCACAATGATGAGCCAGCAGGACTGAGTGACACTGGAGGAGGCTGGTCAGGGTATCTGGCTGGATTTTCAAGTCACAGGCAGAATTCCTGCAATTCAGAGGCTCCAGGAACTTGCTCAATGAAAGAGAGAGGGCTCAGGGTGTTTTCATAGCTGTCATCAGGGTCAGTTTACACAGTCTGGAGACAGCAGCAGAGTAGACCCACATAATGATGACAACACATATTAAAACTGAGTTCAGTTCTACAATACATGTACCCCCCCCAAAAAAAGATCTTTTCCATGTGTTTTCCCCACATTGTTCCACTAATAAATCAGGCTTGGTTCTCGTCGCGCTAGAGTTCAGCTAGAAACCGACTGATCTCACAGGCAGTTATGATTGCTTTAGTGTGCACTTGAGCATGATCGCTGAGTTCACACCTGCCCAAACAAAAAGCACAGAGGGGGTAAACACTCCAGGGCTCAAGTCAAAAGGCCTGTATGCATATGTGAAAGTGTCTTTCAACATGCATATACTTGCTGAATAAACTGTATATAAAAATACATATGTTGATATGATGGTAATAAGGCAATTTATGACTAGGTTTCCTGTGGCAAAAGTTGTGAATTATGTGTATAAATGAAGGCTAACACCTTTGAGTATAGTATATTTAAAACCTGTTTACTCTGGATATAATCTTTAAAGCATAGAGTAAGTAGATCTAATCAAAGTGATCATTTTCTGACCTGTTATAAGTGAGTGTGAGGTTAATAGAGGTTGGAGAAGGATGGACAGACCAGAGATTGCCAGCTGCACCATTTCTGTATGAGTATTATTTAACTGAACAACAGCTAACAATAGAGAGCTACAGACTACAGCTTGTGACAGGAACGCAGTTCCATTAACAAAAAAAATAGAGAGGAGGTGGGGCTTACCATGACTTACTCCATATTTTTAATGCGTTTAATGGGATGTGTCAGTCAATCACACGTTTAGAAACAAATGAATTATGTTTACTAATTATTCCTAAATGTCACATGATCCATATCAAGGTTATTGGCTAAAATATTAATAGCAATATTTTTTTAATTTATATATCATCTTATTTAAGTTTGTGTATAAGGTGAGAAAAGTTGTGTGAAGCCATTTTGTGTTTGTGACTCGTTGCAGAGAAGATCGGCCTCCCCAGTGTGATCTTCTCATACACTGCTATGAGCTTTGTGCTGCTCGTATTTGTGATCGTGTTCGTGCCGGAGACGAAGGGCCGATCACTGGAGCAGATCTCCAAAGAGCTCGCCATGAAGTGAGCAAACATACACACACTCACTCACACACACACACACATTACATAGATTGCATTATCCCCTTTCACTTGCTGGTAGTCAAATGAGGTGAGAGAGTCCTCGCTGCAGAACCGAAAGTCCTCGCTGCAGAACCAAAAGTCCAGGGGGAGGAGCACAACACTTTCTACAACTCCAAAGCCTAACCTGAACCCAGACAATGCCATCCAGCCCCAAACACTCCATTATGTCCATCCACTGGACTTTTGGCTTGACTCTACCCACACAGGAGGAGCTAGATCACGTCTGACTCCACCCCATGGACTTTTTGTACTGCAGTGAGCAGTACTTGAATCAGGCTGGTTACACAGTCCTCAGTGTAACAATGTAAGAAAGATGGAATATAGAACCTTATAACACAGTGCTGCTGAGTTCTTGATTCTGATTGGTCAGACGGTGTTGAATAATTTTTTCTAAAAGCAACTCTGACAGTAATTTGTTTGCAAGGCAATTCAAAGATTTATATTATTCCTCTAGTTCACAAATGGATAAAAAAAACTTGATATTTGTAATTTCTTACATTGTTACACTGATGTGGTGAAGTTTTCTCTGAGGGAGTTTTCTGTAACTGAAAGTTTTCTGAACAGTCTTCACGACAGAGGAGTTTGCACTTTCTCGATAACATAACAAGCTGCTTTTTTTGTCTTATTAACTTTAAGAGAGAGAGATAAAAAAAAAAGAGGTTGGTGAGGGAGTGACCTTTATATCCCTATAAGTGACTAACTTCAAACTTCTCACAACATTAACATAACTATAAATGGGTAAAAAGTACAATGTGATGTTCTTTAATAAATAAAAATGGCCGTGGAATAAGAGGAATAAAACACTTTGAGACACGATGTTATAGGAAATGAATCAATTTCAGGGTGGTAACTGTAAGTCAGCTTCATCACACCACACCTTCGCTGGTTTATTTTCCTATAAGAGCACGCCCCCAAGTGTTTTAATCCTTACTTATTACATAAGTATAATATCGTAAAGCTACCTGATTGCGCATCTTCCATTCATGTGAATCTCACATACACACACTCTGATACTTCCACAGGAACCATCTTGACAGCACACTGTTGTGCTACCGATGGCAAAAGAAGCCCAAGACTGACCTGTCACAGGAAGAGAAATCCCTGGCGGCAGTCTGATCCCAAACCAACGGGAAAGAGGATAAAGAAAGAGAATGAAGAAGAGCTTGCTGATCAGTGATGGAAGGTTATATGACCTAATTAATAGAAATTAGGAGGGAGATTGATGATGAGGCTGAGCCTACCCTGATACCCAAGAGAGAAATTACGGTCAGTAAAATGGCTGTTGATGTGGTGTTCAACAGTAGCTGATAGCAGCACACACAGACTGTCTGAAGTCTGAAATGCAGCCATTTATTGTTTTTTTTTGTCTTAATCCTTTTCTAAATACATGATTTTGAAGAACACTTTTAACATGAATAGTTTTGGATAGTCGTGGCCATATCTGTGAAGTCTTTATGGGAAAAAAAAGAACATTTTTGATGTGAAATTGTTTTAAAAAATAATCTGACTAGATTGATACATTTGTCTCATAAAAGACACATTTGTCTCTTGAATTAGTATTTTGTATGTGGGTATGTTTGCTAATTGTTATACATCATAAGGGATTCATCCTACTGCGGTCTAGAACCTCCTCCAACAAACGCAGACTTTCTGACTTCCTTCAGCAGTTGGAGGTGAAATATTGTGTAAAAAAATGGCAGTGATAATGTCAGTCTGTACTGTACTGTTAACTTATTTGTTGTGAACAAACTCATTCTTACAGACAACTTTAGGCAACGGCTAAATATCTTGTTAATCTTCTATTTGTTATTTCATTGTTGTGGGTACATTAGTTATTAACAAATATATTTTTTTCTGTTATAGTAGGCTTTCATTTAAAATTTGATAAGGTACTGAAAAAATCAAGTGAAAACATCTTCAGTATAGCCAAAATTATAATGTTTCTCATTATACCACAGCAGTGTTCTCCAATCTGATTGATCACAAGGTGTTGATTAATATTCTATATTATATCAATGTGCTCGCTCTAATATGTTAGTGTTTCTATAGTAACAGCTCATTCACAGGGGCTTGTACAGTGCACGCTCCTCATAAACGGGTTTAAAATATTGAATTTTGTGAAATTTGCTGGGTGTTTTTTTTTTTTTTGTGAGATTTTATTTAGCATTTTGGGAAGGAGTCTCCAGTGTCAGTGCTTTATAACAGTTCTGGCAAGCTGCATGTTTTGAAAGCAGATGAGGCTGGCGAGGGAACAACTGTTATAACGTAAGTGATAACAGGTACTAACTTGTTTCGCAGACGTTCCACAACATTAAATGAATAAAAATGTTGTTAGTGTTGGGAGATTGCTGTGGTATAAGAAGAATAACACACTTTGGGACATGCTGCTGTAGGAAAATAATCAACTTCCGGGTGGAAACAGTAACTCTGGTTTGTGCCACACCACACTGTTGTTGATGATTTTTCTATAACAGCAGACATTGTGGTGTTTCATTCCTTACTTATGGGATACGATAAGACAAATATAAAATTACTGTGCATACAGTGGACATAAAAAGTCTACACACCCCTGTTAAAATTGCAGCTATTTTATTTTATTAAAACATCCCTTCTGTTTGTTTTTCACTTGACATGACCTCATGACCTTAATTTTTTTTTTTTTACATCACAAATGCCTGCAATTTTAACAGGGTTGTGTAGACTTTATATATCCAGTGTATTTTAATGTTTTAAAGTTTTTACTAATTTCTTGTTACATTGGCAAATAGTTTAGCTCATTTCATAAATGTATTTCTATATAACAGAAAAAGTACATATCAATAGAAGAATATAAGCTTAAAATGAGTAAAAATGGCTAGAAATAGGCTCAATTCTCTTATTTGTTTTATTATAATCTTATAATGAGAAATATTTGATACTTTCAATGATATTTAAGAACTTTTCACTTTTTTGCAGTGGGTTTACTTTATACAGAATACAGAACAGATAATTAGATATTTATGCTAGCTGTGCCACTACTGTATTTACATTGCACTTCTGATTCAAGTGCATACTACCTTATGTCATGATTTGGATTTAACTACAACTGTGAAAATAAAGCTGTCTAACAATCCTGAACTTCAATTAATTTGAATGAAAATCCACAAAGAGATCCACTATGTAGTGTAAGGAATAGTATGGGATAGTGTGTAGTATACTGTATATAAAAGTGTAATAGAGTATTGTATAGTAAATATGTTAAAAGTACGACCTTTCAAACAGAGAGAAAAGCCTTTTCATCAGTATGTGTGCTCTTATTAAGAGACTCCAGCTGTTCTCTCTGCTCTGCAGATGGCTCTAAACTAAACTTCAGGACTTTCTGAGACTTTTGGAGAGATGCCTTTTTTCAGACAGGTTCTTTATTCATTCATCACATCTTTTTGTTTCACAACAGGTGATATTGATGCTCTTTTAATCCTTGAGCAGCCAGCTGTTCTTCTCATTTTACAGGGAGGCTGGATTACACTTGTATTTTCTGGGAAAAGGCATTACGAATTATTTCATCATTCATTTAGGTAATATAATCTCAGGGAGTGTGTGGCAGGTGCAAGTGTTGGATCAAGCATTAGGTGTTAGAAACTGATCAGCGAGCCACGGCTGCTTCAGGATCAAAAAAATAACATTAATACACTTCTGATTTATTTCTGTGGCTCTACACCATTTTCATTTCAAAAAGCACAAATTCCAGCACTTTCCAAAACCATATTTCTATCCTGGTTGTATTCATTCTCACTGAAGATCATGTACACCGAACAAAGAAAGAGACGCAGCATGATGATTATTTTATTCAGTCTTTATTATAAAATACAAAATGGGAACATATTACATAAACACGTAACCTGCACACTGTCTCATAAACCAGAGTGTTTTTGTTCAACAGAATGCAGCAGGTAAATATTACATCACATCCTGTTTAGTGCGGCTGCTCTCATTTAATGTCCATCCTCAGTGTCGCTCTACTAAAGCCAGCTTCAGTTTTCTGTAAAACGCCAACGTTTCAAAAAAAATAGCAACAGCTTTTCATCGACTTTGGTGTCCATGCACTAAAATAATGTTTGATTAAAATGTTCAGTTACTACACAACAATGAGGCCAACAGTTTAAAGTCTTAAACACATTCACTTATAAGGTGCTTCTTCAGTTTTTCCAGACTGTGTGTGTGTGTGCGTGTGTGTGTGTTTTATGCCAGTTTTTTCTGACACTCGAACAGTAGAGGATATATCTGTTCCACAGCTGAGGCAACACTCTGAACATTTGGTCCTGGGAAGAGAGAAAGAGGTTCATCAGGGACAGATCATCCAGAACATTTCTACAGGTCTTACACATTTGAAATGGTCAATTTAGATGGATAGAATAATTGTATAAACTGGTGTGTTGAAGTGGTGCACCTCAGAATACATAGGATTTGGGATATTGAGTGATTTTGGGTGACAGATTTGTTAGCTACATTAGCCTCAGAGCTTCAAAAGCTTCAAAAAAAAAAATAAAAACCTTCACTGAACCTAACACTACATTTTTAAAAAAGATTTGTTTAATGCTAAGTCGATACAAAGTTCTTCTACCTGATCACCTTTATGCTATGATAAAACATTTCTATCCTGATGGGCGTGGCCTGTTCCAGGATGACTCCACCCTCATTTACAGCGATGAGGGCTCACCTGAATTTTTCTGATTTTTTTTTCCAGATGTGCGTCAAGCAGCAGTAGGCAAAAGTTTGTTTGCAGTGACCACCACTACTTAATAATAAGCAGCCCATTTACTTTTGTGGTTTTTTTTTGTTTGTTTGTTTTTTAAACCAAAAAAGGGACCACAGCCCCACCTTCTTGCTTTCTATTGGCTCATAAGCCCAAGGCTTTTGAATTCTCAGGTCAAAGTTCACCAGTGTTAAGTCACAAGGAGCAAATGCACCTCTTTTACATGCCGTGTCCTTTCTGCTTCAGTAAATCACCTTTTCTGCCAGGCGAATTTTATTTGCATTTGCTCTGACTGCTGCTTTTCAGGCATCTACTCTATTGCAGTAGCAAGAGGTCAAAAACTGCACATGCTAAAGCTAAACCTCAGGTGTTTACACTGATGTGGAAGAGCGGTGTTCATCCTTCCAGTAGCGTTCCAGAGACGTGTGGAATCTATGCTGAGGCGTACTGAGGCTGTTCTGGCGGCTTGCGTTGGCCCAACATCTTACTAAAATGCTTTTCCTTTAATTTGTCATTTCCTCATTTCCTTGGCACTGGGTGAAATTTGACTGCTCTAGGATGACAGCCTGCAAGCTGCTTTCATCTCAATAAATCACTCGGTAAGTCTTTAAGTTATGTACTTAATGCTCTTAAGCGGTTTATTTCTCCATTGGAAAATAAATCACAGGCCAAATCCTGAGATATTTTCCATATATTTTAATTAAATCTCTAACAAAATTTTTCATCACATCTGTTATTTTATATAAAGGTCATGAGTTGACACAGGGTGGTGCTGTGTAGTTCTTATTCCTTCCTTCGGGTACCTCTAAAGGTTCTGGAGTCTTGGTGGAAATGTGCAGGATCTTTCTACAGGAAATGTGTAGTGTGTACCTGTAACTGTGATGTTGCCTGTGGAGAACACTTGCACTGTGGTCCTAAGGGTTTTAATTCTGTATGAAGCAGCTGGATGAAGCTCAGGCTCATAGCTGAAGGACAAAAAAACCCCACAAACACATATGTTTATTAGACATTATCACTAAGCAGCTTTACAGAAATCTGTAAATTTAGATCCCTAATGAGCAAACCAGAGGGGTGACAGTGGCAGGATAACTCCCTGCGACAACATGAGGAAGAAACGTTGAGAGGAACCAGACAGAAAACAGAAGCCATCCTCTTCTGGGTGACACCGGATAATGAGATTATAAATCATTTCTCTTCTTCTACACGGCTCAAACAGTATTAAGTATGAGCAAAATAGAACAGGTGCTTAGCATAGCTGTATTTGCAGCTAAAGCACAACTACAGTCCTGAAGGTTGAAGAACATGTTGGTGATTTCTGAGCTCTAACACACTCCTTAAACCTTGAAATAAATTTGAATGGAATCAGTTATCTTTGTCAAACTGCTGGACTCTATGACTGAAATTGTGCTTCACTGAGCCTGAGGATCTCTGCAGCCTTCTCACCCCCGGAGGGTGCTGTTATTCTTCTTCTGCCGTGATCAGTAACAGTATTTTAAACATACTATAAATCAGCGGTGTTGGGTTAGGATTCTAGGCGTTTAAATCTCAGGGTTGTCAAAGAGCTACTGTTGGGCCTCTGAGGCTTTAACCCTCATCTGCTCAGATCTATGCTCGTATTTTATTCTGTCTCACTATGGATAAATGAATAAATGGAATAACTAAACGGTTTAGCTTTACACATAAGCCTCTTTGGATGACGGCATCTGCTGGATAAACAGATGTAAAAGTGTTTCTTGGTCACACCCCTGTGGGCAACATGCACTGCAGAGGTTTGCATTTCCTGCACATATGACAACTCCAACCCTGTGTTCATGTTAGTATGCAACAGGCCTATCGCATTTCTACTTAAACCTGTCACATGCAGCTGCGCTTGTGCTGCAAACCTCAAGCTGCATTGAATTTCCTCAATTTTATGCAAACTGGGTTTGACTTTGAAGTGCCAAATTCAAATGACTGGAGCCAATTACTCTCTCTCTACTTCAGCTCCTTCCTGCAGTTTAGCTGTAGTATCACTATATTAAAATGCATTTCTTTCTTACGTTCCCAAGTCGGAAAACTTAAACTAGGCAACTTTGACTGTTACAAAGTGTTGACATTGGAGATTCCTTCTAAAAGTCTCCTCACAGAAAACTTCACCGTATTAGAAACAGTATACGGCCAAAGGTTTGTGGACACCTGACCATCACACCTATGTGTGCTTTTTGAACATCCCATTCCAGATTAAGTCCCTTTTTTGCTGTTATAATAACCTCCACTCTTCTGGGAAGCTTTCCACTAGATTCTGCAGTGTTGCTATAGGGATTTGTGATCATTCAGCCACAAGAGCATTAGTGAGATCAGGCACTGATGTTGTGTGAGGAGGTCTGGTGTGCAGTCAGTGTTTCAGTTCATCCCAAAGGTGTTCAGTGGGGTTGAGGTCAGGGCTCTGTGCAGGACACTCGAGTTCTTCCACTCCAACCTTCACACACCATGTCTTCATGGAGCTCGCTTTGTGCACAGGGGCATTGTCATGCTGGAACAGGTTTGGGCCTCTTGGTTCCAGTGAAGGGAAATTGTAACGCTACACCACACAAAGACATCCTATAGTATCGTGTGCTTCCAACTTTATGGCAACAGTTTGGGGAAGAACCACATATGGGTGTGATGGTCAGGTGTCCACAAACTTGTAGTGCTTGACACATTGTTTAATCCATTCATGTGACGTGTCTGTCGTACATGTCCATTTACAAGATACCACTATAGAAATGATAATGTATTAGAACAAGCGCATTAACAGAAACCTGTGATTTGCCTTGCAGTCAGAACTACCGTCCGAGCTGCTGTTAAAGAAAATGAATCCTTCTGACCAATCAGATTTGAGAATTCAGCAGCGCTGTGGTATAAACAAAAGTGATATGTTTACATGATTTACACTAGAGTTTATAGATTTTGGCTACTTCTGTTTCCAGTTCCACAAGTGACATCAGTCGCAGTCATTATGTGTTACATTTCCTCATTTTGTCTGATGCTTTTATTTAAAGTGCCTTACAGGTGAGACAGGATACAACTGATCATGAACACAGTGTTCATGAACCCACAGTGGCAACTAGGTGGTGCTGAGATTTGAACTCATGACCTTCTGTTTAATAGCCCAAAGCCTTGAAATCACAAAGCCATCACACATTGCACACAGACAAAATACAGACAGCTGCTTGATAGTTTGAACACAGGGCAAGAGAAAGAAATGCGGAACTGACACAAGAACCAGTGATGCATGAGGTAAGAAGTAAGCATAATTTGGTTTTTGTGTCACAAAAGTGAACCAAATCTGAAATGAAAAGAAAATAAAGATGGTACCTGGCTATGGGACGGTTGTTCTTGGTGAACTCAATGAGACGGATCTGAAAAGGCATGGAGCACACTGCCAGGACGTTTACAATCTTAAAATCTGAAAACCTGACCTGCAGGAGAGCACACACGTCCATGATTTAACGCACTGACCAACTCAACAAAAAAATATTAATATGCATGTAAATAAGCTACAAAGCTAAAGGTCAACCTTGAATCCTATCTTCTGGAGGCAGCGGGCTAACCTCCTGGCACCCAGTTTAGCCTCGTCCTCACTACAGAGAGAAAGATTAAGAATGGACGTGGAGCTTTTATTAGTGTGCTGACTGATATTAGATTAGATGGATATGAGTAAAAGAACGAAAGTGCATTTTGTCATTAAGACCTTGTTGCTCCAGTGCAAATGATTTTCCCTGATGACCATATGGAGGCAGTGATGCGAGGTTTGCGGAGCTTCATCAGTACTTTCTGGAAGGACACAAAATACAAGCAACATTACAATCAAGATTATCAGGCTGAGTGGTAAAGACTAAAACACAATGAGGCATGTTGTTATAGGAACGCAGTACATTTGTGATATAGTCCTTTCACAAATCACCTGTCTCAGTTAGAAACAGGAGTGCGTGTATATACAGGGTTTTAACCACCAGGTGCTTGGGGGTCTGTTTTGGTTAAGATGTAGACACTAGAAAAGTTTACATCCACAATTTTTATTAACTGCTGTACATAAAATCTTGTTCCTCGAATAGGAAGAAAGAAAGTACGCACGTAAACATTTCTAGTGTCTAGTAAAATCCTGTTTACACTCACACTCCAGCACAGGGTTGACTGGGCTGTTGGAATGAATCTACGCTGACCGGCCCAGGAGAGAAAACTGCGTGTTTAATCATTTTCTAATTATCATTATCAAAGTGTCACACAAACACTTCATTGTTCATTGCATCTTTTTTCTTTCAAAATTCGAGGCCTTTTTTCTCTTTTAGCATTTTTGACCATTTTGACTGAAAAATTCAGTGCCATCACTAATAAGTATGTATTTAAGTGATGTTAACTATATAGATGTCTAATTATATCTAAGTCAAATATACACTAATAGGTTTTATTTTACATTAATGAACTCAAAACATTTTCCGTTTACTGATCGAAAGTGAGGGTTCCGTGTCAGAAATAGAGGAAGGGGGCGGGGGTTCCAGGCAGTGTCGGTTAATATTGGAGAGTTAAAAACCTCTGGACAACTGTCAATCATTCCAGATTAATATGTCAATTGATTCATCTGCTGTTTTTATTGGGGGGAAAAATCACTCTTCTGATGTATTTTTGAGCGATAACTCATACAATGCCTAAAAGTTTGCGGGTCTGTACTACCTTCTAACCAATCAGATTCAAGACTTCAACAGTGCAGTGGTATAAAGCTTAAACAACACATTTCTAAACTTATATTTATAACCACTAATTCCACACCCATACATTCCCTTGTCTCTGTTTTAGCTCTGCAACACTTTCACTCTTTGATTCGGAACGCACCCCCACTTCCGGTCTGTAGATGACGTTGTTCCCTTCCAGGCCAATCGTGCGCAGGTTTAAATGACACCTGGTCCTGAAGACGGAAACCACGTTTGTGATGATAATGTCCAGCGCCACATCGTTACTCGGTTCCATGAGGCCTCTTTGGACAGAGTGAGTTTTACAAATACATGTCACGTTCCGAAGGAGCCTGAATAAAACAAAAAGCATATTGTTACAGATCTAATATTGGCAATGCCAACATAGTGCTGATGACTTCAGCTGAATCTCAAATGGCTTGCAGCTCCTTATTCAGGATATGTAGTGCACTTGATGTCTAACAGGGATTCAGCCACTGTAGTTAAAAATGTCTTATGAATGTAGGCTTCCAAATGATAACGCTTGTCATCTCTAACTCCTTATCAGCTCATTTTAAATCATTTGTGACACTAAATAAGTGATTCAGCAGCTGTGAACATGTGCTGTGTGTTAGTATTACTAGTATTGAAGAACAAATGACTATTTAATTTCCATTTTAGTGACAGCCAGTTCATAAAAACGGTGTCCCTATTATGTCGCCGTGGTCTCATCAGTGAGTGCTGCTTTGTTTTACTTTCCAAGAATCAGCATGATTTACCTTCTACAGTTTTTTCTGTAGAATTATTTTATTGCCCAGACTAAATATCACAATTCTACACACTATCAACCAAAGCTCGTCACCAAAACTAAACAAATAAACTGACCAAAAATGATATTTACACAGTTTTCCCTTATGCAGAATGTTGGTTAATCAGTCAAGCCATTTTTGGTGTCTGAAGTGTCTTTAGTTTTGCACTGAAGTTACATTAAGTAAGGAATTCAACACAACAGGGCATGCTGTTATAGGAAAATAATCAAGGACAGGGTGGTGTGATGAAGCCCGATGTGAAGCAGAGTAACTCTTATCAACCCAAAATATATTTATTTCACATAACAATATGTCCCTAAGTGCTTTATTCCTCTTATTCTCCAGTAATCCAAAAATGATTACAATTCTGTATATATATTAAAGAATGATATATTAGATTTGATATTTTAGCCATTCATAGTTACTGTCATGGTACGAATATAAACTGTCGTTCCCTCACCAGCCTCTCTTTCTCTCTCTCAAAGTTAGTAGCACTACTAGTAGCGTTACTGAGAAACTGTAAAGCGTTCAATCCTGAAGACACTGGAGCGCTGTCACTGGAGCCCTGACACTCGAGACTCCTTCCAAAAATGCTAAAAAAATGCAACCATATCAACAAATACATGTTTTGTTTTCCTCTGTTTATAGGCCACATCCACTAAACAAGTCACTGTCTAAGCTGATTCTATAGAAATGATAACATTAATATAAACCTTGCAGCCGGAACTACTGTCAGAGCTGCTGTTATAGAAAATTAATCAGCACCTTCTGATCAATCAGAATTTAGCACCGTGGTATAACATCCAAATCATTTCTATTACTCAGTCACACCTTCAAACTTCCGAACACACCTCCTGCCTGAGTCTGATGTGTGTGATGCGGTTTGTATGATGTTAAACTGGAGGCTATAAGCTTCTCTTGTTAGTTACATTAACCTCGTAGCTCCAGGGTTGAGTGTCCCAAAAGAGCAAACTTCAAAAAGACACTAAACATGGCTGATTTGCTACATTTGTACAAAAGGCGTAATGATGTATTTCATTTTTGGATGATGTATACTATATGATCGTCATACCCATATGTGGTTCTTCGCCAAACTGCTGACATAAAGCTGAAAGCACAAAATGCTACAGAGTGTCTTTGTATGCTGGAGCGTTACAATTTCTCTTCACTGGAACTAAGAGGCCCAAACCTGTTCCAGCATGACAATGCCCCTGTGCACAAAGCGAGCTCCATGAAGACTTGTTTTGTGAGGGTTGGAGTGGAAGAACTCGAGTGTCCTGCACAAAGCCCTGACCTCAACCCCACTGAACACCTTTGGGATGAACTGAAACACTGACTGCACCCCAGACCTCCTCGACATTTCAACATCAGTGCCTGATCTCACTAATGCTCTTGTGGCTAAATGAACACAAATCCACACAGCCACGCTCCAAACTCTAGTGGAAAGCTTCCCTGAAGAGTGGAGCTTATTATAACAGCAAAAGGGGAATAAATCTGGAATGGGATGTTCAACAAGCACATATGCATGTGAAGGTCAGACGTCCACATACTTTTGGCCATATGGTGTATTCCTTTAAGATGGTTTTGTTTGTTTTTCATATGCAGAATGCTTAAAGTGATGTTTGGATTACAGGAGGTGTTAATGTAGCATTACATTATGATATAAGGAGATGTTAGCATTAGCTCTGCTAGCTAATAAGACCTGCAGTATTTTTAGCAAGATATAACGTTAATAAGGTTTTACATAAGCCCATTTTGCATCCTTGGTAATGTGTTAGTGTGCTGAAACCAGACTTTTCCCCAAATCCTGATTTTATAGCTGTTTGTGTTTTTATTAGGTATTGTACACCATCTTGTGCGTTCTTTTCTTTTCTTATTAATTTAGTCTTCCCTAAATATCTTACTAGCTACCAAAATTAACCAAATAAACCCGAGTAAAGGCTCTTTTTAGCTTCCAGTTTGTATGAACGCGTTATTAACAGTCCATTCTGTTATTACTAGTCACATTCCCTGTGCTACTAACGCGTTATTAACTACATCAGCTTGTTATTACAAATCACATCACCTAACAAGCGCTGCCAAAAAATAAACAACTTACTTGAAAACCCAGAAGTTTTTTTTGTTTTGTTTTGTTTTTTTGCAGAAATAATTCTACGCAGTGGAGATACTGTCTGTGGAAAATACCGCTCTCGGTGTCAGGAGATGAATAAAACAGCTACACTACGCTTCTGATACACAAAACTAAACAAAGGCTTTTCCGTACTGGCTCATACATAGCAACAGACAAGCGGCCATTGGTGTCGGTGACGTCACTTCCTGTTGCTATGGCGGAAGTATGGCTGCTTACGTTCTCGCGCCGCGCAGTGGATTCGGAGGATAATGCAGTACTAGCTGCTCGGAGGTTCTTACAGAAATAAAGATTCATTTCATAAATGTAAAACACACAAAGGTGGAAAAAGAAAGTTCAGAGAGCTTAAGTAAAAGTGTGGCTAATGTGTCGAAATCTTACACGGTTACAAGCAGAAGTACGGAGCTAAAAATCTCATTCAGTCTCCTTCAAGTCAAAAAGCTGCTACATTTACACATACAGTACATACTCAAGCATTCAAGACTAAAAGTAAACAGTTTTAACTGTTTAAAATTTAACAACGCAGACTTTTTTTTATTTTAAATTCATTTACTTTATTAAATATTTATTCAAATAAACCTAGAGTCTGTCTAGCTAGTTAGCTAATATTCAGTAACCCTGTTGGAATGAAGGCTAAAGCAGCATTAGCAACAAAACAAAACAAGCTAGTAAGCTAAGCTAGTACGCTAACTGTGAATTTGACTGGATGTCTTGGGGGGAAAAAAGCAAAAACGCAACTAACTAGCATAACAACCACACAAGAGAAAGACAGAAAGAAAAATGTCATGTATTTTTTAGAACTTTGAAGGTTAAAATGAAAATGTAAGAAGTAGTGTTCTCTTTTAAATTACTTCAGTAGCTCAGTATTCAGTTTAAGTAATACTCAAGTAAAGTACAAATTTGCCTAAAATATACTTAAGTAGAGTAACGAAGTACAATTACTCAAGTATTTTTCCATTCCTGAGTGAAAATTAAAAAAAAATCTACATTTAAACGTAATGAGGTAGTCAAGAGTAAAAGTAAATATTTTTAACTAATCAAAATTTACATGAATTTATTTACTTACTCATTAACTTATTAGATCATTTTGTTAAATATTTTGCTAACTCAGAATTTATCTTGATGGTTAATGGTGGAAAAGGGGAATGAATGCTAAGTTGGCATTAGCAACAAAAAACAAAACTAGCTAGCAAATGTACCATTTTAGAATTGTAATGACGAGTACTTTAAAGGTCATAACAAAAATGTAAGAAGTAAAAGGTGTATTTTTCGCTTATAAATTTACTTGCGTAAGAATGCAAGTATTCAGTTTCAATAATACTTGAGTAAAGTGCAGATCTTTCAAAATAGTACTTAAGTACAGTAACAGTATAATTACTGAAGTATTTTCCACTCCTGAATACAACTATTCAAATATTAGGTACAAATGTCTTCCTTTATGTTTATTTATCAGAGCCATTAAAGCTTTTTATTACTGAACTTTCCACTTACAGTATAAACAAAAATAAATAAACAAATTGTGTGTACAAATCATATGTAAATAATAAACTCACATGACATATATGTGTAAAATGAACATGTGAAAATATATGAATCATGTGTACAAATCACATGCAGCCCAGCGTGAAGTGCTTAAAAACCACTTGTGTCACTTTCACATGTGAATCATGAGATTATTTACATGTGAATTTCACATGATTTTTCTGTAAGTGATCCCTGCATTGCATCCGATGTACCTGGGATATGATCCGAAACCACTGTGAATGAATCAGTGAATCAATGAATCAGTGAATCAGCATGATTTCGAAAGCAGTTGATAATGATTTCCACCTAATGTAATTTAAAAATAAGGGAAAACACATAATTGTTTGTGTTTAGATTTTCTGTTTTCTTTTGTATTATTTGAGATCACATATAAAAAAAAGGCTTCTTGATGGATTACACAGCCGTAATGTTCTGCTTAGACATGTTTACAAAGTGCAGTGCCTTGAATCCAACTACAACTGCACCATTTTCACATACACTTTAGTGAACACTGGGCTTTCTCCACACACCTCTAAATCCAACACCGTTCCAGAACACCACTTAGAGGTTTGTTTCTGACACCGTTTCTGTGATCGGCCATAGCTGTAAGACCGTCTTTATTCACAGCTTTCCACGGCTGTGTTTATTTTGTCCTGTCTCACGTCCAGTTTTGAAGGTCAGCAGCTTTTTTTTTTGTCCAAAGTGGACACATCTGGTCCGAGTGCGTTGTTTGTGGTTTGAGGTTTTTGGAAAGGTGACAGCCGAATTGGAAGTGGCGATTTTGACGTGGCTGAGATGAGAACCGGGCGCTGAGGGTTCTCAGCTGTTCTAGTGGACCATGAATGAGAGCGGAGTACAGAAACGCTTTAGTGAATGAACTGAAGTCTGGGATGGTGCATCCCGTGCATCTCTGGTCATGGACTGTCGTTTAAACAGATGGTAAGGGAGTGCATCCTTTTATGAGGATATTATCAGCGAGGTTCCCGAGAGATATGCAATATTGCTTTTATCTGGCTCTTTTTTTTTTTAATAAGAATGTGTTTACAGAGGCATCTGAAGTTCACTTATTTGGACTTTTGTACTCCTTATGCCCTCTCTCTCTCTCTCTCTCTCTCTCTCTCTCTCTCTCTCTCTCTGAACTGGACCTTTCCCAAGCACAACAACACAATAGCTTTCGAATGATTCAGTGCTGTTGTTTGCTCTTCCTTGGTTACCAGATAGGCTTTGTGAGATCTCGAGGGCCACTCTGGCAGAAATATACTGATGTAAATAAAATAAATTCTGCTTGGAAAAGGCCTGTAGAGATGTCCCGAGCTGTTTACTATAAAGACTGAGATTTAAAGCAGGTTAGGCCAGTGTCGGACCACAAACGACGTCCTACCCCCCTGTCCCACCTCCCCCTCTCTTTCTCCTCCCCACCGCTGCAGGCTTCAGAGTCTTAAGTGTGTTTATAGACTATAAAATAGAACTTAATGTCATTGAAATTCTCTTCCTGAGAGAAATAATGCAGTGCTCATTGAGATAGAAGATACATAAACAGGCAGCAGAGAGAATAAACACATTCTCCATCACTCCCTTTAGTCCTGAGAGAGGTCAGCCTGAGAACATGGCTTCTTCTCTTCTCTTCTCTTCTTTTTTATTTTCTTGTCTTTTCATGTCTTCTCTTCACTTCTCATCTCTTCTTGTCTTCTTTTTTCTCTCGTTTCCTCTTCTCTTCTAGTTTCTTCTCTTCTCTTCTCTTCTCTTCTCTTTTTCTTCTCGGCTCAATTAATCTCATCTCAATCTTATTTCATCTTGTTTCTCCTTTCTCATCTCTTCTCTTTGCCTTTGCTTTCTTGTATTCTTTTTCTTCTTGTCTACTCTTTTTTCTCTTCTCTTCTCTTCCTTTTTTCTTCTTGTCTCCTCTTTCCTTGCTTCTCTTCTCTTTTCTTCTCTTCTCTTCTCATTTCTTCTCCTCTCTTTTTTTTCTTCCCTTGTCATCTTTTCTCTTTTCATCTTATCTTCTCTTCTCTCCTTTTCTCTTCTCTTCTCTTTTGTTCCTTCTCATCTCATTTCATCTCTGCTTCTCTCTTATCTTCTCTTTGTGTCTTGGCTTGTCTCTTGTCCTCTCCTCATAGCTAATATTGCTTTATATCCAAAAAATTTCTTTTTTGTCATAACCCTTGTACCCTTTTCACCTCTCATCTGAGTTCTTCTCATCTCATCTCTTTACCGCTCCTCTCACCTTTAATCTCTTGTCCTTTCCTCTCTTGTTCACGCTTTGCATCTCCTCTGCTCTTGAATTGCCTCTTCTTCTCAATGCTTGTCTTCTAGTATCGTCTCTGTTCTTCTGTACTTCTGTCCTTGACTTGTCTCATCTTCTCTCCTGCCTTCAGCTCTACAGGAATCTCTTCTCCTACCTGCTCTTGTTTCCTCTCCTTTCCTCCAGTCTCATCTTTTTTCCTCTGCTCTTTTTTCTCCTCCACTCCTCTCACCTTGTCTTCTCTCATCTCCTCTCTTTTTACTCCTTTCATCTTGTCTATTTTCTTGATGTCTGCTGCCTCATTTCCTCTAGTCTCCTCATGTCTCATCTTGGTGCATGACTTCTCTTGTCTCTTCTCCTCTCTTTTCTTCTCTTCTTGTTTATTTTATTCTCTTCTAACTTCATCTTCTCTTCTCTTCTCTTCTCCTTTCTTTTCTTGCCTTCTCCTTTTTTCTCTTCTCTTCTCTTCTCTTCTCATTTGATCTCATCTCATTTCATTCCATCTAATAGCCTCTCATGTAATCTCATCTTATGTGATCTTGTTTCCTCTCTTCTGGTTTCAACTCTTTTTCTTTTTTCTCCTCAAGTCTAATCTCGTGCCCTCTTCCTCTCTTGTCCTCTTGTTGTCTGTCCTCTAATGTTGAGTGTTAGTTAGCAATGTCCTTCTGTGGGTCAGAATAAGGAAGTTCTGGAGCTATTACTCACTTTGCAAGAAAACAAACATAAATCATCATCTTGAAAATGCTCTCTGTCCATATCATTCTTGTAAAGAGGGGCATGGGGTCATCCTGGGCCAGGAGCAGGGGTCTTACAGGCCTGCATTTGGAGGGAGTGGAAAAGGGTTAGCGAAGAGGCTCAGGAGAAACGAGTGTTTGGCAGCTCTCAGAGAGGAGCGTCTGAATTTCAGCAAACTATTTTAAAAGCAAAATCTGGAACTCTTTTAAAAGCAAAATCAGTCGCATCTGGACATCCTGATATCCGGCGTGAGAGCGGAGAGGTTTAGATGCCATGACGTATTAAAGGTTGTTTGGACTGATAAACGTGTTCTGAGGTAATGGCATGAGCTGTAAACAGGGAAAGGCGGAGCGCGACATCGTCGTCATGTTTACTTTGGTCAGACATCATACAACTCGAACACTGGGAAAACAGCAATAGTGCATTCTGGGAAAGTATTAGTACTGGAGAGCTGTTCATTGTTTATACGTGTTTTTTATACAAGTCTTAATACATGACGACTCGACTGTCCCAGGATTCCAGGCAGCAGTGGAAAAAAAAAAAGACAGTGCAGGGGAGTTTCAGAGCTCTGCATCTTGTCTTTATTACATCTGGGAAAGAGGAAAGAGAGGGAGATAAGGAGGAAAAGTTTGAGTCAGCAAGCAAGCCAACGACAGCAGAGGAGTGAATATGACAGAAAGAGATAGTATGTGATGGAGACTAAGACATATTGTAAGACATAGTGTGTGTGTGTGTGTGAGAGAGAGAGAGAGAGAGAGAGACATGAGAGCTGTCAAAATGAACACTTTTCAATTACTATTCAACATTTGATAATATTTACAGATATGTAAATATTATGTGTGTGTGTATATATGTATATGTATATATATATGTGTGTATATATATATATATATATATATATATATATATATATATACAGGTTTCAGCAAAATTTCCAATTAAACCTCAAAAACTCAGTGGCGGCTCATCCACAGAGGCAGGTAGTGCACAGCCGCACTATTTATATCAGCGTTCACCAAATGTTAGTCTTCATAAAGACCTCATTCACTCCTTACAACTCCTTACTTTTCAAATTCCACTGAAATACTAATTACCTCTTTTGAGTGACCAGCAATTTTAAAAAGTGTCCGTACGTGACAGATATAAGCCGATTTTCGATTTCTTTTCCAGATATTGTGCAGTCGCACGGTAGCTAGCCCACTGCCCCATTTAGCTTTCATGGAGTTATTATTCCAACTAGTGGTCAAAAATGGGAATTACATCAAGCACTTATAGGGGCATGAATCGCACTGCCTCGTGCTCACACAATGAACAATTTCACTGAGGGAGAAGCCACTGACAGACATACAGTAAGTATGTATGTTCATGTGTGTACATAAGTTTATACAGTATTTTATGAGCTTAAGAACCATTACTATTGTAAGAGATATTGCAAAGATATGAGAGAGGGAAAGGGGAATTACTGAGTGGATAATGTTCACACATCAAATATTGTATAAAATATTTTTTTTGCCAAGCAAAGGCTGAGAAAAAGAAGAAATGTGTCTCCCTTTTCCAATTCCCAAATTTTCTGGGCTAGATTCAGGTCTTTTGTGTGGTTCTTGAGCTGTAGTTTGGCTGGAGATTTTGCTGGCTGGAGATTAGTATCCTATAGTCAAGGAAACTAAAATGTTGTAAAAGGGACACGGTTTTCTTGACTGCACTTACACTCTGCCTTTTTTAATTCTGATTATTTGCTATAAAACAAGATCTTGGCATCGGTACAGTATTTTTAAAATTGCACCCCGGTTATTACCTGTCCTGTCCACTGCTCTTCCCCAAGCACGGAGCAGTATGATTCCTGGCCCAGTGGGCCTCTGTTAGCGCTTGGTGCAATTCCCATTTTTGGCCACTAGATGCAATAATAACTCTATGGAGCTACATAGGTCAGTGAGCAATCTGCCCCATGATTGCAAAACTAATTTCCCCTCAAAAAGGTTAATTTGTGAACAGCTGATACAGAACAGCTGATATCAATGGTGTGGCTGTGGACCTGCCCCTATGGACCACTGTGATTCAGTGATATCACCACTGTGATTCAGGGAATAGGAAGATTTTTGACTTAACTTAGAGGAGCTTAAAAATGATTCATGCATGAACACTGTGTATAAATAGTCCTTCATTCAGCTTCAGTAAGTGCATTATCCTTGTCAGGGTCACAGAGGATCCAGAACCTATCCGGGGAACACTGGGTGTGAGGTGGGAAAACTCCCTGGATGGGACACCAGTGCAGTATTTATTTAGTTTTTTAGCTTAAGAAACCAGCACAGTTTTTCCATTCAGTGGTTTGTGTGATATGAATGCACAGTGTAGCAACGGTTAATGTTCATTCTGTCTGCTGTAGTTTAATAATTAAAGCATTTAAATGCTAAAGTTTCAAAGCAATTATCATTTTAATACACTTTCAAAGGAATTTGACAGCAGTAATATACACACCTGCTGTGTGTGTAATGGTTTCCTCTGTGTCTGATTTAGAGGCTGAAGATTTATGGTGGCAAAGTCCAGAGTGTCTGGAGGCCTCAGAGAGTGCACTCAGTTTAACATTGTGTGTGCGTGTGTGTGTGTGTGTGTGCATTATGGTAAACAGGGATATCTAAGAGAGAAGGAATTATGTGTGTATGTTTAAGATGACTCTGTGTGTGTGTGTGTGTGTGTGTGTGTGTGTGCGTGTGTGTGTATGTGTGTGTTGAGAGAGCAGACTCACTTTTAACCGTAAACACAGAACTGGGAACCTCCATGTGTTTATATCAACCATTCTTCCCAGAGCAGTCAGCAGCACCTCCGTCACTTATAACCTACCACACACACACACACACACACACACACACACACACACACGTATACACAATGCACATCATCTCATGCAGTCAGTCTCAAACAAACATCTACAAAACTCCATCACAGATAGCTCATGCTGATGAAAGTTCCTCACACGCACATACACGAACACACGAAACACACACCAGCTTAACCCAAAAGCCACCCATCACCAAACACTTCTCTACAAAACCAGACCAACAAGACCACTACTCACACAAACACACACCCATCGATAAACCAAACCCCAAATCCCCTAACCACACACACACACACACACACCAAACTAAATTCAGTATTAAACCTACACACCAAACATAACCCTGGATTCATACCCACTCTTGCACACCCACCTTCTCAAACACACAAACAAACACACTGAATTTAACCCAGTTTCTACTTGCCTTTAAACAGCACCTTACACTGAAGAAGCCTGTGACAAAGCCACACACACACACACACACACACACACACACGGCAGCAAGTGTGAGCAATGCCAGGATGTAAAGTGGCACTCTGAAGGTGTGATTCTGTGCTGTGTTTGGACTGAGAGAGAGCGAGAGAGAGAGAGACAGGAAGAAATGTTTATAGAGATGAATCTCTGTCTTCACAAACATCTCTCACCCATCTCTCTCTCTCTCTCTCTCTCTCTCTCTCTCTCTCTTATCTCCACTGCTCAGATAAATAAGCTGATAGCAGGAGGGAGGATGGTAGGTCCTGTAGCTGTGTAGCTGTGATGTCAGCCGGACCTCTATAACAGCACAGTGATGTCACAGCTCTTCCTGTCTCAAGAGTAAAGAGAGGCTGTTTGTGTACTCCGACGTGCATTAATGCGCAGACTGAGGACTTTCTGTTTTCAGTAAGTTGCACTGTGGAAATCTGTTTCCTGTCAGAATCAGAAGCACTTTATTTGCCAAATGTACAAATTACACAGGAAGTTGGCAGATCAGCACATGAACATAAAATGTGCAAACAGACAAAGTGAGACAAAAGTGCAGACATTAAATTCTGCAAAAAATGATATCTTAGCAAGTGAAAATATCTTAATTATGGGCAAATGTAAAATTTTAAATAATGTTTTTTAAAAAATTTAAATGATCTTTCCTATTATTAGAATATTATGAGTCAGGAATAACACATAACAGACCTTGCAGCACAGTCTGGAGTGTGTTATTGCACTTATACCCCAGCAATTTGGCAACAATTACAATGAAAGACGTTGCACATTTTAATCGTATATAGTTCAATTTACTGTTGTGGAACATCCAAAAGAAACGTTACGTCCTGTTATCACTTACATTATAGCCACGATAAACAGTCGTTCCCTCTCCAGCATCTCCATTTCTAGCTCTCTCTCAAAACCACAGCTTGTCATTTTAATCGAGAAACCAGAAAGCATAAACTCGTCTGTCCTGAAGACTTTGCCATGCTGGGAAACTTCCCAAAGCACTCTGACTGTTATAAAGCGCTGACACACAAAATTCCTTCCATAAATGTTAAATAAATGTCTCCTGACAAAAAAACTTTACCACATCAACAATTAATTGTTTTACTTTGTTAAGCAACATGTTTTTTTTTAAAGACGTTTATTCTTAGTCTTAGATGATGTGAGCTGTTACTATAGAAACAATGTAGAACAAGACAGTTTCAAGCTTGACAGTTTCAAATGAGTAGAAAATGTCTAGAAATATGGTTATTAATCATATATTTGGGTTTGCTATCATAAGAAATTCTAGATACATTTGACATCAGAGTGAATAATTAAGGAATAAAATCCTTAGGGTGTGCTATTATAGGAAAATAATCAACAGTATAGGGGTGTGATATGGCCTTACTGTTAGAGACCCCAAAGTTGATTATTTTACAATAACAGCAAGTCCCAAAGTGTTTTATTCCTCTTATACCACTTAAATGAAGAAACCAAACTGTGTGATTAATTGCACAGCCCTTTGATTACACCACAACTACCAATAAGTGACACTGTGTGTGTGTGTGTGTGTGTGTGTGCACATAAAGATGAGATCCACCATCAGATAAAGATGGTGGATGGGGTTTTGACCTCATGCACATGCGTCACTGTCGGAGGTGAACTGGCCTGTGTCTGTGTGTGTGTGTGTGTGTGTGTGAGTGAGTAAGTGTTAGGAAAGTAAGTGGTAGTGCACACTCTCCAGACTGATGTATCACATGTTTGTAGAGAAAATAATTCTTTGTGATTTAGATCTCTGTGGAGAATTAGTCCTCTATGTCTTATGGACACTTATAATGTTATGAACAACTGTTCCTGTATGTAGGGAGTTCTCTGTACTGTAGACATATAGATGAATGAGATCTGTGTGTGTGTGTGTGTGTGTGTGAGAGAGAGAGAGTGTGTGTAAGGAGGTTTTATTTCTACCCTATCCTGGTGAACATGAGAAATTTCTTACATTTTTATACAACTATTTTTGGTCATTATCCCAGTATATGACCTTTTTCAGTCTTGCACACTCTGTGTGTGTGTGTGTGTGTGTGTGTTTGAGTGTGTGTGTACTGCTGCTCTGAGGGAGTCAGCCAGAGGTTTAGACACTGGGGGGAAAAGATTCCCAGGAAAAGATCCTTCATCATCACCACAGCAGCACTCATTAGTAACCATAATGAAGGAACAAGCCATAAGCTTAAAAAGGTAATGTGCTCGGTGCGACTTTTCATCAGCAACACATCACTGCTCCTCAAACCTGAGAGTGTTAATCAGCTCACAACAAATAGCAATCGAAACGTGTCAAATATCCAGCTGACCCGAGTGCGGAAAAATCTCTGGAGTTTCCTGTTAAAAAGCATGGGTCAGTCTCTGTACCCTCTCTCTCTCTCTCTCTCTCTCTGTGTGCGTGCGTGTGTATGTGTGTCTGTGTGTGTGTGTGTGTGTGTGACTTCTTGTTGGCTGTGTGCTTCTGCGTGTTATGAACAAACATAATATATAACTACTTGGTCATTAAAAACAAAATCAGGCAATAAGATTAAATTTTTAAACCATTAAAATATTTTATGTACAACAATAAATTGTTCAATATGTTGTACTTTAGGCTCCAGAAATTACAAAAATGCTCTAAGAACATTTTACAAATTTCCCTTTATTATAACTGCTACGATGTGCATGATTTGGAAATGCCCCATCACCTTCTGACATGCCTTATACTAGCTAGCTAACTTATTAACTGCTAGTAAATAAGCTTGCACTTGTTATACCAAGGATTTCAGTACCACAGTCTTGATTATAATCATATTCTCAGAGATTATGAGCCAAACCTGTCAAAAAGACTCTAAATATTTTGTTCATCTCTATAATTAGCTAACTTAGCCAGCTGGTTAGTGAGCTGCTAGCAAACTAGCTTACAGTAAAGTGAGCAAACAAGCTTTAATAATTATTGTCATATTCTCAGGATATTTATTGAAGAGCAAAAACTCTTAACAAACGAAACATTTCTGTTCATCACTAACATTAGCATGCAAGTTCTAAAACCTAACAGGTATCGCATCATCCAATATAAATATGCTCTCCTTTTTTTTTTCACAGCCTAAACAACACTACAGCTCTGTTTATGACACTGCTCTCCAGACTGAACACTGTAATTCCATATTGTTACTAATTCCATACTGAAAATTTCAGGTTTTTATCTGGTTCCCCACCAGAGACATTCAACCCAAAAGTGAGGGGAATGTTTAAAAAAATTGCACTTTCTCACTCCCATAAAAAAAAAAGAGAAGTCTCAAACCTGAAATGTTTTGCATGCACACTATACTTCCCTAGATACCCCCTAAAAATTAAGACTGAGACTCGAACCCTTCCCATTATAAATTGACCCTAAAAGTGGAACTGTGAGCAAGCTTGAGCATTTCATTTGCTCTTAAATTCTAAGGAACAAGAATGTGCAAAATGTTTTTATATTTACATGTACCTTGTAATGTGCTCTAGAGATCAGTTTTTGTTCCAAGGAGCTAAGACCATATTGAGCTGAGATATTGAGGTTTCCGTAAACAGCTTTATAACCAAATTTGTTGTGTGCCATTACATGACATCATGAAATGATGGCCGTCCTAGTTTAACCAAGTAAAATAAAAAAAAATAAAATAAAAAATGGTGGTTTTGCAATGCCAATACATAGAGGTGATCATTCAAAAAAAAAATTTGTAAGATTAAAAAATGTCAAGCAACCTGTATTGGACCACTTGAGATGGAATAACCCGAGTATTAGAGAGTGTAAAACACACTCTTTCCCCCTCCTGCATGGTTCAGATACATAGATGAATAAGTAGATGTGCTCCTTCTCGTTGTGTGAATGGAAACTCTGCTGATGGCCATTTTGATTGTAAAATATTTTCATAGCTGCAGCCAAGCTCGTCCTCCATTTTGTCAACTTATTTTAAAGACATCTTATCAGTAAGTGTTCCTCCCCTCCGTTGGTTTATGTGACTCTACTGCTGTCTTTCTAGGAACCATATCCACTGTTTAGGTCGTGTGTCCTTCACCAGGAGACAGGTCCTCTTCAGGGAGGTTTGCCTCATGCAGCTGAAAATAGAGCTGTTTTTAAAGACAGCCCTAAAAGTTCCCAGAGCTTGATTACTTTTTTAAAACGACTGTTCATCTTCAGAGATGAAGGGGGTGGGGGTTAGGTTGGGTCTTAGCTTTTTTTTCCCCAACAAGCCAAAACTCCACCTAAACTGGAACCATTTAGTTTCTCTAAAACCAAGAACAAGTGATATTACAGGCTAGGTGCCAAAAAACAAAATCATTTTTGTGAAAAAATCATCAAACTCAACTTAAACTCAAAACCTCAAGTCAGTTATTAAGGTATTTATTAAAATAACAATGGCTGATGTGTCTTTCTGTGTATAGATGCTGAAGTATTTCACTTTGGATGGTAAAAAGGTCAAATCCATATACAGTTTATATCCATATACACCAATCATCCATAACATTATGACCACCTGCCTAATATTGTGTTGCTCCCCCTTTTACTTTTCCCTCGAATGGATTGAGATCTGGGGAATTTGGAGGCCAGGTCAACACCTTGAACTCTTTGTCATGTTCCTCGAACCATTCCTGAACAATTTTTACAGTGTGGCAGGGCGCATTATCCTGCCGAAAGAGGTCACTTCCATTAGGGAATACCGTTGCCACGAAGGGGTGTACCTGGTCTGCAACAATGTTTAGGTAGGTGGTATGTGTCAAAATGGCATCCACATGAATGCCAGGACCCAGCAGAGTTTTCCCAGCAGAACATTGCCCAGAGCATCACACTGCCTCCGCCAGCTTGCGTTCTTCCCATAGTGCATGCTGGTGCTATCTCTTCCCCAAGTAAACGATGTACACGCACCCGGCCTTCCACATGATGTAAAAGAAAATGTGATTTATTGGACCAGGCCACCTTCTTCCATTGCTCCGTGGTCCAGTTCTGATGGTCACCTGTCCATTGTAGGCACTTTTGGGTAAAAGGCAAATCACAGGTTTAATGTGATCTTGTAATATGTTATTGTTGCTGTAAGATCAGCCAATTCAGAGAGACTTGAATTGCAGATGCTCCACATAAAGCAAGTAAAACGTGTATAATTGTTGACAAACATAATGTACATAGTATTGTTAGCATAGACAATTCTGTCATTATTAGTGTGTTTCAGTCAGGAAGAGGCTGCCTAGAGTGACTGTTCTGATTTTAAGTTCTATTTGTCAGTTAATGTATCCAGCCAGGTCAGTGCAAAAGCTAACCCTGTGCAAACAGACTCGTTTTTTATGCTGTGGGCAAAATGTGAACATTGTCACTGCAGTGGTTTTGCCAAATCTGAATTCCAAAGTGTCTTATGTTGCAATTGACTCGAGGCCACAACTTATAATTCCCAAAATCCAACCAGGAAGAGCCAAAGAAAACACCCCTCTCAACCTGAAAAATCTGCACATCAACCTGGCTTAGTCTTCTCTACTACAAGTTCCTTCCCAGTTTACAGAGTGATATCAAATCAAAATGGCTGCCCACAGCATCAGAAGTAAATAAAAGGAGCACTTCTTAGCTTTAAATGAGTTATACTGTATATGCAAGTATTTGCTTTAGATCAATTAACATACAGATGTATTTGGCTGTTAAAGCTATGACACTGACCATACAGTTTGCTGTTTTGAGTAGGAGGTTATACATCACTCATCACAGTTAGCTGTCTAGCTTGTTGCTAACAAAAGATGAACATGGAGGCCTCCATGTATTTTCCATGTCATGTGTCAAATGTCCCAAGGTTGAAAATGATGTCATTCAAACTTGAGAATTACCACTTATGAGGAAATCAAATACAACAATAGCTACACTAGTTTACTGAAGAAGAGGTGGGTATGTAGGTTTGGGGCATTTCCTATAATAATATAATTAGAATATAATAATTTACTAAAAATAGTAAATTTTGATAAGAGGTTAGCCATACACACATTCTTAGATGTCATTATTTTCCTCAGTGTAATGATTAAGATTGGACACTTATCTGTAATCTCATTCTTTCTTTCTTTCTTTCTTTCTTTCTTTCTTTCTTTGCTTTGCTTTTCCTTCTCTTAAAGTTGATATTTGTATGCTAAGGTAAAACAACACATACAGTATATATTCAATTTCAGTATATAGTCAATTTTTTGCTGTGTGTGTGTGAGAGAGAGAGAGAGAGAGAGGGAGGAATGAGAGACTGTAAGTGTAGAGGCAAAGAGAAGAGAGTGTGTGGGTTTATTATCTTTAATTAGGAGGAGGAGAGATAAGGACCACCATACTACCATTAAGGTGATGGATTGTGCAAAGACACACACATACCACACACACCTTACCACTGTTTCTCACCCCTCTCTCCTACCTTCTACTTCATTTTCAACAGAAACGTCATTCATATTTATTTCAGTCATATAAATGTCTGTGAAGTTAATTTTATATACACCAGGAGAAGACACCAGATGGGAAATAAAGAAAAAACAGAAAGCAAAGAGAAGAAGGAGGAAAAGAATAAAGAGCTGCCTTAGGAGGAAAAAATAGAGGAAGAGAGAAAGCAAGAAACAGTGAAAGGATCCAAAATGCAAACAAACAGCTTCTGTGTTTTTCCAGTACTGTAGATACTCTGGTCCAGACTATGCAAATACACACAACACATACACACTACACACACACAGTTTGGAGAATGCTGAGGTTGTTTAGGAAATCTCTGGCCTGCTGCTTTAGCAGTGAACACAAGGTTGAGTCAGACAAATTGAGTTAGAATATTAGTTTGCTTCGCTACACACTGTGTTTCATAGAACGGTTTACTGTGATGAAAAATCGGAATGTCGTAATACTGTTAAAAATACAGTCATAAATACAGAAATATTATTTCCAGGTGCATCAGAGTTGCGTTCACACAAGACATTTTTAAACTTACCAGGCGAAAAGCTAAGAAAGAAAGCTCCTGGTCAGGGATCTAATGGATCCAGATCCTATTCCATGAACACTGGACAAGAGGCAGGAATATGCCCTGGATGAGAAGCCAGGACAGGGACAGAGACAAGACAGGGACAGGATTTGGTCACATTCAAGGCACCAAACTTGATACAGATGTATAGCATATCTAGAGGTCAAATAAAGGCAGAAATAAAATGGCTCAGTGACTGTGGGTCGAATAATGGACATCAAGGGACGTCTCTGGTCAATCAGTGCTAACTTGGTAAACTAAATATGATCCGAGAGAGCAGCAGGCTGAAATGTATGTTTTCTAATACAGTACAAATTTAAATTACACCCTAAGGCTACGTCCACATTAATCTGGATAAATTTGAAAGTGCATCTTTTTCTCTACGTTTTGGCCTTCCGTCCATGCTGAGACAGCGTTTTTGTCCAGCGAAAACGGAGCTTTTTGAAAAAGCTCTCCCAAGTGGATAAATTTTATAGTGTGGACTGAGAAAATGGAGATCTTCAAAAACAATAATGCATTTTTAGTCATGTGACGTGGTTAAGTGACCCATTCAACTCAAATCAACTTTATAGTCTTGGGTTATATGCAGCAACAACTCCACCTCTTTGTCTGTCCATTTAAAAAACTTGGCGGTTTTCCTCGATATTGCCGGATCAATTCAAAGAGATGGAAAGTAAATAAACACCTGATAGAAATGACGCAGGCCAAAGCTTCGTATATTTTTATGCATGCGCAGTATAGGGATATAAGCGTTTCAGACGTTTCAGTGTGGATGAGCAATTTTTTGGAAAATATTTGAAAATGCCCATGTAGACGGAAAGCATTTTAAAATGAAAATGCAGTTTTCAGATCTATTAATGTGGACGTAGCCTAAAATGCAGTACATGTGGCACTACATCCTCATTTACATCAAGCTTTCCTTGCAACAGCCAGGAAGAAGTCAGTGTCTCCTCAGTGACAGTGTTTTCACCTCAGAACTTATGCGTCAGAATCCACGAACCAAAGAAAGAAGTTAAAAAGATCATCAGAATGAACAATCCAAAGCTCAGATTTATTTTTAAAAAGGTATGAGTCAGTAAGAGCTCACTCATATTGCACACAGTTATACAGTTATCAAATTTTCCACACAAATCCTTTTTAAAAATGTTTATGTTGCGATATAACCAGAATACTAAATTCAGTGATTATTTGAAGTCTCTTTGTTGGCAAAAGAGAAAAATATTGAATCACATCATCTTTTTTCCAGTCCGATGTACTGTTTGTATGTTTGCGGATCCCTGGCCTTCTTATGAGTGTTATGAATGTTAATGTATAAGATGTGTGTGTGGGTTGAAAAAAAAAGCAAAAATATCCCAATATTTGAAGACAAAATTGTATAGGAAACCCAGTACTTATACTAGTGATCATAGTACATTTCCTCTTTGAGCTTAATTTTTAAACTACAAGTCTATCCTGCTATTTACACAGTCAAGCTGAGATTATCGAGCTTAATGGTATTATTTAGAGAAGGTTTGTGAAGACTTGTGTATGTATTCAAGGAAAAGATGTTTGGTCACACAAGCATTCTTATTTGTTAGCTTCATTAGATTCATAGCTGTAGCATAAAAATGAAAAAGCAAAGCAAATGACAACAAACACGTGAAGTAGTGCTTCAGCTACATTTGGGGTAAATTTGGGGGAAAAGGTTTTTACCCCAAAGACACTTTGTGTGTGAGTGTGTGAGTGTGTGTGTGTAAGAGAGAATATCTTTGAGTGTCCATGTCAGTACATAATGAGGCACGGCAGTGATTGATACACAAGTGCATAGCTCAACACCTCATTGAAGTATCCCTTCTCACCCCTGAAATATATACACACACACACACACACACTCTCTCTAGGGAGCATTCCTTATCCTCTGTGTTCCTTCCTGGAGACACATCCTAATGCAGGCTGTACTCCCCCAAAGGTTAATATGTGTGAAAGCATTGTGCGTATAGAAGTGGTCTTTCATTCTTGTCCTAACAACCTCCTTATTTTGTTATAATGAGTCAACTATGAAGTCTGGAGGATGGAATCCAGCCACAAGCAAAGTTTTAGTTGAAGGCCCACCTACATTCATCATGTACATTTATTATTTAACACTATTGTGAAGTCGATTAATAACCTGTGTCCTCATTTCATCTAGATACTGCAGCTCTAGTCTATTTAAAATGTTTTTATATCACAACGCTGTTGAATTCTCGAATCTGATTGGCAATTTTCTATAACAGAAGCTCTGTCAATAATGCTGACTGTTTATATTAATGTTCTTATTCTAATAAGTTATCATTTCTATTAGTAACAGCTCATTTACAGGGACTTGGACGCATTTAAAAAAAATTATTATTTTTTTTTTTAAAACAAAGACATAAGCATTGATATGGTGAAGGTTTTTAGAGACATTTATAAACATACTCTTGCCTTATATGAGAAAAAACATGGGCCTTAATTTTTTTTATTATCGTGGTAGTGTTTGGACACCTTTCTGTGTCTGGCAAAAGCTAGTTCTGGAAACTAGGAAATAAAATGCCTGTATACAGGTACCTGTATTGGTGTCACACATTGTCATGACCAATCTTCACATAATGTATTATGCATGTATCAAGCTTAGCTATATAATAAATAAGAAATTCATGACGTCATTATTAGCAATGTGGGAGCAACGTGGATGTCCCGGCACACAGTCTTGGACAGAGAAAGAAAATCTCTGTCTCATTATTTATGTCTCATATCTCAGTCTTTAATTAAAGTTGTGCAAATGTTTTCATAGGCCAAGCTGTACTGAAAACTCCTGCTAATTTACATTTGGTGATGCTTACACAACTCTATAGATGACAAAGCTCATAGAGAGCTGAATAGAACAAAATGGAGGTAAAAGAGTACCTCCTAAGTGTGACGTGTGCTAAATCTTCCAATAATGCAGCTCAGCCACTGCAGTGCATCGGCTAACACATATACACACTAACGCTGCATTCGACTGAAACTTGTAACTCCGACCACCAACTAGAAAAAAAAACAAAGAAAAGGCAAAACGCCCCCTCGACATGGAATTTCTACTTGGGACGGTCGCCTCAACCAGAAATTTAGCAAGTGATGTCAAATCAAAATGGCTGCTCACAGCATCACAAACAAAATTATTAAACAAAAGTATTTGCTTTAGATCAATCGACATATTAGTTTGACTATACAGTTGTCTGTTTTGAGGAGCTAAATATACATCATTCATCACAGTTAGCTTGCTTGTTGCTAACAAACGACGAACATGGAGTTGTCTGTGTTTTTTCCTCCCTTGACATAAGGATGTAATTCCATGCTCTGAGTTCCACTTTCGAGGTAAGTCAAATGCAGCATAACTCTTCCTCCTTTTATAGGGTGGCAATACTTT
This sequence comes from Pangasianodon hypophthalmus, assembly GCF_027358585.1. Classification (NCBI taxonomy): domain Eukaryota; kingdom Metazoa; phylum Chordata; class Actinopteri; order Siluriformes; family Pangasiidae; genus Pangasianodon; species Pangasianodon hypophthalmus. Next base: position 5,069,201 of record NC_069725.1, read on the forward strand.
TGTCCTAATTCAATGGCTCATCTTATATGTCTTAATTTATCATTCTGATTTGGATCATTTTCTTTGAAATCATCAATATGTAACGGCTGACTTTCTCTTGTAATCTGTTATAAAATTGCAGTTATTCACGTAAGTTACATGTTTTGAAGCCGATTAATCAAGGCTCACATTAGGGAATCTCCTTATATGTAATCTCACACAAACTCTCATAGGATATGAATGTTTTTCTGAAATAACTGGATTTTCACAGACCCCACATTTCTTGTGCAAAAGCTCCTCTTAAGGATTTGCGATACATATGTTCATATCCAGCTTGATAAATGTGTGTATTAACGTGTGTGCATGTGTGATTTTGATGTATGTATTCACCCCTGAGCATATGTGGGAGCGTGAACAACAAAGCTTCACGTATACATCATGCTGAACAGGGAGGCAGGCATGCGTAATATCATACTGCAGGAGTTGGAGATTGCGGACAGTCATCGCGTCCCCTGACTGCATGCTATCTGGATTCCTCTCCTCCTGCTCTGTTCCTTTGCAGACTCGGTTATCCAACTGGATGCACAGTTTCAGGCTCCAGCCTCGTTTATCCTCCTGCTTATCGGCTCCAGACCTCAGAGTTCGTGCGGTCCAGAGATGGTCCTGTGAGACCAGCCGGTATCTAAGCTTCCTGGGTGGAGATCAGAGCCAAACGCCTACCTCTCACATTGGACACGCACAGCTGGAGATAAGAGCTAGGAGAAGTTTGTGTGTGTGTGTGTGTGTGTGTGTATGTTTGTGAGTGAGTATGAATTAACTAAGGAGTGAAAATCTTCACACCATGTCCTTTTCTCTCCTCCTCCTAAGAGACGATCTTAATTCCAGTTTTGCAGATTTAAACACTTTTGTCATCCTTGTCAAACAGAGTGATGAGAGTGTGATGTTGGTTTTGTGCGTGTGTGTGTGCGTGTGTGTGTCGCAGATGTGGGGTTACGACACCCAAGCACACAGCCAGCTCTTTTCTTTTTCATAATTTGTCTAATGTGCTGTCTGGCAGGAGACTGGCTACTGCTGCAAGCTTCACTACAGTTATGACTGAGGATAGTGTGTGTTACAGCGCTGACTCTAGGCATCATCAGTGATGTAGGGTCATCATGATTTGATTTACCCAGCACTTTACATCAAACCTTAACACCTTTAAATTTAAATCTTTATTTGTTGTTTAACAAGGACATTACATGTTAACCAGCATCAGTATTTATGATGGGTTAGATTTAGCCAAATGGCAAGTTTTTTTTTTCTGACTCCATAGTAATGAATTATTACTTTTCAGTAAGTTTTGATTTCAAAATGAGATCAAATTAAATTTTCATTACATGCTATTTAAAAGCTTTTAGCAAATCATAATGGCAAAAAATATAACAAGAACTGGCTTTTTTTTTATAAGCTGCACACTTGTTGCGTCCATGTCACAAACATGGATGTTTATTTTTTTATTTGTGTAAATTTATATTATGGCGTTTGGCCAGTTAGGAAGAATAACAAGAAGCTAGAATCAAGCTGACTTTTTATTAATGAAAATGAAGTATGGCATGCAGGCTGAGGAATGCAGGCAGCTACAAGCTCTTTCTCACTGGACAGTACATTATGATATACAGAACCCTGATCGAGTACCAGGTCCATATCTCATCACATAACACTACCCGTGAGAGCAGATTGAGTTCTCTGGAGGGTATGATGTGCTGACATCATTTCCCATGTAATTCTAATGTTAAAGGTAAATGCTTACAACAATATGTGATTAAACTTTTACTTGCCATTTGGTTTTACGTAAACGGACATAAAGCAGCCGAACAAACAAAACTTTCCAGGTTTTCTGCTTTACTCAGTAGGAATGTTATAATGGCCTGGTAGAAAAGCAGTTTTAGCTACAAATTGTAGTTCTAAGTAGCACCCTATAATATGAAATGAACTAATTGTGCCAGATTATTTTAACCTTCTGTCGATTTAATACAGTACACATTTAGACAAATGCCTTCTTAAAGTGGATATAGGCTTCTTAGCTTCTAAGAGTGCTATTTGGAACGATCTCTTTCAAACCCTCTGTAGAGTTGGACATTTATGCTTTCCACAACAGAGAAATGTGACACCAGCCAACCACTTCTTTTCAAACTGCATCACAGGGCAGCGTAACACACTTGGGGGAAAGCGCTATCTACCCTCTTCCTTGTACATGAGCTCACAAAAATGCCCATGATTGCCTAGTGTTGCTGTGAGAGACAGAGAGTATGCCATCCCGCCCACTCTAAGAGCACGGCCAATTTTGCACCCTTGAGTCCTGCCCACAGATGATAGGGTGAACACTTTTCTGTGGCACCATTAAGGAGCCCCTGTTTGGTATTCCTGGTACCCTGGAAAGAAGGAAAACCAAATTCAGCATGGATGCTTCATCATGGAATAGGTAGCCTCAGTGGGCCATTGATCATCTGATATTGTTTGTACACTTTTTTGGCAACAAGATTCAGGATCTAATTCACACAAAGAGCTTTTTGGAGCACAAGTCACTGGACTGAAATTTTTCACAAAATCACAAAAAAGTTATTAAAGAGATTTGTTTGAAGCAGATAGTCATGAGTAAACAAGAAAATCTAGTGTTTATCAACAGGCTATGGAAAAAGTTTAATGGTAGGTCATCTGCTATGCCTCTTTCTGTAAAAATAGGCAGTTCTTGGCCATGTTTCTGACATGAGAGGCTATGGTATAGGCCACTTTGTGATGGATTGACAAAATGTAGCATCACAGTTGTTACTGTATGGTGAGCTTGACCTAAGCCACTCAGGAGCTGGTATTAATGTGCAGTGGTGCCGCATTATATACCACACAATCTAATCTCATCTTCCTTGCTGTCTTACTCACATATAAACATGAAAAACATATGATCACATGTGATATTTTCTATAGGGGATGCAGAATACCAATGCATATTCAAATCACTCCATGAAGCAATGGAATATAAGTTTTTTATAAGCTATTTATTTACATGATGAGCATAATGAGTAAAAAAAAAATCCTGGACCATTTTATGAGTTGGCTGAATGTTTCAGAGCCTAGAAAAATGACATCTGGGAAAAAGTGGACGTCTGGTCATGCTTTTGTAGGCACTATTAGAGAGAAAGATATTCCCAGCGAGATAAAGCCTGTACCAGAGAGAAAATGTCCAAATTTTACCAAGCAATGGCATTTTTGCCACACAGGGAACTTCTGGGTGACAGCAAAGTAGTACTGTTTCTGTTTTTGGCAAGATGAGAAGTGCTGTTGGATGTGCATCAAGCTTAAACAGGAAATGAATTTGGAGTTGCACTATGGGAGTGTAATCACTTTGTTTAATAGTCCAATCTGGCATTGTGTGTGTGTAGATATGAAGTCTCGAGTGATTGACTCCCACAGGCACACAGACACAGATAGGATCCCTCCTCCTTTTCTCTGAGAAAGCAGACTGATAGGAACCAGAAGTGAGTCATTAATGAGCTCATCTCATCTGCTCACTTTAGGTCTCTCTCTGTCTCACAATTGCATGTGGTGTATAGTCTCATGCACCTGGATTGTGTGTGTATATGTGTGTATGTGTGTGAGGGGTATGACCGATGAAGAGATGTACAGCAGGGTGAGTGAGTGAAGCTGAGAGTCGTTTATTTCTGGACGAGTGGGGCTCGAGTGTAAATAATCTCAGCCTTACATTATAGATTAATCAGACGCTCGGCTGGATCTCACACACCGTGGAACATAAACACAACTTTGGGATGAACCCACATCTGTGTTTGAGAGAGAAATAGCTAAAGGGAAAGACTAGACACCTTTGACGCAACTGTCATGAACATTGTCACACAGTTGTCTCACTTAAAGGAGAACGTCCTCAGGGAGTTGGGAAAATGTATGTTTTCAGAAGAGAAAAGTGTAAAAGGGCCAATTTTGGCTTCATTAAAGTACTACTTCAGCACTTTTCAACCTAAGCTCTATCCACTGCATCGTTAGTGTATGTGTGATTACCACAGAAAAGAATTTTCTTTGTATTTAGAAAAAAGAATAAACCTGTTAATGCAAAACTCACTTACAATAGAAGTCTAAGGGCAGTTGCTAAAACTATGCGGTTATGTAATACAATTTTTAAAACTAAATCCGTCTTATGATGAGACAGACAATGCTGCTGTATCTTTTTTAAACTTTACAAAACTGGATCAATAAAAAATAATTCTGTTTACTTGTGCTTTCTCTGAGGTTCTTGTGGTAGCCATTTTCCATCAGACCCACTAAACTCTCTGAAAAGTCAAATTACACAGATTTAGAGTATATATATACTTTTACCTAGAGAATTCAAGAAATTGTTCTACAAAGAATACTTATATATATAAACATTTGTTGGTGGACTTCAACAATTGCCCTGTATTCTGTTCATTTTTCTGTACAGGTGTGTCGAAATATTATCCAAAATTACACATATGCTGCAGATGTGATAGATAAGAGATTATGTTCAAAAACAATGGCATATTCCTTTAATCAAGCTGCATTTGACCTTTTTACACTTTTCTGTTCTAAAAAACACTCTCATCCGGCATTTTGTCACCTCCCTGAGGACGTTCAAACATTCCTTGTGTGGACACTGACCTTGACAATGAGCAGTTCCTATGCAGGGGAGTACCCCACACAAACACACACTCATAGGGCACAGCTGCAAGGCATCACCAAAATATCCGACAACCGATCACCCCATCACACAGCGCTTGCCCTCTCCTCCCTGTCAGCGAGTGTCCCTTCTGGAGAATTCTGTGGCCTTCGAGGTCAGGAACAAACCCACTGTGGTCAGCCACTGTGCACTTTACCAAGTTTGAGTGCATACTTCCACACTAAAGTTGGGGTGATCACTGTGACCGTGATGCAACATGGTACTATCAATCTTTATCCAACTGAAAACGATTGATGTTTCTGAAATAGCTGACCTGAAAAGATTTAACACCACAGCTGTAGAATTACACATGGACAATTAATTGCTTTTGTAAAAAAAATTTGTTAAAAGTAGATGATCACAGTTAGGTAGCATTAAGATTGAGTGTGTGCGCAGTTGCCACAGTCTGTCATCTTGCTCGTTTAGTGTGTGTGGGCAAATTTCAGCTCTTCTTCGGATGCTAGCTAGTTAGTGTCTAGTTTCAATACCCTTTGACCTTGTCAGGCTAATTAGCAGTATTCCCTTAAAGCTTAAGTTCACTGCAAGACTTCCTTCATCATGCTGCGTTCATTTCAAATGTTAACCTCAACGTCACCCCTCACCTGTTCCTCTACATCTACACACTGCCACTATGGGCAAAAAGCTTTCATGGCTTGCTCTCTAGTAATGACCAAAAGTTAGATCGGAGCAGGGTTCTTTTTGTTGTCTTGATGTGTTTCTATTCACATAATATTCACATCATAACGTTAATTAGGAGCTGAATGCTTAATTTACCAAGTACAGAATCATTGTATAAATCATCAGTATTGGAAAAAAACATAATTTCCTTCAACTGAATCAAGACAAAACAGATAAAATTTTATTTGGTGCTAAACATTAATCTTGGGACTTGAGCTGATGTTTACATCCACTCAAAGGCAAATAAACACCAAAAATCAAGTTAAGTTTGTCAGGTTTGTGCTAATTAGTTGTATTAGTTTGACTAATTCCAGTCAGGTTAGTACTAAACAACTGTACTGTATGAGCTTTGCTGAATCCTGTCAGGTTAGTGCTAATCAGCTATATCAATTTTGCTAATTCATGCCATTTTTTTGCTAATCAACAACATTAGTTTTGCTAATTCATGTCAGTTTTTTTTTTGCTTATAGCAATATTAGCTCAGTCATGTCAGTATTTTGCTAATCCACTCTATCAGTTTTGCTAATTCTTGCCTTTTTTTTTTTTTTTTTTTTTTGCTAATAGCTATATTAGTTTTGTTCTTTTGTGTCAGTTTATGACTAATCGGGATATACATTTTGCTAATTCATGTCAGTTTTTGCTCAGTAGTTATAGCGGTTTTGCTAATCTGATGTGAGTTTTGTGCTAACTAGCTTTTTTCTCTGGCAGAATGTGTCCATTTTACAGTTTTATGTTATGATTTTTTGCCTTTAAGCTTAAACTGTAGTGTGATTGGAGCAGTATGTAATTTGGTCTTCATAAACTGAGATATTATTTAAGCAGGATTTTTTTTTATGTATGTTAATGGAAATGTTATAAAATCTTCAACCCTGTCTCTTCCCATTATGAACCCAGAATCCAAGATGGCTGCCTAACATCATCACAGCATTTTGCTGCACAGGAAAGTTTCACTTATGTAAGTCATGCTTTGTTTTGGCAAATCCCTGTGATGATATTTAAGGACTGGATGTGGTTTGAGGTGCACATTATGTTTACAGAATGGATTTTGAGTGAGACAGACTTCCATTAGTTGTTAGCTGCATTCCCTTTTTGCTAAAGAAGCAAATGTCAGAAAGCAGACATGTCTACATTTGGGGTAAACGGAAAATTGTATAATTTACATTTTTGCTACTCACGAATGATTCTTGGTCTTAGCTGTGAGAGGAAGCGCTGAAAGACAGCTTAGCCATAGGAACACTTCTCTTTACCCTTTCTTCCTAATGCTCGATGCTACAGTCATGTAGCATTGGACAAGCCCTTTCACATATTCCTGTATGTGTATAGACCAGTACTGATGCGGGAAAGATGTGACCTTCATGTAGTTTGGGTCAAGCACTATGAAGATCATAGTTAATGAACTGACCGCTCTCTCACAGGGATTTGGAGTTGAAGATGAGCGTGAGCCAGATCTGTGACTGGATTTGTGGTCCGGGAATACTGGGGCTATTTTAAGCTATCTCTTTAACACTGAACTACGACTATCAATCTTGGATCCCTTTTTTTATTTTCCTTTTACTAGCCCACCCATGAGAAAGAGAAAGAGAAAAACAGAGATCACGTTAGTAAAACAGAGTTACAGTTTGACCTTTGTGAAAATGTTCACGTCACTGTGGGTCAGCAACAAAGCAAGATATCTAGGCTGCCTTTGCTCATGCAATATTTCTTCAGCATCCTATTGTGACTGGGAGGAATGGCAACAGTGCTGGCAGGAAAGGGCTACTGCAACTATAACACGGGCTATAGCAGGGTCTTTTCAGTACAGAACTGTCTGTAATGGGTCATGTTTCATATATAGTAGCATGTCAATCAGGATAAGCAGTGTGAACATATAAATTGTATGCTTTGGATTTACAGAACTATCAGTTACTTTCCTGTAACTTGTGACATTTTATTCCTTCTATACCACAGCAATTTGCCAACGATTACAACTTATTATTTATTAAAGAACAATGTGTCATACTTTTTATCCATCAAGTAGTTACGTTTATTGTTGTTGATCGTCAACAAAACATGTTGGTTCTTGTTATGATTTGCATTGGAGTAGCTTTAAACAGTTGTTCCATCACTTTCTCTTGAAATAAATAAGACTGCAGCTTGTTGCCAACAACTTGCAATACGCAGCACCCTTAGATATGCCATGTCAGAAAACTTGGTTACAGTTTTATGTAAAGTGCTGACGTTCGAGACTCCTTCCAAAAATGTTAAATGAACATCTCTTTACAGAAAGCTTCACTATATGAACAATTGTATTTTTTTTTTGGAAAATAACCACACATTTGTGCATTAATATAAACCTGTGATTTGCCTTGCAGCAGGAACTACTATCAGAACTGCTGTTATAGAAAATTAATCAACACCTTCTGGTCAGTCAGAGTTGAGAATTCATCAGTGTATTGGTATAAAGTCTTATAACCAGCTGCATGAAGAATCTGGATTTGTCTGAGAAAACAGTTCAGTGTCTGAGAAAACTTACATAAGCCTCTACCTGATTCCTGCGCTGAGCCCATGTTTGTTTGTTCCTCAGTGCAACAGCTTACTTAAGGCTATATGACACTGCAACTAAAAGCAAACCGCTAACGAGCCCTCCCTGTCTGGGGAAGGTCAGTAGACTAGCTAATTGGGGCCAGATTAAGGGTGTTTTGATGGCCGAGAGTGATAGAGGGAAGAGCTCGCGGTCTCAGAGATACCGGAACTCTGAGATGTCAGAGGTCAGATCTCTAGAGGATCATCACCCATCTCCTGTAGCGCCATCTCACACCTCACGCTTAGCGGACAAGCAGACGACTGGTTATCTGTTACAAAATAATAATATTTGACAAATGTCACATGAAAGAATTAACATGAAAAAGAAAAACAGAAAGACATACTCCACGTAAAAACGTATACCTAGATATTCCACTGCTTCCAGTGCTATCTAAGAATAAGATCTCTTTATATTCTTATGGACACCAGTGCAAATATTCCAGTAATGTGTTCACACATTAAAAAAATGCACCTTCACGTTATTTCACGTCATCACGTTATTTACATGACGTCACGTGAAAAACATACGATCACATATGAAATGTATGTGATTTTTTTCAGTGTGACAATTTAGAAAGTTTCATTCTTTTAAATATGAATTAGTCTAAAAATATAAGAATCAGAGGAATTAAATTCACAGCAGTTAATTTATACTGAATTTATACTAAGGCAAGGCAAATTTAGTCTTTCTGCAAAGTACAATTTATACACTGAGGGAACTCAAAGTGTCAAAGAAATGAGAGAAAATATAAATCTAACAAAGTAAAACACAATAATAGATTTAAAAAATAGTAAGATAAAATAAGGTTGAAAGAAAAATAAAAGGGGGGGGGGGGGGGGTGCAGTATCCTACAAAGTAATATAGACAATACATTACAAGATATAGTGCAGGGCAGGAGTTATAGAAATTTTAACTTTACTGAATTATAACTTTAATTCATATAAGTGGACTAAAGCCCTGTTTACTCTCGAGTGACGTAACAACGTGTGCTCAGTATCAGGCCGGATGTCAGGCTGCTACTTTTCGGACCTGTAGTGCACTAGGCAGGCTGTAGAACTGCACTACACTAAGTGCACTCATCTAGTGAGCACAGCGCCATTTCGTATTCGACCTCAACCTTCATGCACTAGACAAAGTGAAGTAATTCCCTGCAGCATGTGTCGTAGCCATCATCACCCCATCTCCAGCGTCTCTCAGAGCTGCTCTTTAACCGCGCCACTTCCACACCGCGCGCGGGATGTTTTGGCTCGCGCAGGGCCGGTTGTGGGGGGGTTAAAAACCCGACCTGGGGGTGCCATTAAAAATCCAAACACGGTGTTGTGGGACGCGGGGGTATCAGTTACAGCCGAGTGCAAAGAGGCGCCAGGGCTTCATCTGAGCCGCTGCTGTAGAGGGAGATCCTGTTAGAGAGAGACGCTGCTGAAACTGTACTGCGCTCTTCGCTTCCTAATTAGTCTGCACTGTATGACATCACATCAGCGCGCGCGTGTAAATGGTGTTTCCGGTGACGGAGCCTCGCTGCCCGCTGTTAAATTCTCAACATGCCACCTGCTAAGTCAAGGGCGCGAGCAGGTGCTCTCACTTCCGGTCAGGATCCACGCGCTCTCCGGATATTAGGCACATCATCATTATTCTATTAGACTGTGTTATGTAAACAATTAGGCTATAAATAGACACAGTTAGTATTTTCTAACTGTGTTTATTTATAGATAAATAGTGAGATAAGACATTGAAGAAAACATTTTTCTGACCTTTTTGATTATTAAATATTTAAAATACTTTTAAAAATATGCTATTTATATTATTATTTATTTACAATAAAAAATTTTTTTTTTTTACATATTTAAATATTTTTAAACACTGAAAAGTAAGATTAACTTAGTGTAGCCTACATCATATAAAAATGTATATTATTAAATATTTAGAAATTTAAAAAAAATTATATTATTTATTTTTTCACATAATTAAAATATTGCATTTATAAAAATATTTTATTTATTTATTTATTTATTTATATTTGTAATAGTATTACATATTTAAGCACTAACTCTCACATGGAGTCCATGAAGCTATAGCCAGGATTTTTCCCACACAAATAACCATTACCAAAGCTATTTTAGTAATTACTTATAGTATACTTAATTAAGTATTAATCATTCACCTGTTTGACTGGTCACGCTGGGTTTAATCCAACTCTCAATGACTGAAAAACTTGGACCTAATGTGTTCTGTGAATGGAAAATTCAGGAATAAAAAGCTTTCATTATCCAGGATATTATTGTGCACGTTTGAATAATAAGCCTAATATTTGAATATGTTCATAAAATAAAGTCCCTGGCTGCAAAAAGATTGAGGACATCTGATGTCCGATACATTATAGACACAAGTAATTTTTCTGCATCATAAAACATATCTTCACAGCATAAATTAATTGTTTGCTTGTGGATTTTTTGTCTCCCGTTGCAACAGCATAGGAATGCATGTTTATGAGCAGTGTCTCTAAAGGCCTACATGGTGATTCTCTGTAATTTAATTATTCTGTTTATGGATATAAAGTCCATGTGGGTCAAATTGCCCCTGGAGTGCCTACATTAGGAGATTAGAATCATTCTGGACATCAAGTCTGTCACGATATTTGTAGCATGCTCTGCCTTTAGTGAAAGCTTTAAATTCTGGGAATCAGATTTTTGAGAGAGACTGAAGAACATAAATAGGGCTAGGTGCTTAAAGTGTGATTTATTCCTCATGGAATTTTTGCATATAAAACAATGGAGTGTTTTTCCCCACTGGAAATCTGCCTTTTAATGTTGCAGCAAAATAGAGAAGATTTTTATTTATTATTTAAGAACTTATTAATAAGCAACATTCACAGCATGATCACAGTAATAATTAATAACTCTTTCAGTGTTCAATGTGCATGTTAATTCCATACTGTAGTTCTCAATTATTTCATTTCATTTTCAGCTTTTCTGTCCAGAACTGATTTTTACACCACTAGAAGTGAGAGAACTGAATTCCTTCGAGTTAGGCATCCTTATTCTGCTTCTGGGGCAGGGGTGCAGTAATGGAGGGCAAATGCTAAATGATTCAGGAAGCTTAGAACTAGACAGTGATTACTGGAAGTGTGAAGACTTTTCTCAGGAGCGCAGAAACAAACTCAAGATATTATCGATCTTTATGTATAATTATTGTTGTGGAATATCTTGGTGAACAGTAAAGTACACACTAGTATGATGCTATAGAGACAATAGTCAGGTACACACAGTACCCAGTACACATTCATTTCCCGTGTACTGGACATTCATTTATGTCCAGTAACTGCTTTATCCTGGTCAGGATCCTGGGAACAATGGCCATGATGAAGGGATACACCCTGGATGGGACGCCAGTTCATCGCAGATATACGAAATGCTATAAGCTGTACACAGAATGTACACAGACAATACACTATTTAGCCAAAAGTTTGTGGACACCTGACCATCACACCCATAGGCTTTCCACTAGAGTTTGGAGCATGGCTGTGGGGATTTGTGTTCATTCAGACACAAGAGCATTAGTGAGGTCAGGTATTGATGTCAGGTGAGGAGGTCTGGGGTGCAGTCGGCGTTCCAGTTCATCCCAAAGGTGCTCAGTGGGGTTGAGGTCAGGGCTCTGTGCAGGACACTCAAGTTCTTCCACTCCAACCTTGGCAAACCAAGTCTTCATGGAGCTCACTTTGTGTACAGGGGCACTGTCGTGCTGGAACATGTTGATGGTTCCACTGAAGGGAAATTATAACGGTACAGCATACAAAAACATCCTAGACAATTGTGTGCTTCCAACTTCATGGCACCAGCTTTGGGGGAAGCCCACATATGGGTGTAACGGTCAGGTTTTAACACACTTTTGGCCATACAGTGTACCTATAATCTCATGGATTACTAGTTAACTGGGTTGAGCTTCCCAAAATCTCAGGATAAAGGTTATCATTAAGTGGTAAGCTAAAGTTAACACTCTTAGAAAAAATGGATGTGTTAATGTCAGGTGTGTTAGAGCAAAATCATTTATAAAGTGCACTGAAGTAAGCACCACAGCCATAGGGTGTGTGTGTGTGTGTCTGTCCCCTCTGGTTCCCAGCAGGAGTTTCCTCCCCTGTGTGATCACGTCCCGCCTCTGCGCGCGCCACATAAATAGCTAGTTCCGACAATCTGGACCGCTCCACGTTTCATTTATCTCCCACACCCGGAGTGTACACATAAGGCACATGCTTTAAGACACTGCTGTCTGGGCTGAAAGCTCGAGAAGTTTTTCATTTCTCCACCACTCGTCATGTCCACCGGCTCCATCAGCGACGCGGACGAGTTCCACGACGCGGAACTGCTAGACGGTCTGCTGCCGTTCGGCTCGGGCGGAGACACGGCGGCAGGCGCGTCACGCGAAAGCGCAGAGGACAGCTCGAACGGCGAGGGATCCGCGACCACCGAGCTCAGCGGGCACGCGCCGGGCAAGCGGCGCAAAACAGCCGCGTCCTCGCGCAGAGCGGTGTCCGGCGGAGGTGGCGGCGGCGCGGTCGTGGCGGCGGCCCACGAGGGCAAACAGGTCCAGAGGAACGCGGCGAACGCGCGCGAGAGGGCGAGGATGCGCGTGCTGAGCAAAGCGTTCTCGCGACTGAAGACCACGCTGCCGTGGGTACCACCGGACACCAAGCTGTCCAAACTGGACACACTGCGACTCGCCTCGAGTTACATCGCCCACCTGCGCCAGATCTTAGCCAACGATAAGCACGAGCACGGATACATCCATCCCGTTAACCTGGTAAGAGACGCTCTCAGGTCTGCTATTCACTCTGTGTATGCAATAAAAAAAAAAATAAATCAGAGCAAAGTCACTAGTGCAGATTTAACACATGGAATGCTTGCACTAGTCCTTACAGGGTTGAATGGAAATGTAACTTATTTTATTTAATTTTTTACAGTAGATGCTATTTAAATCCTATAATATTAAACCATAGTGTTTTATAATAAACACCTTCTGTGCTCTTTAGTGTGCGTATTGAGAACCACTCTGTGTGTACACATCTAATATCCCTGAATGTGCAGAACACCATTCAGTTACACCTAGAGCTTGTATACTGTACATGTCCAGAGAACAGTATGAGTTTCTTAAACTCTTTTTTTCTGTGCATGTATGTGCTGAAATGAAGGTTTTTCCACCTCAGAGATTAAAAAAAAAATCATTTAAATGAATAAATGGAAAAGAATAATTAGAGGAAGATAGCTAGTTCATCCTGGAGGGTGCAGATACAGGCCTGCAGGCATAACTCATGTAAATATGAGCTGGCAAAAAAATAATAAATAAATAAATAAAAATTCTTTGAATGCATTTTTATTTTATTGTGTTGTATTTACAGTAAATTACCGTTTTTTAAAAAATATATCAGTGCTCCTTTTGTTCTCTATAACTTAATTTTTGGGTATGCAACTCAATTAAAATGATTCTATTAAAAAAAAGAAAGGCTGAAAATAATTTAAATATTCTTTTTCTTGTTTTTCTTTGCAGACGTGGCCGTTCATGGTGGCGGGGAAACCGGAAAACGAGCTTAAAGAGATGCTGAACTCCACCAGATTATGCGGCACCACCGCATCCTGAGAGGACTGTAACCCTAAAACACGGACAAGGTTTTTTTTTTTTTTTTGAATATAGATATATTCCGGGTTTTTTTTTAATGTACCGAAAGCACATCATCTCTTGTTCAAAGCGAGGAGGCTGGAGGTGGGAATTACCGGAGGGACCAAGCAGCGACGCGCCTTCCTGTACAGAGAAACTGTATTTCTTATTTAAAACAGCTCGCATTTCTTTCCTTGCTGGTTCGAGGAAGTACAATGTGTGGTCTTATGCAATTTTTCTATCTAGATGAATCTAGCTTAATCACTTTTTTAATGCAAAAACATATGTATATAGGCTATATAGATAAGCTTTATGCTTTTGGTGACGTATGTTGTCTCCAAGTGCAACTTGCTGCAGCGTAAACATTTTGGAAGGACAGCATTATATTGTGAATAAAATATTTGGATATTTGACATGTTGGTGGTGCAGATTGCATGGCTTTTATCGTTCTTGAAGGGCTTTTGATGGAGCTTAGATAGTTGGTGTTTATTTATTTTTTCTGACCCGCGTGAACTTTCTTATCTTGTCCTCCTAAAGCGCGTTATTGCATCAGCAAGTGAGAGGAGGACACCGTGTGCTGCAGGGGAAAGACTTCTGCAAAGAAAAGCCTAAATATCAGTGTGAATTCATAATAGTGTTCATTTGCAGCTAACTGGATTTATATCTCCTCTGGTTTACAGAATCAGCATGGCTTTAGATTCATTTTGAATGCCAAGGCAAAACAAATACTATGCTATTTTGCATTGTAATTCATAACCTGCTCCTGAATTTGGCTTTCTTTTTTGATAATTTATGCCACTAATACAGTTTTCTTTGTCACTGAGGTGGCAGTGTTCTCTTTTGTGCCTTTAATATGCACCTTTCACTTGGAAATGTGGATATAGTGTACCTTTTAAAACGATTAAAACTATATAATCTAAGCTATACTATAGCTTTTAGTGTAAAGGTACAATATATGCACCTTCTATGTAAAGGAACTAGACACTACCACTCCAGCAACAAGGAATGGTACAGTTTAGTACTCTAAAAGTGTAAAGCAAATCAAATAGTATGCTAGTTTGCATTTAATTCATAACTAAATCCTGAATTTTGCTTTGCTTTGTTATATTTATGCCACTAACACACTCTTCTTTGTCATTGGGGTGCTACTGTTCTCTTTTGTACCTTTAATATGTATCTTTCACTTGGAAATATGGATATAGTGTACCTTTAAAAAGATTTAAGGTGTATAACTAGACTGTAACTATCTTTTAATGTAAAGTTTTAAGCTATGCACCTTTCGAAAGGAAAAGATACTAAAGGTACAAAAGGTGTTTCCACCCTAACAACAAGGAATGGTACAGTTTAGTACTCTGAGAGTGTACTGTGCTATTTTGCCTAATTCAGGACTGCATTTTTTGTTTTCTTTTTACATTTATACCACTAATAGATCACCAGTCAGTTTAGGCTACACTTTAAAACTATTTTTAGCCATAAACTTTTTGTCAAATCATTTTAGATCAAGCCATGTTGTTGAGAGCGTAATAATCCCTTCCAGCTTCTCTCCACTATCTGAGTTTCATTAAAAGCAAAATTCTAACAAACAGCTCAATAAAAGCAGGTCACTGATGTAATCTGAAGGTGCTTAAGAAGGGCAGGGTATAAAAGAAATAAAAAGAAGTGATGTGGCGTGGTCACTGTTTGCAGTGAAGCAGTGTAGAGCTCTTAATCTGGTTGTTTAATTTGGCTCGGGGTTGTGACCGATCTGTTTATACCGCACAGACAGATATTTATGCCGCACTTCTCCGAGGAGGGGAGTTGCCGAGAATTACAGAGAGGACGGCCAATGTCACCTTTAACTCAGAAAAACACTACACAGCAACATTAGAGTTCACTTAAAGCAACATTCCTGTTTTTTTTTTTTTTTTTTTTTTTTTTTTTTTTTTTTTTTTTTTTTTACGTTAGATTTAGTTTGTGTTTTTTGAGAAATGCATGCTTTAAAGTAATAACACAAGACAGATTGCATTTTGAGATTTTAAAATACTTCTCATGCTGAAATATTGTACTATAGTTGTGTTTTATTTTACTATGTCACCGGAGTGGTATCATCAAGTTTACACCTTCTTTATACATTTAATATGTAACTTTCATCTAGAAAGATGCATATAGTGTACCTTTAAAGCTTCTCTCAACTAAATCTCTTTCAAATGTACACTATTTTCATATTTCCAGATGAAATGTACATATTAAAGGCGGAAAGGACAAAGGTACATTTTAGTGCCCTAAATTCTAAGAGTGTGTAGCATGCCTTGAACACAAATGATCCATAAATTACAAGAGGCAAGCTAGTCAGTAAATAACACTTCTATGCTAATAATTTTCAATGTGGAAAAAATACTCATTTAGAATACATACATTATTCGAAGTTATTAATAACCAAAATTAGATCTCCTTTTTAATAATATAGACATGCAGTCTAATGCAATGAATGTAATGAATGTAACTTCTTAGCAACATTAATCTCATACTTTCAGTGCAAACCTTGAGACAACAAACATGTCTTGGATGATCAACTACATTTGGGGAAGTGGAAAATGGTGTAAATTTCAATTTCAGCCAAACTGTTTCTTTAAAATCTTGAACCCGTTTGAACTTGCAGCTGTATGTCCTGTATGTGGAAGCATATAGAAGGAAATTTATGCCCTAAATCATACTTTACAAGAAAAAAAACTCTTTTTATACATACAACACTGGGGATTTTCACCTCGTGCCGCCACATACAGGACCGTTTCCTTTTTCAAGCTTCGTTTTCTCTGCCCTCTCAGTGCAAAGACCAAAATCACTGAAGGAGTAAAAGATCTGATGGCGCAAAGACAATAACAAGCTCGCCGCCACCATCCATCACATAGTGTTATTATAAGGAGAAGCTGCAGGGCTGATCTGAGACTGTGGAGAGCAAGGGAGGCTCTTACACACACACACACGGCTGAGCAGTGAAGCAACATTGATCATTCTGAAATCTGTTGATAAGTCTTGAGGTGAGGTGTGATAGGAGGAGATTTACTTTAGCACAGTGGAGCTTTAAGCACTGTGACAGGTCTCTTTGATTTCATTTCACCGTGATAGGCTTTATTTATAGATCATATAAAATAGCTGCTCTTTGCTGTTTGGATTATTATAGCTGGATTAGTGGCCTAATTAAGTGTAATAACCAGAGCTGTCCCATATTTGTAAGTTATACTCGAGGTCATTTTTCATGGATTTTTGTTTTATAGAGTCATCATGGTGGTATTTTGCAAGTTTGCAAGTTTTGTAGTATTAGTGTTGTTTCCAGTAAAATGATTTCAATCAGGATTTTTATTCCGTGGTATTTAGATGCAGACAAGCAACTCATTGGCTAGGACTTCAGGAAGTGGTGAGAAGATTTTCATGGTAACCCTCCTGTTGAGCTGGAAAACCGTTAACTAAACCTAGATAATCAGCTTTACATGGCTACTTATTCATTCATTATTCATTTGTTCATTCATCTTAAGTAACTGCTTCCTGGTGAGGGTTGTGGTAGATGGAATTGATAAATCCATCCACAACATGGAATTGATATATGGAATTGATGAATCATGGATGGGAAATGAGGCAGGAATACACCCTGGATTCAGTGTGCATTCTCCACGCAGACATTCGCACACTCCAACAATCCTAGAGGCAAATAACTGTAGCCAATTCACCTAGTGGAATGGTTTGGAAGGTGAGAGGTAACTGGAGAACCGGGAGGAAACCCACACAGACATGGGGAGAACATGTGAAACTTCACACAGACAGTAACCTAAGCACAGGATCGAACGCTGGACCTGTGAGGCAGCAACTTTACCCGCTCCACCACCATGCCATCCTAGCTTGCTATGAAATAAGATAAATGGAATTGCAGTAAGGCGCTGTTACTGAAATTAGTTAAACTTAAAATACTAGCTAACAATGTCACAGAATAAGAATTATAGAACATTATCCAGAAAACTTTATGCTGAGGAGTTTTCATTAAAAGTAGATAAACATAAATGCCTAGTCAGCATGGACGTTTGTTACTATCTCTCTGTAAAATGAAGTATTGCATATAATGGTGTGATAGGATAAACTTTATTTTAAATGAATGTTTTTTTTTTGTCTTTTAATTTGACACTTATCTGTAAATAACCAGCTAGCTCAGCATTGTAACTTGGATGAGATCCTTTTGTAAGAATGATTTCAAGAGTGACTAGCTTGGAAGGGAGGATTGTTTTGGACACTCCACCATGCACATAGGATTAACCACCAGTGTAATTAGGGAGTGACAGTGGAATCTAACCTTCATGTTTAGGCACTCTCTTCAAGCACAAGTGCAGCTTAACCATAAGCTGGCCTTGATTTACGCAATCATGAGATAACTGTATACAGTCATTGCCAAAAACACTGCTATCTGGTGTGACCCAAAAGAGGATGGGTTCCTATCAAAGTTTCTCAGGAAGGTTTCCTCACCCGTAGCCTGTGGTTGGCTCATTAAGGATTTCTGTAAAGAAAGTGCTATACAAATAAAACAGAATTGAAGTCATTTGAATTGAGAAATCATGCATTTTAGCTACAGCCAGTCTGCCTCTTTGTAAGAGCATGGGACATGAATTTCAGAAAATGCTAACCGGAGGTCAGCACATTGGTGAGCATGTTTCCATTAAGTCCTCAAGTCTCAGCATATCATTCTTTCATTCATTCATTTTTGTGATAATCTTACCATCAGTGATAATGGTAAAATATGTAGTTACTACAGTGAAACTAAGAGGAAACATTTGTAGTTATGAGAGTGAGGAATGTAACTCCGGACCCGCCGAAGAGGTTGAAACGGAAATGAAATTTATCAAAGTGCTGCGTTGGAAGAGGGAGGATGACTGCATTTGGACATGAATTTGCTGACAATGGAGACAAAATGAAGATAAGCAGGAATGTCTGATCACCACCAAAGTTAGCAATGATTTATCAGTGAGTTACTCACATTTTTATATTGCCGGTTTTCTTGATGGTTGTGGTTGTTGGCTGACTGTGAGGTGTTTTTTTTTTTTTTGTTCTGACTGGAATATCCCATTTTTTGTAAGTGTTCTCTTTTTAAGGAGGTTTTAAGAAGTTTTGCATGTTATGTAAGGAATAAAACATGATGAGGTGTGCTGTTATGGGAAAATAATCAAAGACGGGGTGGAAATCAATCGTACAAAACAACAGTTTCCCAGTGCTTAAACTTTCTTTTAATTAAAGAAAGACATGTTTACTTTTTGTCTGTTTATAGTTGTGCTAAATGTCTGCAAAACAAGTTAGTGCCTCTTATCACTGAAGTTAGAAGAGTTACAAACAATCGTTCGAATACCAGCCTCTCTTTTTTTCTTTCTCTTGAAGTTAGTAAGACAAAAAAATGCAGCTTGTCATGTTACAGAGAAACCACAAAGTGTCCTCTGTCCTGAAGACATAGTGGAAAACTTTTCAGCTCTTAAAAAGTTATCTGACTGTTACAAAACTCCGACACTGGAGACTCCTTCCAAAAAATGTTAAATTAACGTCTCCTCACAGACATTGTTTATGTGGCATGTCAACAGTAGAACTCCATGTGTAAGTTGTTACTAAAGAAACAATACTGTATTAGAATGCATTAATATAAACCTTATAGCTTGCACTATTGTCAGAGCTGCAGTTATAGAAAATTAATCAACACCCTCTGACCAATTAGATTCCAGATTTCAACAGCACTGTGGTATAAGGATCTGTAATGTACGATGTTCCTGCTGTGATCTATTGCTCTATCTACTGTTGACAGCACAAAAAGTCTTCATAAACAAATCAGTGAATGGAAATGTAGTAGGACGTTTCTCTTTTTTAGATTATAAGACAAGACAATTTAAAGAAAGGCATATAATATATAAAAATAAAAAGTAAAAGCCTACTGTCTATAATTTTATCCCACTTTTCATCTTATTCTGTAATAGTACTCCATTTTACATTTTTAGATAGCTAGTGATATTTATACATCACGTTCATAAACGTTAATATGGCTGCATACATTTCCCAAAAGTCACCTTGAATGAATACTGGGTTCTCACATACTATCCTCTAAAAATCTTCTGGGAGGATCCCTGTCTAGCTCTCTATCTCTTTTTTTCCTTCTGTTTCCATCTCTTCCTGTCTTGCTTACACATACATGCACTAACTGTTGCTTTAAGAGCATCTCCCTGACTTCCTGGACGCAGCTCATCCTATACATCATAGCTGTGGTGAGACGCTCCATCACAGAGGGACCACCGCCGAGAACACTGGGATTTGGCTGAGCATTGCCTGGAGAGTGGGAGGAGGAGGGAGGAGGGAGGAGAGAGGAGAAGGATGAGGAGGAGGAGGAGGAGGGGGGCAGTGCTCATTAGGACAATGCAGGGGCCCAGGATTCCCATGCACTGAGAGAAGATGTCTTAATTGTTTTGCTGGACGGTTGCCCAAACCTCTTGAGAAAGAACACTGCCATTCGCTGTAACTGCACACACACTCAGCACTGGAGAAGTGTGTGTATGTGTGTGGGTTAAAGTTTATGACGGGCGCTTAGGGCTGGTATAAAACAGGACAGACATTAAATCTCTGTGTCTGGTCTCTGTCGGAGGTCTCTGCTGCTGCTCATCCTAACAGCCTTCACGCTTTAAATGATTTTCAATGAGATATTGGTATTGGGTATCCACCTAATAGTGTGCTCATTTACTTGTAAAAATGATCGTCCAATACCAGCTGCTACTATGTGATATACATCGATCAGCCATAACATTAAAATCACCTGCCTAATATCTTTAGGCCCTCCTTGTGCTGCCAAAACAGCTCTGATCCGTCGAGGCATGGACTCCACCAGACCTCTGAAAGTGTGCTGTAGTATCTGGCACCAAGACTCTAGCAGTATGTCCTTTAAGTCCTGTAAGTAGCGAGTTGGAGCCTCCATGGATCAGATTTGTTTGTCCAGCACATCCCACAGATGCTCGATGGGATTGAGGCCAAGTCAACACCTTGAACTCTTTGTCATGTTCATCAAACCATTCCTGAACAAATTTTGCATTGTTGCAGAGCACATCATCCTGCTGAAAGAGGTCACTGCCATTAGGGAATACCATTGCCATATACATGGTCTGCAACAATGTTTATTAAGGTGGTACGTGTCAAAGTAACATCCATATGAATGCCAGAGCATCACACTGCCCTTCACCGGCTTGCCTTCTTCCCATAGTGCATCCTGGTGCTGCACCTGGCCGTCCACATGATGTAAAAGAAAACATTGCTCCATGGTCCAGTTCTGATGCTCATGTGCCCATTGCAGGTGCTTTCGGCTGTGGACGGGGTCAGCATGGGCACTCTGACTGGTCTGTGTCTACGCAGCAAGCTGTGATACATTATATGTTCTGACTCCTTTCTGTCATATCCAGCATTAACTTTTTCAGCAATTTGTGCTACAGTAGCTCTTTCTGTGGGATGAGACCAGATGGGCTAGCCTTCGCTCCCCACGCGCATCAGTGTGCCTTGGGCGCCCATGACCCTGTCACCGGTTCACCAGTTGTCCTTCCTTGGACCACTTTTGGTAGGTACTAACCACTGCATTCTGGGAACACCCCACAAGACCTGCTGTTTTGGAGATGCTCTGACCAAGTCATCTAGCCATCACAATTTGGCCCTTGTCATAGTCGCTCAGATCCTTATGTTTGCAGATTTTTCCTGTTTCCAACACATCAACTTTGTGAACTGACTGTTCACTTGCTGCCTAATATATCCCACCTCTTGACAGATCCCACTGCAATGAGATAATCAATGATCAATCACTTCACCTATCAGTGGTTTTAATGTTATGGCTGATCATTGTACTGTATAAGCAGCTCTGTTATGTTGTGGGGGGCATTTATTTATTTTTCTGGCATGCTTTTAATCCACTTGTATTCTTACATGGAAGCGACATGAAATTGAGATAAAGATTTTCTGACTTCTCATCTTTATCCTATCATGAAACATTTCTATCCCAGTGGGCATGGTCTCGTCCACGATGACCCCGCCCCTCCTCCACAGGGCACTAGAGCTCACTGAATGCTCTGATGAGGATAAAAGTGATGTAAATCATATGCTATCATATGGCCTTTAGACTTATGGGAGATTTTGAAGTGACATGTCAGACAGCACTCTCCATCATCAAAATAATATCTGAGAGAAAATCTTTTGGAAGAACAGTACTCATTGCTCCAATATAGTTCCAGAGACTTGTAGAAATAATGCCAGCTCTTAGGGAAAAAAAGGTTCATCATGGATTCTTTGAATCATTAATGGTTCATAGTTTGTAAATGACACAGTCTCAGATAAAGAACGTTTCCTTGGATAGTGAAGAATTCTTAGCTTCACAACCTTTTTGGAGCATTTTATTGTAAGGAAACACTCAATATTAGGTTTCTCTTCAAAGATCATCCAGAAAGATGACCAAAGAAACCTTAAGGGTTCTAGATTTAAACTTTTCGTAAGTATAGGAAAAAAACTCTGTAGTAGAGTATAAGGATTTGCCCAGAGGGAAAACTGCAAAACCCTTTAAGGGTCAAGGATTTAACCTTCTAGGGAAAGTAAGGAAAAACTTCGCTGTAGAGTTCTAAATAGATCCTTTAAGGGTTTGGCCAGAGGGACACCCTTTAAAAGATCTAGATTTTTTTGAGTAAAGACTAATCAGTTGTGTAAATTTATTAAGCTTCAGC
Source organism: Pangasianodon hypophthalmus (assembly GCF_027358585.1). Classification (NCBI taxonomy): domain Eukaryota; kingdom Metazoa; phylum Chordata; class Actinopteri; order Siluriformes; family Pangasiidae; genus Pangasianodon; species Pangasianodon hypophthalmus. Next base: position 5,091,525 of record NC_069725.1, read on the forward strand.
ATAAAATAATAAATATGATGAGTTTACTTCTGGCTTTAGAACATATTTTCATTCAAAGCTAAATTATCAGCACAGAGACTTTTATTTGGAATGTGCAGCTGCTCTTAGTTTTATAAGCATTAGTATCAGCTATGTAAGTCTCATTTGCTTCATTTTCCTTCACATGGATCTCATGGTTGCAGTATTTATTTTTTTATTTTTCTCATTCATACCAAAGTGTTAATGAATGCTCAACTCTGATTGGTCAGGCTCTAATGATTTTTTTTAAATAACAGCAAGGCTCAGGCCATTGTTCTGGCTGCACTTTATTAATGAATGAATAAATAAATATAAATGCTGATTGTAAAAAAAAAAAGGTTTGTAATTGTTGATATGGTAAGTTTAAGATATAAGATATGTAATATGTTTTCTGTAAGCATTTTTGGAAGGAGTCTCCAGTGTCAGTGCTTTGTAACAGTTAGAAGTAAAGCTGAAACTTTCTATTTTCCATCATGAGAAAACGAGGGCTTTGCTGTGTCTCAGTAACTTGAAAAGCTGAGTTGTTTTTTTTAAAGAATCAGACATCTAGAGAGAGAACAAAAGAAGCTATTGGAGTAAAGAGGAACTAATTTTTGCAGATGCTCCACAACATTAACTGTAACTATAAACCTATAAAATGTATGTGTTGTTCTTTATTTAATAAATTTGTGACTGTTGGCAAATACCAAAAAGTGGCATAAGAAGCTACAAAATGTGTTGTTATGGGAAAATAATTAACTATAGGATAGTAACAGTAACTCTGCTTTGCACTGGGCCTGATCACACCACCCTGTCGTTGATTATTTTCATATAATAGCATCCCCTGCACTGTTCACACCTTTTATTGCCAGTCCCGCTATGTTCTTGGTTCCAGATCATCAGAATTGTGGTGCTGGAACCAAACCAAAGCCAACGAAACTTTTTTGTGTGTTTGAAAAGTGTGGAATGGTTTCGGGTGGGTCACCGACACATTGTAGGTGGAAAGCGGTTACCAGAGAGTCTCTATTGAGCGTTTGAACAAAACCCATCAGCTCTGTGTCCTAATTGTCCTAAAAGGCAGACAGATAATAGCTGTCTTGGATTTCACCTCATATGTTTGAGAAAAAAGTGTCTGGTGAATGAATGCAATTTAAATGTGTAGATTCAAATCAGTAAATCTGGAAAAAAACAAATGACCTTCAACTTCAGAAAGTATTTGATTTACAAAAATATGTCATTTTATTTCCTATCAGTGGATCTTAACCCCTGCTTTGGAAACTTTCCAGGCCCTGAATAAGGTATATAACCTCTCTGTTCTGTAGCTTTAATGCGAAAACTAAGAGTTGTGCAACCTCTGACTTCTGAAGTGCCTGATCTGACCAGACTGATCCAGAGGGGGGCATCACAGGACAGAAGCACATCTCTTATCCTGCCCTTTATACTTATTCATGGTTGTGTAATACACACAATAAGCACTATGAGGCAGTGTGATCCCAGTCATTACTCTTCTCTTCAACACTGTCTTCATTTCAATTTTAAAAGGTTCAGAAAACAAGTTTCATACTTCAAAGATTACAAGTATACCTTCAAAAACACATTGGTGAATTTTTAACATGCTTGTACTACTATGTGTTTAATATATAAATAGAAATGAGCATTGCACTTTATTATATAGTGTTACTCTTGAGTATTAACTAGTAAATAAAGAGCATTTATAGTGTTTTAAATTTTGGTAATAGACCACAAACAACACAAAAATTACATGTTTAACTACTAATACCACAGGTTATTGTATGTATATAGACATTTTACAAAACATTCTTTATAAGGGGTGGCAAATAAATAATGAAAAAAATATTTAAAAATAATTTTATTAAAGGCAGATAACCCAGTTAAGCTCATAGATAAATGACTTTTAGTCAGTGCTAGTATTAACTGCTAATATTAACAAATAGCTGTTGTGTGCTATAAATGTCTAATTCAAATATTTTTAATTAGTTTTTTCTTTCATTTTATTTTTCAAAATAAACTCAATTATTTCCCTATTCACTTATACTGACTCCTCACTTAATTACAAAAATAATAATTTTTGAGTATTAATACAATTAAATTAAAATGTTTATTATTAAAAGTTAAATATTTTAATATTTAAAAAATTATTAAAGAATAAATATATTAAATAGAATATTTTAGACTATTTAAAAAGGTTATCCTCAAAAAATAGGTATTTGCTGTGTGTAGTTTCAGCTGGTTTCAGAATTATTGGCACCCCGAACAATTTTTATAATCTTAATAATAAGAGAATAAATGCACTGAGCTTTTTTCCATAATGTCTAACCCAAAGTTAGAGAATGTGTAATGTTCTAAACTCAAATGCAGAATATTTTCAGCTTCTGTACATTCCTGAACTTGTGCATGTGGTTTGTCCATAGGGTTCAAATCTAGAGACGGAGATGAATGTAGCAAAACATTGATTTTGTGTCCCACAGCCATTTGTTGATTTGGATACATGTTTGAAGTGATTATCTTCTTGACAGATTAGTTTACTGCCAGATCATAACCTCCTGGAAGAGGCAACCTGGTTTTGTTTTGAAAAATCCTAGTAGAATTAAGATTACGCTATCTCTCTTCACAAGAACACCTGGAAAACCATCCATAATACTCAGCTCTGAAGTATTAAAGAAATGATCTGTCACTATATTGTACAGCGGGTTTGGAGGCTTTTTTCCTTGTAGGCAGCCATCGTCTTTTTTCTGATGAATCCTGATGTTGTGCATGACCAAAAAATTCATTTTGGTGTCTGACCACAACACACACAAATCAAATTTGGTGGAGTTTAGTTGCTGTTTATATGATGTATTCATTTCCATGGCAAACCACACTGGGAGAATTTTTAACTTACAAACGTGGAAATATGTAAAAGGAAAAAAAATGTTTAAAACAAACACACGCTGTGTGTGTATCTGTGTGAGCGTGTGGAGTGCCATCTGAAGTGAGAGTTTAATTGCTTCCACAAGAGTGAATGTGAGAGCAGCACCGCCTTCTCGCCTTCTCTCTGGCCGCCATCTGCACCCTGAACATAGAGCTGTAAATTTCAAACAGGGGCCAGCACGTCTCCAGACACACACACACACACACACACACACACACACTCGGTCACTCAACATCTCCATCACACACATATACTGACAGACACACACCATATCAATGCCTGTCTAACACACATACACACACACACACTCCCTAATTAAATAAGTGTGCATGGCTGGATTACGGCTAATTCTTATAAACCTTGTCAGATGTGAAGGGTCTTGAGATGTTTTAGCGGATCACACAAGGCAAATATTAGTAGACCGTGTGTATATGCGTTTGTGTGTGACGGAAAGTGAGAGTTTATGAGGTGTGAAATGTTTGCCCAGGTGGGGGTAATTATTGATTGCGGGGTGGGGTAGGAAGGGAACCTCCCTCTGAAGTCTTTGAGAAGAAGTAGTGTTTTATATACAATTATACTCCCTCCTATATGTGTCTCTTCCACTTTCTTCCTCCACCATCGTCATTTATTCTCCTAGTTTACACTCCTAGGTGAATTAGGTGCTGTCTAAATACTGATTATGAATGTACTTATATAACCAGGTCTATTTGTAGCCCTAGTTTCCTTTATATATTTTTTTATTTATATTTGTAGAAACTTTCCATAGATTTTCATTCAACATTGTAAATTGTTTCATCATTGTGCTTTCTCATAAATACTGTACTTTGTTTATACCTTTAATACATAAGGAATAAAACAGTTGCTGTGTGCAGGAAAATAATCAATGACAGGATCCATGTGACATGGAGTGATTTTTACCACCCCAGAGTTGATTATTTTCCTATAACAGCATGTGCTGAAGTGTTTTATTCCTCTTATACCATAACAGTTAGCCATTTTTGTCTATTAATCAGAATTTAGGATTAAAGAGCAATAAAGAGAATTTATAGTTACATTGAATGTTGTTGAACATCTGCAAAGCTAGTTAGTTTCTGTTATCACTTCTAGCCTTACTTTCTTTTTGATGTTACAAATGCAAACAATAAATGCTGCAGAGAAACTACAAAATGTCACATCCTCCGTCCTGAAGACTTTCCGGTGTCAGAAAATGAACTTTTATAAAGCACTGAATCCATTTACTATTAGGTTTAGATTATGTGGAGCATCTGCCATACAGGTCCGTGTGATTTTACTGTTACTACAGAAATGATCATTTTATTAGAACAAGGGCATTAATATAAACCTGCAGTTTGCAGCTGGAACTACTGTCAGAGTTGCTGTTAAAGATAATTAATCAACACCTTTTGACCAATCAGATTTGAGAATTCAGTGGTGGTATAATTGTATAATAAAATGGTGGTGCTGTGGTATAATTTAAATCCACTTTAATTTTGGACCCAAAACTAATACATAAAAAGTAATATATATAATTTGGCTTATTATTATTATTATTATTAGTAGTAGTAGTAGTAATAGTAGTAGAGTCTATATTCTCAATAAAAATATTCTATTCACTTAACTAGCTGGGTATTTGGTCTCTTGACTATAATTTCCATTTTGCATGTTCATTTCAATAAAATTTTATTTGTACATCACTTTTAACAATGGACATTATCAGAAAAAAGCTTTAGAGAAATCTGGATATAAATTTTAGATTTATAAATCTATTGTTTTGTGATATTCATGCATTTTCATAGATCATCAGATTTTTCAATAATGGTAAAAATATGGATTTTTTTCTAAGCAATCTTTAGTACTTTTTTGAGCATTAAAACATATTGAACAATTATTCAATATTATTATTCAATACAATGTTTTATTAGCTTAATATTACATATTTATGTAATATTATTTATAACTATTGGTGCAAGACATCACTGGATAAACAGCGAGATGTAAAACACAATTATAATATTTTGTAAGTGAAATATTTATGTAATGTGACTGTGTGAGTAAATATGTATGTGCTTATTGATTGTTAACTGAGACATTAAGTTCAGGACAAAGGATAGTGCTAATGCTAACACTGACAGACAACAGTATTGCTTTCAGTACTGAGATAATGGGGGAGAAAGAGAGAGAGACCTTTACATACACTCAATCTTTAACTTGCTATAACTGATGCATGTGGGACACCTGTCTCTTTTTCATCCTCCAACATCGTCAGACCTTGAGTGTTTTTTTCTCCCCAAAGATGCAAGTCATTCCTCTTTCCAGCCTTCTGATATTCCGTCGTGTCCCCAATCTGGTCCTCCACAAACGGAGCAGGAGTGTGTGTATGTGTGAGTATGTGTGTGGGCATACAGTGCATGTGCCTCAGCAATGTGTGTATGTGTATGAGGGGAATTTCAGCGGTAATTGGGAACAGCTGAGGCTTCCATCTTCGGCTTGGAGTTCTGAGATTGGACTGTTTGGGCTGAGCGAGGGAGAGAGAATGTCTGATTTTTAGTTTTTTTTTTTTTTTTTTAAACAAAAGTGAGCACTGCTCTTATTTAAAACAGATGGTGAAGGTCAAACTAAGCAAACAGAGAGAGAGAGGAAAGACAGAGTGAAAGATGGTGGGAAAGAAGACAAAGAAGTGACATATTGCGCAAGAGATACAAATGAATAGGGAAAGGGAGTCACTCCTGAATGATGGGTAATCAGAATTTTAAAAAGATAAACTACTGTAATTTAGTCTTTTTTTCTATATTTCGCCTGCAGTGAAAGAACAGCACTCCAAGCTGCAAACTAGCTTTTGGGTTTTTCAACCTGCTAGTGGTCTTTCTGTGATTCTGCAAAGGGGGAACATGGTTTCTTGAAGTAGGACATGTACCTGGATCAACATATCATTTAGGGCTGCAGATACAAAATCCTGCCCAAACCAAAACCAACTTGGGGTTGGAGTTGTAAGTTTATTTTCCCACAAAGAGAGACTGGAATGAACATAGTGATGACAGTAAATGTCAGTATAGTTGAGTAATGTTCAGCAAGGGTATTTTGAAGCTCGAAATACAGACAAGTGCTTGGATTTACAGTATATAGTGTATTTTGTCTGATTGGCCATTTGGGTAATCAACAAAAATTATGGATAAAAAGCCTCATTGATGACAGGTTTTTGAATTCCATCAGTGTGTAATGACAAGACAAAAAATGCATACTGTGATGAAATGGTTGTTGGAAATATCAAATGATTAAAATGGTGCTGTAAAAACTGTGCTTGCACATTTTGTCCAAGCTGTGAAATAATTCTGGTTTTGATGGTACAGTAGTATCAAAAATAACAGTGTGACAAATTACAGGACAAACCAACATAAAGTGTGTTATTATGTTGTTCGGCCACCACAAACCACTAGAACAGCTTCAAATCACATCGGCATCAATTCTGCCAGACTCTGGAACTGTACTGTACTCTGTACTCTGGAGTGATGAACACTGTTCTTCCAAACTGTATTTCCTAAAGTTGGTGTTTTGATGATGGTGGTGGAGAGCTCTGTCTAACACTCCAAAATCTCCTATAGGTGTTCAGTTGGGTTGATTGTGAAGGCAATAGCATATGATTTACATTGTTTTCATCCCCATTAAACTATTCACTGGTACTGGACGGCTAGCCAATGGCAAAATACACTGCCTCTTTCTGGTGGCAAAGGTGGTTTTGTTGTTATAGTGTGCATCTTCTGCTCATCGAACTCCTGAGCTATGGTTGGTTTCTAGACAGGAAAGCAGGTGGGTAGCTCAAGACTACAGTTTACAACATTAAACCAACTTGATGATTTGTTGAAAATATTGAAACTTTGAGCCATTTGATAATATTGAGATATTTGGATGCAGTCAACCAAATTATAGGCCAAATGGCGATTTCAATGGTGGTGATTCCTTAAAGGAAATTTTTTTTTTAATGTTAACATAACCTCTCGCTGATGTCATAGTTCAGCTTTATCCAGTCTTGTTACTGGACTTGTGTTCTTGCACAGCACATTTTAGTGTTATCCTATTTCTCCACTAATGGCTCACACATAAAGGGGAGGGTTCATTAAAAGAAAACTCCACTCTTAAACATATATATTTATATTGAAATATTTGTGATGTGTTTAGTGATTCTGGTGGTATTTTTTTGGTTGGTGCTGTATTTTCGTCATTCTTGTCAGATGTTATAGGTTGCATTCCCCCTGTGCTGATGTCATTGAGGGAAATTTCTTGTGCAGTTACAATCGAATAAAATTTAAAATAAATAAATAAATAAATAAATAAATAAAATTCAACAATCTCACAGCAGAGACTGGCTCACCATCTATGAAATGATGAGTACAGTAGTGTTAGCAGTGATATTAGCATGACAATTTCTTTGGAGGTTTCTGTATGAAACAGATGTGAAAGTTCACATCTGTTTGAGCAGAGTGTACAGATGAGGAGCTGAGAGATCTGAACAGACCAAAAGACTAAAGCGCTGCTGCATCACTCTCTTTAGATAGAGATGAAGCAAGAGGAGCTAAATCCCACTGCACCACTATCAGCACGTAGCTGAATGGACTTGTGGGTAATGTAGGAAACTGGTAACCAAAGTGAAAATAGACCAACATGTCAGTAAAAGAAGTATAAACTAAAAAAAAACAACTCAGAAATTCATTACAAAATAAATATTGGAAGATCACATGTTAATTCTAAAGATTAATACACAAGTTGTTCAGGGTGGATTTTTTCCTTTAAGCTGATCAGACGAAGTAAGTGTGTTGATGAACAGTGTGTGCACAGTGAACAGTTACTAGGATTTAGAAACATGGCTATAAACTATATGCAAGGCAAAGTCTACACAGCCATGATGTATTTCATTCTATTTTGGAGAGCAGAGCTCATTACCCTGCAGCAGTCTTTCAACAAGACCTCCAACCCATCTTCCAACTTTTGTTCTCCATTTGTCCATCTGTGAGGCCACGACGCCCTTCCGGGAGCGGTCAGGATCACTTTACACGCGACACCGGATCTAGAGTCTCCCTCCTGCAATGAATATTTAATCAGACCCCGCGCTCGCACTGGACAAATGATTTTTTATTTCTGACAGTCGGCTGAGAGCTCGAGTTACACGCAGCAGCAGCAGCAGCAGCAGCAGGCGGCTGCCGTGAGCTGGGAACAGGGCCTCCACCTCCTCATAGCCTCGACTCCCAGGTGATACACTATCACCTGGATCTATACCACGAGTTCACTCGACTGTTCGGCCATCGTCAATTCATGTCACATGTACTCGGTCCTTTCTACAGAAATGTCTATAAAATGATCCTGGTTGCTCAAGCTAATGTAAACTGCAAATGTAAACACCATAATGTGGCCCTGAATATGGCACTGTAACATACAAGGCTTCAAATGGCAATATTTATGTCTTACGTTTACACCAAGGACCCAAGAGAACCACTGGCCCCCCAATTTAAAAATGGCCTATAACTTGCACTGAGACTGAACCATTTGTGACTTTGAATAAGGGGAGATAAACCCCTAGAGAGCCTCCAATATTTTTTATGGATGGAAAGTTCAGTCATTCAATGTATTTATTCTGCCAATTCTAATTATGACTCTAATTAGCTAAAAAGCTAAAATTGGAGACCAAAACAAACATTTCGTTCCAAGTTTTTTGAGGGCCTGACCCACATTAGGGCAGGTTCATTATACCCCTTACTCTGATGCCCAACTTCTAGCAAGTGTTTGTGTTAAGGTGGTCATAGCAACTAGTAGATTTATCACGTTAACAATACATAAGTCTGCTGGGATGGGGAAAAAAACTGAACCGAAGAAAGTCTCAGTGTACATCAGGCATAAACATATTCCTTGTCATTCTTTGTTATTCTTCTTGCAATTCTTGTTATTGCTTGCTTGGCTGATCATACAGGCTATTGTGGTTTTACCACTGGTATTTAAAACATTGTTGGTCATTTGAGTGCATGTGGAATGAAATGTACTTCCTGAGTCACATCAGACATATTTCATAGGAAGTAAAAGTAAAACACTGCCATGTTATTTTCAGGGAAAGTACTGCACGGTACAGGGTACTGCCTTACTTCTATTAAAATATCAGGAGCTAAGCATTATACATGTAATAATACTAGACATGTAATATGCCCATTATCCAACAAACACATTTCTGGGTGTTTTTAATGTGTATTATAAAAGATATAATATCTTGCACATGTTCCATATGTTGATGCTGGATTTACTGTACATAGTCCTTCGTTCATAATGCTTTAGTCATAACTTCTAGTCTGTGTAGCCAGAAAGACATAGTGAGGATTGTAACTTTAATAGAAAGCAAATGAATGACAATAACCAACATGTTTTTATTTCTATTTTTATTGGACATGACAGAAACATGCAAATATTAGGCATAAAGTATCTGTGTTAATTTTAGCTTCATAGTAATGTATTTACTAGAGATGTCACTGATCCAATACCCAGGATCAATATAAAAAACAGTATTGAATCTGATCCTGTAACAATAAGAAAAAGATTGGAATTTCTTTAAAGATTTTTTTAATCCACAAATGATTACACTGATTTTATGTCCTATTTTATTGTTTTGTTTGTTCATGTTTTAACCCAGGCATAAAATTCACAGAGGTCTCTGGTCAATCAACATGCGAGTTAAGTACAACTGAGTACTGAGTACTTGAGTCTCATCCCTAACTCAAAGCCCCATCTCTGATATATATACAGGCTAATAAGACAGAAACTACTACAAGGGACATGTAGAAAAAATGATAAGGGGAATGTTCAGGGTGTAGTTGGAGCAGGAGGAAGCAGGAAGCAGGAACTGTAGAAAATCAGGAAGTAAAATGGAGGCCATGTGATATAAAGGATATGCGGGATTTTCTGTCCATCAACATCACAACCAACCAGGAACTACTATAATAGAATTCAAAGTAACATTTTTCAGAACCCAGACGTCCTTGTGGATGTCCTCAGGTGTGTTGGACCGAGACCTCCTCAAGTCCACAGGCATCCTATATCTTGATTTAATCCTCTGCTTTACACTGCTTATCACTTAAACCCATAAAGTGGTATGCTAAAGGGTGGGGGGGACTGGGCCACTTTCATTAATTTGGGATTATGGAGCGGTTTCATTCTAATTTATATATCACTAAAACAGAATCACTTAAACAAACCACTCTCTTATTCAGCTCCACTTCACATTGCACGGGAATCTAACCTTATTATATTTCCAATGTTGGAGTAGTCTTACAGATGAGTTATTAGATACAGAGTTGTGAAATAACTTTCAAACATTCCACACTAGTTTTCTTTATAGTTTCTGGATGCCACAGTGCATTGCAACTTTAATGCAACTTACAGTCTGTCAGATTCATTTTTGAAAGGTAATGAATTGAGCATTTTGTAGTGTTGAGGAACAGGGTCTCTCATCTTTTCTTTCTTTTCTTCAATTTCTCAGGCATCTGAAGACCAAAACCAGAAAAACACCAGAAGAACCTGGAGCCAAGGCTCAGGAACACGGAACTAGGAAATAATGAGAATTTGGACTAGTGGGAGAACTAGGCAGGCTTTTTTTAAAAAAAAAATCATTGACTTATTTGTTTTCTCGCTGTACAAACTTCTCTCCAACAGGGTTCAGTGGTATTCTTAGGCCATGAACTATTGAACTAGCATGCGGATGTTTTTGATGGAGACTACAAATCCCTTCTGTAAGTCGCTCTGGGTAAGGGAATCTGCTAAAGACTGTGAAGTTAATGAAGAACAGAGAAAACCTGGGAAATACAACTCAGCTGCAACTTTGTAAAGCACACATACAAACGACAGAATAAACAAAAAATATTTCCATTGAGCACCAGAAAATGGTTCCTTGCTTGATGCCTCTGGGGGAAGCCTCTAAGGTTTATGTAGGGCCCTATAACAGAACAGTTCCATTTCAGAAAAGATTTAACTTCAGTGTGGCACAGTGGCTCAGCAGGTAACATAGGCCATCTCACAGCTCCAGGCTTCTCCAGTTCAATCCTGTTACATTATAGAAGCTATAAATATTTATTTCATTTGGCTGATGTTTTTATCCAGCTGAGCAGTTAAGGGTCTTACTCAAGGACCCATCAGTAGCAGCTTAGTGGTGCTGGGATTGGAATTCTCAACCTTCCAATCAGTAGCTCAATGCCTTAACCACTGAGCTACACTGCCCTGTTGTTCTGTTGTTTTTCCTCTGTCTTGGAATTAATAAGATCAAAAAAATGCAGCTTGTCGTGCTATATTATGCTATATGGAATGTCTTCTGACCTGAAGACTTTCCTATACTGGAAAACTGTTAGGAAGCTCTGACACTGGAGGCTCCTTCCATAAATGTTTAATTGTCTCTTTACACAATGCTTACCATATAAATAATTATGCATATTGCTTTAATAAAGAATAGCACATTTTTAAAATCCATTTATTATTAGTCTTAGAATATATGGAGCATTTCCATAAAATCCCTGTGAATTAACTGTTACTATAGAAATAATAACATATTATTATGAGTGCATTAATATATACAGGATGATATGAGCAGGTTAGCAAGCAATCACACAATGCACCTTTTGGCAGATCCACATATTGGTTGTTTATTTGCTACACTGACCATACAAGCCAGGCCACATGGCTAATCTCTTCATTTATGACGGGTTATAAATGTTCTTTTACAACGTGTATAACTAGCACAAGCTCAATGTATTTACGCAGTCTGGTGGAATGTTGATTATTTTATCTTGCCCCATCTGATGGCAACTTACAGGTGGGGAGATGTGCATTACTTTATGACATTTAGTACACAATTTGGTTGTTACAACCTTCAGAACTGGAGTCTGAAATCCTGCAACTGCAGAGCCCTTTGGGCCAAAAGTGCATGGACCCCTCAAAATTGCTGCTTGCTCTTTTAGATGCACACTTGAAACTGTTTTTATAGAAATTTGGGTCTGGAAGGATGAAAGGAATGGATTCGAGATCTCGCTTTCTTTCAAATGGCACCAAAATATCATAACTTGCAGAAGTTTAATCTTGTTACCCTGATTAACTGTGAGGTGATGTCATCCATACCGCAGCTTTTCCACCCGGGCAACTGGCCGCAGGAGGCTAATAAGGTCATCACTCAGGCGGATCTCTGATTCCAGATCAATATTGGTTGGGAATTTTGCTTTATTATGGCCTCTGTCTCATGCCCTCAACATTGAATTGGCTAGCTATGTGACACTTAATACACATACTCAGAAGGTTTGCTGGAGATCTGATGAATAATCATAAAAAACAGCAGGTGTATGAAGATTTAACGGAGATATTCAGCATTAGTTATTTATTTACTTGCCATGAGGAAGTGTATATTGTAGCTGTACAGTTCTGTTTAAATCTGGTAGCATTAATGCTAAGGTCAACATATTTCCAAGAATTATCGATGCCCAGATTTATCATAATTTCTGGACACGATCTTGATTACTTTGCATCTTGAGGCGTATTTCCATCACAGAAACATTATGAGAAACTCTGGAATTTCAGAATATTAGCCAATTGTAGTTCCTAAGCCATAGTTCCAGTACTGTTTTTAGTTCCTTTTCATACTTTTCTGTGGAACAAGAGCTACTAGGAGCAAGCCCAATGAACTTCACTTATTAGTCAAACATAAGCTTTACAGAATAGCTAACCTTCAAAAACAGCATTTTAAAAGCCTGCAATTAATTAACATGCAGTTACTAAAGCTTACTTTGTAATCAATAATGTGGCAAGCACAACTCTTTATTTTATTTTTTTACACAAGTGGTGAGTGAAAAGCATTGCAGGAGTGTGTTTTTTAGGCTGCATGTTTCTAGTTGGCACAAGTCAAGGAGACGCAAAGCAGAAAAACTGTGCTTTGTCCATTTGTAGCTTTCCAAACCAACACAATCGTTAGCATTGTATTCGTACAGGTTGTTACGTCTCACAGCTGCAGGGTCCAGGGTTTGATCCTGAGCTTGGGTTACTGTCTGTGTGGAGTTTTGCATGTTCTCCCCATGTCCACATGAGCTCCTCTCAACTCCTAAAAACATGCTGCTAGGTGGATTGGCTACAGTAAATTGCCCCCTACGTGTGAATGAGTGTGTGAATTGCCCTGCCCATGCCTTGCAATGGACTGATGTCTCATCTGGGGTGTATTATCGCCTCATGCCAAGTCTTCCTGGGATAGGCTCTGGATTAAACTCGGTTAATGAAGATCAAATGACTGAATGATATTCTTGCAACAGAACTAATCAACTGAGAACGAACGCATTCACATTCATAATGTTCTTTGTGTTGCTATAATTTTCTCACATGCTGAAACGTTGTCTCTCTCGCAAAGTTTGTGTCACTCCATTTTTTTAAGGAACTCATCCAGGAACTCATTCAGGAGTATTCCGGAACTCTTCACTTCCGCAAAACGAGCTCAAAAGATTCCGAAATTCTTCCGAAGCGTTCTTTACTGAGATCATCATGTGATCGAATCTAGTGAATGTCTAAGCATGAGTGTGCTGTTCATAGTCATATTCTCATTGTCTGCTGGTTTCTAGCTCAAGGCAGTGGCACACCTCTGTCTGTCCTTATCCAAGCCTTCGTTTCTCTCATTCTTTTTCTTGCTTTCTCTCCTCCGCTGGGGTGTGTGTCTGTTTTTTTTGGGCTGGGCAGCGCTGAAAGGACTTCTTTAATCAGATCATTTACTGAGGGAAACTCGAGATGCTCTGACTCCCACGTTCACCAGGTACACACAGCGGGATTACGGTATGAACCCCCTGGGGGTGTAGACACACACACACATACACACACACACACACACACACATCCGTACCAACCTAAAGCCACAATAAGGGGTTGGGAAGGAAATGAAAATGGAGATGAAAATAGATTCAGAAAATGTTGATTGCCGGGACATAAAAAGGTTTTGTGTTGTGGTGTTGATTCTCACTTGTCACTGTAGATCACTATAGATTAAAGGTGGAAAAATGTGTAAAATGTAATAATATAATATTTTATATTAAAGAAATCATCCAATACAGTAAGAGAAGATGGTATAACAAGGTCAGTTGTCTGGTACAGGAACTTTGAATTGATTTAGTGGAATTAATATGTGAAAATATTGTTAATAGCCTACAAAAGTATAATATATTTGTTATAGAACATGAGTTCTTGATCTTTTCACAGTCACAGACCATTGCAAAAAAAAAAAGCTATTTACTGAAGAGTCTTAGAGCATTCTTTTTTTTATTTCTGAACAAACAGAACCCATTTTAATGAAAATAGTCAGTAGAATTATTGAAATAATTTTTCTGATACGCATAATGATAAGAGTGAGTTGTGGTTTCCACCACTGTAATAAAATTAGAAAATCATGGAAACACCTGGATATGCTTCATGGACCACGGTGGTTTCCCAGACCCCATTTTCAGAACCATGGGCATAGAAAGTACTCTAGAAGTAAAGCAAATTTCAAAATTTGTTTTCCAAATTCAACAAATTAATATGCATGGGGAAAATGCATGAAAAATAAATATTCTGATCTTAAATACAAAGCTACCACCAGCATAGATACACACACTAACCCAAAACTTACACACCCAGCACCACAAAGATAATCAAAAAACACACACCCAGCATGCATTCACTGTGAAAAAACGCAGCCATAAAAACAGATTAGTCTTCATGAACAGAAGAACAAACGTCACTTGGTCTCTTTTATGTCATCCTGTCTCACATACACCTGGTCTACCTGTCACAGTGTTTGTGCTTTGCAGCTGTTAAATTAGTCAAGGCTGAGATGTCCTGCATCACAGATGGAGCATTCTGTAAGAGAGAGAGAGAGAGAGAGAGAGAGAGAGATACAGAGAGAATATAAATGCTATGGGCATGTAGGTGCGGTTGATGGAAAGAGTACACCAGCCCAACAAATATGACATCTGTGTGATACATCCATGTTCTTCTCAGATTCTAAAAATCCTGCATTTTGGAATGATGCCAAATGTGACCTACTGTTCACTGTGTGTGTGTGTGTGTGTGTGTGTGTGTCCACTGGGAGGATCAGGAGGCGAGAGGGGATCAGTTTACCCCAAAAATGTGGCGGCCATACAAAAGCATCCCATCCGGCAGGACCTGGGAGACTGGAAGGAGGGAGGGGTTACCACCGCGATGGCAGAATCCAGGAAACTGGAGATGACATGAAAGGGCGCATTAACAGAGAGTGGGAGAGAGAGAGAGAGAGAGAGAGGGAGAAAGAGAGAGAGAATAGATTTGGGAAGTAAAATAAGACAGGAAAGGGGAAGAGAGTTTTTTCACTACCCTTTTTTTAAACTATCATGATTAAATCACTTTTAGTCATTCAGGTTTAGTAGGTGTGTGTGTGTTTGTGAACCAAAGCTCCACTATGTTTTTCAACCATAATTAATGGTAATTAATGGTAATGTGAGTCTGATTTCATGATAAATTCATACACCTTCGAACAAATGAAGGTGACGTGGTTGGATTTCACTCAGTTGAATATGAATATGGTACAGACGCTAGCCCCATGTCTGCCCCTAACTTTAACTGTCATAACTTTTATTCCAAATTGAGTTTTACAAATAGATGAGTTCGAAAGTGTGATACTATTTCGGAATAAGCATGTAACATGATTGTGTTGTGTACTTATGTAATCAATAGTTTACAAGTGATGCCACATTTCCTATGACTCATAGTGTGGTTGCCATTTTGTGGATCAAACAATAGGATTAACATTGTGTAAACAATCACTGTTTTTTTTTTAAACTGGTTAAGCACTGTCCTCGGGCATTATGGTTCATACTTGTGTTGTGCATAAATAGGTGCAGAAATAGGTCAGATGACAAAGTTAAAGGCTGGCTGCACACTATACGATTTGCAGCAATCTCTTGCAATCTCTTGTGATCAGTTGTTTGGTGTTGTAGGGGAGCACAGACTACACAATCTTGCACCTGGAGAAATACCTGCCAAAGTGCACCTCATCCACAAATCCCACTCTGTCACGAAAATAAACACGAGAGCTGTCTATCGCTAGACTGTGACTGTCACTGCTTTGTACGAGAACAAGAAAAAAGAGAAATAAGAGAAAATGTGGAGGAAATATTGGGTTGGGGAGATGCAGACAGCATATGTTGAAAATAAATACTATTTTTATACTGTGTGATGACATGAATCATGTCATGTTGGTGTTTATTTTTGCTGTTCTTAACAACCATTCGAGTATGACATGCCAAATACGTTCTTATAGAAGCTATATTATCATGCTTCCATTTTGTCCTCACCCTTCTACACAAATAGATGGATAATAAGTTGGATTCAGGGATCTGCAGTATGTGAGAGCAGATTAATTTTACCCATTTTAACAGCTTCTACTAGCTGTTCCTCATTGCTGAACTTTCAACTAGTTGCATGGGGGTTTCACATGACATGATTTATCACTGAGAAAATCAAACATGCTTGAAAATATGAAATACGAATATATAAAATGAGCCTCTGCAATCATTCGCAGACTGAAGAAACTGAGTTGCTGGACGATGCACACTACACGACTGGTCACCAAGGGAAAGCAGGTCAGCATTTATATTTTATTTAGTGCAAAATATCATTTATACCTTTGTTTCTTTACTCATATTTATTATTATCTGATTATAGTGCTCACCTACCAACTGGCTGCCCAATTTACCCCAAATTTAGAACTTCCTGCTGAGCTACAGGAAAGGAGCTCTACAGAGGCATTCATTATGAGCAACGACAAAATAAGTAAACTTTTAATTTATCTGTTGTTTGACCCACAGAATGATGGGCCCCCTAATGACCCTAGGATGTAAACAAAGCGAATGAACTATCTATACAGTGATATAAACAATGCATGACTTTCACAGTATACATCATTTTGGTACTTTTTTTTAAACTATTTCCTCACACAGTGAACGTTATGTGCCATAGTGAAACGGATTAAGCCTAATCAATTCAGTTTGTAAACAGTATAATTTCCAGCTGTCAAATTGTTCCCAATGCGCATGCACTATAGAGTAACGTTTGAATGCTAATTAAAAATAGGGGGGAAAAAATCAGTCATTATTTCAGCACAGATTTGAGAGTGAACAGACTTCATTTGAGTCAAGAGCAACGATGAGACTTGTGTTTGTCAAATGCCGTGATTGACGTGATTTGCCTCAGGAGAGGGGATTAGAGATACTAATGCGTGGATGATGCTTAATATCAAAGTGATTACTGGTTGTCTATTGTAAACTTATAATCTTAATTGTTCATATTTATTACTTTTAAATTTGGTTATATGTTAAAATTAAATGCAACTTAAATCAATAAATAGTTGTAAAAATTTTCTCCTCTTTCACTTTTTTAAGATTTTAAAATGTGAGATCTTTACTTGTGATTGAGCTGTAGTTTTCAAAACTTTATATAGTAGAAAATGTCTAAAATTTCGCCATGTGAAGGGTTTCCCCAGCCTGTCACATGTATTATAAATGTATAATACATTCATTTTCCCAGGTGAAAGAGACACACTGAAGATACGCACAATTCGACTTCCTAAAACTACTGCCCCAGTGACTAGCGTTACTCTGAAATCTGGAGTTTAATTCCGAAGAAGCCAGTTTGGAACTTGGGAGTGGATGAATCAGCCATACGTGCGACTACATGAAGCTCCTGATCAGCTGTCACTGGCTCTGGTAAACTCTCAGAAGTCTTCCTGCTCTCTCTCTGTGTGAGAATGTGATTGTTCAAAGACCATGGCAAATCCATGGACAGTAATTTGAGCAGCAATGATTTAACAATTGCCTTGTTTCTCATAATGAGCTCTACAGGTATTATAGACACGCTGTAATGCAATCTAGGGATTAGATGTAAATAATCTTGTTATATGTTGTTTGTTATATATTCCACCACATGGTGTCCTGTATCAGTGCATGGCTTTGGTTTCCTAACATTTGCTCACAGTAAGTTCTATACTGTGCTGCAGTGTTTGGGACCCTGTTGACAGACAGACAGACAGACAGACGACAGACAGACAAACAGACATATGATACATAGAGAGATTAATCACAACAACACAATAAATGCATTAGCATTTATCTTACTGATTTATCTTTTTCGTGATTGTTCAAACTGATATTTTGTTTAAGGCATTGGTGTAAGTGATGATTAGATAGATAGAAGGGTAAGTAGGTGGCTAGACAGATAGATAGACAAACACACTGATAGATTGATAGATTGATAGAGCGATAAATGGATGGACAGATGGATACGTGGACAGGCAGATGGATGAATAGATGGATCAATAGATAGATAGATAGATAAATAGATAGATAGACACAGACAGACAGAGAGGTGGACAGGTTGACAGATAGTCAGGTAGGTAGGCAGCTAAACAGACACAGACAGACAGGCAGGCTATACAGATAGATAAATAGACAGACAGACAGATGGATGAATAGGTGGATCAATAGATATACAGTTAGTTAGTTAGATAGATAGATAGATAGATAGATAGACAGACAGACAGACAGACAGACAGACAGTGAGATAGGCATACAGAGAGGTGGACAGGTGGACAGATAGACAGGTAGGTAGGCAGCTAAACAAAGACAGACAGGCAGATAGATAGATAGATAGATAGATAGATAGATAGATAGGTAGATTAGACATTAGTTACAGAATGAAAACATAAATTAGGCATTTATTTATTTATTCCAGCCCTACATTGTACCACTAGCTAGCTACATATACATGGCTACAGGCTTTGAAATCATGCAGTTACTTTTGGACACACTGAGCAAAAGACAGTGTTATGCAGCGCAAATCTGTCATATAACTGTAGTACTAGTTCAACACACCATTGTATCACATTTAAAAAAGAACACGCCAAGCAAAAAAATCTAGCTGTACTCAGTCAAAGTCTTTTACCAGTGTGGTGTGCACAAGGTGCTAGCAAAGATGAGAGAATAACACAGCTAATAGCTGAAATTTTAGTTAAAGAAATTTTGTCAAGCGCACCACACCACAGATTTTATAGCATCGTTGTGTCATTGATCCATTCAGGAAAATTGTTACAGCAGCCAAATCAGTCCAAGATTGAAGTAGAGGGTTTGATTTTGAATAAAGGTAGAGCTGTAAACCTGTGTGGCTAGGATTAAGCTCCTTTACCTCTCCCTCATTGTGTTTGTGTGTGCGTGTGTGTGCGTGTGTGTGCGTGTGTGTGCGCGTGGGTTTCAGTGCAATGTCTGTTAGGATCAGAAATTTTATAAAACCCAGTAATGTGATAGATGAAAATGTCTTTATTTCAGACTTTTTTTATGTTGTGTGTAAGAATGAAGCGAGTAGCAGGAGCGGTTTAGCAGACTTTAGCAGACTGTTTATAAAGCTCTGACTTTGGGAATTCACACACACACACACACACACACACACACACACCCTGTAATGGCATTCTAAATATACGTCTGTGATGAAACATTCAAATGTCTCCGTCTGTCATTTAATACAATACAGCACTCTCTCCGTCTCCCTCACCCTCACACACACAGAAGAAACCTAAGCTCCTATTAGCTAATGAAAAAAACAACAGCACCCCCATGTTAGCATTAGCTATGACCCTCTGAATCTCTGAGCATATGGATTGATCCCTGTCTGTCAGGTTCAACCCGCACACACACGACACAAACACCCACCACACACACTCACGCAGATATACACGCTTGGTTAAAGTAGTAAGGGTATTAGGTGAAATCTGAGCCTGCTCAACCATATCCTCTTTGGGGTTAAGAAAGCCCACTCTCGCCTTCATTAGCCCACTTGACCGCTGGAGTGGCCCTTGAACTCAAAATTTAATCCCCTCCCCCATAACCAGTTAGCATCTCCAGCTATGCTCGCTTAATGGGATTAATTGTAAATGGATTACTGCAACAATGAAAAAACCTGGAGCTTCAAACAAACATACTGACCCATAATGTAGTAGATCAACCAAAACTTTTGCCTGAAGGTTGTTACTTTTGTTTTTTTCACTGAGTAGCCATGAGGCTAATGTAGCCAACAAGCAGCAAACTTTCCCTAAATCTCACACCTCAAAAGCCTCAGTAATGTTCTTTCTTTCATCAAATAGAAGATTCTGTTCATATAACACATAAATATACCAATCAAACATACAATTCCTTCAAAGTTTGTCAACTCCTTCTAATTTTTGCTTAGAAAGAACATGATTCTGCTTCAAGATGGCTGCCGCTACTATTTTTTTTTTTTATCTCTGTGACCTCCTTTTGTCCATTTTTCTTAAAATAACAGTGTGCCATACAGTGTCAGAAACCACATAAACAGGTCTGAGATACTGAACACCTCTGCACAATTTGCAGTTAGTGTGTATGATTTAGACATACAGATTGCATGATGCTAGCACGATGCTAGCTTTTTAGCTTTCCATACTTGTTAGCAAGATTAGCCTCATATAGATCCAGTGTGAAACTAAAGAAGCAAACTTCAGACACCAATGATGGCCTGAGGTAAGGGGAAAAGTGGTTTATATCTAGCCAAACTATCACAATAATGAAGTGAGAGAATTGTTCAAAACATCTAAAACAGTCCAAAAAATTCTATTCAAATATTTACACATGGTACCACATTTATAGTATAATGCTGCTGAATTTTTATTTAGACTTTTATGATATACTACTAAGACCCACCCCCAAAACTAGTCATCCATTGTACAGAAGTGTGTGTGAGTGTGTCCACATCGGTCTGCTGCTTATGAGGACATACTGCCTCCTGTTTGACTCCGAGTGTCAAATGTGGCGCCCAGTGATGGGAGTAGATTCAGTGGCACGTTTCTGCCTGAGTGTTGGGAGTGATATTCGAGTGTTTGATTCTTCGAGTGATAAGTAATTAGAGCACATCCCTCCCTCTTGAGCTCTTTCTGAAAATACCAATGTGACTGTAAATCATGGGGTCACACACACTCAGGAAATGAGCCATGGCCTGTAGTTAGTAGGGACATTGAACTCAAACACATAAACACCAGGGTTGGTTGGTGGACAGTGACTAGTTAAACAGTGAAATGATCCAAATGAGTTGGAGTTTAATTAAGATTATTGCTTTATGGATGCCATCAAAGGCAGAAATAATTTATGAAGAGACAGGAACCATTCAATGATATACAGTGTTAGTATTTTCACAATGCAAATTAAGTTGTTAAAGTAATAACTGGAAAAAAATAAAATTACACAATTCTCCACACCTTTCATACATATACTGTTACACAATTAAAATTAGGCGCTCGAATGACTGACTTCATCAAAAATATTTTACGAAGCATAATTAAGGCACAACTCGCTGAAATTCAATTGTCAAATTATCCATTACATAAGAAAAGGTTGATTTCATGGACTGTGATGCAATTTTCTTGACTGCAAACTTAGTAGGACCCTAGCTAGACATCCTGGGCCATAATTAGGGACTTAAGTGCTATTCAGATGGGTGAAGTGCACTGAATTTAAAAAAAAAAAAAAAAAAAAAACATTGACGTTACAGTATTATATTAATTCAACAAATCAAAATAGCAAATTAAAAGCATGACAATATAGCTTACATACTGTGCACTCATTATAATTTCATGACCTTCATTTAGTATGTCATGGCTAAAAAAAAAATCTGTCAGTCTCTGAGGCATGAACTACAGAAAATCAGTTTAGGAATCTGTATAACCCAACTCTGAATATGAAGAACTTTCCCAACATAAATACTGAGATGTCATCAACTCTGAATATGGCCCCATGTACCCGAGCCAATTTTTTTAGGGTAATAACGTCTTGAATCAAACACATTTTCCGCCAAACATCCATCCATTCTCTGTACCGCATATGCTTGGAGCTCAAAGCACAAGGCAGGGGACACCCTGGATGGCGTGCCAGGCCATTGCCGGACACAATTGTGCACACACAATTTGGAAATGCCAATCAGCCTACAATGCATGTCTTTGGCTTGGGGAAGGAAACCCTGCAGCATGGAGAGAACATGCAAGCTCCATGCACACACGGCAGATAGGTTTTGAACCCTCAACCCTGGAGGTGCAAGGCAACAGTGCTAACCACTAAGTCACTGCTCCCTCCACATCCACCAAACAAAAATGTAGAATCATATAGTATTGAGCCATGCCAGAACAGCCTCCACAAAACTGATCCATTTAAATCCCAAAATATCCAGTTTTAATATTATTTTGCTTTGCATTTGTGTCCACAATGCTGTGCATTCTCACACTGTGCATGGGCTTTTCAGCAAAACGTACATGAAATGTGTAATTATATGTAACAGTAGTTGAATGTCACTACATTCTTGCCTACAATCCAAGTGTATTTGGCATCAGAAACATCGCAATCAGATTTTTGTCCAACTGCCTTTTCCTTCTCGTCATGTCCTGTCAAACTGTCTTGCTCCATACGACCCTCAACTGAGCGATTCATTTCACATACTTTCATATTTGAGGCCTCGTCGCCGTAGCCAGACATAAGTAATGAGTGTGCGTAAAATATGGTTCGGAGTAATTTGCTCTGGTCTGTTTTGTGTCACAGGCAGTCGTGGATGAGTGAGACAGGGAGGAATTGGGGCCCTTTAAACCCACATCATTAACACTGTAGATTTAACTCACCTAGAATCCGAATGAAAACATTTCAGTGTAGATTCACAAGGGAAGTTTATAATTCAAGCTATAACCACTAATTAGGGAAATTATTAAGGCATGGTCAAGGAATTGTGTTTTGGAAAAAAAGTCAAGGATTGCAGCATTTTCTCTCTTGCTCTGTGCCGTTCTTGTTCTTTTTTTCGGTTAATGCGGCCCTGGTGTTTATTTCCCCTTGCGCGCTCATTACCAATGAAAACATAGCACACATTTTTACTCCAAAAGTTTGGACAGAGCCACTGATCAGGCCGTGTGTGTGCTGTGCGTGTGTGTGTGTGTGTATGTGTGTGTGTATTTGGGTGTTTTAAGTGAGTAAGAGCTTCAACACTGTCCAATCACTCTACAGGAGGTTTCTGTCATTGCCAGGCTGTGGAAGCCAAGGCCGCAGCCCCTAAGCATTCTGGGATTCCTCAGCATACTTGTGTTCCGGCGTCATTCTGGGTTTTGGGAGTAAGATGATTTGATTTCATTGTGTCTAACAATAGCATTTATTTACACAGGACCTCTGAATATTTATTTGGCTAATTAACTTATATTAGCTGCAACAAAATTCCTGTGAAATGGCTCACCAATGAAGGATGTTTACACTTCATCTATGATACAACACAACAAAGGCGACACAATCAGCAACATAGCAGATGAAATTCAATTCATTTCAATAGATAAAAAATATGTAAGCATATAATAATATATAATAATATATACATATACAAATATGACAAAAATTTAAACCTTTGGTCCAGGTCGAGAAGTAAAATTTCACATTGTTGCCCTTGACAGCACAAATTCTCCAGTTTCTGGGTTCTCCGGTTTCTTCCTGCCTCCCAACACATACCGGTAGTTGGATCGGCTAGGTGTGAATGAGTGTGTGTGGATGTGTGTATGTGCATGGTGCCCTGCGATGGACTGGCGTCCCATCCAGTGTGTATTCCCACCTCGGATAAGCTTCGGATCCACTGTGACCCTGACCAGGATAATGCAGTTACTGAAGATGAATAAATGAATGCATGTTTGTCTGTGTATCTCTGTGTATAGTGTAGCATGTTCTGTGATGTGGTATGTGTAACCAGTCACTGACAAACAGAGCTATTATCCCCGCCCACTAATGCTATTGGTTCCAGTTGGTACCAGTTTTGAGCCAGTACCAAAAACTGCAACATTTGGTACTGAATTACATGTGCTCAAAGTTGTGACACATTGTGTAGCAAGAAAATGCTTACTGTTATATAGTTATATAATCTTATAGATGATGGGGATGGCAGGTGAATTTTTTTTCCCTACACACACACACACACACACACACACACACACGACCCGCCCCGCCCCGCCCCGCCCCGCCCCGCCCCGCCCCGGTGGGATTCGGGCGTCTAAATGGATCTGTGTGGGACAGGAAGACGCTGGAGCCAGACTGAGGAACTGAGGAAGAGACACCATTAGTGTTTCACCTGCTTATCTGCTACACAAGGGTCAAAATGCCTCTCTCTCTCTCTCTCTCTCTCTCTCTCTCTCTCTCTCGCTTTCTCTTTCTCACCCCCTATAGAAATACAATAAAGCACCCTGGATTGCAGAGCAGATGGTAATCCAGTGCAGGAGGTAGAACCTTACAGACTCACAGCTCTTAAAACACTCAATTTATGTGCCTAATGAAAGATGAAAGGTGTGTGTGTGTGTGTGTGTGTGTTTCATGTCTGTGTGTTTCATGTGTGTGTGTGTGTGTGTCTGTGTGTGTATGAGAGAGTATGTCTTTTAGAAGACTGTCGAGCCCTTAATTCAGTTAGAACTGACCTGGCTTATAGTTACTTTGATGGAAAGTCCATGTGTTAGAGGTGTGTGTGTGTGTGTGTGTGTGTGTGTGCACGTGTGCACGTGCGCGCGTGCGTGTGTATGGGGTGGGGGGGTTCTTTAGGTCCAGCCGACATGCTGAGTTAATGGAAGTAATCCTACACCCTAATGAAATAACAATGGTGGTGGACAGGACACACACACACACACACACACAGTCTCTCTGTTGTTCTGTCTTCTTTGTCATATGACTAGTCTACTGATACATCCAGGCTTCAAACATTCATATTAATGTTAGAATGACTGCAGTAAAAGTGTGAACGATTTGAACTTTGACCTCACAGAGAATATTTATAACAGTGACATTCTTACAGGCTGTACAACTTGTGCGAGTGTGAGTCATGTTTTAATCCCTTTAATGATCAGAAAATATGAAAGTTTTGACCCTTGGCTAATCCTCATGAGGAAAATTGCTTTTCTATAAAAACTGCAGCTTTTATTTGGAAAAAAAAAAGACCTAAAAGAGTAAAAGGTTTCTTTTTGGCTGTTGAGGTTAAGGTTAGGTGTTGGCATAGCATTAATTATCTACAGTAACACACAAGTCAATGGAAACACCCCACAAAGATAGAATTACAAGTGTGTGTGTGTGTGTGTGTGTGTGTGTGTGTGTGTGTGTGTGTTCACATGGCCATACAGTGACAGACATCTTAATGGTTTGTGTCTGATACTTCCATGAGCAGCTCACCGCTACAACCCATATCTTTTTTCTCCTCGTTATAATCACTCGGCTTGTCAGAATAATTTTAACTGTTCAATGTCATTTAAAGTTACAGATATGAAGGCAAATAATCCCCATTCACACATTTAAGGTTCCGTGTTCTACTTTCAGTGTAAGATAACACATTACTGATCTGAGAAGGGAAATATTTAGTTTTTAGTTTAGTTTTACAGCAGCCTAAAAAATAGTACAAATAATTTAAGACAACATGAGTACAATATATCAATAAAATGATTAAGACAGATGCGGCAGTAGTGATGCGTCACCTCATTGTCTCTTTCTGGTGAATCGTGAGAGCCATTTGGGTTTTTTTTTCATTCCTTATCGTAAATGATGATACGTGTGTTTGACTCTAAGCTGTGTGCATATTGAAAGATGCTCTGTATGTAGTCAGTGTGTTAGCAGAGATGATCAGTTATCAGGAGAAATAGAAATCAAGCACAGGCACAACACACAATAACATTAATGAAGTGGTGCTTGTTATATTTTTCAGTGCATATTTTTTGTGCCTTGCTGATTTCACTATTATCTAAACAGATTATATAAAATGAAATGCAAAGGAGCATTATTTTAGTAATTAGAAGTTTCACCAAGAGTTCATTACACAGTTTCAGTCATAGTTGCACAAAGAAGAACAAAATCACGAATCAGAATATTGCAAACTGACTAAGAGATGAAAGAGTCGGCAATTATTGGTGAGCTGAGTCATTTGATTTGACTCAGTGGTTCGACAGACTGAAAAGAGCTAGAATTCCTATCACTATATATATATATATATATATATATATATATAGAGAGAGAGAGAGAGAGAGAGAGAAAGAGATACAGATTTGTGCAAATATACCACTATCTACATATGAACAAGTAACAACCATTACT
This sequence comes from Pangasianodon hypophthalmus, assembly GCF_027358585.1. Lineage (NCBI taxonomy): Eukaryota > Metazoa > Chordata > Actinopteri > Siluriformes > Pangasiidae > Pangasianodon > Pangasianodon hypophthalmus. The sequence goes on from NC_069725.1 coordinate 5,117,643, forward strand.
ACCAAAGTAACGACAGATACATAGATAGATAGATAGATAGATAGATAGAGATTTGTGTGCAAATATACACCTCTACCTACATGTGAACAAGTAACTGAGTGCAAAGAAAGGATAAAGGTGCAGCAATGCAAATGTACATGTTTCCCAAACCTTTGGGCAAAATTATTGAATAGATGCATGTAATTTATTATGTTATTGTGCATTGACTGTACCAAAAGGAAGCATCCTAAAGTGTTTTTACATGTTTACATTCAGCTTTCTGGCTGAATCTTGAATAGGGTTCTACAGGGCAAAGTGATTATGTAGGTCCTGTAGATCTTTAACTGTCCAGTTTTGGTGAACCTGTGTCCTTTGCAGCCTCAGATTCCTGTTCTTGGCTGACATGAGTCTAACCAGATGTGGTTGTCTGCTGTGGTAGTCTATCCACCTGAATGTTCGAGATGTTGTGAGATGCTTTTCTGCTCAAGACAGTTGTAATGAGTGGTTATTTGAGTTACTGTAGTCCTCCTGTCAGTTCAAACCACTGTGACCATTCTCATCTGAACTCTCTCATCAACAAGGCATTTCCACACACAGAAATGTCCTCACCTGTTGGTTTCTTTCTTGCACCATTCTGTGTGCAGGTATCCTTTTCTGTGTATTGTATGTGAAAATGCTGGGAGATTTCTGAATTACTCAAACCAGCCCATCTGGCATTAACCACCATGCCACATTCAAGTCTTTTAGAGTCACATTAACTGAAGCTCTTGACCTGTATCTGCATGATTTATATATATATATATATATGGTATTTTTATGACCATCTCTGTAGGTGATTACATTTTGCAGAGCAGTGCAAATGTGAAATGGATGGAGTTTGAAAGAATACATTACTGAGAGGTGTGGTTAGTCATGTTGCTGTGATGCTCAATCAAATCAGCTTTAAAATTTCATTAAACATCATTGATACAAATGATTTGTGTGTAAACAATTAAAAATGAAACTAAAGTAATAAAGTGATGATATGTTGTTATATTACTTTGGCAATATAGCATTACAGGCTCATTAATATTTAAGTGCACTTAACTACTATCTTGATATCTTTTAAGTAATTAAAATTAAGTCTCAACTTTTCAATGAATTTGTCCTCTTCTAGGAGTTTTCATAATTAAACCATTGTCTTTATCTTTATTGACATCTTCATCGCAGACACACACACACACACACACACACACACACACATACTTACACATAAACACTGGTGACAGTACACAAACTCCTGCACTAAGCTAACCTGTAGGTGCTTTCAATAAAAGTTCCATATACCATACAAACGTGCATGCACATGTACACACACCCGTGCTTTCCCTCGTTGCCGATCCTCTGCTTGAGCTATCTGTGTGAGTGTAAGCCTCTCTTGCCTCTCAGTGGGATATTAGCAGGATTTATGAGCTGTTAAATATTTCCTTTGTTCCAGTGGCGGCCTGCTGCTGGAGCGATCAGAGCTCCCGCTGCTCAGACGAGTTCATTAACCCCATCAGAGAGCCGCTCTCCTGAGCCACTGACCGATCCTCTACAACATACACCTCCCCGACACACAAACTACGAGGTGACTGTGTAGGCTGCATGTGTGCGTGTGTGTGTGTGTGTGTGTGTGTGTGTGTGTGTGTGTGCGTGTTTGATTTATGAAATATTGCGTTTTTATAAAAATATCCTCCCTGGATAAATGGAGCACTAGTGGAGTCTGGAGGTGCTTCTGTGGAATGAATTGTGCAGCTTCGTACACTCTGTATATGTGTGTGTGGGTGTGTGTGTGGATGTGATGTAGATGTGTTGCTTTTTTTTTGTCATTTTTTGTCAATTTTTTGTTTCATTGAAAGTTGGGGCTACTTGAGGGCTCTTAGCTTCTTCTACTTAACACTTTTTCTGTAAGGTGAGCTCTCTGTTGTAAGGTTCTAGGTAGAACCTTCGAATCTTCCAGGAGAATGATAAACTGAAGAATCGTTTAGGGTTTTAGATTCAACATTTCCCCCCAACCGTGTAGTTCCAAATAACTGAATAATAAGTTACGACTTCATGTAAGATATGTTATACAAGCTAGAATGTAGAACAAGTATATGCAAAAACTTAGAACCTAGATGTATTCTTCCAAACACACACATGCACTCTTGCTTAAAGGTTCTTTGGATTATTAAACAGTTCTTCACTTTTTAAAGGTGCTCTGTTTGTACCACTTTGTTTGGAAAGCACCGTCAGGTGTCCCCCAGAGGGACAAATCAAAGACATTTGTTGAGTTTACATTTAACTTTTTTAAAAGTTTGAATATAAACCAATATATTTAAGAAACACATCTTTAGAGAACATTATCCAATAAGATCATATATGTTAGTTGGAGACAAAAAGCTCCATGCTACAAATGACCACATTACCATGTTATAATTGTTACATTTAAAATGTTATGATTTTGTTACAATTTACACCACAGCACTGTTGATTTTCGATTCTGATTGGTCAAAAGGTGTTGATAAATTTCTATAACAGTGGCCTTGAGAAGAGTTCCGGATGCAGATCACAGGTTTATGATAATACACTCATTATTACATGTTATCATTTCTGTAGTGACAGATTACACAGGTACTTGTATATAACAAATGCTTCACATAACCTAAGACTAATAATGACAAATGCATTTTAAAAATGTTGTTATTTAACAACGAAAAATGTATAATTGCTGATATGGTGAAGTTTTCTGGATGGAGAATTCTAAAGGAGTCTCTAGAGTCAGCACATTGTAACAGTCAGCGGTAAAGCTGTAACTTTAATTTTCCAACACGAGAAAGTCTTTACAGGACATTGTGGTTTCTTGGTAACATGATGAGCTGCATGAGAGGCTGGTCATGGAAGGATCTGCTCTAATATAATTGATAATAGAAATTAACTTGTTTCATGGCTGTTCCACAACATTAAAGGTATCCATAAATGGATAAAAAGTATGACATGCTGTGAGTGTTGTGGTATAAGAGGAATAAAACAGTAAAGCTGAAAAAATTGTAACTGTATCTCTGTATCATACAATATAAGAGACAATCAGATCCCAACATTTAAACGCAGGACATAGAGGGAAAGGATGTGGTGTGTTTCTAGTTTTCATATTCATAAAATCTTGATTTCCAGTGATTTTTCTGTAGTGATATTTTTGAGGGAATTACTGTCAGGTGCTTTATTTTCAGTATTGGAAAATGACTTCAAACTGAATTTTAGAAGATGTTACAGTAAATCTTCACCCCTTAAACTTTATGAAAGTATGAAACATTCATACAGTAAAATTAGTAAGAAATAAATGTAGTTAGGAAAGGTAAGCAATGTCTGGTACCACTGATGGATCCTGGGAGTTTGTAAGAACTAAACACCCATGGATCATATGTGTCATAATAAATAGAGCATAATTAGAACATAATAAATGATATATATTTCTTGAAATCTGCCTAAACATCACTGTTTGTGATATTTTCCTGATATTTTCTAAATCTGGAGTGTATAACAGTGTCTGTGCATCCGATCTCATCTCAGGCTTTATTGCGCAAAGTTGTAAATGTGCAGGGTAGTGCACTATCGGGGGAGTAGGGGGTAGGGCAGCTGGGACCATGCCAGATGCAGGCCCCACTTACGCCACCACTCGGAGTATTTTTAATTTGTTTGACAGACACTTCTGGTGGCATCTCGTGCTTCTACAGCGTCAGCACAGCAAGCACAGCGCCTGCGTCTATAAATAAGACTCTCTCCCCCCAACTCCACCACCACCACCACCACCACCTCCACCACCACCACCAACACCACCACCAACACCCTGCCCCACCCCAGCGACCACTTGCTCATATATGCACCTTTTCACCCTCCAAGGAACAGCTGTCAAAAATAAATACTCAGCCCCACATCCCGTAATTGCACTGCCTTTATTTTTCCAGTATTCAGAAGAAAAGATAAGACGTGTGTATGAGATATGAGTATATAGTTGATTATGGAAGCGAGGGGTTAGTTTTTTTAATCTATATGAGTAAGGGATGGTGCCAAGTTTTCACAGAGCATACTGTGGAGTAGTTTAGGATCAATGCTACCTCCTGCTATTGCAATACATATAACAGCATGGAGTTTTCATATCTTTAAAGAACGGTGCGTCAATCATCACACATCGTGGTCCGAACAAAGAGGGGTATAAGTTTCTGTATCTCCCTCCCTCGCTCTCTCTTTCTCTCTGCCTCTCTCTCTCCTCCTCCTCCTCCTCCTTACTTACTCTCTCTTTCTTTCTAATGATTACTGGTATATATTTCATGCCAAAGCATGTTAGATGAATATGAACACGTGTTTCTCTCTCTCTCTCTCTCTGTCTCTCTCTCACTTGTTTCTGTTTCCTTGCTCTAAATGACAGTCAAAAGACAAAGAGAAAGACAGAGCATGAGAGTGTGTATGTCTGTGTGTGTGTGTGTGTGTGTGTGTGTGTGTTCTGGTAATTTCTGGTAATTTACGTTGATCAGACATAAGGTGATGTCACTGTCTTACACAAATCATTCCTTGGCAGTCCATTATGTCCGACTTCATATTCTACACTCATCAGAACCCATTACGTGCTCCACCGCAAAAGTGAGCAACAGGTCAATCTGTCCATCATAATTTGATAGAAAATTTAATTTGTGTCGTTCTGTGTGTTGACTAGCAAAGCCTCGCAGCTGTGTGGAAACTGGCAAACGAACAATTCTATATCGGGTTTATCTGATGTGTATGTTCACTTCCTGTTCAGATGCCGTGATAAGACACATGGCCAGTAATTTGCTAATAATAGCCAAAATGTAAAAGCGTGTGTGAGCTAGCCCCGGATCAGCATGTTCAGCAACTTCATCCTGGGTTTCTGCTGCAAATACACAAGGGAACAAAGATCACTGAACACTACAGAATGAAAACTCCTGACAGGTTTTATGTGTCAAAACTTTAAAAACTCAAACCATTTTAAAATCACTTTAAAATCAAGTACATGTATTTGTTTCCTTGTTACCATGTTTGACTTGCTGGACAAGAAATGTGTGTTTCTTCCTCTATCTTGCCCAGTGTTTGTGTTTCCTATACTACCCTGTACTCATTTTAATATTCTTTAATAGTCTTCTTACTATTGCATGTTTATTCAATCTTCTCTAGTCAGCTCAACCCCTTCAGGCAGGTATCCTTTTATATTAGGTAACATTAAATGAAACCTTTTATAATATGTGACAACAAGATTTTATCATGTTGTGAAATATTATCATGCTTATTCAAATTATTACATTTCCTTGTTTTTATAGTATTATTTTAAATGGAAGGTTATTTACATTTATGGCATTTGGCTGATGCCCTTATCCAGAAAGACTTCCGTTTGTCTCATTTATACAACTGAGGGTTAAGGGCCTTGCTCAAGGGCCCAGCAGTGGCAGCTTGGCGGTGCTGGGAGTTGAACTCATGACCGTCCAGTTAGTAGTCCAACGTCTTAACCACTGAGCCACCACAGAAGCAAAAAACCCTTATTAACTATAACTACTTTTAACTATTAAAAGATTCTTATTAAGCTGTTACATTGTTATTAGGGCACTATAGCTTAATGTACTTTCTTACAAAAGGGGTATTTAAACATTGTCTTGGTATTATTGACAGGTTTGTGTCCAGGTTTACATTTTTTGTGGATGTTTTTTCCAACTGTAGCTTCAAATTTGTAGAAATCTTAGGACCCTTAAGAGCTCTGTGGAAACCCTTATAGGTACTATGTAGAACCCTGTAACAGACTGTTTCCCATCAGAAGGGTTACAAGCTAAAAACCCTTAATTATCCAAGGAACCATTAAAAGAACCCTTTTTCTACAAAAGTACATTAAGCTATAGTGTCCTAATAACAATGTGATATCTTAACAAGTACTTTTTTAATGGTTCACTGAATAAATAAGGGTTCTTCACTTTCAAAAAAGAGGGTTCTTTCTGTTAGGAAAAACTCTATCTATGTAGAACCTTTAAGGGACAGTGGAAAAATTCTGCGAGATCCTTTTCCTTTAAAGACTTCCAGGGGTTAAAAAAAAAACAGTTATCACCTGTGATATTTAACAAATCTTTCCATTAGTTGATTTTTTTTTTTTTTTTTGCATACAAAGTCATACATCTGACGTTTCCATGACACGTCTTACAAAAAACTTCATATTTTCTTCTATTACTATGAAGTGCCAAATGTAAAAAAAAAAAAAAAAAAAAAAAAAAAAGAGTACTCTTTTCAATCTGACTATTTTTAGACCATCTGAGGCTTTAGCTGTTAAGATATTTAGTCAGAGATTCAAGTAAAAGAACAATTTTAAGTTTCAGTGTAAATTTTAAGCATAAATCTATATGTGATATATGTAAAGATTAGTGCATGCGACTTCATCCTGTCCCCTACACCATGCATATGTATTAGACTATAATATTTTGCATATTTATGATAATATTCCAGCATGATACTGCACGCTTATTCTCACACCGTGTGCATTAGTGCACACTCCTTCTCACACCCATACTTCACACACGAGCTTCCTTGTGTGTCAGAGAGCTGATGGATTAATCTGAGTTAATCTCGGGTTGCTAAGGAGCCTAACTCATCCCGGTTTGGTTTGCGGGGTAAATAAGGCTCAGTGGATCACTCGGGCCATACTATTAATACGCGCGTGGTGCTGGCATCCCCCGGCCCTGTGCCCCTCTCCGGTCTGGCTTGGCTGCGAGCCAGCAGTTTCTCGGCGCGCGGCAGCTGGGCGCATGCGCGTCGTGAGGCGGCTCGGCTACGTTGCTGCGCGAGAGCTCTTTAGATTTAATAATGAAGTAAAGCCCGCGGAGCGCGAGAGCGCCCGAGCTAACTTTAGAGACATAAACAACAGTAAGCAAAAAGAAAAAAAAAAGGAAAAAAAATACGACAAATACGCGTAAGCCTACGCGCGCAAGGGCCCGCGTGTGCGTTTGTGCGTTTGTGCGTGTGCGCTTGTGCGAGCGGGTTTGAGTATTTGTGTGTAGCTGTTAGGGTTTCTTTCTTTCTTTCCTTCTTTCTTTCTTTCTTCTTTTTGGACAGTTCCGCACCGGTGCGGTAGCTCGGGTGAGTTTGTGGTGAAGTTGTCGTGCAGGAGGTCTCGCGCTGACAGCGGTGCGCGCGCTCTCCGCACAGCCGCCTTTTTGCTCCGCCGCGCTCCCGGTCGCTCGAGCGCGTGAATAGTTTTGGACGAGCATGTGAACGGAGTGAACGGAGACGCACCGTTTGGACCGTTTCAGAGATCTCTGACCTCTCAACTCCGCAGAGTAAGTGCATCAGGGTGTGTGTTTGTTTGTTTGTTTGTCTGTTTGTTTGTTTGCAATTATGTTTTCTTTTTAAATCTTAAATGAATTTATTTTAAAGGGAAAAAAAGTTCAGTAATAATCAGTGGCACGCACTTGGCGCAGTTTATTGAAGTGATCCAGAGCTGGAGGAAACACGTTATAAAAGCAGTCAGGAGATCATAACCTCAGCTGTGACAGCTTAAAAAACTTCTGCTTTTAGCCTGTTTTGTTGTAAGTGGATTTTTGTTGTAAACTCAAACTGCACATTTTTTCCTTTTGTGTTTTTTTCCTCCACAGTGTGCGACAGGCCTTTATGATTTATCTGCACTAGATCTTCATTGTAGGCTTGCACACATTCAGGTGCTTTACAGTGATCACCCATTCCCTCCCGAGCTGATACAGAGTTATCTCTTCATGTAGTGTGAGCAGATCTCACGGTTTTGTTTTTCATCATCAGGACACACTCACATTAGACGCAGTGAGGGCTGCGCACTATTGCGTTTGTTGCGCGTTATTGCGGGAACAGAACTGTGGATATTTTACATGTCTATCAACCAGGCCTCAGTCACCCATTTAACCAGCTACACCAGGTTCTGAGTGTGTTTGGATGAAATGCAGAATTCACACAGCATTCAAATATTAATATAATAACAATAAATAATACACCATCATCAACACACCATCATTCATTTCATATTTATTTATTAAACTACTAATGTGTTTTGGGACAGTTACATCACAGCCATATCACAATTCATATCAAGTCATATCAACAGTAGTCTTAAAATGTTGCAATATATGGTGTTATTATTATTATTATTATTATTATTATTATTATTATTATTATTATCTCTCCATCACACACACACACATGCGCGCGGCTGTGAGATTGCTCTGTCTGTAGGTTATACCGATTCCACTCGTCACGTCCGTTTCCCCACGTGCCGTGTGTGTTTTTGTATTTGATACGAAGCAAACGGCGGAGAAATATCATCCCGACACCGAACCCGCCGCGGTGCCCCGGCAGTGGCGCGCGCTGTTGGCCGTGGGCCGCTTTCTCGCGCGCGCTCTCGGTAGCGACTCTGCCTTTAATGACCCGATAACGGAGACGAGGACCCGCGGATTAGATTACACACACACACACACACACACACGGGACGTGGAGGAGGTGGAGGCCACACTTAGCACGGTATCATACGCTACTTGACCGCACAATTAATCCGAACCCAGAGCAGCAGAAAGCATAACTCACAATAAAACTTAGAGATTATAGTCTCTGAGAAATAACTGTGTGTTTTAAAGTTAATGCATAACGACACACTCTCTGATCACGCATCACAGGTCTAGACCCCTCAGAAGGGCACTTAGTCAAATGATGACGCACTCAGATCTAGTGCCCTTAGCGAATCTGGCACGAGGTCATCATCTTAAACTCTGATGAAATACACTCATTTCAGTTTTCAGCTCTTCTCAGTGTGCCTCCATGCATTCTATCCTTTCATTTTTGCAGAAATGGAGTGCAGATGACAAATTCTGCACTTGTACCAGATGCCTTGCCTTTATTGTTAGATTAATGCAAATGATTATTTATCTAAATAATACACCACAGACATTTTTAAAATTGCAGATTTGTCACTCTTATAGTAAAACACAAAAATCAACAGATTACAGAATGTTAAAAATGTAAGTTAAACATGCAGGAAGGTAATTCAGTGTTATATAGGACTATCCAAAACACATGTTTTTTTAAAGTTTGCTTTACACCACAGTGGTGTTGAATTCTTGAATCTGACTGATCAGAAGGTGTTGATTAATTTTCTATAGCAGCAGCTCTGACAGTAGTGCTAGCAATTCAAATGACAGGTTTATATACATCTTCGTTTCTATAGTAACAGCTCATTCACAGGAACTTGTATGGAGGACACTCCACATAATCTAAGACTGATAACAAATGATTAAATATGTGTTGTTAGTTAATAAAGAACAAGAGATAATTGTTTATATATAGACGGTTATTTAACATTTACGGAAGGAGTCTCCAGTGTCAGCGCTTTGTCACAGTTATTTCTGTTATGGGAAAGTCTTCAGGACAGAGGAGTTTGTGCTTTCTGTTTTCTCAGTAATATGACAAGCTGTTGTTGTTGTTTTTTTTTGTCTTTTTTTACTTGAAGAAAGAGAAAAAGAGAGGCTGGTGAGAGAACGACTATTTATAGCTGCGATAAGTGATAACATGAACTATCTTGTCTCGTGGATGTTCTGCAACATTAAATGTAACTATAAACGGATAAATAACATGACATTGTTCCTTAATAAATAAAAAACTGTTAGTGTTGGCAAATTTCTGAGGTATAAGAGGAATAAAACACTGTGGAACATGCTGTTATTGGGAAATACCACACCACCACGTTGTTCGTTATTTTCCTATAACAGCATTTCCTGAAGTGTTTTATTCCAGTGGCATGAACCTCACTAGCTACAAGTTACCATGGTAACTTCATCAGTCCTATATGCAAAACCATATGGGCTAGCCTACTACCTAGCTAAATATTTTTATTTTTTTATTTATTTACAGGCATATTACCACGCAGCTAGCTGTGCTAATGCCACCTGCAAAAGCCTTGGCTACTACGTGAGGTTAATAAGGCACCATTTTAAATAGGCTAGTTTAACTTTATGTAGTCTAAAATATTTATAGTTCATTGTTTTTAAAGAAATTGAGGGAAAATGTGTTTGAATTAACATGTCAGATAAAGTTTTGTTCCCTAAAGAACCTTTCAGTAGGTGGATCTTTAAACATTGCCATGAAGAACTTGGAAATGATTATTCACTTCATTATGGCACCAACAAAATGCTTAAAAAATAATCCAGCAAAAGTTTCTTCAGGGATGGAAACATGGTTCTCCTCCGGCATTGCTCAAGAGGATGTTTTTTGGTAGCTTTATTTTTAAGAATGTTAAATGGTGGCGAGTTTCGTTCGGTCAGCGATGCCGCCATATTTAGTCTGGGGAATGAAATTAGCACATGCTAACATCATCTATATTTAAAAGATATAGCTAACAGCAGGCTAACTCTCTCTCTGTCTCTCTCTCTCTTTCTCTGTGTGTGTCTGTGTGTGTGTGTGTGTGTGTGTGTGTGTGTGTCTGCATAAACACAGAAAAAAAACAATTTTTCAAGTAAAAGTAAATCGGGAATCACTGTCTGAGTGAGCACAATTTTATGAATAAAATGGATAAAGCAACATTTAGTTAAATGATGTAGCTAACACTTATTCTCTCTCTCTCTCTCTCTCTCTCTCTCTGAATGAGCACAGGAAACAAAATCATGTCAATTCAGATTATAGACCTCCATAGGCAAACCATAATAGACACAATTTTATGAATGAAACTGTTAAATGATGTAGCTAACTATTATGCTAACTCTCTTTCTCTATCTGAACAAACACAGGAAACAAATCCACATTGATACAGTTAGTCTCTCTCTCTCCGATTAAGGATAATAAACACCATTTTATGAATAAAATGGACTTATGAAATAGACTATAGGTTTGTCAGTTGGTTTGAAACGCAGTGTTTGCTATTTTATATACTAGTATTAGGACATAGATTAGCTTTATATGTGCTCCATTTCTTTTTGTTCTCACTGCTTTGAGAAGAAGTGCTTTGTGGTTAGTTATTTTAAAGGGAGGAAAAAGCAAAGCAGGCCAGTCGTCCTGCTGCGGTGTTGAAGCGTGTGGAGAATGGCACACGACTCTGAATGCAAAGACAATAAAGTACGCTTCCATCCACTTTTAAACATGCAGGCGCTGTTCAGTTCTAATCATCCTCCTCATATTAATAAAAACATATTGGCTGAGGAGAAATTTATTCTGTTTATTTCAAAGAGATTTGGATTTGGAGGGTCCGTCTCTGAAGTCCTTGTAGGTTCGGCTGAGTTAAATGCTGAATTAAAAGCTTTTCTAAGCATGTGTGTGTGTGTGTGTGTGTGTGTGTGTGTGTGGGGCAGGACAACGGCCTCTGAGGGCACGGATAACAGTAAAAATCAATGCTGCTCGGCTCCCTCCCCACTGAGCATTAAAGGCTAGAGTTTCAGCACACAGCGACACTGTGCAAATGAAAAATTAAAATGATGTGCCCTTCACCCTGACACACACACACACACATACACACTAACACACTGCAGCGCCAATCTTACCCGCACATACACTCCACTAGGTGCACTTATCAGAAAGATTAAATGATAGTCATTAAAAGCCACTAGATGTGAAAGAGAGGGATGAGTAAACACTCAGCAGAATTCAGAGCACTGAAATCAATATCAGTTTAATCCTGCAAAGCTTTTAAAAAAAGGAATTTTAATTCTTGAGCCCTTCGTTAACAAGTGTGTAGGAAAATTGATACAATATTTACCTATGTATTTTATTCATTTGCCTTACAGTTTTATCCAAAGCAGCTCACGGTTGAGACTGTATACAATCGTATTAGCGTAAAACTGAGCCGATCAAGGTCAATAGTCTTGTTAAAGGACTCTGCAGTAGCTCTCTGGCAGTCCTGGGATTTGAACCCACAACCTTCCGGTTACTTGCTTAGAACCTTAAAGAAATACTCCAGCATTTTCACCTTAATTGCTATCCAATTCAAATAGAAAACCTGCATTATTATATTATATTACATATCAGAAGCCTAAATGCAGTTGTTGAATAACATCAGTATTGAAAACTATTATTCTACAGCACTGTTGAATTTTTGAATCTGATTGCTCAGAAGGTGTTTATTAATTTTCCATAACAGCTCAGCTCTGACAGTAGTTCCGACTGTAATACAAACGATAACAACTCCTTCACAGGGACTTGTACAGTGAGCCCTGCACATAATCTAAGTGTAATAATAAATGGATAAAAACATAAATGGATAAGAAAAACATACCACTGTTGATACGGTGACGCTTTCTGCATGGAGATGTTTATTTAACATTTATGAAAAATGTCTCAGGTGTCAGAGCTTTGTAACTGTCAATAGGAGAGTCCCACCATAGGAGAGTCTTCCGGACAGAGGTGTTTATGCTTTGTGGTTGCTCGTTAGCAACTAACTTTCATTAGTTTTTTGTCTTAATATGTTCAAAAGAAAGGTTGGTGTGGGAATGACTCATAGCGTTCCACAACATTAAAGCATGTGTCCTTCATTAATAAATTAAAGAGTGTAATCAGTGGCAAATTTGCTGTGGTATAAGAGGAATAAAACACTTAAGAACATACTTCAGGAGTGCGCTATTGCTTTTATACAACAAATTTATGAATAAGAAATTAATATTGAATAACTGAAATTTCAGAAACAATACAGCCAAATAATTTGTTTAATTTTGCTCCGTGACCGGAGTTAGATCCCGAAGAAGCCCGTCGGCTAGCTGGCTAGCTAGCTCACAATGACGTGTACATTCCCATTAAAGGTGCTTCCAGTGAAATTGGCTTCCCTTCTTCCTTTTCATCTTCATCTGACGAGCTTTCAAATTTTAAGTCAAAAGTTATATTCATGAAAAATGTATCATTTGGCATGTCTGCTGATGATGTCACTGACTCTACTGTAGTAACGGATTTAGTGGGACTGTTGCTCGAACTGGAATGTTGCATGGCGAACACAGACAAGTGGAGTGATGCAAACAGTGAAACATCCCAGTGCTGTCATATGAAATGTAATCGCTCTTTGAACAGCACACTGTTATATAATAAAGGTTTAAGATTGGACAGGCATGGGAGAATGAACACAGGGGCAATTGAGTAACAAGTCATTCCAGTTACTTATGCTCTCCTGAAGGTTTTATAGTATCCATGCACTATGAAACGTTATGTTGGTAATGCATAACGACGAAGTATTCCCATCTCTGTAAGAATTCGTTCATTCATTCATTCATTCACTTTCAGTAACCACTTCATATAGCATAGCAATTTAGAGTAGCCAGTCCACCTACTGGCATGTTTTGGGAGGAGATTGCAGAGGAAACCCACATGGACATGGGGAGAACGTGTGAAACTCCACACAGACAGTAATGCGAGCTCAGGATCAAACCCTCAAGCTGTGAGACACCATGTCACACAAAGAAGGTTACTTTACAACCACTATGTGATCTCTGTGAACATTTATTAACTGCTCCAACAACTACCCCTAAATTTCCATCTATAAGTGAGTTTAGAGTAAACAGGTTTTCTGGTCTTTTCTGAGTATAGTAAATCAAAATGTTTGTCTGTGGTAATCACACATATATTGAGTTAAAATAGAGGATTTGAAGTTGTTTGTGTGATAAGTCCTGAAACCAGGTGTTAAAATAGACTGGTCTTAAAACCTAAAGTTTATTAACATTAAGCTTAAGTTTAAGTTGACTGAGCTTTCATACATGATAGATAGATAGATAGATAGATAGATAGATAGATAGATACATACATACATACATACATACATACATACATACATCTGATCTGACTTTCACAGGCTCAATACCAGTGTGTGTGCATATGTGTGTGTGTGTGTGTGTGTGTATGCACGTGTGTGGGTATATATATATATATGGAATGGATGGATGGCTGATTTAGCATAATATACACACTATAAAGTAGTGTATATAATAATATCCACTATTATATACACTGCTTTAACACACTGTACACACTATAAAGTAGTTTATATTATAATACACACTGTAATGTACACTGATTTAGCACAATATACACACTATAAAGTAGTATTTTGTGCATTTTGAATGATTATGATCCAGTGTTAATTTGTTGTGAATGGATGTGTGTGTGTGTGTGTGTGTGTGTGTTGGCAGGTCGCTGGATCAAAACTTAACAGGGTGGAAGTGATCAACTGATGGAGAATACACAGGAGCTGACCGAGCAGGCGGTAGGAGAACCACACACACACACACACACACACACACACACACACACACACACACGGGCGGTTAGCTTGCATTGTGGTCTGTGTTATGAACCAAGTTTTCATTAATCTTTTGCTATAATTGCTGTCATATGGGAGCTGCTTCTTTTTTTTTTTTTTAAAAAAAAAGCTTTTCAGGAGAAAAAGCTGTTGTGGTCTGATTGTCAGGATCCCTCAAGGTGTTTAGAGTTGATTTTTACTGCTGCATGTGGCACAAAGGGTACAGTCAGCGTTCAGGGTGTTTCAGCTGATGTCTTCCACCTGTTTGATTTCTTTTCTTTGGAGTTTTAAAATCAGCTCACACATGATCTTCCTCAGTGCTTCAGTTGGTTTGTGTTATTTTATATTGTACTTTTGGTCTGTCATTCTGTAGTGAAAGTAGGAAGAGGAGTCAATCTATTCTATTCTATTCTGATCAGATCAGGGTTGAAAGCATCGCAGCACAAAGTTTCAGTTTTAAACTTTAAATGGTAGAGCGCAGGTAGATTGATGGTAGATTTATGATGATTGTAAATATATGATGCTTTTGGGAAACCATGCTCAGGTCAGTTACATCCACTGCACATTAATTCAGTGACCTCTGGCAGGATGTTACATGTCCAAAACCATGTCTTCTCCTTCATAACGCACTACTTTGGACATTTTTCACCGTTTTGTAGTAGTGTCAAAATGCATAATGCAGATTATTCTGTGTACTTATGAAATCGCACAATGCTTTGCAGGAGGTTAGTGTCTAAATAATTAGTACAGCACCCCCAGAATGCACTGCAGTGTTTGTAGGGAATAGTGAGTAGGGAATCATTTAGGACAGATCATGTTTTGTAAATATAATATAAGATATTGTTGAATTACATTACAGGCAAATATTGTTTGGAACTGGAAAAGAAACATTTGAACTGAACTGAATTGAGCTGTACTGAACTGAACTGAATTAAACTGAGCAGCACTAAACTGGACTGAACTGAATTAAACTAACTGAATTAAACTGAACTGAACTGAACTAAAGTGAACTGAATTAGACTGAAATAAACTATACTGAACTAGATTGAATTGTACTAAACTGAACTGAACAGAAATGAACTGAATTTAACAAACTGAATTAAACTAACTGATTTAAACTGAACTGAACTGAATTAGACTGAATTACACTATACTGAACTAGACTGAATTGAACTGAATTAAATTGCACTGAATTGAATGAGAGTGAGGAATAGAGTGAGAGAGAGAGAGAGAGAGAGAGAGAGAGTATGATGTGTATGCAGGCCACCCAGGCATGGACTGAGCACTACAAGGGGTTTTAATAGTGAGCAGATGAAGACTGAGTGGCTGAGCACAGTAGCCATATGGCCAGCACAAGTTCGAACAGTGGCCACACACACACACACACACACACACACACACACACACATATACAAAGACACACACAAATACACACTTGTACACCCCCATCTCTTTCTCTCTCTCTCTCTGTCTCTCTCTCACATCTCTGTCAGTGGTCTATATGAAATTGTATTAATTAGTAAAATGTTCAGTGGTGTGTGTGTGTGTGTGTTTGTGTGTGTGTGTGTGAAGCAGATCTGCAGCATGGTGTAACAGGTGGAAATGTTGCTTGCTGTTTGACTTATGCACATGTCTCGCTATTAATAGTTCCGATGGTGTGCAGTCGGGCTCTCTGACAACATCAGCCTTGTGTGCGTTGTTTGTTTGGTCGGTTGATTGTGGAGCGGCGTGACTCGGGTCTCTCCTGCACATCCTGTCCTATCAGGCTGAATCTGCAACACTGGGGCAGTGAGGGTTTCGCTTTTTTAGCTGAGCAGGCAATATTCGTGGAGACTTAGATTATAACAGGCTGCATGCAGATTTAGAGACATGAGAAACACACTGATTTTGAGGAGTTAGAGCATACAGACAGTGTTGGTTAGCCATGGGAGAGTCAGATACATACATGGGAGGGGTCAGAAGTGAGTAAGGTGACCAGACGGTTGTGAGTTCAAATCCCATGACTGTCAGAGAGGTACTGTTGGGCTCTGAACCCTTAAAGACACCCTGAAAGAAAAACTGATTATTGTTGTTACCTTGTTATTGCGTGTGTCTCATCATATTGTACTTGATTCCTTAAAGTCAAGATACCGTGCATGGATGAGTAGGTTAAAAATAACATTAAGTAAAGAACAAAAAACTTGGGGTTGTGCTGTTATATGCAAATAATCACTGATAGGATGGTGTGATACAGCCCATAAAGTGGAGTCACTGTTATCACCCTAAATCTGATTTCTAAATTTGATAATTTCCCAAAGCAGCACATCCTGAGGTGTTCATTTTATCTTATACTACAGCAATTTGTCAACAATTACAATTTGTAATTTATTCATGAAAGACATGTTGTACTTTTAACCATTTATAGTTACATTCAGTGTTGTGGAAGGTCTGCAACACAAGTTAGTTTCTGTTATCATTTATGTTATAGCAGCAGTCATTCCCTCACCTGCCTCTCTTTTTTCTCTCACCTGAAGTTAATAAGACAAAAACAACACAGCTTGTTAGATCACTGAGAAAGTGCATAGTCCTTTGTTACAAAGTGCTGACACTGGAGACTCTTTCCATAAATGTTAAATAAATGTTTCCTTTATTTAGTGGTTATAAGTTTTTTCTTTGTTAAATAACAATACATTTTTTTAGACCCATTCATTATTAACCTTAGATTATGTAGAGCATCCACCAAACAAGGTCCTGTGTAAGAAACAATAATGTATTAGAACGAGTGCATTAATTATAAACCTGCGATTTGAATTACAGATGGCACCATTGTCAGAGCTGCTGTTATAGATGTTAGGACGTTGGATGGATAAACACGTTAAGTGCCATTATCGAAAGAAGGATTTTTCCTCCTGAGCCCTCACTGAAAAATTCCACGCATTCAATTTAGCAAATACAAAATCTTCTCTTGCTGTTGTCTTAGAAAGAAAGGCCGACATACAGACAGACAGAGAGACCAAGGGCAAGAGCGAGAGTGAGAGGGAGGGAGATGGAGTGGCATGTGGTGTGACCCAGGGGGATATGTGCAGGACAGAGAGGAGAAAAGAAAGAAACGGGGTGAAAAAAAACAAAACACTTTTAGCTGCAGCCTTTGCTATGGTGAAGTCTGAGCCTCAGGGCTGCAGGGACAGAGAATGAGGGAGGATTCAGGTTACATACACCTCACACGCACACACACACTAACTCAGAGACACATCATTTACACCATTTCTTAGAGAAAAAAGCAGAGAGACAGAAAAATAAAGAGAGAGACATAAACACTGAGCACATCTGTACCATGTGCATGAGCATTACCAGTGCAGGAGGCCGAGACCTCTGACTTCTAACATACATGTGAATGAAATATTTTATACACCACATCACAGAACCCCAACAGTATTTATCTAAATCTAGCTTCAGAAATATCAGTTTCGGATTCATTACATTGTGATTTTAATATGTCGATGTCGCTGATTTTCAAGGCGACTGCTACAGTGCACAAAGCTCCTCAAGAACATTAAGGAGAAAACTTAAGAGAAACCAAGACAGGAAAGAAAACAGAAAATCAAGACCTATCTTCTGGTGTGCAGTTTGAATTCGTATGAAATTACATTTTACAAATAAAATGACTCAATCATTTTTTTTCCCTTATACAATACAGTTTACTTACATAGGGGCCTTAATTCATTCTTACAAAGCAGATTTACAGATACAGTGACAAAATGCTTCCTAAGAACATTAAACAGAAATCTTAATATCTGAAGATACTAATAAATAAATAAATAAATAAATAAATAAATAAATAAGAGCCATCCTACTCTGGTCTGCATCTCTCTGGTTTGACTTTGTCTAAAATTACATTTTACATATAAAAGGTCTTCATAAATCTAAATTTATTTGTTCTTAAAATGTTTTGAATTTTTGATTTGAACATTGTTTTGAACATTTGATGTTTCCAAATTTATTTATATCGTAAGTCCAGATAACGATCTAGCTGACAGCTACAGTGTAGAATATTAATAGAATAATGAGAATCAAAAATTAAGAATTAAAAGAATATTAAGAAGAAAGCTTGAGAGAAACAATCCTTATTCAGTTGATTACATTTAGGAAACATTTTCATTTATTTATAATATATATTACTTTAGTAATATATAGCGCACTTATTAAGAAAGTCAAGAAATCCATGTATAGGCCTCGATCAAGTCAGCAGCTAAAAGTGGCAAAAAGCTTCATAAGGATGTTAAGGAAGAAACTTGAGATAAGCCGTGGCTCAAAAAGCAAGGCCCATCCTCCTCAGGTGGATACAGGATAGTGAATTTCAGGATGTGTGCTGTCCATTTGCAAATAAATAATAAATCTGAAGTGACTTTGTCTTAATAATTTAAGATTTTTATCTGTTTTGGAAACTTTTGACATTTTAATGTATTTACATAATGCTTTTAACAAGCCTCTGTTACACAGCGGCTCTAACCCACTAATGATCAAGCTGACAGCTGCAGAAAAAAAGCTCCCTAACTAAATTAAGGATGTTTTCATGCCTAGTTTCTCTGCTGAAATCTGCACTAGAGCTCTGTGTGATATTGATGTTGTTTTTTTATTATTATTTAGTTTGGTTGGTTTCACATTGCACTCTTTTTCTAACACACTGAATTGCTTGCACACTTGAGTTCTTTGATTGGTCAAGAATTTAATGGCATGAGCTTTAATGAGCACTTCTTACTGGTTCTCGCAGAGAGTTTTTCCTCTGCAGGTCATGAAAAGTCAGAATACTAAAGCTACTATTATACTATAGTTACTCTAACATAGTTGTTCACTACCAGCTAATAATGTACCAATCTTATTTACTATTGTCAATAATGGATCAATAATGGATCTCTTTTAGACTCATTCTATTATTCATTGAAATGAAAACATTCCTTTAAATTTAGATTTAAGCCATTTATAGTTAAACAAATGCAGCCATGTTGATCTTTATGTGTTCTGTTTTGAGTGAAAGTGATCTTTAGTTTGAGTCATGAGTATCGTTGCAAATGGCACAGTACTTCCAAATATTATTAGAGCAAAACTTTTACATTGAGTGTTGTTTAAAAAAAGGAACTACCATAACTACCATAACTACCCCAGTCATGTAAGTGCTTAGTCCCTTTCATGTAGTCTAGGTGCAGATCTTCTTAACACTGTGTTTTCACCATTAACAGAACCAGGGTTCACATGCATTAGGACCGAGAATTGTTTTTGATGGAACAGGGTTCAGTTGTTTGGTGCAAATATTTCAAAATAGACCAAATTAAGGATAAAGTTCAGATAGTCTGCAACAAGCAAGTTCAATGTAGAAGTGCATCAAGATACAACATAGATAGAAAGTGTTCAATAAAAGTGTGAAAGAGAGCAGGGCTTAAAAAATATGAATTTGTCCGAAATAAGTTATAGGTCTTATTAACAACTTTAGCGTTGTTATATGTTTAAATAATATAACTTCTAATTGGAGTTGAATTGAAAATAAGGGAAAGTAAATAAAAAGAAATCCTTAACCCTTTCATGTATAAATTGTTATAAAAAATTAGTAGATTTTTGATCGTTTATTAATCGAAAAATGCATGCAGATTTAAATGAATATTTAAATTTGCTTTTTTTTTTTTTTTAAATCGCTTATTAAAAGTAGCTGAAGTTAGCAGGCATGAAGTAAAAGTAAAACAGGGCAGATGTATTAATTCTGTAATAAATTTACAATATTTTTCACTAACATATTTTATTTAAACTTTAATGTCCAATATTATAAAAAATGTACAGTATATTTATATAACATTTAATCAGTACCAATTAACTATGAAGTTTAGCACAGAATGAATGTCCTATTAAAAAAAAAAAGCTATTAATGATTGTTAAAGTCTGAAATTTTCTATATTGATTTGAGGTTTTTGTGTAGAAACTTTAGACAGCAATGCCTGAGACGTCTGTCACCATCAGCCATGTTGGATTGGAAGAAGCAACGCTTAATGGAGTAAAATCAGGATAATGGTTAGAGTGGTTTGGAGGTGAATTACCTTCTAATACATTTCTAAAAACAGCTTTAAAATAATGTCTATGAGTGTGGACATCATACATGAAAGAGTCTGAAAGTAAGGTACTAAACTCTAGATGACCATTGTGTTGTCTTAGGGGTCAAAAATGACCCGCCACTATGTTTACCAGCCGAGAAAAAGAGTGGTGTCCACTGCTTAAATGCAGTCTTTCTGCACTGTGAAGAGGGAAAACCCAGATATTCACAAAGTTTCTGACGAATGACAGATTGTTTCTTCATGAAAAATTGATTTGGGGTTTAAAATTCAATGAAGTTGCTTTATTTTATTAAGGGGTTAGTGAAGGTGGGTCATTTTTGACCCTTAGGACAGAGGAAGTAGACATAATGTTAAGATCACACAAGGGTTAAAGGAGTAGCTCAGCAAAAACTGAAATCTACACAATGCTCTCCATACTGCAAACATAGTCGTGTTTGGCACAAGACATTTTTGGCACAAGAAGGTTGCTTCTTATATTCTATACTGGAGCTATAAGGCTAATGTAGCTAAGTAATGGAAGTCAGTGTATATAATGACTTGGCTGAGAGAATTGTATAAATGTCTTTTGTGGACAATTTACTGATCATCTTCATTTTAGCTAAACTAACAATAATTTAAAAAGAAAATGTAATATGATAAACATTTTTAAAGATTGCAGAATTGTCTGATAAATTTCATATGTTTCCAAAAAATTTATTTGCACATAATGTATCTATTTATAATCAATTACACTGTGTGTGTGTGTGTGTGTGTGTGTGTGTGTGTGTGTCTAATTTTGGATGACGTCCTGAAGGACACTTCGGGTCCAGACTGAGCACATTATTTAACAAGCACGTCGACATCTGGGAAGCAATTCATCATTTAATTAAATGCGTCTGAAACCCAGCCCCTCGTTAATGAGATTAATTTAAATAATTAACGAGCTGCTGACACAAGCACGAGGCCTCATGAATAATTCAGCAGCATTTTTTGTCGGCTCCAATCAGAGGGGAAAGGGCCACTTTAATGCTAGAGTGCTTTTTTATATAAAGTTTCAAGTTTATAATCTAACACACACACACACACACATAGAGAGAGAGAAAGACATCACACACACGTGGACTGATACTCAAATGCATCTACACACACTCTCTGAAATGCTGTGTAGGTGTGCCTGGTGTAGACTGGTGTCCAGTTTCTTTCTGTCCCCTTCCCCCCCATTGGACTGTGCCATTCTGAGCACACACATCAGGTTGGCATGGAAACGGAGCAGTCTAAGACAAGCATATAGGGAGGTCATAGTGAGAAGAATTTAGAAAAGTTTGTATTTGATGATCTGATAAATGTAGGCACCAAAGCAAAGTGAAAATAAGGGACATATGAGTTTTTAAAGTAGGTCATTGCATGTTTTTTTTTTTTTTTTGCTTTTCAGATTCTTGTATTAAAGTTATTATATGAGGGGAAAAAAAAGATGGAATTGATACTAGGATATTCAGCAGCGATGTGAAGCTCAAAATAAATGGTGTGTGTGTGTGTGTGTGTGCATGTGCATACCAGGGTAGATAATGTTTAATTCTCTCTCACCCCTCAGGTATTTTAACCTTTTTTTTTTTTTGACAATATAGCGCATCATTATATCACCTGGAAAAGGTTCAGGCGTTGATATAAGTTCTCCTGTGTGTGGGTGTGTCTTCTTTTTCTCTTTCTTCTTCTCTCTGACCTGGAGAAAGGAGCATTTCTGGGAGGAGACGTGTGGCATAGTCTTACACCTCCCTGGGGCTTTTTGAAATGTGTGTGTGTGTGTGTGTGTGTGTGTGTGCGCGCTCACAGGTTGGGGAAGGGGGTGGCTTCAACAATGCTTTACATGAAAGCATGAAAAGAAAGGGTATGAAGTTACAGTGGTAAAAAGCATAATACTCTGAATGAGAACAAGTGCTTGTGTGTGTGTGTGTGTTCAGGTGTCTAACAATAAGGCTGGAGTTTCTGTATTTCGAACATAAACGTGTGTGAGGAAGCTTACCGGTTTCACTGAAAAAGTCAATGAACAGAAATGGGGAAATGTTTTAGGAAGCCATGCTTGGTGTGTTACTGAATGTTCCAGCTAAGAATAGAGGAAATTAGTAATGGTGGACTGGCATCATGTGTTTTTTCAGGAATTCAGGAACTTTTGATCTTTCCACCAGTTTTAGTTCCTGGGCTATTGAAACCTTTTTAATTCCTGCTCCACAGGTGGAACTTTTCTGAGGAACTATTGATGTGGACAGAAGCGCTTCTAGCTATAAGTGGTGTAAGCAGTCGATTAGGGCCTCTGAGCCACCAGGGGACCCCGTAAGAATGAATGCAGTCACACAGCTCCAAGGTCTTCAGTTTGATCCTGAGCTCGGGTTACTGCGTGTGCATATGTTCCCCGTGCCTGTGTGGGTTTCCTCTGGGTTCTCTGGTTTCCTCCCACTTCCCATAAACATGCCAGTGGATGGATTGGCCATGATAAATTGTCCCTGAGGTATGAATGAATGTGTGAATATGTGTGAGCCTGGTGCCTTGTGATGGACTGGCATCCCTTTCAGGGTGAACACTGGGTGTGAGGTGGGAGTACACCCTGGATGGGACACCAGTCCATCCCAGGGCGCATATTCATTCACACCTAAGGGCAAGCCACCTTTCAGCATGTTTTTGGGACGGAACCGGAGAACCTGGCGAAACCACACAGACATGAGGAGAACATGCAGAACTCCACAGACAGTAACCTGAACTCAGGATCGAACCATAAGGTGCCAACGCTACCTGCTGCACCACCGTCTCACCCTGTAGTAATACTCAATTTAGAAAAGACAACAATAAGGGCATCTGCCAAATACCATAAATGTTAATGACTCAAATGTAATTCTAGAGTTGACCATAGATGTGTAGCTTAATATCTGCTGTTTTATTTATTTATCCTGACCCGCTGCTTTTCTGTTGTTTATGAATCACTGCATTCATTGCAGGCGTTATTCCTTGTCTTTATAGAGACTCAAATCATGGGTTATTAATTTTTAAGCATCTATAAAGCCCAATGAGCCACGCTTGTGATTTTCAGATTTATAAATAAATATGACTTGCTTTTGAGTAGAGCTAGGAAAATTCTTATAGCCAAGACAAGGTCTCTTTTTTTCCCAGGAACTATTTGACATGCCGGATTGCGTATAATCTGTTACTTCCCATTGCTGATGACAGAACAGTCACCTATTCATTCCTGCTGCATCACACACACACACACACACACACACACACACAGTGTGCATGTCCGGCTCTCGTCTGCACCTGCATCCACAAACACCTCAATCCCAAAGCATCAGGCTTTCAATGGCTTGGGTGAGAGATACACACACACACACACACACACACACACACACATTCCTTTCAGAGTATCTGGACCACACTAAAGTAAAATAAGAGCTGCAGCGAGAGAAAGTGTGTGTGTGTGTGTGTGTGTGTGTGTGTGTGTGAGACATTGCACAGTGACCACTCAATATTCCAAACATGCTGAACCCCTCCCAAAACCACACTTTACATCTGACACACATGTGTATTCATGTACATGTGTGTGTTTTCAATTAAGGCCCCATATGACTGCAGGCTCTGTAGTTTGCAAGGGGTAAGTGGTCTAAATTGAATATGAGACGTTTATAGACATTCTAAATTTCTCCATGCTTTGATCCAACCCTTTTGTCTTCGCAAGCATATATCATCGGGAAAGCCACGGAATTTCGTAATATAAAGTCGAAATTAGGAAAAACAACGAAAAGTGGCAAAGTGTCCTTAGAAAATGAAATACAAGAGACTCATTAAATTACACTGATACTCTAACAAATGAATCCAAAAACAGAATGAAAGAGGAGAAGTGAGAAAAACTGAAAGGAAGAAACAG
Source organism: Pangasianodon hypophthalmus (assembly GCF_027358585.1). Lineage (NCBI taxonomy): Eukaryota > Metazoa > Chordata > Actinopteri > Siluriformes > Pangasiidae > Pangasianodon > Pangasianodon hypophthalmus. Next base: position 5,141,857 of record NC_069725.1, read on the forward strand.
GGAGGTGTCTGTTTTGCTAAGAAAGTGTATCTTTTGGCTCACAGATATTACCGCTAAGCAAAAGCAGACTGTTCGTGACAGATATACAAATCAGAATCAGTTTGTTTTGTTCTGCACCTGTACACGATACACAGGAACACAAAGAACATTATTGCAAAATTATTCCAACACACATGCAGCTGAGTGCAAAACTTCCTCTATTTTATAGTTTTTAAGTCAGCTGAAGCCCAAACATTGACTTTGCACTGACTTTGAACACTGACATGCTCTAATAAATTTATTTGAATGTGCCTCATTAAATTGTGAAATGATTTAAAGGCGCATTAGGAAGATTATTAAAAATTAGTTTTGACTTACGGTTAAGTAGATAGGTTCAAGAATACGTGAATCATTTTTTTTACTCCTATGACTCATAATGATTTATGAGGATGGTCATGAGGGCCTTCACTGTCTTTTTTCTTTGTAATGAAAAAAGAAACTTATCTACTTGATTTGTATTTCCAAGCTGCCATTCAAATAATTCAAAGCTTTATAGAGACTATGGTTTCATAGCTGGGAAGATTACTAATGCTAATTCTGCATCCAGCTTCATCCCCATCACCAGTAATAAATTACTCCATGCTGGAAAAGCACTGCCAGTGTTTATTCTGGATTTACTGCGTTTCTTGTTGTGGTTTTTATTTATTTATTTATTTATTTAGTTTTGCTCATAGAAGAGTTATCTGGCTGTGCTGGGAGCATGCTGATTTCAGACTGACAGGGGGGCGGAGTGAAGGGGCTTAGGAAAGTATCTATAAAATGGCTGACAGTAGGCACATTCAAACATAAATAAGCACTCCAGACCATAACACAGTTTTCCAAACTGGTTTTCTCAACCATGTTAAACACTTGTGTTGAGACCATGGCTTAAACAATTATTTTTCATCATTCTTTATGTATTTTCCTCTTATTTTTATTCCTTTTATACAATTTTATTTGTATTTGGCTTATTTGGCTATCGAACCTTTAAGGCCATAGACACAGTTACTTTGTTAAGTCTTATGTAAGGCAGGAAATGTTCAAACAGGCTTGAACTATCAAGTGGTTTGGTGTGGATTCAGGAAAATGCTTTAACAGAAAATATCGGCCTTTTACAGAGTTGCAGAGGAGAATAAAAAAGATACAGGGACACCGACATTAACAGCAAATGGAAGAAACACGCACACAAAGACAAGGCTAAAAGGTGCTGACAAATAATAGAAAAATCCTCAGAGGCAAGTGGAAGAAGATTCTGCTTTTATCTCACATTCAGAAATATCATTTGTATTGTTTCACATTCCTCACCAAAACCTAACTGTATGAAGTAGTCGTATATAAACCTTTGTACTCATCTATACAGTCTTCAGGTATTAAGGGTAAAAACCTCTAGGAACATCACAATTCTGTTTAATTTAATGTCCAGTTTAGGAATCTGTTCATGATGATTTGGGCATCATTGCAGAACTTTTCGAGAAAAAGATCTGATGTGCTTGTAAATGAGATACCATTAGAAATTTTCTAATGCAGTGTCTATTACAATTCAGCAGTTACAATGTTGCAATGATAAAGTGCTGTTTAGAAAATAATTCTTTGGATTGATTTATATGGCACCTTTTTTGCACTGCAGCAGGATTGATATGTAAGATAGCTCCGTTGTTTTATTTCATTTTTAAATTCACATAGCTATATATTTAAATACACTGGGGTCCGAAAGTCTGAGACCACATTGAAAATCTGGGATTTTTTTTCTTTTTCATTTAAAGGATTTAGAATTCTGAAATATTTAAAACAAAAAATGTAAATGTTCAGTGTCTTGTGTGTATATATATATATATATTGTGACTTGTTCTTCGGTCGTTTTAGACCACAACAGTTTACACAAAAATTGTGAAAATATCATGCTATAAAACGATATATACGGTGTTTTGACAGAACAAGATTCTACCCAAAAGTATTCCAGGAATAAATAAAAGGAATTTAAACAAATAACCTGCTGGAGTTCAGCCATGTTTTGAGTGAGAGAAAAAAAAGAGAGAAAGGGAGAATCATTATGCACTTTTCTGTTCTTCTGCAGGTGAAGAAATCTCTCTCTGATCCTCCCGCTTCAGACCCTTCTGACAACAGGTAACACACACATACACACACACACACACACACACACACATACACACACTACTGTGTATCAAACATGATGTCCATTTAGAGGTCATTTATGCCTGGTTGTGACATTTGACAGTGATAGTAAGTGTTTTATGAGTCTGAGCAGAAGAAGCTGCACACAGAGAAGAGAAACATACAAAACACATGCGCACACACACACACACACACACAGAGAGAGAGAGAGAGAGAGAAGGATGTTAAAGTCATTGCATGTGTGCGTGGGTGTACTGTAAGAGTGTTCGTTCAAAGACTATTCAATACCTGGGTCTCAGACTGTGTGTGTGTGTGTGTGTGTGTGTGTGTGTGTGTGTGTGTGTATATGTATGTATATGTGTGTGTCTTTGTGGGACTGAATTTTGTACAGCTGTTTCTGCCATAGACAGGAAAAAAGCAGCCATGTCTATCTGAATGATGTAGCCTGATTAGAGAAGCAGCCATGAGAAAGAGAATGAGAGAGAGAGAGAGAGAGAGAGAGAGAGAGAGAGAGAGAGAATTGTTTCATATCCTGGTATGATGGGATGAATAGTGTCAGTTTTGTCAGAAGAGTGGGTGAGAGAACTTTATGTGTGTGTCTCGTCGTCATGGCATGTGACTGAGAGTTAATATGTGTATGATGAATTATAATACACTCTTAGAAAAAAAGGTACGTCGAGGGTTCTTTAGATGATAAATGGGTTTAATTTTCTGAAAGGATTACACTTGGAACCATTTCTGTAATGGAACTCTGTTATAGGACTAAATTCCGTTGAAATACTAATTACCTATGATTTTAAAGAATGCTGCTATTTGACAAATATAACATGTTGCGCAATCATGGGGCAGGGTGCTCCTTGCCCCACTTAGCTTCTATTTAATTATTATTGCCCCTAGTGGTCAAAAATGGGAACTGCAAAAGCGCTAATAGAGGTCAATAAGGGAGGGAATCACGCTACTCTATGCTCACTCTATAAACATTTTCAGTGGAGGAGGAAGAGCGGACGTGTCGGTGAATGACCAGGTTGCCAGATTGGGTTAGTTTAAAAATACTCTGTGGAATCCAAGATCTTGTTTTATAGCAAATAATCAGAATTAAGTCTAATAGATTTCCACAAGAGGCAATGCATAAATCCAGACAGTGCCTATGATGCTGGCAGAAGCAATTCTATTGTAAGATATATTGCAAATATTGGGATAGAGAAAGAGGGATTATGGAGTGGAAAATCCCCCTACATCAGAAATATGTGTGAAATACTTGTTTCCCCACACGAAGGCTGAGAAAAAGAAGAAAAATGTCTCCGTTTTCCAATGCCAAAGTTTTTCAGGTCTTTTGGGTGGTTTTTGTGGTGTAGTTAGGCTCAAAGTTTTGCTGAAACCTGTCAAACATGGTTAATGATAGTACTCTAAAAGCAGTTAAACAAAGGTATGTCTAAAACTGCTCAAAATGAGCTGCTAGACAGTATGATGGATGCTGTAAGTAACCTGTAGCATAAGTAAAGTGTGATAGCCTCTCGACTTAATTTTGTTTGAGGCTATGTCGTTATTAATGTCGCCCTGCCTCTCAATAACTCACAGATGAGTAGCCTAAGAATAATGTAAGTTTGCATCTACCTCATGCATTCTGTGAGTGGAAAGTTCAGTAATAAAATGCTCTGTGGCTCCAGAACATTACTATTACACATTTAAATAATGAATCCAATACTTAAACAGTTGGATTATGTTCATAAATCTGTACCAAAGAATTTAGTTTAATTGTTAATGGAGTCCCTGCCTACAAAAGACTTCAGAACCCCTGATCCAAAGAACCACTGAGGAACCCTTTTTTCTATTAACAGTAGCTTTCAGGGAGTTTCTATAGGAAGGCATTGGATTCCTGGGACATTAGCAAGAAAAAATGAGTTTAATAACTGGTTTCTCTGTGATTAACTCTAGCTTCCAAAGCCAAACTTTAATTGCATCCAAACGTTATTGATTGGATCAGTATATTCTTTGCTGAGTTAATAAAAACGTGCATATAACTGTATCATCATATCATTGCCTGAGATCCGCAAGCTAGTGGGAATAAAAATAAATGAAAATAAGTGTTTTCAGACTTTAAATCTGGCGAAAGAGTGATCAGGCAAATTGAGTAATCATTCAGTTTGAGAAAATAAACAACAAATAATTAGAAAATCTAACAAGTGCTCTGTGAGCTACATATGAAGGAAGTTAATAATGGATAGAAATGGCTTGAGTTTCTCACACATGAAACCTTGAACTGTTGCTGTTGCTTCTGGGATAGAGTCATATTCACTCAGCCAAACACATGGCATCTTCCAGCAAAATCACTTTCAGATTTTATGATTCATTTCCTCTTCTTCTTTGTCCTTGCCTCATATTCGTGCTGCTTCTTATTCCTTCTTATATTTTGAGGACTTTCTCTCTCTCAGCTAAACTTTCTCTCTCCTGAATAAACCTCATATTCAGGTTGTTTTTGGAGCGTCTGATCTAGTCTGTTGTTTGTCGGCAGGTCATTGGAGATGCAGGAATTAACCAGCCCTCAGCACACAGTCGCCAGTGGCAGCGATGGCAGCTCCAAACTGGACAAGAGTCTCCTCACTAACAGCGTCTCCACCAATGGAACTGGAGGTGAGACTCTTACAGACATGAGTAGAGTTTGGAACAATGTTGTGTCATGTGGAAATCATAGTTGTGATGAAATTTTCTGTTGTATATTAAGTTCATAACGCTCATAACAAGTGTCATAGTAACCATAATGATTGCATTTCAACATCAGCGTAGCATAATTAATTGTCAGACATGCTTTATGAGTTATCATGTTGTGTATATTATATATATTTAATCCACAGCACTGTTGAATTCTTGATTCTGATTGGTCTAGTTTTCTGTGAGGAGACGTTTATGTAGCATTTTTGGAAGGAGCCTCCAGTGTCAGCAATTTGTAACAGTCAGAGGTAAAGCTGTAATGTTTCTGACCTGGAAAACTGCTATAACATCACAGGAAATAACTTGTTTTGCTGCCATTCCACAACATTCAATGTAACTAGGAATGGACTGAAATATGTGTCATTTTGTAATTAATAAAAAATTGTAATAGCTAGCAAATTGTTGAGGTATAAGATGGATAAAACACTTCAGTACATGATGTTATAAGAAAATAATCAACTTCATTGTGGTCAAAGTAACTCCGCTTTGGGTTAAACGCACCACCCTGTTGTTGATTATTTTCCTATAACAGCAGGCCCCCGAGTGTTTTATTCCTTACTTGTCTACAATAAGTTGACTGTTTATTAAGTACACCCATCTAGTAGTGTGATGCACTTCTGATGACCTTCAGATCAGCATAGATTTGCCTGGGCATGTGTTCTGCAAGTTGCTGGATGAAATGTTGCACTGTGTGGAAAGGTCTGAATTGCACCATGACTGTGCAGACAGATTATTCCACCTCATCCCACAGTTAAAACATACAAGGAATGTACAGGTCACTTAAGCAATGAAACCTTCCTGGAATGGTCACGTGCTGGAACTGAGGGATTTAATAATGTTCAGATACATCGTGCCATTCAGACATTCTTCAGGGGTTATGACTGGGACACTGAGTGCCTTCTCCACACCACCTCAGTGTTACCCCTAGCCCCTAGCCTGTCCTGTTCACGTCATGGACTTGTGTTGCTGGTGCCAAATTCTGATCCTTCCATCAGCACCTTGATATATTTCATATAAATCATTTACATTTGCTCATTTTGGTTATCATGGAGACCAAATACAACTGAGCAATTGTGGGTTAAGGGTCTTACTCAAGGACAAAAAAAAGGGCAGCTTGGCGATGCTGGGATTTGAACTCACAACATGATCAGTAGCCCAAAACCCTTAACCACTGAGCCACTACTTGGATCTTCTACAGGTTCCTGTTCCCACTGGAGATGCATATTTGCTGACAGCCTTAGTGTCCCAATCTTCAACTAGCCCATTCAAGACAGTTTCAAGTGATGTGTCCAAGTGGTGATTTTGAATGTGATTCATTATCTATAAATCTACAAGCTGGTTTGGTCGACAGGATTTCTGATTACTGGTAGCTTTGTTTTTGCGCCATTTTTTGGTAAACCCTTGAAATGGTAGTACATGAAAAGCTAGTATATAACTTAGCGCTGTCATTTGTTGAGTTGAGTTTGGCAACTCAGTGTATATTATACAGGGTGTCCCTTGTCGCTTGTCAGTCACTATAATTTCAATCGTGTTATTTATCATTTATGGTTGTTATTTTAAATAACGCAGTTCACAGTTATAAACCCAGGGCTGTTGAACACCATAAGCAATAAATTTTTAGTGCATGGGCACAGATTACTGGGCCCAGATTTAAATTTAAAGCTGTGAAACTCTGGTGTAGAGTCTATAAATGGGTGGTGGTTCTAGGAAAACCTATTGGTTGTCGCTGTGGCTGAATTCTGGCAAAAACAATGAGTCAAGTTTTATGACTATGATATACTTTGACACCTCAAATTTAAGAAAACAGAATTATACTGTATTTCATCAATAAGACATGGAAATGTTTTATTTACTTTTCAATCTTTCTTGAACTTTTCAGAACTACACTCTATTTATAATAGAAAATTTCACAGTATGAAGGGTTTTGGACCCAAACGACAGCATGTTTTAGCTCTTGTAATTAGCCTGTGTTGTTTAGTGCTCTGCCCATTCACTGCTAATCATTTCTCCTCCCTAAATGTGAAATCTTTGGCTGCTATATTTACCTCTGGGATTCTCTGTAGTGGAATGAGTGCAGGGTTATCATAGCTATAAAACTTTTGGAATGGCCAGGACAGAGGAAGAATTGAATGCTAAGTGTATTTCATTGTTTTCCAACTTAATCCCAAACCATTTCATTTGTACCATATGTGTGAACCACAGAAAGGAATTTTGACACATTCTTTTGTCCTGAGAAAAGGACAGCAAACCAGTTTACTCCAAACTCATTTATAATGGAAGTCTAAGGCCAGTTGTTGAACTCAGTCAAGAAATACTGTGTATAATGCAAATTCCAAGCTTCAAGTATTTCACTATAATAATAAGAAGAAAATCATAGGATGACATAAAGATGAGATAATGCCGTACTGAAACTGCTCCTATGTGGTTTTGTCCAACTTTGTTTATCCAACAGTGAAGTAATACACAATTACAGTTACTTATACTTCTCCAAAAGTTTTGTGGTAACCGTACACGATTCCGATTATGTTGACAACAGATACCATAAAATATTCTTCAAGGATAAATTACACAAAGTTTAATTTATAAATTTATTTGATTAGAGTCTTGATTAAGGTGATTTTTTTTCTGACAGAATTAAGCAACTTCCTCTAGATGTCTATTATAAGAAAGTTTTAAGAAAACGTTTCTTCCATTCTATTTTTCAGTACAGGAAAAAGTATTGAGATTCTTTTCACAGGTAATTGACCATTAACCACTACAGATATCTGTTTCATGCGTAAATTATAAAATACATCCCAAATTTAAGATGGTTTAATAATAACTGATTATTTGCATAATTGTATGAAGGCTAATTCACATTAATTTGGACTTTTTCTAAACCTCATTAAAGGAACTAAAGACCTCAGACAGCATCAGAGGAGTAAAATGGGACAACAACATTACTGCTGAAAATCATTAGCCACGTTTTGATTTAAAATATTACATAAGAACAATTTCTTAAGACTTTGATGTCCACATTGATTGTAAATACTATTTTTAAGAAAAACAGCAATTAGCAAGTTTACATCTGAAGTTATAGGATGTCTTATTGGGGAAAAAAAGCTAATGTGTGTTACAGTGTGACAGTTTTTTACTTGATTAGACCTTTTTGTGTAGAAAGTTTACACAGAAGTGCCTGAGACATTCTGTGTCTGTCGCCATCAGTCATGTTGGATTGGGAGGAGCAACACTTACTGGATTAACAAAATTCAGGATAATGGTGTATATAACATTAGATTGGTTTGGTGATTTATATCATATCTTCTTAAAAAGAGTTTTAAATTTACAGCCTACAAGTGTGGACATCATACACGAAAGGCATATGCTAGATAATTTGGTTAAAAATGCTTTAAGGGTTCTTTATGGGTTTATGTTACCCCACAGTCTCTTTACCTCAGGTGTGTAAAATACACTGGTCCTAAAACTGAAGGTTCTGGACAATAGTGCTTCTGTAAATAGTTGGATATATGAGTGAAGGTCTGAGTTCATGTCTGGAGTCAGGAGTGTGTTTCCTGCCGCAGTGAGTGCTGTTCTGGTAAAGAGTTGGTCAGGGAGATTATTCACTTGAGACTTGAAGGTCAAATCCACTCTGTTTTGGTTGGGAAACTACGCTGAGTCATTAGGAGTCAATTGGAATAAACCACGACACGTGTGTGTGTGTTTGTGTGGCGAAAGATTTGGCTGTTTAAAGTTTGTGTTTTGTGTTTGATTGAGAATCCGGTGCACTAAAAGCTATTTCCTGTTTTTGGAGATGTCTATTGCTGGGAGGAAAATTCTAAACAAATCAAGAAATTAATTAAATGCACATTCATGTTCACGCTTCAGATATCTCTCTCTGTGTGTGTGTGTGTGTGTGTGTGTGGGCAGCAGTGATCTCATCTGGTTTTGACGTGCTGGCCGAATGAAACAATAGAGGAACACAGAGAGGAAAAGACAGCAGAAGTCTGTAAATCATTCCGATTGGAGTGCGGCTAATGATTTTAACAGACACACACACGCTGCCAAAACAGCGACATATTCAACATTCTCCTTAGTTTACCTCATCATCGCACAGTCCAATTTGAATACACACATACACACCCACACACACATATACACACATACACACAGCAACTGACAAAGAGCCACAGGCAAGCAATAATCCCACTGCCTGTGAAAGCTCATTCGTCTTATGAAAGTGTGCTTTCTCAGGTTTACGCATACATACAGTCACGCACCAGTGCACAACATTAGTATCTACATACAGTAACACATATATCTTTAAAAAAGGATATAGGTTTTTGTCTAAAATGTGCTTTATTAAACTGATTTTAAAGTCAATACATAAATACACTTCTGTACCAAATCCAAAAAATAGAACAATTATTACGGTAATTGTTTTTTGGTACAAACAATTTACAATTACAATTTACAATTGTTTGTAATTATTTACAAGATAATAGAATTTCTAACAAAAACACAGATAAGATGAAGCAGTGGTAGTGAGGGGCCAAGAAACAGACATGAAGGAATCTGTTACAGATAGAGTAACTTGCTTTTATTACTGTAAATATTGCCAAGAAATGAGATTAAAATGAACAGCAAAGAAATGTTCATGTGGGACAAACAACGGTGATCAGTGATTGGTCATTGGAAACAAAGCTGATTAGTCACTGGTTGTTGGAAGCAATGGTGATCAGTGATTGGTCATTAGAAACAATGGTGATCGGTAATTGTGTTTTGGGAACAATGGTGATCAGTGATTGGTTGTTGGGAACAATGTTCATCAGTGATTGGTTGTTGGGAACAACGTTGATCAGTAATTGGTTGTTGGGAACAATGTTCATCAGTGATTGGTCATCAAAAACAATGGAGATCAGTGATTGTTGGAGACAGTGATGATCAGTGATTGGTCATTGGAAACAATGGAGATCAGTGATTGTTTGTTGGAGACAGTGATGATCAGTCACTGGTTGTTGGAAACAATGGCTCACATAAGTGCAACACAGTCAGGCTTTACACACTGGTGGTGAGTCAACTAAAAGTGCGCTGTCAACTTCTATAGCCAGTAGTTGTGATGTGAGCTGGAGAGCCGTATCGAGTGCAGGACAGTTGCTACAGTCTCTAGATTTGTCTGTAGGCTATTTTTTTGGGGTAGATTTTAAAAACCTTATCAACACTGCTGCATCTGATACAGTCATATCAGTGCCACTCACACTACCATGTCAGTGCTTTATTGAGAATGATCCACCACTCAGATAATATCTGATCAGCAGTGGTCCCGTGCTGGTGCCTTTTTTGCATAGCAACAGATGATTTTCACTCAGTAATTTTTATACTTACTTAAAAATTTGTTGTAGCTAATAAACTAGGAACTCAGTATGGGGATCTTAAGAACCCAAAAGACTTTAGTGTTAGATCCTTTCTATGGGGCATCCAATGTTATCCATGAAGATTGATATCCATCTTTAATGTTTTATCAAGTGTGTTTCTGCTTGGATGGAACAAAAACCTGCAGCCTTGTTGACCTTTTGTGAATATTTAATGGCCATTGAACTAGAAGTTCAGCGTGGGAAGATCACGCAATGCACTCACTGTTCAAGTGGTTAACATTGTGAGAACACTTTTACTAGGCGACTGGGAAATATGGTCTTCGGACTTAAGCTAGCTAATGGCTGAGTCTAGCAATGTATCTAGCTAGCATGTAGCAGGTTGTTTAAACAGTATAAACTAGACAAAACTGTTTATCAAACATGTTGGTGAGTTACTAAGAAAAGAATAAGTAAGACTAAAACTTTACAAAGCATCGACTTCCCATGGGTTAACATCAGGTCAACATCAGAACTCCACAAGAGTGATGCTTTCATGTGGAATCTTCTAGAAAACATGTTAAACACAACCCAGTATGAATGTAGAATAAGACTGGACACCCTTGTTTTTAGAAACTTTGAAACCTTTCTGCATAATGTAGTCCATGATGTAACTGACTCCACCCCCCCCTCCCTCAGGCGAGAACATGACCGTTCTAAACACGGCTGATTGGCTGCTGGGCTGCAGCTCTCCGCCCACTGCCCCAAGTACGAAGGACTATGGTATATTGCATGTGTGTGTAAAGTGAACATACTTAGAGACACTGTGTTTTAGCGTATGCTGAAGTGTGTTGTAAAGCTGCAGTATATACACACAGTATATACGCTATACTGGAGGACAGTATAGACACACTGTTGGCTAAAAAGCTGTAAAGCTCTTTGTGTGATGTAGAAAGGCTTTGGTGTGGCTGCTGTTCATACATCATACGACTGTTTTAAATTTATGGCTCTTTTACGGTAGATTTTATTTGATTTTAATATCTTTGTTTCCCTCAGTAAAGACAGAGCCGCTGAACAGCAGTGAAGCAGTCAGCACAGCAGGAGATACAGGGCTGGACACTTACACAGGGTCAGGTAAGATATCACACACACACACACGCACACATGGACACACATGGAATACCTTGTGTAACCCTGTGACAGAACTTGCTGAAAGCTTTAAGGCCTCAATCTTTGTCCTTGGGTTAACGTCAGCACAGCATTGTCTCTTTATTTAGCTGCATTACACACACAGACATACATACACACAAACAGACACACACAAACAGACACACACAAGCAGATTCAGAACTTCTCCAACCATCCATCCCCCCTGCAGAGAGAGCTGAGGCCCATGCTCCAGCTGACAGAAGGGTCTGATGTCTCAATAGTGAGAGACAAAGAAATGTGTGTGTGTAGGAGAGAGATGTTTGCATGGTTTCATATAGGAGTGTGTTAAAGAAGTTTATGAATCCATCCATCTCACAGTGGGAAGGAATTGCTAAACTCAGTTAAGAAAACGTATCTAGTTTATGAAGTGCCTTAATATAGAATAGATATGTACTGCAGAACGAAAGTGTGGACTCACATGTCATATTTCCTTCAACGCTCATGGGTTTATTCAATGAAAATCATATGCAGTATCAAGCTATCCAAAAATACCTTTATATTACTTTTATTTTTAATAAATAATTTATTTATTTAGTATTTCAGGAGTTTCAGGGAAAGAATTGTATCTTGATAGATGATAAATAATATATAAATAATAATTTATCATAAATGATAAATAATAATTTCTCCCACTAAGGGAAGGGGCGGGAAAGGAAGGAAGGAAGAAAGGAAGGAAAATGAAGTGTTAGCATTATGACAAGAGACAAAAGAGATAAGATGGAAATGAAAGGAAAAGAAAGAGAGAAATGGCATAAGAAAAGGAAAAAAAGGGAAGAAATAAAAGGGAAAAAAGTAAGGAAAAGGAAGTACTAGCAAGGAAAAAGAAAAAAGGAGAGTAAAAAAGAAGGAGAGGAAGGGATGTAGGAAAGAAAAAGAATAAAGAAAGGAAATGAATGGATGAATGGAAGAAAAGGAGAGGAAAGCAATGAAAAAGGAAAGAAGAAAATGGGGGAAAAAAGGAAGGACAAGGAAGTGCTAACATCATGACAAGGACAAGAGAGAAGGCAAATAAAGGAAAAGGGAAAGGAAAGGAAAGGCTCTGGTCCATTTAGGTCAAATTAAATCAGCAGAGAAAAGGAATGGAATGGGGGGAAATGGAGAAGAAAGAATGGAAGGTCATTTTTGATATCGTTAATTTAATAGAGAGAAGTTCATTCTTTTTCTTCTCCTTTTATTGAATGAACAGAAAAGACAGTTAACTGTCAGTCAAAAGAGTGTGTGCATGTGTGTGTGGGTTTACAGCTTTTGGCAGATGCTCTATGAGAACAAGTTGTCCAGGATTCATGTTCTGCCCTGCAGATTTGCTATTCAGTAAAGAATGTATCAAAGTGGAGCTGATAGATGACACATGTTGCGATTTCCTGCTGGATCTTGATCCAGACTCTGTGTGAAATGTGATTTATTGATCTAAACTGATACCACTTGTGATATCATTTTTTTTATTATGTGCAGTTATAACCAGCAGTGGATTCAGTCCTCGACCTGCACATCAGTACTCACCTCCCCTTTATCCTTCCAAGTAAGGAACTATTCACACACACATCAGTTTCGGCTACTCTCATGTTCCCTGGCCCGCAGGCATGAAATATATCCACTCACTCTAACAAACATCACACAAGCAGATCCATGCAAATATGTTTGAGAATCCTGATCTGTTTGATTGACAGGCCTTATCCGCACATCCTGTCCACACCTGTGGCTCCGCCCATGTCTCCCTACACTGGCCAGTCCCAGTTCAGCAGCATGCAGCAGTCTACGGTGTATACACCATACTCTCAAACCACACAACCTTACGGCCTCTCCACCTATGGTAAGCTTTCCCTCCTCTTATATATTCTATTGGTGTCTGTGTAGCTTTAACTTTGTCTCAGGGCTTTTTTTAAAGGTAACAGTTCTTGAACTATTACAAGGGAGACATTATATTAATATTAATAAGCTGAACAGTGAGACAAAAGTTGATTATGCACATAATGTATAAACTTGCTTACCATGAGATACAACTGTAAGTGCTTTGTTTATTCTTTTTATTTGCTTGTGCTGAAGTCCTGGTAAAGAACTACACGACCCACAATTCTATTCTCCAATCAGAAATGTTGCTCAAATAGAAATAGGACTAAACACTTTCAAGTGGCTATGGTGAGGGATTTTGGGAGGTGGAATGACACCAGAGGAAACCCACATGAGAACATGCAACAGTAATTCCACAGACAGTAACCCAATATTTGCCCAGACAGTAGTACCCCAGTTTGAACCTGGGACCCTGGAACTATGAGGCAGCAGCATAACCCCTGCACCATCATATACCACTCTCATAGCTCATTCTGTAGCTAATCTTCCTTGATTATAATATGTAATTTAAACTGATTAGTGTTGTTAGACAGCTCCCCCTCTTGGTGATGATTTCTTAAACCTCCACACTTGCCACATGATAAGCAGATTTTCATCGCTGAGATTCACCATCTGCACCTGTTGCTGCCTTCAAACCCTGTCGGAAATATGGCAATTATGAAGTGAGTGCACTTTAAAGGCCATCTCAATGTCGTAACTCAGGAGCTTGTACTTTTCGGTGAGCCTCGATTTTCTGAGTATTAGGCGAGTCAGTAACAAAATGTCACGGCAGCTGCCAATGTGAATGTGGCGTCTACAGCAGATGGTGAAATTGAAGTGGAAATTTTGCATGTGTTCAATACAGATGTAGTTGCATTTTCTATTCAGCAGGTCAAAATTAACTTCTTGTTGTTGATGAAAATCAAAAGACGCTTTCTATATGCCACTTGAACACACACCACGTCGTAATGACGTCCTCAGAACTCAAACAGACGTGTTGACTTTAGCTGCTTCGGTGAGAACTTATGTGTTATACTTAAGTTCTCACTGAAGCTGCTAAACTTAAGTAGCTAGCTATCTTGGTAGCTACATGACTCCTTTAAAAAATAGTTAGCTAGCTAGTCAGTGTCTAGAATCTCATTTTTGTTTGGGTTTTCCCAGACCACCTCATATAACCATTTAAAGTGAAGTGTCTTCCCCTGATGTGTATTTGCAGCGGATTTAGGGGTGATGTTACCTGGGATAAAGACAGAAGGGGGGCTGTCCCAGACCCAGTCCACCCTCCAATCAGGGCTCAGCTACAGCCCAGGATTCACCACCCCCCAGCCTGGACAGACGGCCTACTCGCCCTATCAGATGCCAGGTAATTATAGGCTACAACTAACCAGCACAATAGCTTCAGTCCATCCTGCAGATAGATGTGAGAGTAATGAAAACTTGATTACCAAGATCTGCCAACATGGTCAGCTTGAGCCGCTGGATTCTCACAGTGTCCTCTCTCTCTCTTTCCCGCTCTCTCTATTTCACACACACACACCAGCATCAGGGTTTACATCCTCCCCTGGCCTCTACACCTCAAACAACTCCGTGTCCAATCCAGCCAACTTCAGCACACAACAGGTACTGTTACACACAAACACACACTTTGAGAATGATGACATCACTCACTAAAACAGGTCTAACTGTGTACATGATACACCCGCACAATCGTTCATCATTAGACATTCAGCCGGAGAAAAAAGCCAAACTGGAATGCTTTTGTTCCCCCGATGAATTTGGCAGAATAAACAAAGGAGTTACGGCTGTGCTGAAAGGAGAGGAGGGAGAATCCTGAGGAGGAACGGATGGGAAAATGAGTCTTCCTGAGAGCATTTTTACTGCACCATTCATGTGCTCGGAGATGTTAGTGACAGCTTTAGAGGCATCTGCTGTAAAAGACCAAACAGTGTGTGTGCACGTGTGGGTAAAGAACACCAAGGGATTCATAAAATGCTCCCATCAAATAGTCTCTGTGTTCCGGCCAGGACGCTTCGTTCCTTCATTTTCTCTCCATTCCTTTCTCTTTCTCTCTCATATTCTCATACCCCCTGGGAAAGTTGCCTTTTCTGCAGCTCTTCAAAACAGCTAATAGTTTGACCTTAAAAGTGCGTACAAGGTAATTTTTTATAAATTATGTAATGTTATATCACAGTGCTGTTGAATTCTCAATTCAGATTGGTCAGGTTTGTTAATGCACTCGTTCTAATATGTTATTATTTTGATGGTCAGACGTTCACATTAATTGAAGCCCAATGATAAGCCTATAATATATAAAATATATTTATTAAACAATGAAAACTTAAGCACTTTAACAAAAACCTGTTCCTTTCCTGCCATGATATTGCATTCATGATTACACACTTATGTGACAAGCTACTTTTTTCTTATTATTATTTATATAATAAGAATGACTTTATAGCTCTTAAAAATGTGATAATCAGAATGAACTTTTTTCCTGGACGTTATGTAACGTATCTAACGTATCTAAAAGTAACTCTAAGTGGATAAAAAGTACCACGAGTAATTCTTTAATTTAAAAAGTCATTGTTGCTAAATTGCTGTGGTATAAGAGGAATAAAACACTTCGGGAATGTGCTGTTGTTGGAAAATAATCAGTAACTACGGCGTGGTAACAGTAACTCTGCTTCATCACACCACCCTGGTGTTGATTATTTTTCTATAGCAACATGCCCCCAAGTGTTTTACACCTAACTTTTAAATTATACAATGCTGATCAAATTAGTATTCTGACAATTCAACCTCTTGCCATTAGGGTACAATTTGTTTGTTACAATTTGTTACTCAGTTCTTTCAGTGAGATTGATGCAGTTTGTTTCCTGAAACTAGAGATATCAGGCTAACTAGCCAGCCCCATTTTATTTATTTAGACCATTTCCATTCCAAAATCACACTGCAATGTAAATTTGTCAAAAATACGGAGTTTATCCTGCTGCCTGGTGCATTGCCCTCTCCAGTTTTTTGTATATAGACCACTGTTGGTGATGTAGAGAGTGTCGATTGGGGTGCGTTTTGAATCATTTGATTTTAGCAGGTTATTCAGAAGTGTAAAAACCGTAGGCATATTTATCACCGGGATTCAAAGGGTCTTTTTACTGACAGGAGGAACTTTGTTTGGTTCTGTGGTGATGTAGTACTTTGGCTCTTCCTCAAAGCCAACTCCAGTCCTGGATTTTGTAATCATTAGAAGGTAAATATACTGTTACCTTAATGTAACATGGTGTAATTGGTTGACCACAATGTCATCAAGATTGCTTGAGGGAGGTTGGAAAGATGTCAGACCCAACCCTCATCTGTCTACAGCTTACATTTCAAGGCTTTAATGCAGAACTCAAGTGGTTATTAGACTTCCTGAGCTGTAAGTGCTGAGTTGGTTTATTTCTTTAACCGTAGGAGTATCCCTCATATACAGCATTCGGGCAGAATCAGTACGCTCAGTATTACTCTGCCTCCTCCTATGGCTCCTATATGACAACCAACAGCACACTGGACACCACAGGCTCCACCTCCAGCTATCAACTGCAAGACCCCACCCCTGTAATCACAGGACAGGCTCCTGAGATGCACCCAGGTGAGTGATGGCCAATCAGGACATTGAGGATGTCTCTGCCAAGAGCTTGGGACTACTGGGAAATGTAGCTATCCCTGTGTTCCAGTATGGCACTGAATATGTCCTTGATGATTTGCTCACTATATCTCATACCACCTTTCCACTGACATGGTGCTAATGCTGGATCAGGGAACAGCATTTTTAAGAACCTAGCCATTTAGCCATTAATCGTATGTGGGAATTTGCTAATGAACAGCATAATGTAATGTTTGCACTGTTTCGATCCAGTTTCATTAGTGGTAATGTTGTTGCCATAATGATGAAATTACTTCGCTCAAATCCCTGACATCAGCAGTAAAGTGTTTTGGTGCTGTAACTGACTCACCTTTGCCTGAGAATGGTGGAAATGTGTGATATGGTTTGAGATCAGGAACCAGCACCTTGTTGGTGGAAAAGGACTATCCAGGACCATTTCACTACTTTATATCAGTTAAAGTGACATTTGTTATATAAACATGTAGACTCAATGGCTCAATCAGTAGGGTTTTTCATGCATTTAGGCGATTTTGAAGCGGGGCAGAGTCCTTCCACACCCATCAAGGAACTGGACGACCGGACATGCCGTGGGGGCGGGACTAAAGCCAGGGGGCGTGGAAGGAAGAACAACCCCTCCCCTCCTCCTGATAGTGATCTGGAGGTAAACCACATAGATTTACTCCTACAACATATAGAAATGAAGTTAATAAACTAGTAAATGGCCACACTGATGTTGCATATGCCAATAGCATTATCTCTGTAATTAAGGATACAGCAATATACGTACTGTATTTTAATATGTGTGTGTTTTACAGAGAGTGTTTGTTTGGGATCTGGATGAGACCATCATTGTCTTCCACTCACTTCTCACTGGATCTTATGCACAGAAATATGGAAAGGTATGCTTTTCCTTCTTCATCTTTTTCTTCTTCTTCTTCTTCTTCTTCTTCTTTGCTCATTCTTCTAATTCTTTCTTTCTCTCTGTCCTCATTTTACTCCACAAAAAAGCAGGAAAGAATACAGCAATTGCTTGCAAACTCTTCTAATGTTCTTCTAATGTTCAATTATTTGTGTGTGAGTGAATCAAGTATGATCTTTTTTCATCAACAAGGTAGAAATACCTAATTATGAACAGCTCTATGGATTTAAACCTTAAAAAGCTGATCATTAGCCACCAAGATCACTGTTTGTCTGGGACCAAGAACCGGTGATATCAGAAGCTTGGTTGCAGCCATTTTGCAATATTTCAGGCATTCTTTATATTATGAATTAGTAATGTGGTACAAATATGTAAATAATGTGGAGGAAATATGTACATTACATTTCTTATTTAGATTAATTTGGTTTAAAACATTAATTGGTGATTATCACTATGCTCATTCAGGAAGGGGCTGGCGTGGAAATTAGATTAGGGAGCGTGGGTTGCATAAAATCCTTTGACCGTGTTTCACTTCAAACTTCATTATACCATTAATGCTGCTTTAGTTTACCTCACCTTTTGAAATTCACCTCAAACCTCAAAACAACTTCAAGAAACAACCCCCAGCTCATTGAGGAAGTCTGATACATCATTATCTACATGAGCACTGAACCGTGTGAGGGTTTTGAAAATGATTGTTGCAAAAAAAAAAAAAAGAAGCAAATTTAAAATTTAAAACCACATCCCTGACACCTCTATTAGAGAAAAACTGGCAACCTCAGCAGTGTGAACTACACGCAGTTGATTAGTATAATTGTAAATGGCACACCATGGAAATCTACTTAAGCACCTGCATAACCCATCTCTGAATACCCATAACTTTCCTCATAACTTTCCTTTGGGACTTAATTATGTCTATGACAATATGTCTGTGCTGTGTGGAAACACAGAATAATTTGATAGTAAAATATGTTCACAAAACCAGAAGTAAGTTATACCTCACAACTTACATGATTTATTAGTAAACTATTTTTTTTAATCAAGTGAGCCACATGGGTAAAAGAAATTTACCAGTTCCCTGAAGAAGCACCAGCTCTGTATTAATGGAAAAGACATGCTAGTGATTATACTGACTTCTTTGACAGTGAGTTTGGGTAGACGTGTGAAGCGTTTGCCCTGTTTTCACACCTTCACTCATTTCTTGTCGTTGGTTCTGTGAGAGCTGTGGAGACAGCTGCATCTATTCCCAGCTGACGGTCTATTTCTGACAGCGCAGTGACGAGCAGGACCCTCCGATCTTAGGCACTTCATCAGCAACAGTGCCAAACCTGTTTCACTCACACGCACTCAGACACACACACACACACACACACACAAGCTGGGACGCATGGATTCACTTGAACCCACATGGAAAGTGTTAAACCAAAGGTTATTTGAAGAGGTTTTTTTTTTTTAATATTGTAAAGATTTTAGACAGACAGACATTTTGATGCAAATTATAATGTTACAGTAGTAGATACACAAAATGTTGCATTTAAAGAATACAAGACTGTGCTTCAGCTTAAAAGTCGAAAATAATTATTTTACAATTTCATAAATTAGACTAAAACTAAAAATTTAAAAAGTTCTAAAAACTTTACGAGGAACACAATGAATGCAAAGTGGGTCTCTTCACCAAGTAAACGAGTTCATTAGTAAGTTGAGACATCAGAATTATAAGGTGCTGACTATACAATGGTTTTAAGACACTCCGCCTCCCCTCTGGGTTTTTAGACAGCCTTCTCAATTTTTAAAAAAATATTTCTCCAAAGTTGTTGTGTAAAATTTCACACATATATTTAGGGTCCTATAAAGACTCGTTTACCTCATTCATAACTCAAATATTTTTTTTAAATAAAAATATCAGTTTGAATCTTATATTACTTGCTATTTAAATAGCTTGATCATCATCCCAGGACATGAACTATTCGAGTAAAGAGTAGACATTAAAAATGTATGCGTGTGTGTAGGTGTGTGTGAAAGACGATGAAAGACGAAGACACACTATTTTCTATTCTGGCTCCCCACTTTGAGGCAGTCAGCGTGCACGAAGCCAACTCACATGTGATGATTTTTACAGCTGAGAACCCCCCCTCCCCTTTCCTCTCCTCATTTTCCTTCTCTTTAACCCTGTCTCTTCTTTACTCTCCTGAGTTCTCCTCTTTTAAACATGTGTGTGTGTGCGTGTGTTCTGTCGGGGACGTGACATGAGTGTATGTGAGTGGGTTGGTGGGTTGGAGCGAGTGTATGTGAGTCTATCATCAACTGCTTAAACTGAAAGACACAGCAGTCTGAGGACAGAGGAGATGTCGGAGTATGTGAATTTGTGTGGGTGTTTAAAAAAGACAGATTTATCTCAGACCAGGATAATAAAATTGAAACATTTCTAAGCGTCTGAGTGTTTTTTTTTTTTTTTTATCATGCTATGTCGGTGATAGAGATGATGATGGTGATGCTCAGGAATGGACAAATAATAAATTATCTAAATTAGCTAGCACACTGGACAAGTAAAAGTTTACTGCCAAGTCTCATGTTTTAGTTGCCTAGAAACCTAACTGACTAGGCCAGAAAGTGGTAGCTAACACAATGTCCTAATGTAATAACATATGGCAAGCTAGTTTGCTAGTTATGTGAATTAATAGGCTACAGACTAAGGGAAACAAACTTTATGATAGGGAGAGTCCTAGTCCGTAGAATCCCTAATCCTTATTCTCTCCTGAAAGTTTTGATGTCACAAATTGTGTCTGCGCCCTCAAGAAAAAGTCACCAAGATGTAGATGAAAGTTTCGGCTATGAGCTGCGCTCTTCTCTCCTCTCATCACAAGTAAAATATTAAGGCTAGCATCTTTATTTTTCTTTGTAGGTTTAACTGTAAATGTGACGTATTGTTTGCACTTACCTGCACATTCCTCATTTTGAAAAGATGGTAATACTGTCAACTAGTTTGCCCCTTGGCTGATGTGTGTAGTGCAGCAGGTGGATACATTTGGAATGAATAGTTCATGTCATATCTATAGCATCGCTGTAGTACTTTTGGCCATACTTAAGGAAAATTTTTGTCAAGCAGAAGTAGGGTTTATTTTTCTTTCATTTCTTGGTAAATCTACAATACAGAATAGATTGGACATGAAATCTGCTTGTCCTAGGCACTGGTTTGTCCACCAGTGATGATGATGATGATGATGATGATGATGATGACGGTTTTCGATTTCTCTGTAGGATGCTCCGATGGCAGTGACACTGGGTTTGAGAATGGAAGAGATGATCTTTAATCTTGCAGACACGCATCTCTTCTTTAATGACTTAGAGGTAATCCCTCATGTCCTCTTCCTCATTTTAGTGCACCACTTCACTCTGTACTTACACACTCTGCTTTCTTCACTGATAAATATATGGGTCAGAGATGAGATGTATCTTTTTTGCATGCAAACCTTGTACATTTTAAAGACAGCTATTAATATGCATAAATATTATTATAAATGTTCCGCTCGTACGTTGCTGCTTCTCATAAAGTTGTTCACAGGAGAAAAAAATACATATTAAAGGAGAAATAAAGGTATATAATGCAAAATTGCAATACTGTTATGAATAATAGTATATATTAGAATTCTAACATCTAATGTTTTAAACTACATTCACAATAAAAAGTACAGATTAATTTTTTATTTGACACTATTTGTCTTTAACCCGTGTGTGTGTGTGTGTGTGTGTGTGTGTGTGTGTGTGTGTGTGTGTGTGTGTGTGATTTTAAGCTTTTGTCGCCCCCTGGTGGATTGGTGGATTTTGTTAAGGCCTCACCTGGGTCTTTCACCTGTCACTGACATGAGTGTGTATATGTGTGTGTTCTCTGCAGGAATGTGATCAGGTGCACATTGATGACGTGTCATCAGATGATAATGGACAGGACCTTAGGTGTGTCTCAAACGCCACTGTGTTCCCCTTACTGCAATGCAGTGTTTGCCAAAATAGTGATCTGTGATAGAGATAAGAACACTGACTTTACATCGCATTTAAAAGAATAGTTCAGCACATTTACACATTTGTTTTGTAATCCAAATGTAGTCAATAAGCCAAAACATATTTGGTGTCTGATGTTTGAAGCTTTGTATCTGAGCTACAAGAAGTCTGTCTAGCCATATCTTTTTTGTGAACTTTAATTTTTTGGAAATTTTTTATTGAAAAGATTTTTGATGAGATAGACTTCTATTACTTATTACACTCCAAACATATCATGGAGTAAACTACATTTATGCTAAATAAAAATTTCTTATTTTTCATGAACCATTTGTATAATACAGTACAATTCTGTATTGGATTTTAATACATTCAGATACTGTTACCACTGAAATGCATTGAGGATGTTTAAAACATGACTGTTATTGTTATTATCGACAGTACTTACAGTTTTGCCACTGATGGCTTCCATGCAGCTGCGACTAGCGCAAGCCTCTGCTTAGCCACAGGCGTCCGGGGCGGAGTGGACTGGATGAGGAAGCTGGCCTTCCGCTACAGACGAGTGAAGGAGTTGTACTGCACGTATAAAAACAACGTGGGCGGTAAGCTCCTACGATCTGACCTCTACGACTGAAAAAAACCTTTCACAGGCTTTCTGAATGCTGCTGTTAGCAGGTGTGAACAGTAATATTAAGTTTTAATTTGGAGAAATTAGATAAAAATAATGTCATTATTTTGTCATCAAATAGCAGAAATAAAGCTTCTACAAATTGAATACCTGTTCTTTAGTCACATTAACTTACACACAATCACCTTTCCTGAATCACATTGTGGGTGCCAAAATAATCAATTTACAATCAGACCATCCTTTATTCTTTTGTTATTTATTTATTTATTAATTTTAGTTAAAGACATTTTTCCGTGTTACATGTAAAATAGTTTCTGCGTATTTTTACATGTGCAGACCTGCAGTAATTCAGGGCCTTATTAATGCAGAATACCTGAAACCTGAGTGTTTGAGACTTTGGTGAAGGATGCATCTTTTTTGGCCCGTTTCCTCAGGGCTCTTGGGTCCGGCTAAGAGAGATGCATGGCTTCAGCTCAGGGCCGAAGTTGAGGCTCTGACGGATTCATGGCTCACCACCGCACTCAAGTCCCTGTCAATCATCAGCTCCAGGTCTGCCCACTAATATATCATCTATGTATGCTGAACGCTGAATATACATACATACACACACACACATGCACACATATATATATATATGTATAAAACTAGTTAGCTATCCAGCTTCTTGTACCTTCATGTGCTCTTTCAATGATTCATTCATGATAATAGTCTATGACAATGAATCTAACTAATAAATAGCAATACAATACAGGGGCCCTACACAACTTCAGTAGTTTTTGTAGTGGTTAGAAGCAGCACTAGAAAAAATGATACATTTTCTCTCTCTCTCTCTCTCTCTCTCTCTCGCTCTCTCTCTTCCATCAGGAGTAACTGTGTTAATGTCTTGGTGACTACGACACAGTTAATACCAGCTCTTGCTAAGGTGCTGCTCTACAGCCTGGGCTCGGCTTTTCCTATCGAAAACATCTACAGTGCAACTAAAATAGGTGAGTCACCAGAAATATACAGCAGTGTAATCTCTGAATCAATGTCATGCACTTCAGTAAACAAGTCTTTAGGTCCCAAATGGCACACCAGCCTATAATGATGAGGCCAGGGTTCCAAGACACCATAACTGTGAAATATGGCCTCTCTCTCTCGACTGATGATCACTAGCCAATCGTGTGTGTCTGTTAGCTTATATATCCAGAATAGGGCAGTTAGGACTTTCCTCTAAGTGTGTTCAGCTGATTAATGACGTTACATGAGTAGCGTAACATTATGATGAGGTGGAGAAAGTGAGTCATGACCAGGTCACTCTGATCTGTTTTGATTTATGATTTAATGCTAAGAGTCTGTTCTACAAACACACACACACACACACACAGTGCGCCACACTTGTTATGTTTTCCATGTGGATTGTAAAATCAGGGTGCCTGGAAGGTCAAAGATTTTGTGTGTGTGTCAGTATGAATCCATCATTCTTTATTTTTTATGGAAAAATCCTTTTCTCTCTCTGGCCTCTCGTTTCTCTTCTCTTCCTACATGCTTTCTTTTTGAACTTCTGTTCATCCTCTCATGACCGGTGAAGCCTCTGTGTGTCGGTGGTATGTTTGTACATGAGCTTAAGGCACTGCCATATTTTCCACAGGTAAAGAGAGCTGTTTTGAGCGTATAGTGTCCAGGTTTGGCACTAACATTACATATGTAGTGATTGGCGATGGGCGCGATGAGGAGCACGCGGCCAGCCAGGTAACTTTCACGACCTTTGACCTTTACACCTCTGACATCTAACCCTGTTTATTATTGCAGGAAAAGAGAGTTGCTTTGAGCGAATAATACAAAGGTTTGGCAGGAAGGTAGTGTATGTTGTTATTGGGGACGGTGTGGAAGAGGAGCAGGCTGCTACCAAGGTAACGACCCCCAACCCGTGACCCAGAAGCAGTGTGTGCCCCCCTTCCCCAAAGTGGACTTCCTCCCTGTGTGTGCTCTAGCAATGCTTTACTTTAGCTCACACTGACACACTGACAGCTCATGTGCTTGAAATGTGTTGTTTCTGTGTTTTCTGTTTATATGCTGGTGATGGTAATGAGTGCATTGATTTGCCAGTTTTGCATCTTCTTTTGCATTGTTGCAACCTGGCAATCATGCAACAGCTTTCTAGGTTGCAAAACAGAGCTATTCAACCAAGGGTCATAACGTAGAGCTCTTTGAATTACAAAAGTATTTTGGCCCATATTCCTGCTAAGTAGCATTTTGACCTGGTTAAATGCCTCTGTTTTAGAAAAAAAAAGTGTATTTCACATTGTATGTGTGTGTGTGTATGCAAAGTCTATTTTTTCCTCAATGTCTGAGAATTTGCAGCATTTTTACAACAGCTAACAAGCATTTTTCAATACTAAGATCAATATTTCAAAGCATTTCACACTAATTTCGCAGCCTAATTTCCAAACGTTTGCACAAAAAATTTATTTTACAATACTAAAGTGCAAAATTTTCAGATGGACAGCAATTTGTTACAAATACATTTTAAGGTCACAAATACATTCTAAGTCAAATACATTCTAGTTCAAATATGTTCTAAGTCAAATACGTTTTAAGTCAAATACACTCTAAGTCACAGATACATTCTACATCAAATACAGTCTAAGTCGAATATATTCTGAGCCAAATACTTTCTAAGTCACAAATGTATTTATATATTTCTGTAAAACACTATAGAAATACAATTGAATTGAATTGAATTCTAAGTCACATACATTCTAAGCCAAATACATTCTAAGTTATAAATACGTATGTGTATGCCTTGTTGGTGAGGTCAGTGGAGAATGGCCAGACTGGTTCGAGCTGACAGAAAGGCTACAGTAACTCAGATAAACACTCTGTACAATTGTGTTGAGCGGAAAAGCATCTCAGAATGTACAACACATCGAACCTTGAGGTGGATGGACTGCAACAGAAGAAAGCCACATTGGGTTCCACTTCTGCAAGGCAAGAACAGAAAGCTGAGGCTGCAGTGGGCACAGGTTCACCAAAACTGGACAGTTGAAGACTTGAAAAACATAGCCTGGTCTGATGAATCTCGATTTTTGCTGAGGCACACAGATGGTAGGGTCAGCATGAATCCAAGGACCCATCCTGCCTTGTGTCAACAGTCCAGGCTGGTGGAGGTGGTGTAATGGTGTGGGGAATGTTTTCTTGGCACACTTTGGGCCCATTAATACCAATCCACAGCCTATTTGAGTATTGCTGCTAACCATGTGCATCCCTTCAAGGCCACAACTGACCCATCTTCTAATGGCTACTTCCAGAATGATAATGCACCATGCCACAAAGCAAAAGTCGTCTCAAACTGGTTTCATGACCATGACAATGAGTTCAATGTTCTTCAGTGGCCTTCCCAGTCACCGGATCTGAATCCAATAGAACACCTTTGGGATGTGGTAGAACAGGAGACTTGCAGCATGAAAGTGCACCTGAAAAATTTGCAGGAATTGCGTGATGCGATCATGTCAACATGGACCAGAATCTCAAAGGAATGTTTCAAACATCTTGTGGAATCCATGCCATGAAGAATTGAGGCTGTTTTGAGAGCAAAGGGAGGCACTACCCAGTGTATAGTGGCATAATGTATATTTTAGAGACGGGCAAAGTAATTGCATTTTGATGGATGAAAAACAAGTGACATATTGATGAATCATATTCAATTTCTCAGTTGATATGACCTGACAATGTAAAAACAATAGTCTGTTTTGATTTTTATGCTTTTATAACACAAGGTAAAGACAGCTTTGCCAAACCTTTATAGGCTGTCTAGATTTTCACCAGGGTGAAGGGTTTTGATACACCTTTCCAAGAACGTAGAAAAGACATCCAGTGTTCAAAATGTCAAACTTAATATGAAGCATAAGGCGGGTTATTTAGGGACCGAATCAAGGCAGACCAGAACTTAAATAGACAAAAAATGTCTTCTCATGGGCCAATTTAATTCAGGCCAGGTCAGCACAATAATATACATCTCTATATGTGTTTTTCTATATGAACCAAACAATAAACTAAATTAAATCAAAACAAACTAGAGAAAAACTGCAATACCTTATTACCTCAGGATTTACCTAAAAATAGTGCCATGCTAGCTGTTGCTTGCATCTCGTATTATTGTGCTCTGATAATAAACTAGCACCAGTATTATGATAGAATTAGCTTATTTTGAGATGTTTGAGCTGTGTGTGTGTGTGTGCGCCGACACGTGAACAGTTTTGAAAAAAGTGAACTCAGTACTGAAAAATACTTGTTGGCAATTGGCAACCTGTTTTTCTCAGTTCTGTGAGAAATGTTTACATGCTGATATTCATAAAGGGTTTGTGAGAGGTTTTAGCTCTGCTAATTAGCTTTGTAACGCACACAATATAGAGATGGATTTGTCAGCACTTTCTTTGTCAGTGTTCCTCGTAATAATAAACACAAATAAGTTACAAGCCTTTTTATAAACCCTTTATTGATATGTGATTGTGGGTAACTTAGAGTGTCACTGTTCTCAGCTTTTCCTGTCTGTAATTGTGTGATAACTGCCTGTTGGGTTTCTGGTTACAGTAGTGGGCTTCATAAATAAAATTATAGCCTCGATTTTGAAACATTCCAGCAGTGTATATAGTAAAGTAACTGTCTATAGTAGTAAAGTATAACTACATGTGGACAGGGTTGCATGAACATTGGGCCTCATTTATCAAACTGGATAAAAATATTCGTATCTTAGGAGAGCTCCTGAGTTTGTAATTTACATACATAATATTACATATACATATTTTATATTATATTACATATATGTATTTTATATTGTATGGATTACTTTGTCAAGTTTAAATAGCTTATCTATTTCATAGATTTCTATTGCATACACAAGTTTAATGAAAGATTTGTGACGCTTCACGTTTCTTGACTTCACAGAAAGCAATTCTATGCAAGTGCATAAATTAAATAAATAAGACTGGCCATTCATTTAGGGCAAAAGTAATGACACCCTATAAAAGGAGGAGGCATTAGTAGTGAGTGTCTATGGTAGCCGACATGCTGCAATGGCTGAGCTTTTATAAATCCAACTGGAATTTTTGGTTTGCTTTGGCCTACGAAATCTTTTACATACAACTTTACTAAAAGATTGCTAAATGGGGCCTATTGTTGTCAATGGTAATATAGGGGATGTAATACACACCAAGTTGCCAGTTTATTAGGTCCACCTACCACATAGGGAGGTTTTTCTGACTGTAGAACATTTTTTGCTATGCAGTCCACTACAACTCATCTTCTCCATGCACTATTTGTGTCAGTCCTCATTGAGCTCTACATTAGTGTCAGTTTCAGACCACAGGACGCTGATGGTTGAGTGTAGGTACAAGGTAGATTTACCTAAAACACTGGCAACTCAGTATATACAAATGGGTGATGAATTAAAGGAAAAACCATTGGTTCTGTTATTAATTTATGAATTATTTCTGACATGGTACGAGTCCACTTGTCTCCTTAGAGAGGAGAGCTACTGGAAATAAATACAAAGTTCTTCTCACTGATTCCCTTTATCCTATGATGAAACATTTCTATCCTGCTGGGAGTGGGAATGATGTAAAAGATATGCCGTGAGATCTTATGAGTCGTCACCAGATTTTAACCAAATTGAAGAACTAAGGGAGATTCTGGAGCGATGTGTTAGACAGCGCTCTCATCAAACAACAACTGAGGGAAAAGTTTTGAACTGTGTTCATCACTCCAGTGCAGTTTCAGAGACTGGTGCCTTGTTGTGGATCAACACCATACTGAGACACTATATATATTGTTTGTTTGTTTTTTTCCTTTAATTTGTCACCTGGCTGTAGGTGTATTTATAGTTTGTAGGGTTTCTCTGTCTCTCTCTCTCACACACACACACACACAAACACATTTTCAGTTTAACCGATATCTCTTTCTTTCCTCACAGCACAACATGCCGTTCTGGCGAATATCCAGCCACTCGGACCTGCTCGCCCTCCACCAAGCACTGGAATTCGAGTACCTGTAACGCTCGACAGCTGTATCATAGGCCTCTTTTTGTACAACTATTTAAGAACAACATTACACTGCAGTCTCCTTTTATGTTGGTTTGCGTCCTCTGTCTTTTTAATTATGATTTCTCTGGCTTCTGAGATAACTCTGCACTGTCTTAAAAAGACTCGGTCTGTCTGGAGAAAGGGGCAACAGGGGGATTTTAACGCTCAAAACGGGCTCATCAAGCACTCACAAAAGGTCTTACATTATATACACACTGCATTTCGGTGGGATCTTCATTTTTCCGAGACAAACAAAACTGCTTCAATGTCCTCTCTATTCAGAGGAGCTTCAACCCCATAGTGCAGTTTTCCTCTGATATAAACCAATAGATCTGTACAATCTAGCATAGATTAATTAATAACTCATGTAAATTATTTTACAGGAA
Organism: Pangasianodon hypophthalmus; assembly: GCF_027358585.1. Taxonomy (NCBI): domain Eukaryota; kingdom Metazoa; phylum Chordata; class Actinopteri; order Siluriformes; family Pangasiidae; genus Pangasianodon; species Pangasianodon hypophthalmus. The sequence goes on from NC_069725.1 coordinate 5,170,708, forward strand.
CTCCATTTAACATTAAAGACTGTGTTTGCATTTTTTTTTTTCATTTGGTCTTTTTGTAAGTTTTTGGCAAAGAAGTATGTGTATAATTTGTCGTGCCTTATGAACTGTTTTGTGTGGGGTTTTTTTGTTCATTTTGAAAATGTATGTAGATGAACAACAAAGACTGAAAATGAAAGATTGAACACTCTACATTTGTTTTCTGTTCATTTTGCAACACTGACATAAAAAAGATTCCTGAGCAAGATCTTGGCAAGAAGACTAAAGGGTTTTATCTTCGGTAATAAAACTGCACAGCATTGCATCGCAACGCAGAACCTGCTTGTGCAGAAAAGAAAATAGACTTTCGAAAAAGACGTACAGCATATAAAATATGTCCTGCTACACATACCAGTAAAATCAGCCATTAGAAACATTATGTAATGGCCTTTAAGTCTTGCACACAAGATTAGCTACCTCACCCAACCCTCAGGCAGCTAGCTGACACTAAAACCTGTAAAACACCTCACTAACTACCCATACAGTGTAAAAATATGATTACTGAATATAATTTCTGAAATATTTTATATCACTAATTACACATTGAATAATAATAATACTTCCTCCCATGTTTGGCCTTAAAATTTCAACTTTCTTCACACTTACTGCCCATCAGCCAGACTGAGGCTTTCTTCATCCAGTTAGGTTTTGCTCAGCATGAAGCTTGTGATGAAGAGCATTAGATAGAGCGAACTTATTACCGTTGACTTACTCCTAGTGCGCTCATCGACAGAGCATTAGATCAACTTACAAGTGTGAAACTGAGCACTCATTTCAGTTTGTTTCCATAGTGAATCGGCTTTATTGCATTTTTACAGTCCTGACTGGACCATTAGCATGTTTATCTGAAAATAATTATAAAGTAAATGGCATCACCAAATCCTTATCTGAAGATAGGTGGAAGTTTTCATTACTTTCTCTTACCCTTGTAGAATTCAGGTCAGTTCTACAGGGTACATCATCCCCGGTTATAGCAAGCTCAACTACTATAGACCCAACTTCCCCCTCGCAACGAAACTTTAATCAAGAGGTGTATCCATTATACACAACTTGCACTGCATATCTATTAGGCAGGCTTATTGGCTTTTTAGAAGCAGTCATCTTTGTATAACACCTGCAATTGTTCAGTATTTGTACAGTTCAAGTAGCTACATTTGGCACAGCAACCATGTAGATAAAGACCAGCTGCTCAACATCAGTTATATTACCAAACAATTAAAAAAATACATTTATGTAGATTATAAATGCAGAGTGCTACAGGTATGTAGATTAAATTATTAAAGACAGGTAGATTAAATTAAATTAAAATGCCTATTATAATGTCAGACAATTTAAATTACTCCAATACCACATGGTGATTTCACCCAATCTGAACACAGAGCAAAAGTTTAAAATCAAGAGGCTTCACATCAAATCTCTTCAAAAAGTTTTTATTCGTTTCTTCATTTCTTTGATTTGAAGTACTCCTCGATGACATCCTTGGCTTGAGACTCTTTGCCGTAGTCCTGCAGAAGAAAAAGAAAATTGTGTGAATAAAATAAACAAAGGTGTATATTTTAAATACAAAATCAAATCCAGCTGTTGAGCTCTCATTCTTACTCAGCTCAATTATATGTGATTAGTTCCCCCATGAGAGAGGGGGAGACGAGATTACCATTTAACACAAAGCTGTCAAAAGCTTATTGAGAAATGATTCTTGAGTGTATCTGATTTGATGCAAATTTGACTTGACCTTGGAAAAATCCTGGAACTCAATCTAAATATAAAAGAACCTTAACATTCACACTGCTACTTTTTTATATATACGCTGGTTTATGCATCAACAACAGCAAGAGACTCTGACCTCTTATGAGCTTTAATCTGATTAATATTTGAAATCTAATGTAGCTTGTTGCCCTTCTGGGGACCTCAGACACCACGTTTGGATCCTGAGGCTCGTGATCCAGGCTCGTTCTCTCTCGCCAGTAAGAAAACAAAAACAGCCACATGGCACAGAAAGCCAGTGCCTGGACTCGATCTGGCTGACGCAGACCTGCTCTGAACCAACCCAGAGTTATGCTGGACATCTCAGGATCCTTCTGAGACAAGCTCACTGGTTTGAATTCATAGCCAAGTTGAAGAATCGCGCTCACCTTAACGACCACGCAGCTGCAGCCCACCACCTTGCGGGGTTTGCCCTCCCTGTCGATCTTGCACAGACCAACCCACTCACCAAGCTTCTTGTTGTCGTCTACCTGCAAGGAGAAAACACAGAGGCAGTGTGAGCACTCATTTCAGAAAGTCTGTACAACAAGTTTCAGGGTTACTTTACCAAATAAACATTTCCTAAAGGCTGATAGAGTAAGTCTGGCCATTTCATTCACCAACATTTAATGCAAATACACAAGGAGCACAAGTCCCATTCTGGAAAAGGATTTCCTACTCCAAACACTCGCGCTTGATAATTAGAAGTGTAACAATCTGACAATGTGAATCAATGCATCAATTTAAAAAGCAACTAACAAAATGAATTTATACAACAATCATAAGTCAATTACGACCAGTTATACACTACTTATTGAAAAGAAGGGAAAAAAAAAAAAAAGTATTCATAATTTTAAACTGACATAAATAATTCCATAGGCTAGCTAGGGGATCTGGTTTTAACACCAAAACTTAAAATAGCCCTTGTCTATGTAATCATTTGTAAAATCTGAACAAGTCTGTCACATAGCGATTGGCTACTAAATCAGTAAATCAGAGATTCGGTGATATCAAATATTGCCTAATGAATTGAAATCATACATCATGTGAGGTTTTCCTCCCTAATAATTAACCCATTAGTTGTATCAAGCCCACTAACAGTAGGGGAAAGTCTAAACTCTACAGGACGGTGGGTTCTCAGGAGACGGGCAGAGAATCCTCAAAGTTTTCATGCAGCTTTTTCTGTGATTTATTTATTTTTTTTTTTTTAAACACTATCATGATAAATTATAGCATAATACACTTTTCTAAAATTGCAGATAGTGCGATATCAGATAATTAAACTGATTAAATAGTTTAAATTGATTGCTTTCAATTTTTAAAACTGTAAAATATTTCAGTTCTCACTTTTCAGCTTTAATTTTATTTATTTATTTTCTTTGTAAATTAAACTTTTAGATACAAGAAATATCGTATTGATTGGAGTGTGTTAAACATATATAGTGATACACATCTTGTATCATATAAAAAAGTCTTTGAGGGCTGTGAAATATTTTTGGTCATATTCCCCGCCCGTCATGCACACCGAAGTACAGGTGGATTGTTCACGTGTCAGAATGGACCAAAGTCTTTAAAAGTATGATTGTTTTTTTGCAGAACTAAGTTAACGTGCACACACCCCAAGGCTACTAAACAGACAGCAGATACAGCCAAGGTACATGGGAATTTTGTAGTCCAGCTGAAGATTCAACCCTGAAACAAAATTTCTTTACACACAGCTCCTTCACAAGTACATCAGTGTGTCTCAGTAACAATTGGGTAACAAAGGCAATTTCCTCACTGGATTCAGTAGAGGGAGCCAATTATCATCACAGACACAAAAACAAGTCGTGTAGGAAGAACGCAGCTAAGCACTCGTACCTTGATGAGGTTGATCTGATGCTCGGCACACAGGGCCTCCACCAGCTTGACGTACATGGGCTCGTCGCAGTTGGCAGCGAGGACACACAGGTGAGCCTGGCGCCTGACAGGAGGGAAAAAACAACAAAAACAAAACAATAAGCCAAACTTCTAAACTCTAACCTGTCCACTGACAACTAATTAGCACCTCAGAAAGAAATTGGGTAACAAGTGGCAGTTTTCCTCAGAGACTTCAGTAGAGGGAGCCAAATTATCATCATAGATGCAGCTTGACTACATTTCCCAGCTAAGACCGAGGTTCTTACTTATCCAGAGCCTTGGCAGCCTCCCGGATTCCACGAGCGAGTCCGTCGTGGATGAGTGCGGTCTTCAGCACTTCGGGCAGGGCGGTGTTCACATCCATCACACCTCCGGCAGCAATGCTGTGCACAAAACAGGACAGGAAGTCATTACGAGGAGAATGCAACAACGCTGTGTGTTTACAGCCATGCTGTCCAGCGGCGTGCTCAGACCAGAAGTCTCACTCATGAAGAGAGTGAAGGGGTATCCGACTAAAGACCAAAAAAGTCATCACAGCAGCCGAGGACTGAACTTACACCATAAAGACACAATTTCAAAAGCAGGAAAAGTTCAAATTTCCATACATTTCCAATGATTTCATTCTAAGCAAAGCCGGCTTTACATTGTACAGTTGGGAGTTGAGTGGTCTTAAAACGCGCAATATTAAGAGTTCTCGCAGTGTCGAAAGTTTTTGGATTAAAATCTCAAGAGTGTGAGCCCTGCTATGACGCTCATCTAAAAACCAGCAATAAGTGGCAGCATAGAATTATACAAAACTCACAAGACAGCTACAAATACAGTAGAGGAAATGGTGAAAACTAAAAACATGGAATTAAACAGCAAATTGTGAGAAATTGTAGAAGCACGGAGAACGTCTTCGAATGTCCTTTTCTGAATCCATGAGTTTTCTATAGACTATACTGAGAACTTGTTTAGAATAGTAATTAGTATAGACGCTAATTTTCTTTAATCCCAGATCCATCATTAAAGGCTCTTTGTCGTATAATCTGACGTTATTACGCAGACTGTTAGAGAATTCAGCCACGGCATCATCTCATACAGATGTGCTAATCAAAGGCTGCTGAAACTGTAGTGTAAAACCAGCTTAAATCTTGCAGCATGGCAGCGTAAATAAACAAAAGAACAAATTTTGTATGGAGTCTCATTTTTCACATCAGGTAAGACTGAAATCCCAGATATTAAACCCTGCAGCACGGGCCAGGCTTAAATCAGCAACTTCTTTATGCTAACTGAGAGGTTGTTATAGATGGGTTCATGGTGGCATTGCAGGGGGTTCATGACAAAGAATTGTAAATATCACATTAAACAAAATTTTAAACACACATTTCTTAAATGTTAACATTACAATTATAAAAGATACAAGAAAAATAGTAAGAATGTTAATATAATTTCACAATGTTTTACCATTTATTACAAAGGTTTCACTTAAAGCTAATATACCTGAAGTCTCAAAGCAAGTAATAAGATGAAGGCATAAGTTGACCAAAAAAAGATTGGGGAAACCATGTTATAGATGATTTATAAAGACATGCTTAATAAATATACAACAACATACATAGCTAAGACATCTGAACTTATGACCTGAAACAATCAATATCAGTATCTAATGTGTCAACTAGTTTTAGGTAAAAATAGTGACCAGAATAGATGATTATTTGTGGAGTCTTTAGTTAGCTGGACTAAACTAGGGATTACCTTTCCTACAGGGATCATGCAGCAGTTAAAGAGCAAGTTAACCAGCTAACTTCAGTCACATAAGCATTTTGTTGTTACTGTTATGGATTTATTTAATCATTGTGCATGTGGGTGTGTAAATACACATATTACAACATATACATGAAGTACACAGGTAGTGCAAGTTCTTTTTATCCCATTTTGGTTACTGATTTCATGGCGCGAGCGCCGGGTGTGTAGCAGTCACGCTTACCCTTCCTCGGCCATTGTAGATTAGCGATGGATGTTGGACGTAAAATTCTGAAATGAGCACAAACAAACGCCGACATGTTAATATTTACTTCTTAGATTACACTCTGGAGCAGTTTTATTAAAGGATGATCCTTATTTACAGCGGATTGTCTCAGAGAACGGAAGAACTCACCCAATCGTCCCTCTGACAGTGGGTAAAAGAGGACGTCACAACCGCGACAACATTGTTTTAATGGCAAAAGGACCGGAAGGTGTCCTGCAAAGTGCCTGAAAGTAATGTTCTCGCTTTATGCGAAATTATTTCCCTAATTTTTTTTATCAATTGTATATAGTTGTTCTTACTTTCATTTTCTGGATTTTTTGTTTGAATTTCCTTTATTAAATCTAAGAATACGGTTATATTTTTAATCGTTATTTGCTCAGAGATTAATTGTTTATTTGCAGCACTAGTCGGCGCTCTACGCTGTTCTTCGTCACTTTGTGAGAAAAAATAAACACAAATGATGAACTTTATTTACCCTGAAGGACATTACACAGAAATACTAGAATGTTAGAAACAGAAAAGGTTAGAAAAACACCAAAAATAACTCATACAAGTGTTTCAGAGGAATAATTTATTCACTTGTGCTGTTACACTAGATTACAGGTTCCAAACCCTGGTCCTGAACATTTGCAATTCAATTTAATTTCACAACAAAGTAGTTTTACAGAAATCTGGATATAAAAGTTTCATTTAAATGTATCTCTAATGAGCAAGCCAGAGGCAACATGGCAAGGAAAAACTCCTGAGGCGATAAGAGGAAGAAACCTTGAGAGGAAATCATCCTCATCTGGGTGACACCGGACACTGTGTTTATATGTAATTCCGCTTCTATAACTGTATACTCAGTGCAGTTAGATGTAATCCTGAGATACCAGTGATCCTGACCCCTTCTGCTCCCCGGACCTGCCTGATCCAGCCTGCTTGGAGTTCTCATCTCCTGGAGATCACCCGCTGCTGCTGAGGATGGCCCCACATGGACAGCCTAAAGATACATGAGATTACTGTGGATGGTACCATTAAAAAACCATGAAGATGCCTTTGGACTGCAGTTGAGACTAACAGTTTTGCTACGATGGCTTTGGAATGCAGTTGATAGGAACAGTTTTGCTATGATAGCTTTAGGACTGCAATTCCCACAAAGAGTTTTGCACTCAAGTCTCCATCAGGGAACAATTTGATAACTTCAGCAAAATAGACTTCATGTGAAAACTATGATGAATTTCCTGGTTACACAATTGCACCTTTGACCATGTAGAACACACACAGTTGTAGAAGAAAATGATCTATAATCACACTATCTGTCATCAGCCAGATGAGGACAGGTTCCCTTTTGAGTCTGGTTCCTCTGAAGGTTTCTTCCTCATACCGTCTCAGGGAGTTTTTCCTTGCCACCATCACCTCTGACTTGCTCGTTAGAGATAAATTTGTAATGTATAAATTTAAAGTTTATATCCTGTATTTATATTTTTCTGTAAAGCTGCTTTGTGACAATGTCCATTGTTAAAAGCGCTATACAAATAAAATTGAATTGAGTATACTATAAAATCAAGCAGTGCTAGTGTTTTCTCTGCTCCAAACACACTTAATTCAATTAATGAGCCAATTAACAGCCCTTTCTGAGTCGAAGTGGATGTGTTAGAGCAGGGAAAACACTAAAATATGTACTACAGGGGCTACTTCAGGACCAGGGCTGGGAACCTGTTGGTTGTAGAAGGTTGCCTTGATATCTATTGTGTTGTTGATTGGCACTTTGTAAGTTTTTAAATTTAGTCTCTTGCTAAATTTACCTATTCTTTATATCATGGATGGGGACTGAGCGGTATAGAAGTGTGTCAGTGAGAGTTATTGTCCATATTGTTCAGTTGTTTGTTCTATCCTCCTCTCAGACACATTCACCAGTCTGTCGGGTTCCACCACCAATACAGGTCCAGCCTAGTACCTGTTGATCCTGTTAGTTTACTGCCTCAGAACACTGCTAGAGTGTAGAATGTGACACTTTCTCTCACTGGATGGTATAGTATAGTGGGTTGATAATAGCAGAAAATAGCAATCCAATACATTTTCATATTATGGATGATGGTCCAGGTTTTGTAGTAAACGGGACCCTGAGACGGAAATATTATGAAAATTGTCCAGGAGAGGCATGCATTAACCTGTCAAAATGTCTCAAAATTTCTACTGGCTGTTCCATCATGATATCTATTTAACATAACTGATCACCAAATCAATATTATAATGTTTCCTACAACAGTGTTGTTGAATTCTTGATTCTGATTCGTCAGATGTTGTTGATTAATTTTCTAGAACAGTTGCTCTGACAATAGTTCTTTCTGTAATTCAATTCACAGGTTTATATTAATGCACTCATTCTAATATGTTATTGTTAGTCCATATTAACTCGTTCACAGGGACTTGTACGGCAGACGCTCCACATAATCTCCACATAAGGCTAATAATAAAAAAGTTGCACTTTTATTATACTTATATATATACTTTTATATTATAATCATTGATACTGTGAAGTTTTCTGTAAGCAAATGTTTATTTAACATTTATGGAAGGAGTCTCTAATTTCACCACTTGTAACAGTGAGTAAATTTTCATTTCAGGACACTTTCACTTTCTCAGTAACATGACAAACTACATTTTTTTGTTTGTTTGTTTGTTTTGTTTGTTTTATTGTTGGCCCACATCACCACATCATTGATTATTTTCCTATAACTGTATGCCCTGTCATGTTTTATAACTTACTTAATGCTCTGCCCTACATTACATATGAAATATTTGACATTAAATACATAAAATATTAATTTTGCTAACAAACAAACTAAGCACATTAAATCAATATACAATATACCAGCCCTTGAATTTTTTTTATTTTTTTGCCAAAATAAGTGACTCACTGCTACTTTTAAAATGTCACACACCTATTACCCGTACATACAGGCAGGCAGATCACCTCCATGCATACACCAAACACTTCTCTCAGTCAAGCTGAGACCTATGTTCTGAGAACAGTGTGTGTGTGAGGTGTGGCTGTCAGGTGGTAATCATGTCAAAACCTGCCTACCTGGTCCTGGAGTAAGTTATTGCGGGTAGTGCATTCATAAACACACACTACACACACATACAGTAACACTTCAGTCTGCCGCAGCTGTCAGATTGTCTCACTACACTACACCATGTCTATTACAATCTACTTCAGCAGTGTCAGTGGCTCCAGAGAGGTAAAATACCAACATATCTTATTCCTTTCATTATGATAAATCGAGTTTTTCTCATTTGTATATTGTCATGTGTTGTCATGTGTAATCTCTTTCAGCCTGTTCTCTTATTCCGATTTTGTGCCAGAACTATGATATTTCTTTAACAAACCTTTAAACAAAACCTTTAATTTCTTCAAATCTCATTGATTCTTTCTGTCTGATGTGTCACTGTTTGGCTGTCACTTATCCCTGCAGGACCATAGTTTTGGTTTGGTTTACTTTCAGAATTCAGTATCAGCACAATGTGTTTCAGGGTGGGGTTTTCCTTTAAGAGTAGATTAGGGCCATGACATTATACAGGCATCATGATATACTGTGATAAAGAACTGTATAATCGTAACTGTTATATCACGACTCTGCAAATGTCAATCCCTAAGTTGAGCACATCACTTGAAGTGTTCTGATAAACTGAAAAGCAGAGAAAACTGAAATTCTACATTGTCTAATTGTGATCCTATTAACAGAATAGTTTTTCTAACCAAATCGTTTAACCCTGGCAGTGTCACTGAAGTGGATTATTTAGTACTGTTATGCCACGACATTCTGAAAACCATCATTTCATACTTTTTCAACCCAACGTAAATACTTCATAGCCATTAGTAATTTTTTAAAAAAAAGTGTTTTGTTTACATAGTATCTTCTAAAGGCCAAAGGTCGGTTTAAAAGCAATCATAAAAGTGTAAATAAAATAAGAATTCTAAAACAGAAATAATTTTTAAAAAATAGTATAAGGTACTTGGATAAACAGATAAAATGGTAAACGTATATGAACTGTTTTGAATATAATGCTAAGGATTTTAAATTGAATCTCCTCTCAGGTAAAGAAACAGCAGACTGAAATTTTCCAGTTCCTTGATTCGAAGCAAATCAAGTACTTTGTCAAGGACATCACTGTGAGCCCTGATTTGAAGAAAGAGATGAGGGACAAGGTTGGGAACCCCGAAGCCTTGCCTCCTCAGGTCTTTAACGGAAATAAATACTGCGGGGTGAGTTTCTTTTATACACATGTTCACGTGAGTGCAGACAGGAGTTCATCATGTTCATCACAGAGTAATGAAGGTTCAAACAAAGCATACAATTCACCATTTTTGCACTGAATTTTGAATAATTGAACATTTTTATCATTAAATCTTTCCAGGGAATTAATCTAAGCCTGGATAAAGTGTAAAAAGGCCACTGTGGGGGTTTGGCCACAGTGAGTAAAAAATCTGATTGGAAAATTGAATGTAGTACTTTAAAAGTGACAGGCAAGTTTTAGGCTATACATTACGCATGAATGCACATACACATGCAGCGTTGTTCACTTACTTTCCTGCGTACCTTTTGTACTTTTGGAGGATTAAAAGCTTTGTCCACAAGGGGGCAGGTTAGAGCCAAAACAGACCACACCAGCACCGGAATACCTTCTTTGACCACTTCCTCAAGGAAAACAGGTGAAGATGGTTGAAATGTTGATGAGGTTATGATAATGTGAATGTTAATATAATGGCAGAAACAGTGGCAGTGGTGCCATAATAAATGTATATAAACAAATCTTGTCTCATTGTATATTTCTCTTGTCCTGTTGTCACACAAAATGGCTGTTATGCATGCATTGTTCTGTGCACTGCTTCACATTCTATCCCTGCTGTTAAGTTAATATTACACCATGTGCGCATATTGCATTCTTTTTTTTTTTTTTTTTGGATTATGCATAATCAGATCGCCTCATGCCTGGGATAGGTTAGAGAAGATGAATAAATAATAATCAAAATACAGAATAAATGCAGGATACACACAGCAGCCGTCTTGCATATCCATAGTTAAAGGTAGGTATAACCCATGGTTTAGTGCATTGTAAAATACAACAGTCTATGAAGTTCCAGTATTTGTTTATCATGTAAAGGGGGCGGGGCTGTATGTTTAGGGGCGATTCCAAGTTTGTATATTCATAGATATGGAAACATTTTCTAAAAGTATAGTATAGTATTCTTTACTCTTTTCTGTTGTCTAACGACATTTACTGTAGATTCCATCCCTTACACAATTACTACACTTGATTACTACAGTTGTGAACAGTTGATAACTTCAACAAAATAGACCTCACGTGAAAATTATAATGAATTTTCCTGGTTGCACAATTGCACTTTTTGACCATATAATATATAGTTATAGAAGGGAATTATTTATAATTTACAATTTATAATAATGTATTTATTATTGATCGCACTATTTGTTGGTACCCAGATGAGGATGGGTTCCCTTTTGAGTCTGGTTCCTCTCAAGGTTTCTTCCTCATATCGCCTCAGGGAGCTTTTCTTGCAGCCGTCGCCTCTGGCTTGCTCATTAGGGATAAATTCATAAATTTAAAATTTATATCCTGAATTTATATATTTCTGTAAAGCTGCTTTGTGACAATATCCATTGTTAAAAGTGCTATACAAATAAAATTGAATTGAATTGAATTATTCAATCTAAATGGTCTTTAAAACAAGTTTTTGATGACTGTACGTTGCATTTACACTACTTCTGTCAATCACTGATCCTCTGATCATCCAGGTTTCATTGTCTTGGGCATGTCTTGGCTGTTATGGTATATATTACAGCAAGAAAGGGTGTGTGTTTGTTTGTGTGTGTGTGTGTGTGTGTGTGTGTATGTTTCACAAATGTTTGACAGTTGTTGCATAATATGTCTTTCCCTTTAAGCAAATAAGACATGATAACACTTTAAAAACACCCTTTAAAAACACAGTAAAATATACTCACCTCTTGAGTGATGGAAATTTAGAACATTGCATGACCACACACACACACACACACACACACATGCAATTGTAGTGACGAAATTTAGTAACTAATGCATTTACTGGAATGCAGTCTGGGCGCCGGAATAAGCCTCAGCCCATCACACACCCTGTGTTTAAATCTCAACTGTTTCTGATTCTGATCTGCAAAATAGACAGCGCTTAAAAACACACTAACAATTAAGTTGTAAGAAAATCAGTGTATTTAGCCTGTGTGTGTTCTCTGACTGTGTTTTTCTCCGCTCTGTGATCACAGGACTACCAGGCGTTCTTCAATGCAGTGGAAGATGGCAAGCCGGAGACGTTCTTCAAACTATGAGTCAAAAAGAGGACTTTATTTGACTCTTAAGCTTATCTTTGTGCAATAGACAGCTCAAATCCATAAAGCCCAAATGTTGCCACATGAACGAATTTATACACTTGCAAATTTGGTTTCCTGTAGCTGATATGTGTGTGAATTTGGGAACAAAATTTAAATGGGTTAAAGAGTTAAAGAGGTTGTATTAGTTTGACAACAGTACATTTATTCAGATTGGATTCATTTCTTTAATTATATATATTTAAAATGTAATCAATGGATGATTATACAAATCATTCTTTTAAGTACATTATTATACTTAGACTTGATACAGATTCAGCATAAGTATTCCATTCAGTTTATTAGGTACACATGGTACTTAATATTTGGGCAGATGTGTGGATCAGTGCTTTTTTTTTTTTTTTTTTGCTACGGTGATAATACACAGCCAGTATGCCCCTTTCTTTGCTCCTCTGTTTATGAGGACTCTCATGTTTCTTTGTTCAGAATGTATAAGACGTGATGATGTAAGAATTGGAGAAGAAAAAGAGGGAAGGAAATAAATATACTTGATGTACCAAGTATACGTGTGTTATGTACTACAGGTATACTTCATTTTTCCCTACTTTTCATTTTTCTATACAAAAAACAAACAAAAAAAGGATTACAAAAACAACAAAATATTTTTATTCTTGCCATCTGCTTTGCAATGCATTTGTTCCGTCATGGTTAAGATTCAAAGTTAGAAACCAAAAAAGAGCAGGTGTGAAAAATACTTAAGGAATTGTATTTTGTTACTATACTTAAGTATTATTTTTACATATTTATATTTTGCTTTAGTGTTATTGAAAGTGAATACTTGTACTCTTACTTAATTACATTTAAAACGCACACACACACACACACACACATTTTACTCTTTATACTTTGTACTTACTTTTTTATTTAGTATTTGTTATAAATCTCAAAGATCTCTTCTTCTCTCATCATGCTGTACATCAGTCGAAGGAGCTCAGTTTAGCATCCAATCATTCAAGTTTATTAGTGTTGAAAAAAATCCCATTAAGAATCATGCTAATTCATCATCTACCATGATCTTCTCATGCTACACGATGTAGTTAGCACTATAGCTATCCATGTGTGTCTGAATATAGATAAGCCAATGGACTGCAGAGTGGAACTTGAGGATGAGTGCCCCTGGCCCTACCTCAGGAAAATGTTTCAATATGCTGGAGTAAGCCAAGACTTATCACGTACTTAAGACTTGTATAAAATGAGGCGTCTTCTTTGCCTCCCTAGAAGGCATGAACTCCATCTAATTTGAAAAAACATGTTAAGCAAAGTTTCGGTGATAGATTGAGTGACACTGTCAGGCCAAATGTGTATTTGATAAAGAACAAAAATCATAAGTAATAAAAGTTATTTTGCTCATGAAATCATGACATAAACTTAATTTCATCAGTTTGAAACATTACTTTTTTCATATTTTACTTTTCAATCCTTGAGCACATTTAAAAGTAGTATTTTTTTTTTTTAATTTCACTGGATGACTGGATACTTCCACTTTTAATTAAGTAAGATTTTGACACATTATCTATAATTTCGCTTAAGTATAATTTCTCAGTACTTTGTCCAGCCTTGAATGTAAGAAAGTTTGTGAGAAAAATCTCCACGTTGCCAGACAGTCACTGTTCATCTTAACCAGTCATCTCTGTCCTGAGATTAGATTTTGCTGAACTTTATTTGGGATAAAAGTGTCTGCTAAATAAATTTCACGCTGGTGTTCAAAGCACTGGTGTACACCACCATTAATTGTGCAATTTACAGGATATTTTTCAATTCAGTTGTTAAGAGAACACAAGTTGAAGCATAAGCTCTATAAATTCATGTGCAGCAGCAGCTGATGTGTATTTTCACACAGTAGTGGTTTCAATACATCCCAGCTGAGGTCTGAATGGTTGCATATGCTGCTACTAAAGCCAGCCATGATTACAGTAAATCACATCTCGATTGTGTATCTTTAACTGTTTTATTTATTAAGAGAATCGATTGAATTCAAACCAGCTGCATCTTCTAATCTTCCCAAAGCTCCACTGCAGTCCATGTGGTGAAGTCAAGGGAAAAGTGCAGCTACAGAAACACCCGAGTAATTCACCCTTTTTAAGAAGAGGCTTGGGGATGAGGTACATAAACCATCCTTATGTATATGTGAGGGGAAATTTGTTTTGCAGCATGAAAACTATATTAGTGTACACAAACACAGGAGTTCTCAAAATTTATGCAGCCAGGGACTGTAAAATAAGTAACATGAACCACCTCAGGACGCATTTCTTTCCATCAAGTCACCTTTATTTATAAAGACAACACATGGCGGGCAAAGTGCTGTACAATAAAGTCAAATCATTCCAAACAGCAATGCAATAAAACACAAATAAAACAAAATAAATGAATAAAAAACAATAAAAGATAAAATCACAGATGAAAATACAGGCGAAACAGGAAAATACTCAATATGACAAATGTTAAAAAGACTCAGATGCCTGGGAGAATAAATTGGATTTTAAAATTGGATTTAATATTTCATAAACATTATTCAAAAACATGTACAGTAGTATTTGTATTTATTTGAGCCATAGAGCTATTTATTAGTGAACTTTGCATTGACAGAAACCATTAGGGACCATGCTGACATTATTTATAGGCTGCTTGTCTTGGAGTCATTGAGGTTCGGATTAAACCTATTCCACTGACCAGTCAGACATACTAATAATAATATTATAAACTCAATAAATATATGAATATAATAACTTTGATAAAAGTGGGTTGTGATATCACTAACTACATTTAAAAATCACGGACCCCCTGGCTATGCTTCACTGACCCCACTTTGAGAACTACCAGACTAACACACACGCATTATAACCTCATGAAGGTCCCCGTGGTGCTGCGTCAGGTGTATTAAACACCAACACCACAGTTAGGAAACCCTGAAGGTGTAGGTCAGGACCACAGAAATTCTGGATAGAAGGTGTGTACTGACACCTGCTGGTGAACTCCAATAGGGTTTATGGGGTAAGAATGTTTCTCACGGCCTCGGGGTCAACTCCCTGCTGAGTGACCCACATTCACAGGACAGGAAGAGGATGGCGAGGATTCAATATAGTACTATTCCTGAAATCTTCAATCTCTCTAAATGTCCTAGGTGAAGCAAATGTTAGCTTTGGGACATTAGTCAGAGGTCTTTTTAGGGTTATTTGACATCTTTTTAGATTTCATTCATCTTCTGAGACCAAATATTAAGTCATTCTATTATTCTATTATTTAAAAAAAAATAGATGTGTGAATATACTGTATATACAGTATAGAACTGCAAAAAATAATATCTTAGCAAGTAAAAATAAATTGAATATAGACAAATTCAACTAATACACTGCAAAAATGATCTCTTATCAAGTGGAAATATCTTGAATATAGTCAAATTGATCTAGTATTATGATTACAATAAGATTACAATAAATCAAATAGAAGATTATTAAACATATTTCTAGATATATTCTAATAATTACAGCTTGAAATAGATCATTTTTGCTCATTTTAAGCATTTATTTTTAGAAAGAAGCAAAATTATCTGCCAGTAGAATAAGAAATTAGTAAAAATGTCCAGAAATAGGTTTAGTATTCTTATATTACATTCATTGTAATATAATAATAAGGAATACTAGATAGATTTGACTATATTCAAGATATTTTCACTTGCTAAGATGGCATTTTTGCAGTCTGTCTCACTTTATTACATTTTTAAAACAAATATAAGATAGTATTTTTACTCATTTCAATTTTAAAATTGTTTTATTCTGTTGTTAATTTTGCTTATTTTATAAGCAAAATTATCTACCAATAGGATAAGAAAATTTTAAGTTTTAAAATTTAAAGTTTTAAATTATTAAATATGTCTAGAAATGGGCTTAATGGTCTTATATTTGTTAAATAATATTCTCATAATGAGAAATCAGCAATTTTGCTTGTCCTAGCCCACTTAAACTACACTTCACCCTGCCCTGTAATATTATCATTAAAATGCTTCAGAAATCTTTTTCTTTTTTTTGCATTAATTTGTGAATTGATTTGACATCTCATGCTTGAAACATCCTTTTCCACGAACCCTCCAATATAGGTTATGGAAAATGTACATTTTAGTTTCCACAACATTTGCTCAAATCGCATGTTCAGCATTAAAGTAAGAATTTCCTGAAGATCACAGCAAGAAGAAAGTTTATTTTCAATGATATTGTGATATTGACCGATGAGGTCACTTTGAAAGTGCAACACTGTACAACACTACCCAAATTATAGAGTGAAAGTAAATTATTAATTTAAAATATTAAAAATATTTTGAGTAAATCATTAGAAGGTCTTTAATGTCCTCGTTCCATTATCGTGGGCGCTAGTTAGCCACATTTTGTGTACATGCTAATTCTGTGCTAACTTAACTCAACCCTGTTACTCATTTAAGAGCAAAATAAAGCCTGTCAACAAAGAAAGCTTGTAAAAAATGATATTGTTGCCTGAGATGGGTTAGCCTGTGAAGTGACTAAACATCATGCATCAGTGCATCAGTCATAAAATGTGAAGAATGATTTAATGTTTCCAACAGAACAGTATCAAAAGTCATGGTAGTGTATGTCAAACATTTACTAACAACATCAGCAAAGACAACAGTGATTACGAACTGAAGTTCACTGACATATGCTAAAAGTAAAATCACAAAAATAACCACAGAACTGAATGAGCACCTCTTTGACTCAGTCTCAAAAAACATTGCACATTATGAGCTACAATATCTGGAACTCATAGCAAGGCTGCCATTCAGAAAACCTGCTGAATAAAAGCCCAATGCATTAACTTGCACAGCTTGACGTAAGTAATAGAAAACCTGGATTTCTCAGCAGTGGAAGAAAGTAATGTGGTCACATTAGTCAAGGTTCACCATATTTTTTACTCTAATATGGCAAAAACATGTGGACGCCTGACTGTATGTGCTTGTTGAACATCCTTTTCCAAAACCAAGGGCATTAATATGGAGCTATACCAGCCTCCACTCTTCTGAGAAGACTTTCCACTAGATTTTGGAGTGGCGCTTTGGGGATTTGTGCTCATTCAGCCACAAGAGCGTTAATGAGATGCTCTCGTGTGCCTGCGCTGATGTTGGGCGAGGAGGCCTGGTGCACAGTCAGCGTTCCAGTTCATCCCAAAGGTGTTCAATGGGGTTGAAGTCAAGGCTCAGTGCAAAACACTCAAGTTCTTCCACACCAACCTTGGCAAAACCCTGTCTTTATGGACCTCGCTTTGTGCACAGGAGCGTTGTCATACTGGAACATTTGGGTGAAGGGAAATCTTAATGCTACAGCATACAAAGATATTCAAGACAATTGTGTGCTTGCAACTTCATGGCCACAGTTTGTAGAAGGCCCACATATGGGTGTGATGGTCAGGTGTTCAAATAGTTTTGGCCATGTAATATATATCACAGATATATATATATTTTTTTACAGATTTATGTTTGAAGTAAGCCAAAGGATGCTATTATCCCACAGTGTCTGCTGACATTGTAATGGTATGTAATGTTGTTCTTGTGTAAATCATTAGGTCCGATGAATATGAGGCAAGTGTACAAAACCAGGCACATGCTGTGGTGCAAATTATTATGCATTTCCCCATGTTCCCATATTCTAGGATGATAATGCCCTCTCCCCAATAAACACTGCTAAAACTATTCAAAGAGATTTGTAAAAAAAAAAATAATAATAATAATAATAAAAAAAAAAACGGTTGTTAGACTCGAGTGCGGTCTTGAACTTGGATCCAGTCTCAACATGTTTTCTGTCTTGACCTGGACACTTGGACATCAGTCTTTGACATTAGTCTCGCTAACTATGGTCTCGACTTCTATTGCCTTTTCCCATGCACAAAGTTTGACAATAAATAATACCTTCTTTTAGAAAACAGCCTAATCATTGGCACAATACAGGAATGAAGCATTTCTAGTTGAAGTAAAGCCTTGTCCTCAAAAAGGATTTGAATGTTTTCGGTCTCAATATTGACTTAAGACTCGACCATCGATTACCTTAAGACTTGGGCTTGACTCAATCTCTTCTAGCCCTGGTCTTGGATATGACAATGGTGTGCATGACTACAGCCTCAGTTAAAGACCAGAATGAAGTCAAGCACCTTCCGTGACCTTCATAATCACCATATCTAAATACAATATTTATAGGACGTTCTGGAGCACAGACTGTGAAGTAGATCTCCATCTTGTTCATCCCTATAAAAAAAATGGGAAGATTTTTCTTTAATAATGGTCCAGCATCCCATCACAAACCAGTCAGGGCTTGTATGACAGCAGTCCAGGAAGCATTAAAGCTTTTTTGGACGCTTTAATAAGGTGATATTCCTTATTAGGCCCTTGCCATTAATATATTGTTACTGTTTCCAGTTATTTTGTCCACTCCCTGCATATGGTCTGCAAAGCAGCTAGATCTGTTCTTACCTTTTCTGCCCTGGGGGTGCTATGAGGTTCTGCAGCTCACAAAATATTTGTGATTTATGATCACTTAATACTTGTTTATTGCATCTATGTATGTTATAACACAGTTAGGCTCTAAAAAAATATTTAATAATACAGTTACAATATCTTATAAATTCATCAAGATCTCTTTTGTCTGCATCCAGTTAATTGTGTTCTGGGTATTAGTTACCACTCCAGATAATTCTGATAATTCTGATCCTCCAAAGCACCTGCTGTAAAATATTTCTGATGCTGTCACTGCTTATTAGTTAGAATGTGGATCATGATTGCCATGTAATCCCATTTAATTTCAACACGCATCACAAATCACAAAGGTAATTCTACATATTAGTGTTCTCTATATGCATGTAGAGAAAGTTGAGTAGGCGTGGTGACAATCCTAACATTTCTGAACTAATTATGCTTTTTAAAACCAAGGATGAGCATTTAAATACATAACAGAGCTGATTATATAATAACGCCTGTAGCAGTTATTCCATTGGTGCTTGGTTATTTATAAAGCCATTCTTCACAAATTGCCTGCATGTATCACCTCTCTGTTAAAGTGATAAGACAGTGTCATAATTCCTGATTAATGCAGTCACACATTTTAACCTGGGAAAGACAGCCTTTACACTTAGCACTAGACGTGTGCGACTGTGAATGCTTTACTTAAAAATCGTCTGGTCAAAATGTATTATTCCAAATTTTTCATTTTTTTGTCTTCACTTTTCCTGCTAAATATCAATGTGTCAGAAGGTGTTGATTAATTTTCTATGACAGCAGCTCTGACAGCATTGCCAGCTGCAAGGTTAATATTAATGTACTAATGTTATAATATGTTCCCATAGTAACACCTTAACCAGGAACTTGTATGGTGGATGCTCCATAAAAAGAGATTTAAAAAAAAAAATCATTGATACAATGAAGCTTTATGTGAGGAGAGGTTTATTGAATATTTTTTGGAAGGAGTCTCCAGTGTCAGCGTTTTGTAACAGTCAGAGTTAAAGCTACAACTTTACAATTTCCAACATTGGAAATTAATAATAAAGATTATAGTGTGCTTCTTTCAGTGTGGTCACATGTAGCATGGGTGTAGACAGGGGAAATACAGACTAGTGAGATTTTTGCTTGTGTTTCCTGTATTGGATGATGAGATCATGAGTTCTGGCCTGATCTCAAATGGATATCAAAGCTTTTATAAGGACAACACGACACCTGGAGCCAAACATATTTCCTTATTTGCCTCAACTCTCCCTGTTTGGTTCATCCACTTTTCATTCAATGTCCAATTTTTTTTATTGTACTGCTGACATTTGCTCCAACAGAATCACTCGCACATAGAGAACACATAAAACATCACAAACATACAGTACAATCTCACATATTGTATAGCGATACATACAAATACATACAGTGATTGTCATAGATTAAAAAAACCCACAGTGATACACACATTACACAAGCTGTGTCAGTGCGAATGCTATATAAGACATTTCATGCAACAACACAAACACTGGACTAATTGGCATCGCTGTCTCATTAGTCTAAATGTGTGTATTTGTGTATGCAGAAGTCTCTTTGAAGGTGAGGAGGTTTGCGTAATTGGCAGATGCATAGCTGGCAGTGACGGCTTCATCCTCTCATGAAGAGAGAATAATCACAAATCGTGAAGCTCCACGGTGCTTCAGCGCTGGAGTGCGATTCACACACCCTCAGATTCAGCATCCTGCAGAAATCAGAGTTAGACTTGAAGACAAGACGATATTCCAGCTTAGTTACATTTCTCATCCGTATTCGAACTGGGGATTTCCAGCGAGCCACATGAGAATCTAGAGTCAAATACATCTCATATTAAACATCCTAGATCTACAGTGTTACTATTATTAGTTAAATAGCATCAGCACACTGTGCAGCACACTGTATGGACCTCTCCCGGGACAGATAATCAGATTGGTCTCAAACATGGAGCCAGGTTACAAGCGGACATTCTGGAAAATTGAATTCTTCTCATAATTGCTTATTCTTATGAAACCAGCTGACATTCAGCACCAAATATCGTGACTATTACTGCCTCATATCCATCTTCCAGGCACAGGGAGGATAGTGGGTAAGTGTGGTGATTCCTTTTTTTTCAGATTGTCGTTTAATATTAGATTCTTCCGAACCAGCTGGGAAAAATAAATTTCCGAAACACTCCAGGATGCAAAGGGGTGAAAGAGTTGAGGGATCACATAAGTTGAGTACTGTGTGTGTGTGAGAGAGAGAGAGAGAGAGAGAGAGAGAGAGAGGGAAAGAGAGATGTGTTTCTGTACCTTCCCTGAGGCTTAAGAGTTGAGGCCAAGAAAAGAAAACACTGTGTTGGCTTCTTTAGCCAGGAAGAAGTCTTCATAATCCTGAAAGAACAAAATGCAACATTAAAGGAGCAGTTTGTCATTTTTTGCTCCCACTGATGAAAACATTCCAAAGCTTTCTTCTTCTTTAACCACTTTATTAAAACAATATCTGCCTTGTGAGTTGTCTTTTAAGGAAAAGAAGCAGAGCCAACCACATCGGCTTTGGAAGGGCGGAGTTTATTTGAGAGCCAGAAAAATGTAAATGGAGGTCTAATATTATGAAAATAAAAAGAACCCAAATTTCATAGCAATACAGAGGATCAGATTTTCAAGAAGTTATGTGATGATTACAAGTTTAAAAGCAAATTATAAACTGCCACTTTAAACTCTTGGAGTTTTAACGTCAATTTTCTTAGACAGTCATTTCATTTAATACTAATTTCTGTTTCAGTATGGTTGTAATATGCTTGTCTCTATGGCATAAAGATTAGCAGTGTTTCACAAGCTGCAAAATGCAACTAATACTGCCATTAGTCATCCACAAACACTTACACACACTGATCGTGAGTGCAACTGTAAGTATAAGTGTTATGGAAAGCTTTAAATCTGAGATCACAGCTTCACATAAAACGTATTGCTCAGACCGAAAGACAAATTCTATTCTACTACACTTCAATTCTAATCAGCTAATCTAGCTTCCTGTTCATTTAGCCAGTGCATTGACACAAAATACCCAAGACACTAGGTCTCATTATTCGATGCACCAAGTCAGCATGCTCAGTGTATGTTTGTGCATGTTCTGCAAAATCAGATGGAAACTTCACAACGTTGAGCTCTACTGGTTAAAAACAGAGGTTGGAAAATTCACACCACAGCCAGAGGAAGGAAATAGCAATTCTGATCATGTGATTGGTAGAGAAAGAGCATGATAAATACCACGCAGGCTTGTTATTGGCTAAACAAGATAGCAGAAATCCAGGAACAACCCCCTCAAAGCCCTCCATCCTGAAGTCACTGGTTTAGGTCAAGTGTATAATAAATCCTCATACTAACAGGCTATTAATGCATTTGAACATGTCATGTCAGTTTATATTATTGATTGTGAATAATTACAGAAACCAATTTGGCTTATTGCAGTCATTAGCTTTATCCTGAGTGCTCTTTCCCCTCATTTATACAACTGTCACATTAACACAAAGAAACACTCGATGGCTAATGGACAATGTACGTTTAATTTGAACTTTCAATAACATTACAGAACTGGTTTAGTATTCAGGCATACACAATAGCTAAAAGGTCTGCTTTGTATTGTTGACGTCTTTCTAGATCTGTAATTTTCTTTTGCATTTTCTTAAGTTTCTCTGAAGATAATTTGCAACACCACCATCTTCATTTCAAGCTTCGGTTTACTTTACATATTTCCAATCTGGAAATTAGTTCGGTCCACAGCCCTGACAGAGCTGCATCTTTTCCTTAAAAACAACACATAAGGTATATGTATTTGTAGCAAATGAAGGGGGTATTAATGTAAAAGGAGCAGATGTTTTCATTGTAATTGCAATTTGCCTTGCAGACAGCAGAGGGCTCAAAACAATAAATAACATCCCAGAGCAAAATCAAAAATACACTCCTGAGCAAAAGAAATGGGCCAAGCTCAAAATGGCAAAATATTAAGCTTTTAATGGTCTTAACAACAAATCATTGGTCAGGAAATCAGCAAGAATTAAACAGATAGATAAAGGAAGTTAGTATGGGAAGCTTTTCCCTTTGACTTCTTTAAATGTTTAAGGCTTGTGGCTCTTGATGGGCTGCATCAGGTGTGGCAGATGATCAAATAATGACTAATCTTTTAAGAAAAAACATCCCAGAAGATATTTTTGGAAAATTTTGTACACTCAGACATGAGTTAGTTTGAATTTTACATCAAACATTTTAATCATTATCATGATTTTACCTTTGCATACAAGACGGCTATATAAGTGAATTTCCCTGTTTTAAGCTTTTCCCCAAACAGTTCACTGCAGCAGAACTAAACAAGCAAATGGTGGCACAGGAGCTCTCAGGAGTGCATGTGTTTAATTCTTGCTAATATCCTGACCAATGATTTGTTTTTAAGACCATTAAAAGCTTAATATTTGCCATTTTGGGCTTGGGGCATTTTTATTTTTTTTGCCCAGTAGTGTACATTAATACAGGTCTGAAGTGGATTAGGTTTACTGATGAGGTTATGATCTGGTTTACTTATTAATAGTATTGAAAAGTCTCCTTGCACCTGCTTGATACTCACCCCGCAGTAGACCATTCCATTAAAGATCTGAGGGGGGAGCGGGTTGCCCTTCTCGGGTCGTTTCTCTTCTGGAATGTTCTTGTACATCCAGAGTCTCTGGTCCTCCAGCATGGTGATGTCCACCTCCTCAAAACTGATCCGGTTTGCCTCCAGGAAGCCTACGACCTCCTGCTGACGCTTTTTTACCTGAGGAATAATGTGAAACCCCTGACATTAAACATCACTAATAACTAAACCGAATGGGAAAATCATGAGGGATAATATCAGTGATATGTTTCTACACCTAAGACTTATAATATAGCATAACAAACCTGTTTGGAGAGTAATTAAACAGTTATCTTAATCACTTTTCAATCCATACATTACAAACTCTACAAAATATCAGCATGAAGAACAGTGTAAACATTTCTAACTAGTCAGTTCTTTCTAACTGGAGCATTGTTTGCTATTGATTTCCCTTTTTTTTATTATTTGGATAGAGATATATTGAACTCTGGCTCGAGATAACATTAGCTGAATCAATAACCTGAAGATGACACAAAAAACAACACTGACTGAGCAACGTAGCAGCAGTTAGAATTGAATTAGGACGCACAAATTTCTCCAGTTCAGCTTGACATCGCTTTCTTTTATACCACAGAGCTGTTGAATTCTCTAATCTGATTGGTCAGCAGGTGTTGATTCATTTTCTATACCAGCAACTAACAGGTTTACATTAATGCACATGTTCTTATATGTTATTGCTTCTATAGTAACAACTAACGCAGGGACTTGGATGGTCCATATGAATGTATAAAAAATGTGTGTAATTGTTGATATGGTGAAGACATGTTTATTTAGGATTTAAGGAAGGAGTCTCCAGTGTCAGCACTTTGCACCAGTCAGTGGTAAAGCTGCAACTTTGGGTTTTCCAATATGAGAACGTCTTGGATGGAGGGCTTGTTAAGTCACATTTTTTGTCTTATTAACTACCAGCGAAGGAAATGAAAAAGAGAGGCTGGTGAGGGAACAACTGTTTATAGCTGTTATAACCTAAGTGTTAACAGGAACTAACTTGTTTTGCAGACAACATTAAACATAACTAGAAATGGAAAAAGTATGCTGTCATTCTTTAATAAATAAATGTTAGTGTTGGCAAATTGCTATGGTGTAAGAGGAATAAAATATTTTGGTATGCACTGTTATAGGAATATAATCAATATTGCTTCACATCAGACAGCATCACACCACTGTGACGCAAATTCTTTTCCTGTAACAGTACTCCCTGTCGGGTTTTATTCCTTACACAAAAATACTGCATAATTCCAGTAATGAAATCCAAACCAAGTGCGAGACATGAGCTGTATTTTGTCCATTTGCTTGTACAGTAAGCCTGGATATGGTATTATTGCTAACTTAATTATTGCTAATTAACTGGTATATAATTAAAAAAGGGCTGGATTTAGCCTGCAGCTGCTGTTAAACAGGTCTGGTGTAGGTTTAATATGAAACCACACAGTGCTGGCTGTGTGGAAGGATGAATTTGTTAACTACACACACACACATGCCTAATGATCACAGAGAGATGCTATTGTGGTTGCTGTTAGTGAGAAGCAGGAAGAGGGTATTGATCTTCACCAGGGGCTCAACTGAGGGAAAATGGACAGGATGCAGCTGGACTAGACACAGATACACATAAAGACACACTAATAACATGTTGACTCTATGGCCTAGCAGACACACATACACACACACACACACACACACATTTTGTTACTATGTCTAGAACCATGTAGGTATCAATGAATAATACTGAGAACACAGTAATTTGGTTCTAATCTCTATCGGTTTTTGAGGAATAATATGGAATGGCTGATTTGAACTAAATGGAAAAATCATGTATGAGTATGTGGGCTAATCCATGAAGAGCTACGACACATAATATTAAAATAATACAGCATAAAATTTATTACATATCATTACCAGTATAAAACTACAATCTCTTTTCCACTTCATTTATTCATACATTATCTTGAGCAGCCACTTCATCCTGAATCCGGAGCCTATCCTGGGAACACTGGGTGTGAAGTGGGAATACACACTGGATGACACGTCAGTCCATGGCAGCAACTTTCTGAACTGCATGTCATCCTTGCTGGGAAGGAGCTTTCAAACTACCATATTGTTCTACATCAGCAATTCCATTTTTTCTCCTTAAAAAAAAATCTGTGAGCTAGACAATATCTAATTCACTTGCTGTCACTGATAAATTAGTATTCATTAGATGTGATAGTATAATAACAGCTTATACAGGGACTTGTAATGGCAGATGCTAAACATTAAAAACAAGTGTAATTGTTGATATAGTAGTTTTCTTTGACTGAGTGACTATTTATAGCTGTTCTAATGCTGCATTCGAGTTAGCTCGGACCTGAGAAGTCTGAACTTTTTCAGCCTCCGTGCATATGAGCTGCAAAGTGGGGAAAAACACGGACACCTCCATGCTCTTCTTTTATTAGCAACAATTTGGCCAGCTAACTGTGATGATTTCTGTATATTCACCTCCTCAATACAGCGAACTGTATAGTCAGTGTTTAGTCATGGATTTAATAAGGGAATATGTCTGTATGTTGATTGATCTAAAGCGAATACATGTATATATATATATATATATATATATATATATATATATATATATATATATATATATATAGTATAACACATGTAAAGGTAAAAAGTGTTTCTTCTTTTACTGTTGATGCTGCGAGCAGCCATGTTGATTTGACGTCACTTGCTGAACTCTGAGTTGAAGGGGCGTTTTCTTAGTTTTTTCCCTAGTCAGAGGTCGGAAATTGCGAGTTGCCAGTTCTAGTCAAATGTAGCATAATGTCAGTGATTACAAGAACTAACTTGTTTCGTGGACGTTACACAACATTAAATGTAACTATAAATGGGTAAAGAATACACTGTGTTCTTCTTTAATAAATAAAAATTGTTAGTGTTGGCAATAATAATGGTATAAGAAAATTGCTGTTATAACATAGGAAAATTTATCATGTGTGTAATTGTTGAAGTTTTCTGTGAGGAGATATTTATTTAGAATTTTTGGAAGGAGTCTCCAGATTCAGTGCTTTGTAACAGTCGAAGGTAAATCTGTCAGGACAGAGGGCTCTGCAGTTTCTCGATGACATGAGTGCATTTTTGCCTAAAGTAAATTAAAATCTTAAATTGTTATATGTTGGCAAACTGCTGTGGTATAAGAGGAATAAATAAAACACTTTGGGATGTGATA
Source organism: Pangasianodon hypophthalmus (assembly GCF_027358585.1). Classification (NCBI taxonomy): domain Eukaryota; kingdom Metazoa; phylum Chordata; class Actinopteri; order Siluriformes; family Pangasiidae; genus Pangasianodon; species Pangasianodon hypophthalmus. The sequence continues at coordinate 5,197,203 of NC_069725.1, forward strand.
TAATAGGGAAAAAATATCAGGCTGTGTTGCACTACCCCTAAACAAAATAAAACAAAACAAAATAGAACCACAAATTGTTTTATTTATAGACAGAAATGTCTTTAGATCATAGGAAGCAAGGAATTTTATATAACTAAACTTTTTTATATAACTAAACCTTTACAAATTTTATTTGAATACATAGTTGTAACGTGTAGTAATACATGCTGTTTGGTTAAAGATTTACTTTGCTCAGGTTCAGCACGTTTTATACACCAACGAACTTGAGATTAATGCAGCATTGTTCCTCCATCAGCTGTATAAACAAAGCTTTTGTTCATAGAATATCTATTCTACTGAAATAATATTTCTCTCTCTCTCTCACACATACACACACACACACACACACACACACACAGGGCTGAGGCACTGAGACCAGGGGTGTGTCTTTGGGAGCAGGGATGTTTGACAAGATTCCAGTGTACAGTATGTGTACAGAGAACAGGGAGTAGTGTGCTGTGCTTGTTGTGTGTGTGTGTGTGTGTGTGTGTGTGTGTGTGTGTGAAGAGGACAGATGGACTCTCTCTCTTTCCTGTCTCCGTGCTGACGGTGCACGCTGTGTTGCTGGACACAGCCAACAGAACTGCTTTAGTTGATATAGGCATGTACACACAGACAAAATGGCTTTTAAGTAACGAAGTAGAAAGATAAAGACTGAGAGAGAGAGAGAGCAAGAGCGAGAGAGAGCGCAAGAGAGTGAGAAAGAGAAAAATAACAAAATAGAAAGCAGAAAAGAGAGAAAGGTGAATGAGGGATGACAAGTGGAGGTTAGTCAGGGTTTAGAAGGACAATCCCTTTATAGGTAGTGTGTGTGTGTGTGTGTGTGTGTGTGTGTGTGTGTGTGTGTGTGTGTTGACCTCGGCAAGTAACTTTGCATAAACAGAAGAGGAGGGAGATAAATCAAAAATATTTAACAGTTTTCACTTACAATAACATTATCATAATCTGTTTTATCCTATGTTTATCTCTCTCTCTCTCTCTCTCTTTCACTGTCTCTCTGTCTCTCTCCATACAGCTGCCTCATGTTCTCAGCCTTCTTATCCACACACCCATCCCACAAAACCACACCCAGCACATGTGTCCATGCCAAAGGACCACACACACACACACACACACACACACACACACACACATGCACAAACCACAGGCACCTGACCTCCAGATGTCTGCTCCATAGTAATTAAATTTCCAGGTACTGTGTGTGTGTGTGTATAATATAATTGCATTGTCTTTAATCACCAGTTCGTCCATCATTGAGTCATTGTGTTTGTGTTTGCGAGACAGAGAAAGAGAGCGGTCTAAAAATAGTGCCTTGGCTAAACAAGTCTGAGTTTTGTAGAAATATGGAGAAGAAGGAAATGGGTGCATTACTCATTTGTACCATTACCTAATGCAGCACGGAAATGTAAACCACTCGATCTGATAAAGAGCAATCACAGCTTACACAAGCCAGACAATTACCAAATAAAATAATCCCCATTGTCTGACGTGGACACATATTGCTCACGTCTGAGACGTCTAACAATCACTCATCATTATAGAAATGAAATGTGATCTACAATATCCTGGAGAGGAATGGATTAGGAATCAGACATGCATCATGCCCATGTGTGCTACTTAAATAGTGGCAATAGATAAATATTTCTCCTAAGTAAAGTGTGTGTCTATGTGTGTGTGTGTGTGTGTGTGTGTGTGTGTGTGTGTGTTTGTATGTGTATCATTAAAGTCTAGCAACTGGCTAGGCCAGTAAACACGGACTTTGACCGCCTACACCTCTGCACTTTTTCACCGCTCATGATCCACCCCGAGGGAGACGATTTCCAAAACTCATATACACTGAGATTCGACCTAAGTGTCCCGGCTTATATAATGAAATGCATTGTAGAGGAAGAGTCATGATCATGAACACAGGTCACTGGAGCACAACAAAAGGCATTCCAGACAGTTGTTAGGAGCGTTTATTAAACAAAACACACACCTGTGCACACTTAACCCTTTACACTACACGAAACTATTCATTAATAACCAGCTTCTAATTAATATCGATTCGTATCATGATGCTTGACGACACTTTCACTGTACTCTCTCAGAAAAAGGGTATTTTTCCTGTCGCTGTGGTTGTACCTTTAATATGTATATTTCACCTGAAAACATGGATATAATGCACCTTTAAATAAATCATTTGTTGTTAGTGTACACCTGGGTAAAAGATACAAAGCCTATATACTAAAGGTACACAAGGTGTCTGCTTGAGGATAAGGGTAACACTCCAGGTTCCCCTTTTTTTTCGGAGAGTGTCCACAATAAATATCATTTTGCTTCATGGCAACAGTACAGCAATTCATTACGGAGAACTAAGCGTAAGTCGTTTCTGCTTATTTGCAAAAGATAAAATAAAAAAATGAAATAACTGCTAAAATAATCGACATTAACATCCAAATGAGTGGTAAAGAAGTGATTATAGTGGTATATCCATGATTTTAATTAGAGTGGTATATCCAGGATTTTAATTATGGTGCTATATCCATGATTTTGATTATAATTTGATTATAACCATGATTTTGATTATAGTGGTATATCCATGAGTTTAATTATAGTGGTATATCCAATTACTTTGATTATAGTGGTATATTCATGATTTTGATTATAGTGGTATATCCATGATTTTAATTATAGTGGTATATCCATGAGTTTAATTATAGTGGTATATCCATTATTTTGATTATAGTGGTATATCTATTATTTTAATTATAGTGGTATATCCATGAGTTTAATTATAGTGGTATATCCATTATTTTGATTATAGTGGTATATCCATGATTTTGATTATAGTGGTATATCCATGACTTTAAAGTGTATCATGATGCAGTTTATTATAATATTGAGATCATATTGTTTTATCACCTGTCCCTTGTCACTGCTATCATAAAGCCAGGGTTAATATTATACTCCACTATTATACTACTACACTGTTACACTGCTATTGTACTGTACTAGTAGATAAATGTTACACCACAGGTTAATAGGGTGTTAATACACACACAGACTGCACACAGTGTCAACTTAGTTTCATCTGCTCTCACTCCAGGTAATCTGTAAGAAACGCTTTACTCACCGCCAGAGAGCCGGACGAGGAGGCGACGTACAGCCTGATCACCATCCTAATGCCCCTGCTCCGCGCGCTCACACGCACTCCGGCTCGCGCTCTCCCGCTCTGCGTGCGTGCGTGTGCGTGTGTGTGTGTGTGTGTGTCTGGGTGCCTGTGCGCGTGTCTGGAGTGGCTTTCAACTGAAGCGCACGCGCGCCCCCGGTATCTTTTATACCATATTAACGCAATGCTGCCGCTGCACTCCTCAGCCATTCACCACTCACTGACCCAAATGACCCGCCTGACCAGATGCATGCTGGGAAATGTATTCTGGTGTAGTCGCAAAGCTGTAATAACCTTTACCTTCAGACCCTAAATAAATAAATAAATTAATTAATTAATTAATAATAATAATAATAATAATAATAATAATATTTTTTATGTACGCTACATGCTAACACAAACCCAGTCTCGGTAGCTGGTCGAAATGCTTGTGAAGGCCTGCTCTGAAGGAGGAATTAAACCAATCAAAACCTGCAGGAGTTTGTTTACAAGAATCAGAGCAACCATACGAGTCGCAAATCCCAGCACTGTCATCAAGTCACAAGCCTAGATCAATATTTGGAAACTAGAAGTATTTATAATAACAACAACAACAACAATAATCATCATCATCGTTGTTTATTATTATTATTATTATTATTATTATTATTATTATTATTGTTAAATAATAAGACATTTAAATAAACATACTGTTATTATTAAAGCGATAACATTATGATGATTAATAATAATAATAATAATAATCATCGTCATTGTTTAATATTATAGGATACTAATTAATATTTCATTAATATATTTGAATATATAATACAATGCAATACAATACAATATAATATAATATATATATATATATATATATATATATATATATATATATATATATATATATATATATATATATATATATAAAATATCCTTATTATTATTATTATTATTATTATTAAATAATTAAATAGTAAGTAATAAGACATGTAAATAACCATACTGGTATTATTAAAGCGATAACATTATGATGATGATTATTATTGTTATTATTATTAATGATACTAATAAGCATATTTCTAAGTGATTAAGTTGATTTATATATTATTATTATTATTATTATTATTATTATTATTATTATTATTATAACTGCTCCATTTTGAATTGTTGTTGTCGCCGGTGCGCGCGTGCAACAAACTGCGGTTGCCATGGCAAGGCGTCACTATGCCACCGTTACAGCAGAAGGCAGCGCGTGGGAGCTTTATAAATATCTCTCTCCCACTTTTCTCGGTTTAGTGATAGATCCCGCTGAAGTGAGGCTGCTGTCACACTGACTGACATTCAGTAGGTGTTAATGTAAGGTCTCAGTTTAGTTAGGAGATAAATTACCGCCTCCGAGCTGTGTGTTTTTTTTTCTTCTTCAGTTTGAGAGAAGCTTCGGTTAAGCTAGACGCGTTTAAAAATAATCCAAGCTAGCAGGCTGATTAGCTCTGTGTATCATCCACGTACTGGGGGAAATACACACGGATTCCTGAAGAAACCGGTAAATATTTATGGAAATAATTATTTTTTTGTTTTATAGCAAGATGTTCCTACATTTTAGCAACAGCAGAATGAAGTCCAGAGGCTAAGTTAGCTCACAACAAAAGAGAGCCGACTAGCCGGTTAGCAAGATTAGCTTGCTTCTTTGTCAATGTTATTAGCTTGCTAGTATTCGTTAATATAACAGTATCTCCTCATATCACTTAGTCTATCCTGTAATTTAAAAAAAAAACAACAGTGGGAGCTTTTTTTTCGTTTTTTGACACCTGTAGCTTATTAGGAGTGAATCTGCCTGATCAACAGCCATCTAAATGAAGTGTTAGATATATATAACTATAAATAAATATATATAAATAAACACATATAACTATCTAATATATAACTCCTGCAGTCAGACAGGACACTTCAGTCCAGTTCAGTTCAACCCTGCCAGCTTTATTTGTCATTACTTGCCAAACAAGGCTGTATCCAGTGTCACCAGGTTTAGTCTGTCATGAACAGAAGCTCTTGTACTCATCAGAGGGATTTATGACTAGAGTCTGAAGAGAAAGGGCCAAATAACAGAGATAAATACGCTGCTCTGTCCCAAACCTCTTCATGTCGATGTGTTTCTCTCTGTCTTTCCCAGTTTTCCCACAGATTGTCTTCGAAAACCCCTTGATGAGCAACTGATAAGCTGACTCAGGCATGTTACAACAAGGAAAGCACAAACTGTTCAGTGTGAGCCAGGGCTGAGAATTATAACAAGCACCATAACCCTCTGTATTAAAGGAATACTCCAGAGGGTTTCAGCCTAACCTCTTATATATATATATATATATATATATATATATATGTATGTATATCACATCTCAAATTTCCACACTGTACTGAGAAACAAACAGAAAAGTTTGCGTAAGACTTTACATTACAACTTAGGCTGTAATGGAAGTCTAGGACGTTGGTAGGAACGTCAGTAACCATTTATCTGAATAAGCAGACAGCTTCATTTATAATTTAATTCCCCCACATTGGGTTCTGTGATGCTGTATGGATACCGCAAAATCTTCTGGAAGTAGTAAATAATCTGAATTATTTTCTTCATTGCTCCAGTGTTAGAAATATAACTACATGCAGTAGCTTTGGTTAATACGCTGTCTCATGTCTGTCTCAGTCAAGCACGTCAAGGTACGGGTGTGAACACTCGCACAGGTTCACCTTCATTTATGTGAGAACACTAGTGAACAGCGTCACGTGAACCAAACCTGAAATTTACACAAAAACGAGAAAAAAGAGCGAAAACAAAGGAGAGTTGTGTGTTTCTCTGTCGGTATAATAAATAGAAAACAACGCAGTTGTGCAAGCTGTCCTTGTTTTGAGAAGGGCTGGATGGAAACCTTGCATGATCTATTTTTAAAAAAATTGAGTTGCTCTGGTTTGCCTACATCACATATATTGTGTCGTTACTGTGAGTGTGTTTAGAAGAAAAAAAGAAACTAATCCTGCAGGCTGATTAAACTGGCCATTATCATGACAGCTAAAGTCTGTATAGCAGTAAGCCCTGCACTTTATACTCACATATACCACATTAATTGTATTGTTGTTATCTGTAAATAAATCTGTTATAGAATAATGTGATCATATCATGTGACACCAGCATGAAATGCGTGGGGGGGGGGACCTGATCTACTCGCTGTTGCTGTTCATTTAAAGCAGTCTGATGTAAGAGTTTTATCATAGAGGAGACATTTTATTAAAGACACCATCCTGAGAAACTGACAACGCAGATAAACCTGTATAAGCCTGGTTGACGCAAAGTACTGAGGATACGCACAATGCGCAGGGTCTCGGATGATGGAATGCAAGTCCGTAATTGTGCGCCACACTTACCCATGAACCCCCTCTCTGTGTCGCAGAGCAAATACGTTTCAATGCAGAAGTGTAACCCAGTGTTGTAGTTTTGAATGTGTGTTATGCAGTGGCACATTCGGAACATTTCATTCTTGAAGGAATTGAACAACTGCCCTTAGACTTCCATTATAAACAGGTCTTGATTAAAAAAAATCTGTTCTTTTCTCAGTACAGTGAGAACGGTTGAAATTCAGAAGAGATGAGGTTATGAAAGCGCGGGAGTATTCCTTTAAGATCTCGTCTCCCGGCAGCCTCATTCTCTCTGTGTTTGTGCATCTCTATTCCCGATACACTCTGCAATGTTCTAGGCACGTGCGTGAGTCAGAAATTGGCCTGCAAACCCAAACTTGTCACTGAGCATTCTGCAATCCAGATGTTTCACGTCTGTGGAGCGCCGTGATGTTTAATGTTTCGTCACACTACCGCGCTGACTGAGATGGCACTCTGACATGATCCTAAACATTTCCAGTCAGGTACAAGAGGTGTGTGTGAAGTCTGTAATGTCAAGGCCAAGGAGTTAATGGATTTATCAGTGGAAGAGGAAAGAAATAATCTTTGCTAGTGTTGCGGTTGATATTGTAAAGTAGATTGCTGGATAAATCCTCGCGTGAGCGTGTGTGTAGCGGTTATGTGCGTCACGATTCTGTCTTGAGTAGGCCAGATGTGGGTGTACGAAGAAAAAAAGACATAGACATACAATTATACATACACCTCTCGTGCAGTGAGCCCAACTGTTGTCAAGGTGACATGAGACAATTATTGAGTGTGTGTGGTGCATTTGAGAGTAGGTTGAAATAATTTGGGCACGAAGCAGCAGTGAATTGTGGGATTATTTAGAGGGCAGGGTAACCATGGGCAACATGTAAGAAAAAAAAAGGAACGGAGGTGCTGCGGACCCCGAAATTGATTATTTTTCAATAACACCGTGTTCCAAAGTGTATTACTGCTCATACCATAGCAATTTGCCATTGATTATAAGCTTTATTAATTAAAGAATGACACATTCTCCATTTTATTCCTTTATAGTTATGTTTAAAGTTGTGGAGTGTGCACATTATAGCAGCTACAAACAGTTGCTCCTCACTTTCTCTCTTTTCTCTCTCAAAGTTAATAAGACAAAAAAATCACAGCTTTTTGTGTTACTGAAAAACCACAAAGCCATCTCAATAGTGTCAAAGTGTGTAAAATTTACAGTGTTTAAAGTATTTAAGATTTACTTCTGACTGTTACAAAGCTCTGACACTGGAGACTCCTTCCTAAAATGCTAAATAAATGTTACAGAAAATGTCACCATATCTACAATTACACACATATTAAAAAAAAAAACGTTTATGTGGCGCTTCTGAAAATACAAGTCCCTGTGGAAGTTGTTACTATAGAAAATATAACGTATTATAACATATTATTATTATTATTATTATTATTATAAACCTTGTAGCTGAAAGTACTCAGAGCTGCTGTTGTAGAAAGTGAATCCACACCTTTCAACCAATCAGAATCGAGAATTCAACAGCGCTGCAGTATAAAGGAAAAAATAGCACATTTATACCTGAAAGATATTTTATCAATACATAACAGGTTTCAGGAACTTTTGGTTTGCTAACAAAGTGTTATGTTATTGTTCAAATTCAAAATCTTCTATTTAGTGAAAAGGAAATGTAAAAAAAAAAAACCTGTTAGTCATCAATGATTCAACAATAAACAGTTGGTAATATAAATATAGACTTTTTATTATATACTTTTTGCTGTAATAAAGAGTGAAGTTAGACATGGTTATATTGTTAACATTCAAAAGTCCAGTATTAGTGAAGGTAATGTGTATTTGTGCCAGGATGAGCATGTGCACTCAGCGTCTGATTAAACTCTCTGTTTCAGTGTAGCTCGGACAGCGATGGATTCTTATGACGTTGAGGATAACCGTATGAGGGAATCGGAACAGAGTGTCCGAGCGTCCCGCTACAGTGACTCGAAAGACTCGGCTTTGTCAGGAAAACGGAACGGGAAACTCCGTGAGGATAACGAGAGCTCGACAGGGAATCGAGCCCGGACCAGGACACGAGAGCGGAACAGGGATCCCGATAAAGATCGGATCTCTGATGGAGACCACAGCAGTGTCTCGTCCTACTCAGACGATTACGAGAACGCCTCGCTGTCTGACAGGTCCTTCTCACCGCGGTCTCCTTCTCCATCACCACACAGAGGAGCGAAGACACAGAGAGCCTCAATACACTCAACAGGTACGACCATGTGTACACACACACACACACACACACACACACACACACACACAGTACGTATCACATATACAGCATATATATAAACTAAAACATCTGACATGATTTCAGTGAAGAAACATCTGGCACCTTTACCTTGAACTGTAAAAGATTATTTATGGCAAAAATTTTTCTTATTACTCTAAATACAAAAGTTTTTATTTTCTCTCTTTTTAAACTTCATGCAGTTTCGTATCATCCCGCCCCCTAAAACTGTGAAAGAGAATTGTACTGGAAAGCTGCAAATGATATTATTTAAACTTAAATTATAAATAAATATTGAAATACTGATGATTACTTTTATTTTACAGAAATGTATTATTTGTAATTAATGTTACTATTATTATTATTGATGTTACAGACAAATATATGAAGGTGAGGACTAGGGCTGAGCGATATAACAAAGATTTCATATCACGATACTCATATGATGCACGATATTTATTAGGATATACAATGACAGCAAAACAGTAGTGTTGCCAAAAAAAAACCAAAACTGTGAAACTTATGTCTATACTGTCTACAAAAATAAATTACTTTAAACTGGAAATGATTTAAAAATTAATAATAAATAAATAAATTTTACAATTTTAAAGGTTCAGTATAAAATTTTAACTTTAAATCAGATGCTTCCAATAAGAGGTTGTAGTTAGAAAAAGCTATCATGATACCGGCAATATCTCAGAAAAGTGTGTCATGACAAAAACATGACAAAAAGTGTGTCATGTCATAATCATCAGTATCGTAATAAATTATCATAGTGCCCAGAAAAGTATTTTGAGTGAAATAATATTTAAAATTAGTCTCGCAGCTCCAGTACAAAGCTAAAGAAGCAAACATCTCACAGCAGACTTGCCTGAATGATTGTCGACATTTGGAGTAAGTGGGAAAATTTTAATTTTTAGCGAACTATTCCCCTAAGGCCAAAAGATACAGCGTGTATCTGAAAAACAGAAGGTAAGTACACATGCATACTGCAGTCTAAGAGTTTAAGAAGATGGTATTCAAAAGTGTGAATGTGCCTTCTTATTTTTTAGAAAGACCAACGGCTGATTTGAGACTGTTACACATTATTCGGTTCAGCATACATTGCCACAAATGGCCAACAGATGGCACAAAGACAGCATAAAATTATATATATATATATATATATATATATATATATATATATATATATATATATATATATATATATATAATGTATGTATATGTTTCCCGGTCTGTTCTTGGTATTCCCCTTACTGCTATTTTGTACACGTTGAGTCACACCTCATGCTTCTTATGACGGTGTGCTGTGTATTATAAATAGTTTTATATATTTGTTCTCTCGATGTTTAAACATTACTCAATTACTATGAATATGTGATTTATTGTGACTTGTACATGTGGAAGAATATAGCCTTGTAAGAATGTGAAATATGTAAGAAAAGACAATACAAGCTCATTATTTAGGAAAACAACTGGTTATTTGTGTAATCATTCTGTGAATTGTCTTACATCTGAAATTCTTCTCTGCAGGAGAGCGTAAGGGTGTACCTCGGCGTCCGGGTCCCCTTTCCCTACCCCCTCAGCAGCGCTCCGGCGGTCTGCGCTCTCAGAGCCTCGGTAAAGATGCTCCTCCTAAAGACCTGGACCTGGTCACCAAGCGGCTGCTGTCTGCCCGCCTGCTGAAGATCAGCGAGTTAAAGAACGCACTGGCTGAGCTGCAGCTGCGCACCGACGAGCTACAGCGAGAAAACCGTCTACTCAAGCAGCTTCAGCTGCGCCACGAGAAGGCCCTACACCGCTACAGCGACACGGAGAGCGAGATCTCACAGCTCATCTCGCGCCACAACAACGAGACGCACACTTTACGAGAGAGGCTGCGGCGCAGTCAAGAGAAGGAGCGTATGGCTGAGCGCCGCTGCACGGAGGCAGATTCGCAGCTCCAGCGCTGCCGAGACCAGCTGCACAAACTGCAGCAGCTCGCAGACGACCAGCGTCTCGGAGAAAGAGACGAGCTGGCACGCAAGCTCGCACACGCACAGGTCAAAGCACAGGAAAGTGAGCGCCGAGTGAAGGTGAAAACATAAGCACTCATGCATATTTACATGCATACAGTGTATATATTCAGCATACTGCACAGACGTCCAACTATTTGTTGCTCTTTTTACACAAATATGCTATAGTTGCTATAATAGTGGTTATAGAATGACCCCAATGACCCCAGATGGACATTATGAATTTTCTGTAACCCCAAGCCTTGACCACCTGACATTTTTAAATTCCACATTTATAATAAAGGACTACTGTAAAATTTGGACATTCTGTTATGTCAGTAACATACAGTACGTATGTGTAACATAAGTGGCTAAAAAACAAATGAATATTCCTTGCACTGACTCACCAGTCTAGTAGGAAACGTGATATAGGAAAATAATCCATGCCGGAGTGATGTAATACGGCCCGCTGTAAAGCATTGGGGTCTGTTTTGCACTTGGCACGTGCAGAAGCAGCGGTAACGTGAGCGGCATTGCTCACGCACTCACTGTTTATCTTACGTACAGCCGGAGGATCTACATTAAATACGACATCCACTAGATGGCACATCAGAGCCAAAACATCATTGTCCGTCAGGTTTCCAAGTCAAACTGTAAAATGTTTAGCGATTTTAAGCACAGCGATGTTAAACACACTGACGAGCTCTGTCTCTCATAAAACTTTGCACTGTCATCGTGATTGTTGTCATGGTCGAAAATTCTGACCTTTCATTCAAAAGTATTAATCTAAAAAGAGGTTTGTAAAATTCAAACACTAACTGTAATAGGAAAACAGGTTAGAGTTAGTGCTCAATAATGGTCTAGAATAGTACAGATGTATGTGATTTGAGACACTGTGCTTGCTAGTTTGTTTAGTGGAGGTAGACTAAAATAATATACACTCTTAATATAAACGTGGCTGGTCTGAATTAGACTCCCAGTTACATTTCACAATATTTGTAAAAAAAAAAAAAAAAAAAATGAAGGAAACAAAAGAGGAGATTGTGAGTTTCTCTCGCAAACTCATTTGTAAATTAAGGGTCGCGACCCCTAGTATTGGAACCCCTGTGCTATAATGTGTTTAGTTATTAGTTTATTAGTTCTTTCAATTAGTCTGCATTCATGCCGTGTGTGTGGCGTGTGTCTGCTCTCAGGAATTGGAGAAGAACATGGAGTTGAGTACAGGGAGCTTTCAGAGGCAGTTGGTGAGCGAGCGGAAGAAAACCCATGATGCCCTACAGGAAATCCAAACACTACGAGAGGAAATGGGCAAGCTAAGTGCCAAACTAAAGGTACCTAAACATGCAGAAAATAGCTGGTCCTTGGCACATACGCAAACGTCGTTGTTATCCACGTTGATATTTTATTGCCTCTGCTTGGTTTATAATTGTCTGTAATGTTTTTTTAGGAGAGAGAACGGGAGCTGGACACTAGGAACATTTACGCTAATCGAATGCTGAGAGGGGCTTCAAAGAAAGATTTAGAAGATTCCACCAGGAGGAAAGGTAGAGTCTGGAGTTGCTTGGTAAATTGTATTTTTTAATCAGTTAGCTAAGAATGAATGAAAACAAATAGTGACCAGTTAGCATTGTACAAATGCTGTCATACTATTAGATATATTATGGTAGCAGGATTAGCATTTTAACATCAATGTTTTTAAGGTAGCATATGTGAGAGGATTTGGGAAAATGGTGTAATGGATTAGTCTATAATCGTACACTTTCCACAGTTTGTATCTTCTTTGTATCTTCAGGTGCCAGTAGAAGCAGCAGTAAAGCAGTGCAGACTGAAGACAGGAAGCTCTCTCCAGACTTCCCCTCTCCTCCTCCTGCTGTCACTAATGGCAGTGAGTTTTCCTGCGATGACCAGACGGATGACTACCTGTCTCTGAAGGCAAGTCTCTTTCTCTGAAGCAGAGTTTATGATGGGCCTAGATTTAACACTTATTCATTTATATGAAACTTTCAGCCTTTCTAGCTTTCACACTTCCCGGTTATTTCTACCTTTGAGATGTCTATGGTAAGAAGTAATGCTGTGTTCAATACAAAGTTGCAACTTGTAATTCCTCGTCTATAACTGGTAAAAGCCACCGAAATCGCCCCCTCGTCAACTTCTGGCAGTCTACTCAACTACCAGTTCCTCCCCTGTTTACGGCGTGACATCAAATCAGCATGGCTGCTCACACTGTGAACAGTATAAAGTGACTTCTCTACTTTTAAACGAGTTTATAGCAGTATTGCTTTTAGAGCAAATATAGTTTATAGCAGTATTGCTTTTAGAGTAAATATACAGACACAGTACTTGATTAAATCTATAAGACTGACCACTGTTTTGAGAAGGTAATCATCACTCACGTTATCTTTAACATTAGCTAACTTGTTGCTATTGCTACTCACTGTTGTTTGCTGCAATTTCAGCCCAAAATGTTGCAGGAATGTTTGAAGTTCACTATAGTAGACCAGTACCAATAACCACTGTAGGCCTGTAACTGTAAAAATGCAGTTAAAGTAGCTTTTTATGAGCTTTACGTGCTCTGACAGAGCAAACAAAAGACATTTTGAGGAGGCGTCCATTTGTTTTTTTTTTTTTTTTTTTTTTTTTTCTCCCCACTTAGCATGTTGAACGTGCTGTGGTGGGAAATGACATCATTACAACTTGCAAATTAACACTCACAAGGCACCACGAGCACAGCATAATTAGCTTTTTTGCAGCATTGTGGTTCAATTTTGACCCATTCCTCTTGGCAAATGGTCTACAGTTACCGAATGTTACGAGGGTCCCATTTCAAAAATCATTCTTCTTTTAATAAAGCAGTCTTGAGTTATTTTGGCTGTATGTTTGAGGTTGTTGAAACATCCATCTTCTTCCCAGATTCAGTTTCATGCAAATGAGATTAAATTCTGTTCTAATATATCCCAGTACATCGCTCCATTTGTGTTTTCTTCGATGACGTGTAATGCCCCACTAGCATTTGCAGAGAAGCAACCCCATTTCCTGTTGCTACCACCTAGCTTCATTGGCAGATTAGCAAAGCAGGCTAACTGTACTAGTTACATAAACTCACCCAAGGCACCAATGATCTTTGCTACCTTGTTCCAAGCTTTATTTTTCTTCATAAAGTCTTTATACACCTTTGACGAAAGGGTGCATATGACATGATAAGATGAGACCATGGTTAAGAGTTTTTCTTTGAAACAGTTATGCAGGTCGGAACTAAAGTTGTGAGTGAGGAACTGAAGCAACATCTGACCACATGCACCATAGGACTGATTCGAGACGGTTGTTTAGATTTGTTGCTTTACTGTGTCATACCTAATTTGCATAGAATTGAGAAAATCTCAATTCCAGTATCGCTTTGTCGAATTGTCCCTTGGTCGGGTGAGTGTGGGGTCAGGTGTACAACCTTTAAACCAAAGAAGCTCCTGATCATGTTAAATTCAATTCTTTGTGGCCAACCTGTAACAAAGATCATAAGATATTTATGAGTTCTAACTTCTGACCACAATTAAAAAAAAAAAAAAAAAAAAGACATATTGAGGAATAGAATACAGTATGGAGAAACAGATTTCTAACAGCTTCTTTGCACGAGCTATATTCCAGATCTGTAGGTTTTAAAAAGATTAAGGTTTGTTCTATAGGTTTTAAAGGTCAGTGTTGTGAGTTGCTGGATATTCTACTTTTTTTTGTGAACAATAATGAATAATAATAATAATAAACTTTATTTTATATAGCGCCTTTAAAACCTCTCAAAGCGCTTTACACAGGAAAAGAAAATAGAACCAGAAGTACATAGCATAAAAACAGAGTATATAAGCATGTCTCAAGAACAGTTAATAATAAAATACTGTTCAAAATAATAATAACAATAATAGTAATAATAATAATTGAATAATAAAAAAACAAATTCATCAAGTAAAAGCTTTCCTAAAGAAGTAAGTTTTGAGAGAAGATTTAAATACATTAAAGGACTGGGCTTCTCTAAGATCAGATGGTAGTGAGTTCCACAGTTTTGGAGCATAAGATGAAAATGCTGTATCTCCCATAAGACATAAACGAGTCTGAGGGACAGTGAAAAGATCACGTTTTGGGGTGTAACGTATTAAAAGCTCAGCCAAATACTGATTATTGTGAGAGCTTCCAGTGAGATGCAAAACTACTCCCACTTCTTTTCTTCTACATTTACATTTAACTCCTGCATCCATTTTTGCAAAATGTTAATATGTAATCTTAAGATGGTACATAATTGTTTCCCAATAGTTGGTAGTTTTAACATAATGAGACATTTTGTGGAAATTCAGCAAAATATTTTTTTTAAATTTTTTCCTAAGATTTATTTATTTATTTTTTTTTTCTTTTTTTAACACTCACTGTTGAATCACACGTCCAGCGGCCTGCTCTGAGTCAGAATCATGGGATAAAGAATTTATCCAAGTGCTTGCCTTGCTACTTCCCGTCATGCAACTCTAATTTACCCCAAACATAAACAAAAAGTTTTATGCACTTCAATAATACTAGTACATTTGGTTTTTTTTTTTTTTGCTTTGTTTTGTTTTTCTTCTTTCTTTTTAAGCAAAAATATTCACAGTGTGAGTTTTTCAGCTGAAAGTATGTGCAACGTACAAACCTGCAGCCTGATTTATTCAACAATTTGACCAGTAGACTTGTTAATTCATTCATGCTGCTGCATGAAACAGAGCCCTGAGTTAAAGATAGCTCAGGATTAGGGATAATCCCAGGATGAAGATGGTCTTGTTATTCTCCAGTGCTGCTTTCTAAATGGCAGCTCTGACATTATTTCTGGCTGCAGGTTTATATTACAGGTTTATATTAATGTGCTTGTTCTAATTAGAGTTTTTATAGTAGCAGTTCATTCACAGTGACACAGGTACAGCATATTCTAAACCTAACAATAAACCGATTAAATAACATGTTGGTATTTAACACAGAAAAACATATAATTGTTGATATGGTGAGGTTTTCTGGAAGAAGACGTTTAAATAACATTTATGGAAGGAGTCTCCCTTGTCTCCAGGAGTCTCCATTTTTCTATATCAGCATGCCCCATGACGTTTTATTCCTTACTTAGCGTACATTTAGATTACACATGCAGTTTATCTCTTACTTAATCACTGACTGGCGCACCATGTCAATAAATCACAGCCTTTCTTCCAGCTACTGAAAGGATTGAATGGACGTTTTAGCCTCACTGCAGTTGAGTTTATCCCAGATTTGCTCTTTCTGACAAAATTTTAGAATTGGACGCAAACTTCCAGGCTTGGAGCTTATCAAAACGGATTTTCTGAACCTTTTGGTGTGAGGCAGTTAAATGAGTGTCGTGTGGTTGAATGATCAGAATCCTCATGATATTGATTTTTGCATGGAAAAAAAATATCTCAAAGTTTATTGGAGTGCACTCTTCACTTGTCCCTGCCAGACACATGGCTTCTCCAAATGGCCACACCAACTGCCAATCACAGAAGCAGTAATGAACATGACTGGCATCTAAAACTTAAACATATCAGCACCAGTCAGACTCGCAGAATGTTCTGAGCTGCTTTTAGAAAAGTCCTCTGATTTGT
Source organism: Pangasianodon hypophthalmus (assembly GCF_027358585.1). Classification (NCBI taxonomy): domain Eukaryota; kingdom Metazoa; phylum Chordata; class Actinopteri; order Siluriformes; family Pangasiidae; genus Pangasianodon; species Pangasianodon hypophthalmus. Next base: position 5,213,677 of record NC_069725.1, read on the forward strand.
CCTTACCTATGAGGAGAGACTAAGAATTAAACAGGAAGCCAGATCAAGAGATGAAACAGACACACTGAGATATACACTATATGGCCAAAAGTTTGTGGACCCCTGACCATCACACCCATATGTGCTTGCTGAACATCCCTTCCCAGATTTAGTCCTCCTTTTGCTGTTATAATAACCTAAACTCTTCTGGGAAGGCTTTTTACTAGATTTTGGAGCGTGGCTGCGGGGATTTGTGTTCATTCAGACACAAGAGCATTAGTGAGATCAGGCACTGACGAAGAGGTCAGGCAATGTCAAGGAGGTCTGGGGTGCAATCAGCGTTTCAGTTTATCCCAAAGGTGTTCAGTGGGGTTGAGGTCAGGGCTCTGTGCAGGACACTCAAGTTCTTCCACTCCAACCTTGACAAAACAAGTCTTCATGGAGCTCGCTTTGTGCACAGGGGCACTGTCATGCTGGACCAGTTTTGGGCCACTTAGTTCCAGTGAAGGGAAATTGTAACTCTACAGCATACAAAGACACTCTGTAGTGTTGTGTATTTCCAACTTTGTGGCAACATTTTGGAGAAGGAACACATATGGGTGTGACATTTGTCTATATCAGACATGTGTGCGTCCTCTGTTTTAAAAACCACCCGCTTCCATTGATTTGCAGTGATTCTCTTGATTTGGAGCTCTGAAAGTTTCCTTATTTTCTATACACAGCAGCAAAACATGTTATGAGTGTGATGCCACATTTTTTCCCCTTTATCTTTATGACAAAGGACAAAGGATTCTGTAGAATGATGCTTTTAAAATCTGTTACAGGTCTGCAAGTGTACGGCGAAATCATGCTAAAAGTACTGCGTACATTAGTGAAGGATTTCTGCCATTATTCTGCACATAAAACTCACCATGTATTTTTCTGACTCATTTTTTTCTTTCTTCAAATATTCCGTCAGGAGCGGCACAGCAGTGAGCAGAGACAGACGGAAGCAGAAGAGCAAAGGATTCAGGAGACGGCAAGAGAGCAGGAGGAAGAAAGAGCACGGGGGATGGAGATGGAGGAACAGGAGAGAGAGAAAGACAGACTTAGGGAAAGAGAGAGAGAAACTGAAAAAGAGAAAGAGAAGGTGCAGAAGCAGAGAATAAATTTTGAGTTCGACCTGAATGAAGAGAAAGGGACGAGGCAAAGAGATGGTGAGTCACTGAGCAGATTTTTATTTCCTAGAGGTTAATATTGTAAATCTGATGAGACATTTGGTCCTTGAATTCCGTAAAAACTGTCCTGCATTTAGCATGCAGTATATTACAGAATAACTTTTATTTTTTCTATTTCTAATTATGTTTATATGCTACATGACATAACCAAGGTACATATGGTTATTGGTTACATTTGGTGCTTTGTTCCTTGAGGCTGCAAAACAAACTAGTAATTTTATGGCAAAATTGGGCCTCATTTATCAGTCGTTTAGTAAAGTTGTGTGTAAATGTTTGCATAACTAAACTGAAAATTTCCTCTGGATTTGCAAAGGTTTCAGAAATGCTGATTTTCTTCATATTTGCATGTGTATGTTGATGCCAATCACCTATAAATTACCGGGCGCGGGCAAAGTACAGCTGACTTGCATTTGGTGACGCCCACAAAACTTTATGAAAGTTCAGCTGCGCAGAGAGCTGTAAGCAAGAAATGAACAAAAGTATAAAACCTGAAAAACAGAAGTGGAAGTTATTTTGACTCACTTCTAAGCCAATAAAAATATTTTATAATAAATCTTCCATCAGCTTACAGCTATGTGCAGACAGACCGGCCATTTCCATTTATACAGTGCCATTTCATAATTGAATGATTTGTCTTAATGTAAAGGTTTGTGTTGGCTCGCATGCTTTGTTTTTTATATTCTTTAATTAATGTCAATAATATAAAAAGACCAGTTTTCACTAAATGTTACTGATGGTACTCTTAGTCCCTGACCTAGTGAACAAGCTTGAGGATGTGTTTTTGTTAGAGACTCTAAAGCACTTCTGTAAGTCGCTCTGGATAAGGGCTTCTACTAAATGCTGTACTGTAATTCCAGATATAAACGTGCAGTAATTCATATGTGATATGAGGTCGATCAAGTCGAGTTTTACATTAGTTAGTCTTCTCATGTGCAAATTTGCACGCGGTCAGGAGCACGAGTAGGATACGAACGATTTTTTGATATTCATGATGTCAGTTATTTAAATTATTGAAATGAAATTTCCTGGCCTGAAGCTGAAGACGGAAAAAAAGATCTTTTTTGTTCAGTAGTAGAACTGAGGAATGAAGCCAGACGATCAATAATGTCAGCTTCAGTAACACTACATAATTCTGGTAGATGTGTATTTGTACAATATTGTTGACTCAGCATTGTAACGAGGCTCAGTGTGCTCTTTTAGCCTACGAAATCCATCATTCATCATCGACAACAACGAACGGTCAGTCATCCAAGGCAATGAAATCTATTAGCCTATATTTTTAGTTATACTTTGTACTTTGGCACTGCCATTGGTGAATTTTTTCATCGTTTCAGATATGGTGTCTAACATTTTCAGCTGAAATATGTCTTAAAGGCCAGAATTTTGGTGTGTCTCTAGTTGATATCTAAACTGTTAGGGAAAACAATAGGAAAAATTTACTGCAATGCTGTAAAGCACTGCAATAATGCATACATTAAGTGTTGTGGCATGATTGCACAAATGAACCCACGAGAACTTCTCGTAGTTTAAGTGTAGAAAATGGCATGACGTTTGTATTGGATGTTAAATACACAACACATTAAAAGGGGAGTTTCTTCTAGTACCACGTAATCAGTTGCTTTATTCCTTTGGATGTTGTTAACTTTGGAGACAAAAAGAATATCAGAAAATGGACATTGTTAATCAGTCTGTAAATTCTGCCTGGGGTTGTGTCACCTTTGTAAGCAGGTGATGGGGAAAGTCAGTCCAAACAAAGGAAAACATTTTTAATTGTATGTGAAATTTTCAGTGGAAACTTGATAAACCCAAATCTTTCCCCAATAAGGCAATACTTATCACTTATAGTCACTGGCCACTTTAATAGGAACACAAGTGCACCCGCTAATTCATGCAGTTATCCAATCAACTAATCATGTGGCAGTAGCGCAGTGCATAAAATCATGCAGATACACGTCAAGATTTTCAGATAATGTCCACGTCAAACATTAGAGGGACACCGGACTGGTTTGAGTATAAAGACCAGGCAACCGTACAGTTCTGATGATCTCGTGCCTAATGTAGCCTCAGATTCCTGCTTTCGGCTGATAGGACTATATCCTGATGTGGTCTTCAGCTGTTGTAGCACATCTACCTCAAGGTTTAACACATTGTGTCATATTTTTCTGCCCACCACAGCTGTTAAGTTATTTGAGTTACCAGAGCCTTCCTGTCAGCTTGAACAAGTCTGGCCATTCTCCTCCGATGTCTCTCATCAGCAAGGCCTTTCCACTCACAGACCTGACAGTAAAAACCCCAGGAGATCTGCGGTTTCTGAAATACTCAAACCAACCCGTCACCAACAACCATGCCATGTGTTTCTGTTCTGCTATTTGATGTGAACAATAACTGAAGCTTTTGACCTGTATCTGCATGATTTTATGCATCATGCTGCTGACACATGATTGGTTAATTGGATAATTGCATGAATGAGCAGGTGTACAGGTGTTTCATAAAGTATTTTTATCTCAAATAGACAAGAAGATGAAAATGAGCTTCTGATAGAAAATTTCACAGCCTCCTTTTAAAATATTTTAATTTTATCACTTGCTGCCATGATGCAGCTCAGAATTGTTGGAATAGAAGTGTTGTCTAACACTGCCACCTGGATGTACTGACATACACAGGTACGAAAGTACCAAAGTATAACCAAGAGCTGTAGAAATAGAACAAACAGCTCTCTAGCATGTAGACATAGGCACTGGGTGCCTTATAAACCACAGAGCAATGTCATGCCTGTTCATGTGTGCATATTCAAATACCTTATTTGTCCCTTGTGACAGGGTGGGACCGAGATGAAGAGGACAGGAAGCGGCGAAGTGAGTGGCAGAATGAGGAAGAGAAAGGTAAAGATGAAGAGCCACGCTTGAGCGAGGAGGAGATCCAGGCCAATCAGGTGCGTGCAGAAGAAGAACGCAGACGCAAAGACCACCTTTTGGCCAAAATGCGTGAGATTGACATGCAAGCTCAGGCACAGGACTCCGGCTTCTTCCATGATGAAACAGGAAGCGCTCGCACTCCTCCTCGGAATCAGAGCACCTCCATCTTCGGCTTCGCAGAACCTCACGAGTATCTGAGCACACCCAAGACCGGGAAAATGGGCGGAGCTCTGAGATCACAGAAAACCAATCAGGATCTTGATCTCACCTTTGGCAGCTATGCTCCATCATTTGGTAAACCCGCTCCTCGAGCAGGTCTCGGACACCGGAGCCCGAGCCAGACTGTGGACCAGGCATCAGGAGACGAGAATGGAGGGATGGACCTTAGTGGGCTTGCGAAGGAGAAGAAGTCCAACCTCATGCAGCAGCTGTTCGGGTCTGCAGCCTTGTCTGTGCCACCTGAGTTACCCAGCAAGATGGAGCTCCTGAGTTCTCCCAGCACAATATCTTCATCAAGTGGACGCAGAAGAGACGCAGAGACGCCCAACAGGCTGAAAAGGACCACGCTGCACGTCTCCGAGAGTGGTCCAGCTGTTAGGGCCATTACGACACTCGACGATGACATTGAGGAAGTCACGCTATGAAGAAGCATCTCATTGAGATCGTTCATTTTCTGAAATACAGAGAGAATGAGGAAGTTTCCCTACTTTTATAGACAAAGTTGATTCTTTTTTTTAAATGAAAACCAAGCTCAGGTTGTTCCAAGCTGCAGAGTCAGATTCCTGGCAGTCACTGAAATAAACTGCAATGATATTTAATCTTTACACCTGGTAAATTTCCATAGCCTCCATTTTCATTTCAAACAGAAATGACCTCTGTGTAACAACAGAAAATATAAGCACATGAAAACCCAATAGATACAGTATATTTGGCATATATATATATATATATCTATATATATATATGTATATAATCTGGCCTTCATGTAACTTTACTATGATTACAAACTAAAGAGGTCTTAGAATTATATATATTTTTTACACTTTGTTGTCTTTATATATTTAAAGATGAGTATGAGTAAAAACAGGTGTGTATATTTTAATATATTTCAAAAGTTAAAAGTTAATTAGTAATAAATAAACAGGTAATGAATAAACATGGGACCAGTAAACTGATTCAAATGCAGATGCTTCGTCCCAGATCGCCTCCGATTGGCTGACGCATAGTTACATCAGAATATATTCCGTGTTTTTAAAAAAATTAATAGACACTGTAGCATTTGATACCAAAACGTCCTTACTAACCTACCCTTATATGAGAAAATGCTGAATACTGGTATACTTTTTATTATTTCCAACAGGGATTTTTAGGGGCAGGGATTTTTTTAACTGAATTTATCATAAACACAGACAGATTTACTCTGTGTTATTCTTGGGATGAGATATGATAGTTTTCTCTCTTAACTTCCAATCTGTGGCGTTTGCACTACATTATAAAGCACCAAACCACAAATTCCCATTATCAAAGTTGTTATATTCGTTCTTGACTTATTTATAATAAATATGTAATAATAATAAATTAAAATAAATTCCACCCACCCTCTCAGCCCACATTTATTTCATGAACATAATCTAAATCAGATATTATGCTTATTATTTAAATGTGCACCATAATATTCTGGCATTGTTCATGAAATAAATGTGTGCTGAGAGGGTGGATGGAATTTATTTTTAATATATTTTACAGGTAAAGGGGTCTCTGGCTGCAAAACATTTTGAGAACCCCTGCGCTAGTCTGATCTACTTAAACACTAATATTTTTGCAGTTACAGCTCGGACTACATCTCCACAGCATAGCAAATATCCAACACCTCAGTGCTAAAAAGCATCCTAACTAATGGAGTTCAGTTACATGTGACTATATTTTACTATTATTTTTACGCCATAGCACTTCTGGGAAACCGTGGCCTGAATGTCTGAAAGGAGAGAAACCATGAGCCACCATGTTTTTTGTTTAATGAGTTACATTGGAAAAAAAAATTCATGGATGTTTAAATTAAGGACAGACTTTCCACTTAAGTAAAATATTTAGGTTCATGAAAAAGTAAATAGGTGAATAATGGCAGGTTTATGTTGAACTCCTTAAACAGAAATACATACATTTACAAACTTAATTTATTGTACTAACATGGACATTATAGCAATATGTAAATGCAACATAAGGCCATAATGACTTTGAATATTATATGGATATATTTGCACACCACTATTAATTTAGATCCATGTTCTCTTCTCTTCAAGTAGTATATTTATAGTATAATGTTTACTTAGTCAATCAAGGAATTAAAATTAAAATAGGTTAAAATCGCCCTGTAAATCCCAAAATTGTGGATGTCCACAAACTTTATGGTGAGCACTTGTGAAAGACGTATGTGTTGTAATTGATGCATTTTGTATAAAAGACATGCTTCCGGCAACATGGCATTTATTTAACATATCTCAGGGGAAGTGCTGAGCTAGAGCTGAGTCACTATGAGCTAAAGAGTACAGAGCACCACTACAACACACACGTGTACACCTTTATATTTTGTTATTTGTTATTTTTATAAAAGAATATATACGCATATACACATACAGCGCGGTACGGAAGTCTGAGAGCACTAGTGAAAATGCTTCTATTTCACATTCTTTTCTAATTTAATACAACAGTTTTTATTACAACTTATATTACTGACAACAACTTGAGTGAAAAGGAGAATCTTTGAAATATTTACATGAATTTAAGAGTTTCTTAGTATTTAGTACGTCCCCTATTGACAGTGTGCACAAGTTTGTGCAAAACCTTATGCTCCATTTTAGATCAAATCCATCAGAGTGTTGTCTGATCACATGAAGAGATTAGACATGAGGAAAATCTGACAAAGCAGTTAACATGCTCAATATCACACACTTGCGTACAGTTAAACAGAGACCTGGAAATAGTGCAGAATCTTGGGTATTAAATATTCAAGCTATTGAACATTTACTTTCTTGGTTTTAAATATTTCAGAATTCTAAAACCTTTTAAAATCCCAGATTTTCAATGTCGGCTCAGACTTTTGGACTCCCATGTACATTCCATATATTCCATATTCAGTTAGAGATATTTTCGGATCTGTTTTGTACTGATCGTAGTCACTATGAGATAAAGTGCACCACTACCACACACTTGCAAGCCTTTATATTTTCTTCCCAGTCGATATTTGCGAACGTGATTAGATAATTTGACACGTTTTGTTGAATATATTCATGTATATGTTTGGTAGATCATTTAAATGTGCATTATGGTGTAGGATATGGTTTTGTTTCATGTGACCTGATTTGAATTAAATGGTTAAAAACAATGTGGTGGATTGTAATTTCTCTAGAAATACACAGTTGTCTAAACAGAGGGGACCAGAAGGACACTGAGCTATGAGATGATTGTTCCACTGTGCTGGATTGTTCTTCACTTGGGACTGGTTTAAGGTTTGAAAATAGGACCAAACACTCATCCAAACACAGGAAACCTCTGATTGTGCACACAGTAAGCTTCTAGAGGAACATCCATGTTGTGTGTGATGTTGATGTTCAATGTCCTCCATTGTCAGGTCATTGTACAGGGATGGGCTTTGTTGGCTCGTGCGCTGTTCTTTTTAAATCACGTGGTTGACGCATGTGCACAAGGCTATAAAAAGGTGTAATGTCATATCACTTGAAGCATTTTGATATCCTAATTCGCATTCATGCCAATGTAAAGCTTCAGTTTGTTTTTTCAGGGTTATAAAACGATTCATATCCTGCATGTCGAGCAGCGCGTGAGTGGTGAACGGTGTTGACGTCTAACTGCTAACATCGCCAATAATGTGTTTAATAAAAATAGGGAAAGCTTTTTTTTAGCTAGTGTAATATTATTATAACATTAGAATTCGATTTCTGTGTTCATAAATGTCCTGTTTGTGTCATTTCACTACGAAGAGAGCTGGCCAAACTAGAAATACGTTTCCCAGAGAGCTGAGCTCGCGGTGTCACGCGCGGATTGGCTGCTCGCTAGGTTGCCAGGTCACAGCAAAATCTCCAAACTAAATACATCTCAAAAAGAGGCACAAAAACTCCTGGAACTAGACTAAAAAGTTCGAACACTGTAAAAGCGATACGCATTTTATTTCCTAATACTTCGCATATTAATCTCCCAGTCTTCTCTTTACATGATAAAACAGAAATGGCGCTGTGTATTGTTGATACACTGTCTGTTTTTACATTTTCCCTTTGCTTACCATAGAATTTATTTTCCATAATTGATTAGATTTAATTCTGATTATTTGCTTTTGGGGGACCCAAAAAAAATACCACCCACCAACATGCTTTTTCACTTGAAAACTTCTTTCAAAACAGTGCGTTAAAACAGCGGACCTGGCAACCTGGGCTGCTCGTCACCTTCTGCCTTGTGTCTCTCCTGCACCTTTAAACCTATCCGCTGCCCTCGCGCTGTGATTTGCTTCAGAAAAAAAGCGCGTAACCAATCAGAGCGAGAGCCACAACACGTGCAAACCAATCAGCGCGCTGGCGCTATTTGCATATTTGCCCAGCGAGCCAATCGGAGCGCGAGTCGGCGGCTGAGCGAGCGCCAAGGCGTCCAATGGTGTCGCAGAGAAGCAGCATATTATTAACATGTTATTACAGGAGGTGTTTTAGATATTGATCCAGTATTCCGTCGTAGTTACAAACTCACTCACGGGCTAAAAACACGGACCTGTTAAACTCGACTGTTTAACGAGTGCAAACAAACAAACGCGGGAAAAAAATGCCCAAGAGGAAGGTAAGAAAATTCAGTTCGTATTTTATTTCTTTTTCACCACAGTGACAGTATTCCAGGCGCTCGGCTTCCTCGGGTTACTATCCATCCAAAATGTCGAGCAGGTAAACGCGAAGATTTAGCGGTAAGTTTTGCAAATCAGTGCTGCTTTTCGGCTCGGCTCTAACACCATTACAGCTGGACCTTCATCTCACACACACACATATATACATATATACATATATACATATATATATATATATATATACACACACACACTCACACACACACACATCTCCCCTTGGTGGTCATATTTGTGCTTTCCGTTTTTTATTCCGTCGTCGTCAGTTGCAGGTTTTCCTCCATGATAGTGCCTCGGCTTTTTATGAGCCACTTGAGCTGAATGTCACTGATGCGATGCTCTGCGTCCATTTTGTTTTTCAGCTTTAAACGCGACTTTTAATAAAACCGCCGAGTCGCTGATCGATTAAGAAGCTATTATTATTTATTTAATAACCCTGTTTGAACCGACACCCCCCTCTTCCTCCTCCCATGCCTCCTCCTCCTCTTCCTCCCCTCTCTCTCTCTCTCTGTCTCTCTCACACACACACACACACACACACACGCAGCGCTTTACAGACCCGTATGTAAGCGACTGGCACATCAATCACACGCACGGACGCGCACGCGCGCCTCGGGAGCGCGCCGCGCGCGGACAATTGACACCGCGCGCGCGACCCTGACACACTGCAAAAAAAAAGAAAAAGAAAACGGTCAGAATAATATGCGATAAAAGGTGATGGATCATATACAAAATGTCTTTAAACGTGATAACACCTAAACCCTGATGGAGAAGACGGTAAAAATAAGTTCTTTAACAGACCCGAGACGCGCGCGCGCGTGAGTTAGTGTTAGAGGTCAGCGCTCTGTATTGGAAGTGGAGAGAAATGCGGGAGGTTTGCGCATGCGCAGAGAAGTCAAGTGGAAAATTGGGTGTTTTGTACATGCTACTAATAACAATAATAATCATTATCTTTATTTTTTTAAATAATTAACATTGTTTAACTTTATTGTACTGAGTACAATATAAATAATAATTAATATATAATTTTATTTAGTTTTATTACCTTGTCTACAAGAGTTTTATAATAATAATAATAATAATAATAATCCAACAACCACAATCATAACAAAACTAATTACAATATTATAAATCACTTCAATAATAAAATACTGTTATTAATAATAATAATAATAATAATAACAAACACTCATGCATTATAGATAATAATTATAACAGCAACAACAACAATAATAATAATAATAGCAACAACCACAATAATTACAGTACCAATAATAATTATATTAATTATTTCAATAATAAAATACTGTCAATAGTAATAATAAAAATAATGATGATAATAATAATAATAATAATAATTAGTAGCAGTAGTAGTATAAACAAACACTCAAAGAATCTTATTATATTATTATTATTATTATTATTATAGTGGCATTATTATAATCTTGTTTGGTGAGTGTGTGTTTATATAATTAACATTTTCTTCATTTAAGGCCAAACATCTAAAACCTGCGTTTTCCAAATATATGTAAAATCCATTCATTTCCAAAGTTACACCTGTCATTTTCGTTAGACGCTTCTTACATAACATTTACAATTTAAACAATACATTTTAAAAGCTGGATTTAAATTCAGTATGGTCTCATGTTGAAATTTGAGAAGTTGTATAAAAAAGCAGAAAGAGTCAGTGGTTCTTACAGTGTGTATGATACTGAACAAAATCCCACATTAGGCATGTTCATTTAAAATTATACGAATGTCTCGAGATCAGGTTGTGATGGTACTGTGGCTTAAAAGTTTTAGTGACTTAATGAAGAAGTGCCAACACCTACAGTGTAGCTGCGGCAGTTACACTGCGGTCATACAGGAGACACCTGAAAACCACGCTTTGCTGATTTTTTTTTTTTTTTAGCTAAAGCAGCAGTCAAAGCAAACATGAATAAATTAGCAAAAAGCCAATTCTCGCACTTCTGTCTTGTGAGCAGTTTCCATTGTTGTGTTGATAAACAGGCTGTCCAATAATAAAAGCGCAGGAGTAAATGTGTCGTGTGTTGTCAGTAATATATTTATATAATATATAATATATATATACCATGGCGTCGAGCGCTGGAGCAAGGCACAATACTTTACTATTACGTGCAACATCTGATGCTGATGATGCTTAAAGCATCGCAATAACAATAGCAAATCATCACGTTGCTCACCTTAAACATCAAACCTAAACAAGATTATTAAAGTTCAATTCAGGGAGCAGGTTGTCCTCTTTAAGCTGAACTGAAACTGCAGTGAGAACATTGACAAGCTTTCTCCTTTTTCCCTAACCAACCCCACCCCTTTTGCTAATGATGCGTTCGAGTAAAACTAGGAATAACCAAAGAAAACCTTCTACTGAGAAACTCAGGACTGTCTCCTGAACCCCGAGTTCAGCAAGTGACGTCAAATCAACATGGCCGCTCGCAGCATCAACAATAAACAAGTAGCACTTCTTTAACTTTAAATGAGTTATAATGTATATACAGGTATTTGCGTTAGATCAATTAACAGACAGATTCGCTTGTTAAAAACACTCACTATACAGTTCACTGTTAGAGGAGGTAAATATACATCACTCATCACAGTTAGCTGGCAAAACAAAACACGAAGCTCCTGTGATTATTTCCCACTTTATAGCTCGAAAGCACGGAGGACGAACATGACATAATTCCATATTCTGAATTCCCACTTCAGTGTTAAAATCGAATGCATTAATAGGTTAGTTGAGTTGCTTTTAAAAAAGGAAAAGGGGCGGAGCCAGTCAGCTGTGTTTTACTTGGGGGCGGAGCTCATTTCAGCACAAAAAAGTAAACAGAAACAGAAACTAGTGAGCTCCACTACACAGCAATGCTGTGTTCTTTATAGTATATTACTGATTATTACAGGTTTAGAAAAACATTGCATTTAACATCTAATCTGCAGATTTAAAACAGTGCATCTGGAAAAACAAAACAAAAAAAAACACCACAGTTACTGTATTAGTTATTGCATACATAGATATTGTGTACTTCTTGTAATAATTAAGACAGATCACGTATTAAGATTTAATTTAAATAGATTTATTAAGCATAATTATATTTCACCATCTTATTCTTATATGTTATAGTTTAAACAGTAGATGTGTGTGTTTTGATTGACATTATCTACTGCATAACAGAAAGTAAACATGTGGCACAATGAAAAATCAATACTGAACATATGCTGACAAAGTGCTTATTAAAATTCTAATAAATGATGCATATTGTGTGTGTGTGTGTGTGTGTGTGTGTGTTTCTTCAGTCACCTGAGGGAGCGGAGGGGAAAGACTCTACTAAAGTCACAAAACAGGAGGTGAGTTCTACACACACACACACACACACACATACACACACACGACCAAATTGCAGTTATGTTCATTTATATATTGCAGCTACAGTGATGTTTAGCTGCTCGACTAATACTTAAAAGATTAAGCACAAGTTTAGTTCTTCTTGTCACTCAGAATCATGAGGGTGAGTCAGCTGAAAACCTTAAAAGTGAAGATCAATCAGAGAAACAGTAAATTCAATTTGTAGCTGCAAAAGTAAAAATGTCCTTCTGGTTCATTGTTCTCAATAGCTCCTTCTACTGCTACCCAAAACCTGATACACCTTTGTGACATGCATTAGCAGTAAACGATGAGAAATTTAAAAAATAAATAAATAAACAAATAAGGTTTTGATTTGACTCACCCTCGTACATTAGGACAGTGAAAATTCAGGAGGTGTTAATGTTGATTTCATATTCCTGTTGACTTTACTGGGGCAGTATGTATGCAGTAAAGACGTGTGTCATGATTAATATCTTCACAACATCTCAATGCTATCAAATAATGATTATACAATTTAATAATACAGATTTTTTTCTCTCTCTCTCTCTCTCTCTCTCTCTCTCTCTCTCATTCTCTCATTCTGTCTGTCTCTCAGCCCACTCGGAGGTCAGAGCGCCTGTCCTCGGTAAGTTTCTACTGAATTTTTCTTGCATTATTTCATGAAATATTATGTATATTCAAGAGTGGACAAAAAATAAATTCATTATTTAGTCCACCAGGTGAGAAAAGGCTGATTTGTACGCGCTGTTTATACGTTTATAAACGTGCAAGATGGATGCCATGCGTATCATGTGGTCATTTGGCGCATCGCTTGTGCACATGCTCAGAAATTAACATGACACATCCGTGTGGTGAAATGCCAACGTAAACAGTAGACTCTATTTCCACAAGTAAATCAACAAACTAATTTTGAGTCTCAAATCGCATACTTATGTACTATTCTAGACCGTTATTGAGTATTACCCCTAATCACTTTTCCTATTACAGTTAGTGTTTGAATTTAAAATCTGCCAAAAGGTCTGGTTTGAGTACTAGACTTCTAGATTTCCTAGATTAGTAAATATTTTTGAATGTATGGTGAGGAATTTCGATTTGAGACTCGGATCATGACAACAATCACGCCGACAGCAGAAAGTTTTACAGAGGAACAGAGCTCGTGAATATGTTTAGCATGGCTGTGCATGAAATCACTAAACATTACAGTTCGACTTGGAAACCAGACGGACAGGGAGGGTTTGGCTCTGACGTGCCATCTAATGGACGCTGCATTTAATCCTCTAAATGTACATAAAATATGCAAGCGAGTATGTGAACAATGCTGCTCGCATAGCAGCTGCGTGCGCACACCTACGTGTGGTGAAAGTGAAGTGTGTTTCCACCTTAAAAGCTCCAGTACACTGCACAGTCACATACTTCGGTTGCCTTGAAACCTAATTAACCAGGCTAAACCATGATAGCTAACATAATGTAGTAACATATGGTAAGCTAGTTAGATAGATAGGTACAGACTAAGATCAACAAACGTGGATATGATTATGTGATTTCGGCTATGAGATGTACTGCTATGTCCTTGAATCACACGTAAAACGTTTTATTCAAGTTATATTCTCTTGGTGCTGAGGTGACTGCATGTTGTAGGACAGCTTTGGACTGTATTTCGCTCGGTTTTGTCAGTGTTTCACCATACCTGCATGTTCCTGATTTCTGAAAACATCGTCTGTCGTCTGTGCACGCTAGTTAATCCACTGAGTAAAAAACATTCAGCCGTCATCCACTTGAAGCATCGAGGGGCGTCACACCTCCATGAAGTTTACATAAACACATACACACCAAAAAAATTGTTTGTTGTGCAAACATCAGTAGGAAGCAGTTTTTCTTCCTTTCATTATGAATGAAAATTCCTGGACACAAAATCTGCTTCTCCCGGGTAGGACTGGGCAACAGGACGATAGAATATTGATATCATGATAAATTATGTTACTGTATTCTTTTCAGAGATAACGCAGACATTGTGGTATCATTTTATAACATGTAAAATGTTTTAACTAACAGTTACAAACTCTCACTGGAAGCAGCCAATATTGATTAAATATTAAATATTGATTAAGTAAGAATTTAAACTGGATCTTTACAACATTATGATGAAAAAAATGTACAGAGTTTGTCATATTTCCATCTTTTTAGTATTATAAAATAAAATTAAAGGTGTATTAGGTAACATTTGTGAAAAACAGGTCTTGGTTAAATGGGTGGAGTTTTATTTATTTATTTATTTATTTTTATTTATTTTTAATCATTGAGCCCGCCCCCATTTCCACCCATGTACACAACACTCCGCCCCCCAAAACATATGGTGGTTCATCCAGAGTTAGCATTAGCAAGGACTGTCATGACATGACTTTCAGGCACACTCGGACATTCAACTGCCTGAAAGCCGAGTTGCAACTCGATAAACGTGCAGAAATTCTCCTCATAATGATTAATGAGGATGTGACGGGGCATTGGGGGCGTGTCTATAAAATGACTGACAAGAGGCCAATCCAAATACAAGCAAACCATCGGGACCAGAAGGCAGGTTTTTTTGAGCTACGTAATACACTTGTTCTGAGACAGTGGCTTAAACTATTTTTTTTTTATCACACGTCCACATTATTCGTACTAGGAAGAAATGAAAATATTGACTATTTCGCCTTTAAAAAATTATCCCTGAACTCAGTTTTTCCTGAACGCAGCACTACTGTTGTTCTTGCATTGCAATTTGTTATTTAATCTATAGTTTGAGATACGCATTGTGCATCGTAGAAATGTCTTGAAGTATCGTGGTTATGATATTTTTGCCATATCGCTGATCTGCTCCCGGGCATCCAGGATACTCCACCTCTGGCTGTGTATTTCTTCCTGTATTGTAGTAGAGAGGTAGAACAGTTGCATAGTTTAAAGGTTGGTCATTTTAAAATAATAATAGAGGATTGGTACCGGGTGATACTCCAGGTTTCAGTGTCTTTAATGGAAAAGGCACACAGCACATAGACATGCTCCAGTCGGATCATTCCTAAATAAACTAAAAGTGTAGACTGTTTCTCCTAGTTATTCGATGTTCCCGCTTGTTTGGGACGTGTGTGAGAAATGTGCACAGCCTGCGGTTCTCCAAAGTGTTTTATTCACAGATTAAATTCTTAGACTTCATATAGGTTATGGGAGAGGGTGATACGGCTATACCTTTGAGCAGTCAATCTGTCATCATGTAATGTATAATCTGAAAAAAAAACAACAACCGTATAACAGTATAGCTGTATAGCAGTATAACAGCAGGGACAGTCGTTAAACACTGTGGAATATCAGCAAATATCAGAAGTGTACAAAGCTTTGGCATGATGTGCAAAATTAGTATTTAATGTCACAGTTTTAAATGTGCTAGTTTATTACGTATAGCTGTGGAGTACTCAGTGACAAAACTGTAATCGGTTCTGTCCTGGTTCAAGGGCAGATCTGACCACCAGATTGCCAATTTCGTCTTCTAGGGTGCCTGGTGTAGTGAATTCCTACATCACTCACAGCACACAGCGTGGAGAGATTCCTGCTAAGCGCATCTGTGGATATATATTATAGACGCTGCCTTTTTCATAGAAAATGTGCCAAAAAAAGTCGCTTTAAAAGTCACTCAAAAGTTATTTTTTTAAATGATAAAGAACTTGCCTGATGTTGCAGTTCCACAAAAAGTCTACACTCTTCCCCTTTACCAAGAATATTTATCTTATTTACAACCAACTGGTTGGTTGTGTATATACTTTAATATATTTTAATAGTTTTTATAAATACTTTAATTTATACTGTACTTCACTTTTTTTATTTGTTTGCTAAATGGTCTTTTCTTGGTACTTTTCTTTCATTAACAGAAACCGGCTCCTCCTAAACCCGAGCCCAAACCCAAAAAAGCTGCAGCTAAGGTACCAGCACACACACACACACACACACACACACACACACACACACACACACATGCACATGTGAGCCCACACACCATCACAGGTCAGATCCTGTTTCAACTTTTGCATGTGTTTTGCATGCAGCCTGTGTTTGTTTCACTCTTATGTTGGACTTTTGTTTGCTTTTTGTGTTGTGAGTAATTACAGTCAGATATTTTACAGTAACTGCAGCAAAATATAAAACAAAATTAATATAAGAATTTATTTAGGTAAATGACAAAACCGCAACCATCACAGACCTACCAAGCTTCATGTAAGTTTGTGTAGAAGCGCCGAATATTAACATCAAAGTAGTTATCACTCAAAAATATGCCAAAAGAGCAGTCTTGATTTTTTCCTTCAATAAAAACAGCAGACAAGAAGTTTGAATCCCGACGATGACACGGTTCAGTTTAATGTATTTATCAGGTTAAATGTATTTATTAGGAATGCCACACTGAAAAATTTCAGCTGTAAAATGGTCCAAAACTGCATTTTCGTAAGCTGAAAATCTTGACTGAAAAAAAATAATTTTTAAACAAAAATATAATTTTTAAACAGGTTTACAAAGCGTCACTTCAGAAATAATTTTAATGGTAATGATAAGAAAGTCATGATGCATGCACAGATGCATTCAGACAGTTTAATCAACAGTGGAAAGTGTTGACCATATGGAAACATTACACGGTTTCTACGAGGAACAGCAGACTTTATTATCATTATTATTATTATTATTATTATTATTTTTGTTTTTACTGTTTGCTGCTTTTTTACTTTTTACAACTCGTCCTTCTCGGGAACACACGTTATTTTGCTTCGGGGTTGGCAATGTACACATTTACTTTTTTTTCCAGCAACATGATCCCGCCTGTGTTTTCTTACCAGTCTGAGAGCCAAACAATTACGTAATCAGATGTGGAAATTACTCCATAGCCATAATTACAGCCATACAGAAATTTTACGAGTTTTACTTCTGGCTCTGTGAAAAGTCCTGATCCAAAGACAGATCCTTCACCGTCTGACGATTACGTCTAAGATGACAAATCCATGCATTGATTGATTTTGTAGCTGTTCAGAACTGAAAATAGTTTACATTTTTATTGAGCAGCAGTCAACCTCAGCTACTGAGTTGTTGTCATGGCGATAAAACAACCCCCTCCCCCAAGCTCCAGCTCCAGTTCAGTCGAGTTGAGTAGCTCTGCTGTGATCTCATCTTAAACACAAAAGTTCAGTGTTAAGAGTCTTATTCAGGGGAATAACAGTGGCTCATGGACTGTCCTGGGATATGAACTCAGTGTTTTAGTAACACAATCTGTACGGCTGAGATATAGCTGCAAGAGCTTGGGTAACAGGAAGGAAAAGAAAGTCACTATTTCATCGCAGAAAATTAGTAAAGACTTGAACAGGAAGTATTAAAGCCTTCGCTAAGGCTGCTGGACGGATACTTATGAAATACTGTTGCTTGTATTAAGGTTAATTGTAGCCTACTCCACAGCAGGGTCCAATTCTCTAATCTGTTTGGTCAGAAGGTGTGCGTTATTTCTGTGTAACTGCACGGCTCGGACAGGACTTCCAACTGTAACATGAGCAATAGATTAATATTAATGCGCTCATTCTAATACGTTATTGTTTCTATAGTAACAGCTCATACACAGCGACTTGTACGGCAGACACTTCACATAATGCTCCATATAAAAGCGTAATAATAAACAGATACAAAAAAAGTGTTGTTTAACAAAGAAAAACATATCATCATATCGTGATATATTGTGGTGGTGTTTTTTTGCAAGGAGACATTTATTTAACATTTCTGGAAGAAGTTGCAGGTGTCAGTGCTTTATAACAGTCATGTTGCTTTGTGAAGTTTTAAAGCACAAGAAAGTCTTAGACTTTCCAGTTTCTCAGTAAAATGACAAGCTGCATTTTGGAGAGAGAGAGAGAGAGAGAGAGAGAGAGAGAGAGAGAGAGACTGGTAAGGGAATGACTGTTCATCACAGCTCTAACATAAGTGATAACAGGAGCTAACTTGTCTCTCGGACGTTCCACAACATTAAGTCTTAACTATAAACTGTCAAAATGTGCAGCGTGTTGTTCATTAATAAATTAAACATTGTAATTGTTGGCAAATCACTGTGGTACAAGCGGAATATAACACACTCCAGACCATGCTGTAATATGAAAATAATGCACCACATCACACCACCCCAGCGTGGATTATTCCCGCACAGTATGGAGTGTGTTGTTCCTTACTTATTTCACATTTGCAAATGTTTTAGAATTTAAGTTGGGATAAAAAGTTTGAAAACGCTGTATATCTCGCTGTATATCACGCTGTATACAGCCTTCAACTTCAAAAGTGGAAGTTACTTCTCATGACAAACATATAAAGTGCAGATGCTAATAACTTTAAATTCAGAAGATTGAGTGAACACTGATGAATCCTGTGAACATAATTTGTTATCTTTTTTCTTTAGCATATTTACAGGGAAGAGACTGTAATGGTAAATTCTTACTCAGTTAATGTGCATATAGCAGCTGAAAGTTATATGTATATACAGTTACAAAAAGTTTACAGACTTTAAATATTTAAACTTACAGATATTTAAATATTTAAACTTTTAAATATGTCCAAAAGAAAATGATTTTAACTTGCAAATAATTAACTATTCAAATGACTCAATTTGCATGAAAACAAATTCCAGAGGTTAAGCGGAGGCACGAGGTTAGTGTTCTTACATTTCTTTCTTGACCACTTCAAATCGAATGAAATCCAACCACTTTTGGATTAGCTAAAGAGCTAAAATTTTTTGCTCTTATTAAAGTAACTTCTTTGAATGAGGGTAATGGTGTTTGCCTTAATTTGCATTTAACTGAAAGTTTTAAATGTAGTTAATATGTAAAGAATAAAACACTTTTGGGTGTGTGGTTCTAGAAGAACAATCAACGATGGTGTGATGTGATGCAGCCCAGCGTAAAGTAGAGTTAGTGTTATCACTCTGAAGATGATGATTTTTCGAATAACAGCATATGCTGAAGTGTCCTCTCACATTGCTAATCTGACACACTCGTGTCGATTTCTCCTTTCCAACATCAGAATGATTCGTCCATTTCTATCCACACAGGCCACTCAGGCGCTTGTTCAGTCCCTTGTCATTTGGAGGCTGGATTACTTTAACTCGCTCCTGGCAGGTCTGCCTCTGAGCACCATTCGACCTCTGCAACTGATCCAGAATGCCGCTGCGTGACTTGTTTTCAACCTTCCTAAATTATCCCACACCACCCCATTGCTGCGCTCCCTCCACTGGCTTCCTGGAGCTGCCCACACCAGATTTAAAACACTGATGCTTGCCTACAAAGCCAAAAACAGACCAGCACCCACTTACCTCAAAACATTTATCACATCCCGCACTGCACCACGCTCCCTCCGATCCTCTAGCACCGCTCGACTGGTCCCACCATCTCTCAGGGTACAAGGAAGACATGCATCATGACTCTTCTCTGTTCTGGCACCTAGGTGCTGGAATGAACTTCCTCTAGATGTCCGAACAGCTGAGTCACTGGCAGTCTTCAAACGACGTCTAAATACCTACCACTTCCTGGAGTACTTAAATTAGCACTTAAAAAAAAACAACAACAAAAATTGTGTTGTCTGTATGCTTCTCTTACAATATCACGTCCCCAACAGAGTTTTAGACTGATAGTATTCTTAGTCCGTGACCTAGTGAACCAGTATCAGGCTGTATTTATTGATACAGGCACTTCTGTATGTCGCTCTGGATAAGAGTATCTGCCAAATGCCATAAATGTAAATGTTTTATTCCTCTTATAGCACAGCAGCTTGCTGAGAATTATAATTTTTTTATTTCTTACAGACACATCATACTTTTTATCTGATTATAGTTCGATTTGATGTTGTATAATCTCTGTAAAACAAGTTAGCTCTTGTTCTTACTTACGTATCAAAGTGCTGACACTGGTGACTCCTTCCATAAATGTTAAACAAACATCTCCTTACGTAAAATATCACAAGTCCTTGTGAAAGTTGTTACTATAGAAAGACTAAAGTATTAGGAGGAGTGCATTGTAGCTGGTGTTACTCTCTGAGCAGCTGTTCTGTAAGAGAAAGGAAGAGTATATAGTAGGTAAATGATACAGTAAGTATAATAAAGTAACAGATTTAACTTACACTGACCTTCTGTCTTGTTCATACTTCCTGAATGCTTGGTGTGATTTTGCAGTATTGTTTAGTACAATGACGCTGTGTCGTGCTGAGACACTGAGTCCTGTTTGGTGTTTGCAGAAGGCATCTGACGACAAAGCGGCAAAAGGAAAGAAGGGCGGAGCCAAAGGCAAGAAGGAGGAGAAAGAGGCGGTGCCCACTGAGAATGGAGAGACCAAGCCAGAGGGGGTGAGAGAGTTACTTAAAACACTTTTATAACTAAAATGAAAATGAGAAATATTTGTCTTGTAGAAGCTTTATGGATGATTCCATGATTGGGGTGCCATTTGTGTCCCACTGATATTACATTTATTATTAAGTACTTAAATGAAGACAAAAGACATTTTAAACACAGAAAGTGTCCTTCACAACAACCTACATGCATATTTCAGTTAAACCGCTTAATAAAATCTTTACTGCGCTTACAAAACCGCATTTTGCCTTTCCATATTCACTGTAAGTACACTTTATCTTAAAATATAGTAATAAAATACTTAAAGATAAATCGTATTATTTTTGCATTAACGTGTGAATCCATTAAACACCTCTTGCCCGAAACAATCTTTTCCACAACTCAGTAAAGTAAATGTACATTTTATACGTGCATGTTCGAAACGTCCTCACTCATCTCTGTTACCTGAACACATTCACCCCATGAAATATTCCACAAGTCACATGTTCAACAGGAATTTCCTAAAGATCAATAAAGAAAATTCAATTCTCTCATTCTTTTTTCTTTATTTGCAATGAGTTAGTGAGTGACAAGGTCACCTATAGGCTGACAGTAAATTATTAATTTAAAAAAATACATTAATATTAATATGTTAAAATGTGCTTAACGTCGTCATGACGTTAGCATGGATGCTTCTTTTTTTTTTCTTTTTTTTTTTTGCTAATTCTAAGCTAAAAAGCTCAGCCCTGTTACTCATTTAAGAGTAAAATACAGCCAATACAGAAACTTTGTAAAAAAAAAAATAAATAAATAAATAAATTGCATATTGTTGCATTAGACGGGATAACCCATTTTTTATTGTTTAAATGCAAGTTTTCTTAGATACAGTGTTTTAAAAGTTATATATATTTTTT
Source organism: Pangasianodon hypophthalmus (assembly GCF_027358585.1). NCBI lineage: Eukaryota > Metazoa > Chordata > Actinopteri > Siluriformes > Pangasiidae > Pangasianodon > Pangasianodon hypophthalmus. The sequence goes on from NC_069725.1 coordinate 5,235,334, forward strand.
ACAGCCACTAGAGCTACGGCACCACAGTCGTGGAAACAACCTGTGCACAAATGTAACATTTAAACAGCATGTGATAAAAGCCTGTCATCATCAGTTGCATGTTCATGTGGCTTTCTGTAACAACATTAAGCAACGTCGCTTTATTCTGTCATCTAAGAGCAACGGGATATTACGAATAAGATCAACAGGAAATCGTTCTAATCTTTCTGCCTTTCTGTTCGAGCAGTACCATGAATATTCACTTTATTCACTTTACTTAATCATACCCTCTATCTAACTTTCATTTCCCAAACCTCTCTCTCTGTCTCTCTTTCACACACACACACACACACACACACACACACAAACACACTCTCACACACACACGTAGATCTGCATCTCTCGTTCGTCTGTCACTGTGTCAGCTCCGAGAAGTCCCTCCCCCACCCTGCTGTCCATCACAGGACAGAAGGAGACAGTGAGAGTAAAGGGTACGAGAGTGTGAAGAGTGACACTGCGGTGTGTGTTTGGATATGTCAGTGTGTGCGGCTGTAAATCTGCGTTGTGGGTTGGCTGCATTTGGACCTTCTCGCAAGGTGCAATGCAGAAATTTCTTACAGTGAATCCATTAGTTGGCAATGAAACTGTGGGGTGGTCTTTTTTTTTTTTTTAGTGTTCTGGACGCCAATATGGTGGTATATCTGGGGAAAAAATAGTTTTGGGGATATTCTCTTTTTAAAGAAATTAGAAAATGTTTTTGATGATTTACATCTAGTCAAAAAATTTGATGATCCAATATACAGGTAACATTAATATCGTAATAAATTATGTCACAATATGTTTTCCTGGGATATCGTGATATCTTGTAATAATTTTTTTTATATAAATCTAATTACAAGCTGATTGGAAGCAGCTGAATTGCTGTTAAAATGTTGCACTTATTATTTAAAATTTTAAATGATTAAAAAAGATTAAAATTAAAAAATGTTTGTTAATTTTTTTAGGTACAATTTCTAACCTCAAAATTTAACTATTACATTTTTTTCTCCTTTTGAGTTTTAAATACTGTTTCATTTTTTATAAAAAGTTTTTTTTTTAATATATAAAAAAAATCATTTTAGACATTAGTTTTCTGATTAAATGAAACACTAGTGTATTGCCGACCATTTGAGAGCAAACCTGTATAATTTAATATGATGTTTTTGTCATATCGCTCACACCTATTCCAATTAAATGCTCTCTAGAATGTATGTCCCGCCCCCAGAGGCGGGTGTTGCTCTACAGTAGTAGCTTGTTAGCAGTAAACGTGGTTTGTTGATGCGTTTTTGGCAGCGCATCTTCACTTTTCCAACCAAAAAATAGGCTTGAGCTGGAAAATGTCGCTTCGTCAGACTCAACGAGAACACCATTCCGTCTTTACACACCCTCAAGGCTTCTCCTTCAGCAAGAGTAAATAAAGAGCTCTCGTTAATCTCTTCGCTCTTCTCCATATTTAGCTAGCTCGCTAAGCTGCTGTTTGGTTTGTTTAGGTACGACATATCTTGAACGCTATTGGCTGTTGTGTAAGTCAGTCAATCGCTTTAGTACCGTGTCAAGTGAGTTTCAGAAGGAAACACGTGAGCATACAGAGTCAAATAACGGCTAAGAAGGCATTTCATGGGGAGGTTAAATTATAAATAAACTGGCCGTGGATGTGGTAAGATCCAGAATTAATGTCTGTATGTTACCTAGGCTATTTATGAGGGTGAAAATGATGCCTCTGTGTAATATTTATTACTTTAAGTACCGTCCCTGTACAATCTTTTCAAAGCAATTTCTGCAAGACGTCATGTCCTGTTAGAAATATTACACTGAATGTTGCTAAGCTATCACAGGGTCTGTTTTTGGTATAATAGAAGATTGTAGTATTTTAGATAACGGAAACATAGGTCTGTCAGTGTTAATGATTATAGTGCTTTGCTTTGTATTCACACGTCACACTGCTGTGAGATGAACATGGCTCGAAGCCAGCTCAATTATACCGGATGCTGAGCGTTCATTTAGATAAACATCTAACTACTCAATGCTGAGATTGTGTATTTTTGCACGTGCCTGATATTAATTGAGTACTGGATGTTGGCCAGTACTGAGTATGATAATGGTATCAATGTCAGAAATTAAAATGAGATCAGTGTATCACTAGAATTAATGTAATAGTACAATGCGCAGTACAAAATGAAATGTACACAATACTGTCTGTACATCAAACGCAGTCAGTTAGCTAAGACATGTTAAGAGCCTAAATAATGCTTTTTTACAATGTTGTTGGTTAAAATTCCCACGCAGCACTCGCTTTTCGTGTTGTTTTCAGAAGAGTGGATGTCACTCTTACTGTTACTGACAGCTGTAACATATGATGGGCTCAAGACACATAAAAAAGAAGCTACTCGGAATTAAGTATATTGTTATTCACATAGAGTTTAATATTAGAAACAAAAACTCAGCAGACAACCTTCCTTTGAATAGTCAGCCTTTTCTCTGAATTTCTCTTTGGAGCATCAGTGAACTGAAGTGAAGATGAGCACTAACAGCACTACAGCCACGACATTCCCTCTAAAACCCTCCTCAATTTGCTAACGTTTCAATTTTTCTAAATGGAAGTTTAACGAACCCATTTTTTTTACGAAGCATAATGTTTGTTTTACTGCATGTAATGTAGTAATCTCCGCACTAGAGGTGTACGTGAGGACTGCCATCTCTTGACCCCCAGCAAAAAAAGTCGCAGGAGTGGGACTTTACTATCGAGTAGAAAATGACTGAAGTTTTGACGCTCGTAAAACAAAGAAAGGCAGTGTTGATTAGCCTGGGAGCGTATTGGACTCTGCCGTGTGGCACGTTTAGCGCATTCATTCATCCATCTTCAGTAAATGCTTTCTCCTGATCAGGGTCACTGTTGTTTAAATTACTAACTGGTTTATAGTTGGGAAGTTCATTCAAATATATTGCAGGTGAGATTTGTCAGAATTACTTTGGGAGTGGATGCAGTTGGTGATTTTTCCTAGGGAGCGGATGGGATTGGTCAGAATCCTTTGAGGAGAATTCCCTCAGGAGCGCACAGCACTGATGAATTTTCTGCATTAGCAGGCACGAGTAGTCCCAATTCCTTCAGGAGCAGGTGGGATTGTTTAGAATCTCTCGGGCAGTAGGTGTGATTGGTCAGAATTCCTCCTGGATTGGGCGGGATTGGTCAGAGTTCCTTCATGAGTGGGTGGGATTAGCCAGAATTCCTTCGCGAGCAGGAGGGATTAGCAGACTTCCTGTGGAAGTGCGCGAGATTGGTCAGACTTTCTAGGACGGCGGGTGGGATTGGTTAGAATGAATAGTCGCGTGCGTAGCGTTATTTGACAACTTATTAACCATCCTGGCTTACATCTACTGTACCCTATCCCATAGTGTTGTCGGTTGCCGCCGCTGTTTTGAGCTCCGCCTCCACTGAGCCTCCTCATTAACCTCAGCGAATCACAGAGTTTAGTTTAAAGCCCAAGTCAGTCATGTACATCATGATTATATTAATTAATGGAGATGGTTGTGTAGCTGTACTTTTTGGAGGCTTTGTCTTTGTGGTAATGAGTGTTCTATTAGCTCCATGTGCTTGAAATACTTAGTCAGAGTAAAAGCTGACAGTTATTTAACTTGAGTTTTTTGGTTGTTCATTCAAAGTTATCAGTGTGTCTCCTTTCTTCTGTGTGTTTGTAAGAAATTGTGCAGTAATGACGTACTAACCCGTGTGGATTGAGTTTAACAGGATTCACAACTAACAGACTCTTATATTTTCACAGCAGGAAGAATCAACAAGTGCCATAAAGTGATCCCTCTCTTTTTTCTTTTTTTTTTTTCCCCCCTCCTGCTCTGTGTTCAGGAATCTGCGACCACTGAGGCCGAGGCAGAAGCTAAGGAGTGATTCTAGCTGGTTTTCTGGGGAATGGAAAAGACATTTTTTTATTCTTTATTGAGTATTTTGTAAGATGCTAACTTTTTTTAGACTTGTCATTGTAGATTTACTTAGCAAGCTCACACTCCTCCCAGAAGTCCCCGTTCTACTCTGTTATCACCGGATCGGACAGATCTGTCGACGAAAAACAAGAAAACTTTTTTTTTTTCTTAAATGTTTCACCAGCAGCAGCCATATCAGTTCACTTTTTAGTCAGTCGGAAACCTGCGTCCTACGTCCCCCTCAGTAACGTAACAACACGTGCTTAATGTTTGTGCCGCGCTGAATGAATCATCTGGACATTCAGGCTCATGAGTTTAGTGTGTATTTTGAGTTTTCTGGGTTTTTCAATTATAATCTCTTGTATAATGTATAATAATAATAATAATGTTGCTGAATGAGAACGATTGAAAAGAAAAAAAAAACAATTATGTTTCCAAATTGTTTTTTAATCCTCTTTAATGGGCAGATTGGGACTCATGGACACTTGATTTTTTTTTTTTTTTTTTTTTTTTTTTTTTTAAATTTGATAATTTGAATATGACCCTTAACGAAATGGCACATAAACATAGCAATAAACGCAGGGTGCTGAGAGTGACCTTGGTTCTGAAACTGAAGCTGACGTGCTTCTGGAGATCCGCCTGCCTGCCTGGCTTGGGATATTGTCTGTGAAAATGTTTTCAAATAAAACCATGAAAGAAAAGGAGGCGCTGTGTATGTGTGTGTGTGTGCGTGTGCGTGTGTGTGGTTATAAACATTTACACTGATGTCAATTTCTGAATGATAATTGCTTGTAGAGAGGCACAAGTTTCTAGTTGCCTGGTTTGAGTGTAGAGTTTTAACCTGACAGAAAACTGGTGAGGATCTAACCAGCAGCCACAAAGGCCTTTCACTTTCACACACATACACATGCACACACACATGCACACACACATTAAATACAACTGCTGATGTCAGGAAGTGAAAGGTCAGCAGTGTTACAAAAGGGGGAATTTAAAGGCCTGTTTCACATTGGTTGGCCATGAAATCAGCCAATAAACTCTACCTCTATAAAGAATCGGGAACAGACCTGGATTTATTTTGGCTGAATTAAATATCACTTATGAGGAATATGACTTGGCAGGGGTGTAGTTACAAAAGGGAGGAATTGACCTGTCCTGCATGTTTAAGGGGTTAATAAAATAATATTTTCTAATTTGATATATTTTACATTAAACATAAATTTCAACAAAACTTAAACATTTAAAAAAATTGTAGTGGCATTATAGTTATGGAAATAGAGATATAATAATATTTATACCACAGTGTAGGGAATTCTCAATTCTGATTGGTCGGAAAGTGTTGATTCATTTTCCATAACAGCGGCTCTAAATGATAAACCTGACAAGCTGAGAGAGAGGAAAAAAGACGGTGAGGGAACGACTGTTTATAGCTGCTATAACGTAAGTGATAACAGGAACTAACGTTTCATGGACGTGCCACTACCTTAGACGTAAATATAAATGGATACAAGTATGATGCGTCATTCTTTATTGTTAGTATTGGTACATTGCTGTGGCATAAGAGGAGAAAAACACTTGAAGACATGCTGCTACTGGGAAATAATCAACTTTAGGGTTGTCACAATAACGTCACTTCACATTGGGCCTCATCACGTCACCCCAAAGCTCATTATTTTCCCAAAACAGAATAGTGTTTTATTCCTTACATACTCACCAATATTAATAGCACACATTGTTTTTTCACTGCTCTAAAGCACCAGCATCAATTTATTTCCAAACCCTTCAAGACCTGACTCACACAGAAACAACCCAAAGCACACAATTATGCATTTTGAACTAAATAATAATATCACCCACAGTCTATGTATGTGGATGGGAATATGTAGTTAATGCTCTCTAATTACGTACTTCAGAAAACAGATGTTCAGATTACTCTAGGTTTCGTGTTATTGATCTTAGACCTTATAATTATATTGGATGGTTAGGAACACGGGACAGGAAGTCCTGGGTGGTTTGCTATAATTGTGCATTAGTGGGAGTTAACTTCTGACTTCAGGTTTGGGGGGAGAACTAAAAGAAAAAAAAACAAAAAAAAACTTTGGAGTCGACTAAGTCAACTAAACCTTTAAAGTCATGCTTTATTAATCACTTAAAGTTTAAACCTTTAAAGTCATGCTTTATTAATCACTTAAAGTTGTAGCTTATTTTGCTATTTATCTAATTCTTCTTCCTCTTCTACTTCTTCTTCTTCTTATTAGTAGTATTCAGTAACAGCTAATTATTGTTATTATTTAATTATAAGGTAGCTACTGTGAAACTAACAGGACGGGAGTGTAGTTGGGAGAGGAATGTAAGTCTGTAACCCAGTTGTGGGAATTTAAGTTGTTAAAAGCAGAAACACTAGCTTTTTCACCAAAAAAAGTTCAAGCTAAATTACATTTACTTCAACAAACTCTACTGCAAACGCCAGGTTAAATAAATCTTCGACACCCAAATCTGCAGCACCAACCTTTGCATATTGTAGTGCAAATGATCCAAAATTGAAAAAGCTGCAATTTTATCAGCGTGCATGCAGATTTTTTATAATACATCCCAACCTGGCTGAACTGACCAATTTAAAAACCAAAACAGCATGCTGAACAGTTGTGTGGCTGTGTTAAATGATGTATCTCTAACTACCATGTTTTACTGTTTATGATTAACATGTTGGCTCACTTGCTTGCAACCAAACTGCCAATGTACACCATTTTGTGTACTGTTGTGTAGGAGTTTATTTAGTGCCCATTGATCAGGTTAGGAAAGTTGAATTGCTTTTACGAAGCTGCTTAAAATCAGAATTATTTTTCCGTCTGGAAGCCACGTCAGTTACATTTCTAACTGCACCAAATGGACTTTTTGCATCACCAGTCTTCCTGTTCCGCTCTGATCACGCCTGTCACGAAGACACGTCACCCAAAACTTTCTAGTGGGACTGTTTTGAAAGGAATTAACTTGAGTGCACAGTCTAGTCAAAGTGTGAAACTGCCACTGCAGTGGTTTTGTTGTGTTACTTTACGAAACCAAGAGCTGAAACCTTCACTTGGAAATCTGGGTTGGTGTTAGGTAATGAGAGCAAGAGATATTACAGGGTTAAATAATAATAATAATAATAATAATATTAATAAGTTTATTTTATATAGCGCCTTTCTGCAAACTCAAGGTCACTTTACAATACAGTAAATAAAAGTAAAGGTATCCAATATGCAAATACAGGCCATGAAACATAAACATAAAAATGTAAATATAAATGGTTAAAAACACATAGCATGTTTGTTCATTAATAAATACAATTGCCAAATTGTTGGGATATACTGTATGATTTAAAAAATAAACGGGAAGAAATAGAAAAATAATCAACGACGTAGTGGTGACGTGACCTGACGCATACATTTTTAAGATCTCCAAAACAGCCATTTGACTCACTAACCACTGAATACTGAATCGAAGCATGACTTCATATCCCATCAAAGCAACATAAAAAAGTCTTTACATGCTTAACTTGGTAACCTTTGACCCTTATTTGGCCTCTGCACTTTGGAGTGCTTCTGACCTCCAGTGGTTGAGAAAGGCCACTGCACATCATTGCTTTCAAGATGTTTACAGTCAAACAAGCAAAAAAAAAAAAAATCAGTTTCAGATTGACTTTAATGTTTTAACAAGTGTGCATTGAGACAAACTTTCTTTAGAATAAGCTTTGTTGTGTGATATAAGTGTATCCTGCATTCCTTATTCGGGTTTAAAGGTTTAAATTTAAATCCTAGCCTTCTCTCTCACTCACTATTACACTCTCGGAAGGTGGTACTATGTACTGACTTGTCACTCAGGTGGTACTCTGAAGTTATCTTTTACCTAAAAACGTGCATATAGTGGATCTTTAAAGCGTTCCACTAAAAGGTATATCCACTCTATCTACATTTCCAGGTGAAAGATACATGTTAAAAGCTACAAATGATAAAGCAACAAGGAATGATACAGCTTAGTACCTTTTTTTCGGAGACTGTACAGTCCATTAACTCATTTGACAGCAACCTGTATCTGATCATGTCTCCTAACAGTCCTGTCTAGATCCCCCTCCCCTCCGCCCCAGTGTATTCCTTATTCATCTCAAGCAAAAAATCTCACTGTGACTCAGCCAGACCTTCACAGAAGAATGAGGTAATACTTATATCTGGAGTGAAACTCAGTTCAGAGTCTGAGCAAGATGCATTTACATCTGTGCCCCCGAGAGACACATACATGAAGAGCCAAAGTAAAAATGAAACAAGAGCTTTTCTTCCTCTTTAGTAAAACAGGCCTGCTTTTCCATACACAGATTACATCTAGTTTTTAACCTGAATTATACTTGAAATCAGACCAGAAGCCACATATGAACTTTACAGCAGAGATACTCGAGCTGTGAAGAGACGGTTATAAGAAAAGTGGCTCTTAGTGGAGTTGCTTTGGTCATTTAAAAAGTATGCAGACAACAGAGAAAGTGAGTTTGATAAGTATGCATGGCCATGACTAGCTATGAGGACACCGAGGTGTAGTTTTTTTGTTTTTTTTTTTACCTCCCACATATCTCTAGTTGTCAAATTTTATGTGGAAACAGTGATAACATGGTGGCAGAATGTAGTCGACTATACAGAAAGACTTGCATTCCAAGACAGTGATGTTTGGTTCTCAACTTAACTCAGTATGGAAGCTTGTTTCTGCATACTTTATGTATATGAACATATTACGCAGATTTACCTCGCAGTTGTGACAGGGAAGATTAAAAAAAGTCACTACTGGGAGATATTACCTTGCAAGTGTGACTTTTTATTGCGCAATTGCAAGATATCTCGCAATTGTGACTTTAACTCGCAATTACGAGTTATTATCTCGTAGTTGCGACTTTTTATCTCGCAGTTGAGACAGTGAAGATAAAAAAGTCACTACTGTGAGATATTACCTTGCAAGTGTGACTTTTTTAATTGCGCAATTGCAAGATATCTCGCAATTGTGACTTTAACTCGCAATTACGAGTTATTATCTCGTGGTTGCGACTTTTTATCTCGCAGTTGTGAGTTACCGCGACTACGTGCTTTCCTCTACCTCTAGCTAAACCACAACAACATCGCTGTCAGGAACGCTATCCTATTCAGCCTAAGACACTCTCCATTTCTTGCAGAGAGGAATACTTCAGGTAGGTTATAATTAAACAGTATCAGACTTGCAATTGTGCTGTTAGCATGGCTGCGATTCGGCCGCAGGTAATCACAGCTGTGCTGATATTCAGTACAGCATCACGACTCTGAGTGTGACATTGCTTTTATATAACAGCTCTATAAACAAGAAATTAATACTGAGTAACTGATATTTCAGACACAATATGGCCAAATATTTTGTTATTTTTGCTGTCAGTGAAAGTAGTTCCTGAAGAAGTCACAGCGGGAGAGAGCATTGTGTGTTGCCATGCCAACACACACACTGACTGACAGCCCATAGTAAGTGTAGTAACGGTTTCACTGTAATGATCTATTGCTAGAATTGGAATTTTATGTAGTGAACACAAACATACAGAGTGATACAAACTGCCAGTCTCAGTGCTGTTATGCTAAATATCAGTATCAATATCAGTAAATATCAATCAAATTAGTGGACCGGAACTAAGCGTTGTATAATGTTTGTTTACACACTGCTGAGTTTTGTTGTGATTTGATTATTGGAAACCTAAGCACTAAATCACAATTATGTGAAATTAATAAGTAACTGCGAGAAAAATGAAGTCGCAGTTGTGAAATATTAAATTGCAGGTGCAGGAGGTAAAGTCACAACAATGATATTAACTTGCATTTGTGAGAAAAAAAAGTTGCAGTTGTCTGGAAATAACTTGCAATTATGAGATAATTGAGTGATATTTTGCAATTCTGTGATAAAAACTTGGAATTGTGTGATATTTTGTCGTAATTGTCAGATAAGTGGCATACATGGCAGAAATGAGCTTCCATAGAGTGCCTGAGGAGGAATCTTTAGGTTTGCTCATAGACATAACCCATTATTATTATTATTATTATTATTATTGTTGTTGTTGTTGTTGTTATAAGCTAGTATCTGATTTAGCTATGATATAAATAGAGTGTTTATGAGGGCAATTAGGGGTTTGTAAAATGCAAACCTCAATTAAAAAACAAAAACATTATTTAGATTACTATAGTGTTGCTAGCCAAATCAGCTTGCTATAATGATATAAAAACATGTAACATTAGTTAAATTTTAGGTTTAACATTGCTCATTAATAACATAATACAAGCATAATAATTGTCATTGTTATCTATTGTATTAATGAGATAATATCACATAACATAATTCAGAATTATCAACAAGTAGCTTAGATGGTCTTGTAAACAATAAAATTTTACGGTCTAAATGGAGTCAAAGCAGATTTGAATTTTAAAAAGATTAGAGATCAGCAGTTGATGTAGTTCACATTTAGCAGTGTGATATAGTATATTAACTGTGACACATTTCTGCAGTGTGGATCTCACTAAAATTTTGATCTTGATCACAGCCCTATAAGAGTTTTTTTTTAAAAATGAGGTCTGGGACATATAGCTAGGGGTCTGCACTTTTGTTTTTTGATGACAGGATGGTGATGGAGATCACTATCAACTAATATCAACTCCTAATATTTAGTTATTATCCTAAATCTAATTGTTCACCTGAAGTGAAATGGTTTAACATGCTATTATATACATGGCAATAATGTATTTATTATAGGAAGCTGGTCATTTACTAGTCTAAAGCTTTATAACATATGTAATAACATGTAATAAATAATGTCACCTTGAATCTAACTGCAATTTTTTACCAACGTAAGCACACAGGACTGGATGAGTTCAGACTCTCATTCCATTCATACACATATCTTTTACTCTCACTCTGAATAATTTGTATTGAATAATATGCTTTAAGGTGAATAACTGAATAATAAGCTGGAACTTTTAGGGGTTAATAAAACTGGGAAAAACATTTATGGCACAAAATGTTAATGTATAATATTTGAAGTTGGGGTCTGTGGTTGAAATGTTCAGAAATAAAATGTCTGATTATTTGAATAGTTGGATTATAAAATGAATCTGTGTTATATTAATAGTAATATTGGGTTTATTATAGTAATATTGGGCTCCGTGTTTTTCCTATAGCTACAAGAGGTTTGAAAACAGCTGTCTTACATGAAATACACCACTACATTGTCAGACATAACACTTCTTTTTTTAAAAATCTGATGCTAGTGTTAAAAATAGTGTAGCGTCAGAAATACATCATGTCCATTCTGATCGTTCTGCTAAAACATGAGTTTACATTTTCACCAGTGTGGACCCCCAGAGGTCTGTATAGCAGTGATGTTACAGTGATAGAAATCAGAACACATTCCTATTTTTATTCATATAATTTATTACTGAGTTTTTATTATAATTATTAGCTGATGTATCTGCTCACTTGGAATGGTCAGGAATAAAATATCAAATAATCAGATTAATAGTTGGATTATAAAATTAATCTCGACTGTGGAAATCCATGGGCTCCATGTTTTTTTTTCCTCCAATAATTTTTAAAACCGTCTTATATGAAATACACCACTACATTTTCAGAGATGACACACTTCTATTTTCCTTATGTGGTGCTAGTGTTAAAAATAAAATGTGTCAAACACACCGTGTCCATGTCCATTGTGATGATTCAGCTAAAACACCGATCTATATCTGTATAATATCTATGTCTATCTATCTGTCCCTCTCTCTCTCTATTATATATATATATATATATATATATATATATATATATATATATATATATATATATATCTCCACTGTATGCCTTAGAGTGTTTTAGCCAAATCTTCTACACTAGCACCACATAAGGGATATTATATATATATATATATATATATATATATATATATATATATATATATATATATATATATATAAAACACCAAACACCATGAATACACAACACTAGTTCACTAGTTTACACATTATACCCGTGGTTCTCAAAAACACAAAAACATACCCAGGGGTCTGTGTGTTTTCTTACACATTATAAACACAGTAATATATATTTTTTATACATACACATTAGCCGATTTATTCAATTTCACTTGAACTGAATTCACTTGAACACTTGAGATTGATCCAAACTGCAATAACTGAAAATCAAGTAGCCTGTAAAAAAAGAAAAAAAAAGTAAAATTGGACCCTAATGTATTAAATCATTTGAAATTTCAGGAATAAAAATTTCTTCAGCTGCAAAATATTCTTGTACATATTTAAATAAGGAGCCTGATCATTTGAGGAGTTGGATTATGTTTGCGTAGGGTATGTGTGGGATTTATTTTGTTTTATTTTGCAGTGATGCCAGATTGCAGAAAGTTTGTGAACCCCTGCATCACATCCCTGAGTGTTTAACACCTACTGTATAATGCTGAATTAACTCCTAATGTGTACTTAAGCCCAGATGTTTTACAGATGAATTGTGGATTGAAGACTGTAGTTGTTCGTGCATCACTGAGGATTGTGCTGGATATTGTGTGCTTTTGGGGGGAATTTGTCTGCTTTTAAATCCCATTTATTTTAGTCTGGTGCTCTTGCACATTACTGAACCCCTGGGGAATAAATATAATTTCCCTAATGTAGTTCCACTGTAGTGTTTATATGAATGACAGTGTAGTGCTGAGGTCAGACTTCTTTATCCACTGTGTGCTGTGTGTATGAAAACATCTCCTCTGTGCTCTTTGTCTAAGTCGTCCATGTTGTTTTGTGGCTATTAGACGTGGATTGGTGTAAGTGACGAGCTTTAATTCATTACATCCCCCGTGTTTTCTTTCCCTTCCCCCATTTTACTGCCTGTTCCCATTTAGCAGAGAAATGGAGGACTTCCGAGCCCAAAAAAATCCCAGCAACAGACTGTTTCTCAAGCCTTATTAAACCTCCAACACCATTCCAGCAAACCTAACATGTGGACAATTCATAGCTTGTGAATGTGAAGTAATATAGTAGATATGAATATGGATAGGCTACTTGACAATAATAAAGTCGTTATTTTAGTCAACACGACAACATGGCAGTTTCTATTCGTCACTGTCGAGCTGGAGAGAAAGAGGAAGCAACGTCAAATGGAAACGAATTTAAAATATATATATATATATAAGTATATGCCAGAAATATTAGAAAATGTACTAAAAACAAAATAACATCCCATGTTAGAGTGGGCATGAGCAATATGCCTTCCGTTAATCCGTCCATGTTAGCATCGTAGCCTTCGCGAAATGTACGATGCCTGATATTCCTGCGCAGTGAGCGAGAGAGAGAGAGAGAGAGAGAGAGCGCGCGCGAGAGAGAGAGAGAGAGAGAGAGAGCGAGAGAGAGCTCGCGCGCGCGAGAGAGAGCGAGAGAGCTCGCGCTTTTTTTTTTTTTTTTTTTGGAAACGAAACCTAAAAACCGTCGTTGATACACTTTACCGAGCCCAAAGTATAAATCCAAACCGAACGTACTCCCAAACTAGAGAAAGTGCCGCCGGTTATCCGGATGAACGCGCCGCATGTTGGGAATGAAAGACAGGAACTAGTTGTCGCGAGCGCGCGAGCGGGGGATGAGCAGCAGAGCCGGCACTACTTTGCCCTGTGTGTGCGTTGGGTGAATGGAGGCGCAGCTCTTCCTGGTGGTGGCGAACAAACACTGACAACTACAGGGCGGCCAGCGGCACGGCCACACACACCTTCTCCTTCGCCCCAAACCGACACCAAAACATGGCTAGTGACAGCAAACACACCGCGCAGTTGAAATCCGGTGAGTATAGGAGACGTAAAAATGTGTCGTCGAGAGGTTTTTTTTTTTTACACGTTTGTGTTTCCACACACACACAGGCGCCCTTCTTCAAAGCTAACGTAGCTACATATGTATTCTTCCCCCTCGCGCAGAACTGTACTTCCTAATAGCCCGGTTTTTGGAAGCTGGACCTTGTCAGGACTCGGCAGAGGTGCGCGATTTTATCATTTAAGAATATTAACTACATCCCTAGAAGAAAATGTGACACAATTCTGCGTTTTTGTGTCTTTTTCAGACCCTGATTCGGGAGGTTCAGGAGAAGGAGGTAAGCTGCACAAGGCGACTTGGCGTTGCATCGTACTGCGCTGTACTTTACCTTCATTCGTCGCTCATTTCTGATTTAATTTTTTTTAAAAAATCCTTACCTTGACCTTCCTAGAATCCAACCCGAGTTGGATAACACTGTTTTCCCTTTCCAGCTGTTACCCAAAAGGATAGATTGGACTGGAAAGGAACACCCTGGGAGTTACGAAAATTTGGTAAGGCATGCCCTATAACTGAGAAAAAGTTTTTGGAGAGCAAAATAAGAAATTGAATTTCCCGCAATTTTTAAATCAGGAAGAAAAAAAATCCCCCAAATACATTTGAGAAAAAACAAAAAACAAAAACCCAACAATCCCTGAAGCAGAGAGAAACCCCAGGGCTGGTGACCCTGAAGTCACACTGAGCTGCAGCTCCGAGCTTTAGTGACAGCTCCATGGATTAGGATTATATAGTTGGGAAAATGTGTTAGAAATAAAGGTACGTCATGAGCTGCATGTGAGGACAGAGAGTGGTGGGAGGGAGTGCGCCAGTGTGTGTGAGTGTGTGTGTGTGTGTGTGTGCAAGTGTGTGTGAGCTGGGCGGGATATGGAGGCGCCCTGCTTCATGCAATACAACCACAGACAGTGTAAAACACACGATTTATTTTATTTACTCTCCAGTTTTGGACAGGAGTTTACCAAAGCACGAGGCATTAACCAGCACTGGGGTTATAGCAGGAAAACTGGGAATTTCTGGGAAGTCGATGGAATTTGAGTTTTTTTTTTTTTCGGATTACAAAGTGATGGAATTGGAGGAGGATTTTCCTAATTGAAGGTAAAACCAGAACTGATATAAATATTGATTATGTGATTAATTACGATATTTATAAATTAAAATAATTATGCCGATTGATTGGTTTGTTTCCTCGCGACATCGCAAGGCTTCAGAAGAGCATTTCGGATCACAACGCCGATCATCTTGATCACGATGAAAAATCTTTATTTAAAAAAAAAAAAAAAAAAAAAAAAGTTTAGGGTTGTGATCCACCCCCCGGTTGTAGCCACCCCCCCTCTCCGGAATATCAGTTACGTAACTATCCGAGTCAGCGCACTGCTTCACTCTCATGGAGGCTTGTTGGCGATGTTTTAGCCACTTTTCTCTCCACTTTATACACCAGATTTGGCTGTTTTGTTTTTCTTTCTTCGCCGCGTCCCAACCCGCATAGTCAGTATATCACAATAGAACGCCGCCTATGGTTGCCGAGGCAACGCCGCTGTGGACCGAACGGCTCCGTGCTAAAGCCTATAGACTCGTACATTACTGAGCAGTGTGGCGGAACAGTCCGTACGTCTAAATGGGCCATTATTTGATACGCTGTTTAGTAGTGGGCTGTGGTAGTGCGCGTGATCGGAGCAGAGCCTCCTCGCGCGGTGCTCTGTGTGTGTGTGTGTGGTGTGTGTGCGGGCGCCCGGAGGCTGCGGCTGTAGCTCGCTCGCTTGGCCGCCTCGCAGCGCCTCTTTTCCGGCGAGGACTCAGACACGCGGCCGCCGCCGCCGCCTTCACCCGCACGGTTCCCTCAGGCCCGAGTGAGATGGGAGATTTCTGAGGCTCGGCCATTAAACCACCTGGTGTTGGCGCCGTCACTCTGTTTTTTTCCCCTTTTTTTAAATCCTCTTCGTCCTTTTTTTTTTTTTTTTTTTTTTTGGACGACAGTGGAGCTAATATTAGATAGATTTAATAATAATAATAATAACAACAACAATAATAACAACAATAATAATAATAATAATAACAGTCATCACCACTTAATAGCGTTTTATTACTATTATTCATAGTAGTAGTAGTAATAATATTAATACTATTACTACTAGTAATAACAGTAACTCAGTAGCGTTTCTAAACTATTCCTACTACTACAAAAATAGCATAAAACAATAATAATTATAACCGTCATCACTTAACGTTTTAGTATTATTACTCATAACAACAACAACAACAACCATCACCACGTAATAGCGTTTTACTATGACTCATAGCAGCAGTGACACTACTAATACTGTTACTACTAGTAATAACAATAGTAATAACTCACTAGTTTCTAACTGTTCCTACTACTACAAAAAGAGCATAATAAAACAGTAGTAATAATAATTATTATAACCATAATCATCACTTAACAATGCTTTAGTATTATTACTAATAATAATTATTATAATAATAATAATCAACATCATCATCATCATCGCTTAATGGTGTTTTACTACTATTAGTCATAATACTACTAATAATAATAATAATCACAACAATTATAATAACAATAAAGTTTGTATTAAACAGAGGAACAATAGCTTAACAGCAAAAGCAGGAATCATAAAATATACATATTAATTAGCAGTAATTAATAAATTATATGATGTCATCTGGAACAATCCAGTAAATGACTCAGTGTTTGTGGTTATTATGTTTACACGCAGCAGTTTTCATTTTAATCCCGATTCTTTCTAAGCATGTATTGTGAAGTAAACATTCATGATTGTTATTATCATTATCATTATAATTATTGATATTACTGCAGGACTAAGCTGGACTCATTAGTCTCCATGTCATCTGATCACGCGGTGATTTTATTTCATGGCACACGGTCATAAGCGGGTTTAAGACACAAATCAAACGCGATGTTTGTGCGCGCGGGTGTCGGTGTGCGTTTGCTTCACTGCATGCGCACGGTAATTTGTTTCTTTGTGTAAGTGTGTGTGTGTAAGAGTGGGTGTGTGTGTGCGTGAGCGGGGGACTGTCTCGTGTCGTCCAATAGGATGCCGCTAAATGCAATTAAAGTCTCATTAATTAGTATCCGGGCGTTGGAAGAGGCTGCTGATCAAACAGATAAAGAGCAGTGTGGAAAATGAAGCACCTCATAAAGAGTTCTCTGTTCTTATTCATCGCCTGATTGGACTGATGTTCAAAATCTCACAATCCCTTAAGCCTGGACCAACTCCGAGTCACAAGACTCTAAATACTAAGATCCAAGACATTAAGATCAGTCACATATGTGCGTATTTGTTTGACTCTAAATATAAATGACATTAATTATAATAAAGTAGGCCTATGTTATGTTTGTATAATAACATCATAAAATTTAATATTTGTTAATTGGAAGTTTTTGGTGTTTAGACAAATCATAATTTTGTTTTGAATTGCTATTGTATGGATGAATGTGAGTGGGACAGATATTTAGAATATAAAGTGTTTTTGTGTGTGTGGTATAGATGCATATCTGTAATGTATTTGTGTGTGTGTGTGTCTGTGTGTGTAGGTGAAACTATATAAACACACTTCTCCAGATCACCTGTTGCGAGTGTGTGAGCGAGTCGGTCCTCTTTTGGAGAGAGAGGTTCCTGCTAGTGTGCCAGGAGTCAACTCGCTGCTGGGTGTGGGGCGCCAGTCTCTGCTCCGCACCAACAAGAGTGAGCTCGGTTTCTCTTTAACACACACACACAGACACACAAGATTATCTCACTACCTTGGTGAGGTTCCTGCATTGCCGTAGTTATTAATGCAGCATATTAATGTTGTGTCTATAACTAAGTCTAACTCTGACCTTAACAAAACCGAAACATTTAGTTTTCCTCATGGGGACCGACCAAATGTCAAAACAGTCAGGTACTTTCCTCGTGGGGAAATTTGGTCCTCACTAAGATATATAAACATGCCCACACACACACTTATCAGTAAACAAATTTTATGTGTTTAACCTAATGCATTGCAATTTAACTTTCTGTTTCCCTCCTCTTTTTTGCTTATTAATTTTTATTATTTGGTTAATGTCAAATTATTATAATATTAGATTTTATTAGATTTAGGTAATACATTCTACATTACATTTACATAATACAACTATAAATATAAATAGCTATAAATAAAGCAAATGAATAGACTGGAATAATGATAAAAGAAGTGCGAAAGAGCAAAATTAAACAAAAGGAGACAGAATGAGAATAATTACTTGTATTTCAATTTAATTGTAATTTTAATTAATGAATAAGGATAACGTTAAACAGCTTTTGCGTCTTTTGTATGAATCTTTAGTGTTTTCGTGTAATGTATGACTTTTCAGAATGCGAATGCAATTTAAAATTCATGGGCGTTTTTAAAAAAATAAAACTTGTATATTTTATTTAACTCAAGAAGACCGATAGCAGCAGAATTGTTGTACTTGTTGTGATCCAGCTTACAGGATTTGGCCTGTACATCCATGTCACAGCGGAGCGCTTTCTCATGCCGTGTGTGTGTTTGTTGACAGTGCCGTGTGTGTGTGTGTCTGTGTGTTGACAGGTTGTAAGCACGTGGTATGGAAGGGTTCAGCCCTCGCAGCCCTGCACTCTGGCAGGCCACCCGAGCCGCCAGTCATCTACGGAAGCCCGCCCAACATCGGTAAGCCTTCTCTTATTGGCTGGAGTCGGCATTCATACAGAAAGATGGATTCTGTAGATTAAGATGTAGCTATAGAATTAACTGTAAACTGTGAGAAATATTAAGTCACAAGTGACAGGTTATCTGGAATAATAACCATAAAGAATTAAATAACTGGCCTGCTTGATTGCCACCATCACACTCCTTTTTAATTAAGTGAATAGCACAATAAGTGAGTGCTTCATGTGTTACAGATTTCATATGCCCGTTATATTTCTTAATTACAAAAACTAATTCATGGCACAATAAAAAAATTAAGTTAAAATATTAATTTTGTGTGACAGTAATACTTAGTGTTCAGCATTTCCTAAGTCTGAATTGTTAGAGCTTTGTAATGAGCTACAAGCTGTTTATAAATATGTAATTATCATATAATTTAAAAGATATTTAATATTGCAATACTGTACTGCATTTGATCTTGTTCATTTCCTGGAAATTAGTTCCACCCTCAGGCAAAACAGCGCCGCTCGGTTCAGCCCCTTTCTCTAAAAAGGGAACCCATAAAACAAGCATTTTCAGCAGAGGCTGTGGGGTCAGTTGAAGAGAAAATGCAAGCCTTGCTAGAGTTTTATTGCAACTGTGATTAGTCTTGCAGGCAGGAGGCTCTAAAAATGACATATTGCCCCTTAAATAGGAGGTCAACTTTGTTTATTTTTAAAAATAGCTTTTGGGCTCCTGAGTGGCTACTGTGTTACTGTGTCTCCTGTCAATCAGAGTGACATTAACCAATCACAGGCTTCGGAGAGCTCATGTATGTGGAAGAGGGCAGATATTGCTTGTGTTCAGCTGCTGTGTGGTGTATCATGAGAAGTAGTTCGAAAAGATGTGTGTTGGAGGAAGCATGTATAACCTTCACCCTCTCTGGTTAGTGGATGTCATGTGGTAGGGGAGAGCTAGCTAGTGGGTAGGACTTAGCAATAAAAATGAAAATGGGGTAAAAATCAGAAAAAAATAGCTTTTAGGCTGCATGTTAGTATTGAAGTGGTCTGGAGCAGAACACTGATTTGAAATGGCTGGTTAATAATGACATTAATGATATTACCATGAAATGTCTGATGTACAATGTTATTGTGTACTCAGAATAGAGAAGTCTGAGTATTTCTTTTGTCCACTGCTCAATCAGAGGAGAACTCATCAACAGATTTGTCACCTCCAGATACACAAATTTCATTGCGATTCAGTGAGCACTGCCTGGCATCAATCCTCCCCAAAATGTTGTGCAAGATCTTTTGGTGTCAAAACAGCGGACTTGTGTTATTTGTTCGAAGCTTTGTTAAAAAAAAAGTCACTAAAATCCTCCAGATGGAGCTTGTCAGGATTCGTTACTGCCTGTTCTGCTTCCATAACCAGTGTGCTCACTAACATGTCTTATCAGTAATATAAAAACAGTGGTCAGGTGTAATAGCTCTGGAAACCTGCCGTGTAATTATATTACGCCTAAATGAAAATAGGCCTTTTAGAAATGTAATGTGTTATGACAAAAAATAAATGAAAAAATTTAGTTTGGTTTGTAACAAACTTGCTTTTTGAGCTTTGTTTGTAGTCATGATATTAGCTTTTATTAGACATCAATAAATAATCATATTATGTGTTACTATTTATACCACAGTGCTGTTGAATGTTGTGGTCAGAAGCTGTTGATTAATTTTCTAAAACAGCAGCTCTGATAGTAGTTCCAGGTGCAAGGATTATATTAATGCACTAGTTCTAGTATGTTATTGTTTCTGTAGTAACAGCTAATGTGTATGACAGACCGTTCGCATAAAGCGATTAAAAAAATACGTGTGATTGTTATGGTGAAGTTTATTTAGCATTTTTAGAAGGAGTCTCCAGTCCAATGTCAGCACAGAAATGAAGTTGCAACTTCACCTGTAAGTTTTTTTTTTCGACACAGGAATCTTTAGGACAGAGGTTTCTCGTGGTTGCGTTTTTTTGGTAACATGACAATAAGACAAAAAATGCAGTTTAACTTCAAGAAAGCAAAAAGAGAGAGAGGCTAGTGAGGGAACAACTGTTTATAGCTGCTATAATGTAAGTGATAACAGGAACTGACTAATTTCAGGGACATTTAGCAGCATTAAATGTATCTATAAATGGATAAAAAGCGTGATGCATCATTTTTTGATTTATAGGAAATTGTAATTGTTGGCAGATTTCTGTGGTATAAAAGACACTTAAGGATGTGCATTTATAGGAAAATAATCAACTTCGGGGTGGTAACAGTAACTCTGTTACATCAGACCACATCACACCACCCAACAATTAATAATATTTTAATTTTAATCTCAATTTTTGGTTTCCTCAATTAATTAAACGAGATCACTGCGATATTGGTGAACTTATTTTTTTGGACCTGGTTAATACTAGATGTAAAAGAGAAGCTCTCCATTCATTGCATACTGTGCTGGTTTATTTATATATTTCTAATGTAATTTTATATTTAGCAGTTAAATATACACTTAATTATGACAAGTGAGCTGTCTTTTTTTTTGTGAAGCATATACATTTATAATTTCCAATGTGAAATAAAAGCCAATTTCTGTTGATCTGAAAGTGCAATCAAATCATTTTCTTCCTAAATTGGCTTAATAATATAGATAAATACTTGCGATTATCATTTCAGCCATCTGTTCCTGTGTGTGTGTGTGTGTGTGTGTGTGTGTGTGTGTGTGTATAGTGGAGACATCTTACAGCCGGAAGCTGAATGGTTCGTACCGTTTGGGTCAGCTAGTCCCCACAGCTGTTTACTCACACATGAAGATGCACAAGAGGATTCTGGGACATCTGTCCTCAGTGTATTGTGTCGCCTTCGACCGGACGGGCCGCCGCATCTTCACAGTAAGTGTGTGTGTGTGTGTGTGTGTGTGTGTGTGTGCAAAACAGATATAAAGGAGATGAGAGGAAACTGGGTTATTTATTGATTTGCATATTTTCCCACCCTGTCGTCTGCACTGTTCCGCACGTTCTCTCAGAGCCAAGGCTTTTTCTGTAGTGCACTTTGAAGTGTAGTGCTCCATTCAAGTATGGAATTTCTAGGGGAGGAAATTAACTACATAATATCCCAGGTTGCTCTTGATTTCTTCCAGTTGTGTGTGTGTGTGTGTGTGTGTGTTTGACTCCCTTCATATTTTCCAACCACAGACATTCTACTGGACTAAAGACAGGAAAGTAAGTCAGCCAGTGGAGAATATAGTAAAGTTTGTTGTCCAGACATTACTGACAGTAGCTTCTATTTGCACTCAGCTAGGATTATCAGTAACCTTGATATCATGCTTATGTGATATTATCACAATATTGAAACGTTGAAACCTTCCCCGAGAAGCACACATATGATTCTGATTTTCATATTTATCCAGCATAAGGAATTGTACAAGCTGTCTTTGCTGGCCTCCATTCAAATCTTTGGAATTGCTGGTTGTATTTTCTTCCACAATGATGGATGTGAAAATTTTGTCGGCTACAAAGATGCCAACATTAGTGACCGTTGCTACGGCGATACAGGAGGATGTGCTGCAGTCAGACCAAACACAAATACGTTTTGCTCAGTTCGAGAAAGACGCATTTGCTCACAGTAGTAATGTTCACCTTTTTATGTAGGTTAACTTTGACGTGTGAATTCACAAGCTTTAAAGTGGTTTTTGGTTGTCGAGTGGTATAACTGGGGTTTCATGCACTTAATAACATTGCACTTTCAAATCTTGAACACTATTATAGACACATCTAACCTGTTTTTTTTTAACTGCTGTCTAGAAAGTTATAAAACCATATAAACTATGACGTTGTAGAGTGCTAGCATCTCATTAAAATCATTTTATGTGTATATATGCAATGAAATGGACATTACGCATTCGAATTACCTCGGACATGGGAACTTGGAGCTCAGAATGATGATTTTTTTGCCACGGGTGCCTGCTTGTTCGTCTTTTGTTAACAACAAGCTAGTCAGCTAACTGTGGTGAGTGATGTATATTTACCTCCTCAAAATGCCAAATATATAGCTAATGTTATAGGTTTAATAAGCAAATATGTCCATACTTTGATTGAGCTTAAGCAAATACTAGTACATACAGTATAAGAATAAGACATTTAAGAATAAGAGATGCTACTTTGTTTACTGGTGATGCTGTGAGCAGCCATGTTGAGTTGACGTCACTTGCTGAACTTGTAGTTGAGGAGATTATCCCGAGTTGCTAAGCAGGAATTCTGAGTTGAGGGGGAGTTTCCTAGTCAGAGAGAAGGAATTATTGGTTATGACCTGTAGTCGAGTGCAGCGTTGTTTCTGTTGATTTTCCAAACTTTTAAGCTACAGGAAATTTCAGATGACATATTTTCCATTTGCCTTGAATCTCACAAGAATTGAAATGTGTCATGTGGAGCAAGTGATACATTTCTTAAGTACTGCTTCTATGTTTGTGATTTGCACTGGTTAAATGAATTCAGAAGCAGAGGTGGACAAATCATACATTTCCTAGCTAGTCCAAGTAAAAGCTCCAGTATGCTTTCCAGGCCCATGTTTTGGCCGGCTGGAAATCTAACTGACCAGACTAAAAAAGAAACACTAATGTAATATAATAATGTATGGCAAGCTTGTTAGCTAGTTAAATGTATTAATAAAGACTAAGGGAAACAAACGATTATATAATGTAGCACATGATGATTGCAACCTCGACAAAAAGTCAGCAAATCGCTGGCCAATGTTTCGGCGATGACGTAGTGCTTTTGCCACATGTAAAAGATTTTTGAGTCTGGCTAGAGTCTTGATTTTCTCTTGATATGTTCAATCTGGATGTGACTGTTGCTTATAATACAAGCATTATATGGCCAGTTTCTGATTGCTGATTCAGTTGTCGTCTGTGCATGCTAATTAATCTACAGAGTAAAAGGTGTTCTGCTGTCAAACAGATTGCGTCTCGGCCATCGTGTGTAGTGCAGCAGGCAGATTCGGAGCGAGTAGATTGTGATATAGTTAGAGCATATTAAAAAAAGCATCCCAGTGAAGAGCATTTCATTTAAATAAATGCTCCGCTAGTAAACCTTTGTTTTGTGAAAGTCAGTAAGGAGCTTTTTCTTTGTCTGGTTGTTCAAGTTACTTGTCTACTGTTAAACTGTAAATAAAAAATGAAAAGCCTGGACATGAAATGTGTTGTACTGGAGGCTTGGATTAATGATTTGGCCATTCCTGAGAAGACATGATGCACCTGCATTTCTCAAGTAGGAGATGAGGGTGGGTGAGTGTGTTCTGTATGTTGGATCTTGATGAGGGAAACTTGATCCCGGTGTTGGCCTGACAGGTCTGTTTGTTCATCACTGAAAACCTGATATACTGAACTGATAAATAGGAGATTCTTGTAGCCACCCATTTTACTTCACTTTGACTTTACATCCATGGCGGTGAAGGAATGTGTGAATATCTCTGAGACATCCTTCAGTTGTTATGGTTGAGTTAGTCAGTGCTTACTGGATGCCCTTACACAGCATGTAGCGTTGCTGCCTCAGAGCTCCAGGGTACACGGTTGGATCCTGAGCTCGGGTTACTGTCTGTACGGAATTGCTTGTGTCTGAGTGGGTTCTCTAGTTTCCTCCCACCTACCAAAAACATGCCGGTAGTTGGATTCGAGACTTCTAACTATTAGTGAATGTGTGAGATGGACTAGCGTCCTATCCAGGGTGTATTGCTGCCTCAGGCCCAGTGTTCCCAGAATAGTCTCTGGGTCCACCACGACCCTGAACAGAATAAAGCACTTACCGAAGATCAGTGAATGAATAGATGGTTGATTTTTACTTCTAGACAGTAGTCTTGCCTTTTTTTAAAAAAAATTCTCACCGATGTCCTCCTGCGCTAATCACATTGTTCCAGGTTTGCATGCTAATAACACGATCATGTCAGATAAGTGCAGCTGAGAGAGCAGTTAAAATGAAATAGCAGTGTTAGTGGTTGATATTTGTAGTACATTGAGTGCATTAACTGGCACAGAGAGCTGGTTCAGCCTGTAGATAAATGTGATGTGATTTGCTTTGCAGAGGGAATATTATTACATGCACTTATTTATCCTCCACCTCCATCATCCAAACACCAACTGAGGGAATATTTTTTGGAAGAAAAGTGTTCATCCCTACAGCACATGTCCAGAGATGTGCACAGTCGATGCCGAGGTGCATTAAAAAAAATTAATCAACAACTTCTGATGAATCAAATCAGAGATTTTATCAGAGTGTTTATCCAAACTGAATTTCTAACATTAGCTAGGAAGTTGGATATGCTGCCTGTGATGTTGCTTGCCCCTGACCAGCATTACACTGCATAGTGTAACCTTTAACTTTGTCATGTGTTTGTTCTTCCTCTGAGAGTGTCTTATTATTCATGTCCGTTTCTCGGTGCACGCTCTCGGGTTCCATTTTCTCCTGCAATAGTTTTTAAATAACCAAAAATGGCTGAACTGCAAAGATTACTCCCACCCACCTCTCCCTCCCTTCTCGCCTTCCCTCCCTTCTCGCCTTCCCTCCACTTCAATCTCTTTCTCCTTCTCTCTCCTGACGCTTGCTCAGTGCGTGTGTGTGTGTGTGTGTTAGGGGGGTGTGTCTTTCTGTGTGCATCGTGGTAAAGTGTTTCTTTTGTGGCTCTGGAAGCAAGGCAAGAATAGGATCATCGTCGTCTCCTTCGTATCGCAGAGCTGTGAGCGAGTGTGACATTGGCATTCAGCGTGTGTGTAACATGCGTCTTTGGGAATGCGCCTGGCCCCTCGTCTCTTACGGATAGAGCCGTAACTCCTAACACGCTGCGCATTTAAAGCACGGACTATCAGACTGGTTTTACAGTTTCACAAATGAGTGTGAGAATGTTTTTTTTAAATGATTGTGATATCCAGCAGTATTAAACAGGAAGTGAAGGTGTAGTACATGTTGTGTGTTGGACTTTAGATTATGTTGTTCCAGTGTTTTTTGTTTTTTTTTTGAATGATGGAAAGCTGCTAGAATGGTTCCTCTTTGTAAGTTGTTTTGCATGATGTCATGGGAAATGATTGTTCATACCCATTACCTCATTTTAAGTTTCAAAACCCACAATGGTTAATTGTTGTGAACACGTTGGCACAGTTTCTACTAGCTAAAAAAAGAAACCGAAAACAGTAAAATAAAAAGTTAAACCTGAAAGACAAGAAGTTGTGATTTCTTATAATGATCAAATGTTTTATTTCTAATAAAAGAACTCATATATATTTGGAGATTATGTTAATCTGAATGAAATTACTTTGCACCAAAACAGCATTTTTGGTACAAGATGACAAAGGTAGAAATGTAATGGTGAAGTGATTGCTGTCAAGAATAAAACACAATAGGATATGCTGTTATGGGAAAACAATCAATGACAGGATGGTGTGATGTGGCCTGATGCAAAGTGTTATACCATGGCAGTTTGCAGACGATATTTAATTACATTTAATGTTAATATTTAATGTTTATATTTTAAAATGGGATTTTTTTTAACCAATTTGGTCTTGCCAAGTTCCACCCACTCAACAACTACTAACTGGGCAATAACACACTCAGAGGAAAGCTCTGTCCACCCTCTTTCACATACATGAGCTCACAGACGCCCACGGTTGGCGAGTGTCATTGTGATTGACAGGGGAGAGGAGAATGCTACCCTCTGACCCAGAGAGCATGGCCAGTTTTGCTCTCTTTGACTCCTGGCCACGGATGGTTGTGACATTCATAACTCAGAATCGTTGGGATTCATAACTCTTTTCTGTTGCCACATATGTGATTTGATTTACATCTTGCACTACTGTCTGAGCTGCTATTATAGAAAATTAATCATCACCAGCAAATGATAAGTGTCTTTTTAAATTTTTTATAAAGGTAGATGCAATACTTTTATATATATATATATATATATATATATATATATATATATATATATATATATATATATATATATATATAGTTATAAATATATTATGCTATCATGCTCATATTGTAGGAGTGGCATAAAGAATTGTTAATCACAATTACTTGTAATACAGTCGTCATTCAAAATGTCATAATTGTGACAGACTCATCAAGACTTGGACGCTGGTGGAGATTCATTTAAAATGCAGTGTGATTTGGTTTGGGCAGAGCGTTTACTGAGCAGCTTTTTACGCTGTTGTAGGGTTCAGATGACTGCCTGGTGAAGATCTGGGCCACAGACGATGGGAGATTGTTAGCCACACTGAGGGGTCACGCTGCAGAAATCTCAGACATGGCGGTGAACTACGAGAACACACTGCTGGCAGCTGGAAGCTGTGATAAGATGATCAGAGTGTGGTGTCTACAGACGTGCGCTCCACTGGCTGTGCTAGAGGGACACGCAGCCTCTATAACGTCACTACAGGTATGCACACACACGCACACACACACATACTTACAAACCTACAAGCTATACTTCACATACTACAGGATAGGATTCTTTGTCCTCAGTTTACTGTGACATAATTTATCATGATATTGATATTATATCATCATATTGCCCAGCCTTACGATGCATACACCTATTCCTATTGTGTGTGTGTGTGTGTGTGTGTGTGTGTGTGTGTATGTGTGCGTGTGTAGTTCTCTCCTCTTTGCAGCGGTAATAAGAGGTTTCTGTCCTCCACCGGTGCCGATGGAACAATCTGCTTCTGGCAGTGGGACGCTCGGACGCTCAAATTTGGGTGAGTGCTCTTTACTCCCTTTTTGCCAGGAGTCGCAACATGTACCTGACCCACACGACTCTGGTTCATTCTCATACACACTCCTAATTTTCATTCTCATTTTCATGTAATGTCATCATGTAACAATGTGTGTTTACACACCCATGCAGGCCACGACCCAGCAAATTCACAGAACGGCCCAGACCAGGTGTGCAGATGATCTGCTCATCATTCAGTGCAGGTAGGCCAGAACCACAGACCTTCAGCCCTTCGTTCTGCCCTTCCCTGTCCCAGTGCCTCATCACTGACAGACGTTTATAATCTGGCTGGTCACACCCATGATCAATATCCATGCAACATTCCATAGATACCAGTGGAATACAGAAAACTAACATTAGTCAAGTTTATTTATTTCAAAAGCCCAAAATCACATGTATGCCTCTTTGGGCCTTACTGGAACTTAAAGGGACAATTTAGCAAATTTGCACAATTTTAGGCTTAAACCAAATATGGACTCACATTAATGTATAAAAATAAACAAAACCATATAGCTGAATACAAGTAATTTAACCTTGGACACCTGAAATCACTTTGTTTCTTTGCAAAGATTCATTCTGACAAGGTATTTAGTCAATTTAGTTCCACTTTTATCTTACAGGTGTAAACGAGCTGTAACACAATGGCACGATTTGTATCAGTTTAGTACTCCAAAGGGGGCACTTTCATGTGAAGCCAGCCAACCACATCTTTTTGAGCTGCTGCTCATGCTGCATAACGTCTCCAGGTTACGTATGTAACCATGGTTCCCCGAGGGAACGAGACGCTGCGTCACGAAACGCTATGGGAACGCCCCCGCGTGACCGCGCTCTGAATCACGTGTCTAATCCGTCCAATGGATGGGCGAGACGTCACGGGCGGGGTGACGTAGCGACCCGGAAGCATAAAAGCCCGAGCGGCGAGCCCCGCGTTAGCTTACTGGAAAATGAAGCAAGCGCCGCAGGGACGCCGGAAGTGTGGCACCGAGACGCAGCGTCTCGTTCCCTCGGGGAACCATGGTTACATACGTAACCTGGAGACGTTCCCCTTCAGGAACTCGAGCTGCGTCACGAAACGCTATGGGAACGAGTATACCCACGCCGCCAGACTTACAAGTCCCTGCCTCCAGGAGGAGGCAAGCCTAAGGCACAAGGACAGAGGAGCTGGGAGTGGCCCGGGTATCTAGGTCATAAAACCTAGCAAAGGTCAGGGGCGTGGACCATCCCGCCGCGTTGCAGATGTCCTGTAAGGACACACCCGCCAGAAAGGCCTTAGAGGCCGCCACCGCTCGGGTAGAGTGAGCCTTGACCCCCAGGGGACTGGGGAGACCAGAGGACTCGAAAGCCAGAGAAATGGATTCTACAATCCACCGGCTGAGGGTCTGCTTAGAAGCAGGAAAACCCCTCTTAGGGGGACCAAAGCAAACAAGCAACTGGTCCGCCTTTCTCCACAGGGCAGTTCTGTGGACGTACGCGTCCAGTGCTCGCACTGGACACGTACAATTGAGCTTCCGATGGTCGGGCTCCCTAAAGGGAGGAGGACAGAAAGCCTGCAGCATGACCGGCCGTGGTGCCGAGGAGGGGACTTTCGGTACGTACCCCGCTCGGGGGTACAAGAATGCTTTGGCCAAACCAGGCGCAAAGTCTAAATAGGAAGGGGCCACCGAGAGGGCCTGAAGATCCCCCACTCTCCTAAGAGAGGAAATTGCCAAGAGAAAGGCAGTTTTCAACGTCAGAAGACGGTCCGAAATCTCCTCTATGGGCTCGAAGGGGGGTTTGCAGAGAGCCTCTAAAACCACGGCCAGGTCCCACGAGGGGACCCGAGATCGAGCTGGAGGTCTGATCCTCAGCGCACCGCGGAGGAAACGTGTCACCCAGGGGTGCCTGCCCACTGACTGGCCATCGAGAGGGGCGTGGCAGGCCGCAATAGCCGCCACGTACACCTTCAGGGTGGAGTGGGTCAGTCCCGCGGAGAGGCGGGCCTGCAAGAACTCCAGCACTGTACCAACTGGGCAGTGAACAGGGTCAAGCCGGCGGTCTCCGCACCAGGAAGTGAAAAGTTTCCACTTCAGGGCGTACAGTTTCCTCGTAGAGGGAGCTCTGGACTGGAGGATGGTCTCCACAACCTCGGTTGAGAGACCGGAAGCGCGGAGTTGTGCCCCCTCAGAGGCCACACCCACAGCTTCCACAGCTCCGGGCGGGGGTGAAGATGGCCCCCCGCCTGTGAGAGGAGATCCCTCCTGATCGGAATCTCCCATGGGGAGCCGTCTAGGAGGGAAATCAGGTCCGAGAACCATACTCGGCCCGGCCAGAACGGGGCTACTAACAGTAGACGAATTCCGTCCCGGCGCACTCTCTCCAGAACTCCCGGGAGCAGAGCGACCGGAGGAAAGGCGTACAGACGCAGCCTCGGCCACGGCTGTACCATGGCATCCAGTCCAAGAGGAGCTGGATGAATCAGAGAGAACCAAAGGGGACAGTGCGACGTCTCCTGCGTCGCAAACAGATCCACCTGGGCTCTGCCGAACATACGCCATATGAGCTCCACCACCTCGGGGTGGAGTCTCCATTCCCCGGGCACCGGCCCCTGCCTCGACAGGGCGTCCGCTCCCACGTTGAGATGACCAGGGATGTAGGCCGCTCTCAATGAGAGGAGGTTCCCTTGGGACCACACAAGGATCTGGAGCGCCAGCCTGTAAAGGGGGCGCGAACGCAGACCTCCCTGGCGGTTGATGTAAGAGACCACCGTCGTGTTGTCGGTGCGCACCAACACGTGGCGGCCTCTTAGGTCTGGGAGAAAGTGTTTCAGAGCTAGAAACACGGCCAGCATCTCCAGGCGGTTGATGTGCCAAGTGAGATGGCGGCCGCTCCACAGACCACGGGCAGGACGGCCACTCATGACCGCTCCCCATCCGGTGAGGGACGCATCCGTCGCTAGCACTACGCGGCGACCAGGAGTTCCCAGGACCGGGCCCTGAGACAAGAACCCAGGTTCTCTCCACACAGCTAAGGCACGGCGGCATCGTCGCGTGACCTTGATCATGCGGAGCGGGTTTCCTCTGTTTCGGAAAAACCCCCTGGTCTTGAGCCACCACTGTAGGGGTCTCATGTGCAGCAGGCCAAACGGTATCACGTTGGACGCAGCTGCCAATAGGCCCAGCAGTCTCTGAAACTGCTTTACAGTGAGTGACCGGCCTACTTTCACTCTCGCGACCGCTGTGAGGACCGACTCGATCCGAGCAGGAGACAAACGTGCCTGCATCGTGGTCGAATCCCACACGACGCCTAGATAAGCGGTTCTCTGAGCTGGAGAAAGCACGCTTTTCTCGGCGTTTAGTCTTAACCCCAGTTCCTTCATATGGGCGAGAACGGCATCTCGATGCCGAGCCGCCATCTGCTCTGAATGAGCTAAAATCAACCAGTCGTCGATATAGTTCAGTATGCGGATGCCCTGTAGTCGCATAGGAGCCAGGGCAGCATCCACGCACTTCGTGAAGGTGCGGGGTGAGAGTGCTAGGCCGAAGGGAAGAACCCGATACTGGTAAGCTTCGCCCCCGAAAGCGAACCTCAGGAACTTCCTGTGCGGGGGAAGGATGGAGATGTGGAAATACGCATCTTTTAGGTCGATCGTGACGAACCAGTCCTCGGACCTGATCTGAGACACGACCTGAGTGACCGTAAGCATCCTGAACTTCAGTCGAGCGACTGAGAGGTTCAATTGCCGCAAGTCCAAAATGGGACGCAGCCCTCCCCCCTTCTTGGGAACAATGAAGTACCGGCTGTAGAACCCTGACTCCCTGTCGTGAGGAGGGACCACCTCGATGGCCTCCTTCCTCAGGAGAGTACGTACTTCCTGCTCCAATACCAGAGCCTGCTCGGGACCCACCACAGTGGGAAGAACCCCAGAAAAATGAGGTGGAGGCGAGCCGAACTGAATTCGGTAGCCTCTTTCTACAGTACGCAGGACCCAATGAGACACATTCGGCAGAAGTTTCCACGCTGCCAGAAAGCTCACTAAGGGAATCAGTCTCTCGAGACTGACCTCTGGTGTAATAGAAGCGGTTAGCTGGGTGCCCTGAGGCGGCGAACCGACATGGGGGAAATGAGCTAACCGCTGCGAAGGCCTCAGGAGAGGCCGCGAGCCTCCCAGACTCGCTACGTTGCCGGGCGAGAACTGGGAGAGGCGCTCGCTGGAGACCGCTGCGCCCTGAAGCACCATAGGTGGCAGGGTTGGCAGATCGACCTCCTGAGGGCACTGGGGGGACCCGGGCACCGTAAGATGAGGTGTACGCCGCGTCGCCCCAGAGGGGCCCGCCCTCGGAAGCCCTGGGCCAAAACCATCAGGGCTTCTTAGCCGCGGCCCTTCTGGACATGAGGACGGTCCTCAGATCCGCCTTAGTGCCCGAAGGGCCGGGCCCAGAGCGTCGTCGCGACTCCTGCTCCCGCCTCGGGGGAGCACGGGAGGCGACGCTCTGCTTTTGGGCCTCCCTGTAGGAGGGGGCCGTACACGGAGGGGGCTGCCCCCGCCCGGCAGCCCCACGAGCTAGAGAGCGACGGGGGAGGAACCGCTGGAACGCCGCCGCCTGAGCACGGGCCTGCTGGTATCTCTCGACGACGGAGTCTACCGCGTCGCCAAACAGGCCCGAGGGAGTAAGCGGGGCGTCCATGAGCACGACCCTGTCCTTCTCTTTCATATCGGACAGGGTCAGCCAGAGATGCCTCTCCGCTGCCACCAGGACTGCCATAGACCGACCGATAGCACGGGCGGTCTCCTTGGTGGCGCGGAGGGACAGGTCAGCGGCCCGCCTGAGCTCAGCTACCTGCTCAGACGTACTCTCCCCCTGCTCATCCAGCTCTGTAAGCAGGTCAGCCTGGTACGCCTGTAACACCGCCATGGTGTGCAGACACGCACCGGCCTGACCTGCTGCCGTGTACGCCTTGCCTACCAGCGCTGAGGTGGTCCGCAGCGGCTTGGTAGGCAACGCCGGAGCCTTCAGGGACGATGCAGCAGCAGGGGACAGATAGCTGGCTAGCGTCTGTTCAACCCTGGGCATCGCCCTGTAGCCGGAGTAGTCCAGCCCCGCCACATTAGCGTAATGGGAAGACGTGGGACTGAACAACCGGGCCGAAAATGGCCTATTCCAGGACCTCGACACCTCAGTGTGGAGGTCCGGAAAAAAGGGCAGGCTCCGGGGCGGAGGTGGCGGCCTACTGTGCAAAAAACGCTCCTCCAGTCTAGAGCCCTGAGGCTCAGGCCGTGACTCAGCGGGCCAGTCAATGCTAAGCTTAGCGACTGCCCGTGCAACCACCTCGAGCAGCTCCCCGTATTGAGGAGACTGCGGCTCAGGGTCGACGCTCTCCACATCGACCTCCTCGGAGGACGATAGGTGGAGCGCCGAGTCCGCTCCCCGGGGGGAAGAAACCGCAGAGCGTGCTTCCGAGCCCAGGGAGGGGACAGAGGACCTGGAGGGTGAGGAAGGAGAAAGGGACGGGCCCGTCTCCATTCCCTCCGCCAGGTCCATCTGCGAGCCCCACGAGCGCAACCGCCGCTCTGCCTCGGCAGAAGCGGGGCCGGCACCGCGAGGCACGCTAGTGAGGGCTCCCTCCTCAAAGAGAGCCCAGCGGGAGCGGAGAGTGCGCAGCGGTAAACGCTCGCAATGTGCGCAGCCGGCTCCCTCGAGAGCCGACTGAACATGCTCCGCTCCCAAACAGGCAACGCACAGACTGTGTGTATCCCCGCCCGTAATAAATCGCGGACAGGGAGGAACACACGGCCTGAAGCGCTGCCCGCTCTCGCCCTTAGTCTTAACCTTGGCTTTAGGCATGCCAACGATAAAACACCAAAAGACAAAAAAGACAGACAATAAACACAGAGCGCTTGCTGAAAACAGGAAGCTAACGCGGGGCTCGCCGCTCGGGCTTTTATGCTTCCGGGTCGCTACGTCACCCCGCCCGTGACGTCTCGCCCATCCATTGGACGGATTAGACACGTGATTCAGAGCGCGGTCACGCGGGGGCGTTCCCATAGCGTTTCGTGACGCAGCTCGAGTTCCTGAAGGGGAACTGGGCAGCGTAACACACTTGCCGTTTGCCCTCTTCCATATACATGAGCACTAGCCTTGGGATGATTAATGATAGTATCTGGAATCGCCGATAGATTCCAACTATCACTGTGGCTACCAAGTCTGACGATTTAAATGTCTGTGGGAAAATGTGGTGTCTGCAGCTTTAGGGTCGACAACAGTAAAGTGTGTCATATTTCATAATATGTGTTTTCCTTTTCATTTATTTTATTTCGTATAAGAAGCTTAATTATCTGCTGTCTGACTTTGAGAACATCCTCTTTCTGATGAATCTTAGCTTCCCTTGTCTGTGTTGCCAAACACGTCAGGATTCAAACTTGTGATCTCTGAATAATAGCACAAGTGCTTTTCTGTTGCACCACTCTGGAATGTTTTTTTTTTTTTAAATATGAAGGCTGCCACTTTGGCCCCAGAAACAAAGGAAAACACTGATAAAAACCCAGAGGTAGAAATACCAGCACTGTCAGCATGTTCTATGAATTCTGGCAGTTATAATTTTGTCTGTACCTGCCTGCGATATTTTCGAACAAATTTAGCTGGTTCTATTTCCCAAAATATAAACAAAATTAAAGCAGCAGTATCCAGACCAGGCAGTCACTGTGGATGACTGAACGAACCCTGAACTTTCATGTTAATGAATGTAGTTTTTCTTTATCGCACAAGCTTCATATCTGACTGCTCGCTCAAACCCATATGAGAGTAAAAACCTTTCACTTGTGCAACTTTTTTGTAGCGTCCTGCAGGATCCCAGTCCTAATCCATAGCTCTAGCCTTAACCAGATGCCCTGTGAACCTTTCTGGCAAGTTTTCTTAAAAAGAAATTGATTAGTTTGCCCCCTGTTTATGTCTGTATTTGTATTTGTTTAGACCACATTATCTGTTCAGTGTAGCTTAACAATGTCATTTAAAGCAATTATATAAGGAATATTTTTGGTGAGACAGACTTCCGTTGCGTGAACCCCGATATCTATCCAATCAGCACACAGTTTCTCAGTCCAGATTTGAATTGCCTTTGCTCAGCCCTGGGTAGCCCAGATACTTAACATTTTTTATTTCTTTATTTTGAAAACGGAATTTGTTCGAATGGGAGCAATGAAATGAGCAATGTGAGTAAATTTTTATCTTATCTGAAAATAGAAACACTGAAACACTGAAAACACTGAAAAAACTATTTTAAATATAGATGCATGATTTATTTTTAAATTGGAGTGAATTGTAAAATGTAAATCTCTGAACACTGAAATAAAACTACTCTGAATTTCAAAGTGGTTAATTCAAAATGAATAAGTACATTACTTTAGATTCACTATGACTTACAGGTGTAAACACAGAATATCCTGCTACTTTGCACAATTATTTATTTAACAATGAGATTATGAATTTTAGTTCAACACCAGATATTGGACAATCCTCATTAATATGTGTGAGTTATATAGATATTTATGTAAAGCTCTGTGCTAGTGACCTGAAGGTTGTGAGTTCAGTATGTGAGCCACTGATGGACCTTCAGCTGCTCAGCTTCATGCTTGGATTGAATTCTGTCTCACTTATAAGTTGCTTTGTATTAAAGTGCCTGCTAATGGATTAAATGTAATGTAATGTAATATAAAGTAATCTAAATATAGTGATAACTGCTGTGTTTCAGGTGGGATGTTTTTGGCTACAGGCAGCACTGATCACATTATCAGAGTTTACTACTTTGGTGGAGATCAGCCAGAGAAGATAGCTGAGCTGGAGTCACACACTGTGAGTGTGTGTGTTGTGTGTGGTTAAAATGAAGTCATGAAAATTTTTCTTACTGACTGGTTATCACACTCTCTTCATGCTTTAATCACCTTTCTGCAGGATAAAGTCGACAGCATCCAGTTCTCACATGGAGGAGACAGGTGAGATGTGTGTGTGTGTTAGTTGTTAAAGGAATTTCAGTTCTGATTAAGGGAACCAGCGTGTGTTATGATCTGATGTCAGCAAAAAAGAGATGAAAGAAAACAACTGACGCCTCATGCCAACACCTACACATGTACACATGTACACGCCCATGCATGGTTTGAAAAAAAGTATATACTCAAACACACATCTACACACACATGAGCATTTACAGTGCTCACGCACCAGATTTAAAGCCCCTTGTGTATTTGCAGTAAAACACAATGCAAATGAGATCCTCTTCCTCTCTAAGGAGATCTGTGTATTTCCCTCTGTCACACTCATTTTAATGAGGGGAAGTCTGGCAGAGGGGGAAGCTGAGAGAAACAGAACAAGGGATGAGGACAGAGTGGGAGAGGTATAAACATCACCCAGGGGTATTATAAATAAGCATTCTTATATGCATAGGGACTGTTTTTAAGACGGCAGGGAGTTGGTACAAAATAACTTGAAGAAAGCATGAATACAGTAACAGTAGGGAAGGGTGGAACAAAAAAAGCTCCCATTTCTACCTCTGTAAGCAGCCAGTAAAAGAAAAAATGCTATACATGCAAAAGAAATGCTTCAAATAATAATAGATTTTGCATGTGTGTGTCTGAAATGTATGTGGTAATATGAATATGCACACTGTGGTGCAGTCATATAATCCACTTTGTAGCTCAAACTCACAATTACATTCTCTGGGTTGTATTCAGAGTTGAGTTACGCACACACAGTGGGGATGCATGCTGCCTTTGACTTACCTCTGAAGTGGAAAGTCGGAGCTCGGATTGACTTCATTTTCAACCTCATTGCATATGAGCTACAAAGTGGGAAAAAACATG
Source organism: Pangasianodon hypophthalmus (assembly GCF_027358585.1). Taxonomy (NCBI): domain Eukaryota; kingdom Metazoa; phylum Chordata; class Actinopteri; order Siluriformes; family Pangasiidae; genus Pangasianodon; species Pangasianodon hypophthalmus. Next base: position 5,271,425 of record NC_069725.1, read on the forward strand.
TGATGAGTGATGTTTAGTATAGTGATCTTTATAGTTAGTGTCATTGATTTAACCAGCTGATATCGCTGTATGTTGATTGATCTAAAGCAAATACTTGTATATAAAGTATAACTCATTAAAATGTAAGAGGTGCTTCTTTGTTTACTGTTTATGTTGTGTGTGACCATGTGCTGAACTCGGAGGAACTCCCAAGTTCTTGAGTAGGAATTCCAAGTTGAGGGGCTGTTTTCTTTGGTTGTTCCTGGTCAGAGGTCGGAAATGACAAGTTACAGCATTAATACAGAAGCATTAATACTGAAATAAATGCACATCAGTATTCAGACCCTCAGGCTCTGTTCTGACATTTGGCTAGAGTTAAGCACACTGGGTAGAGTTTGCACAAAACAGAGTCATGTATCAGTTAGCTGCAATTAAGACACTGGACTTAAGCGAGCAATATCAGCTCGAGTGTTAAGTCCAGCTAGACTGTCTTGACAGTTTGATGAAACTACATTATATGACACACTGAAATTCATGTTTTGGGTTGTAAACACACTATGGAATGCCTTTCAAGGCCAATATTAAATACTATGAATAATTAACTAATAGTATCATCCCTTTAATGTCCAGGAAACATTTATCTGCTCGGAGAAGATCAGAGAAGACAGCTTCTTAATCAGAGACATTGCTTATCTTGAGGAGTGAATTTTTCATGGATAAAACTCTCAGCTACACTTACTTAAAGTGAGCCACAAACATATCCAGCTCTGCAAACAGATCTGCAAACAGCCTAGGAAACCTTTTATCTGCATGGAGGATATTGGTTGGAGACAGCGTTGCATCACTCCTTGCTTATCACAAGGAGTGAATTTTATATGGATCAGATTATGTTATATAATTATATGGACCAAACTACACTTAAAGTAAGCTGTAAACAGATGAGAGCTTGGTCAGTTTATCCTTTAAAACATGGGCATATTTTCTTTATAGCAGAAAGTATCAGATTAACAAAAAAACACTGGCATTATTGTATTATTTTGCCAACTCAAAATCGGAAATAGCTTACATCCCGTGAACACATTAGAACGCATAAGCAATAGACTATCTAGCTAAATATCAGGAACAAGAAAACATTACTGGGGGTAATGACACAGTCCTAGTACAATCATCAGAGTGCTGGTACTCACTACGTATAGAGTTCTCTTAGGTGGCATGGTCCCAATGAGTGTGAGTTTGAATCCAGCCTTGTTTACACGTGCATGGTGTGTATGTGCAGGTTTGTGAGTGGCAGTAGAGACGGGACAGCGCGAATATGGCAGCTGCAGCAACAGGACTGGAGAAGCATCCTGCTGGACATGGCCACCAAACTGCCAGGGTAACACACAGCACACCACTCTACTATTATTCAGTGTTTGATTTCTTTACATGGTTTAGTTAAATTGAATGGTGTTATAGGAAAATAAGTGGTGGAGTGGTATGATGTCGCTCGACACAACACAGAGTTCCTGTTATCACCACACAGTTGATTATTTTCCAATAACAGCATGTCCCAAAGTGTTTTATTCTTCTTAACCCACAGCAATTTGCCAACAACTACAATTTTAAATTTATTAAAAAACAACACATATGTATTATCTGCTTATAGTTACCTTTAATGTTGTGGAATGTCTGTGAAACAAGTTAGTCCCTGTTATCGTATACGCTACAGCAGCTAAAAACAGTCATTTCATAACCATTACATCACACTTTCCAATATGGGCAGGCTAGTACCACATACGAGTTTTACAGCAGTGGTTCATGATTAAAATATACATATTCACTGTTGTTTCAGTGCCGGATTAGCATTTTATGCTACATTTGTTAAAAATAATTATTGAAAACATACATTTGTAGTTTTTCAGATTATTAAAAACATACATCTAATGCATCTGTATCAAAAAGACAATTAACAAAAGAAGGAGTGCTTGGTTTCAGCCATTCAGCAAAGAATTTTCACTCACTAAAGCCTCACTAGTATAATACAATATATTGAGAATATTGAAGGTACATTAGAGGAGAAGAACACAGATTGAGGTTAATGTTTTAATCTGAATTTCAATGTGGATGAAATGTGTTAAGCAAACTTACACAATTAAATGAATTAAACAGATTTTTCGTCCATATTTTTCAATGTACTAATTAGTGTCTGTATTGTGATATGCGATTCTGTTGTGATTGTCAGTCTGCAAAGCACTCACACAAACTAATTACTTAGCTTGTGTATGTGTGTGTATTTTTATTCTTCTTCTCTTCTAAAGTAGGTCACTGAAAACACTGCAGATTGAGACTTCCTGTGTCTGTTTTTTTGTAATCTTTCTTTTAATTCCATCAGGAAGTACAACCCTCCACCCCTGGAGGACAAAGTGACCAAACTCAAGGTCACTATGGTGGCCTGGAATCGTCATGACAACATGGTCATCACAGCGGCCAACAACCTGACACTGAAGGTGTGGAACTCGTACACGGGCAGCCTCATCCACATCCTCATGGTAAGAACGCTGCTTCATTGTCAGTTCATGTGATTTATCATTCCAGCGTTGGCTTTTTATCATCCATTAACCTTCCTGTTCAGTCAGGATGACCCCATGCTAAATGATGTTTCTGTAAGAACGCATGAAACTGGCGCAGGTTTTTTAATGAACAGGAATACGTTTGTTGTTACAGACATGCGGACCCAGCAAAGTATTTCAGTACTTGGAAAAAAAAAAAAAAAAAACTATAGCAGAGCTGATAAACATATGGAAAAAAAACTGGCAATAATTCAGTGAACCATCATGGCTTCTCTAGCAGATCCTCTGTTGTGGCTTATTTAGTGTATTGCACACATGCATTTATCTCAACTATTTAGGTGATAACAAAATATAACCACTTCAAATTGTCTTATTTATAGACATAAACTAATCATTAATGTTTAAGCATTCAATTTTTTTTCATTTCTAGATTTATGATTTAGTACTACTGTAACATTTGAACATTTTATTATGTCTGTAACATACATTGACTCAAAAAACAAAGTAAAAGGACTTTTCCTTGCACTGACTTACCAGTCTAGTTGGATGGGTGAACTTGCATTCCTTAGCACAGCTTTTCAAAAAAGTCAGGGAGTGTGTTTGAAAGGACGCATCTCTTTCAGCTTCAAATGATACATAAAGAATAACACACAACGGGGCATGTTATAGGAAAATAATCCATGACGGAGTGGTGTGATGAGGCCTGACACGAAGCAGAGGAGCCTGGTTTATACTTCAGGCATGACTTTGTATATGTGTGCAGAAGCAGCGACAACGTGAGAGGCATTGTTCACACACTTGCCTGCATATTAAATATGACATTCATTAGATAGCACGTCAGGACCAAAACATCCCAGTCCATCTGGTTTTCAAGTTGAACTGTAAAATGTTCAGTGATTTCATGCACAGCAGTGTTAAACACACTGATGTCTGTTTGTCTTTAAATTTTTCCACTGTCGTTGTGATTGTTCAATTCAATTTTCAATTCAATTTTATTTGTATAACGCTTTTAACAGTGGACAGTGTCACAAAGCAGCTTTACAGAAATAAATGGATTCACAAAAAATATATTGTAAATATGTGAATTTATCCCTTGATTGTTGTCATGAGCGCTATCTCAAATTGAAAACTCTGACCTTACATTCAAAAGTATTTATTAATCTTGAAAATCCAGAAGACTGCTACAGAAAACAGAAGGCACTGATAGAAGGCATGAGATGAAATGAGGCTACATGTAATAGGAAAACTGATTAGTGTTAGTACTCATTAATGGTTCATAAGTCTGTGATTTGAGACACAATGCTAGTTGGTTTAGCAGTGAAATTTGTCCATTTTATAGTTGAATACCTACGCTTAATGCTGCATGTGAGGATAGTGAAAAGACTAAAATAGCGCAGACTCTCTTCATTTAAATGTGGCTTGTTTGAGTGTCTCCCAGTAAACAGTAAATTTCAAAATAGTAGCACAAAATCCCTCTTCATAATTAGAGCGATATCTATAATAAATTTGTAAAATAAATGAATGAAACTTGTGAACCCATTTGTAACTCAAGTGACCCCATGTGGGGTCGTGACCCCTTGTTTGGGAAACCCTGTGTTCATTGATTATCCGGACCTTTGTAAGCAAAGAATTTTTTGTAACTGGACCTTTTTGTTTTAAATTTTAGTTGAATACCTCTGATTGGATGTTGAATGAATTTGTATTGCCTTAAATTGAAACAGATAATATGTCTCAGTGGGGGAAAAAATACTATCATGCACAAGATCAAAAATGAATTCAGATTATTTAATATGAAATGAAATTACTACATACAGGATTAATGCTTGATTTCTAATTATGCTTCCAAGGTTTGAAATGTGCGTAGTCTTGAATTAATAACTGGAAAATTCTCATATTCCCATTTTAAGTAGACTGAATAAGCATTCTATAGTTTCGTAAATGTGCGACCTGCTAAGCTTGTGTACATTGTGTGTATTGTGTGCCTACAGTGCTAAATAAGTTCTCTTAATGAAGTTACATGATAGGAGTTATCACTGGGCCTAAACCACACTGACAGACAGCAGGTGCTTTCTACAAGTATTAAATTAGTATCTGTTCACCAACATTACACTATGACATTTGGCTGCCACTTCCACTTAAACTGGCTAGAAAATGAAAGTTACAGGCCGTGGTTACAATCAGGGCCTGACAGACTTTCTGTAGGAATATTGCAAAACCGGTTTGAAAGAACATGACATAATAAATTAAATATTTGGGCTCCCGGTTATATCCTTTATCCATAGATCACACCAATGGAGTCTGATATTACATTTTTATTGTGTCAGCACTTTACAGAGTCATCAGTGTACAGCTCATATCAGCAGTAAAACACTAGTACATCTCTGCCAGAATGAAATAAGCTCACTATAGCATGCATTGGCCTAGGACTTTAGTTAACACAACCCAATCTGTTTTATAGTCTTCTGTCTGAGCCTTTCCCCCTTAAAGTGATCTCATTAAACTTCGATATACATTTCATGTTTTGTAGATTAGAGTCCAACGTTTAAGAAATCAGGGGAGATGTGTAATATCAGGATACTTAAAGATACTTAAACATAACTTCATCAAGCACAATGCTAATCTTGATATTTAGATTTTCAGTGGTTTGCTAAAATCAAAATGAAGGTCTAGAATTAATGGCAAAAGGGAAAAAAAAAAATAAAAAGGGAAAAATAATACTCAGAAATCCACACTGGAATAGCAAAACCTTACAACACTGAGTGAAGTGGTATAAATACACTGAAGTAGATGAGGGTTTACAGGAAGCAGGTGAGTTCAATAGGCAGGTGAGTGAGAGTGAGAGATAATATCTGGACTGGATTGTGGATTTGGATTGGTTTCTGGATCAGAGGTGGATTCAGATGTAACACATTTAAAACAATATTAGACTTAGAGATATCTAACTTTTTAGAGATGTCTGAGTTTCTTTATTTTTTATGTAGCTTTTATAATAAAAATCTTAAGGATTAAAAAGGGGAAAACCATTTAAAAAAGTAGAGTGGTGATGTAGTGGCCTAACATTAAATTAGCTACTTATCGCTTTCCAGTGTGACAGGGTAAAATCGCTGGGTCTTCTTTTGGGTACTGACAAAAGACACAATCAGAAAAGTGGACAGTGATGTAATTTCCCTAGAACAGAATTGGGAAACATCAGAATATGATATGAGAATGTGCAGTTTTTTGTGAGATTGTGGCACATATCAGTAGTACTTGACAAATTAAAACAAATTAAAGGTGCAGTAGCCTTTTTTTTTATTTCTTACTAGTATAGATAACATGGAAAAATATGTATAACATGATAAAAGAAAGAGTCAAGCCATGGCTTCTGTACGAGTGTCTTATGTGGCTGAGAAAACCTGTTTGGAAAACTGCTTCATGTTCCGGAGAGCTTGTTTGTGTTTGCACTGGCCTCCTGTCAGTCATCTTATGGACACTCCCCTATGCCACTTCAGTCCGCCCCATCTCAGTCTGAAATTGGCAAGCGCCCAGCACAGCCAGATAATTCTCCTGTGAGCAGAAAAAATCCACTCTGGACAAGAAATGAATTAAAACCAGAATAAACATTGGCAGTGCTTTTCCAAGATGGAGCACACATAATCTTGCCAAATTTTGTCTGATGCACCCTTGAAAACAACAACCACTGATATTCACTCTGTATAATTAAGTAAGGTAAAAACACAATAAGTGTTTTTTGAAGTGTTTGTCTGATCTCTTATACCACAAATTGGCAGTCTGGTTAAATTTTTTTTTAAAAATTTATTAATAAGTGACGCATCATACATTGTAATCATGTTAATGCTGCAGTACATTCCACAAGACGTTTAATTTTCACGTGTCAGTGAAATTAAATATCTTGGTACATAAGGTGTATTGTACAGATTGCTAACAGTATCATGATATGACATTTTTGGCTCATTGTATGACTGCTCTGTTCTCAGGGCCATGAGGACGAGGTGTTTGTGTTGGAGCCACACCCCTTCGATCCCAGAGTGCTGTTCTCCGCTGGCCACGATGGCAATGCTATTGTGTGGGATCTGGCACGAGGTGTTAAAATACGCTCCTACTTCAACATGGTAATCATACCCCACTGCCTGCTTCTCTTTATACACTGCACTGAATTACATTCTCGTTACTTCCTTCTGCACTTATTTTCCTTCTCCACCCTTACATTATTCAGTTTATTCCAATATTAATAAACATTTTATTATTTAAATGCAGTAGTCCCAGTGTTCAGATCAGGTTTTGGATTTTCCAATGGTAGCAAAATCATTTGTTTTTGTATGTATATCAGAATTGAAAATAAAATGTATACAGAAATAGAAATGGAAACGAATGTAAGTCACGAGTGATATTGAAATTGAAATCATACAGTATATCATACAGTACAGGGTATGTGATGTGCTTGCCATGTTTCCTGTTAAAGTCCAACCTTGCGACAGCTTCTCAGGACTGGATCGGGAAGCTGTCGCAAGGTTGGCGAAGGACTTTAACAGCAAACATGGCAAGCACATCACACACGGCACTGCTGCCAAACTTTCACCAAATTGAAAAAGACTGGAAGTGTTGCAGACCAACCGAGAAGTGGATGTCCACGAACATTCACTGATGAAGGCACAACCGACGTACCCTGTACTGTACTTTGTCAAAGGCATTCTTAAAGGCTATCTGAAAAATACATATATAAACTAAGTATGAAAATTTTTGGAAAACATTTTGCTAAAAAGTGTTTACTCTCTATGTATGGAGACTTTTGGACACCCTGCATATTATATACTGTATATGGAATATATGGATTTGTTTTAAGCTTTTAAAATCCTTGATGAATTGATAAAGACGCGTGGCATGTCAGCTGTCCCGTAGTGATCACTAAGTCTGTTTTCGTTGGCTAGCCTCATTTTTTATCTGACTGATTTTACTACTAAACCACTTTAGCACAAGTCTTTGTAGTCTGATTTACTGCTTTTAAATCGTACATGCCTCATAAACGTCCTCTCTGCAGGCTGCATGTTTTATGTGTGTTGCTTTCAGATTGAGGGTCAGGGGCACGGCGCGCTGTTTGACTGTAAGTGTTCTCCAGATGGGCAGCACTTTGCCTGTACGGATTCTCACGGACACCTGCTCATCTTTGGCTTCGGCTCCAGCAGCAGATATGACAAGGTACTGAACTTGATAGGAAAACATTGTTTTTTCCATTTGTCTAGTGTCCACTCTCTCTCTCTCTCTCTCTCTCTCTCTCTCTCTATCTGGTTATCCCAATATGGAAAAAAAAACATATTTAAGATTTAAAGAGTTTATTCCAATTCCACTGAAAGGCGCCCCACCTACCTCTACGTTTATGACTTAATCTATTAATGGAAAGACAACATTACTGCCAGATTTTAAAGAATTAGGATGGGAAATGAGTTCTTAATTTCTTAATCAGCATCATCCACACCAGTCACTGTGCCATCACCTGAGGTAAAAGTCACTAACAGCAATTAAACACGAACCTTATCATCGTCTCTTCACTCCACTGATCAGTGTGGAAATAATCGCTGATTAATTCAGTCTGTTCCATTGACTAAATTTCCTGTCTAATTATTAGGTCATTTAAACTCTTTAAGATCTTCTCTGTTTAGTGATGTGATGGCGCAAGAGCCATTGTGATTTTGACAGCTGGTATCTGATAACAAACCAAACTGATTGCCCATATTTCAGTTTTGTTATGGCATGTAACAATTCAACAACTTTTTCAAAGCATGTCTGAGGAAATCACGCTTAGCAAGCTTTAGACATCTTTAAGCGGACTGACTGTTTTTACCACCGTGTTTGTTAAACTGGCTCCTTACATGATCTTGGAGGAAGATAGCCATGGCAAGATTAAAAAATAAGTAAAAATATTTCCGTGTTGTTTTGGTAAAATAGATTTATGGTTTCATAAAGTTGCAGTGTCAAAGTAAAAACTCAATTTTGGCCAAAAACCAGATCTCTTTTGGCTGTTTACCAGAATTCAGTTTTCCCAGGCCTACCACACATATGTATTTATGATTTGTTATCTTTTTAATGGTGTGTATCTTTGCTTCAAAGTGACCTGTTCTTGTATAGAAATAAATAAATAATCGTTTCTTTTAACTACAGCATACAAGACCACTTTCCTTATTTCAAGCTTTACTCAATGCACCAGTCAGTGTTCTGTGAAGTCTGGATACTTAGATCATTTCTGCTCTGAGTGGCTCTGTTTGTTGTTCACGTGTGCTGATCTGTGTTCCAGATAGCGGACCAGATGTTCTTCCACACCGATTACCGGCCGCTGATCCGTGACGCCCACAACTACGTGTTGGATGAGCAGACGCAGCAGGCCCCCCACCTCATGCCCCCACCTTTCCTGGTGGATGTGGACGGGAACCCTCACCCTCCTCGCTATCAGCGCCTGGTGCCCGGTCGCGAGAACTGCAGAGAGGAGCAGCTCATCCCACAGATGGGTCTGACGTCATCAGGTAGAGAGCACACAAGCAGACGCACATGACAGCATAAAGATAGACCTAAACATGTATTTGTACAGCAGTACGTAGCCATTAGACATTTTTATTTCATGTACTGTTTGGACTGCTTCAGAACTGGTGCTTTGAAAATCCTCATTGGTATAATCTAGTGGTGGACTGTATATCAGTATAAATTGAGACACTGATAGAATTTTCTCAAACTTTAGAGATTTTCAGATATCATCCTAGCGTGACTGAGGAAAACTTTAAAGGCCACGTGGTTGTAGAAAGCATCAAATTACCATTACAATATGTGATATTACTGCCCAATTTCAAATTTTGAAAATATGCTATCATTGTATATAAAATGTTGGCTATATTGCCCACCCAGAGATTAGTCTAGTTTATTTATTATCCTCTTATGATTGCCAAAGTTCAGCACTGTATTTTTGCCTGAGCTGAAGAGTTTGCTAGTATATTATGTATGCCATCGGATTACGCATCTGGGCTGTCAGTTTTTAATTCACATTCACCTGACCGAGAATGTTCAGTAGGCTGTTGATATAAGAGTCACAAATTTTTCTTTTTTACTTCACTCATCCAATAACTGGAGCAAAGAAAAACACTCTACTCCCTACTGACTTTTCTGAAAGAAAGAGTAGACAATATTTCCAGAATCAGGAATATAAAGGCGTGTAGAGACCGTGACAAAACTGAGCAATATCAAAACTGTTACATCTCTAATGCTAGTACACAGTCACCTTGCATTTAGACATTACATCGAGTGAAAATGAACATACTAACTATAGTGGAATAACGTCTTCACGTGCAACGAGAGCAAGACTCAAATTGTATATATGCCAAATACATGCTTCAGTACCATTTTCCTCAGTAGAGGAGCAAGACTATGTGTCCTATGCCTGGTAGGCTAGTTAATGAATTTATGATTTGTCCTGTTCAACCCTGTGATTTTAATCCTTCTATCAGGTATGACAGTATTTGCAAGTCTGTCCACATAAGGAAGTTGTAACATAGCAGTGTTTACTGCCGAAACTTGGTAATAGTTCTGCTAGGGCTATTGTTGTGTAAATGCTGGATTTACCTTCCAGTAATTGTTAGAGTATGTAATACTACAATAAAAACAACAAGAGTTATTATACTACCATTAAGCTAACCTAAAACGTGATTTATAAGTTGCAGCACCTGCTAAAAATGTAAAAAAAAAAAAAAAAATGTCTAAAAATTGTTCTTGTGACATGTGACACTGGGAAAGCTGAAGGGCAACTAACATTCAGTTCTTCCTCTCCATGTCTGTCCATCTGATTCTTTCTCTCTTTCTCTCTCTCTCTCTCTCTCTCTCTCTCTCTGTCTTAGGATTAAATCAGGTGTTGAGTCAGCAAGCAGCGGAAGGTTCCAGTCCCCTGGACAGCATGATCCAGAGACTGCAGCAGGAACAGGACCAGAGACTGGGCTCAGACTCCAGAGCTGCCCGAGGTCAAAGTCCTGCTGACGATAAAGATGATTTATGTGCACTAGGTACATTAATATGCTTAGTGATGCTGATGATGTGGTGTGTGTATGTGTGTGCAGGGTCTGTGAGCTCCCCTACAGAAGTGTCGTCTCCCCCTAACGTGGGTCTGAGGCGCAGTGGTCAGATCGAGGGGGTCAGGCAGATGCACAGCAACGCTCCTCGCAGCGAGATGGCCACCGAGACCGACCTGGTAGCCTGGAGCAGACGAGTACTGGTGCCTGAACTCTCACGCGGAACAGCCAGGTAGCCAACAACACACAAACACACACACAGGACATCCACATACAACATGATGCCTCGACTGTCAGTGTGTATACCTGCAGAGACTTACTACATGAATCTCTTCATGCAGACACACACTGCATTGAAAACATGTTGCCAGTTAAGTGTTTGTGAAGTGTTTGGGGTAAAATTTCAGTTCATGCCCCTCTTGTCTCAAATACTGACATTTAACTTATTTATATGAAAAGAAACCATATAAAGTGATATTTCCTGTGAAGTGTTTTGTTTAATACAAGGCTCTTGATTCAAAACGTCTGAGTATCGAACAATACATACCATAATAAAGCAGGATCTTTGTCATAAAATACAACTTTTATCACATAAGGAGAAATAAACTTTTAAACTTAATCATTCCCGCAGTCCTGTCTTTGAAAAAGTGACTTCCTTTTTTATCTAAAATCAGCAGAGGCTAGGGGGTTTAAAAAAAAACAAAAAAAACACTTCGCCTAAGCCTAAATTATTCCACAGCTATTGTTTTGTTATGTAATAAGAGTCTGAATGGATCACACGAACATTGCCATTAAGTTTCAGTAACTGTTCTATTATAATATTGAATGTTTTAATCAGTTGAATATTAAATCCTAAAGCACATACTCATCGCTTATTTTTGCTGTATTATGAATGCATCGTATCAAGACACCAGTTTTAATTTTGTTTATCATTACACCGCTACTAATTTTGTTTGCCTTAACACCAAAACATCGGCCACAGCTAGGCACAGCTTGGTAATTACTTGATGCCCTAGGTGTGGTACAAGAGCGAAAACGTCCAGGATCAGCATCCGTAGCTTCACTGTTGATCATAAAGCATTATTTAGACATGCGTTTACACAAATGTGTAATTTGCTAAAAATGAACCGTCCCATTTCAGCCTTTGATACAGATGTGTTTTCTTTTTTAGTGAAATGTCTTCCAATAGCTGACCGATTGTGTGTTTATGTGTGCAGTAAACAAGAGATCTGGAGGACGGCTCGAGGAGAGGAGGAGATGAACGTCTACAGATCAGAGAGGAGGAGACGCAGTATACACAGCCAGTACCACAGAGAGAACCGGGTACACACACACTGACACACGTGCTGCAATTTCACTTATAAATTGGGGTCAAAGTGTGTGTGTTAAGGTCTGTATTTTCCAAAGCAGCACGCAACGGAGAGCACGGTGGAGGAGGGGCGCCGTCACCAAGGCAACCAGCACAACTACCACACGCGGCTGGCCGTGGAAGAGACGAGTCGTCAGAGTGAGGCCAACGAGGAGGAGCCTAGTGCTTCAGAGGTATACACACACACACACACACACACACACACACACACACACACGCACACTCTCCCACCGATTACTGCTACTTAAACAGAATGCTTTGTGTGTGATCTGTGTCTGTGTTGAATCACAGTTTCGTCTGTCAGCACATCATCTTCTCTTTCCCTATAATCATTGTTGAATCTTTAGGATAATAGTGCCCTATGGACTCCATTTTTGTTTTTCTTTGGATTTTTAATTTAAATTTGTCTGTGTTTATATGCTAAAAATATAGACAAAATATAAACAAAATTTATAAGATTTATAAAATTAATGTAGCATGCAGTGGGAGGCAGGATGCATTTGCATTTGTTAGTCATGCAGCTAATTAGACAAAATCCAAAAATTATATTCTATAACATGAGGGTAAGGGGTTAAGGGTAAAAAAGGCATAATACAAGAGCAATAATACAGGCAAGGATAAACACCAGGAATACCCTGGAAACAAGAACTCAAGTAACAAGGCTCTGAATCAACAACCAAAATGTATAATCTTCACACAGAGCTAGGCATGGAAACATTAGGGGATAAATATGCAAACTGAAGGGAAACATGGGACAGGCGAGTACAATCAGGCAAACAGTCCAATGACAAGCTGAGGGCAGAGGACCAAAACCGAAACCAAAACAAAAAGGCATGTGGAGCTTGTTGCCATGGGAACCACAACATGATTTATGTTGCCAAGCTTGTTACAATTACAAGATTACATAATATCTTTATTTTATTTTAAAAAAAAAACGTTCTGTAAATGATGTAAAATTATTGTGCATAAAAATTAAAGGAGAATTGTTAACTGTGATAGAGTTTTGATGAACATTCATAATTTTCTTGTTTAATGTGCTCAATCTGGGACCACCTGACAAGGACACAGATTTGCATTTACAGCTGCGTTTACATTCAGCCAAATATTTCACCTTCTTGAAGCTTGTACTTGTGTCAGTAATTTCTGCTGGTTTGGACAATAAAAGTTCTTTGTGCTTGATTTTTTAAATGATTTTTATATCAGCTTTATTGCCTATGGCTGAAAGTGATAGCATTGTGCATCTGTCCCATTCAACTCAAAACTAAACCAAAAAGCTAACCCAAGTAGTTTCATTTAATTGTGCTGATGTACCAAAATAGCTGGTGCCAATTTGATTGTTCAGGTCACTGAGACATGATTCTTGACCACTGAACTTGCCATAATATTTCTAGAAACTAGAAACTGGCACAAAAAATTTTTTTTGTTACAAATCAACACAAGTGTCAAAACACACATCAACACAAAGCGCAGCAGTAAGCATAGCATATTTCGCAGGAAATTATGTTATTTTGTAAAATATTTTATATAAAAAAAATTTATATAAATTTTAATTTTTTATATAATTTTTTTGGGGAAAAAATTAACATTTTAACCTGTTTCTATTTTATCACTTGCATTATAGACATAAAGTCAATTTTACTATTAATACTATTAATAATTATCATTCTGTGTTTTTAGTAGGCTGTGAATATAGCCTTTATTTATATTGACTCATGGTTTGTTAGTTCTAATTTAAGGATATAAAAAACTTATGTTATTCTATAGTATCAGCTGGCAGCAGGTGTAATCACATTAAAGACTTATTCTAAGCTGGTACATTTTACCAAGATAATTATTTCTTTTAATTGTTTCTAATAATTGCTGATACCAGTTATAATTACCCAGTCATTTTAACTGCATCTGTACAGCACAGACGGTTTGTCTGCTGAGCCCCTGTCAATCTGCTGAGTCAAAATTGCTTGTTAATGGCAGTTAAAATGATGATGAACCTTTGTGTCATTTATCAGGGTGAGGCAGATGCCCGTCCTCCTAGCAGAGAGTCTTCAGATGAAGAGAGAGAAGAAAAGGAACCCTGGCCTGATGATCACAGCAGCTCCAGGTACCTTACCTGCCAACCAGATCTCTCACAAATTTGTAGGACGTTTAACAAGGAAGTGCCATTTTTGTTTAATTTTTTTTTAATGAATGAAGTTGTATGAACATCTGCAACCACTGACCACACTCTACATCCTAAAAGTAACCACTATAAAATTTTTTTTTGGAGTTGGCTTATACTAGCTAATGGAGATTTGATGATGACAGAACTCCAGAAATGTGTCATCATCAACAGGTTTTGTAATTGAGCGTAGTAATGTGTGTGAGCCTGACCTGCTTTGTCCAATTCCAGATTAGAAAGGGTTAAACAGGTTTTTCCTTTTATATGCCAAGGTTCCCATCAACCATGACACAGGTTCTTTCTAAGATTTACCTTTTAATGGCAGACATTCCAGTTCGAAGTTCTACCTCTTCGTATTGTCACGGACATTTTTGAGATGTGGCCTTGTCTCTGCTGATGGCCAGTGGTATTAGGATACAGCCATACTTGGGACATGTCTGCCTTCCATAGATGTGGTGAACTCAGAACAATACCTAATTCATCATCATGAGGTTAGATTCTCTGAGAAAGCTGGCTACTCTGTCCCCAGACATTTGGATGTTTGCTGATCAGAGTTAGCTGGGTCACCATGCGCTACCGGCAGCTGCAGTGGTAATTCCCCTAGCTTTACCAGAGCTAGCAGCTTATCAGAAATGGGTTGTTAGCCTACAGCTGGACCCACAAAGCCACAAATGGAAACATGTCCATGTTTCAGCAAGAGGAGCCAAGGCTCTAGCTTTTTAATGGAAGAAATCTGCTTGGGAGTGGTGTCCCATCGGGGGGTTACAGTCACCACAGTCACACTTCTCCTACAGACTGGGGAGCAGTGTGGCCTCCTGGTGTAAGATCAGAACACATCACCCAGCTAGAACTGACGGCAATTCATCTGGCCTTCAAGTTCTTCTTACCAGTTCTGAGACATCATGGTTCAGTCATCATAAAATAAATGTTGCTGTCTTTTAGAAGTCTATTCTTTGTTTGACATGCAAAGTGACACTGAATCACAAAAAGTGCATTTTAATATTTAATTTAAATTTTGTCATCAATAGGTGCCATCACATTTCCCTGGTGCATTGTACACAAACCCTGACACATCCCTTTATGTGTATGTGTGTGTGTGTGTGTGTTTTAGTGACTACTCAAGCGATTACTCAGACTGGACGGCGGATGCAGGCATAAATCTTGAACCACCCAAGAAGACGACGGTGAAAAAGAAGAAGAAGAACACGAGCAGCTCTGAGGAGGATGGAGAGAAGAAAAAAGAGAAAGATGCTAAGAAAGAGAGGAGGAAAGAAAAACAAGACAAAGACGGAGCACTACCAAAGAAGAAAAAGCCAAAGGAGAAGAGGAAGGTGGGAATGTGTTAGTCACAGTTGAGTCAGGAGTGTAATTTGTGCTGACAGGGCATCTGACTTTGCAGTAATTCTTCTATGGGTATATGATGTGTGTTGTGTGTGTGTGTATTTTGTTCTACAGAGATTACCTGAGTTACAGGAGCAGGGTCTGACTCTAGAGGAGTGGCTGCCCTCTGATTGGATCACAGACACCGTGCCACGGAGATGCCCCTTCACTCCTCAGATGGGTGATGAGGTAGTTTATACACACATGCACACCTATAGAGTATATGCATATAGAAATAGTACCCAATTGGATAGTGAAGTACAGCCTGCAGCACTGAATGCACTCTTTCACAGCGCTGGTCATGGCAGAATTCACCATGCGACAGTGTAAGATTTATTAAAACATTTTATTTAGATTTAAAGGACGACAGAAATAACTGAAGTGGCTAATGAATGCATCAGTTGACTAGTCTGTGAAACAACTACAATATATATATACTGTATATAATCTTCTTCAGTTCATTTTACTGTATATTTAATGAAAGGACTACAACTTTGTAAACGTAAATTATATCCGATGGTCATATGTTGTGTCTGTGCAGGTGTATTACTTCAGGCAAGGTCACGAGGCATATGTGGAGATGGCCAAAAAAAACAGGATCTTCAGCATCAACCCTAAGAAGCAGCCTTGGCACAAGATGGAGCTGCGGGTATGGCTTTCGTGTAGACACCTAAATCAGTGTAAAAGTCTATGCAAAATAATTTCTTGTACAATTGAATGAGGAGGAAAATCTTTTTTTTTTTTTAAATAATCTCTCAAATAGAACAATAATACTTTAAGTCAGAATCTTTGCATGTGTGAATTTGCCTTATAACACACACTGATCTCTACAGCTGGTACAAAAACCGTTCAAGTAACAGGTTTTAAAAGATTTTTAAATAAGTAGTTTGTACATGATGTAAAAATTGGTGTGTTTATGTTGATGTGTGTAGGAGCAGGAGCTGATGAAGATAGTAGGTATTAAGTATGAGGTGGGTTTGCCCACTCTGTGCTGTCTGAAGCTGGCCTTCTTGGACCCAGACACAGGCAAACTAACAGGCGGCTCCTTCTCCATGAAGTGAGTGGAGAAGTGTTGCATGACTTTCACTCACTCACTCGCTCAAAGCTCTGTTTCTCCTTTTCAGGCCTTCGAAAAGCCACTAAGTGACTGTTTTGGCTCTGACACGTCTAATCCTCCCTTTACTTCACAGATACCATGACATGCCTGATGTCATCGATTTTCTGGTACTCCGTCAGCAGTTTGACAATGCAAGACAGCGTCAGTGGATGATAGGTCAGTGTTACGTCTGCATGTGTGGATTTCTCATTGAATTTGTGTGTGTTTAAACACACGTCTCTGTTGGTGTTTCAGGTGATCGTTTCCGCTCTGTGATCGATGATGCCTGGTGGTTTGGTACGATCGACAGTCAGGAGCCATACCAGGCGGAATATCCTGATAGCCTCTTCCAGTGCTATAACGTTTGGTCAGTATCCACAATACAGACATGTGATATACATGTCATGAAGTGAAGTGAAGTGACTTGTGGCCAAGTATGGTGACCCATACTCGGAATTTGTGCTCTGCATTTAACCCATCCAAGTGCACACACACAGTAGTGAACACACACACACACCGTGAACACACACCTGGAGCAGTGGGCAGCCTTTTTTTTTTTTTTTGGGTGGGTCTCACCTCCCACCCTCAATACCATGACTGAGGTGAGACCCTTGAGCAAGGCACCGTGCCCCCAACTGCTCCCTGGGCGCTGCAGCAAAAAAAAAAAAAAAAAAAGGCTGCCCACAAATTCCGAGTATGGGTCACCATACTTGGCCACAAGTCACTTCACTGCTCAATGTTTTGAGCAGTGATAGAGCTTTCTTGTTAGAAAACTCCTGTGTATACAGTCATGCAGTTGGCCAAACGGTTTCTTTAAGGCTGCTTTATCGTTCTGGCATTGAATGTTGTGTGAATGATGTCTGAGCATTCCCTGTGTTCAAAAAGTAGTTCTGACCTTTTCTTCCACACAATGCAATGACCAACAGTCACGTGGCACCAAAGCACGGAGCCACAACAACTGCGATTAGGCCATTTTGATCGCGCCACCTCACACCGATGTGGATCCATCAAGCTTAAGTTAAATTAGGCATTGTGTTCATCTACCAGACAACAAAATAAAAGTGACTTTGTCTCTCTTATGCAGCAAACTGCAAGCTGGCCAGGAACCAGGAAATGACTGGTTTAGTGTGACTTATATGGACCTTTTAATCATTTTAACTGTACATTTCTTATCTGATTTGTATGGGATGCCATAGTAGAAGATGCTTGAAAATTGAAGTCAGAAGAGATGGAACTAGATCATAGTTACTTAACGAATAATAATGAAAAAATACATAATAGTTTATAATTTTGGTTATATCACTCACCTCTAAGGGGCTATGAGCTATTGCTATCAGTATATTTGCTATCAGTATTATCACATGTGTTACTGAGGTAAAGGATGGATGTATATGGTGCAAGTGGGGTACCAAAAAGAATGTTATTTAGGGCTCTGGGAAAGCTAGAACCAGCACATCATGTAATGTATATATTGCTAGTTACATTATTTCTAACTGAGTGACTGTGTAGTTGGTCAGAAATCACCAAAGAGTCGAATCTCCATTTGAGATGTTAAAGCCCAAATCAAAGCCTGACCTGTATAACCTCCATAACCATACACTTAGTCATAGCAAACCCTATTTACCCAACACGAGTTCA
This sequence comes from Pangasianodon hypophthalmus, assembly GCF_027358585.1. Taxonomy (NCBI): domain Eukaryota; kingdom Metazoa; phylum Chordata; class Actinopteri; order Siluriformes; family Pangasiidae; genus Pangasianodon; species Pangasianodon hypophthalmus. Next base: position 5,289,633 of record NC_069725.1, read on the forward strand.
TCTCAGCTTTAAGGTGAGCACATTTAGGCAGAGTTAAAATAAATTACATGTACATGTGTGTTGTATGTTTTGCAGCTGGGATAATGGTGACACAGAAAAGATGAGCCCGTGGGACATGGAAGAGATACCTAATGAAGGTTGAACACACACACACATGCGCATTAAGTACAATATATCATACATATGCTCTTGCACAACACATACACTTTGGGTATCATCACTTTTTTGTGAATTACTTTTTTTTGTTGCATGTAAATGAAGAAAGGGTGTTTGATTGATATTCAGACTGGTGTTATGTTTTAGTCCAAATGCTTTAGTTCCTGATCTTTTGTACATACTTGTCTCAAGCCCCCTCTTTCTCTCTCTCCGTATAGCGGCGTTTCCTGAAGTCTTGGGTCAGAGTGTGCCATTAACTGCAGAGGAACACAAGGCCTTACTCTATCGTCCTCTGGATGGAGAGTGGGGCTCACGGACACGTGATGAAGAGTGTCAACGAATCATCGCTGGCATTGACCAACTGATCACTCTGGGTATGCTGTCACACTAGTACTTCATTACTCAGTGTTACTGAGATTTCAGTTTTATCAACCAAAATATCATTCAAACCCTATTCAGACAACATTTGTTTTACATGGTAAACAAGAATATTTCGATCCTCAGTGATTTTATTTCCTGTGGATCTTCAATGTCTGTGCTTTTCACTTACTCAGAAAATTGCAAAAATTTAAAGGTGGGATGATCTTTTTTTAAAAATTTGGACTAGTAGATGTCAGATGGTTGGAATGTTTTTTATTACTGCTGCACAGTGCATCAAATAAATATTTCAAGCCATCCAGCAGCTACAAAATAGATGATTTGATAGTCTCTGAAAAAATATTGGTTGCTATGGGTTATAACAGTTTATCTGCACACTGTTTTCACTTTAGAAGTATTAAAAGGAAAACAAGACAATCAAAAGAAGAGCGCAAGCCCACTAGTTAATTAAATATGCTATTATAATGAAAGCCACAGCCACTATAAAGTGTTGCTTTGTATTCGCATATGCCACATTATCATTACTGTAGTTTTATGTAATGTTCATTATCTGATAATGTGAAAATATCACTACATGTGTTTATGGGAAACATTTATAGGTTTATAGAAAAAATCTCCTAGAGTTACTACATAACTGGTGTTTTATGACTGAAGAGACCTACAAATATTTATTTACAGACATCACTTTGAGAAACTAAGGGAAACAAATAGAATTTAAATGGGGCTTTAGTTAATCTGGCTCCTCCAGACTTTATCCTTGAGCATGACAGGTGCTCTTCTGTCATCACTGAGTGCCATAAATATTGAGGGCACATATTGATTGTGTCATTAAATCAGTTTGTCTCTCTGTTATTTTCCTTGTGTCTTTGCATCTCAGATGTAGCAGCTCCATTTGCCGTGCCCGTGGATCTGCAGGCGTATCCCACATACTGTACTGTGGTGGCTTATGTCACGGACCTGAGTACAATCCGGACCAGACTGGAAAATCGCTTCTATAGGTCAGCGCACACACACACACACACCTACTTGCACTCACACAAAGACACACGCTTACCCAAATTAAATTTGTTATTAAATTACATCATGGTGTGTTCCTCATGGGTTACACCACATACAGTAAAGGTAGCTATTAAAGCCTCTGTGTAAACTGACTGCACTACATTATAGTAAATGTATAGACATTGTTCACTGTTGTGTATGTACTCATTTGTCCTCTACTGGCAGGCGAATGTCCTCTCTCATGTGGGAGGTTCGCTACATTGAGCACAACGCACAGACTTTTAACGAGCCTGGAGCTTTCATCGTCAAAACGGCCAAATTTGTATCAGACCTTCTGCTGCAGTTTATTAAGTAAGTTATGTTTCACACTTAGAAAGTCAGACTACAGTAATGGCCCTAAGCAAATGCTCACACTGAGTATCACTTCATACTATACAATACAACGACTTACCTCAATATACGCGATTAACAAACCAATGTAGGAAATATTTCACAATATGCTTTCACATGCTATTGCTGGCTAACACTTGCTGTGACATCTTACAAAATGTCTGTGTTTCTTACTAGATTCAAATCTCCTGTAGAACCTCTCACATTAAACACCTCCTACTTTACTCCTTTTTGAGAAATCCAGATTACATGAATATGCAAATCAGCAAATATCCCTGACACTACATATATTCCCAAAAAAGGATTTAACATAATCATATATATATATATATATATATAGCTAGGAGTGCTGCGACATCCCAAAATGTTTTATTCCTTTTATACCACAGGAATTTGCCTATGCTTACTATACCATATTGTGAGACTTGAATAAAATTTTACGATACATGATATGTATTCTGATAAATACTGTAGGTTTGGTAACAAACTGCCAGCAAAACAGTGTTGTTGTATTTAAAAGAAAACTTTATTTACGATTATACACTTTTCAGTATTTAACACTGAAAAAGAGAAATAGTAAAAGATTCAGTATAAAATGTTAACATCTAATCAACTGCTTTGTAATTGTTATAAAATTACTGACAATACCCTTGATATCTTAGAACAGTGTAATGTGACATACACATGTTTTTGAACATGATTTGCCTTGTGTTTTTGATTTAATTTTGAATTGAAAATTGAATACTGACTTGGTGTTGGATGTTGTTTTTTAGTGCTGTGGTATTTTGAATGAAGGCATCCTGTCGACAAGGTGCCGGCTCACTAAGTGCTTCTAATTAGTCTTATTTTTATTCTTTGTGCTTTTAATAGGGACCAAAGTTGCACTGACATTATTCCACTGTACAGTAGCATGAAAAAGACAGCTTTCTCTGACTCAAGTGATGTAAGTAGCTAATGCCCACCTTTTCTTAAACACATACACATGTTCACGATAGGGGATTATTAGATTAATAGGCACGTGTCTTTCATGGTTTACAGATTGCAATGAATTTATTAATTGATTGTTTTTTATGGAAATGCAGGATGAAGAAGAAGAGGATGAAGAGCCTGAAACTCCAGGTACATCTAAGCGCAATAATAAGGTAAGAGTTTCTCAGTGAGGAAGATGCTTCTGTGTTTTCTGCTATTTGGAGGAATTGTTTGCAGTGCTGGCATTTTGTTCATAAAGCACTGCTGACACTTCCTGACCTGTAGTTTCCAACAGACCGAGTATTTCTTCAGAATTCCCTCGTCTCCTCACTCAACACTGTGAGCTTATACAGAAGTTATTCAAAAACGTGTCTGAATGTACAGCATGAGAAAGCCTTACATTTGGAAATGGACAAACAAACAATGGTTGCTTAGCGACAGGTTATCCGTCGCTCTCGACTGAGTCCTTCAGGCTGCTTTGGGTCAGCGTTACACACCATGCTCTGCAGCTCTCAAAGAAATACTGTTGGGAGGCCAGTTTATGCAGATATATTTTATTAATGAAGGTTTTGAATTTTGATTAACATATGATTTCTGTGCACTGATTCAGGTCATGATTCAGTCAGATAAGCAAATTGTTCGAGTGGGAAATACTGTGTTCTTATGTCAGCTGCAGCACGTTAGCATGCATTGAACTCAGACCTGAAGGAAAACATTACAAATAAAAATGTAACAGTCCGATACTGAGACAGAGCAATACTGGCCTAAATCGCTGGATCAAGTTGGATCAGATTTGACACATTTTCTGATTTGATTTGCTGAAATATTTATGTTTCTTCAAATTATGGCTTAATACCTCTGCAAAGTTAGTTTCATATTAGATACTGGGCCTGCTTTTATGTATGTGCGACAGGTTTTGCTCTCACTTTGATTCGTCTGAGAATCTCTTAGTGATCTGGAATTTCTGCCGCTGTCAAGAACAGTTAGACCATGCAAAAACTTCATTTATATATTGTTTCATCACACTACTTTGCATGCAATTGACGCTGTTATTCTTTGTAAATCACCAGTCAATTTAATGATGTTATCCCTGATTGAGTGAGTCTAATATTGTGTTGTATTATGTTCAGGGCAAGCAGAAGCCCATCCTGAGAAATCTGAGGAATAAACCTGCATCTGGAGACCCCCATGCCTGGAGGGGGCGCTGCAGAGAGCTGCTGGACCTCATATTCCAGTGTGAGGACTCTGAGCCTTTCCGACAACCCGTGGATCTCGAAGAATACCCGGTAACACACACACACACACACACAAACACACACAAAACCCTGTATACAAACTGAAGTAATGCACTATTATAGTAGATACAGTGCAGCTTTAGACATATGGTTGTCTGAAACCATGAGTCTGAAATGAGTGTCTCAATATTTGACAAAGTTGTCCTATCACTCCATTAATAATTATAAAATACATGTTTAGAGGTAAGATTCCTGTCTCTGTGGTGTCACACAGAAAAAAATAAATGATGTGGACCACCAGCGTCCGACCAATGAGGACATGAAGGCATCTCCACTTACCTGTCAGTCATGTTGCCAGTTCAGAAAGATCCCCATTTGCACCAGCATTCAAGGTTCCCAGGCTACGCAGCCATTAATACTGAAGGCGAGGGCTGTGTTAGTCTGAATTTCAAAATTTCGTAACAGATTCGATTGAGCTAAATTCAGCTGAAGTCTCTGACTTCAATTTAAATCACAAAAAAATGACAAGCATCTTAATTAGTTTGTGATATCTTTATATTTGAGGTCTTATTTAACATAAACTTTATATATAAATATTGGAATTAGATTATTCAGTGAGTTCATGCTGAATAAGACCACAAAACTATAATTCCAATTATTGACACAAACATAATTTAGTATTACAATATAAATTAATATAATCCAGTTTCTTTTGAATGTTGTAATTAATCCTGGAATGAGTTGACATTATTTTGGATAGTAATAATTGTTTGCCAGTCACAGACAAAATTATTATTATTATTATTTTACTATTAAAACTTTTTGAGCTAGATACCAACCTTTTTCTCTGTTAGGATTACCTGGAAATTGTGGACACCCCTATGGACTTCGGGACAGTCCAGAAAACTCTTTTAGCAGGAGAATACGAGTCTCCGATGGACTTATGCAAAGACGTGCGACTCATATTCAGCAATTCCAAAGCCTACACACCCAGCAAGAAGTCCAGGGTATTTTTACTAATGCATATATTTTTACTAATGTTTACTCTATCGCTATTAAAAACAACTGTTCTTGTGTTTTTATGACAATACAAAAGTGACCATATGGAAACTTTTACCTTATAGGAAATAATGCTATATATATATATTGTGTGTTGCTTGTAGATCTACAGTATGAGTCTTCGCCTGTCTGCCCTGTTTGAAGAACACGTCAGCTCGATCGTAGATGATTTCAAAGCAGCTCAGAGCCGACAGACAGAGCGGCAGACCCGACAACGCCTGCACAGAGAACGACCAACCAGACAAACCATGAAGAGGAGGAGACGAAGCTCTTCCCCTTCCAGCTCTGCCTCCAGGTGCACTGATTCATGGGAACATTGTGTCCTCAGTGATTGTTGTATTTGTTCATTATTAAATTGAGCGACCTGTTCTTGTTTACATACAGCAGGGTCCAAAATTCTGAGAGCACTACTGAAATTGCTTCTATTTTACATTCTTCTCTAATTTAATACAGCAATTTTCATTATAAATTATATTATATTATACCATGCTGGTATTCCACATTAATTCTCCTAGGTAATGCTCTCCTCTGTTTCCTTTCCCATCAGCCCTGAGAGAAAGAAGCGTGTCTCGTCACGGGCTCCTCCCCGCTCTGATGCAGCAGCTCCACCCACACCAGTTAGCCACTCCCGCCCTGCGTCCTTAAGACAAACACTTCCGCATATCAACGGCAAAGCGGAACACACCGTCACCGCTGGACGCACTCGTAGCTCCACTCGTTTTGGCACTCAATCCACAGACCCACCTCCATCACAGTCATCTCCACCCTCTGTCCCCACCCACAGTAAAGGACCTGAGTCCACATCCAGGACTGCTCGAGCTCAGAACTCTCAGGCTTCTCCCAGCATCTCCAAGGAAACAGAGAGTTCCAACAACACGGACAGCGGGGGCAGGGAGTCGAGGCGGAAACTTCGAACTCCTGTTAAGCACACGCCAGGTTTGTGATTTGTTATAGTTTCATTTGTACAACTGAAGAGGTAATTGTGCTGCCAGAAGGTAGGGTGTGGATGTAGCGTTTGCAGACTTTTACCATATTAGAGCACACTTTGATGCTCTGAAACTGAGTTTTCGGCATTGTTCCTGTTTATACTTGTGGACCCGTTTTTCACCTTAAATATGTTATTTTACTTTCTTTTTTTTTTTAAACCTTTCAGATTTCCATTACTTATGAGATAATGCATTGAATATCAGTAGACCTATAATTTTTTTACTACTGTAGAGCAAGCATTTCATCATAAACTTTAATGTTTCAGCTTTTCATTTATTTTTTATGCCTCTGCAACTTGGTGGTGGACATCTCAAGAATGAGTGGTTACATATTTGTAGGATTTATGTGAAATTATCATTGTGACCAGCAGACAAACTGATTAGATTTTGGAATCCAGTTGGACAGGGTCAAGGTCACAGCAAGGTCAAATGTCAGAAATAGTTTTCTTCAATTTTAAGGGTATTTGAGGCATACAATTTAGTAAGAAGGACTAGATGTGTTGGTGGTGGAGGCATCCATGTCAATCTTTTATTTATTTGCCCACAATAACCATTTATTTGTTGTGGTTATTTAACCAGATTTTTTTAGGGCCATGGTTCTCAAAGTCCAGGGACCCCCGGGGTCCACAAAGCATACTCATAGGCATAATGCCAAAGTGAATTTAATGATAAGGGGATTTGTGATCATTCAGCCACAAGAGCATTAGTGAGATCAGGCACTGATGTTGGGTGTTCAGTGGGGTTGAGGTCAGAGCTCTGTGCAGGACGCTCAAGTTCTTCCACTCCAACCTTAACACACCATGTCTTCATGGAGCTCGCTTTGTGCACAGGAACATTGTCATGCTGGAACAGGTTTGAGCCTCTTAGTTCCAGTGAAGAGAAATTGTAACACTACAGCATACAAAGACATTCTATACAATTGTGTGCTTCAAACTTTATGGCAGCAGTTTGGGGAAGAACCACATATGAGTGTGATTATCAGGTGTCCACAAACTTTTGGCCATATAATGTATGTTGTGTGGTACAAGTGTCTCCTTAGAGTGATCCAGATCAGCTTTGTCCAGTTAGATCCAGATTTTTTCCCAATGAAATAAAAAAAAACTTCACTTATACCTATGACAGCCCTCGTTTTTACAGTGCTCATATATTGTCCTGTACAATTCACCATTCTCCTAAAGGTGTAATATTCCATCCAGCTGTATATGTGCTTATAGGTTGTATGATGTTGATAAAAACTGACATGACTCGATGTTATAATCTGCGATATTGTTACTCCTCGATTTATCTACTGTGTTCTTCTGCCAGGTCCAGTGGATCATCCTCCTCTTCCTCCCAACAACATTCATCTGAATGGCCATAGCAGTCAAACATCATTGGGTGTAGTGAAAAGGGGGCGGGGCAGACCCAGACTGGAGTCTCAAATAAGGACAGCGGAAGTTGTTGAGCCACCCCCGTTGCTCCGCCCTCCAGGGAAGCGGGGCAGGAAAAGTAAAAAAGAGCTGGAGGCTCTGCGTTTGAACTCCACCAACGAGGAGGAGCCCGACCAGTCCACAGGTGACGAGGCCGGGGCTTCGTCTACCGCACAGGATACTAGCCTATCAGACTCAGGGGCGGGGCTTCCACAGCAACCAAAACGTCGTGGAAGACCACGGTTAGTGAGGACAGTAGAGCAAGCCCCTCCAAGTCCCAAAACTGTTAGAAGGAGCGGTCGCCGTGGCAATGAACAGAACACATCACCTGCCCCGAAGGAGGTACCAGAAGGGGCGGAGTCTGGAGGGGATGGGAACAGTAAGGGGCCTATGAAAACGCGTAACCAGGGCCGTAGGACAGCGTTCTACAATGAGGAAGACTCTGAAGAAGAGCAGAGACAGCTTCTGTTCGAGGACGCCTCTATCACTTTTGGCACATCAAGCAAAGGCAGAGTTCGCAAACTTACAGAGAAGGCCAAAGCCAACCTGATTGGCTGGTAACAGTGCCAACCCCATGGTTCTTTGTGCCATCCTCTATCTACCCCACAGCGCACTGGGGTGACACCATTCCTGCTGCTATCTGACTGAGTTTATGTGAATCTGATCCTGACTCTGTACTGAAGGGCTTCTGGCCTTAGAGTCACCCCAAAAAAAAAAAAAAACTCACACATGCAGTTAAACTTATCATTTTTTCACACATGCAGTTAAACTTATCACTTTTTTCTTTTCCAAGTGCACTGTTTGAAATCCAGCAAATCATTATCCTTCAGTCTGACGAACTTCCTAGTTTTTTTTTTTCCTGCATAACACACGCACATGAACATGTTTTTACACAGTAGTAGTTGCTAATAGCAACAAATCAAAGCATCCTTCAGAAATCACTTTTAAACACAGAGTGTTTTCAAAGTGTACGTGTGTGTGAGTGTGTGAGTGCGTGTGTGCAGAGTTTCGGAATAGTATATTTGGTGGTTATGCAATGATGGACCTTTTAAACTGTTCTTATTGTCTTTAAATGTCTCTCTAAGTCAAAAGAAGAAATTATGACTGGTTTTAGCATGTTTTATATGATTAGCAATACCTTGTGCCTTTTTGATCATTTAAATACATTGATATTTCTTTGTACTCCACACTGTGTAGTATTGTGTGTGTGTGTGTGTGTTAAGTGCTTTTCTATTGTTGATTCATCCTGTACAGACTGGTGAGCAGAGAGTCTCCCTCTGACCATGTGAGCGTGTGTGTGTGTGTGTGTGTGTGTGTGTGTGTGTGTGCTAGGACAGTGAAATGTCTTTAAATTGCATTCGAATTTGGGTTCCCGTGTGGTGCAGCGGCAAATGGTATCTCATTGATACAGAAGAAGGCAGTTAGTGTCTTCATCAGCTGCCAGGAGGAAAGCATGTGCTACCCTTCACTCTTCCTCATTGCTCGCTGTTGTGTGATAGGTGAGAACTAGCTACTGGGTAGAAATGTTTAAAAAAGTGCATTCATGCAATTAATTCAGTGCATTTGAATATTAATATTAATGCTCCAAACAACAAAGTGAAAATCAGCAGTAAACTCTACACTATGGGTTTGTATCACATAAGCTGTGAAATGGGAAAATCAAAAAGTAGCAATATCATAATTTCATCATAAAATTTAATGTTTAAAGTTTATTTTTATTTATGTGTGTTCTTTATTTACCCAATTGAAAAAAATATTTATATATTTATTTACCCACTTGAACATGGCTTCCTATTCACAATATATATATATATAGACACACACACACACACACACTCACTACATATGGTATAATAATGCTGTTGTAGAACCTTTAATCGTGCTCAGTGTGTCGTGGAGAACGCCATTTGAGATTCAGTCAAAGATAAACAGTGAATCCAACACCTATCTGTGGAAATTAACTGCTTACAAATAAGATGCTTGTTTCATTACTTGGTTACGCCTCCCCTCGCCTTAACACCAGCACCAGTCCTGTCAGGTAAGGCCTGATTGTCTTGAGTAGTAAATTGTAGCGTACTCTTCCACAGAAAGGGGGCAGTTCATCTAGAGCTCAAGGGTGCCTATGTTTCACTATGTGTTGTTCCAAGATATTTTGTAAGTTTTCAATAGGATCGAGGTATTTGACCCTATGATTTGTCCCTACGAACCCTACAGTCATCATCATCGGAACATGGGACGTGACGATGATGTGCTCTGCTTGGAGTCTGGAAAACAAATGACCATCTGGTTTTATATCGAGTCCAGGTATGCAACCTGTTAATGTTGTCTCATAAGCAGATGCTACTGGTGGAAGATATAAATGACCATTTTCTTATATCAAGTGACAATTCATCCAAAAAAGTTTTTGATAGACTTGCGTTATTGCCACTAAAAGGCTGAATGATGTCTTTGCTTTCGTATTAAGTAGTAAATATTCTGTAATTTTTGACAGCAGTGTGTGTGTGTGTGTGTGCATGTATGTGTGTGTAAGTTTTGTAACAGAGGTGACCCTCCTGCTCATGCAGTCTGTAGAAATGTATTTGTAGTGACATTATTTCACAGTCACACACTTATACCCCAAATTCTCGCTGTGGCACTTGAAAGACTCACTTGCAACACACACACACATCTTGAGAGCTCTATTCTTTGCCATTTCACCATTTCTGCACTGCACTTTGGGGTTCATCTTGTACTTTAGAGGAGCTCCACTGATGTAAATCCTGCACCTTATGATAGATTGTAGGATTTATTCTGTAAGCGCACAGTCATTCAGGAGCACTGGGGGTTCTCGTCACATCTGCTCATTCAGGCAGATAACACAGAGGCGAGAGAAACAGCGACGGTCCTTATGTGTCTGTGCTTTGACCCATTTTTTAGATTTTTTTTGCTTGTTTTTCTTCTGTGAAAGACACGAACATAGGCATGTGCTGATAGAACAAGGAATAGCACACAACACACAATATGCAAAGTTGATTATTTTCCTATAACAGCATGTCTGAAAGTGTTTTATTCTTTTTATAGCACAGCAATTTACAATCTATTACATTTTTGTTATTAATTAAAGAATGACACTTTATACATTTTATTAGTTTCTAGTTATATTTAGTGTTAATGAAGTTAGTTCCTGTACTCTTGTTTCTTTCAGGAAGATGCAGCCCTGGTAGGAAGCATTTTGGGATAAAATCCACCCCAAAAAAACAAAATAAGGACAGCTGTGCTTTCACTATTTTGTCCAAATTTTAAGGATCACTGCCTTTGTCCTTCTTTGAGAACTCTGATGAACTTACAGAATTGCGATGAGTATTTACATGCACATTAATAATACAATCTGATTTTGACAGATTGGTGTAAATACCATTAACCTGGCACCTCTTTAGTTTTTCTAAATATCCACATATGCATTTTTACATTATTATTATTATTATTATTTTATATCATTATTGTTTGTGCAGTTTGCAACCATAAAAACTCCAAATAATTTGGTAAAGTATTCAACAGTAAAGTAACTTTAGAGTTAACCTTTCAGCAGCCATAGGTCATTTGTAACAGTAACATTTAACTATAAAAGGTTAAAATATGTTGTTAATTAATAATTTTTTAATGTAATAGCTGGCAAATTGTTGTGGTATAAGAGGAATAAAACCCCTTAGTACGTGTTGATTATTTTCCTATTATATCACACCCTGTCACGTTTTCTTAAATAATGAGGTAGTGTTTATCAGTGCTACTCCACGTCCGTTTTATAGGTTAATAAAAAAAAAAACAGATTAACTAAATAAAAAGGATAAAAATAATTCATTACACTAGAGTTGCTAACTAATTGACTCAACTAAAAATAATCAGCTTAATGGTTTTTGTAGATTTGGTTTTTCTTAAGTGACTGTAAAGATGTTTTTTTTTTTTTTTTTTCTACAGTATTTAATGATTTTGTACATGTTTTAGTATAAGTATGTGCATGTTTAAACACCACTTTTAATATTAGAATGATCTGATTTTGGCAGTTAGCAGATCAGTTTAAAGCCATTTTTTGAATTTTAAAGCTATTTTTTGAAGGGGGGGGGGGGGGGGGGGGGGGGGGGGGGGGCGGTGTGCGGATCCTTGATTCTGAAAGTAAATGCACTGTTTTTGGGGGAAAAAAATGCAATTACCGATTAGCTCATGCAAACCCAGAGTTTTCCCGCTATAAATAGGTGTGTTTAAATGAGATGGATTCATTATTGTCATTTTCTGTAGTGATGATATACTATTGCAAGATATAAGAAAAGGTTAGATACTGATATAGAAATAGAAATTGAATATCAGCACATGCCTAGCAGTGATAGCAAGTCAAGTCTCCATGAGGCTTGAAATAGTTTGTACTTGTCATCCATTTTATTTACTTGTTTTTGTTTTTTTTTATCTGTTGGTTAAAGTTTTTTGTCCTGTCAGCTGTTGTGGTCTGGTTGGCTCCTGCTGTGGCAGGATTTAGATCATAGCTTTAAGCCTGGTTCAGTGAACCAAAGCCCATGCACCTGTGTGGGGTGTGTGTGTGTGTGTGTGTGTATACATGGTGTTGGTACTCTTTGTTAATGTGTGTAAGTCTACATGTCATTAAGATGATTTTATATCCACTGTTTCTGAAATGAAATCTTATCGTGTCGGACCCTCCCTCGATCACCCCACCCTGACACCTGCACAGGAAGTGATGTGATGCTGATAATGGGATGTGAATGAGTGAGCTAGAGGAGAAGCAGGCCACACGTGCACTCAGTCCTCTGTCCCAGACACTCCGGGGTGGGGTTTTAGAACGCCCTGGCTGGGGGCACTTTGTATTATGATCATTTGTATACTTTTATATGAAGAAATCAGATTAACTGCAAAAAAAACCTGATTAAATTACAATGTACCTGTAGAGAGTAGTGTTGTCATTAGTACATACTGATATTTTAATGAAATAAACTCATGTTTCCACACCCTGCTCTATCCCCCTGTTCTTTTTCAATGAAAATACATCCACATATGTGCACTCGAAAGTAAATGTCACATGATTAATGTGTAATGTTTACTTTCTTGATAGGCTATTTTTGTATTTTGACCAATCTGCATTTAAAGCATTTTAGGGTAACTTCAATATTCCACATTAGTGCAGAAAGCACTTTATATTCTACATCAAAGTCAGTCCACTTGATTAGTCATTTCCTAAAGACAGACCGATACCCTGATCGGGTCTGATCCAGCTGATTAACTGACTATATGTGGATCAGAGCAGTAGTACTCAACCCCAAGCAGTGAGTGTCTAGGTACTCACTCCCCTAAAAAAAAATTATTTATACTTTGTTTGTTTATTTATTTAAACAAATAAATAATAATAGGCAACATTTCCTACTTTAATGTAAAGTCAAGTAATTTCACCACTTTTTTTTTTTGCTAACTCTTCTTGCGCTGCTTTCAAAAAAACATTCGTTTTTTTAAAATTATTATTATTATTTATTTGTGTGTGCGTGTGTGTGTGAGTTACTTTGAGATGGAAACTAATTTCAGCAATGTTTCTTTAAAAATAGAGTGTAACCTTGGTAACTTTTTTTTTTAAATAACATTAAAGCTTTGGAATTTTTAATTACACCCAGGTTTCTTTCTTCAGATTTTATAAATGAGACAAAAGAGCTTCATTCCTCATGAACCTGTTTCCTCTGAGCTTTATTACCAAGTATCAGTATCTCAGTCTTGTTGCAAAAGTTTTATGACAGCCGTAAAGACATCTCTCACATTATTAGTCCACTGAGAGAGCTTTGACTTGAATTTGAGATGGGTTTCCTTATTATGTTTCATAGAGGTAGCATATACACTCCTGGGCAAAAAAAAAAAAAAAAAATAGGCCAAAATAGCAGATATTAAGCTTTTAATGGTCTTAAAAACAAATCATTGGTCAGGAAATTAGCAAGAATTAAACATACGCGCTCCTGAGAGCTCCTGTGCCGCCATTTGCTCGTTTAGTTCTTCAGTGAACTGTTTGGGGAAAAGCTAGAAACAGGGAAATTCACTTATATAGCCTTCTTGTATGCAAAGGTAAAATCATGATAATGATTGAAATGTTTGATGCAAAATTCAAACTAACACATGTCTGGGTGTACAAATTTTTTTTTTCTTAAAAGATTAGTCATTATTTGATTACCTGCCACACCTGATGCAGCCCATCAAGAGCCACAAGCCTTAAACATTTAAAGAAGTCAAAGGAAAAAGCTTCCCATACTAACTTCCTTTATCTATCTGTTTAATTCTTGCTGATTTCCTGACCAATGATTTTGTTAAGACCATTAAAAGCTTTATATGTTGCCATTCTGGGCATTTTGGACTTTTTTTTTTTTTTGCCCTGGAGTTTACACTGAGAAGGACAATGGTCCTAAAAACCAAACCAGGATGATTTCAGCCTGGGAAATGGCTGAGCCCTGAAGGTTAGTGAGTGACCAGATAAAGCACTGGCTCTGGCCCAGTCTGATTTCTGCTCTACTACACTGAATTGCCTGTAGATTTAATTGCACATTTGATCATATTAACATACTACACAAGTGCACTTTATAACTGAAGGCTACAGTTACTGGATAAAATGGCGGCTCCGTGTTTTGTGTGTTGTAGTGCTGGACTTATTTAACACACTACAGTAGTTCATGCTAGCGTGTGGTTTTGGAAGCGGTTCCTCTTTCATTTCAGTCACAGCCCGGTTTTGTGCTCGTCTCGTGGCTAAACAGCGCCCTCTACCTGCACACTTCCGCCATCACAAAAGCACATAAACACGTCCGCGCGCTACACTCCGCTCCTGACGTGGCGGAGCGCGAGTCGCACGCGTACACCTTCCTCCGCCCCGCGTGGGCCTCGGCTATTGGCCGCGCGTGCCCGTGTGCTGTCTGCGCGCCGACGCAGGTGCCAAAACCGAAACTTCTCCTCATGCAAATATTAACGGACTGCTTTAATGCGCGTGCTCCTGACACACCGCCGAAGTGTAGGTGAACTTTACCGACCCGAATCGCGCGTGCTTCGTCTCTGGTTATAAACTTTACTACACAGTCCGTGCGCTCGCGCCGTCACTGCAGGTGAGTGGAACAAATCTGTGTTAGTATCTGCTGACTTCCTGTTGTTAAAACACAAGTTCTGTTTTTGTGTTGTTGTTTTTTGTTAATGGCAAACCTCGCGCTCAAGTCACAGATCAGTGTTTAGCTCGTTTGTAGACAGCTGCGTTTGACACGGTGTTTTTGTTTGCGTTGAAACGACAGATCACGTGATGCCGCAGGTGACGGGGCCCGTGCTGCTGCAGCTCGCGCTGCTCCTGTGCGCTCTGCCCGCGCAGTACCTCATCATGGAGTGGACCAGCGGAACCGCCGCACAGCGCAGACTGGCCACACAGGGGTATACACACACACACACACACACACACACACACACACTGTACAGTCAGCATCCTCATATGATTATAGCATGATTAATCCTATGATTATAGAAATGGAAAGATATATATTTTAAAATAAAATCAAAATTCTTACAAAAACCTTTCTCTTAAAGATGAAGAACAAAGTAAGTGTTAACTGGAACAGCAGTGTTTACACTTTCATTCATTCACCTTCGGTAAACACTTCATCCTGGTACAGGACGCGCCGGCTCCGGAGCCTATCCCAGAAACACAGGAGGCACCACACACACACACACACACACACACACACACACACACACACACACACATTCACACACTCATTCACACCTAGCGTAGCCAGTCCACCTACTGGCATGATTTTGGGAGGTGGGAGAAAACCAGAGAACCCGGAGGAATCCCTTACACACACGAGGAGAACCTGAACCTGAGCTCAGGATCGAACCGGAAATCCTGGAGCTGTGAGCAAAATAGAGAATGAAAGTTATTTAGAAACGATAATTCTTCCAGTCACTGACTATTTAAGGTCTATTTTCAGGTTGCAGCCGTATTCCGAATACGATGTTTATATGCGTACAGGCATCAGAATATTCCTGTAAACATGGTTGAAAGTATGCCTGAGGTGCCAGTCCTCAATACCGAGCCTACAGCTAAGCATCTGTAAGCACCCACAATTCCTTGTGGACTGAGCATGCGCATGTATCTCCTTTCAGTGGATCTTCTGAATAAGGTGTTTACATACAACAAATTTCCGATGAAAACATTTTCCAGGGGTGGGAATCGGTATTTGGGGAATCAGAATATTGTCTTAATCTGAATCAGGAAATCGGATTGCGGCGTTTACGTGACTCAATACTAATTAGAACATCGCCAAATTCCGATTAATATAAGAATATTGATGTGCATGTAAATGTAGCCACTTTTGGACATATAAGTAGTATAGCTAAAAGTATGTCATATAGGACTCTTTGGACAAATATGTTTTATTTACATTTAAACTGTATTTTTAGCTCTTGAGCAATTACGCAGGAAAAGCCTTGATGTCTATTATAATGCCATCAATTAATTTATGCTACTTTTTTGGTTTGTTTTCTGTAGTTCTGAAAAAGCTTTTCTTTGCCCCACATTCATCTAGGGACCCATATAAGACACATAGACACACACACACACACACACACACACACACACACCAAACAGGCTATATAGGGAGTCAGCAGAAATCCCATTCTGAAGCCGTTTCCTAAACAAGTCCTCAGGGATCCCCAGGCGCTCCACAGTTTTGCTGTTTTCCAGATCCCAAGACTGAAAACAAGCAATCCATCACATGGAATACCTGCTGCATGTGTGATGGGAGCTGAGGGACAACAAAACTACAGACAGTCTGGGATTTGGGAAAGACTGCTTTATAGTATAGGCCTAGTCCTAAAACTGGTCCTCTCTCTCTCTCTCTCTCTCTCTCTCCTCTGTGCTGAATAGAGTTTCTGGGTAAAGCTTTACTTGTGTCTCAACTGCTCAGCGTTAAAGGAATATTTCAGGAAAACGTGAAATTTGCACAAGATTAAATTCCCTCTGCAAAATGAAATAAGACAACACCAAACATGTCCCAGCTGATCAAGTATTTGGGTCATTTGGGGTAAATAGATATTTTCATTTTTGACTGAACTGTTCCTGTGGCTTGTCAATTATTATTATTTTTTTTAAACTGTTTTTCAAGTTGCTCTTAATGCATCATTGATCTGTATTTACTTAAAATAGGGGCACAGCTGCAGTCATGGAGAGTTGGAGTTTGTGGCTCTTAATTCTTCATAAACAATGAAAATACCAAGCACCAGCATCCCATTTAAGAGTCATCTTAAAACCTTTTCTTCCAAAATGTTTGTCTTCTTCCCTGTAGTCTTTTTGTTGATAAAAAAGTGATCTTAAGTGTCGGAAAGACACTATATAAATGGAACCCATTAAGTATTATTATTATTATTATCATTATTATGATTATTATTATTATTGCTGTTGCACCAGGCTTGCAGTGTTTATATACTGTATTTCTGCTTCTCTTTATTCAGGATCCTTGATGCGTGGAAAAGCATGAGGAAATCGTATCTAAACGTGACTATCTGGGTAGACTGGATCACTTCCTGGATGCCCAAACTTCCGTAAGCTTTAGACGAAAAACCTTTCACTGTTCATTTTTAAAACCCTGCACATGTACAAACATGTAGATCTGTGCTCACACACATACACACACACACACACACATACACACAGACTGTTGGGAGCGGAGGAGGAGCTGGAGGAGATGCATGGAGAGATCATGGCGCTGGAGATTCTGATGCAGAGTAATGAGCACGGCTACTTTGCAGGTAAGAGGCATTTTTTCTAGCATGTCATGTGAAACATTTATACAACACTTCAGCTTCTGTCATGAGCCTAAACCGGATTGGTAGTTCACCTCGTGGTTCAGAAGTCTATTTCTGTTACTTTAAAAATGAATATCTTCCTACTAGTTTGGCTAAATTTATGGAATTTTTCCCTTTATCCCAAATGTAGTCAGTCAACATGTTCAGTGTTTCAGTGTTTTTTTTTTTTTTTTAATGGATTTGTTAATGTTGCTAAAAAGTGAGGAAAGCTTATAGGTTCCCATTGTGCAAACTGCCGTAGAAATTATAAACACACTCGCATCAACAAACTTTATTTGGCTCTGACACCATTACTGTATTAAAGAAATTCAATATACTACTCAAATCAGAACTGCATCCATGACCAGGAGACAACGGAGCAAAAAAACTGGCCGTGTTTTCCTGGTATGAGGGATTGCGTTACTCTACACAGCAGTCAATCACAGCAGCAACATTAGCCAATCGTAGGCAGCTGTGAGCTCATGAACGAGGACGAGGATGGATAGCACGTTATTCCGAGTGTGTTACGATGCCTTGTGACGCAGCATTTGCAGAAGTACGAAAAAATGTGGTTGGTCTTATGATCAGGGAGAAGTGACTGGTGGGTGGGAATTGGCAGGTGGCCAAATTGGGGAGACAATAGAGAAAATGAAGCAGTACATGACCACAATTAAGTCGTTACTAAAGATGAAAGAATGAAAAAATGATACCATATTAGACCATATCAGAAATGTAAACAAATCTAAACAACATAACGAGGTTTGCTGAACTGGTAGCTATAAACTTCCTTTACTTGCTGGCTGCATTATCATAGCTCCAGTGCTTAACTGAACTAGACGATCTTCGTAAAACAAACATGTTTTGGTTGATCGACTACATTTGGGGTAACGTTTGATTTTTGGCTGAACTATTCCTTTAATACTAAAGAGCATTTTTTACATCTTGTTGTATCCAATGTGGTGAATTATTAATGCCTCTATAATTTAATCTGTATTCGAACCTGAAACACCCGCATGCCAAGGCTTCCAACATTGCCAAATAAGGAGAAGAGCAGTTCATCTGGTGGAGCTCACAGGCATGTGGCACGTACTACTGAGAAATGGCCACGTCTTCTGTCACTGTTCAAACAATGCAGTTTGACTAAGACTTAGTTCTACAGCCAAAAGGCTAAACATAAGTTTTACATGAAACTGAGACTCTCTGAGGAGCAGCTGTGCCACAAATAGCACCCGAGTTTCCTCTTCACTCTCTCTACTTTTCAGAAACAGGTCAAGAGCAAGAATTAAAATTTTTGGTGAAAAACTCCCTGACTAATGCCTGGGCCTAATAACAAAATTTATACCATTCTAACAGTTGTTCAAAATGTGAGAGAGTCTAGATATAACAGATTACACACTTTCGGATTAAGCTCACAAATCCGAATGATCCTGACTCTCAGAACATGAGGTCTTGCAGAGCTTCTAGCGAACACCTGACTTCATGGCAGACAACAGATCAGCTCAACTGCCACTGGTTATCAGTCAAGACTGTGTTTTCACATGAGACGGTCATTGTTTCTCCACACGACAGGAAGTGGACTTGTAACCATTTAATATTTTAAATCAGGACAGCAAAGACTCTCCTGTGAGTAAACTGGAGGTGTTAAGATTGGATTTTACACACCTTACACCAGGACACTGGGGGACAATGATCATTTAAGACCTGACAGAAATCAGGACACCCTTTGGGGGCAGATTGCTGTACCGTTGAAAATGTCTAATGCTCCACACTTCCTTTTTTCACTGGCTATAGTACATCATCTTGTACATCATCTGCCCACTGTGAACTGTGCCTACTGAACGCTCCACTCACATTGAAATATTCACCATTTCAGACACAGTATGAAGTTTGCTCCACTTCAGACTCACACATAGATAAAGAGCTGCTCTTCCAAACCAAGTGAGTATCACAGCATTTAGTTTGGCAAGTAGTAAAACTTCAGTGTGTGTGTTTGTGTGTGTGTAGCTTCAGAGGTGACGCGCAGCCCCAGGCCAGCGTATGTGCTGCACCGTGTTGGAGAGGTCGTCATAGAGACCCAGAATCACATGGTGGGGGTGATAGTGGGCTGGGATGAAGGACTCCGAGCTCCTCCAGAGTGGTTAAGGAGGAAAAAATACACAGACTCAGAGGTCTCAAAGCACGCACACACACACACACACACACACACACACCTTTCTAAAGCTTCCTAAAATCTCAGAACAGAAATACTTTCTATAATGACGTAGTTCTAAAAATTTGAGGAATTTAAAATTTAATAGATACATTTACCCTTCTTACCCGTTATTTGTACATATATTTGTGTGCGTGTGTGTTTGTGTGTGTGTGTGTAGGTGAAAAGATTGGAGGACACCCCACACTACAAAATTTTGTTCAGTGGACCTGATCCGTCCTCTCTGATGATTGGATACTTGCCCCAAAATTCACTCCAACTCTTTGAGGGATACAGGGTACGAAGAAACTCATTCCTTTCTCCATCACCTCCATCTGGCTTAAGTCACTATAGATTAGTTTATTCTTATCAGTGCACCGACTCAGAACAGCATCTATCTTGTGAAGGTTGTCAGGTGATGGAGGCGGAATTAAGAACAGGAAACTCTGTTAGCACACTTGCAACGGTTATAATTAGTAGTGTACTATTATTAGGAACATAATTCAATTAGTTTCCTTTAGAATTATGCATTTCTTTCTTACTTTCTCTTCTTCCTGTTTCATGCTCATGCGTATCAATCACAGTGATGGAGGCATGGCCTCTGTGACTGTCAGTCATACACTTTAGTTGCATTAAAGGAGGTGTGGCCTCTGTGCTTGTTATTCACGGTGAAGGAGGAATGCCTTCACAGCCTATCAGTCGTGAGGCTGGCACAGAGGCCAGTACCAATGAGAGAGGCGTGGCCTCTGTGCTTATCAGTACCAGTGAGAGAGGCGTGGCCTCTGTGCTTATCAGTACCAGTGAGAGAGGCGTGGCCTCTGTGCTTGTCAGTACCAGTGAGAGAGGCGTGGCCTCTGTGCTTGTCAGTACCAGTGAGAGAGGCGTGGCCTCTGTGCCTATCAGTACCAGTGAGAGAGGCGTGGCCTCTGTGCCTATCAGTACCAGTGAGAGAGGTGTGGCCTCTGTGCCTATCAGTACCAGTGAGAGAGGCGTGGCCTCTGTGCTTATCAGTACCAGTGAGAGAGGCGTGGCCTCTGTGCCTATCAGTACCAGTGAGAGAGGTGTGGCCTCTGTGCCTATCAGTACCAGTGAGAGAGGCGTGGCCTCTGTGCCTATCTGTACCAGTGAGAGAGGCGTGGCCTCTGTGCCTATCAGTACCAGTGAGAGAGGTGTGGCCTCTGTGCCTATCTGTACCAGTGAGAGAGGTGTTGGGAGTGAATGAGGTGTGGCTTCTGAGCATATCAGTCTTAGGCACCGAGGCCAAGCCTCTTAACTATCAGTCCCTGTGTCCTTAAAGCTAGTTTTTCTTTACAGTGGAAATCAGACTGCTCTAAACTGTATCATATTAAATTAAATTATTTTCCATTCTTTTCTCGCTAATGGGAGAAATGTCATCACATTGTTTTGTCAGATGTAATAGATTTAAAGGTTGAAAAACACTGGACTGCTCCTTTAAATGTATCATTGATCACGTACTGAGATGCTCATCACAAGACCCACAACACTTTAATCAGAAAAACATTTATTGACACCATTTCCATAAAAATTCTAATACTTTGTCATACTCTGTGTGTGTGTGTGTGTGTGTGTGTGTGTGTGTGTGTGTGTTCCAGCCAGAAATCCCCACTCTGGATCAGTATTTCTCTCACTTTGACGGGAAAAAATTTGTGATGCTCGACTGGCTGAGAGACATCTACCCTGAGGACTGAGAGAGAAACGGAGACCGACACACCAGCATGTCGGATCACACTGATATGTTGATGGTACGGTGTGAAAGTCGTTCTGTTGTGAATTAGCACATGTCACTTTGAGCACAGCTCTCCTCACTCTCGTGCCTTGGAGTCTGCTGATGGAGTGTGGATGTGATTTAGGCTGTGACCATGCTTCAGCGCTTTTACAGTTAGGACTGCAAATTCAGGGATGATTAACACAAATAAATAAATTACAACTAACTATGTGAGTGAATCAGATGAAGGACTGGCTCACAGAGAGGGACATTTTATTTTTCTATTATTTAATTGCCTCTGTTTGTTAAACATACACTGGGTTTTTCATGAATGTAATTCAGATCATTGCGGTTTAAAGAATCCTCAGTACTGTGCAATGGATTTTTAACATACTTTTAAACAGTGTTCTCAAGAATATGTCAACTAGAAGTGAAACCACACACCTGAGCTAATTAAGTGTTGTTTGTTTTTTGCCATTTGCTTATGTATGGTATGTGTTACAGCTGCTCAGGATGTATGATATTTGCATTATTGGGCCTCAGAGGGTTTAGTTTTGATTACTTTGGGATTAGATGGGGAGTGAGTACTGTTTGTACTATCAGGAAAAGAAAGAAAAAAAAGTGGGGAAGGATAAACTAGCCTTGAATCTGGAGGCAACAGCACAGTTCAGTATAATTTCTATTATTAAAAGCAGCCATGCCTTGTGAAATTCAGGGTCTTTCAGCAGATTATTTGCCTAAAAGTTTGTCCATTTTTCAGTCTCTAGTCTAAATAAATGGTTAAGATTCACCTTGCGCCTGAAGTATTTCTGATTCATGTTCGGACACAACGCTTTACACACATTATATTTTAAATGTTTCAACTTCTTCACTAATTCTTGAATCTGAGTTATTAGAAGGTGTTGATTAATTTTCTATAACAGCAGCTCTTACAGTAGTGGTGGTTATAAATAAATTCACAGGTTTATATTAATGTGCTCATTCTAATACTTTATCATTTTTATAGTTTATAACAGTGCATTCACAGGGACTTGTATGGGACAGAGACACTCCACATAATCTAAGGATTAAAAAAATGGATTAAGAAAATGTGTAGTTAATGTAACAAAAGATGTCTAATTGTTGAAATGGTGAAGTTTTCTCTAAGGGGAATTTATGGAGCTTTATGGAAGGAGCCTCCAGTGTCAGTGCTTTGTAATGGTCGGTAAATTTTCTGCCATGGGAAAGACATGCTGCGCTTTTTATTCAAGAGACAGAAACAAGTCGAACTAAATGCCATAGAGATGCCTCCGCCACCAAGTCTAGTCCGTCTTCTTTGCCAGAAATACAACTATTTCAGACATTCTGTGACTTTGACCCTGTTTGGGTCAATTCCAAAATCGAATCAGTTCATCTGCGGGTTACAGTGATGATTTTACAGAAATCCTACAAACATTTAACCACTTGTTCTTGCGATATCACGCTAATGAGAATCACAGATGGATGGATGGATGGATGGACAGCCTGAAAACATAATCCCTCAACCACTCAGTTGTGGATGCAAAAAAAGAGAGGCTAGTGAGGGAAAGGATGTTTATAGCTGCTATAACATGATAGTGATGTTAACAGGAACTAGCTTGTTTTGTTGTTTTGTTGATGTTCCACAACATTAAATGTAACTACTATATAAACATATACAAATACATGTCATTCTTTAATACATTTAAAAATTAATAATTGACAAACTGTTGCTGTATAAGAGGAATAAAACACTTTGGGAAATGTTGTAATTGGAAAATAATAAACTTGTGGGTGGAAACATACTGGCCATAAAGTTTGCATATACTGTTAGCACATGTGATGTTATTTCATGTCTTTCTGTAGTTCACTGAATCACAAAAATGAAGATTTATCTCTGGCCGGGATTTGTGTTAGCAGTTTCTTCCAGGAGTGTGTTCTTCATAACCTCTTCCTCGTACTGTGCTTAGGCCGCAGCTCAAACGTCACAAACACATGTGATGATGCAGTGATTGACATCTGGCCCACCTTCTCCTGCAGACTCAGAGTACTGGCCACGCCCTCTCGCTGCTCAGACGTCCACTCCCGAGACTCCTCCTCCCGTACCAATAAGGGCCGTCCTAAAGCCTGTCCTAGCAGGTTACACACCTCGTGTGCTTTAAGGCGAGCGTTTTCCACGGCTGCTGCACACACACGTCTCCTGCACAAAGCACCAGATATCACATCATCGAGCCTCATTTATCAAGCAGGATATGGACCTATTTCTTTTTGAGCTTTTGTTGTGCTTTGTAAAAGTATAGCTGTGAAGGGTGGGAATACTACAGACATTAGGAGCTTCTAAACAATGCTCATGAATATATCAGACCTACCGTATCACACTGAGGCTTTCTGAACTGTGGAAGAAACGTGGATCCCCGACACACACACTTCTGTCCAGCTTTTCGATTAGCACCGAGCGAACAGCTTGCATCTTCACAAAGTCTGAAAACACCATGCTCACCTTTCCCCACATACACACACACACACTATGCATAACCAAATATCTGATCAAACAAGCACTGAATCACAGCTTTATTAAATCCTGAATTACTGCTGAAGCGTTTTAATGATGTCCCACCTCAGCCTGCATATGGTACAGCTCTTCCTCTCTCTGCAAGTGTTTCATCACAGTGATGTCCTCCTCCTGACAGAAAATATTAAACATGACAGGTTTTACTGTTGCCCTGTCAGTATATGGAGAAATAATATTGATATCACAATAAATCACATCTCAATGAGCATTGAAGAACCCTGACCAACTTCACTGTTCCTCACAGTAACAAACAGCTGATGTGATATTAAAATATTTTATTCTTTCTTGCTCCTTGTTAAATAATTCATTTTTAAAACATTCAAAACATACATTTTCTAGCACTTCTGCTTTGCTGGCCCTTGTACACAAAGTCAACAATGTGACATCCATCCTGCGTCATAGAAAGGTTTTGTGCTATGTCATATTTTTCCCAATTCTACCTTGTAGTTTCTGTATTTTAGAGCATTTATTTTTATTTATTTATTTATTTTTAATACAAAAAGGACACTCTGGTCAAAATCTTGTCTACAGTGCAAATGTCTAGCTTTGAATTAGTCTCCAAAGTTTGCATAGTCTTACTCTGATGAAAGCAACGAGACTTTTAATGTGACGTAGGTTTTACTTCTTCATTATGTTTTCCTTCATTATCACGAGTCACAAATACGCTCAGAAAGTGTATGCAAAGATATTAACAGTGAAACAAATAAAATGATGTTTTGGGACGTGATCTCAATGTGGGCTTATGTTAAACATTTGTGTAAGGACTTTCGCAAATCTCTCTGGCATTTCTGTTTGATTTCTTCCACTCTTTGCTCTTTGATCTAGGTTTCTTCCATTTCTGAATTATGGTTTTCACTTTAAAGGTCAGTATTTTTATTTGAGAGCTTGTTAAAGCAGGTTGACTCTTGACTGCTTACAGAAAACTGCTTGAGAGTTTGAGCCTCCCTGTTCCTTTCGGACTTACTTCAGACTTAACAACTTAAAGGTGTTGACTGTTTTAACCATTGAAACCCATTCAAATAAATTAACCAGAACCAGGGGTTTTCAAATCTTTCACAGCCAGGGGTGCAAAGGGTTAAACAAATTCAACGGCTCTCCAACAAAACAGTTTTCCCTCTCTTTCTTTCTCTCCTTCTTAATTGACATTTACAGCATTTAGCATGCAGATGCCCTTTAGAAGCATTTAGAAGTGCTTTACAGTCTCCATCAAAAACACCTCCTCATGCTACTTCACTACATCAGGCACTAAGAGTACCATCAGCCTAAAAACCCTGTCGGGGAGGTTAGAAAAGGATTTTTTAATAAACAGATTAATAAAATTATTCAAATGTTAGGCTCATTATTTAAATGTGTACAGCAATATTGGTTATATTGTTTATTTATTGGAACTATAGAGCGTTTTATTCCTGAACTTTATACTGACTCAACAATTTAGGTCCAACATTACATTATTTATAGGCAACTCTTTTTCAGTTATTGAGGTTTGGATCAATTCAACTGACCAGAATGTTAATGTTGTTGTTGTTGTTGTTGTTGTTATTATTATTATTATTAGTAGTAGTAGTACCTCATGGCACATTGTAACTGGCACCTTTACACTTTCTTGCACAACATCCAAGCGCGTGATTTACAGTTTGTTTACATATCTTACATAATTTCTTGTACAAAGATTAGCGCCTTGTCCTCTTTAATAGATATTGATTATTGTTTTTTGCACTGTCCTTCTTTACTTTTATGTTTATTGTATTTATTGTATTTTTTGTTGTATTTTTTACCACTACTGTAACAGTGCAATTTCCCTCAGGATCAATAAAGTATCTATCTATCTATCTATCTATCTATCTATCTATCTATCTATCTATCTGCGCTGCAGGTGTGTGTACAGAGAGCTGCAGGTGAGTGTACAGAGAGCTGCAGGTGAGCGTACAGAGAGCTAGAGGTGAGTGTACAGAGAGCTAGAGGTGAGCGTACAGAGAGCTGCAGGTGAGCGTACAGAGAGCTGCAGGTGTGCGTACAGAGAGCTAGAGGTGAGTGTACAGAGAGCTAGAGGTGAGTGTACAGAGAGCTAGAGGTGAGCGTACAGAGAGCTGCAGGTGAGTGTACAGAGAGCTAGAGGTGAGTGTACAGAGAGCTAGAGGTGAGTGTACAGAGAGCTAGAGGTGAGTGTACAGAGAGCTAGAGGTGAGCGTACAGAGAGCTGCAGGTGAGTGTACAGAGAGCTAGAGGTGAGTGTACAGAGAGCTAGAGGTGAGCGTACAGAGAGCCGCAGGTGAGCGTACAGAGAGCTAGAGGTGAGCGTACAGAGAGCTGCAGGTGAGCGTACAGAGAGCTGCAGGTGAGTGTACAGAGAGCTAGAGGTGAGTGTACAGAGAGCTAGAGGTGAGTGTACAGAGAGCTGCAGGTGAGTGTACAGAGAGCTGCAGGTGTGTGTACAGAGAGCTGCAGGTGAGTGTACAGAGAGCTGCAGGTGAGCGTACAGAGAGCTGCAGGTGAGCGTACAGAGAGCTAGAGGTGAGCGTACAGAGAGCTAGAGGTGAGCGTACAGAGAGCTGCAGGTGAGCGTACAGAGAGCTAGAGGTGTGTGTACAGAGAGTTGCAGGTGAGTGTACAGAGAGCTAGAGGTGAGCGTACAGAGAGCTAGAGGTGAGCGTACAGAGAGTTGCAGGTGAGCGTACAGAGAGCTAGAGGTGAGCGTACAGAGAGCTGCAGGTGAGCGTACAGAGAGCTGCAGGTGAGCGTACAGAGAGCTGCAGGTGAGCGTACAGAGAGCTGCAGGTGAGTGTACAGAGAGCTGCAGGTGAGTGTACAGAGAGCTAGAGGTGTGTGTACAGAGAGCTAGAGGTGTGTGTACAGAGAGCTAGAGGTGTGTGTACAGAGAGCTAGAGGTGTGTGTACAGAGAGCTGCAGGTGAGCGTACAGAGAGCTAGAGGTGTGTGTACAGAGAGCTAGAGGTGAGTGTACAGAGAGCTGCAGGTTAGCGTACAGAGAGCTAGAGGTGAGCGTACGGAGAGCTGCAGGTGAGCGTACAGAGAGCTGCAGGTTAGCGTACGGAGAGCTAGAGGTGAGCGTACAGAGAGCTGCAGGTGAGTGTACAGAGAGCTGCAGGTGAGTGTAGAGAGCTAGAGGTGAGTGTACAGAGAGCTGCAGGTGAGTGTACAGAGAGCTAGAGGTGAGTGTACAGAGAGCTAGGTGTGTGTACAGAGAGTTGCAGGTGAGTGTACAGAGAGCTAGAGGTGAGTGTACAGAGAGTTGCAGGTGAGTGTATAGAGAGCTAGAGGTGAGTGTACAGAGAGCTGCAGGTGAGTGTACAGAGAGTTGCAGGTGAGTGTACAGAGAGCTAGAGGTGAGTGTACAGAGAGTTGCAGGTGAGTGTACAGAGAGCTGCAGGTGAGTGTACAGAGAGCTGCAGGTGAGTGTACAGAGAGCTGCAGGTGAGTGTACAGAGAGCTAGAGGTGAGTGTACAGAGAGCTGCAGGTGAGTGTACAGAGAGCTAGAGGTGAGTGTACAGAGAGCTGCAGGTGAGTGTACAGAGAGCTAGAGGTGAGTGTACAGAGAGCTAGAGGTGAGTGTACAGAGAGCTAGAGGTGAGTGTACAGAGAGCTGCAGGTGAGTGTACAGAGAGCTAGAGGTGAGTGTACAGAGAGCTAGAGGTGAGTGTACAGAGAGCTGCAGGTGAGTGTACAGAGAGCTAGAGGTGAGTGTACAGAGAGTTGCAGGTGAGTGTACAGAGAGCTAGAGGTGAGTGTACAGAGAGCTGCAGGTGAGTGTACAGAGAGCTGCAGGTGAGTGTACAGAGAGCTAGAGGTGAGTGTACAGAGAGCTAGAGGTGAGTGTACAGAGAGCTAGGTGTGTGTACAGAGAGCTAGAGGTGAGTGTACAGAGAGCTAGGTGTGTGTACAGAGAGCTAGAGGTGAGCGTACAGAGAGCTAGAGGTGTGTGTACAGAGAGCTAGAGGTGAGTGTACAGAGAGCTGCAGGTGAGTGTACAGAGAGCTAGGTGTGTGTACAGAGAGCTGCAGGTGAGTGTGTGAGCCGCACCTTGACTCCGTGCTGGCGCGCGCTGTGCAGGATGTAGTCCAGTCTGCGCTGCACGCTGTTAGCCGCGTCGTTAGCACTTTCCTTACTGTTAGACACGGAGACGCTAACAGCGGCCCGGTCAGGAGGAGCGCAGAGCTCCGCACTGCCCGTCACCTCCACCTGCCTCCCGCCACCAGCACAGCGACTGCACCCCGCCTTCACTTCCCGCTTCACCTCCTGCTCCTTCACACCTCCACAAACGTCGCCGGTGGCCGGTACAAGAGAAGCGAAAACTCGAGCCGGACTGTGCGCCATCTTGGTAAACCGATGAAGCGCTATGGCAACGCGCGCGGAGCATGACGGGTAATGAAGCACGACGGGAAATGTAGTTTAGAATGAAAGTGGAAACTACACGCGTGTGTATATGTGTGTTTCAGTTGTGCAAGATTTTGCATAGAATGCTTCCAACAAACAAACAAACAAACAAACAAACACAAAACCACACACTATTCTAGCTATTCAATACTATATTTATTTATTTATTTATTATCTATCTATAATTGTGAAGGCAAGGTAAGTAATACAATTAAAACGTTTTAAAAAATAAAGAAAACAAATTCTCAAGTAAATAATTTGGAATAAAATAGTGGACAAATACTTTTTTCAGTTATTTTTGTTTTTCTTTCACTTTTCTTTTCATTTCTGTACATTGAGTACTTTTCCGTTTACTTTTCTACTTATTTCTCTTCTGTTGTTCTTTCTTTGTTCTTTCGTTGTGCTTCACCTTTTATTATTATAGTGAAATAATAAAATAAATTTAATTCATTACTTTGCTTTCTTGTTTCCTTTTATTTGAATTAAATGGACATTATTTCTGCTGGTTTTTACTGTAAGTTATTCAACTTCAGGTTAATGACCTATAATAAACCTATAAACTAAATAATAACTGTAACTGCTGTGAGAACTCTGTGAGAACCATTAATGTAGAAAATGGACAATGTTTAAAGAAGTGGTATGAAGAAGTGGTATGAAGAAGTGGTATGGAGACGTTGTATGAAGTGGTATGGAGATGTTGTATGGAGATGTGTTATGAAGAAGTGGTATGGAGATGTGTTATGAAGAAGTGTTATGAAGATGTTGTATGAAGTTGTGTTATGAAGAAGTGGTATGGAGATGTGGTATGGAGATGTGTTATGAAGAAGTGGTATGGAGATGTGTTATGAAGAAGTGTTATGAAGATGTTGTATGAAGTTGTGTTATGAAGAAGTGGTATGGAGATGTTGTATGGAGATGTTGTATGGAGATGTTGTATGGAGATGTGTTATGAAGAAGTGGTATGGAGATGTTGTATGGAGATGTGTTATGAAGAAGTGGTATGGAGATGTTGTATGGAGATGTTGTATGAAGTTGTGTTATGAAGAAGTGGTATGGAGATGTTGTATGGAGATGTTGTATGAAGTTGTGTTATGAAGAAGTGGTATGGAGATGTTGTATGGAGATGTTGTATGAAGTTGTGTTATGAAGAAGTGGTATGGAGATGTTGTATGGAGATGTTGTATGAAGTTGTGTTATGAAGAAGTGGTATGGAGATGTTGTATGGAGATGTGTTATGAAGAAGTGGTATGGAGACGTTGTATGAAGTGTTATGAAGAAGTGTTATGAAGAAGTGGTATGGAGACGTGGTATGGAGATGTGGTATGAAGAAGTGGTATGAAGTTGTGTTATGAAGAAGTGGTATGGAGATGTGTTATGGAGATGTGTTATGAAGAAGTGGTATGGAGATGTGTTATGGAGATGTAGTAACAGCAGATGTCAGTAGAGGCTGTGGATTATCTTCAGTCTGAATGCTGCAGCGCTGTGGATAGAAAGCAGGCGGTTGATTAATGCTCTAATGAATAATACTCACGTGAAGAAACAGCTGCATGAGAATTAGTTATTAAAGTGTAATGAGCAATAAAGAGAGATTAAAATAGAGGAGTGTAGTACGCAGTGTTTAACCAGGTGAGGTGTTTTTAATCTATTTTGTGCACTACACAGAAATGAACTATATATTTATTATCTACACCTACTCCTAGAATTATAATTTAAATAATGTATGTGTGCATGATATAATCTACATCACATGATCTGTATTTACCTAGTCTTTTATTTTCTATTCACACCTGAACATAATTTATGAAATATGTGACATTAATGTTTGTCTCAAATGGCCAGTGTGTAAAATTCATGCTTCATGTCAAATTAGTTCATGAATAAATGAACAAACAAGCAAACAAACAAACAAACAAACAAATAAATAAAAACAAGCAAATGCTACATGTAAATTATGTCATTTGAATATTTATATGTTTACTTTTTACAACTATTAATGTTTGTTTAGAATCATAGTTACATACAGCTATTCTATTTTCAAGTACAACATTAAAATATTTCTAAACTTACTCTAACTTAATTTTGCTTAGAATAATAGTTACATATTCTATTCTATTCTATTCTATTCTATACGTGCCAATTGCATCATGAGAACATTCCTATGCACTTACTCTTTTATTATGAACTATTTTATATAAACTATTATATTTATTTTGAATTGCATTTACATATTTCCTCAGGTATTCTATTCTATTCTATTCTATTCTATTCTATTCTATTCTATTCTATTCTATTCTATTTTATTTTATGCTGTTAAGTACAACATTACAATATTTCTAAACCTACTCTTTTACTATTCATTTTACTTAGAATAATAGTTACATACTCTATTCTATTTCCAAGTGCAATATTAGAACATTCATTTCTATTTAGCATTACATCTACATATGTCCTTATATATTCTATTCTATTTTATTTGTATCATGTACAGCATCAGAATATTCCTATATATATCATATACATTCCTATACACTATTTACACTCATTAGTGTAACTAATAGTATAACTTTAAATAAAAATCATATCCCATAATTCATTACTTCCTAATTCTACATAGAATACTTCTATCTATCTATCTCCCTCTCTCTCTCTCTCTCTCTCTGTCTCTCTCTCTCTCTCTCTCTCTCTCTATATATATATATATATATATATATATATATATATATATATATATATATATACATACATACACACACACACACATATACACATATATATAAACAGTCGATATTATTTATAGGATTAAAACACACATTCGGGTTTTCAGTATTTCTGTACACTAAAACCAGCCTATTCTTTCACTGACAGTGTTTCATGTAGGCCTGCCTAGAAAAAGATTTTATCAGGCCAGTAGCAGCTGTAGCTGGCAGATTTCAGAGGCCTCATCTCAAACGGAGCATTTCTCCACACAGCACTGTTTGCTTGCATTACTCCACGCATTAAACTGCAAAACCCTTCTTTCTAATCTTGGTCCGAGCACGAGGACGACGAGTTTGTTGATATTGTCTCGGGTTGCACATATTTCCATGTTGGCTTTCTGAAACTGTATATCTGATGATGAGCCGTTGCCAAGATATATGCAGTGGGCTCTTTTATTTGCTTAGCCATGTGGGTTTGGACTCTGGACCTGCGCCATTCCATTGAAAGAGTGGATATTTTAATTTTGCAAGCTGAGAGAGAGAGAGAGAGAGAAAGCGCTCACAGATATTAAAACTGACTTCAAACAGAATGATAAGAGTCCACAACAGCCAGAGCAGAGAGGCGCAAAGAGGCAACCGACCATTCAGTAAAAAGAAAAGACCTCACACAACTCTCACACAACCCTCACACAACCTTGTTAAATCTGTTAGATGTGAAGAGGTCAAACTGGCCGCACCATATGCAGGATATACCGATATTAAAGTGAGCACGTCTGTAATAACATTCATTTATTCATTTATACCATAATGCTATTTAATGCTCAAATCTGATTGGTCAGAAGGTGTTGATTACTTTTCTATAATAGCAACTCTGACAATAGTTATGGCTTCAAATCACAGGTTTATATTAATGTGCTCATTCTAATACACTATTTTTACTATAGCAATGACTTACACATGGTCTTGTATAGTAGACGGTCCACATAAACAGATTTAAAAAAACCTATGTACTCATTGATATTGTGAAATTTTCTGTGAGGAGAGATGTTTATTTAGCATTTTTGGAAGGAGTCTCCAGTGTCAGCGCTTTGTAACAGTCAGAGATCTGCAGGAGCTTCTTCAGGACAGATGAGATTGCAATACAAGAACAGCTGTATTTTTTTTGTCTTATTAACTTATTAACTTCATATCATGATGCTCCCACATCTGTATATCACTGTGAATATGATGGTCTTGGGATCATACATGCAACCCTTCTTTCTCCAAACATGAAAAGCTGAATTATTGCCAAAAGAGATTTTTTTTTTGTTTCATCCTACCAGACTAGATTATTCCAAAAGAGTTCTGATTCATCTAAATGCTTTTAGACACGCATGCATCTCTGTGCTTTTTTTAAGCAGAGGAGTGTTGCGTGAGGTCTAGAACTGTTGTTCCTGGTGCTTTCAGGTCGTCCTGCAACTCCTTCTGAGGGGCTTCTTCCTTCTCTCTTACCTTCATTATCATAAGTCTGAGAGCATGTTGTGAAATCTTGCATGGCGCACCTGTCCAGAGACGATTAGTTGTCGTTCCATGAACTTTCCACCTGCATGTTATCGAACCAGTTTTACTGACAGGGATGTTTATGGTCTTTGCTGTGGCTCTGTAGCTTTTTCCATTTGAGCGTTGTTTAATAATGTTGTCACTGAGAAGCTTCTTTCACCTTCACCATGATTGCTACTCGTTGCATGAAATCTTCCCAGCTAATGGAAACATCTTTTATAATGACACCAGGTGTAATTTGCACAAGAACTTTTTTTTTGCAGCATTTATAGCTAGAACTTAGAAATTCATTTTTATGTGACCTTTAAATAAAATGTTTTAGGAAAATAATCTACTTTGGAGTAGTTACAGTAACTTCACTTAGTATTGGGTCACATCACAGTGAAGAAGTTATTAAAGTTATTAAAAATATGTTACTTTTTAGTATTAATTATAGCATTAATTATATTATATATTAATTATAGTATTATTATTGTACTGTGGCAGCAAATACAAACCTGATAGTTTTCACACCAGTTGTCAGAAAATGAACAGCCTTCAGCTGCATTTCATCTTTCTGTTTTCTTTTGTTTTTTCTTCTTTTTATATAATGATCTGACATGTCCACCTGTGTGTGTGATGTAGACTAACACATCTCTCCACCTGACCTCTCCTTCTCTGATTGGCAGCTGCAGGTCAGAGCACTTCCTGTAAGCCAGGGGGCCCTGGGAAAACGGGGATTGGACTTTTCCCTCTTAAAAGAGCTTCTGCACATGATTATGTAGATCAACACAAGGGTCCGGGCCTCGCCTGCAGGCACAGTGTGTGTGTGTGTGTGTGTGTGTGTGTGTGTCATTGTTTGTATTTTCCCATGTTTCATCCCTTTGGCACTGCTGTGATCGTCAGACTGTTACAGTGGCTTTTGTGGTGTTTTGATAGTATCAGATGAAACCCACTACACTGTGTGTGTTTGTGTGTGTGAAAGAGAGAGAGAGCACTGAAGCCTTATATACTTTAATATAAACGTATAAATTTAAAATTTATATCCTGAATTTATATTTTTCTGTAAAGCCGCTTTGTGATAATGTCCACTGTTAAAAGCGCTATACAAATAAAATTGAATTGAATTGAAATGAAATGAATATGGTATTAAATGAGTGCACATTAGGAGGTGTGATTTTTAATTAAAGGAAGATGGAGAGAGTTAACGGCTTCCTGTTTTCCTTTATTCTTGTCTTTCTCTTATTTTCATCAGATGTCAATATGACAGTTTATCTTTAACTGGCATAACAACACAAACAACATATAAATAAATGGAAAAAATGTATGTAAACTACACTGTTTGGTTCTATTCTACTCCTCTGGATTTATTTAAATAAGTCTATTTATTTATTCCCTGTCAGAAAATTATAAATCATAGCCCAAGCTAAAAGCTATCCATTAGTTCGTACGTCAACATAGAAACAGAACAAAGGCTTTTTAAACCCTCGACACCCTGCAGAGTGAAGTTGAAAAGTTTTCCACGTCTTGCTCCATCTCTCCAACTCTCTCAACACATGTGATGGCAGTAAACATTTAATAGCTCAAATAAATAAAAAGCTCCTTTTGCTGCCTTTCAGCTTTTCTTAAACCCAATATGCAGAATCTCAGTTTTCATCTATAAAGATTTGGTTAGAGATTAAGAATGAAATATTGTTTAGATTAGAAGTTCTCTGACAGCTGGTGCTACATTAATATATTTTATTTAAACTATATATGTGAATAATATCAGGTTTGGGTTTAGTGTTGACTGGAGTATTTGTTTTTGGAGTGATGGAAGTCGGGAGAATGTTGGATCTTGCAGGGCTTATTCTGTGATAGCTGGACTCTTTTTCTATGCAGTATAAAATGCAGCTAATTTCATGGACTTAAACATTTTAACTGCTGTTTTAACCTCATATAAAAACAACGAGAAATCTGAAGGTTTACCTTTCGGATCATAGTGTTGAGTAGGATGGAATTTAATGAGCCTGTTTACATGAACAATTTGTAGGTTGGCAGCAGTGTGAATGGATTTTGTTCAAGTTGTATGAAAGTTGTATGAATGTTTCCCTTGACTTTTTTCATATGAATTGAGAAAAACAAATTTTAGCAAATGTCCAAGCTTGAGATCATGTTTAAAACATTAAAAAAAGTTTTTATTTTTATTTCTACCTGAGTAAACTTGGATAGATAATGGATAGAAGAAAATAAAGAATTATATATCACACTTCCACCTTTTTTTTTTTTTTACTTGATGCAATTTTTTAAACAATTTACATTGAACATGTATTAGGAATTTTTCTTGGTGTTTGGTCACAACACGATACATTCAACACACACACACACACACACACACACCTCTTGACAACATAACACAATTACCATCTTAATATACAAATATTGCACCTAATATAAAAATATTAAAGCATCTCCCTTGAATATTGAATCTGAACTGGACTGCTATTGACAAAAAAATACACAAAAAAGACAGAAACAGGACGAGATGCCAAAACAGCATGGCTGCCATCTTGGGCACCAGCCAGTAATCATTTTACGAAGAATACTGTGAGTAACAGAGTTGGCATGAAGTAGCAGTCAGTCGTATATTACTTTTATAACCTTCCTGTTAGTTTCACTGTTACTGTATAATATACTTTAAGATTAATGACGAATAAAACCTAAGAAGAAATCTTAAGAAGTTAAATTATTTGGTTTGGAAAACTGATTCTTGAATCTGATTGGGCACAAGGTGTTGATTAACTTTCTATAACCGCAGATTTGACAGTAGTGCTCTAATATGTTATCGTTTCTGTAGAAACAATTTCCACAGGGACTTGGATGATGGATGCTCCACATAATCCAAATCTAATAATAAATGAATACAATTCATATGTGTTGCTATTTAACAAATCAAAACATCTGATCTGTCTGTTTAGAGATGTTTATTTAACTTTTATGGAAGCAGTCTTCACTCCTTCCTTCTTCTGGATGGTTTTTCAGTAAAATGACACCTGTATTTTTTGTTGTTTTCTGTTGTCTTATTAGAAAGCGAGAAAAAAAGAGACTGGTGTAATGTAATATAGGTGATAACAGGAACTAACTTGTCCCACAATTACATTAGATGCAACAATAAATGGATAAAAAGTATGCAAAAAAATTGTAAAAAAAAAAAAAAAAACACTTCTGAAAGTCCTGTTACAGGAAACTAATCAACTCTGATGGGGTATCAGTAACTCCACTTCTCACGGGGGTCACTGATTATTTTCCTATAACAGCACTTCCCTGAGTGTTTTATTCCTTACTTAATAGAATTATTCAAAACATCATGTTTTGTGTGTGTGTGTGTGTGTGTATGATATAATCAGCATATTATACCAGTGTAGTATGATGTATAACTGCACAGGAATGTGTACAATATGTTGGTCCAAATATGATGCAGCTAATATCGGAAAAAGTCTGAGCTATCCATATACACAGCTTTATTTCCCTAATATCACAACATAAAAACAGGTAGCTTAGAAATTGTTTAAACTTTGACCCATCCTTCTCTCTCTGTTGGGCAGAAATGTTTGTTTAAGCGCTGCTTGAATTTCAGAGCTCTATTAAAAGTTCAAAGCTGCAGTTTACTGCTGTAACAAGAGCTACTCCTGCTCCAAAACCACACTCAGCTAATGAGGAAGAGGACACACTGCTCTCTGAGACGGCCCACAACTTCCACCTTCACCTTAACACCATCTTGTCACCGCAGGCAAAGAATTATCCTCGATCAACATCGTGTTAACTGCACGCAGTCACTGTGCAACAGTCCAAATACATTTTCACACTATATTATTAATGTTAATACATTATTCACAGTATATCAAAAGCTTTTTATTGCAAAACAAGTTTAGAGAGGGAATGCTTTTGTGGAACAACATGAGCTCATAAATAAATAGCTTATGGGATGCGTCAAAAAGGAAAATACAACAACAAACCCGCCATGGTGAAGTCATTTTGGACTAGAAGGGATAGCGAACAGGATGTTGGAGTTTTATTTTATTGCTTTTCTCCACTCTGTCTCACTGGGAGATTATCCAATAAACATTAAAGAGTTCACACCTATAAGTATAAGCGCTAACTCTGTCTCTTTTTTTAGTGGTAATGTGAAATAGAGAGTGCGAGAGTTTCACTATGCCACATTATTTAGTAAATGCAGCAATCAAAAATGTATATATTTAATTTAGAGGAGTGGAAAGTCCTTCACAGGAAGGCCCTCAGCGCTCGTTCGCAATCTAGCATTGATTTTTACTGCTGCTTAGGCACAGAACATGGGCTCGTCTCATTTAAAGGCCTTATTTGGGAGCCCTGTTGAGGCCGGTTGGCTCCATACGAGCTGCAGATGCCGGCACTAAAACACAGACCTCCACGAGCTGCAGGAAACGATCGCAGCAAAGCAGAGCCAACATGGCACTGCTGGGAGACAGGCCCGGTTTCGAGCCAAGATGGCACCATTACAGCTCAAGCTCTTTACTAACAGCGTCTCTTTTAAGAGATTTCTCCTGGGTCACGCAGCAGGAACAGGCAGGACGACCAGAACGAGAGCGAGAGTGAGAGTGAGAGCGAACGGAACAGAGCTGCAACTCGAAGATGCGAATGGAATAACGGTTATTTTTATCCTTAGTTCATTTCAGCAGAGAGCTTGTGGTGTGTGTGTGTGTGTGTGCTCTTTTGCTGTGCTGTGTAATAAGAGCATTTGTATGAAAGATTAATGTGTGGAGTTATTGGTGTAATGATGGACTCAGAGCTCCATTCTGCAGCTCTCTGTGGATCTGCGGGCTTCAGCTCAGAACACATGAAATTAATGAAGAAACGATTCGAAGAAAAGAAAAAAAACACATGGGAAACCATGCAGACAGGAAAAGGGCCTTCAGAAAGACTGTGTGTGAGTGTGTGAGTGTGTTGGTACTTCCTGGCTGGCTGGGATGCTTAGCAGCTCTTTACAGAGTTTATGAGAAAAGATGTTTGCGCTTTTGTATTTTGTGATAAATTGTTCAGGTCTGTGAGTATCAGAGTGTGTGAGATGTACATGTGTGTGAGATGTACATGTGTGTTTATGTGTGTTTGGGTTCAAGCAGGTGTTGACAGAAACAGCCCTCTTCTGTTCCACCTCTAATTCACTTCCTCCATCCATGAAGCCCGCAGCATGTCACCTGGTCTCTGCTGGGGGCCTTCACTTACCGAGTGATTGACAACTCAGCTCACAGACTGAGAATTAAAAACAGTTGCGGAGAAAGAGAGAGAGAGAGAGAGAGAGAGAGACCGTAACAGAGAGATGATGTGTGCTAGGGTTTTACAAGAGAGTAATTCAAGAAGTAGTGTGTGAGTAGGCAGTGTGTATTTTTGGTGTGGACGACCATCAGTGGAAACTTTGGTCATTGATTGTTTGCCCTTTTACTAACAAGGACCCACCTTCCCCAAAAACCATAGGATGTATGCAATGTTGGTGGTTTTTTTAATGGCCACTGGTGGCTTTGAGCTTGTTTGACCTTGGGTTGTTTTTACACCTCAGTGGTTTTAGGAAAACTCGGTTGTATGAGTGGATTAAATTCGTCTGTTGAATTCAATTCACAATTCCCGTGAATGGGAAAGGAAGTGGGAATGCAGAAAAGGAATGCACTTCCAGTAGCCGTAGCAAGTCCTTCATGCTT
The DNA here is from genome assembly GCF_027358585.1 of Pangasianodon hypophthalmus. Classification (NCBI taxonomy): domain Eukaryota; kingdom Metazoa; phylum Chordata; class Actinopteri; order Siluriformes; family Pangasiidae; genus Pangasianodon; species Pangasianodon hypophthalmus. The sequence goes on from NC_069725.1 coordinate 5,327,842, forward strand.
TATTCATCTACGTGAATTTTACCTATACGAATATACCACCCTTGCAAGCATGAGCCAACAGGAAAAATAAAAAAATAAAAAAATGAATTTCTGTTTTCTACTTTCTGAGAAAAAAAAGCTAATTGGTAAATAACACATTGGATGCTTTGTTGAATAAATACTCAGCATTGTTCTACCACATCTGTAAAGTGTGTGATTCCAACAGACTGTCACGTTGACACGTTTTCCTATACTGAGCAAAGACCAAAAAAAACTGTTAATTTTTTTTTAGAATGCTTTTATGAATTCTTCAGTTGACAGCATTGTAAATTAAAATCTGTAGAATTAGTCTTCTCTGAGCTGGGATCACTTCTTCAAAGGAAGAATTTGTGGTTATGAGTTATGAGTATATACAGTTTCTGCTTGATGCTGCATGGATACCACAAAACTTCACAGAAAGTGTATGAAACCAGAATGATTTTACATGATATTGCTCCAGTGTTGGAAAATTGGGTACAATTACATAAGAAAAGCTTTGGTAAGAGTTTTCTAGTGTAAATTTTAAGGATGGGAGGATGGGTGTCTTACACATCCAACACACTGCCATGTGCCTTGTTCCCCTCACTGGTTTCTGATTGGATGATTTATCCTTCTGGTTTCTACAGACGGTGACGATTTAAAGGAAAATCCAACTTAAAGTGTCTTAGTAAGATGGTGGGTCACCGCAAGACGCCAGAACAGCTTCAGTACACCTTGGCATTGATTCTACACGTCTCTAGGGGATGAACACCGTTCTTCCAAAAGATATTCCCTCACTTGGTGTTCTGATGATGGAGGTGGAGAGCGCTGTCTAAGACGTAACTCCAAAATCTCCTATAGGTGCTCAGTTGAGATTTGGTGACTGTGAAGACCACAGCATATGATTTTAAAAAATCCTATTTATTATATATTGTTATTCCAATGTTGTCCAAATACTTCATGTCTATAAATAAGTGTATGTTAAATACCATCATGACGGTTTTCTAATGCTGTTTTTTAACATTGTTGTTATTTTATTTTTTATTATTGCTATTATTTATCAAAAAATCTGATGCAGCATCCACAAGAACATCCAGAGTAAGAATTTCATTGTACAAGAAATCTCACGCACATGACAGTAAATTTCTTGAATTTGAATTTACACCGTTTTCATCCTCATCAATCCATTCAGTTGACCCTCGTGCCCTGTGGATTGGGGGTGGAGTCAACCTGGAAGAGACCACGCCCATCAGGAGAGAAATGTTTCATCACAGAATAAAGGTGATCAGTCTAGAGTACTTTATATTGATTTGCAGTGACACTTCAGTCTAAGAGGACATGTGGAACAGAACCATGACAGAAAAATAAATAAATGCCCCCACAACATAACAGAGCCACCATTTTTTCCTTTAATTTGTCATCCATTAACTAGTCATTTGGTTATTCGTAAAACAAGGAAGGAGTTAGGAAGTTCTGAAGAATTTTTACATTTTTACATTTGTTCCTTTTGTTGTGTAGTTAGTTTTGGTTTTGTTTATTATTTTACCCTGGTCCATTTAAGGAGAAATAAAAAAATAAAAAAGGAAAAACACAATTCTGGCCTTACAATCATTTTATTGTATATTATTTCTTGCTAAGCCGTTAGTGCATAAGTGAAATGAGGTCCAGTGCGATTATCTGGGCATCTTAAACAACCCAAGTGGAAATCCATTGCCCGTGCGCCAGCCTGGTGTCAGTTTTTCCTTGGCTGGCTGATGGACTAGCAGATCAATAAAGTTAATTTAAAACATTCGCACTCTACCATCTGAAATCAACCATTTAATGACTCTCTGTTCTAGTAAAAGTGCAAAAGGGCCGTTCGAATTTATAGCAACAATAAGAGGGAAGAGTGGGGGGAAAGACAGAAGGTAAAGCTTGGGAAAAGCATGGGAAATGACAAAAGACAAAAAGAGCTAAATAAGAGCTAAAGAGCTAAATAAGAAGAAACTGTGGTCCTTTGTTTTGCAATGCGCAAAACAGAACAAATGTGTAAAATGCCAGACTGACAGCGTGACCTTGAAATGTAGATGGAAAATGTTTTTGGGATTTTTTTCTGATTACTGGTTTTATACTGAACACAGCATGTGGAAGGCAAACAGCATGTTGTAAACAGCGAACTCGCATTACGTGTCCTGATTGTAAATCTTTCATTGGGATAATATACTGTTTAATTGTCTCCTCTTGATCTTTTGGTCTTTCTTTTTTTTCTAAGAGAGGTGGATTTTGCATCTCATGCACATTAGATGTTGCTGTACACTCATGGGTAGAAAATACCTAAGTAACTGTACTTCATTAATATACTTTAGTGTTAGTTCGGTGTTTTTATACTTTGCTTAAGTGTTATTAATATGGAAAACTTGTACTCATACTTAATTACATTTCCAAGAAAAAAGAGTATTTCTACCACTTACATATTTATGTAGACCTTCAAAGTACTTCGCAAAGATCTCTTCTTCTCTCATCAAGCCAATAAATGTACTCTATGCCTCAGTCAAATGAGCTCAGTTTAGCATCCAATCATTTCAGTTTGGCACCAAATCAAGTTTATTAATATTTAAAAAAACTATTAAAAATCATGCTAATTAATCATTTGCCATGACCTTCTCACAATGCTACACAATGTAATTAGCGCTATAGCTATGTATCTGTGTGTGTCTGAATATAGATAAGCCACTGGACTGCAGAGTGGAACTTGACGATGAGCGCCCCGGCCCTACCTCAGGAAAATGATTCAATACGTTGGAGTAGGCAAAGAATCATACAAAATGAGGCGTCTCCTTTGCCTTCCTAGATAGCATGAACTCCAAAAGCAGTTTTGCTAATTTGTTAACATTAACTGGCAATATTGATCTAAATTAGCCTGTTTTCTTCACTAATGTAAGGTTAGACTAGCATCGATTACATTAGCTAATTTTAGCTAGACAGCAATGTAATGTTAGTCATGAATATGATTAGCAAACTTACAGAGATGGAATGAAGTTCTCAGGCAAAAATGGCATAGTTTCTTTAAAAAGAATATCTCCTTCTAACAGTTTTAGATAAGGAATAAAAAATACTTTTCACATGAAAACATGACGTTAACCCAACTTTATCAGATTAAAGCATTTACTATTTAAATTTTACTACATTTTAGTACATTCCAACTTTCTGACTTTCACTTGAGTACATGTTTTTTGCTTTTAACTGAGTAAGATTTTGACACATTATCTATAGTTTCACTCAAGTATAATTTGTCTGTACGTTTTCTACCCCTGCTGGGCCATTTTTTTGTGGACATGTTACTGTATGCTTCATCTTTGAATAATAAACAGGATTAGGTCTCATAACAAAGGGTTAATCTAGCACTAAGGGTTGATCGATGAATAGGTTTAATAATGGGTTTATTGTAGAACTACACTTAATGTCAATAAAAATGGGTTAATAACAACAACAACAATAAGATAGGCTTATTCACAGGGCTTAAAAACAAGGGGTTTCTTCTTATAAGAAGGAATTAAACTAGTTATATTCTTAATAATTTAACTTTTCATTCAGTGTTATTTTATATCAGTTTATAATATTTTTTACCAATAAACATTGTCACAAAGCAGATTTAGATCTAGATCCCTAATAATAATAATAATAATAATAATAATAATAATAATAGGTTAATGTAGGACTAGACTTCATAAACAAGGGGGTACTCAATAAGGTTGATAATAAGATTAAGGTTTACTAATAAGGGGTTAAGGGGTTAATCTGCATTTATTCAGAGGTTAAGGTGGGATGAAGGTTGATGTAGGACTAATCTGAGTTTAAAAAGAAAGATCTAATAATCTAGGACTAGTCTTAATAACATGGAGTTGGTCCAGGGCCAGAATGGATAAGAAGAGGTCACTCGGGTAATAACAGGTTAATACAGCACTAGTGTTAACACAAAGGGTTAATCTGGGTTAAGAATGCATTTAATAATAATGGGTTAATGTAGGTACAACTTAATAAGAGATTAGAATTAGATGTAATGAAAAGGAGTTAATCCAGTAACAAGGTAGGATTGTAGGACTAGTCAAGAAGTTTATTAAAAAACACTACAGTGAAATAAAGAAAAACATTGTACATTTTAATATAAGCTCACAGCATGATTTAGCCGGTGTGAGACTCCTAAATGACTGTTGTAGCAATGCAAAAAACACATTATACAGATCATTTTAAAATTCTGAGGATTCATAGCGTGGACACATTTTGATTTATTTTATCGAAAAAAGTTTCTGAAGACTATTATTTGTCACAAGATTTTCCATATGGTGTAACTATGACCACATTCTCCAGCTGCATTTCTCTACTAGTACTCTACTGTCTCATGTTTATATATGTATATACTGTAGTTTATATATTGAATATGTATATTCATGCACTCATACACTAATATGTACGTATAAATATGTCCCCCTTTGTGTCTGGTTGTAGTTCTGTGTAAGGATTTGTAGCTTATTCTCCCTGAGGATCAGGCCCTGTTTGCTGGGTACTGATGCTCGTCTCCGCCCCGACAGACTTATCTTCCTCTGGAGAACACCTTACCTCCTGCAAACTCTCTTCCTGACCCTGAATATTACACGCTACGCATCATAAACACTCGTTACACCATCCATCACTCTCATACACATATACACAACATACTTTACGCCAGAGATGGACCTGCTCAGTGACTGGGTGACGTTTATGAAGCGGATCTGCGGAACTTCCCGTTTTCACCCTGACAATTAAATTAGGCGAGCGAGGGAGGGAAGAAAAAAGGGGGAGTCAAGGTGAAAGATGGATGATATCATCCTTCTTCGGGTCTTCTTTTACAGTGAAGTCTTACTTTTGGGATAAAGTGTTAGACAAAAATCCTTTTAGCAGCTGTGATGTAGTTTTTTTTTTTTTTATGAGGCACAGCTTTCCAGAGTGCTCGCTCTGGAATGGATTTTTCTGAGATAGCCTTACTGACTCCTTTTATTTTATGTGTTGGGAGAGAAAAAACAGCATGTCTTAACAAGGAAGCATGGAATTGATTAGATCTGGGGCTTGCTCTGTGTCTCTCTGTGCAGAGTGGCAGCTGAGCTCCAGGCCAGGTGGGCCCTGGATGGGCCGTGTCTCCACTCTCCCTGGCGGAAGCTGCTGCAATAGTCTAGAAAGTTCTCCTAAATAGATGTGCTTGGATTTATTTTAAGAGGTTCCTGAATGCAGAAGAAGAATAAACATGTTTCGATGGGGTCTATTTATCCTGTTAATCCTGTTTAACTTGATAACCGTTTGGCAGATTTGTCCGAGCTTACCGTGGCCAGGCGTATCTGCTTTGTATATTTTGAATAAACAGGAGCAAATTCAGACCAGACTTTTAGCACGTCTCCATTTTCCAGGCAATCCGTCAAATAGCAGGATGTAGCTCAGCATTTAGCAAGTCTAATAACACCTAATGGCTGCTTTCTAGCCCTAATACAGGTCCACATATCACCTCCTTATGCTTTATTTTCATCTTGTTATTCTCCTTCTTTATTTCAGCCTCAACGCTGAAACACACACATATCCAGCCCCAGAGGGGGGCCTTCAGAGCTGATGAGCGTTAAATAAGACATTTGGAGATGGAAATAAAGTAGAATCCATCCCATCAAAACCACAGCCCTACAACATCTGGAGAGAGAGAGAGAGAGAGAGAGAGAAAGAGAGAGAGAAAGAGAGAAAGAGCGAAACACAGAAACACACACACACTTACACACACACACACACAGAGAGTGGTTTTAAAAATGTCCCAGCATCTGTTTCACATTAGTGTCCACCTCACTCACATTCTCGACAGTGAGTTTCAGGCTTCAAATCATCTGCTTCCTCTGTCCTCTGTGCTGGGCCACTGATAAATAGGAAAAAAGTGAAAATCTCTGAATCTCTATTCATCATTACTGATGATAAATAACAGAATGACAGCGATAAATGAAAGGATTTGATTTTTTTGGTTTCTGTCATTATTAGCGCTTTTTTTTTGGTCTCAAAATGTATTTGTCCTAATAAATGTGAATTATCTATCTATCTATCTATCTATCTAGTTTTTACATCAAGAAAAAAGCTTGTCCTTGTCCTTACACTAGCCCCTGAAAATTATTATTTATTATTCTAATGTGCTATATATTCTAATTATACAGTATATTTAGTTTTCTAATATGAATTATTTGAGAATCCTTTAGTTTTCCCTTTTCCCTGTCCTGTATCATACACTTTTAACTACACACCTGGTCCTTTAAAGTACCTCTGTAACCGCATTACCATATTTAATGTAAATATGAGCTATGTTGCAAATGCACTGAAGAAAGTCATGGACTCAATTTTTTTTTCCCAATTTTTGTACCTATTCAAGCCACGTATAAGAACTGCTGTGCAGTTATACATACATACATACATATATATATATATATATATATATATATATATATATATATATATATATATATATATATATATATTGGAAGGAGTCTCCAGTGTCAGTGCTATGTAACAGTCAGAGGTGAAGCTGTAACGTGTACGTTAGCCAGGACTCTTTACAGTTTGTGTCTTATTAACTTGAAGAGAGAGAAAAAGGGACCGACTGTTTATAGCTGTTTATAATGTATTAATAAAAGGAAATAACTTGTTTCAATCTAGCTCCATAACATTAAATGTAGCTCTAAATGGATAAAAAGTACAAGACATTCTTTAATAAATAAAACTGTATGTGTTGGCAAATCACTGTGGTATAAGAGGAATAAACACTTCAATGAATGCTGTTATTGGAAAATATGCAACTTCGGTAACTTTGCCTTGTGCAGGCTGTATTACACCACTCTGTTGTTGCCATGTTGTGCGTTATTCCTTACTTTGGTATAACTTCAGGGAAAAATATTGGACAACACTTTAGTAAAACACTTTAGTACCATTTTAATGTGAAATCTCTATAGTTGCTGGATTAGGTCATACACCTACTTTGTTTATGTGTAAGACATTCTTCTAGGGATATAAATGAGGTGTGTGTGTGTGTGTATGTGTGTGTGGTCTATATCATTGATAGATTCTGTCATCCTGTTTAGGAAGTGGACTCAGCCCCTGTTTCCTCCGGCTTCCTTATTCTCTGTTGTGACTACATTACTGCTCCTCAGAGTATACAGAAAGCAGATCATTAGCTCATATATTAAAGCTGCCAGAAAGATGTTTTGCCCAAGAATGCAGAGACAGTGATGGCATTTAACAAAATGTTTGAAGCCCTCTTTGTTTTTTTTTTTACTCTTTTACTAAGGTTGATGAGAGTTTAATGCTCTCCAGATCCATCATTCAAGTTTTAAAATATGCATTTTAGCTTTTTATTATTTGTGAATTTGAACCAGACCCACATCCAGTTTCATTCCAGCTGACAAACACGCAGAACAATTCTGCAGAGAAAACAAAGTGACAAATAATAAGTTTTCTGCAGTTTCACTGAAAACCTATTTAATCTTATTTACAATCATCTGTATGGCAGATCACTCACTCACTCACACACACACACAGTCCCTTTTACCCACCCACATATAATTGAGATGCCATTTGTTAGTCATTCTCTCTTGGTCCTCTTGGCTGACCTATGACTCAAACTCTCCACACCATTTGGTGCAAGTGTACTGGGGGTATCATTGCTTGGACACACACACACACACACACACACACACACAATGACCAACCAACAAAAAAAATCTGGACTGTGGTGGTCCTGTTTGGTCCCTTTCCATTGATGGGTATAGAGGGGGCCAATACACTGTGCAGAGCAACAGATGAGCTTTGGTCAGTAAATGTACACATACAAAGTTTAGCAATATAGTGTGCTTAACTAAAAAGTCTGTGTTTTTTCTAGTTAAAAAAATAGGTCTTTATAAATAATACAGTGCAGTTATCCAGGTTCAATCATTTCTGTACACATAATATAATATAATATAATATAATATAATATAATATAATATAATATAATATAATATAATATAATATAATATAATATAATATAATATAAACCAAATGATCTGAAACCTCTGAACCTGTTAGGATCCTGGTAAAATAAATGAATAGTCTGCAATATAATCTGCAATAAAATGGTAAATAATAGTAGTGGTATATATGTGGTCTCTCTCTCTCTCTCTCTCTCTCACACAAACACACACACACACACACACACACAAGCTCTCATCTGATACAGATGGATGTTTTTAGAGATCACACTCAATTCCACTGTAAATGTCTCCATGGTTCCTGTGGTGTTAACTGACTTTGACTTGTCTCCAGGCCCTCGAGGTGAAGAGCAGCAGGACACACTAGATCTCTCTCTCTCTCTCTCTCTCTCTCTCTATCTATCTCTCAGTGTGCGTGTGATCGTCATGGCTACAGAGGCGACCTTGTTTTGCGACTGTGCCACTGTGGTAGATATTAAACCACATAGCATTAAAACACCTGGACAGAGTGGAAAAAAGATGGAATGAACACAGGGGAGAGCAATAGAAGAGAAACAGCTAACAAAAGAGCATAATAAAGAGTTGCAGAGAGAAAGAGAGAGAGAGGGAACGAGAGACTCTGCCCTTTCGGGCACACCCTGGTGATTAAGTGCTTGGCTTGGTGCAGGGCTTGCTATGGTCCACTGCACACACAAAATCCACACATACTCACTCTATACCGAGTGCACTTTATGAGGGAACTACAGAGAGAAGGAGTTATTGACAGCTTCACTAGAGAGTGGAAACATAAGACCACACTGAGGAAAAGAGGAGAAGAGAAGAGAAAAGAAGAGAGGGAAAAGGAAAGTAATGCCAATAAGCCAGAAGGACATTGTAATGGCAGCAAGGGATGAAATATACTTTAAACAAGGTGGTTCACAAACTTCTTTTTTTTTCTTTCAGATGAACCCCTACCACTTTGCCTCAGGTTCTCTGTGGTATTTTCAGTAACCGTAAACCTTTCAATAAATCTTATAAGTGCTACAACATTTTAGGATCCTTATTTAATCTTTGTGAAATGTTAAAAGTGATTCCACATGAATGACATGCGCTTTGTCTCCTACTCATGTTGCATTTACAAATTTGAACACATAGTAATCTACTCGCATGTCCCAATGTACTATAACTCCACTTTACCTTGAAATACTGTATAATCATTAACATACAAAAATATTACATTTTGCATTAATGTAATGTTAATGAAAAATGTACGCTTTATTTATTGTCCCACAACGTTCACTTAACCCTGTAACCTGTTACATTCACCCCTCTGCAACATTTAGAATATACCACAAGTAACATCTTCAACAGGAAGTTGCATGCTTTGAATTTCCTGAAGATCATGGGAAGAAGAAAAGTAAGTCCTCTCAATTTTTTTCCCTTTATTTTCGGTGATATTTTGACATTGACTAATGAGGTCACTTTGAATGGACATTGATGTTACCCAAATTATAGACTTAAAGTAAATTATTAATTAAAATATATTTTTTTAAGTTCATTAGATTAAATTAGTTAATTAATAGATTAAACCTCAACATTGTTACTTATTTAAGAACAAAATGCAGCCTGTGAGCAAAGAAACCTTGTAAAAAATGAAATATTGTTGCCGGAGAGGGGTGAACACATTTTTGATCACATTTTTAAATGCACAGTTTTAGGATTTCAAAGGGCTAAATGCCTCCCCAGTTGTGAAATGACTCAATAGTGTTGTTGTTATGTTGCTTCTTCAGATAATTACATTTTTCACTATACTAGCCTCCATTGTTTTAACATGTCCTACTTTGCTGTGAAATATTAAACTAGTTTTCTGGGAAGGTTTTTGTTTTCTAGACACCTTTTCAATTTTTACAGGGTTTTAAAGATGACATATTAGCCATGAAGCATGATTTTTAGCTGACTGGCTACAAAGCTGCAAGCTTCATTACCCCTTTCTCACAGTACACACAGTACACACAGTACACTTGACTGGATTTTTTAATCAGTATAAACAAATGAATTATTTTACTGTTGTGAGTCTAAGATTAGTCAGGACACTGTTGGGTTTCTGTATGTAGAGTATCGTGACTCTGTGTTTAGCTGCTGATGAGCAGGGTGATGGGAAAGGGGAGGGGTGTAAGCCCCCCTGCTGGGCAAACAATTCACACCTCTCCACAATAACATTGGTACTGAGATAAAATGGACAGCACAACTAAAGCTTTTTTGATAGTAAAAAACTGTATACAACAGCCACAATAAACTTATAACATTTAAACCTAGTAGGCTAGGTAAAAAAGAAGTCATTATGAAACACTGCAAATTCTTAAAGCCCCGAGTGTCTACTTTCATATGAGCCTACTGTGGAGTGTGACATCACAAATAAATTCAATGCTGAACACAGGCATCTCCAAACCAGGCAGAAATTCCAATTTTTGGCCTGCAGTTAGAAGAGTTAAGATGCACCATGCTAACATGTTCCAATCTACTAATTCTGTCACGTTTGACAAACATAAGTATAAGTATAAGCAACAACATACATTTTGATTGTTTTATTTGTCATTTCTGTCGCAACCTCACAAAAATCCCGCCTGATAACTCAAGCTTCTACCATAACACGCTGGCTATGATGCTAAGCTCACTTTCAAAAATTAGCAACCACAAACATTTTTAATGAGTCAGTCAAAGAAATGCTCAAATATCTCTCGTAATATTCATAGACATAGAGATATTTATTCAAAAAAGATATTCTTGCTTTCCTGTCACTGCTAAACTCTTAGCTAATTATTAGCTAACACCTTGGCTAATTTTTTTTTCATGTTTGTTCATTGCACAGCATATTAACCGCTAATTGCTAGTAATTAAAATTACAGTGACTGACACTGAGGCAAAATGGAAGGCTTTTATTGGCAATTTGCCGTTTTGTGAGCTTCACAATACTAGCAGACTTTTACACCCTGCTGATCTCTGACCTGCAGCTCGATGCTAGAGACATGACTCCATTTTGTTCCTCTGCCAGTTCTAGTTTCCTGCAGCTCCAGATGTTCAAGGTGTTGATGGGTCATATTTGGCTCACACAGGCCTGGCATTTCTCTCTTTTTCTCTCCCTCTCGCTTCCCCACACCTGCCTCTCCCGCAGCATTAATGGCAGCTTAGACACATGGAGAGAAACGAGCGGAGATGAAATAAAAAGAGGAATGGGGGAGTAAAATCACTGAGTCCTGAGGGCAGAACAGACCTCGGCTGGCTCTCGCTCACACAGCCCCATTTAACAACCACAGAAAAAGACGTCATAAAAACTTTCATGGGAAGCCAGAAAAAATTAAATATATATATACTTTTAAAAGATCTGGGTTAAAAGTATTTTCTCGGAAGAACACATGCACCAGTGATGAAATGCTAATGCTGATATATTACCATATGTGGTAAAATGTTAGCCACAGCCATACTGTGTCTTCTGGTAATAAGACACTTATTGATATGATACTGGCAGATCCTAACTACAAAAAAACGCCACTCACGCTACGTTGGTGTGTTATTCTTAAAGGAACATCTTCTTACCACTGGGATAGGCTCGAACTCCAGCTAAAGCAATTTGGCTCTGTGGTTAGCCTTCATTTTCACGCTGCTCGTTTCTCTACTGTCGTTATTTTTTCTGTGTCACATCGAGCATGCTCACAAATGAGGCGGATATTCAAACAGAGGACACAAGTGTGTTCGGTAACACAACTAGGTGGCTGTAACCACAGCATGAGCCATGCCTGATCAAGCTTTAGCATAACACATTAGCATTCCCATTAGCATAACCCATTGACAAACAGGTGAAGCGTTTCGAGTTTGGGAATCAGCAACCTGAATCTCTTTTACTCGGTCAACTGAATCATTTGACAGACTGAAATTCATCCATTAGAGACATTATAGTTATCATTTGGAAGCTTTGCGCTAAACCTCTATATAAAAAAGCCTCAAGTGAACTGTTTGAAACTAATCCAGTTTTTTCTGCTATATTTTTGAATGATTTAACTAGCTGAATTATCTAAGGTTGTTTGTTGTCTTCGTGCATTTAAAATAGTTCATATAAAAAGTATTACATTTAAATAGTAACGTATTTAGCTAGTTTTAGGGCAGTTTTTTTTTTTTTGTTTCTAGACGTCTGTTCAAGAAAACTGAGAACGTATCAGTGTATTTCAGGTGATTTTACAGAGTTTTAAAGATGACATTTTAGCAGTGAAGCTTGATTTATAGCTGATCCATAGATGACTAGCCATAAGCTACATTAAGCTGTGGCATGCTAACATTCTTCAATCTACTCATTCGGCTACTTTTAACATACAAATTATTGTGTGTTCCATTTTATTTCGGTTTTAAATATAGTCATTCCATTTGCATTTATAGATATGATTACTAAGATTCGTGCTAAACCTATGTTTGGAAAAGTCTAGTCTAGTAAACTGTGTTTGACACTAATCTAGCCTTCTTTATTCATTTAAGGTTGCTTGCTGTTTTTGTACAATAAAACAGTCCATATTAAAAAAGTATTACATTAAAATAGTAAATTATAGAAAGATTTATTGGAGTAAACAATATGAATTTTATATATTTGCTCTCTATTAAAGAGGAAAGTCTTAACTTTTTTTTTAATGATGCTGTAACTGTACTTCAAATATTGGATGTTGGCTGTTTTTGATAGAAAAAAAGACCCAACATTATTTAAGTAAATTAAATTACAACTATTCTTTTATGCACACTCTTTATTCAGCCACTATTAATACTACACACACACACACACAAGCATATTTGATTGTGATACTCATGAGTTCTGAGCAAGTTCTGCTACTGAGAGAAAATGATCATTTTTAGCCAAAACATTATATTTTATATGCATAGGTCATACACTAAATGTATAAGTATGCACATCTACAACTCAGGATCATAGCAGTGGTGTTAACTGTTATCCATCCATTCACTGTACTGCTTATCCTACACAGGGTCGCGGGTAGCCTGGAGCCTATCCCTGGGGACTCAGGGCACAAGGCGTGAGACACCCTGGACAGGGTGCTAACTGATTGTAGGGTACACACACATTCACACTGGGAGAGGAAACCGGAGGAAACCCCTGAAGCAGGAATCAAACCCCTAGCACTGAAGGTGCAAGGCATACGTGCTAACCACTAAGCCATCGGCCCCTTTTAACTGTTATCTTTAACTTCATTAACTTTATTAACATTATCCTTTATAAAATCAGGCCACAAACCCCAGCAATGTATATATTGTTGCATCTACAAGACGTATAAGTACTTTGGTGAGGTTGTCAGAAAGGTTACGGGTATTATTGTTTAGTACAAGACGAGCAACAACTCCTTTTTTTTTTAGAAGTGCCACAAACGTAGGGAAAAAATCATATCACAATTAGTGTGTTATAAAAATGTAGGATCATGCCTAATCAAATGAAGTTAAGATTCATATTTAAAAAGTTTGCTACATGTGTCCTAAATGCTAAGCTAGTAATTCTTCATCTACTTAATATAACAGCACTTATAAAGGCTTATCAGGTGTTTTTGAGCAGGTTGTAAAAGTTAATGGTTGGACTTTCTGCTGACACACAAGCGCTGGGAGCCATAACAAACAACCACATACTGCATCTGGTACTGAGTCTTCAACTTCAACAGACATCGAGGGCTGAAATTTTCTCTGAACAGGATAAATAGGTGCTTTGGTTTGATCATGGTAAGGAAAAGTCACACCCTGAAAGAGATGAGCTTTTGGTGCCATTTGTGGGTGTTGTGAGTGAGAACTGACGGGCAGTGTTAACTCCCTGTCAGTTTTACACACACACATATACACACACACAGACCTGCTCGCTGTGTGTTCTCTGCAGGATGTGGAGATTATTTTATCACTGCAGGAGTCCAGGACATTCCTGCTGGACTTCCGAGCGTTGGTGGGATAAAAGCGAGGTGTGTTTGCCGTGACTCCGGTTTCACTCGCTGTTTGGGCCACAGGTTCAGGGCAGCTCGATCCGGTCCGGAGGCTTTTGTGGATTTATAGATTTTTCTAACAGCACCAAAGCTCTCCTGAACAAACACATTACAAATTCACACTCCCGGTGTGCTGAACACCGCCGCAACACCCCCAGCACTGCCTGTGGAAGAAGAGGAATAGTGTGTGAGCGGGTAGGAGGGCAGCTGATGTGGAGACAGGAAGAGAGTGCGACTTGAATAGTGAGAAATTCTGAAACCCTCAACGGGGTCCTATAATAATAACATGTAACGCGTCGGGTCTCTGATCACGTTCCCTTTGCACATCAGGCCTTTTCGACTGGGTAAAGTGAGTCAGCTTCAAAGCGCAGTGCATATGAATGGAGTCACACACACTGAGCTCTGACCTGACAGTGTGAACGCCTCCACACTATACTTTACCTTTGACTCAGTTCAGGTCAACAGAGTTCTCTTATAATCTACTTAATTAAAAAACTATTACAGCACACTACCTTTTAAAATGTTATGCCATGTTCTGTAGTAGTGTGTAGTGTAGTGTTGTATCACTGTAACGTGCACATCCATCAGTGTTTTGTCAATCCTATTCCTATACTTGTTCTAGTGACATTAGTGGTGTAGCTAATCTTTGGCTAATGGTCATGGCAAGGTCCACTCAAATGCTTTCACTGTAAGCTTTACCTCTGCGTAAAGCAGAAGTTACTCTGGTTACTGCCTGTGTGGGTTTCCTTCAGGTACTGGGGTTTTGTTCCCACCTCCCAAAACCTACCAAAACCTACCAGTTAGTGGAATAGCTACTCTTTAGAACCGTGGTGAGCAGAAAAGCATTTCAGAATGCACAACATGTCGAACCTTGAGGTAGATGGGCTACACTGGTGGAAAAGGTCAGGCAATGTTTTTCCAATCTTCAACTGTCCAGTTTTGATGAGCCTGTGATCAATGTAGCCTCAGATTCCTGCTCTTGGGTGACAGGAGTATTTTTTATAATTGCATGAATATTAATTTTTATAATTGCATGAATGCGCAGGTGTTCCTAATAATGTGGCAGTTGAGTGTACTGTATATTTATTATTATCACCTAATTTGTGATTTTTACAATGAATTGAGATTTCCTGAGTGATTTTCATGGCTAATTGACTGCAAAAAGCATTGTAGTGTAGTGGTCAGTAAGTGAAACTTCCATCACTTCCTCACATAACACATGCACAAACTCACAAACTCACACACACACACACTTTATATACACAAGTGTGTATATATGTATGTGTGTGTCTGTGTATGTATATATATATATGTATATATATATATGTATATATATATATATATATATATATATATATATATATATATATATATATATATATATATATATGTATATATATATATACACACACAGACACACACATACATATATACACACACTTCACTCTGTAGACAGGCATTTTTAGCCAGATGATCTGTCAGGTGTGTTACAACAGTAACACACATCTTCAGAATGACACACTTGCTCTCTCTTTCTCAAACACACACACAGCTGTAGTGTGGCAGTTGCTGGGTCAGAATTACACACAGTAAAGTTTTACAGGTGCAGCGAGGCGGGTAATTGGTGTGTTAATTCGGCCGCGAGCGCTCAGCGCACTCTAATGAAATTTCCACTGGTGTTCCCTTACATCCTGCAGGTCAGGAGGCAACTTCCTGTTTGGATAAGGAGCACTTTAAAGAGAGAGAGAAAGAGAGAGAAGCAGGGAAAGAAAACAGGAGGAAGAAAACAAGAGAAGGAGACTGAGAGAGAGAAAGGAGAGAGAAAGGGGCACTCTTTGACTTTCAGCTGTGCCGGTCCGGACTGGGGCGGGAGGGGGGTAAAGGGGACAGATGGAATTTCAATTTGCTGCTAACCACCCGCATAACCACCTACACACTCTCTCACTTGTACAGTCACACTCACACACACCCCAGATCTCATGGTATTCTGAGGACGAGGAGAGCAGATGGACAGTTAGGGAATGTGTGTACAAATTACTGCTGAGCCTGAACTCATGACTTTCCAGATATGAGACATGAGTGAGATGACTTTGTCTCGTAATCGCTGGATCTGAGAAACTTGTGTATTCACATGTTGAGGGTAAAATGAGTGAGTGTGAGCACTATAACAAAAATAAATGCCATGTGTAGCAGGAATGTGCCTCTGGGGTGTGTGTGTGTGTTTGTGTGTGTGTGTGTATGTGTCTGCGTGTAATCTAGGGGTGGCAAAGGACAAATGCCATTCAACAAAAGATGCCTGAGGCAACCCTCAATGACAAACTAATAAAGGAGTGAATTCCTTATGTCAGGAAGTATAGGAAGATGCACAACATATGTGCGTATGTCTGTTTTGTCAAAAAATTCCACAAACCAGACAATCATAGTGATATATTTCAGGATGTGCTGATCAAATGCAGATTGTTGGTATTAGAGTCAATATTGGACTGTAATGCTAGATCATTATTGGATCAGATTTAATATTTCTGATCCACTTCGCTGATATATTTTATGCCATGAATGAATGAGGACGTATTATCAGGTCAAATCAAGTGTTAGTAGACCTCTAGAACTCTAATATCAGTATTAAAGTGGAGAAATAATGTTCTATGGTATATTATTAAGAATTGTGATGTACTATTATTCCTGCCATGCGCCCAGTGTTTCTGTGCCCGGATCCAACACCAACATGGGCCACCACGAGCCGTCGAAACAGCTTCAGCGCTCCTTGGCAACGATTCTACGAGTCTCTGGAACTCTGCTGGAGCAATGAACACTGTTCTTTCAAAAGATATTCCCTCAGTTGGTGTTTTGATGATGAGCTCAGTCTAACACCTCACTTCAAAATCTCCTATAGGTGTTCAATATGGTTGAGATCCAGTGACTGTGAAGACCATACCATATGATTCACATCATTTTAATCCTCATCTAACCCTACAGTGAGCCGTCGTGCACTGTGGATGGGGGCGGAGTCATCCTGGAAGAGAAGAGACCATGCCCGTCAGGATAGAAATGTTTCATCAAAGGATAAAGGTGATCTGGCAGAAGAACTTTGTATGGATTTGCAGTAACTCTGTAAGTGGAACTAAACCATGCCAGTAAAATAAATAACCCCCCCGTCTTTTAGGGAAGAGTGTATATATCTTTTCTAAGAGTGTATTTATGTGTGATAGTGGTGTGTTGTGATTTGCTCATCTGATCTGTTGTTCCGTCCAACCACATCCTTAGTTTATTTTGAATTTTCTTAACTTCCTTCAGGAGGAAAGACTCAGGCTCCATCCCAAACTAAAGACTACCACAATGAACAGTGTGTCAAAACAACACTATCACCTATGCTAAACTATTGAGGTATAACAGCATGACACCTACTACTCCTTCCAATTCAGAAGTAGATCTCTGGGCACAAGGGGGCACATCCTGGACAACATAGTGTACTTTATCCTTTTTTTGGTCAATTTTTGTAAGGTAGAATTTTTAAAATAGGGCCCAGTGGACCAATTACACCTATCATATTCTTTAAATATATTGTATTTATTCACAGACGTGTGTAAGGAAACACATGGAGTATAAATATATTCTAACCCATTTTTGTATATGAACAACAGAAATTTCTCCGAATTGTAATATATCCACCAGAAACAACAATAAATTGTGACATGAGTAGAAATGAATAGGATATGATGGGAAGTTCTGTTAATCAACAATGGGATGGTGTGATGGAGCCCCATGCAAAATTAAGTTAGTTAATACCCTGCCTTTAATTATTTTCCAATAATAGCAAATCCTTAAATAATCTATACCACAACAATTTGCAAACGATTATAGTTTTTTTATTATTTAAAGAATGACACATACTTTTTTTTAATCTAATTACAGTTACAATTAATGTAATGTAATGTAACTGCAAAACAAATTAGTTCCTGTAATAACTTACATTATAGCAGCTATAAACAGTCATTCAGCTGTAATAAGACAAAAGGCACTGACACTGGAGGCTCCTCCCATAAATGTTAAATAAACATCTCCTCAGAGAAAACGTATATCAACAATTACACACATTTTAATCCGTTTATCTGGAGTGTTCACTTGGAGTCTCCATGTATATTGTTACTATAGAATTTATAACATAGAAACCATAATTTGTACATTTCACTTATGGTGATAAAAAATGACATTAAAATCAATAGAACTATTTTTGCATACATTAGGCAAAAGGTTTGTGTGTATGATCGTTAGCTGTGCCTGAGAAGCTCCTGTTGAGAAGACGTATGTATAAGAGCCTGACATGTGCCCTCTGATCCTGACATCGGATCCTTAGGATGGAATTTACGCACACACACACACACACACACACATACACACACACACACCCTCTCTCTGACCAGCTGTTGACAGAGCTCATCATCACACTTACACAGCCTGTCCGTTCAGTCTGACTGATGATCCTGCAGTTCAACTACCACCAAACACTCACACTCACACCCACACACGCATGGTCACTCACACACACACACACACACACACACACACACACACACACACATGCACATCAGATTATCAACACCAAGACTTCATTAAACAGAAAGATTGATGGATGTATTGGTAGAGAGATGAGGGGACCTGCTGAGAGGACACTAACAGTCCCACAGGGACAGAGAGGGGACACGGGCTAGTGCACTTAGTGAAGGTGATAACAGAGTGCTGATGGTTTTTCACTTGTCTCGACTGTTGGTGGCCACAGTGACTGTGTCACGGCTAGTTAAGGGTCCTGTGTCAGGAGTGTGCATGCTTGTGCATGTGTGTGTGTTGGCAATTCACAAACCAAGTGCTTAGCTCCTTTGTGTACTCCTATCACCTGGTATAGTGTCCACCACCCTCACATGAGGAATATCATTATTAGTCCATTTATCTGCTGTTTGAATATACTGATTACTTAATCAATATAAATTGGTGCTACAAGTAGTAAAGAGACATTACTTGAAAGCCACATCATTGTTTGAGTTCCAGACAATATATTCAACATATAATAGTTAATACTGCTATTTTGTGCACTATTTTTGTTTATACCACAGTGCTGTAGAGGTCTTGAATCTGATTGTTCAGAAGGTGCTGATTTATTTCCTTTAACAACAACTCTGACAATAGTGCTGAATTATACAAACGTTTACATAAATGCACTTCTTATAATATGTTATTGGTTCTACAGGAACAACTTACACAGGGCATTGTATGCCGGACACTGTTATTTAATAAAATAATTATATATAATGTAATATATATACTGTATAATGGAAGTTTTCTCAATGGAGACTATATGGTATTTATAAGAGGAGTCATGGTGTCAGTGCATTGGGCGTCCTCAGGAAAGTCTTCAGGACAGAGTAGTTTGTAACATGACAGGCTTTTTTTGTCTTATGAACTTCAAGAAAAAAAAAAAACAAGATGGTGGTGAGGGAACGACTGTTTATTGCTGCTATAACGCAAGCGAGAACAGGAAATAACGTCTTTTAGACATTCTGCAACATTAAATGCAACTATAAACTATCCAAAAGTACAGTGTCATGCATTAATCTATTAAAAATTGCAATTGCTCACAAATTGCTGTGGTATAAGAGGAAGAAAACATTTTGGAACATGATAATTTTGGAAAATAATCAATTTCGGGGTGGTAAAAGTAACTCTGCTTAGCATCAGGCTACGTCACACCACCCCATCATTGAGCATTTTCCTTTTTTTAATCATTTTTTATGGCTTTAATGTGTGTAATAATTTGTGCTTGCTTGGTTTTTAGGTAGTAATATTATCAACCTTGATGTACTGTTTAGCTAATGAGAGAGAGAGAGAGAGAGAGAGAGGGAGAGAGAGAGAGAGGGATGGTGGAGGTGGAGTGATGGAGAGTGATGGAGAGTGATGGAGATATCAGCTGTTATGGCAGAGCCCAACAATCCAGTAATAAGCAACACACACACACACACACACACACACACACACACACACACACACACACACAGAAGTGAACTCCAGTCCTACAATTTAGTGTTTGTGTTACTGATGTTCACCAACCTATTTTGACATGCAGTACCATTCACAACCACAGGAGGGCACCAAGTACCGAACTATACATGCTGTTATACACACACACACACACACACACACACACACACACACACACACACACACACACAGTGGGACAGCAGTGTTATTTTCCCTCTGTAATGTGTTAGACCTTGCCTTGAACCCCTGGTTTAATTTAGAGGAAAATCACATTCAGCACTGATTTATTTGGAGAAGATCCTTCGATTTTTACCTATAAATACACATTTATATAAAATTTAGTTCATACCTGTATTTCAGCATTGTAACCATAATAAAAAATTGTTAGTCTTGTTATAAATAGGCTATAAATTATGCTTTAAAAAAAGGTTTGTAAAACTTATATATTAAAATACAAAAATCTATCATATATACACTAATATAGGCTACAGGATATATTGTCTAAAATCTTAGGAATATATATTGATTATATAAACCATGACTGGATCCACTTCATGTACTCATATAGTATTTCTGCTGTTTGTCAGCGGTTCCTGATTTTCTTGGTGATTAAATAAATACAAACCATTTCCTGGTCTTACAGTCTAATAATAACTTTTAAAGGGAAATCTCAGCCTTAAGTTGAATTAAATGAGAAAAAAAGAGGTTTGGGCTTGTGTTTGAAGGGCAGCCTGTTAAAATGTCTGGGATATTTTTCACTGAGGCGACTTAAAAATAGCCCGAAACCAAAAAAGCCACATGCTATAAAAAAAAGCCTTTTCCTTCAAAATGCTGCTTCATCAAAGTAACACGGTTCAAAAAGGATCAGGATAAAATTGGGCCCGAAGTGTTTGAGGTTTTTTTTTTCCCTCCATCGGTCTAAAACATTTCACGTCTCACCATTGAAATTGTGTTTATTTTTACATTTTCCGCATCATAAGATTTAGCAATTAGCTTGTTGCTGACAGAGATGTGTGATACTGATCCGTTCCTGATAAAAGCGGTTGTGATCTGATCTGAACTCAGGCTCTGTCCGACCACATCCTCCGTTTATTTTCACTTTTCTTCCCTTCCTTTAGGAGGAAAGACTCAGGCTCTGTCCCAAACCACAGACTACCGCACTGAATAACGTGTCAAAATACTAGACATCTGTAATAGCCTACAATGCTCATCATACTATTTGACAGAAGTGCATTAGCACCTATTATAAATCAACATTCAGAAGCTGAACAATGACAGATAATGAACAATGACAGCAGCCTAAATGTAGCATGTGTTGATACTAGAGCAGTTTCAAAGGTATGCATTGCTTATTTAATAAATCAGATCTTTTTTTTGTGTGTTATTTGACCCACTTTATTAAAATGGTAAAATTAGTAACCCTCTCATCTCCCTCTTTCCACATCCACAATTCCACAAAATGGTGTCTGTTTTACTTTCATTGGATCAGCATGGCTTTATTTTCTGGTTTAATCATCCCAAGAGAAGGGTTAGATAAATCAGTTTATACCACAGCGCTGTTTATTCTCGATTCTGTTTAGTCAAAATTGTTTCTTTCTGACTAATCAGATTTGAAAAACTTTCCATAACCTATATAACAGCAGCTCTGACAGTAATGCTGGCTGCAAGACAAATCACAGGTACTGTATATTAATGCACTTCTAATATGTTATTGTTTCTTTAGTAACAGCTAATTCACATGGACTTGTATTGCGGAATGCTCTACATAATCTGAAACTATTAATAAACAGATTAAAACTGTTTGATAATGAACAAACAAGAGCGTGTAAGAGTTGTTGATATGTTGATGTTTTCTTTAAAACATATGTTGATTGAACATTTATGGAAGGAGTCTCCAGTGTAACAGTCAGAGGGTTTTCCACTACAGGAAAGTTTTCAAGATGTATGGTGGAAGCTCCACTGTTTATGAGGTGAAACCTTTTTTGCAAAGAGATGTTTATTTAACATTTTTGAAAGGAGTCTCCACTGTCAGCAGTTTTCTATATGTAGTGTTGTAGAATATGCAGAAAATAACAAATCATGAATCACAAAGCGTGAAGGCATTTTCACAGTACACAATATATATCACAAAGGTTACATTTGCTAACTAAGCACAAGAACAGCAGTATCTCCACAGTGCCAATTAAAAAAAAAACTATAGTCTCAGGAATATTCTATAAAGGTAAATAATTAAGCAACAGATGAAACAAACAGATGCCAAATTCCAATTACTTGCTTCCTGTTGTATCAGTGGAATGAATCATTCTAGTAAAAATGTATTATACCCATTTATACCCATTTATTTGTATCAAACCTTAACCTCACAGCTTATTAGGTTATTCAGTTCTTCATCTTAAAGCAGGTAAATATTATGAATTGTTTAGTAACCACAGTAAATTGATAGAAAAGTGAGGTAGTTGAGTGTGAGGAATGTAAGTCTGGACATGCTGATGGGTCCTGGGAGTTTAAGGAGTTAACTGCTTTATTACGCCAATTCTGTTTGGAGCTTTCTGCATTTTTGAGTCATTTTCTGCTATTATGGATGGTCCTACACAGATTTGCTAAAGATTTACAGTCCCCAAAAACAGTTTCATTCTTACTTCAGTGGATAACTTCACCTGGATGCTGTAGATTTGTATATAAGAGCTGCTGCTGTAGTCATGAAGACTGTCTTGTGCTCATCTCAGGACTTTTCTTCACAATCTGTAAACACACTGTTTCTCACAGTACAAACTCCTCTACACATATATACTGTAATGATATTATGTTATAATGTTATAATCCCACTCTCCCATGTCACCGAGACGAGGATGGGTTTCTTTTGAGTTTCTTCCTCATCTGAGTTTCTTCCTCATGTCATCTGAGCAAGTTTTTCCTCGCCACTGTTGCCTCTGGTTTGCTCATTAAGTATCTAAATCTTCCGTAAAGCTGCTTTGTGACAATGTCTATTCTTAAAAGAGCTATACAACTAAAATTTTATTGAATTTATTGTATGCCTGGATTGTATTTTGCCTTGTTTGTAAGGCATCAGCTAAATAAATAAATGCAAATGTGTTGTTTAGGAATACGTGCATATAAATCAACTCATTTACAGTTATTGATTTCTCTGCTGTAATGATGCTGACTGTAGTCGCAGACGGTTCTGCTAGTTCAGTAATCCTCACTGGATTAACACTTTCCTCCTGGAGTGTGTCTGTTCATCAACACGACTGCTCAGACAGATTACACACACACAAAGAAAAAGGTTAAATTGTTCTGCATATACCCTTTAAATTGTAATACTGTATGCATGTGTCACACGGATGCTCCTAATCACGCATGCATCCCTTCCTAATGCCTTCATAATGAATCTCTGCATTCACATGCATAGCCATTCTCTCTTTTCTCTCTCTCTCTCTGATAGCGTAGTGTGTTTTATCGTTCAGATCCAGACCCCTGTAGGAATGTGAACTCTCTGTCTTGTACAGTGGGACTGAAGCTTTTATAAAGGAAAAGCACTGTCACACACACGCATGGAAAATGTGATGCCTTGTGGTGCTGTAGTGATTCATTTATGAGAGATATTAATAAGTTATCAGTGAGCATCACTGCACTAACACCTGGTCTGATCTCACTTCATGCTCCTCTACTGCATTTAGGGCTCTTCATCAGCACTCCGATGAAGCTGTGTATCGATTGTTGTCCTGTGCAGAGGAAGATGATGTTCCTGGAGACGTTGTGAATGGTGTTGGACACACTCAGGCTGTCATGTGGTCTCGGTAACGATGATCTGCTGGCTGGATCAAGGGCTGTAGATGACTTGCAGATGACAGACGGAGCCAAAAAGAGTGTGTTGAAATCAGTAGGGAAATCCGCCGCAATGATGTCACTTAAGGGATTTGTTCCGATTGGTTTAAAGGAATCAGGGTCATTTCAGAGGGAGCTGTAAAGATTTTAAACAATCTGCTATTTTAATCTTGTCAATGTTCTCCGTGTGTGTGTGTGTGTGTGTGTGTGTGTGTGTGTGTGTGTGTGTGTGTGTGTGTGTGTTATGAGCCTGGTGGTCCATTTTGGTGTAGTTGAGATGGTAAAGCCATCACAGCAAGGTGGGTCAGTAGGCGACACCCAGCAGGAGGGTTAGGAGGTGACACAAGCCCTGGTCCTGATCACGCACTTAATAGGTTTCTCTCTCTCTCTCTCCGTCACATACACACACTTTAATACCAAATCTGTTGGTTTCAGTCATGTAAAGGAAAGGCTTTTAGTGGAGAGAGACCAGCTTCTTCACTCTCAGCTTCATTACACACTCCTCTGTCGGAAATAAAGGTACTGTACATGTACATTTTTTGTTCCCCAAGGTATAAACAAAGTAAATGAACCATCAAAGGTATGCCTGTCATCCTTAAATGTACCTTAAATGAGATTTAAAGGTGCATTACATGCTCTAGGTACTGTAACTAAAGATACTAGTCTTAAAGCTAGAACATTAAAGGTTCTTGAATGTCCCTCTGGTGGACTTTCAGGTTCAGTGTAGAACCCTGAACAGAAAATAAGGTCATTGTTTTATTTACAGATGGTTCCAAGTAAAACCACTGTAAAAACTCTTAACTGTTTAAAGTGACATTGAAAAAAATGGTTTTCTAAGAGTCATAGTGTTAATAAAGTTAATAAATACACAATATACACACCTCTACAGTCACTTTGCTAAAAAAAAAAATCACAGAAGAAAAAGGACATGAGGTTCAAATTTAAAATTCCAACCTGTTTTCCTAATTTTCTTGTAAACATCTGGGTGTTTTTATGGTTACAAATTGCACATAATGCCACATTGTTTTCTTTTTTTATGCTTTTAAGTGTTTACAGCTTCCAGGTCTTTATCTGATTATGTCTGTACATATAAACCCAGTAAGAAAACCTAAAGACATCAGATTACTAGTACACATATGTTAAATAACCAGATTTCTCTGCCTAAAATCTTTACTCTAATTTAGGAAATTGTAGTAAACAGTTTATATGACCACACTGATACTATGGTAAATCCTGAAAATGAATTAATGATTGTATTATTGCTGTATTTGACTGAAGGTTGTAACTTGACTAGGAAAAACCAAAGAAAACGCCCCTTCAACTCGGAATTCCTACTCGAGAACTTGGGATGGTCTGCTCAGCGCCGAGTTCAGCAAGTGACATCAAATCAACATGGCTGCTACGAACATTAAGTTAACAAAGTAGCACTTCTTTACTTTTAAAAGAGTTATACTGTATATACTAGTATTTATTTCTAGCTTTAGTTCAATCAACATGCAGACATATTCGCTTGTTAAATCTTTAACACTGACTATATAGTATACTCGAAGAAGTATATATACAGCACTCATCACAGTTAGCTGGCTAGCTTGATGCTAAAAAAAGACAAATATGGAGGCGTCCATGTTTTTTTTCCACACTTCGTAGCATGAATGCATGGAGGTAAAAGTGACATCATTCTGAGGTCTGACTTCCCAAATACGGCATATGATAAGGACTTGTACCGTGAAAATTACAGATTAGCAGGGCGTGCAAGGTAAACACAACAATGCATGCTGTTATAGGATAATGATCAACAATGGAGGTGGTGTGTTGCGGCCTGACACAAAACTCTGTTACTGTTACCACCCTGAAGGTGATTATTTTCCAATAACTGCATGTCCTGAAGTGTTTTATTTCTCTTGTAACACAGCAATTTGCAAGCACTATTTTTTTTTTAAAGAACAACACACTTCTTATCAGTTTTTAGCTACATTTAATGTTGTGGAATGACTGTGAAAACAAGTTCCTTCCTGTTATCACTGATGTTATAGCAGTTATAAACAATCTCACCATCACCAGCGTCTTTTTTTCTCTCTCTAAAAGTTAATAAGAAAAAAAAAATGCCATTTGTCATATTACCAAGAAACCGGAAGGAAAGTGCAAACCCGTCTGTCCTGAAGACTTTCCCATGTCGGAAAAGACGGAAAAGACCTCTGACTGTTGCAAAGCGCTGACACTGGAGACTCCTTTCAAAAATGTTAAATAAACATCTCTTTGCAAAAAAGGTTTCACCTCATAAACAGTGGAGCTTCCACCATACATGTCCCTGTGAAAGTTACTACAGAAGCTACTAGAATGAGCGCATTAATATAAACCTGTGCACTACTGTCAGAGCTGCTGTTGTAGAAAATGAATCAGCGCCTTCTGACCAATCAGAATCCTGAATTCAGCAGCAGTCATTTAAGAACACTGGGGAACACCTTGCTGGTGAGGATAGCTAGTCTTCTTCCAGAGCTGAAAGAAGGTATATCATTTTAGTAACACCTCAAACACTTCTGTTGTTTGAATCCTGAAACTTCTTTCTTTTTTTTTTTTCCAAGATTTTTTTTTCCTGAAAGTGAACACTCTCATCAACTCTGCTCATTCATCCATTAAAGCAACTGTTTAATCCTTTTCGCTGAGGATTACATTTACATTTACTCAGCAACTCAACACTGGCTCTGTGGCAGCTCTGGGATTTGAACTCACAACCTTCCGGTGTCAGAGCTTTACTCGCTGAGCTGCCATTACACAATATGTGTGTGTGTGTGTGTGTGTTTGTGTGTGTGTGTCACTGAGCACATTTAATGCAATTGTGTCCATTTTGCAATTACTTTTTAGCCAACAGAGAGAAGGTTGGTGTGTGTGTGTGTGTGTTTGATCTTAGATCAGTTTCTGTGTAACTGACAGATCTTTGTGTGTGTGTGTGTGTGTGTGTGTGTTGCATGTGTGCGGGTGAGACAGCGAGTAACAAAGTCCATAATAAGCTTCTCTATGTTTGTTTTCGTGCGGCTGCTGCACCAATTTTGTATTTCTGATTATTTTGCTGTAGAAACGCGGTCAGATGGGCGTCCTGCCATCACCCGTCAGCCATCACAGTCACTCCCTCTCTCACTCCCTCGCTCCCTTGCTCCCTCCCTCGTGTGCTGCCTCCTTCATTTAGAATAGAAACGCTAATGTGTCAAAAGAAGTCTTTTCCCCGTGGATGCAATTAAAAACCTTTAAAGGGGAAACTGGAGCTGTTTACTGATCCAGCAGGAAAAGAAGAGTAGTGTGTGTGTGTGTGTGTGTGTGTGTGTGTGTGTGTGTGTGTGTAGATTTGGCCTGGTCTCCCTGTTAAGAAGCCCATGATGCTGCTTATCTTTATTAGGGTCGTTCTTATGATTCAATCCTCCTTTAAATTTCTCAGAGGAAGGGGTTCTTTGTGTGTGTGTGTGTGTGTGTGTGTGTGTGTGTGTGTGTGTGTGTGTGTGTGTGTGTGTGGGTGTGAGAGCAGAGAGTGAGCTGGCAATCCAGTAAAGGGAGGGAATATCCACTGCATGGTAATAATCTCATCTCTGAGTCTCTCAGGCGCCCCGACTAATCACTCCCTCTCTCCATCTGTCCATAAGAGCTGTCGGAGAGACACCCCAGAGCATGAAGGAGTGCGAGAGAAAGATACACACACACACACACACTGGCTTTTTCCTGTGATCCGGAGTGTAGACGACTCAAAGGGACTGATGCAAGAATAACTCAGAAATAATCGTATATGTTCTGGGCCCCAAAAATGGTTATTACTCACACACACACACACACAGACAGACAGACAGACAGAGAGAGAGAGAAATCCTGCCAGCACTGAATGTGTCCCAGAATTTCATAAGCAGATAATACTTACAAAATATTCAGCATCAGAAACACTGGTGTGATTTGTGTTAAATATGCAGCAGTCTTTGGTTTGAGTCTCTCAGAGGGATTTCTCTGCAGATTTCCATGCTTTTACACTTTTCCCCACTGCTCTCTGGAACATGTGTGTTTGCTGGATTATAGAAGTATTAGGGCAGCAAAACATTTAAATTTAAGTAGATAAAGCAAGTTACTGGCAATGGTGCAAAAACAAAAATAAACCAATACACAAAAATATTGCCTTATTACGCTCATTTGTTTTTTTCTTTTTGAATGAAAGACACGTGGTTTGCTTTAGTAACTTCCGTAATTAGGTTTTTCTATAGTTTGTGCACTAAATTGACAATTACAATAAATATCAAATAGCATTTGAAATGATAGAAATATTGCAAACATTATTACAATATAATTCAATAATTAAATACAGTCAACCAAAACAAGAACATTATAATGATAATAATGATGTTATAACAGTATAATATACAACAGATAACATGGATTAGGGATGTGACCCAATACAAATACGTTTTTTGGATTGAAAAGATAACGTGTCCTAAATGAATATGAATCCAGATAGGAACAATAGGAGGAGTATTTTTTTTGTGCGAGGGTGAGGTTTTTCTTTAAAGAACAGCTCGCTAAAGCTCGTGGGCCAGGTTTCAGCAAAATTCCCTCCTCAACTGCAACTCAAAAACCGCACAAGGACTTAAACCTAGCCCAAATTGTTGTAGCATAGGAAAAGGTAGATGTATTTTTTTTTTCTTTTTGCAGAACACATTCTGCAAGTATGCGGACATTATACGTGGAACCTGGCAACCCTGTCTGCAGAACAAACACCAGTCACTTCATGAACTAATTGGAAATGCATTGTTTGGTTTTAGCTCAACCTAAAGAGTGCTTACTGAGCACCGTACGCAGTTTAGTTTATTAACATTAACATTAACATAACTACACCAGGGGTCTGTGAAGCATAGTCAGGGGGTGCGTGATTTTAATTTTTATTTATTTGGTTTTTTTTTTTGTTAAAGCAGTGGAAATCACATCCCACCATTACCATAGCTATTTTTTTATTCACTTGTTATAGTTATTAGCCTATCAATTTCACTAACTCAAAAACAAGTAGCCTGTAAATAATGTCAGTGCAGTTTCGTCTATGGTTAGGGGGTCCCTGTCTGAGAACCCCTGAGCTACTTTAATGAGTTAGATTATATTACTACATATAGTAATGCTGTAATATAATGCCACAAGTAATATTTTAATATAATTTTTAAGCTGTTCCAAAAATTCTCGCATAAAAATTCTAATTTATTATATAATAAAATACATTATATTATATTACCTGTTTGGTAACCTAAATGGCTGTTTTTGACTCCATAAATTTAATTTAAATACTTAAAACTTGACACTTACATAAATCTAGAGATGTTTGTTCACAAAGAAGTTTTGACGTTTGTGTGGTATTTGTGTAGTGGCTTCAGAAAATCCTCCACATGATGTAAATTTTAACATTTTCTACTATAGATAGTTCTGAAAACTACACACTTTCCTGAACTGAAATATGTTAATCTTTTGCATGCTTTTTAACCACAAATAAAGTTCTAGCATTTTAAAATCCTCAAAAGGGAAAAGGGAGAACATTGCATTTAAAGATTTCATCCCGAGTGCGGTATAGGAGCACCATGGACATTTCGGGTTTATGTCCACTGTTTAGGCTTATAGCCAGCATGGCTTTATCTACAGCATGTAGCTATCTAACAACAGGATTAAAGTGTGACGTTCACTATGTGAGGAACTCACACTCAGCTAGCAAGGGTTTAGACGTCTTTCTCTAGTGTTTATTATTACTGCCTCTTTATCCAACATCGATCTTAGGAGAATGATAGCCAAAGCCAGATTAACACTAGTTTTAAACCCAATTTTGACCAATTTTTTTTGCCTGTTTGTGGAAGTCAGCCACAGCAACATTCACCAGGTTTTCTCTTATATATATGGTTTTTAATATATATATATATATATATATATATATATATATATACACACAGAGACACATACTGTAATATTACATACTGTACTAAATACCTTTATATCATAAACCTAAATGTCTAGTACTATACTAACAGTCATAATAGTAATATTTTAATATAGTATAATTTTATGATAGATATTGACTTCAAAATGCGATCTCAGCAAGTAAAATTATCTTAATTATAGGCAACGTCATTTAATATTTCTCTTCATTAGATTGTTTTTAAACAAATATATGATTATTGTCCTATTTACAGATATTTTACTCATTGAAAGCTTGAATTTGTCTTATTCTATTAGGAGATAATTTTGTTTATTTCAACGTTTGTTTCTGGAAAGAACTAAAATTAATTGCCAATGGAATAAGACAATTTAAAGCTTGAAATTAGTCAATATATCAAGAAATAAGCTTAATGGTCTTATGTTTGTTATATAATAATCTCATAATGAGAAATATTAGATTACTTTTCCTTTATTCAAGATGTCTTTGAGATCTAATTTTTTCTTTTTACAACCGTCAGTTTAATTGGGTTAACTGACATCTTTTACCATCTAACACCTCTCAATGTAGACATTTTTGGCAGGATTTGAAAAAGTATGATTTGAGATATTTATATGTGAGTAAAAAACTGATAATTATCAAATAAATGAAATGATAATGCTGTAAAGTGATTTGTTCCTGCATGTCATGGCTGGATTATAATCTGAGTAAAGAGCATGTCCCTGTGTGAGTGTGCGTCAGAGAGTTTAGATGTGTTAGGGACACGAATGGTGTGTTTTCTCCCGCTACGCTCAGTGTGTGTATGACAGAAAACAGCGTCACACAGACAGGTGGTGCATCCGTGCAGATAAAAGGTGAGTGTTCCATCACATTTAAACAGATAATGTCAGAAGAGTTCAGAACGTGCCTCGAGAACAGAGATAGCAAACACACGGCGGTCAGAGGGAAAGGCACGATAAATCATGACTTATCAAAGTGAGTGCTGGAGGGACAGAGCAGAGACGACAGTAGCATGACACACTGCTTTCATTTAGGGATGTGTGTGAGGGTTTGATTTTTGCTGAAAGACTTAAGTGGGCTTTGAGTGAGTGAGGCAGCCATCGACTCATCGGCCACATGAGTCACTCACACACACACACACACACACACACACAGTGTGGCTACAAAACAAAAGAGATGGAGACATTTATGACCGCACAATTTTTCTGAGGTGTGAGGACGGATATTGTTTTTCTCTCAATTCTGTCATTTTGTTCTTGTGTTTTTTTATTGCAAATGTTTTGGCTAACAATATGCCAACATGGTTTTGTGTCTTACACTGTAGTGAAAGGGAAAGTGTGTGTGTGTGTGTGAGTGTGTGTGCATGTGTGAGACCACCCTTTACTTTGTGCTTCTTGATGGATTTTGCAGATGTTCAACACCAGCTATTCTCTCTGAGCACTTTATTAGTGGCCTGATGCCTGTTAGAGGGACAAGAGCATGAAAACAGCCCCTCCTCATGCACTCACACACACACACACACACACACACACAAGTGAGAAATTGTATACACACATAAGGTTTGGCTGAAGACTGCCAGGTTCTTTCACCACAGATTAAAACATTGTGTGCTGTTAATGTTCATGAGAAATGTTTTAAGATTCAGTTTCATCTTGAAGTGCTTGTCTAAGTGTGTGTGTATGTGTGTGTATGTGTGTGTGTATGTGTGTGTGTTTCTCATTCCAAACAGAAAAATAATGAATTCCGTTATGTTGCAGTCATGGTAAACTGGGTATCCCTGTTCCTCATGTATATAATTTGTGTGTAAGTGTGTAAGTGTGTGTGTGTGTGTGTGTGTCTGTGTGGGTTGGGGCTCTCATGAAGTTGAACTAATGTGGCTCTGCTGTAAATCACACTAATAAGGCGGCAGTGCACTCACACACTCACTCCACTCGTCTCCCTGTGCCTCGCTCCCCCTCTCCTCTCCTCCACTGGCCGATAAATAACCTGCGCCCTGGCTGCGGACGCCGATCGCGCACTACAAAGGCTCGCCGTCCCATAATTCCTGCGTAACGATGTCTGGAAGAGGTGGGAGAGCCTGGTGCTATCAGCGAACCAAATGTCATAAACATGACGGATGGAAGAAAGCTTATTCGTCCGTCCACTCCTTCTGTTATCACTCCATCACTGGCCTGGCTGCCTCTCTCTCTCTCTCTCTCTCTCGTTTTTGCCATGTCTTGTTTTTATTGTGTGTTTTTTTTTTACCCGAAACCCTGCAGGCCCCGAAACCAGCCCTGTCCATGTTTGGCATGTTGCCCCGAACTTGGGGCGTCGGACAGAATTTTCTCATGTGATGTCATTAATAATCGCTGCCGCTTCCTCCAGCGCTTATCCCAGCCTGAGATAGAGAAGTCTTTCCCTCATCCCTGAGAGAGATGAAGGGAGGAGAGGGAGGTGGGAGTACAGGGGCTGGTGTGTGTACACTCTTTGATAGTGACCTGCTGAGTTTGTATGGGTAATGAATGAGTCAGGAATGAAAAAGTGCTCTTGATGAAGTGGTGGGATCTATCAGCTTTTCCTCTTGAAAAGTGCGAGGCCTAAGCCTTGCTACTCTCTCCCTCTTTTCATCTGTCTCTTGACTCTCTAGCACTTCATCATCAACCAGTGCTTAAGAAAGGTCCATTTTTCTTACAACAGACTTACAGAGTCATTATTGTCATGTACAGGGAAAATGATGCATGATGAAATTTCTCAAACTCCTTCATCCATCATTTTCACTGAGGTTCCTTTATTTATGTAACAAAAACACTTAATTACATTATTATAGTGTAATTTCATCACTTTGAGTGGAAGACAAAAACATGTTGGACAATATTGGATATTGGACTGTCCCACTCAGGCCTGGCCTTTCCAGTCTTTGTGTACTTATATTGAAATGACAGCAGCTCTCAGTGGGTGTGTCTTTAAGAGCATAAATGGGGAAGGCACTGTATATGTGTCTGAGTCCATATATGGAAATGTAGGTGTGTCATTGAGTCCTTATATTGAAATGAGAGCAGTTCTCGGTGGGAGTGTTGTATCTATCTCAGCTAATGTGACAAAAGAGAATTGTTTGCACTTTTACTTTAGATGTACTTAATTTAAAGTGACGTTTTTCATTGTGACTTTGTATTGGTACATGATAGATTTCTAACACTAACAACCATTTATAATATCTTTAACAATTTAACACAAGAGGCCATTGCTTTAATTTCTATCTCATTACTGAGTGTGTGCACAGACATGCTAATAATACTATCATTGGAGGCAGGCGAAAAGGGTCAAAAGCAAGCAGACAAACAATCAGCAATCAAAACATGAGGGACAGGCAAAGGGCATCAATCTATAAACAATCCTGAAGTATCAGAAACCAGGAAAACCAAATGTGAGACATCATGGCTCAAAGAAAGAAAGAAAGACTTTGCAATGAGCTAATTAAAACCAGGAGTATATAAACAGTGAGTAAATGAGGAAATAATGAGTATCAGTGTGAGAGGTCAGATAACCCGGAAGTGGCCGAGTATTGTGGTTATGGGGAGCTCTTATGGTGTGGGGTGGAATTGTCAGGTGAGACAGTGATGATCATTATATGAATTTGCCAATTAACAGATTATTTAAGTAGTCATATAAACACAATATTTATGATATCAGATTGCAAGAAATACTTTATGGATTAATGTAATGTTAGCTTGACAGCTTCTTTGCTAAATACTACAGAAGGAACAAAAAAACTTTTCATGTATGCACTGATTTGTTTTTGCGCTGGGATTGGGTAAAATTATGGTCTGCTCTGGTCCAATTGAGGCAAGAAAGGTAAGTAAAGTGACCCCACACACACTCACACACACGCTCAATCCAGTGAGAATGCAGAGTGTAAGAGATGGACAGCATCGGCTAATTTGCCTGAACGGTTTTCCTGACACGCTAAAATTCTCGACACAGTGGTGGCCAGGAAGTCCGGCTGTTTGTTTGGCCTGTAATTGATAATATTTGAGATGCACCCGGCCGTGACAGTGTCCCCTAGACACCTTATAACGCTGCGTGTGGCTACGTGTGGGGCAGATCTCGGCTTCTTCAGGTTTTCAAGCTCGATTTGCTATCTTCCCTTAGATATTCCCTCTTTTGTTTGATGTATGAGGTAACTGTACTTAACGTACCAACGGGGTGTTAATTCAGCAAGAGTTTCCAAACAGGCATTGAGCGTTCATGCTATTGCTCTCAATCTGTGACTCATTAGGTCACGAAGACTCCACTCCTGTCCTATTTGTCAACCTGTATCCCCCTAACCACTGGTTCTCTGTTTCTGGCTTTTACTCTCCGTCCATCTCGGCTTGTCCACCGTGGCTGAAAATGTGCTATTGATTTGGTCACTTCCTGAGACAATGGCAAAATTGTTTTATACGTTTTTCAATTAGCTGGCTGTCGTTGGCCCACACCATCTGGTCCTCTTTACCGAGAGAGAGCGATGAGGAGAGAATAAGAAATGAAAAGCCAAAATGTGCTAGGGAGCAGAAAAGGAGGGAGAGAAAAGGGGGTGGATGCTGTCCCAGAGGCTTGACCCCGATCACAGGCTTCCTCTCCAACCTCCACTTATTCCCTTCAATGTCTCCAAAGAACAGAACACACAACTCCAGCCACGTGGGCCTGAGCTGCTCTTCTGGACTACCGTTGGAGCCCTGAAGAATAACACAACTTTTCCTGGAGTGACTTAAGAGTACGTAGAATGTACTTAGGTACTGGTGCATTAATAATCTACTTGTTTGAAAGATCAAAATATCTTTTATAACAAGGTTTTAAAGGAAAAGTCCATCCTGAATGGCTTGTATATCAATGTGTGATATACAGTAGTACAAAAAATATTGTAATGAAATTCTGAGTTTACTTTTTTGTCTTACACGTCTTTGATTGACACATTGAACTTTTCCACTTTGGGTAAAGGTTTCTTACATTACCCACAATGCCACTGATAGTGGTGCAATGGGATTTAGCCCTTGTGTAGTCTCTATCTAAAGAGAGCAATGCAGCAGCACTTTAGTCCTTTAGTCTGTCCAGATCTCTCACCTATTCATCTGTACATACTGCTCAAACAGATCAACTTCTGAAGCTTCGACTTTCATACTAATATCACCGTCAGTGTCCTCGCTCTTGTCATCTTGTAGATCGCTAACTAGTCGAGCCGAACTGCATTATATAACTGCATTGCATTCTGGAACTTTGAGTCCAGCATTGGCACCAACATCGGCACTATTTCTATGTTGGATTATTAATTAACAGCATTGAGTGTCATTGAGAGTGAAAATGGTGAGCGATAAAAGAAGCTTTTGGTGTTTGAATTGGAGTTAATAGCAAAATCTGATATTTGAGTTACTCCTGATATTTGAGATTTATTTTCTCCTATTAAATTTCATTGTAACTGCCTTAGCAATATCCACCTTGTGACATCAGCATGGTGCCCAACCTCTAACTTCCCACAGGAATAATGAAAATACAGCACTAAGCAACAAATTAGAACCAGAATCACTAGAAACGTTACAATTATTTTAGTATAAACATATTTAATGTGTTTCATGGTGGACATTTCCTATAAGGTTTGATAAACTCAAGAGCAAATTTGTTTCATTGTTTGTCAATAGAAAATAGATGATACGCTATGTGAGTGTCAGGCATCAATTTTATTATTCACTCTTTTTATATTCATAAAAAATAATAATATTAGGATCACATCATATTTAACAAATATACGGAAATATTCAGAAATATACATCACAGCCTTTCAGGTGCTGTACATTACAACAATACAGCACAGTTAGTGGGTCAGTGAGACAGAAACCATTTTTTTTGTTTGGACTCTGCACTCCAGCACACATATGAAATGAATCAATGAGTATAAGCTTGCTTGTAAAATGTCAGCTTTAATTTAAGGATACCTTAATCTTCTGTGGTTGTTTGTGATAGCACTTAGCTATGGGGTTTGTAGTTCAATTGGCAAATGCGAGGAAGAGAGCTGGATGCTATTTCAGGGTGTTTAGCAGACAAGGATTCAAATTCAAATCCAAAATCATAATCAAAACCAGACAAAGGGTCTTCAAACAGACTAGATTAGACTAGGACA
Organism: Pangasianodon hypophthalmus; assembly: GCF_027358585.1. NCBI lineage: Eukaryota > Metazoa > Chordata > Actinopteri > Siluriformes > Pangasiidae > Pangasianodon > Pangasianodon hypophthalmus. The sequence goes on from NC_069725.1 coordinate 5,363,746, forward strand.
GGTCAAAAAACATGACTAACACTAACAATGGTCAAGTGCTAGGAGTTACACAGGAAGTTTGCTTGAGCAAGACTTGGCAGAGTGTATGTGAATGAGAGACAGAATTCTGGGATATGGAGATTGTGATTGCTGGCTAAGACTTGGCACGCTGAGGATTTTGGGAGCTAGAGTTTGAGACAGGAGAAGACAGAGGCATGACATTAACCAGTTCATCATTACTTAAAATGACTTGCTTGTACAAGCATATGGCTAACAATCGAAAGTGGTAAAACATTAATTTCTTCGTTGTACACATAGGAGTGTAAATTATTGAATAGTGATATCTCAAAACAATGAGTTAGAGCAGAGGCAAACGGTGGCGCAAATATGACAGAAAAAAAAAGACTGATGTAAAATGAGACATTGCTTCTGTTTATCTCATAGGCCCATCACTGAGTACTCTAAGTGAAAGGAAACTCATATCTTTTTACATGCATTATGACTAATGCAACTAACAGCCTACAAAAGACTGGAGCTTGGGGCAAGCAATGCTTACATAAAAGAAAATAACAGTTTGAAAGTAAAAGAAGATAATAGTTTGTTTGCGTGTGATTATTTTACTCTTTTACAATAAATATTGATTTCGTGATTGCAAAAATATGATCAAATTAGGCTGACAAATAATAGATTAATAGTGAAATTAATATTTAGAATAGAGAGATATCTCATGCAAGATTAAGTGTCTAGCTAACACTGACTACTTTTGATTTGGATTAGAGAACTAGCTAATGCTAGCTTTCTCTTGACTAAGTATCTAGCTAATCTGCATTACTTTTGATTTGGACTAGAGATCAAGTAGTTGTTATCTATCTAGATTGCTTTTTATTTGCTTAATATTAACTTTCCAGGTGTTTTTACTTCATCAATATCTTAAACAGTGATTAGCCAACGTTAGCTTAAGCCTAACGTAGATTGCTGACATTGCCAGCTTTGTTTTTAATGGTTGTTTAACCAAATCAACAATGACTATTTCAGCTCTGAGGACATTTTTTAAATGATTGAAGTTTCTACATGTGTTGTGGTCACTATTCGCCTCAGTATTCATCATGTAAGTATACTGACAGTTATTTTACAGCTACAGTTCTTTGTACAAACACTCAAAACATGGCTGTAATGGTTTAACAATGTTTCCTCTCTACTTTGAACTCATTTAATAATTCATCCTTTAGGTCCTATAACTAAAAGAACAATACTCTGCGCTCAGCCACCCCAGTGACAAGTGTTTACCTTTTGAAAGTACATTTTCTCCCTGAGAGTTTAAACCTATGTCCCATACAGATGTCTATCAGACACTGATACCATGTGCTTGATAACATACAGGTGGCTAAAATGAAGTAACATATTTCTTAAGATAGAGCCAAACAGGATCAGATAGTAAGTCCTGTCAGCTGGTGATTCAGTGGCAGGTTTTAGCGATGATAGCCAACACTTCCCCTGTAGCCGTATCTGATCGGATCCTGCTTTCTTGTTTTGGCTTGTTGCTGAGTTTTCCGGCTGGCTGTGGAGAGACAGATCTGGGGGAGAGATTCTTAACCCAGAGACTCGTGCTTGATTCCAGATCGCCACCTTCATGCATCACTGAGTCTTAGATAGTAACATTCTTAGGAAGTGTGTACCCCACACACCCTACACACCCCACCGCAATCCCCACATACACACTTTTCCAACAAATACACAGCAGCCTTTATTGGAACTATATTTTATTTTCTAGGGCATTTGAATGTTTTATATTAAAAACTCAGCTACATTTTCTTGGCCCTTCTGTGTGTATATGTGCGTGTGTGTGTGTGCATTTGTAGCACTTGATAGCATCTCAACGTATTGTGCAAGCAGAGACTGTCATCGCTGGGTTGCCGTGGCACCTCTTTATGGAGATGTTTGCCTTAGCGATAGCGTTATTTTGACTAGTTACATGTTCCTGAGCTGGGACGGGGGGCGGTAGCGGAGACAGATGAGTGGACGGAGGGAGACTCTGTTTTCCTTTCTGTGAACGTGCGATAGAAGGTGGGCCTGATGACAGATAGACCAAACCGTGTGGCAGACGATAGGATAGAGAAAGAGAGAGGGAGAGAGAGAGAGAGAGGGAGACAGAAAGAGAGGAAGAAAGTAAAACAGTAAAGGCAGTTTAGGAGATAAAGACTAAAGAAATGAGGAGTATAAAAGCTCAAGAGGAAGCGGTAAAAGCGAAGGTGTCCGAGAGCCAGGTGTCTGACTCGTGTGTGTTTTTTTTATATGTCAGTGATGAGGTTTAAGCATTCCTTACTGCTATCAGCTAACAGCAGGAAGTCTTCAGCCTGCAGGCTTAGAGTCAGCCGTCCTCTCTTAGCTTAACCTCTAATAAGCTGCATAATTACACACCACACCACTCAACACACTGGCTCAGGAAGTACCAGACACAACAAGTTTACTACAGACGTAAATGATTGTGTTTCATTTGTTATATACTGCAGTCTTGCAATAACCATATCTGATAATAATCTTTCTTTCACATCGGGCAGCTTTATCAATGTTTTAAATAGCCTATTCACAATCAAAAAATAAACAAAAAATAAACAATGAGGTGGTGATGTGATGCTCATTGCACTGTTCCCACATAGAACTTGATTATTTTCCAATAGCAGCGTGTCCCAAAGTGTTTTATTCCTCTTATACCACAGCAATTTGCCAACACTAACCTGTTTTTATGTATTAAACAACAATTAATGACAACGTCTGCAAAAAGTTCATGTTATCACTCACATTACAGTAGCTATAAACATTCGTTCCCTCACCAGCATCTCTTCTCTCTCTCACTCTCTCTCTCTCTCTCTCTCTCTCTCTCTCATGAAGATAACATGATTAAATTCAGCTTGTCATGTTACAGAGAAACTGCAAAGCGTTTCTCCTCAAACACCTCTGACTGAAGTGCTGAAACTGGAGCCAACTTCCAAAAATGTTAAATAAGCATGTCCCCACAGAAAACTTTATCATATTAACAATTACACAGATTTAAAAAAAATAATAATTTGTGTGACGCATCAACCATACAAGTTCCTTTGAATGAGTTACTATTGTTACTATAGAAACGATAACATATTAGAATGAGTGCATTTAATATAAACCTGTGATTTGTCTTCTAGCCGGCACTACTGTCTATTATTATTATTATTATTATTATTATTATTATTATTATTAGTTCAGTTCCATATTGTCTTACATGGAAAATGTTAATGCCAAACATAATGTATAAATACATTTGCATATTTTACATTTTACAGTTCTATAAATAAATTCTCGCTTTTAATCAAAATATCTCAAGATATTAAAAACGTAATAAATTCTGGCTTTAATCTGATATATTAAATGATGTCAAGGTCTCTCCTTTGAATGCTGAGAAAAGTGACTTGACAGTGGAAATGGTTCATTTTGGGAAAACGCCCGGTACACATAACGTCACTAACAGTAGAATCCCAGGAACTGATCTTTCATCATAAATTATTACATCATCTAAGGGTTGGATACATGCATAATACATAACATTATGCTTCAGGAAATAAGCTTTCCAATGATGTATGACTTATTATTCTACATATTATTATACAGAACTGAGCATAGCAACATTTGAACATCTGAATTACAATAAAAATAGTTCAAGGCAGGATTAATAAATATGGTTAAATGATTTTGTCCAAAAACAAACTTAAATGAGTGTAAAGGAAATTTGTAGATAGTCCACCTCAACAGCACTGATAATGATTTAAACCCAGACAAATGTCTTTCCTCCCTAAGGTCCATCTGTGTTTTTCCCATGACAGTCAGCGAGCTTTACCCTGACATTTGACCTTTGACCTTGTGGCTAACCCTGAGGTGTCATCACCATCTTCTGCTTGAGTAAAGAGAACTCGGTCTCAAAATATGATGTTTCATTGATGGGTAAATTGCACTTTCGACACATTGCTTATTTTTGCTTTGTTCAGTGTGTGTGTGTGTGTGTATGTGTGTGTGTGTTAGCTTTGTTGGGCCACTGCAGTAAAATCTCAAAGTTTGGTCGAGCATGTCTAAAAACTGCCTGATTGTAAATGTGCACCACCACAGTGCTCAGATCTGTTATAATTCCTCGACATACGACGCGACAGCGTATGGAGTCTTTCATTAGTCTTTATGAAGCGCCCAACATCTGCTGCTTTATGACCAAGTTGTAGAGCTGATCTGAAGCACGGACGGCCCCTCGTCCTGGCATGGGACGCAGTCACATCACTATGACATGCTTTGATGGGCTTCCAGCGGTGCCGTGAAGCAGAGATCAGCCTCGGCTCGGGACCAAACGCAGCATATTTGAGGTTTGAGTGACAGAATCTGAGCAATATTGGTCACTTTACATTTGCGACAGAAATGAGACAGATTTGGAATGAGGAAAAACAGAAACAGAGACGAGAGATGGAGAGACAGAGAGGTGTGTGTGTGTGTGTGTGTGTGCTGCTGCAGTGATTTGTAGTGAGTAATAAAGGCAGCGTGATTCTCGTTGGTGCCATGTTGTTTTAGTGCGATAGTGCTGTGAGGGTCTGACTCCCACTCCTGGAATGTACCACTTACACACTCTCGGCTTTATCATCAAGACTGATTGACTCTGACGCCGTCACAATCTCACAGAGAAACACACACACATACTGTACGTCCACCTCAGAGGTCTCTTTAAGCAAGAGAGTGGAACGGCTACAGGTAACGTGGGAGTCGTTGCGTCAGATGTAAATTACACTTGAGTCACTGAAGGTGCACACGCACACACATACACACACACGTGCATGTGCGCGCGTATGTACACACAAGCTTAAAAAAATCTTACACACAGGCCACACACATAGTAGCAGCTTGAACCTGACATGTCTGCTCACTAAAATATGGTTTAAGAAGTGAATTTTCATATATGGATGTCAACGGCAAAGCATACAAAGTAACACACACCTCACAAAGCATGCAACACTACTGGTTCTAACTCACTGATAATAGAAATCTAACAGCAGTTCAAAAACCTATTTGTAAGCATATATATATATATATACATGATACAGTGACACAGTGTATTTAAAATAAATCTCTAGTTATTGCATTAATGATTAATTAATTTTTGGTAATTATTTAACGAATGTTCTTTATCTTTAATGCTCTAAAATTATGTATAACACTGAGTTTTTGGACTTTTTTTGAAGTTATATAAGTAAGGAATAAAACACAACATCATGTGATGTTATAGGGAAATAATTAATGATGGGGTGGTGAGTTTCTGTTACTGCAGTGAAGTTGATTATTTTCCAATAACAACACATCCCGAAGTGTTTTATTCCTCTTATACCACAGCTAACGCTACCATTTATTATTATTATTATTATTATTATTATTATTATTATTATAGTTGTTGTTAAAGAATACTTTTGATCTGTTTGCTATTACTTGTGATTAAGTTTTGTGTAAATAAAGAGCTATTCAGACAGGATAAGATTACTGGACATAAAGTATGTCTGTTAAGTAATGATTGCAGCAGGACATCTATAGTATTTCTGATTGAGTCATGCAGGATAAGTGATTTAAGGGATATACGTGTGTTCACGATCGTGTACACGTGTACACATCGTCTCTAATCTATAAATTCTTGCATGCAACATATATTCCATTTTAATATGAATTGTTTGCTTTGACCTTTATTATAAGTGCTTGTGACGTGATCATTAGTAGGTCACATGAACAGAACAGGCTATATCCATACTGGGAACACAATAACTAACCTAAAACCACTGGAAAGGTCACTTCTCGGACTTTTAAATGTTTTAAACTTGATTTCATTTCGATTTCGGCAGGAGACGATAGAGAGCTTCCTGGAGTGAAGATAAAGCATGCTAATTCTGGTGGGATATACTACCTGGGGTCATTTCTACAGGTCAATCTTGCAGAAGCTAAAATACCGTTTAATCTTCCGACATGCGTACATGCACAGTCTGTAAAAATGACCCTCCATTTTCAGGTTCAGAACTATTACATTACCCCACCACACTGTGTAAAAGTAATCTGCTCCAAGTACGGCTTAAGATACCAATTTCAGTTTTGGAAAGTCTGACATTTTAAGAAATATATTGAAATGAATGAATAATGAAAATGTTGACCATGTTGGACTGGTTTTCCCAGATAATGCACACTAATATACTCCAATTCTTTAATTACAATGGGTATCATGTAACTCCCAAACCCAACATCTGAATAGCAGCTTTAAAATAAAAGCTGTTTGATTATAGACTGGCATGTACATCTTAAGATAGTCCATCTTAACATAGGTCAATTTGAAAATGAAATGAAATCTTTTCTTTGCATCATTTTGCCTTTATGTTTTCAAGGTTAGAGGACAGACCCCCATGTTGTTTTGTGTTTTTTAATACCACTGTTGCATTTTATTGAGGACAGGAAATGGTCTAAAAATACTCAAATGACAAAACAACCCTGCCATTCAAAAAAATGACCTGTATTAGTATACTGTAGAATAGGCTTCAATATCACATAAACTCTATTTTTGGTACCTATAGTTTTTATTTTCATAAAGCAAAATGTGCCATTGCTTCATTTGCTTTGGGCATGGATCATAATTTGTGCTGAAAACTGAAACATTTGTTGGTAAAATAGCTAAATTGCTAAAACAGTCCTCAAACGCTTTGGCTCGAAGGTTTTCTCACTGGAGTGGTGATACATTAAAGCATTTATAGAGTTGGATATCTTACCATAGATGTAGGAGTGTACATGAGGTATGCTGTGTGTGTATGTGTGCGTATGTGTGTGTGTGTGTGTTCTACGAATAAGCAGTCTCCAGAGGACCCTCACGTTGTGGATCATTGAGTACGTGATGGAAGGTGTTCATGAGGAATTTACATTAGCACCAAGAGAAAATAAACTTAGCGCATATGAACACACACGCACACAGCGAGTGAGAGACAGAGACGTACGGACAGATGGACAGACTGACAGAGTGGAGGTTTTAGCTTGTGAAGTAGTTTGTGGCACTTACAGTATAATCATATTAATTCATGAACAGTGCTTGGTTTGTATTAAAGCCTAAACTGACCACAAAGTGCTATTGAAATCATATATATATATATATATATATATATATATATATATATATATATAGGGAAAAATCAGTATTGTGAGTGTGTATGTCTAAGAGAGAGACATTGGTGTGCATTGGTGTGTGCCATGCAATTGTCCATCTCTGTTTAAACAGTTCCAGTGTTAACTCTCTCTACCTACTTTCCACCCAGCTTACACCCACAGGTCTTGACCTTTAAGACACATGTTCCATTTTATTTCAATTAAAGTCCCAGAATTCCCTCACTGTTCTCTCTCAGCTTCCACCAGTGCAGTCTTCTTCTCTAGGCAGAGCTAGTTGCCCATGGCGGTGGGTTATTGGCCGTTGCCCCTGTCGATGGGTTATTGGCCGTTGCGGAGCTCCATGCTTCATTAGTGCTGCTTGGAGCCAGAAGGGAAGGGGAGGAGGTCGTCATGGGAACCGAGCGCGCTCAGTCGGCTGATTGGGGCCTCACTTATGCTTATAAAGACCTCCGGCGATACACTGAAATCCTAGCGCTGTGTTCTCTGAGTTCCCTTAGCTAAAATGATGCTACCAGTAAGTAAATAATTAGTGCTCCTGAGCCAAATCCTATTTCAGGCACAAATAGACTGAATTACCTCATGCTTGAGACAACCTTCAGTATTTTACATGAAGCAAAAAAAACCCATCTTTTCATCACCTGACATGTTTCGCAGTTGTATAATGACTTTTTGATGACTTTTTGATGAGATTTCTAGTTTAAAAAAAAAAATCAACTACTGCTCCTAAAAGTACATTATTTTTTTGGGCAAATGTTCAGCTATGACGGTCCAAGCTCAACATCGATGTGTCAGCTGTGGATATTGTGTTTGTGCTTGATAAATTAGCAGGAAGAGCTGAAGCCTGACCATTTCAGAGGCACTTGGGTATTTTTGTTTCCAGTGGAACGTTTGATGTGACTGACTTGCAGGCTGATGCCACGAGCCTGAGATGGTGGAGGTGCTGGCTCTGAAGAGACAGAAAGAGAGAGAGAGAGAGAGAGAGAGAGAGAGAGCTTATTTGTAATGGGACGGGAGGTTTGTTTGGGTTTAATGTTAGCGAGCAGCCAGGTTCTTGTTGTGCAATGTGTCTTTGAAAAGAACAACATTGAAGAAACGGGTCAGGGAAAAAAGCTAACTTATACTATTTTCCTTCTTTGTGAAATGTAGTTTATTAGCCCAGATGTGTTTGGTGTATGATGTATAATTTTGCACTGAAGCTACAAGGCTAATGCTGCTAACAAGTAATGGAAGTCTGTCTCATCCAAAATCTTTTGTGTGTGTGGTTTAGGACACAGTGTGACGTACTGTAGTATTTATAGACAAAACATCCAAACAAAACATTGCTGTGTAGCTGAATGTTGTAAATGATACGAGGCAATTTTGGACTTGAAATCTTTTGATTTTTTTAAATACAATTTGTATGAATATGCAATGATAGTGAGCAAATAATGAGCATTTTCCGAAAATCAAATGATTAATTATAATTGTTTGATTAAAAAAAAATAATAAACATGTATTTAAGGTAACTTTAATTAATTTTAATATCACTTGGTATTATAATAAAGGTTTTCTAGATTTTCCAGTACTTACATTTAGCCAAAGCTAGTTTTAAAGACTATATTTTTCTATTTTGAAGAATAAATTAATTAATTTGTTGATTCCCTGCAAAACCAACCAACCAACCAAATAAATAAATTAATAAGACAGCAGAAAAAGGCAGAGAAGCACTTGCACTTCTATCCACATAAAAAACCTAGAAATAAACTGAAATGTAACCATTGCCCTCAGTAGTAAACCATGTATTTGCATACAGGAATATGATTGGCTCTTACATTTTATGACACAGTAACAATTGCATTTTACGTATTCAGTATTAACTCAGATTTTCCAGTTTTCCATTTTAAAATGATGCAACAAAACAGTCACACTTCTCACACTATTCAAATTATTCATTCCCATGAACGGATTTAATCACAACATTTTTTTATAGGGTTTAGAGTCGCTTACAGTTAAATTTCGAAAAGCTAAATTTAATACTTCAAATGCATTGTGCGACCCATGTTGTGTTGATGTGTGTGTATAATCAATATTTAAGGGAGAGAGTTCACAACTTGTTTCTCTCCCATGCGAGGCCCTGAGGTGTAAGGTTCTCATCCCGCAGGTTTTGAGGAAATATGCCATCTACCTGCATGCATCTCCATTAGGGAATAACGCCAGCATTTCTGCTCCACCATGAAAATGTCTCTGATCCCAACGACAGCTGTATGAGAAGACACACAACATTACAAAGACAACTGACACATTGTGAATGTTTAAGTGCAAGCCTGGGATCTGGGGTTGATTTGTTGTTTTGTGGTTCTGTGTCACTGACTCATTTAGGTTGCACAAAGAGTTGCACATCACCCAGGCTGCGTGCAGAGAGACACTTAATCATGGCTTCTTAGATCGGTTACACACATTTATCACTCTGTTTGCAGTTACGGTAGGCTGACAGGAAGCTGCCAATCTTGCACACTTTTACTGGCAGACTGAACACAAACACACACTCCAACACTGTCCTAACCCCTATTCAGTGTTTTATCTGTTTCTGGAATTCAACTGGTACACACTGAGGGTCCATGGGCCAGTAAGGAGTGGCTATTTCAAGAAATTATACACAGCTGCCTTAGTATTTTAACCATCATAGTCATTAGTCATAGAGTCGTAGTCAAGTGTAAATGCACTTAGGTGCATTTACAGCTCAGGAATAAAACACGATAGGTTGTGCTGTTATAAGAAAATATTCAACAACCGGGTGGTGTGATGCGGCCTGACAGTGTGAATGAACATCAGCGAAAAACAAGTTAGTTCCTGTTATCCTGTTATCATAGCAGTTTATCATGTTACTGAAGACTTCCTGTGTTAGAAAACCTAGAATTACAGCTTTACATACGTTACATATGTTTTTAATGTTTATGTGGAACATCTATAATGCACGTCACTGTGTAAGGTGTTACTATAGAACCATAAATTATTAGAGCTAGTGTGTAATATAAACCTTGCAGCCAGAACTCCTGTCAGAGCTGCTGTTGTAGAAAATCTGCCAATATGGATATCATCCAATATGCTATCATCAAATTTGGCACCTCAGTGGGAAGCTGCTGTTTAATTGGGATGGTCTTTGTCTTGGTAGTGAGACCCAAAAATACTTGTGTGATGGAATGTACTGTGTATAGCCACATTCAAAGATGGTAAAAATGCTGAAATGAAAATATATTATAGTAAATATGCGGTAAAAATATGAAAGTAAAAGTACAAGAAAAGTTAACAAGAGAAAAATAAACAAAACAAACAAACAAAAAAGTCTGCTTCTCTTCACATTTTATTTACTGATTCTAAGCTAGTCCCTCTTTCAACAAGGCATGTGGGAAGACATTAGCTAAAGCTAACAACAGCCATTAGCTAGCATGACTATACGAACTAGCTGAATGCTAACTAACATTAGCTAAGACTTTCAGCAGTTTTATTTCTAACCTCTCAAGTGTTAGCTAGCATAATTATAACTCTGACTATAAAAGATAACTGAATGCTAACTAATATTAGCTAAGACTGTCTAAGAAACAGCTTTATTCCTAATCTCTCAAATGTTAGCTAGCATGAGAACAACTCTGACTATACAAACTAGCTACAGTAATTCCTAACTAACATTAGCTAAGACTAATGACAACGGCTTTATTCCTAATCGCTCAACTGTTGGCTAGCATGAGAACAGCTCTGACTATACAAACTAGCTAATTCCTAACTAACATTAGCTAAGAGTAATGACAACAACTTTATTCCTAATCACTCAAATGTTAGCTAGCATGAGAAAAACTCTGACTATACAAACTAGCTAATTCCTAACTAATATTAGCTAAGACTAACAACAACAGCTTTATTCCTAATCATTCTAATGTTAGCTAGCATGAGAAAAACTCTGACTATACAAACTAGCAAACTCCTAACATTAGCTGAGCCTAACAAAAAATGCAGTAAAAAAAAAAAAAATAAAATAATCATCTGCCTGTTTTCACAAGAAATTTGTACCATTTTCATATACCTTGATGTTTTTCAGTTTTCTCTGCTTCTATCTCTGTGGATGAATTACTGCATGTTCTTAGGAAACAAAAACACACACGCAAACACACCTTTTACCTCCACCACTTGACAGCACCTGATCCAAGCCCTCAAGCTCACCCTGATACAAGTGTGTGAGTATGTGTTTATTTGAGGTTTTGTGTATGGTGGTGAATGAGATAAGAGCTGATTAGGATCGGATATAGGCGCCTCTCGCTCTCATGCACATTTGTCACCCTGGATCCCTGTGGATCAAAACCGGCATGAGGGGCGCTGACAAGTACAAGAGGGTGCTCATGCATGAGTGTGTGCAAGTGTGTGTGAGTGTGTGCTCTTCACTCTCCTCGCTGATCATCACATGGTTTTGTGGTGTCTCTTTAATAGTGTTTGACCATCTGTCTGAACCTCTGGGTGCCTGTAAGATTGTGAAGCCTCGTTTTAAAAGCAGCAACCTGCTGAGCAGAACTCCGGAATGCTCCCATGACTCCTGTAACATTTACACACTTAATCTGCCAGTTACAACATGGTGGATTCGATGTCTGACAGAAAACCTTTTAAACTCTGAAAAGATCAGGTCAAGCTGAGCTCAGAAGCTCTGTCTTACCTTAGGTTCATGCCAACAAGTGACAAATTGCTGGTGTTTGTCACTTGTGATCGTACACAGTAAAAGTTTTCTTTAATTCCGTTGAGAAATGGTAATAGTACGACTCAGTGTGAAAATTGGTTGTTTGATTTACATGTTACTTAGTACTAGCTTCAGTGGCAGAATAATAAAGCAAGCTATCTGTACGTACACTCAACAGAGACACTCTTCCTTTCAAGATTTTTTCTTTAGTAATGTTTCTATACACATGTAGTGAGATATGGGATAAAAGGAAACCAAAGTTACAAGTTTTTTCTTTCATTTTTGTGAATAGTGAACAGTAAACATGAACTAATTGCAGGTAGTGGGAGTGTGGAACTGAAGAAACGTCACATCAGACGTGCCGTAGGATTGGTCTGAGGAATCATTTGAGCTAATTGTTATGATTTGTCGCTTTACCAGGTCAAACCTGAGTCAGTGTTGCCAACTTAGAGACTTTGTCACTAGATTTGGCAACTTTTTAGACCCATTTAGTGACATTAATTCAAAAAAGAGCCTAGCGACAAATGTAGTGACTTTTTGAGTAAACATTACAGCGTGTCCCAAAAGTGTCCATACATAGGGGAAATGAACACTTTAGCAAAATATCTTCCACAATTTTTCCCACTTAGTTTATATTATATATTTTTTTATATATTAAGAATGCCTCTGACAAAAGAAGAACGTATTGAAATCATTCTCATGTCTGGGACTTTAACAGGAAACATGGCAAGCACATCACACACGACACTGTGGCCAAACTTATTAACAAATTCAGTAAGACTGGAAATGTTAAGGACCAACTGAGAAGTGGACGTCCATGAACATCCACTGATGAAGGCACAACCGACATGGTGCTGGCAAACTCAAAAAAAAAAGTCCCCTATGTATGGAGACTTTTGGGACACCCTGTAGTTAGTTTGAACTCGATATGGCTCTCCAGCTCACATCACAAATGCTGGTATGCGAGTTGAGAGACCAAGTTCACTGGACTCACCATTACTGTGTAATGCCATGTTGCGCTTGTGACCAATCACTGATCACCACTGTTTGTCCCACCCTCGCACTTCTTCTTGAAGATATTTACAAGCAATAAAAGCGAGTAACCGTTTCCTTTATGACTACTCACCTTTCACGACTACTCACTGTCACTGCTTCTGTTAGTCTGCGTTCCGGATAGAAAGAAGAGTATTTTGTAAATATGCAGTACCAAACGTTTGTGACCAAAATGTCCAAAAATGAATTATTTCTAAAAGAAATAAAACGCTATCCTATTCTATTTTATTTTCTTTCTTCATGTTCTTCATGTAATGCATAAATTATTATGAAAATTATTATATGATGTCATCTAGAGACTTTTTGAGCATATTGAACATTAAAAGTGCTATATAAATGAAATTGAATGAATTGATTTAACTATCCATTTAAATGTCAGATTTTGTAGTATGTATTTAAAGTCTAAACTGATCCCATAGAGAAATCTGTACAAATTTCAACAACCAGCAGCAAAGTGGTTGGTTTGTTTTCTTTTATATGAATAGTGTCTGAAGAAAAACCTGCCCTTTACCTTTGTAAGATTGAGATCCTTTTGGAGAAACTCAGATTGTTAAAAAGCATTTTTTTTCTAACTTCATTGAATTTTGTCATAAGAATTGCTAACATTGCCTTTCATCCCAACCTTAACCATTTCTGAGACAATCTGGGAAAACACATCAGATGGCACTGTGGCTGAATTCTGGCAAACAGCCAAAAAAAAAAAAGGTGGGAAAAAAAAAAAAAAAGGTTTTGGCCAAAATTGAGTTTTTCTGTCTATAGTTCTATAATGAGATTTTAGACCTCAAATAAAAAAAAAAACATAAATTTATTTCATAAAAGAAAAACTTTGATTGAAGCATTGTATTAAGACCTCATCCAATTCCATTTTAATAATCAGTCCAATCCGCATGTCAGAGGCATGTCAAACCTGGTCCTTTTTTTTTTTTTTTACTTTGCATGTAAGTGGAATGTAACTTCAATAGAAATCTATTGAAATCACAAAATCAACACTTTCTATACACTGCACATATTTAACACATACAGTAATTATCGATTTTACTTCATTAATTGTAGTTACAATACCTTATTCTTGCTAGTGCACATTTCCACTACTTATTTAGAGCCACAGTACATGCTTGTGTATTAGCCTATGAATTTTAAAAGAACCAGCTTACCTCTGACATCCAGAGAACTCAGACAAATAATCTACTGTATGCAAAACACCCAGTGCCACGACAGCAGTTTTTACCAAATTTATCCAATCTTTCTGGGAAAACCACAGACAGAAGGAGGTTAGAAGATACAGATACAAGGAGTTATCTGTGTTGAGATACACCCAGTGAGTCTTGTAACTGCACCGGATACTCCCTACTGCCCAAAAGCTAAAACACACACACACACACACACACACACACACACCCATGCACACTGTGTCGTACTCAACCCAGTCCTCTATGGTTAACTGACCAGCATAACAGCATTCACAAATCTCTGTGTGTGTGTGTGTGTGTGTGTATGTGTATGTGTGCGCGAGACACAAACCATTTCTCATGCAAAAATGTCAGCGAGTTCAGCCGAGGTGTGAACAGCAATCACGTTAACACACAATCCATAAACGCAAAAATAGGCGCACATGCAGACAGAATGAAAACACTGAATATTACCACTATTTACTACAAGTTATTAAAACAGCGTTGCTAAGAGACCGACAAAATAAAGCTGAGCTACTCAAGGTATGTCATGGTGTCTATTTCTTTCATTTGGTGGGCACTGTAACTTAAGAACGCCAATCAGTGTGTGTGTGTGTGTGTGTGTGTGTGTGTGTGTGTGTGTGTGTGTGTGATGTTTAGAGCGCTTTAAATGTGTCTCTACAACCAAATCCCAATCTTTCAGCAGCCTGGTGGAGCCTGAAGAAGGTGTGACTGTGTTTCAGAGGGGTAACTAACGGGCAACTTATGTTCTATATCTGTCTAATTGGCCGGGCATCAATTCTTAAATCCCAGGCTCTGTCCCAAACTCTACATATTATGTCTAGTTACACTGACAAAAAATAATAAAAAAAAAAGATGTCTTAGCAAGAGAAAATATCTTGAATATAGTCAAATGTCTCTAATGTTTCCAATTATAAGATAAATAAACCAAATCTAAGATTATTAAAACTACTACTAGACATTTTTACTAATTTCAAGCTTTAAATTTTCTTATTGCAGATAATTTGATTCTTTCGAAAATAAATGCTTAAAGTTAGTTTAATTATTTGCCAATAGAACAAGACTATTTCAAGCTTGCAGTTATGTCTAAAAATGTCTAGAAATAGTTTCAATAATCTTATATTTGGTTTATTGTACTGTTACAACAGGAACTACTAGATAGATTTGACTATATTTAAGATACTTTCACTAAGATTTATTTTTTTTTTTTTGCAGTGTAGTGTGGTGTTCTTAGTGGAATGTTAGTGTAATTAAAAAGCATCCCAAATGCTAGAACACATAAAATCTGTTTTTATCAAGCCAGTTGATAGATATTTCATATACTTGCAAAAAATGGTTCCTAAAGTGTTCATTGGATGGTTAATTTTTTTTTTTTTTGCTTCCTAATGGAGTTGTACTGTTCTTTTCTTTGAGAACGAAACCCTTTGCTGTTTTACATAGAACCTGAGCAGGACAAGTCAAGGAAATCTTCAGGGTTCTTGATTTTTAATTATTTTTTAATGTGTATTATAGTTTTCATAGGGTGTGTTCAAGTGTTCAATTGCCCAAAGGAGTTTTCCACCACTGGAAAGTCTTCAAGATTGAGATTTATTGGATTATCAGTAACGTGTAAAGATGTGTTTTTTTGTCTTCTTAACATTAAAAGAGAGGAAAAAAGACTATTTATAGCTGCTATAACTTAAGTGATAATAGGAATTTGTTTTGCTGATGTTCCATGACATTGAACATAACTTTAAACTGATAAAGCCTATGTTATTTCATTCTGTAATTAATAAATTACTGTAAATGCTGCCAAATTGCTATGGCATAAGATGAATAAAACACTTCAGGTTGTGAGATGGGAAATAAACAGTAACTCTGCTTTGCCATCCTGTCATTGATTATTTTCTTACAACAGCATACCCCCAAGTGTTTTATTATGTAGTATTTGGCAAGAGGGTTCTACTGTTTACAGTAGACCAGACTGCAATGTAACTTCTCGTTATTTTATTTTTTAGTATATTCAGCATTATGTAGTGTATCAGAACAGTGAATAAGAAGTTATTTTGTTAGGTTCCAGAAATTTCATAATTTTAATAAATTTGTGAGGGAAGGTGTATGGCAGCAGTGTCAGTAAAGTGACGGCTACACACCATGGACACTTCTGAATTTGGAAATTATTACCTTATCAAACAGCATAATTCCATTTCTGCCTTTCAGCAGCATCCATTATAAATGCATGTAAGCTATGGATATTTTTGCTTATTATTTGAAACAAAGCAAAATGAGCAAAAGTGCTACACTACACAAAACAATTAAAATTTATTCATAAATTTATTCCTGTCCACTGTTGGTCATGGACATACAGAAGAGCAGCTAGAGCAGTTTATGCTTTATGTTTAAATCCATTCAGAGAAAACTAAACAAATCCGGATCTTGAAGAATTTCCCGTTTCCTCTCCTTGTGGTCAATGCAGTCATAACACAACTATTAGTGTGTGATGAGGCCGGCAATCTGGCTCTGAAACACACACAGAGGAATTAGAGTATAATCCCTGCATTTGTTTGACCTCTTAAGGTCACCGCCACATCCGGCTCCTCAGACTAATGATGCAATGGCTGACTCTCTCCCTCCCTCTCTCTCTCTCTCTTATAACCACTTGTAAAAAGACAGAATAAAACACCAATGTATTAATATATTAACTATAAGGACAGGGCTTTGTGGTGGATTTACCTTAATAACACTGCCTGTTGCCAAGCCTGATGGGACCAACATGGATTGATTGTCATTAATGACGGTTATTGATCCTCCTGTACAGTGGAGTGAATCTGTACTGTACACACACACTGTACAGAGTGTGTGCATGTGTGTTGGTGGAGGATTGTCCTATGGGAGTCCTCTTATCCGCTCTCATGTCTTCTTTGGCTCCTTCGTGTGTGCTTTTAGAACAAACTCTTGGATTACAGCTGATTTATATGCAAACAGCTCTCTCGCTTTGCCCTCCTGTTTCACACACAACAGCTGTTGCTATGCAAAAAAAAAAAGAAAAAAAAAAAAAGAAATTAATTGTACGCTAAACTTGTAGGAAACTCACAGCATCTTGAATTGTTATGCTGACCTTAGTGATAGGATCAGGAACATTTCTGTGAATGTTAAATACTATATTAAATTTCCTCGTTTTCTTTCTTTTCCCTTCTTTCTATTTCTCCTGTGTGTGTATGTGTGTGGGTGTGTGTGTGTGTGTTTGTCATTCCAGGCACAGTGTGTGTTTCTCTGTAAATCTGTCTGTCTCAGCAGTCATCCAAGCAATAATAAACACACACACACACACACACACACACACACACACAGTGACCGTAAGCTACCATGCTCTGCATTCGTTTTCTTCCCTCCACTAACAGAAGTTGTGCAAAGTCATGAAACCTTTTTTCGCTATTGTGCACTATTTAGAAATACGACTCTGTTTTTGTACTTTTGTGGTATCTTCGTGTCTCCTAGTTTTATACTCCGTCCTATACACTAGATTTTATGCCTAATTAGTGTCACAAATGCTATTTGTTTTTTTTTTGGCAACTTTCAAAAGCACTTTAAAACATATACTGTATATAAGCATTTCATTACATTATATATTGATTGAAGCAATATGGCACAAGCAAGAGTGCGATTATACTGAATATGGGCACGGCTGCGATTCAGCTGTAGGCAGAAGATGAGTGCTGCAGGTAATCACAGAGGTGCTGATATTCAGCATAACAGCACCATTGTGCATGTGACATTGCTTTCATGCAACAGTTTTATAAATAAGGAATTAATATTGAGTAACTGACATTTCAGACACAATATGACCAAATAATTTGTTTATTTTTGCTCCACTAATGGAAATAGACCCCAAAGAAGCCACATTCACTGACAGCTCATCAGTTAGCTCATCAGCTAGCTAACTCACATTGATTTGTACATTCCTGGTGAAACTGGCTTCCCTTCTTCCTTTTCATCTTTTTAATCTTCATAAAACAATGTCCGCTGATGATGTTTCTAACTAATTTTACATGACAAACACAGACAAGAGGAGTGACATGAAAGATCCCAGTGCAGTTATACTAAATTTAACCACTCAATACAATTTTTATTTATTACAGAATGACATGTGGTACGTTATATCCATTTATAGTTACATTTAATGTTGTAGAATGTCCATGAAGCAAGCAAGTCCCTGTTATCACTTACGTTACCGCAGCTATAAACAGTCATTCTCTCTTTAGCATAACTGTAACTAGCTATGAGGACACCAAGGTCTGGACTTCAGTCGTTTCAGACCTCAGAAGTCTAAAAAGAAATTAGACCTTAGCAATTTGTGTAGTACAAATTCAGCATTTCTGCAAAATTTTGATCCTGCTCAATAGTCTCTCTTTTTTCTCCTAGAATATTATAAGACAAAAAATGCAGCTTGTCATGATAGTGAGAAACCGCAAAGTGCAAAGTCTTCTGTCCTGAAGACTTTCCTGTATTGGAAGACACGCTGACTGTTACAAAGCACTGACACTGGAGACTCCTTCCAAAAAAGAAATATCTCAGTGAGCTTCACCGTATCACCAATTATATATTATGTATGGAAAATACTGAAGTATAGTGTCAAAGAACAATTACTCAGGTATTACTTTGGGGTATTTATGCTTGTGTGTTAATAAAAAAAAATCGAATACTTGTATTTTTATTTAACTACATTTCCAAGGAAAAAACTTTTTACACCTTATATTTTTATTTAAACCTTCAAAGTACTTGTTACAAAACTCAAAGGTCTTTTTTTCTCTCATCCAGCCAAGGACTGTACGATGTATCCGTGGTGTTTAAAGAGGGGTCTGGCAACCAGGGGTCTGTGAAGCACAGACAGGGAGTTTGTAATTTTTTAAGCATTTTTTTTTTTTACATGAAATGACAATCCAACATTATTAAAGTTATTATATTTACTATTTATTATTATTGATTCTTATAGTTATTAGCCTGTTTTAGCCTGTTTTCCAGGTCACTTGAATGGAATGGGTTTAATCCAAACCTCAATAACTCAAAAAAATGTACATTTATAAATTCAACTCAATTAAATTTTATTTGTATAGAGCTTTTAACAATGGACATTGTCACAAAGCAGCTTTACAGAAATATATAAATTTCAAATATATATTTTTTTACAATTATCAATTGAAAATAATGTCAAGATGTACCTAGTGTGCTCTGTCGTTGGAAAGTTCAAGTAGCTGTAAAGTAGCTGTATGATTTATTCATACATGGATCAACGATTTATATTGAGTTCACTGTCAAGTTTGAAAGATTATTTTGTGGACTCTATACGCTATCAAGCAAAATATCTCACAGCCTTACATGTCACCAAATCATACCCTCTCAGTCCTACACGTGAAAGTATCCTGCGTCCTGATTGGCTGGGATGTGGTGGCGTGTCTGACAGTATGCGTAGATTTGGGGCAGTGCTTGTTTCCATTACGAGTCTGTAGCTCGTGATTGGCCTTTCCCTTCTCAGTAGTGTTGGCAGACCAGTGATTGATTGACAGCTCTGTGGGTTGCAGGGGCTATGTGGGTGGCCATGTTGATTCTGTTCTGTCAGATGTAAACACTACTCGTTAACCAAGCAGATCACACACACACACACACACACACACACACAACTTCTGACATAGTGTGTGCACACAAATATCAGTAATATCAGTATAACATACACACAAACTGACATCCCTTAATGTGAGTGCCATTTGTGAAAAATTTTGGCTCGTATTAGGAATGTGTGTGTGTGTGTGTGTGTGTGAGGCTGCGGCTCGTTGATGTAGCTGTCATGGGAGAGTGGTCTTTAGTCCTGCAACCTTCCGGATGGACCCAGGGGGTGTTGAGCTCTTCGCAAAAAGCTAAATAAACCGAGATTTCCTCACCTACCAGACAGAGAGTAAAGAATTTGGCCAGCTTTGGCACAAAACTGTCATTTGTTAAAACTATTTCTGCACTGAAATGTCATTTTAAAATACAGAACATATCCTGGAAAGCATGCACAATTTTTTATAGTTCTATGACATACACAAATATTAGTGAAGTGGAAGAATTTGACTTTTTGTTAAGTTGAGGATAAAAGACAGTGAATGGAATAGATTCATTAGAGCTGCAGAGTTCTATTAGTTCAGCTGCTGTGCTCAGTGTGTGTTAGTTTGTGTGTGTGTACATATGTGTAATGTGTGGGAGTGTGTATGTGTGTGAGCAGCTAAGGGGCATGAGTGACCTTGAGTAAGCTTTAATCTTCCTTCCTGTACGTGTGTGTATACTATATATATATATATATATATATATATATATATATATATATATATATATATATATATATATATATATATACATATATTCACACACACACACACACGGGCTAGGTTTACGTGCACATCAATATTCCGATATTAATTGGAATTTGGCAATGATCTAATTAGTATTGAGTCACGTAAACGCCGCAATCCGATTGCCTGATTCAGATTAAGACAATATTCTGATTCCCCAAATTGTGTTTCCCACCCCTGGAATTAATATATTTTTAATTGGACATTTGTTGCATGTAAACACCTTATTCAGAAGGTCCACTGAAAGGAGATACATGCACATGCTCAGGCTACAAGGAATTGTGGGTGCTTACAGATGCTTAGCTGTAGGCTCAGTATTGAGGACTGGCACCTCAGGCATACTTTCAACCATGTTTACAGGAATATTCCGATGCCTGTATGCATATAAACATCGTATTCGGAATACGGCTGCAACCGAATATAGACCTCAAACGGAATTTGATGTGCATGTAAACATAGCCAGTAACACACTTTTTTACTAACTCAATAAAGCAATAACATAAACTTCTAAGATAAAACTTATATTAAACGTTTGGGTGACCATATTTTCCACAGGCTTCTCCACATCTGGGAATGCATACAGCGAAGGTTGAATAAAATGAGACATGTCTTATAGTCTTATAGATGTGTCTAAAACATGTCTTATTTGCATTCACTTTGCATATGTTTTTATTAATGTGCAGTATTATCACATGCTGTCATTCCACTCTGACTTCTCTGTTGTTATGAGCTGAGCAAAATAGGCATTCAGAATAACGGTACACTATATAATTTATTTTTTCATACAATTTTAATTTCACAATCAAATATTATTATTATTTTTTAAAATTTCAATATAAAAAACATATACATCCATGAACATATAAATGTTTTTTATTCTTTAATGTAGGGCCTCTCTAATAATGAGGTATTAATCTCAGAAGTGTGTTGGTTAAAAAAATTGGGTAAATCACTCCAGAGTACATTTCAGCATTAGTGATTGAAATCTGTAAGCCTTTCAGCTTTAATTTTAGATTGAAAAGTTATTGAGGTAAGATGCTAGATTCGTTGACTGCTTTGACTTTGGCTGTTCGTTTGGCTCTGGTGGTTTGCAGAGAGATTTCACACGGTGCATGTGACAGCTCAATCGCTCATTATGATCGTGTGGATAATTTTAGTAGTGTTAAATCCCAGCTGGTCAAATGCTCACACACCGACACATGCTCATGTCGAAACACGGACTGTGAACTGCTGCTCTAGTAATATGAGTCATATAGCAAATGTGAACACTTGATGAACAAACAGGTGCATGCACCCACACACACACACACACATTTCATCTGACAGCACTGCACGGCTTAAAGTTTTCTCTATTACTGTCACCTGATCCAACTGCCATGGTAA
The DNA here is from genome assembly GCF_027358585.1 of Pangasianodon hypophthalmus. NCBI lineage: Eukaryota > Metazoa > Chordata > Actinopteri > Siluriformes > Pangasiidae > Pangasianodon > Pangasianodon hypophthalmus. The sequence continues at coordinate 5,385,603 of NC_069725.1, forward strand.
TTAGCTGATAAATTAACCAGCAGTGGAGACATTTCGAGCTGTGCAAGACAGTTAATCACCAGGACTGGAGTCTTAGAGGATACCAAACCATGTTAAAGAACTAACCCTAACCCTGAGCATCACCTCTTGTCATCTCATGTCTTCTATCGCAAAAATGACAACTAACATGCACTTACTGCTCATTCTCTGTTTGCATTGTGCCAAACTGTACTTAAAAAAAAAACAAAACAATATTACAGAAAAAAAATCTTGAATGAAAATGTACTCACTCTCTACCTTCTTCCTTGCACGCCACTCTACTAAATAAAATGTTAAAATACTAAGCCGTTGTCCTTCTGCACTCATAGAAAAAGGTTAAAGCTTGAACACTTGGCCCACTGGGAATGCTTAAAGGTGCTACGTAAAAACCCTACGACAAAAGGTTCCAGAAAGCAAACTATCCTAAGAAACAACCAGGAGCTTTTTTTTTCTAACAGAATATAATAGTGTAGTGTTTTGATAAACTTGATGATTCATTCATCTTCAGTAAGCACATTATCCTGGTCAGGGTCATGTTAGAGCTGAACTCTTTCCTGGGAAAACTGGGTGTGAGGAGGGAATACACGCTGGATGGCATCATACAGACACATATTCACACACTTATTCACAGCTAGGGACATTTTAGCAAAGCCGATCCACCTATAGGCTTGTTTTTGGGCGCTGGGAGGAAACCAAAGAACCCTGTGGAAACCCGCATGGACATGGGAGAACATGCGAAACTCCACACAGACAGTAAGCCAAGTTCAGGATCGAACCGGAGATCGTGGAACTGTGAAGCAGCAACTCTACCTGCTGCTGTCCTGGACCTGATCTATTAAAAAAATGGTCCAGATTTGAATAAATCAATGTGATTTGATTGGATTCATGTAACCTTTAGCATTAAGCTTAATTTTCATAACTTTTTTTTAATATATAAACTGATTCTTGCTAGTTGTGCGAGACCGTGTTACTTTTGTTGACTATTGAGTGAGACACTATGAACCAAGCAGATTAGCCCAGCTAGGATTTTCACACTCCTGTCAATGTGTTTTTAATGCTCTTCTTAAATTTTAAAATCTCTGCTCAATGGTTAAGGCTCTGGGTTACTGATCAGAAGGTTTGGGGTTCAAGCCCCAGTACTGCTAAGCTGCCACTGCTGGGCCCTTGAGCAAGGCCCTTAACCCTTTCTGTTCCAGGGGTGCTGTATCATGGCTGAGCCTGTGCTCTGACCTCAGCTTCCTAACAAGCTGGGATACGTGAAGAAAAGAGTTTCACTCTGCTGTAATGTATATGTGTCAAGTAAAAGCTTCTTCTTTATCTTCTCCTAAACTAATTTGCTAGGCTGAACATTAAATCCAAAAAGTCTCTAGTTGACTAGCACCAACACATGGGACACATGACCAAAATTATGGCCACATCCACCTTCTACAACTTTCTCTCTTGTGTTATGTTTCCATCCTTTTTTTTTGGTTCGTCCCTCACTTCCACTGTCGTCCCTCTCTCTGCTCTCCCTCTCTGACGTCTGCTCTCCCTCTCTCAGCTGACATAGTGATCATGGCTGGGGTTTCATCAGCTCTTTGCGCTTCTCACTTCTGCTGAGATTGATGTTGTGCTGGGCTATAAATGACAGCGCTAAGTCTGGCCATAGCATGGAAGGTGTGTGTGTGTGTGGTGGGAGGTTCACCCGTCCTCTACATTCTGCTGCTAATGGGACCAGTGGGGTGTGTGTGTGTGTGAGAGAGAGAGAGAGAGAGACAGGGGAGTGAAGGCATGAGGGGGTGAAAAAGGGTGTCACTATTTATGCTGCGTGCGAAAGACAAATTGCCCTTACTGTCACCTCCCTTTTCCTTCTCTACCTCCCGCCGGCTGTGTGGAAGTTCTGCTGAGTTCTCCTGAAAGCTAAACTAATGACCACACCGATTAAAACCAGCTCGATTCTGAAGTACACATTATGCTGGATAAAACATGTAATACTATTATTATATTACATGACAGAGTAATGTAATACTAAATAGTGTGTGTGTGTGTGTGTGTGTGTGTGTGTGTCTGTGTGTGTGTGTGTGTGGGTGTGTGAATAAGAGTCTAGACAGTTGGAATGGGCTGACCTGGCTTTTACTTTGATTTGTTATCCAGTTTTAATATAAGATCGTTTAGCATGCTGGCAATCATCAGACAGGACGTTTATAGAAAGTATCGCTTTCAGCAGGACACACACATTCGTGTATACAGATGGGCTTTGGGATTGCTTTATCATAATTTGTTTTTTTTTTTAGTTTTTGTTAAACTATTTATTTATTTATTTAAGTTATGTTTAAACTTATTCAACTCTTTCTTGGGCTTTTGGCCTTCTGCAACCTTATCAGTTGCATCCAGGCTGAAAAAACAGATCTATTCTATATATTATATATATATATATATATATATATATATGTATATATATATATATATATATTTTAAACTGGAGCACTGTTGCATTCTGATTAGTCAGAAGGTGATTAGCAGCTTGGACAGCTGAAAGCTTCATATTAATGCTCTCGTTCTAACATGTTATCACTTCCATAGTAACAACTCATTCACATGAACTTGTATGACAGATTAAAAAAATGTTGATATTGTGAAGTTTTTTTTGTGAAGAGATGTTTATTTAGCATTTTTGGAAGGAGTCTCCAGTTTCAGTGTAACAGTCAGAGGTAAAACTGTAACTTTAGGTTTTCCAACAGGGAAAGTCTTCAGGACGGAGGAGTTTATGCTTTTTCCAGTTTCTCAGTAACATGACAAGCTGCATTTTTTTTTATTTTTATTAATTTCAAGAAAGATGAGAGTGAAGTGAGGGAGCAACTGTTTCTAACTATTACAGCAATGAGAACAGGAACTAACCTGTACATTTAATGTTGCAGGTATAATAAATAAAATTAATAAATAAAAATTGAATGTAAATCATGTTCCAGTAGTTGTTGTCTCAAGCATAGAAAATTTTGGACCATGATGACCCATAAAAAACTGCTTTTTGATTGATTATTACTTATTGGTAAATAAAGACAATGAACATAAATGTAATTAATGTATGTATTTAAATATGTAATTGATCAAAGCCAATTGATGCTGTATAATTCAACTGAAGCTTTTAGTTGTCTATCGATCAAAATTGCAACCAATAATAAAACTTATATTTCCACTAAGTTTTCCTAAATAATTTCTGTCCTGGGGATATCCAGAGTATATAATTCATTCTCTAAAGTAGCTGGGAGATTTTTCAGCCAGAGACAGATTAAACCTCAAATAGGAGACATGTCTGGGAAAAAAGGACATCTGTGTCTTGAAGTTGTAACTCAGTATTTATTAGACAGGAAGAGAAAAATAGAAATGGAGAAAAGTCTGAGTGAGAACAGGAGAGAAATGGAGGAGGGTGGAGTTGGGATCCTCTGTCCTGTCTGTGTTTTTCGTTGTTGTTTGTTTACATGGTGGTGTTAGCAGAACGCCGGTTTGTAAAGCCAGCCCACAGACCAGCATTCAGGATGACCAGATCTGCAAACAGCTCCATTAATCACTGCAGTGGAAGGGTTTGATGACAAAGATTAAAAGAGTGTAAGAGACACCAGTGAGCCTCAGATTACTGCAACTGTCATCAAATACCCGCCAGGACATCCACCCTGAGCTCTCCCGCCTCACTTACACCCCAACACAGCTGACACACCTCGCTCTGTGCAGCACAGGTGCTTTGCCTGGACACACACACACACACACACACACTCTCTGTCCACTTGTCCTCTCACACTGCTGTGAATTATTTTCCTGTCAGTTTTTTCTCTGAGTGACCAGCTCTGCTTCACATGGCCTCATTGCACTCTCTTACTAAAGCTTCCTTATGCAGTTAAGCTTCCATCCAATATAATATTTATTAACCTCCTTGCTGGACATTTAGCTTCTCACAAACCTATTCCCAAATCATAAGTTTATATAAATGCCATCACTCTAATATGTTATCATTGATATGGTGATGTTTGCAAGTACCCCTCTCTGCAGAACATACTGTCCATGGGGCGGAGTCGGATCAGATCCAGATCCTCCTATCTGGGAGGAGTCAAAGGGGTAGATGCAACTCGGTGTGTTTCAGGCTGGATAAGTGTGTTTAATGCGTTGTTTCATGTTCTACAGTTTTGTGTGGGTTAGGAGTTAGGGTGAAGAGTTAGGCTTATAGGAGGAGTTGGATCAGATCCAGCTCCACCCCCTGGACGTTTGCTTCTGCAGCGAGGACTATCTCTAAGTTTGGCCTCATTAGACTCTCCTACAAAGGCTTATGCAGAATGTTAGGTCAGTGTCAGCTCTGTAACACTGCAATATTTGGTTACTGGAGCAACAGAAAATCAAAGGAAAGTTTACTTCTTCATTTTCAAATTTTCAGCCATCTTCTGGATCATGCCAGATCATTTCTAAACTTTAAAAAGTTATGTTTCATTAAAGGTACAGTTTATAATGTTTTGAAGTCTTTCTAGAATTTTCTTCATTTCAGGGTTCACCTCCAGCCAGAAGAGAACGGCTCAGTTAGTTTTTTTTCTTTAAGGAGGTGGGTGTCAGTTAGGGATCTTGTGGGGATTAAGGCTTGTCTGTGTTTTCATTGCTACTGAAATTCACCTTTCAGGCAGAGGGCTGGAAAAAAAAATGACAAAACCCTCCTTTAAAATATAGTGCAATGTATTTTTAGCAATGACCATGGTGTAAGGCTCTCAGAACTTCAAACATAAAATTGCCTAAACATAACATAAAATTTTCTACTAATCAGCCTAAATTGAATTGACCTAGTTTTCTAGTTTCCTTCCTTTAATGGCCAGTGTCCTGTAGTGTAGGGCAAACGTCAGCACTAAATACTGCACCACATGTGTTTGAGCTGTAGGACTTTCAGCACCTCAGTGTGCTTAGTGGAGAATGCTAAGCATTCAGCTCTGCCAAACGCCGATCAACTGGCCAGTAGTCCACCAACTGCCTGTTACGTCACATAGGACGTAATATTATATATTATTACATTTTTCTGTTTCTCGACCACCTTGCATCTAAAGGATGTCCATCTGAAACATCTTGTTTCTATAAGAACTGTGTATTATTTCAAAATTTAAGAAGAGAAATGGAATTAAGAGAAAAAGTAACACTGTTGTACTAGTAATACTGGTTAAATATTGTGGCCTGTATATACTGAATGCAATGAAGAACTATATTTCTTAAGTAAAACACCTTTATGATAGTAGGAGTGGAATAATGTCATAAGATTTATGCATATTAATAAGTTGCTGTTAAATGTACAGCATTTGGACACAAAGAAGACAAACATACCTACTCACACAAACACAAATATATATATATGTATATATATATATATATATATATATATATATATATATATATATATATATGCAAAAGTCTTAGGCACCCCATTTTTAGTACAATATTTGTAATAAGTTTTTATGACTTCTACAATATCGAGTCAGTACAAAAACATTTTAGATTCCCAAACATTAGTTTTCCAGCAAAAATGAAATGTTACAGAAAAATATTTGAATGTCAGCAAAGAAAGCAGCGTATTACATAAGAGACACTTTTCAGACAAAAAAAACATAATGAAGGCTGCTGGGTTTTGCTGCAAAAATAAGAAGCGAGTGTGACAGTCAAAGTCTCCAGAAGAACTGTGGCTGCTTCTGCAAGATGCTCAGTAACACTTACAGCTCATTTCTTTATAAAACTGCACACATTTTACCTGAGACTACTAAAACTTTTTTTTAAGCAAAAGGTTGTCTACACTAAATACTGACTTTGTTTCATTTATTACTGTTTACTGCTCTTTACAGTATTTTTTTTTAAATGTAAAAACATTTCATTTCATTCTTTTTGAAGGCATCTTTGCTCTACAGCATTTCTTTGCATGTGCCTAAGACTTTTGCACAGTTCAATTATTCATTTATTCATTTATTTATTCCTTCAAGCTGTACATCATCCACATTTCTAAAGAAAAAATAAATAAAACATAAACTCAAATCGTCAATGAGAAAACCCTTTCAGTAAATAGCTTTCCACAATTTGCTTTCCACAAAATGCATGAAATTACTCCATCACTTCTGCACAGCCAGTGTGCAGGACTTTATGCTCAGTCATGAGTGACTACACCGCAACATGTAACTACAGGAAGTGTGAAGCAGAAAACACAGGCTCTACTGTAATACGTTTGTATTAGTCATATGTTAAAGAAGGAGGAAGCAGACGAGCTGCCGGCGTGGACTTGAACCATGCTCTTTGAGGTTATTTGTGGCCAAATTGTGGATCATTTGCATTATGTAACACACCAGCGGACACACAGATGAATATATCTGAATAAGCATGACTATATGATGTGGCTTGTAGTTTACTCTGATGTTAATACGGTATGATTGATAGAGTACTGCAGTATATTAATATGAATTATTTATTATGAACTGATTTGAACTTTTGTGCATAAAGGCTGGTTTTTGGCAATACAACAAAAACACATTCAGGATGATCTACAGATGAAGGAAAGACATCTAGCTACTGTACATAGGGATGAGTTTGTGTATATAGGCTAGTTTGTGTGTGTGAGGTGGACTGTATGAAAGAAGGAGATTGAAAAGAATGATGTTTGGATTGCAGAATTGCAGAAGGTCTTATAAAATAGATGGAATAGATGGTATAGGAATGGGGAGGTGGCATGATGTGTAGAAGAATTACTGTTAGCACCACATAGTTGATTATTTTCCGAAAACAGCTCGGTCCCTAGTGTTTTATTCCGCTTATACCTCAGTAATTTGTGTTTGATTACAATTTTTTACAACTTTATTATAACCTATGTTATAACAGCTCTAAGCAGTTGTTCCTTCACCTCTATTTTTTTCTCTCTCTCTTGAATAAGACAAATGTTGTAGCTTGCGAATTGCATGTTACCAAGAAACCAGTAGATTTTCTTGTGCCAGTAAACCTACTGACTATTACAAAGCACTGACACTGGAGACTCCTTCCAGAAATGTTAAATAAACATCTCCTAAGAGAAAAAATATCAATGATTACATGTTTTTAAAATCTCATTATGTGGAGTGTGGAGAACTTACAAGTTCCTTAGTAAGTTGTTAATATAGAAATAATAGCATTATAACGAGCATAATAATATAAACCTCACAGCCAGAACTATTGTAGAAAATTAATCAACACCTTTTGACCAATCAGAATTCAGCATTCAGTGCTGTAGTGTAATTATTGATATGCCTTCTATGATCATGTTTCTCTCACACACACAAACACACACACACACACACACACACACACACACTATCAGCTCTCCAGTGCACCTGCTAGCCTTAAAGTGTTAATGTACTCAAATGTACTGATAATGAGCCAGACATTGAGCTGTTATGTGCGTGTGTGTATGTGTGTGTGTGTGGTCAGGCTGTCACCTGTTATTCAGATTCAGCAAGCCAGTCATTCCTCTGTTCTAAAATAAAATACCCCCCAGCATGCTGTAACCCCACTCACCTTCAAGAAGCACCTCGGTGGCTGTCAGAAGTCAGACTCTTCCTCACACAGCACACTAACAAACAGGACTCATGTGCTTAGATACTGCATTATCATTTTCCACCAATTACACAGCCATTTTAATCTAACAACTAAATGCCTTGATAGTTCTATGACTTATTTCCTGTGTAATGTCTTTTTACACTCTCTCCAGTAATGTCTCGCACACACACCACAGAGGAACCATTTTGATGACTTGTGTAATTTCACACTAGTTTAAAGTTTTCACCCAATCAGTGGCACAATGGTGACAGGTTTATTAGGGCAGGAATTTTGAAGGGTGAAGTGCTCAATGGTGGACCAACATAGACAAAAAACAAAATATATAACATACAAAATATAAAATCATTCAATTATTCAATTGGAGAACCGATTACCATCATGCTAGTTGCAGATGTTCAATGTAGCATCGGTTGAGAGCTCATTACCACCATTCTTGTTGCAGATGTTCAATATAGATCTGTTGTTCCCTTAAAAGGGTTTTTTTAAAAAAAAATTTTTTTATGAAACCATTAATGAAACACACCATATGCTGAGCTTGATTATAATTATGGTCTTATACCACAGTGCTATTGACTTGTTTGGTTCTGATTGGTCAGAAGATGTTGATTAATTTTCTATAACAACAGTTTGGGCAATTAATGCTCTCTTTCTAATACATTAACAGTTTAATTGCAAACAAAATTTAGATATGGATTTGTATTGTAGATTGGCAAATTGCTGAGGTATAAGAGGAAAAAAATCACTTTGGGATGTGCCATTATAGGAAAATAATCAACGTCTCAATCAAAGTGCTTTTCATTGTGTCACATCACACATCACACCACCCTGTCGTTGCTTATTTTCCTACAAGAACATGCTCTCGAGTGTTTTCCTTACTTATTCTTCTATAAATCAATAATACTACCTAACCCCACCCTCCAAGATTGACAAGCAACATTAATATATATATAGCATCATAGCATCAATATATTGTATTTTGTCTATTCTGCTTCACTGTAGTGCTTGGCTTTATAATTTCTACTCATGTACTGTCAGAAAAATTCTTATATGTTCTTGTTACAAAAAACATGCATTCTAAACATTGATTTTGCATTATGGAATACTTGGACTTGTCGATGTCAGCTATGTTCTTCTTTCGGCACAGCGGATCATTGGTCAGCATATTTGATTTGGCACAGGTTTTATGCCGGATGCCCTTCCTGACGCAGCCCTCCCCAATTTTTATCTGGGCATGGGACCGACACTCGGAGTGCACTGTCTTGTGCAACGCCAGTGGCTGGGGTTGGCTCCCCGGCAGGAAATCGAACCCGGGCCACGGCGGTGAGAGCGCCTAAACACTAGTCCTCCAGGGAGCCTTGTGGATATCAGCTATATTACTTGATTTAGTGTTGGTGCGAGGCATTGCTGTACAACTTTCAGAAGTCTAACACTTAGAGGTACAGATACAGTTTTTGTAGGAGTTTGTGTTAAAAAAATTTAGTAATAGCTAATAAAGAGGAGAGCGTAATATTTCAGCTCATTGGAATGATATGGTTTGATGCTCAACAGTAGAAATTATGAATGAATTTGTTGTGTCTGCTTTATCTTTTGAGTTATTTAGAGTATTTAGAGTCAAAACATTAAGTCTTAATATCTTAAAATGTCAGTCTTGCCTGATAGACTCTTAATAATTCCAAGGCCCAGCTATATAAATAATGGATATGGAGTTATATTCCTTGAAAAGTCTGCTTTTTATATAGTTCAGCTAAAGCTGTAGTGGATGATGTGGTGCTATATCATTCATTCATCCATTCATTCACCTTCATTAAGCAATTTTTCCTGGTCAGGATTGCGGTGGATCTGGAGTGTATATCCTGGGAACATTGGGTGTGGGACAGGAATTCACTCTGGATGTATGGCACCATGCACACACACACACACACACATACCCATTCACACCTAGGGACAATTAGGCTAGCCAATCCATCTAATGGCATGTTTTAGGGACTTGGGAGGAAACTGGAGAACCCTGAGGAAACCCAAATAGGAAAGGTGAGAACATGAGAAACTCCACACAGATAATAACCTGAGCTCAGGATCAAACCACAAAGCTGTAAGATGGCAATGCTACACACTGATGATGCCATATCATGTAATTTAAAATTAAAGTAACTGAAATATGTGACAAAAACTTTTTAAGTTAAAGAGATATTTCCTTCCCTGACATCCTGTGAGTGTTTTACACATCTGTCATGACCTTGTCTGACAGTAATGGTAGATCTTACACACACACACACACACACACACACATACTCACACAGGTATATTTTGCATGTGGTCAGTTATATACATTGATTAACACTGAGAAACCTCATAGTCTTATTGTTTTGTACAATATGCATATATTTTATTTGGCTCAATAGGGTTTGTTTGTAATTCCCAGGCCAAAAATTTTCCAAAGTGTCAGATTTGGCCACTTAACAAACATCAAAGATAAAAAAAATGTTTGCTGTAAGTGCATGAGTGAACTTGTCCAACAATAACATTAATATCAATCTTTTCCTTATTTATATAGAATTGCTTTTAAAAAAACAGACATATTAAAGCTAATACAGTATGTCTGCTAGAGGAAAAAATAAACCGTTTTTGAATAACTGAAGCTTTAACTTTTCAGCTCCAGTTCACTGGTACTAAACGCTGACCCAGGATAAGCCAAGAAGCCTGACGGAGGTTGCCAGAGCATGCATTTGTAACTGTATGTGAGTTGAACAATGCCATGGCCTATATTTCTAAATCATGTCAGTAGAGAAGTGCAGATCAAATTTCCACATCGCAGCTTGGTAAATAACGGCCAAAGTTTTATTTTTTTGCTCACTGTTGCTTTACCTTTCCAATTTCAGTTTAAGCCCCATAAACTATGGTGCTAGCTGGAAGTCATTCAGGCCATAAGCAGTGGAGTCGCTAAATCTGGGCATCCGACTCTAAACCCCATACAGACTACTGCTGATTTCCTGCTTGCAAGCTCTGCTAATACCAAACAAGTACCAAGTACACTGGCAGCCAAAGCGCAAATCTTGGTTCCAGTGGGACTTCACATTTTATTTGTTTCCTAACTAAAAGCCCGGTTATGCTGTGACGCTGGCCACCTCCTCTTTCTGGTCTTGCAGGCTCCCAGCTGCTCAGTTGGTAAGAAGCTAATTCGGATTCTAGGTCAGCTCATACCAGGAGTCTCTCACGGAAACTCACTCAGATAAATAGGCACTGTTCGCTGTACTAACAGTATGGAGAAGTCAAATTTTGGCATCTAGTTCTGGGAGGGTTTGACTGTAAAGTGTGTGTGTGTGTGTGTGTGTGTGTGTGCAGTAAAGTGAGAGAGAGAAGTGCTCTCCAAATTTTTAAAGTACTTTGTAAGTCAGACGTGCTGTCCAGTCTTGCTCTGCCTGTGTTCAGCTCTGTCCTAGTTCACGGCAGAAATGTTTTTATCATGGATAGATGCCCACGCTTAAACCATTTAAAGTCCAACCCCATGGCCATCAGTGCATGAGCTTTTACTGTATGCAGAACCCAGTAGGAGATTTGACTTTTTTTTTTAAAACAAAGGCAACACTTAAAGTCTCACTGTAACCTCCAGATAACAATAATGCTAGAAATAAAACACTCTCCTCCTTTGGCTTTCTCGATCCATAAAATACTTCCTCAGTATTGCATGTTACATCATTCCTTACCTTTGTCAACAATCTCATAGTACTGTCCCATAAAGAGAGCTTTGAGAGACCTCCAGATTGTTTTGGCCACCTGTCTGTGTCCATGTCATGGTGGGGAGGTCAAAGTTCATAGTTCAGGCCATATGGGCAGTGACCTGAGAGGTGGAACTTGTCAGCCCTAATGTCCGTGAGTCAAAGAGAGATTGTTGACTCCCACTGAGCATGTGCAGACCATCCACAGGGGACAGAACTTGCCTGTCTGTCAAAGTACCGCTTGGGGATGAGCCCAGGACCGAGCTCTGTGTGGCAGCCATCTTTTCAGGACTAGCAGCCAATCGTGGTGAGGTGGAAAAGTTGTATCCATAAAGGCCATAGGGACTATGGAGACGAAAGCCGTTGTACGAGCTCTGTGCACTCTGATTGGTGGAGAAGGCATTGTGAGCCGGGCTGGGCATGAAATACTGGAGCTGGGGGGCATGACCAGGCATACCGGGGATCTGGATTGGAAGGCCAGTCTGTGTGCAGGAAAACGCCTCTCCGTCTGATCCGCCCACATAAGCAGGATTTCTGGTTGAGGAAAAGGCGTCGGCTGCAGGGCTGGCCAATCGGCTGTACGAGTCTGCAGTGAGGGGCGTGGGGAATCGGTGAAGAGGATGGCTGGTTCGACTGCAGGTTGAGTAGTCACACACAGGCCCCGCTCCTGTGGCCAGGTGAAATGCTGGGGAGGAGCATGATGATGTAGAAAGTAAGTGTGTGTGTGCCGAAGACCCAACAACTCCATGAGAGCCTGCTGCACCTGCAGGACACACACATACACAACATTACAACTCGTATTGGACAGTAATGATAAAAAGACACTGTAGAAGAATCAGTAGATATTTTTAAATATTTTTCTACATTTAAATTTGAGAGAACCGACAAAGACAAGTGATGTGTTCGCTCTGAATCGTGTCGCAAAACTGCTGAACCGTCTTGAGGTTTATACTTTTGGCAGTAAGTTCCCATGATCAAAAACTATTTACAAAGCTCATGGCCACACTAACCATGATTGCATCATTTTGAAATTTGCACCACCCAGTGCACCACTTTGGATCCACCATAAACAGAGCAGCTGTGGGTCACTCAAATCCACACAACAAGCAAATCCTTATAAAAACCTTTATTACAATCTTAACCACTAAAGCTCCAGGGATGCATCTGCACAACATACCGTTCCAATTATTTCCGTTATACATAGCTACTGAATAATTCAGAGCTGGTACAGAATAATACGCTTTAGAAAAACAGGGCCTGCTGCTAGAGAGCAACTCTCGACTGTTCACTATAAAACAGTCTATTTTGATATGGTTGATTCCTGGCAACCCATGATTCTTTGCAATAAGTGATGGGTTAGGATTATAAAAGAATAAAAGAATCCAGTAACTTTTACCTTTAAAAAAATCAAAACAGTGTTTCACTAGGCTTTTTTTTTTCATAAAAATGCAAGCACCATGATATGTACTGTCAATATTTTGAACACGTCTTGACCCATATTTCACCCAGCCCAAATTAGAACAACATATTTCCACTCAGCACAGAGAACACAAACAGACACCCCCACAATACACACACACACACACACACACAAATGTGTGGACACACACACACACACACACACATGCAAATGCACATACACATGGACATACACATACACATGCAGGTACATGTGGGTGCATTTTATATCTAAGTAAATCAAGTAAATCAAGTAAAATAATCATTAAATAATCATTTCTGTACCTTGCTTGGTCATTCCTGGTATATCCTCAAACGTCAGAGTTCTGAGTGAAGGCCTCCAGAAAGCATACGACTCCACCAGAGCCTCCAGACCCATCCTGCAAAGTTACAACTCTTAGACTGCTTTTGTACAGAGAGTAAGCTTTAATCCGGATTAAATACACAAATCTATTAATCCACATGCAGCAAACTTTAAACTTTATGTAAAAATAATTATGATATAATTTAAAACCTCTTTTAATCCAAAATCAGTAATTTAATAGGAACTAGTTTAAAGTTCTGAAATGCCAGCATATATTATACACTGCAAATACAAATGCAATTGCAATAAAGTGTTCTTAAAAGTAACATTGCTACTGTTTACTTTTTTTTTTTTTTTTTATGAATCTATGATCATCCTGGGTCAAGGTTTTAGCCAAAGGTTGACCTGTTAATTGCTGATTTGTAAGCCTTGTTTAAGCTTAATGAAACCACAGTGCTGTTGAATTCTCATTTCTGATTGGTCAGCAATTCTGACAATAGTGCCAGCTGTAATTCAAATATTATTTACATTAATGCTCTCTTTCTAATATGTTATCTTTCTATGGCAACAATTCATTCACATGGACTTGTATGGCCTACACTCAACATCATCTATGGCTAATAATGAACATATTTGTGTTGTTATTTAACAAAGAAAAATGTATAATTGTTGATTTGTTTAAGTTTTCCCATAAGGAGATGTTTATTTAGTGGGATAGATTGTTTTTCTTTTCCGGTTTCTCAGTAACATGACAAGTTGTGTGTTTTTTTTGTCTTATTAATTTCAAGAGTTTATAGCTGTCATAATGCAAGCGATAACAGGAACTTATTTCCCTGATGTTCCACAACATTTAACGTAATTACAAGTGCTTAAATTTACAACATATTGTTCATTAATAATAAATGGAAAATTGTAATAATTGGCAAATTACTGTTGTGTAAGACGAATAATACACTTTGCGAAGTGTTGTTATAGGAAAATAATCAACTTTGGTAACTCAGCTGCACACTGGGCCGTGTCACATCACCCTGTCGTTGAATATGTTCTTATAACAGTGTGCAACATAACTCAAATAAGAACAAAACCTAATAATTGATAAATTCATTATTAGCTCTCAACAGTGTTTAATGCAAGCCTTATTGGAGCACTTCACTTTTAAAATAGTAATGTGTTAAAATCAGTTATTCAAAAAGCCATAAAATGTGCAGATTCCAGCAAACTATACCGTTCGCCAAACCTAATGAAAATTAAAGAAGCAGATCTCTAGACCACTGCTCGAACAGTCGCTGGCTGCCATTACTGAGTGTCCAACCCTGGCAGCCATCTTAGTCCAGGCCCCTTTTCTTATCACCATGCTTTTGGCAGTACTTAGGTAATGAGGAACATAAAGTGTGTGTGTGTGTGTGTGTGTGTGTGTGTGTGTGTCAGCAGGTATTTCTGCATGGCTGTAATTATTTTCACACGGTAGGATCAGACACAGAGTGCAGGAAGCCACAGTTAAAGCTTTATGAGGAGAGAGAAAGAGATGGAGAGAGGCGAGGTAACGTCGGCTCTCAGCGCTCCTCGTTAGCATGGCCATTCCGCTGCCTCAGTGCCACTCAGGCGATAACTCGCACAAGATGTCTCGACTTGTTTCGACCCCGGGTTCTATGAGACGTGCCGCTCGAGCTACCCGACGGCTCAGTTTGTTTAGCAAGCTCCTTAACTTCTCCTATAATCCTGAAACGAGAGGTGAGAGCTGTCGTGGAGAGAGGGAGAGGAACGGATGGAGGGAGGAAGAGGAGAGGGGGGGTGCACGTGGTCTGGTGCTATTCAGCAGGGTGTTAAAAACGTTCTCGTTTAAAACTAATGAGCAGGGTAAAACCCCCCCGCTGAGACTCCATGCCAGCACCACAACCGCCTTATTACTGGGCAACCTCCATTTCCTGTTTACGCGTTTATTTATTTTCCTGCTTTTACGCAAGCACAGAGATTATTTTTATTGTCTCGTAGATTTTATTTTTTGCATTTAGGCCCGTTTTCTTTTTGGGAGAAATAACGGACTTTATTGTGACGCTGTTTTTATTTCTTGTTTTATATTTATTTTGTCTGGGCCTCGTCGGAATGTTGGTGATCTGTTCAGTTTGGCTTCAGAACGACTTTTTTCTCTTGCAAAAATAATTATCAGATAATCCTGTAATACAGCCTGCTGGTTCTCAAATAACTTCACACTGACGTCAGAGCGCAGAGAACACAAGCAACAAAGACTCCTTTTAAACCGTGTCTGTTAAAAAATATTCCAAAACTCTTTTTGTGGAATTGTTTCTCCCTGAAATGCAATAATTATTGTAATAATAATTTAATTACTATGTAATAATAATAATAATAATAATAATAATAATAATAATAATAATACAATGCATCATTTAATCTACTCAGAGCTGTTGACCATGTAGAGTTCTCTTTATAAAAGGTAGGAAGCCTGGAAGTGTCTTTACCTGTTTCGCCCTGAGTCTCTGAATCCTTTCGCAAATGGATTTCTGTCTATTTTCAGTCTTGTAATCTGAAAATACACACACACACACACACACACACATACAGAATCACTCAGACGTTTCTTCACTGACCCACAGCCTGTTATGCCGAGTCCTCTGACCCTCTGCAAGTGACCTGTGTCCCATAATGCAATGTGGGGGAGTTCTTTTATAAGTCATGTTTGCAAATGCTACAAAAGCTGTATGTGTGAGTGTGCTCACATTTGTGTGTGTGTGTGTGTGTGTGTGTGTGTGTGTGTGTGCATGTGTGTATGTGTGGAAAAGGACTGCTATTTTTGGACAGATGGATAACATTTTTTACCAAATCACTCAAAATTGATTGTGATCAGAAAATTATAACTTGCAAAATAAAATGCAGAATAGAACATGCAAATCTGTCTCAGCAATCTACATAAAATTTACCAAAAAAAAATCCAAAAAATACAAAGCAAGTTTTAGGCAACAGCTTAATTTACAAGCTCAAACCCACTAAGGCTACACAGGAAAAATGCACACACTTTCAAGTAAAGAAACCCATCCAACAGAAACCCATGCTAAACTGAATATGCTGAAAGCTACAAATGCACTACAAATCGAAATCTGATGTAACAAAAACCTCACTGGTGAAGAGAGGAAACTCCATAAGCAATGCTAAATAAATGCTTAAAATACCTTACTATTTATGGCTAGGTTGGTCTTTATGGGGTGTTTTATATTGTTTGTATTGCTGACAGATCCCAGACGTCTTTGATCTTCGGTCTCATGTAATAAAACTACTGCAATGGGAATTGAACTCGCTCTAAATGTTCACCATATACAAAACTAACAATGCCGTAATAAAGCATCCCAACAGGAGCCTCCTGTAAACGTGATCACGGCAGGAAATCAGGCTGAAGTTATAACGGGAAACACTGTTAATGAGTTTGGTGTTAGTTACCTGTTGGTTCTGGTAGGCCGTGACTGTGGTAAACACCGTTTCAGGAAAGGAGAAGGCCTTCACGCCGTCGCCGGTCGGCACGGCCTTAACGGGTGAGAGCTCGTCACCGCACTCTTTACGGATGACGTGGACACGCGGCTGGTACTTGTGCATGGAGTGTAGAATGATCTGGAAAACATTATCCCGCGCATCCGTGTTTAGAGTGGGGGAAACGGAGGAATTACCGAAGCAGTTTTCTACTTCAATAAAAACACACGTGCTCACATTTTCAAAGCCGGAGCAGGCCTTCAACCAGCTCGCCGCAGGAATGCTTTCAATTGAGTTTGTTTACAACCTTCCACATTACAACATGTTTAGGCCTTTAAAATAATTCAGCAAAACAAAATGCACACCGGGCGACAATCGCTAGCATGTGTCTTTAACAGGTATATAAAAAGAGTAGGCTGCTCTAATTATAACTTTTAACCTCATTAAAGATCAGAGTCAAAATGTTTCAAATAGGTATCGGTTTGTCTCTACAGCAAAAATAAAAGTAGGCCTTTTCCTAAGGCCTTTTCTATTTTCAGGTTCTGACTCAATTATTTACATCCAAGTAACACTGAACTGCTGCACTAACATTCAAAATGTAGATTATAAACAATCTGCTTACATGGCCCTGGTCGTCCAGCTCGTTATTGGTCAGTTTGAGTTTGTCGAAGCTGATGACCTGTCGCATCCACGTCTCACCAGACGCAGGAGAGTCCGGGTGGATGTACACACGCGGCGGTACGGGCGAATCCGCATTTCCTGCCACCATCCACTTGGAACTGTGGTACACGTATCTTTAAAACAGAAAAAAGCCCACGGCAGTTAGGCTCAATCCCGCGCAGAAAACAGACCTCCAGTCAGCATTTGAGGAGCTGTGTGCATTTGTTTCAGCTACATTTGTCGCCTGACCTTCAGATCCTAAAGGTTACACACCCAAAAGGGCAGTCAGTGTCATCACTGTCTTACTGAAGCGCCATTTGTACAGACCAGTAAAGTGTGTGTTTGTGATCTAAACAACTGATTGTGTTTGCATCATATTTCAGCATTAATATATTTATTAAGCTTTGTATTTGCAGGGCTAAAATTTGATAGAATAATAAATAAACAAGAATTTGTTTTAACCTGTAACGTTTATTGTCTACGGGTATGATGTCCATTGCGATGTAGTACTGCTGATGAGGGTCCAGTCCTGTAATTTTCACTCGCATTGCAGGGAACATTCGCCTGGAATAGAAAATTATTGTGATTCATAATGACTATACAGTTATGAATATATATTTGGCAAACATCAGATGAGATTTTTTTTTAAATAATATATTTTTCTTCTATATATTTGCCATTTTTTTGCTATTACAGAACAGGTTTTTTGTGCCTTTTTTTTTTTTTTTTTTTTTTAGAAAATGACAAGAAAAGCATTAAACACACTGACATCACTAAACCGACACGCCACATGCGACGTTTGGAGTTTTTACGTAACATCACATGCTGCACGCGCGTTTAGCTATCAGCTAGCTCACAGCTTTTAATGGTGTGCTCGTGAGATGCATGGACCCACCTGCCTGCTTTGGTGATGATCATTTCCGTGCCGATGTCGTGGAAGCGTTTCCACAGATCCGAGCCCTGCAGCTCCACGCGCGTCTCCTCCGCGGCTCGCGCGCTTGTCGGCGGCGGTGACGCGAGCAGCTGTGAGCTCCGTGACGCAGGGCGAGGACTGTCCGAGCCCACATCCTCACACTCCGCTAACACACACACACACAGGCTCCATTATTATTATTATTGTTATTATTATTATTATTTTTACTGGCTCAGATGTGCACGCGATCTTAATGTAAGATTATTTTTATGCGCCCACTTCTCTCCGCCACTAGTCTATAATAATATTAATAATAATAATAATAATAATAATAAAGACTTCATCATAATGTATCTGTCCTCTTTATGATTTGCAGTTTTGATTTTTTTTAACTTTATTTATTTATTTTATGGGCATTTTAATGTTTTAATAACAAATGTGTAGTCCTACTCCCTTGAGCTAGTCATTATTAGAGTACTGATGGTGTAAAGGATAGCAGGAAACAGACTAAAGGCTTCATTAAATTGCTATCTCGGAAATATAATGGTTATTAATCATCAGTTTTTGGTGGTTCACGTTGCACGAGCACTCCTGATACTGAAAGTACTGAAAAAAATGAGGACTCCTGACTATACTGCACTATTGTGCCATGCAGTTTAGTACAGCGTGCTTTTACAGGACTAAATCACATGCTCATGTAGGGTATGTGCTTCTGTTTTCTTTTTGGTCCAGTACTTTCCTTCTCTTTCTTTCTTTCTTTCTTTCCTGTTTTCTTTTCTTTTCTTTTTTCTTTTTGCTAATTTGAGACTGTGTGTATGTGGGTGAGCTCGTGCACATATGATCTCGTAATATCATCCATCTTAACGACTCCTGTAGTAACTGTACAGCAGTCTAATACACATCTTATATCTGTGCAATATAACAGTGCAAAGACTGCTTCAGTTCCTACGTCAACCCTTAATAATAATAATAATAATAATAATAATAATAATAATAATACATGTTTTATTGCTATGCTCTTATTATTATTATTATTATTATTATTATTATTATTATTATTATTATTCACATTTCCATGGTCATGCAAAGCACAGCGAACTCCAAATATGAAAAAAAAAAAAAAACATCACTAACTATTTGTAAAATACAGCACTGAGAATATTCTTTTTGCTCTGAAACTGGTTGATTTTCAGGTAATTTTTCTCTCTTTCTAGTGCATTTGGCTGTTTTTGTAAGTGTTGACAATTCCACACCCCATTAACAGCGAATAAACTTGCTAAAGTCATTCTCTTACACTGCTGTAACACTCAGGACACTTAGGAATTACAGCAGATAATGAATTGCTTCTTTTAATCTCAGAACCCTGATCACGCAGGCCTGGCGTCTAATGTGCGTCTCCAGAACCAGAGCTCTACCCTTCAGTAACTTTATTAATCTCCAGATAACTCGCATTTTACTCTTCTAACATAAAGAATATTATTCAAAGCGGTATACTCGTTTATCCTCCATGTGCCTCTGGTTCCTGTAATCTAACAGAAAAGTTCAAATGTCAAAGTTTTGCTGCAGGAACTTACGAGAAGCGTCACAGTCCGTGTCACAGTTCCGCCCGCCGCCGCACGCGCTCCCGGCCAGGCTCGCGACCTCGTTTACCTCCCCAAAACAGCTCTCGCTATCCTCATCGTCGAGTTTCCTTCGTTTCTCCGCGCCGATCAGCGCCTCCACAGAAAACGCGTGCGCCTTCAGGCTCATGGTGCACGGAGACCGCCGCTTCTCGGCCATGCTTTAAAAAAAAAAAAAAAAAAAAAGTAGCCAGAGCGCATCCACTTCTGCTGCGATCAATCCGAGTCGGTATTTATTCACCTTCAAGAACGGACATCAAACACAAGCACGAGCCAAATGAAGCGGAGACGTAGTTTTCAAAGCGCACACGTTTGATCTGTTTGTACGCGCGCGCGGACACCGAGAGGCAGCGAGCGACACCGGTTAAAGCGCCAATAACCAGGGCCTGAAAGGGGCCGGCCTGGCGCGTGCCAATCACCAGAGCTGGCGACCAATAGGAACGCAGAGCGCAGAGCGTCGCCCTCCTCCCCTCGCTGCGCGCGTGCCGCCCTTATGTGGTAAAATGAGCAGCCACGGGGTTGCCAGATTGGAGAGAATAATAAACTAAGCTGTTGTCGTGTGATGTATATGATGTTGTTTAGATTCAGAAAGTTTAACCCACATGTTAAACCTGAGTAACTACGTGCTGTGGTTTAAAGCGGATTAGGAAAGTTTAATCCTCTGTATGACTGGAGGAGACAATGCTGATCTGGCAACCCGTAGAGCTGAGTGCACCATCACTCCTCAGCACTGAGCTCGGTGCAGTCACGGCATTGTGATCATTTTCACATTGCGGCTGCACATGCTCCACATAGTTCCGCATCACCTCCCCCGCCTGCCCCTGCGAGCCAATCATATATTATAATTACCAAATCTACACCCAGATCAGCACGGGGCGCGCGGTTATTCCACACGGTCATAAGAGATGTCAAGCTAATACAGCATGACACAAGAAGATTGCAACTTCTCAGTAAAAACGTCCCCAAGTAGCAATAAATTTCTGTATCACAATAAACTGGATTTAACACTGAATTAAAGCATAAAAAAACAAAAACAAAAAGACGAACGGTTTTAGAATAAAATTCTGCATAGGATTATTGTCCAGTACGAACAATGCTATGATCAGTACTCATCAAGTAAAATAAAAGAATGTATAAAAAGGATAACACATGCAGATAATCAGGTCAGTATTTTTAATTGCACGCTGTGGCGCGCGGCTGAAACTCCTCAGCACTTCGAGAGGCGCAAATTAGCGCGCGGCCATTTGGAGAATTCGTGTCCGTTAGCACACGCGCATGTGAGCACACATGGAGCAAACCTATATATAAACACCGCGTCTCAGGTTTCTGAGGTTTCAACACCAACACACGTTAACCTAAGAGAAAAAAAAAATCAGTTGCATGGGATAACAATTTCCATCATCCTAGAAAAGTGGCGTGTGTATACGGTGTAAATTAAAGGCGCTATTTCCCTGCGCGTGCACTGAGCATTAGACATATTTCTCAACATGTCTCAGCTCTCGCAATCTCTCGAAACATGCATCGCCTCTGCTTATTACAGTGCACTAGATGAAATAGACAATAGACACTAGGCGGTTCATCAAAAAAAAAAAAAATAAATAAAATAAAATAAATAATAATAAAAGTATCCATATAGCCTACCTGCATGAATAAAGTCCAGACACACAAAACCCCTTGTTTTGACTTTCAGTGATTAAGTAAGTGTCAGTGTGCACACTGTGAGTGTTAATTCAACAGTAGGGATTTTGCTGTATGTGACATTTAAACAACAAACATCATCAACAACAACAACAACAACAAACACAACCTGAACCGTGAAAATTGCAACGCAAACCTACTGGTAAGAACTCTGAGCCTAGTGTTAATTCCTCACTGGTGTAACATGCAAGAAATTAACCAGTAAATCAAATTCTTCCCAGTGCAAACTCTGTGTGTCTGTCAGATGATCAGCCGCAGACTGAAGCCGTGTTCTGAGCTGGACGCAGATTTAAAGATGGCACCAAGAGACTCTGTTCACTTTCTCTCCAGAATGAATTCAGGAACATTAGCAGAGCTGAATGCAGATATATTTAAGACGGAGTGATAATCTAAAAAATTCTCTTCTTCTTTCTTAAATCACCCAGGATAATAGTTTTTAAAAATAACTGTTAGTATCACAAATTATTTTACACAATGGATCATATATATATATACATATATACATATATATATTTATATGTGTGTGTGTGTGTGTGTGTGTGTGTTACTATTACATAGTCTTTATTTTTTATTATATTCTATTATTCTATTATTATTCGAATGTGCATTTATTATTATTATTATTATTATTATTATCATCGTTATGCGCGTGCGGCAGTAAATGAGTCTGTCCGTCTTTTCTTCACAGTCTGATTTATTTAAACAGGAAGCGAGGCACTGAAGCACGAGCGCTTGCTTTAGTAAGGTGCAGATGTCAGTCAGATGGTGCAGTGAGAAAGTGAGTTTACCTTCCAAACCGCAGTGTGTGCAGCTCACTGCCTTACAGCCTTCACGCGCCTGGGAGATGCTTCCTTCTTCCTGATCATCTGCTGAAAACTCTAAATCCTGCATTAGGCAGAAACTAAGAACGGAAGGCCCAGTGCATGTGAGTGTGTTTGTGTGTATGTGTGTGTTCACTCTTTTAGCAACTTTCGGATAATAAGCCACCATTTCGATACTTCTGATATGACATTTCGCATTTAATTAAAATGTTTGTTTGTGTGTGTGTGTGTGTGTGCGCGCGCGCGCTTCAACGTGATATTTAACAGTAACACAGCGGTAACCTAATAGCGATAAAAAGTAAATAAATAAATCAAACAGACCTGAGAATTTTTCCGCCTTTGTGTATTTCCGTTTTATAAATGCTGGGATTTAGCTACTGAAATGGTGCTAAGAACAAACACAACAACTAATACAGCAGAAAACAAAAGCGTCTTAATTCAGTTTGTTATTGTTGACATTATTATTATTATTATTATTATTATTATTATTAGTAGTAGTAGTAGTAGTGCTGACAACAACAACAACTCCTATAATAATAATAATAATAATAATAATAATAATAATAATAAAAATAAAAACAACAATAAAAGCGTTTTAATTCAGTTTGTTATTGTTGATATTATTATCATCATCATCATCATCACTATTATTATTATTATTATTAGCTGTAGTAGTGCTGACAGCAACATAATTCTGACAAATAATAATAATAATAATAATAATAATAATAATAATAAAAACAACAATAAAAGCGTTTTAATTCAGTTTGTTATTGTTGATATTATTATTATCATCATCATCACTATTATTATTATTATTATTAGCTGTAGTAGTGCTGACAGCAACATAATTCTGACAAATAATAATAATAATAATAATAATAATAATAATAATAATAATAATGACAAATACAAACAAATTAAAATTGTTAAAGCACACACATAGAAATTAGTTTTTGATTTATTTTGTGTGTTTTTTTACATGGCGGTTGTTTAAACTGTTTAAAAGTTCGCCGCACGAAACACCACACTAAAGACTCACACTATAATGACAAACGGATAAAAAGAAAACGCTTGTCTGCTACTATTTAAAATAAAATACAGGAATTTAAATTCATAACACAGACATTTAAATGTGTAATATTTATAATATATACATTTAATAAGGCTTGCAAATGTTCCTACTGAATACTTCTAATATTTCTATCCAAACATTACAAATACAAACACACTGTTTATAAACAGTTAAAGAAAAAAAAAGCTAGGTTATATATTTTTAAATACTGTTTTTTAAAGGTTCTTTTAGGCTACACAAGTGTGTGAGATATGATTTCGGAGATTTTTTTGTTCAGACAGAGTGGAATTTGTTTTCTTGTTGGAATTTGTTTCCTTGTTGTCTTTTTTTCAGGATTGTGTATTGTGTAGCAGACAGTGTGCTCTGTGAATGAAGTGAAGTGAATGAAGTGAAGTGAAGTGAAGTGAAGGTTTCTGTGCTGCTCCTTCTGCGCTTGGCACAACAGCTGGCTGAACCTTTTCAGCTGGAGCAGCTCTCATGTGCTCCTCAGGATGAAGACATCCGTGTTGAATTAGGTCCTAGGAGGAAACTTTCAAAATAATGCGCATGTGCACATAGGTTGTTCTGTTGTTCTGTTCTTATTGTCTGACTTCCTGTGGAACAATGAGGGGAAATGTTAGTCTGAACAAGTTCACACTTTTCCCCTCACTATCAGATGGGAATAGTGTAAGAGTGTGTGCTGATGCTGGGGCTGTAGATGCGAGGCCTGGCCAGGTGTCTGTCTGTCTCTCTCTCTCTCTCTCTCTCTCTCTCTCTCTCGTGTCTGGGCACCACATTGTTAACGGTTATTTCGTGAGTGCTAATGGGCGCGTGGCACTCAGCCAACGGCTTTTATAGCGGAAGTGGCAGCGCGAGGAACGCCGGTATGTAGAAAAACCAAGAAAAAAATGCATCTGTGTGTCTGTGTGAAAGAGAGAGAGAGAGAGAGAGCGAGACAGACAGACAGAGAGAGAGAGAGAATAAGATATCCTTCTCTGATGTGTGTGTCTGAAGTGTATAAGACAGGAAAACACACACACACACACACACACACACACACACAGGTAGCCCAAATGTTTAAACGTCACTGGAAGCATCCTGACATGAAACTTTACGCGCGCGCGAAAATAGCCGTGATGCCATACACTGTACCCCCCCCCCCCCCCCCCCCCCCTCCAACACACACACACACACACACACACACACCCATACACACCTATACACACCTACACAGACACACACACCATTCGTACATCCAGTCTTCCCGTGAAATGTGAAATGCGCCTTATTTCTCTCTGTGCATTTACCGTATTTACGGTAGTCTTTCTGAGGATGCAGACCCAGCGTCCTGTAGCGGAGTCCTCACTGTGTAGATTAAATACAGTATTTCCGCACGTGAGGTTAGAGAGGGTAGAAACCCAGCGGGTGGGGGTGGGGTTTGGAGGGGTCAGAGGTCAGCCTCGGTGGAGTGTGAACACTGAAAATTATTAGCGCAAGAACTGTTCCTGTGACGGGACGTTCCGGGGAAAGCTGTCAGCCACAGGTGA
Source organism: Pangasianodon hypophthalmus (assembly GCF_027358585.1). Lineage (NCBI taxonomy): Eukaryota > Metazoa > Chordata > Actinopteri > Siluriformes > Pangasiidae > Pangasianodon > Pangasianodon hypophthalmus. The sequence goes on from NC_069725.1 coordinate 5,410,457, forward strand.
GGAAGTGTGTGTGGCCTGCAGTGCGACAGAAACTGGCTGGATAATAAATAATCCAAAGTTATATAGCTTCAGTTCAGATATTATCAATATTTAAAATGTTACTTTGAAAACCCCAAATTGTCCAGCTTGAGTTACACAAGTGATTTATAAAATGAATGAATATTAAAACTGCAAAAAAACTGTAGGTCCATGTAATCTGAGCTCCATCGCTCTTTGTGTGCACGTTATATGCAGCGGGTTTCTATTGCATTAACCTGCAAAAAATCATGTTATAAATCATAAATCATCATCAGATCGCATTATTATAGAAGATCGCATTATTATATAATTTTTAAAAACAGGCTTTAAAAATACAGATGCTTTTTTTTTGTAAACAGCAGGTATGGAGCAGGTTTCTATTTGCATTAACCTGCAAAAAAATAAAAAATAAAAAAATAAAAATCATATTAAAAATTATAAAGCATTATTAGATCGCATTATTATAGAAGGTCGCATTGTTATATATATTTTTTTAAAAATATAAAAATATAAAACATAAAATATAAATGCTTCATCTGAGCAGCAGCCATTTTTTTTTTTTTTGTATACAGCAGGTATGCAGCAGGTTTCTATTTGCATTAACCTGCAAAAAAACATGTTATAAATCATAAATCATTTTCAAATCGCAATATTATATGTTTTTTTTTTAAATCAGACTTTAAAAATATATGTAGCTACTACATCCGACCTGCCCCAACTTTCTGTCAATACAGAAGGTTCACTGCGTTCTGTACAAATAACTGTCTCTGACAAAAAGATATCATTATACCCCACTTTTTTTTAATAATAATAAAAAAATATATATAGAATATATTATATTATATTGTATTTTATATATATATATATATATATATATATATATATATATATATATATATATATATATATATATATATATATATATATATATAAAATACAGACAGTTAAAATATAAAATATAGCTAATTACCATTACTGTCTTTATGTTAATAAAGTAAATGCACAGGCAGCCAGGGTCTAATTGCATTAGCCTGACCAAAACAAAACAAAAACAAACAAAACAAAACAAACAAACTACAAAACAACAGCAACAAAAGAAAAACCCTGACTGTATCATGAACCATAATTTCATTATCATATCTGATATAGCTACTACACGTGAGCTGCCCCAATTTGTATTTCATGAAATACAAAATAAAATCAAACAATCAATCAAACAAACAAATAAATAAAAAAACAAACAGCCTTGGTTGTACCTTGTGATAAATCATAATCCCATCTGAATATCTTTTTTTTTTTAATCAGATTTTCTATAAGTATAAATATAGCTACTTCATTACAATTCAAAATAAGTCTTTATGCTGATAATGTTAATAATCATTAATAATATCAAATGTTAAAATGCTAATAAAGTATTACGTTTATTCAGGTTTCAACTGTTTTATGACTATGACATCATACTCTGTGCTTTTAAAACACAGCAATCCCAGTTATGATGATCTTTATTTGTAAAACTCATGAGTATTTGTTTAGAGACCTGCAGTGTTCAGTAAAGGGATTTCCTGTAGCCTGTATTGCTGTAACTCAGATGATAAAGCTGAGGATGAAAACAATGTCTGGAATCAGAAAATCGCTTCTTAAGGTTGTCTTTGCTTTGCATGGCGTGGATGTGTGAGGTGTTTATGTGAGCCATGTGCTCTTACAATGTGTGTGTGTGTGTGTGTGGGTGTGGGTGTGTATGTTTGAAGCTGCTGAATGCATGCATTTTTTTTCTCCTAACAAGTAATGAAGAACTTAATGACTTAATTTATTTCTAAGCAGGAGTCAGGCGAGTAAAATGTTTCTAATGAAAAATCCAATTCTCTTGAACAGGAAAGGACACGGAGATGCAGGAAAGAATTTGCTCCCATTTTCCAAGATCATCTATGTGAACATTAGCTGCACCTACCTTGGACGCATAAGCCAATAAGCAATGAGTTTGTGATCTCCTTTCTGGAAAAAATAGAGGAACTGCTCATTTTTGTCTCCATGTTTTCTTAATCTTGCAACAAAACAAACAAACTAGCCAGCTAATGTTAACTGTAATAAAATCAGACTGCTCATAATTGCCTAACATTGATGAAAAAAATAGACAGGAGAAAGTCCAGTGTGTCTGCCGCTTTATGCCTACACATCAGCAATGTTTTTAATATTTTTATAACAATTGGTGAGGGATTGTGTAGAACAAGCGGCCGGTCTGTGGAGAGATGGGTGCTGATCTCTTTAAGCCTCCAGTAAACCATGCTGTTAGATGACTGCTTTCTCTGTTCCAGCCATCCTTTACTGCTCCCTCAAGCATTTCTTCTTTTCAACGGATGTGTGAAAGTGAGCCAGTGGACAGTGCAGGCTCCAGTTTGGACACTACTCAAAACACCATTGTTCGTTATTGTTTTTCAGTCAAAGCCAAGCTTTTGTTTTTGCCAAGAAATGGTCCTGATTGACTGACTGTCTCCACATTGCTGAAATGTGCATGCATGAGAGTTTCAAAGGACGCAATCTGCGGCTATTGCTGCGGCTGCAATCAATCGCAGAGGACAAAGTAGACCAATATTTCAACACTGATCAAAACCATATACAACTGTCAAAACGGACAAAAACTCATTTTCCTTTTAATCACTTAATCACTGATAGCTAGTTCTAGGGATAGATCACAAGTGAAAATATTAAGTTGCTAGCTTTGTTCAGAGACACACTTTAACATCCAGCTAATGCTGCTTTTGGATGCTACTCATTCAACCTGATGTTATGTGTTTTCTTGACATTTTTTTGGCAGTGGCATCTTAGCGGTTAAGATTCTAAGCTAGTGATCGAAAGATTGAAATCCCAAGACTCCCAGAGAACCCAGCAGAGTTGTTAAGCCCTTAAGCGAAACTTTTATCTGTGCACCTGTGTGCTTGGATTGCATCCTGACTCAATTGTAGGTTGCTTTGGGTAAAAGCATCTGCTAAATAAATACATGTAGTGTAACGTTTTCTTCACTTTTCATAGTTCGGTGATGTTAATGGACAGAACATTATGGGTCAAAAGTTTCAGTTTCTGTCAGAATGCATTTGTGGTCCAGATTAACTAGACTTGCCTTGTTTTAGCATTTACTGTAGCCTATGTAAGGAATTAAACATGACGTGGCATGCTGTTATAGGAAAATAACCAGTGACTGAGTGGTGTGATGTTGCCATGTGCAAAGCAGAGTTACTGTTAGCACCTTCAATTTGATGATAAGTGTTTTTTTTTTCATTCTATTCCACAGCAATTTGCTGACAATTACAATTTTTATTTTATTAAAGATGATGTCTTATTTTTTGTACATTTACAATTACATTTAATGTTGTGGGACAACCACAAGACAAGATAGTGACTGTTATCATTTATATTATAACAGCTATTATAACAGTTGTTCCTTTACCAGCCTCTTTTTTTCCTCTCTCTTGAACTTATTAAGAAAAAAAATGCAGCTTGTGATGTTACCAAGAAACCAGAAAGTTCTCCGTCCTGAAGACTTTCCCATGGCAAAGTGCTGACACTGGAGACTCCTTCAATAATTTGAAATAAAAATCTACTTACAAACTTCACCATATCACAGAACATCATTTTTTTCTTTAAACAAAATCTATTTATTATTAGTCATGGATGATGTGGAGCGTTCATCATACAAGTCCCTGTGATTGAGTTGTTACTATAGCAGCGCTTGAATTTTCCACGGCAAGGACAAACATGACATAATTGATATAAATGTTATATGGGTTTCCCCTTATATAAACATTTATTAGTTCATTTTCAGCTCTCACGTGGACTCGATGTCTGGAAAGGGTCACTCGATAACATTGTGACTTCTACTTCTCTTGATTTGTGTTGTGCTGATACCCTGCAGGTCAAACTTTTCCATCAGTTTTTAGGGGACAGGATGAAGCCTGCAGTCCCTCGTGGTGCCTCGGCGATGAAGTCATGAGCAAGAGGCCCGACGTGAAGACTGACAACGTGATAATGAGAGAGGGAGTAAGCCTGAAAGAGGCAGCATGAGACAGGATAAATATGGGTAGTGACCGGATGTGATCTCTAGAGGGCAATGCCGTGGTCAGTGTAAACGTTTTGCTTGAAGCAATTTTGCCGTGCCGATCGAGATCTCTCAGTGGCGTCTTATACGTGAAAAAGGAGCCAGTGGGTAAGGGGTTGAAGGAAGAAAGGAAGGAATGGAGGCGGTATGAAAAGAGCATATAGCAGAAAGAGTGCATGAAAAAGAGATGGCTCGTCTTTTCCAAGCTTAAATGAGTTTTTGATTGTAAGCATTCACACACATGTAAGCATTTTTCACATGAGGCATGGGGAAATGAGGAAAACAGGAGTGTGAAATGAGTGAAAGATGGAAGAATAGGGAAAGAGGAAATGTGCAGATTCTTTGGCCGGCGCCTTTGTTTTGGGCCTTGACTGCCTTTTCTTTTGGAGTTCAGGCTCCAAAATGTCACTTTCAGAAAAAAAAAAATACTCCAACATTACAGACAATACCTTTTGTCTACCATAATACTCTCAAGGTACTTTTAGTAGACAGATGAAGTGAATGTGGTGTAAGTTAAAAAAAAAAAAAACTTAAGATACTTAATTGGACATTAAAAGGTATTTATTGTGCCCTTGAGGATTGATTTTTTTGTGAAGGGTTTTTGGATAGTTGAGGAAAGCTTTCTAAAGGGATTACACTCGAAACCCTCTCTGAAAGAGAAAATCATTTTGTTGGGATTTACGTATATTGAAACTTTAATGATTCCCACAGAGGAAGCCATAAGGGTGCTAGATTGAATTCATTCTTTTTTTCTTCTAATAGAACAAAATATGACTGTATAGGACATTGTTTTTCCAACATGGCTCCTTTTCTTTTCACCAGAAAATAATCCAGTAATTCCGTATGGAACGTCTCAGCCACTTAGAAGCATATTAAACTTAACAGATGGAGAAGAGTTTGCTTTTTTAGAGTTGTACTTAAAAAAAAAATCAAGTCAGTATAGACAGTGACTTCCACACCGACATTTACAACAACATCTGGATGATCTTCTGGATGATTTCTTTTACACTGTAAAGAATTTCTGTCATTTTTTATTTTTTTACAATAAAATACTGTGTTCAAACTAGTATGCTAGTTCAAATATATTAGAGTGCACGTGGTACTCTGAGAAAATATTTATAGCACTGTTATTATTACTTATATTGTAGTAATACAGCAAAACATACAATCTCACTGACTTTACTGGAAAACTGTGTGCCAAAATACAGGGTTAGTGAATTAACTGATTCTGTCACTTGTTATCGTTGATCATTTTCTAATTGTGCATTTCTTTTTTTTTTTTTTACAGTGTAATTATTTATTTTTTAAAAGAACATATTCTCTCTTTACTGCATCAGTAGCACATAAATGATTATCAAGAATAATAATTATGACTTTTTTACCTGTCCTGAGAAAAAAAAACAAAGTATAAGGCAGGTTGTTGAATTCCACCAAATGACATGAAGCAGGCATTTTTGCAGACCGCTTTCATAAACGTTTTATTCAAAGAGACTTATAAGTTAAGCTGCAAATCTGTATAATTCATCCTGACAGAGATAGGAAATGATTTTTTTTGTAAGCAAACTGAATTACTTTAAATTCTTTTCTTTACTCTTGTAAAGTTGGATGAAAAACAGCTTCCATACTATATTCTGTCATGTCTGTTTCAGGGAAAGTGTCAAAAGCTCTTGTCCACTCGAATGGCCTTGTACACTACGATTAAGTTAAAAAAAAAAAAAAAACTAGAGTATTCTTTTAAACATGCTTGGGAAGACATCATGTACCATTTTCTAAGTGCTAGCACTCCTCTGACATTTAGAGCTGACATTTAAAGACGACACACACGCACCCATGCACCCGCACGCACATACACATACACATACACGGTGGAGCTATTTTTGATGTTTTGCAGTATGTAATTGAATGTAATGATACACCATGGCCAGGAGAAAAACTCTTCACATTAAGACCAAAGAGTTCTGAATTACTGAAATGGTACACAGAAACCGCAAACATCGCACAAACATACGTTCAAACAGAGGCGAATATACACACTCCTAATTTGACATCCAGGATCTAGTTGCCCTGTCCCATGCTCCTGCAGAACTCAGGCTGCCTCTGGCTGGATATGGTTCTAATATTCATATCAGTGTATGGGACTAATAGAATTAAAGTGCGACTGATCTGCTGTCCAAACACATGCGGGCATCCTGCCTGGACACCTGCAATAACACCGCGGGGTCCTACTGAAAATATCCGCACTGTCAGGCCCCCACGGGCAGCCCCCCGCTCGGGACCCGGCCTGTTTGATATTTTATGAATGGGGGAGAGGATGAGAATGAGAGACACAAAGACACTTACACACACACACACACACACACACTGTTTTCTCTTCCTTAAGGTTGTCATCAGATAGTCTCTCACACACTGAGCACACTGAGTGCTCAGATATGAAACACTTTTAGGAATCTGACTGATTACATCTCAACCCCAAATGGCCTACAGGCAGTGTGTGTGTGTTTCTCTCTCTCTTTCACTCTCGTTTTGTGTGTGTATGTGTGTGTATGCGTGTGTGTGTGTTACTACTTGCTTGTCAGACTTTAATAGGCTTTGCTTGCAGTTATTCTTGAATAATGATGTGTTAGTTATATTTTGAATTAGTGTGTGTGTGTGTGTGTGTGCATGTGTGCGTAGGAATAGATCAGTGTGTTCCCCCTTTCCTTTTTTGTACACACAAAAAAACATCACACACACACACACACACACACACACTTCAAGGTTTGGGAACTCAGTAGAAGCAGGTCTAATTATTCAAAGATGAGAACAGAGGAAGGAACTAGATTTTTTCTTGCTTTCATTCTTCCTTCTCTTTCTCTGGATATGAGGAGGGAAAGTAGAAGGCGGTGAAAGTGGTGTGAGTGTAGGGGCTTGACTGTGTGTGTGTGTGTGTGTGTGTGTGTGTCCTGTTGCTCTCTACAGGACTGAGACACACATAGCTTTCATCCTCAGCTGAATAAGACGAGGTCAAATAGCAGCGAGGGAACGATACAAAAAGAAAGAAAAGTATATATATGAGAGAGAGAAAAAAAGTGCTGTGAGGCATCATATGAAATTAGATTAGTTCCCTCTCTCTATCCCCTCTCTTAGTGTGTGTTTCTCTCTCTTTTTCTGTTTTATATACCCCTTTTATTCCCTTTCCTGCTGCTCAAAGCCAACCGCCATGAAACCACTGCCACATTAGAGCCTTTAACTAGCTGAGCTTGGCACTCTGCTGGCCGAACACTGTCTCTGCCACCTCGGCCCTGTTTCCAGTCCGACCCACTCTACACACACCACTGCCAGTCACGACGTCTCAATCGATGCTCACACATAATCAAGTGGTGACTGTGCTTTGTCAGTCAGAACCTTACAGTTTTTCAGAGTAACACTTCTGTGTGTCAGGAAGAGGAAGAGTTGTGCTTTCTTAACAAATCTACATCAGCATATGAACTCGTAAATGTGAAGCACTACAGAATTCGATCGATCGGATTTCCAGAACAATAGAACACAAAACATTGTAATCCAGAAGACATAAAAAAAGAAAGAAAAAAGCAAATTGAGAAAATAACGCTTGGAAAAGCACACATGAAAATGGCAAAAAACTTCACAAAGATTAGAGATGACTAAGCAGTTAAAGACACTGGATGAAATGAAGCTAAACAGGAAACAGATGTTGCTAGATGGCAGGTGAGTTAGAGCGATATTATGTCTGTACTGGATTCGGACATGTGGAGCTGACGTGGCACCTGTATCAGCAATGGATTCGGACATGATACCAGACATACAAGACACACACTGAAGTGTGTATGTGTGTGTGTGTTACTCTTCTTCCAAGACAATACCATATGCATTTCAAAACTTGTGTAACGAAGGAGACTCAAAAGGGAAGTTAGGATCCATGTGAAAGAGTTTTATGAGCAATTCCAATAATTGTGTACAGAGATAATATCCAGGTCATACACAGATCAATCCAAATCACAGGTCCAAAGGCAAGGTCAGTACACAGGCAAGCGTAGGTGCATGTATAATCTCAACAGTCGAAGGCAGGGGCAAATCCAGAAACTCAGAAATAGGGATATAGACAGGAAATCATTCAAGGCAATAATGGCTCAAAACTTATGAGATTTGTATGTAGCGTACTGTAAAGCTTCGCAAAAGATAGTGTGTGTCCATGCGGTTTATATAGCAGGCAAACAGGAAATGAAAATGACCAAGAAAGAAAAACTAAAACTTGATAGAGAGTGCTGTCTGGAAGCATGGTATTAAATTGCCCATTAGTGGTGTGACAACATGATAGTGATGTATCAATAAAAGTGAAAAAAAAAACACACTAGATGCCACCTTCAATCAATAGGTCGTTTTTTATTAGATATACAGTCATCATTTATTGTTCAGTGTTTCAGCAGACCAAACTGAAAAAATACTTTAGCAGAGATGTTTCATTTATGAAAATAATAATAAAAAAATGTCCATAGTCCAGCAACTCTAGTTCTCTAAACATGAACAAGAGCAGATCCTGTGTTGTGGTTTATCCAATCACATGCATGTTTATAAATTATTTCGCTAAAGGAAGCTCACTAGCCCAGCTAAGAGACTAGTTACGGGGGTAGAGATATTAGATCAGAAAGAGAAGACTTTTCACAGATTTTATTAACTCTCTCTGGTCTAATTAGTGAAGTGACAACATGGCTTACTGGATATAAAAAAGAAAGGTGATGATGAAACGAGAATGTTTAAATGTTTTAGGAGCAAACAGAGAAGTATGTGTATATTTTCTGATTTAATTTCAAAACCAAGGTATCTCATCAGTTCAGAGTCTGTGGCTCTAGTGAAAAGTGGGAATATGAAGCGTCACTACGGACATAACCACTTCAAATTGATGAGCATTATTTACTAATATAATATAAACTAATATATTATAAACTAATCCCTATAGTGATTAAGTATTAAAAGGTAACTGTTGTCACCATTCAGTAATGTTAGTTATCCTGACCTTGAAAAGCAAAGAATTTTGGATTATTTTGGGTCATTATTGGAATTTATTTATTTATTTTTCACTAATTATACTTAAATACCTCTGCTTTGGATGAATGTAGCTGAATTTCTGTTTTTATGCAATGATTTTGCTATTGAGCTTAATTTAAGGATCCTCATGGCTGGTTTGACAAGTGGTATGTTATAAAGTCAAACGGAAAGTATGCTCAGTATGAACAGATTGTGAATACGAGTCCTGGGGTGAGCAGAGTATATAGTTATTATGATTGCAGCAGCAGATCTTAGGTACAATTCTACATTATCAGGTGAGATTATCCACTGAAGCAACTTAAACTTACATTAAAAGTAAATTACAGTAAAAAGATGCTGACAAGCAATGTTATGATAATCCAAGACCTTTTTTTTATGATTGATACCTAAAATTTAAAAACCCATGCTTCTGCCTCTTGTGCTGAGGTGTTTGTGTTGCCGATTCTACAGAATATTCTGTAGGATCTCTGTAGAAATTCTTCGAAGAGGAATTCTCCACTGAAATCACAAAAAAGATGCAGTTTTTGTTCAAAAATGTATAATGTTTTCTGCTCTATGAAACCGATCTCATGCGAAATTCACAGGCATTGTTTAAAAGGGAAGTAATGTGTTGCTTAATTGTATAAGACTGATTATAAAGTCTGCATTCATGATTTTATCCGTTACTGCTGGGAAACAGCTGGATTAGCAGCTGGACTCGGGGGTGTAGAGGAGGAGCTTCTGTCATGATGAGGTCATCAGCATGAGACAGCAGTTTACTGCGCAGACATTTTAAGTGTTGGGTTTATTTATGATGTGGCATTGTTCCTCACGTAATATTCCCTACACACACACACACACACACAACTCGTGTACGATTCCGTATGGACAGTCCTATAAAAGTTGCTCTGCTCAGTGATGCCATCGCTTAATCACCCACAATGCACCAGTTCAAACACATTGTTCTCGACATGTGGTCGAACACAAAGTCTTTTCTTCTCGTGAGCCAAACCTAGCATTCCCACTTTTAATGAGTTTGAGAACAACACAAAGACAAGCATGCTGAGCTGGAAGTGTCAGAAGTGCCATTATTTCTGTGTGTGTAAGAGATCAAGTGAGGAAAAGTTTACTAATCTCTTGGGTAGTGTGTAATTTCTTTAGCTCATGGGTTCTCAAACTTTTTGCAACCCTTTGGGGTTTCACTGACACGCTTAGCACAGATGTATTTAATGAACGATTCAAATATTAGGTTCATTATTTAAATGTGCACAACACTATTGTGAATATTTATTAGAGCCATAGAGCATTTTATTCCTTTCCACTTTACAACTTTTCATTCACAGAACATATTATGTTGTTTTGGAGGTTTTGATTAAACTCATGTCATTCTAGTGACCAGTCAAATAGGCTAATAACTATAACAACTCAATAATAAATCTAATAACACTGATAACAGTGGATCATTATTTCCACCACCACAATCAAATAAAATTAAAACCACACTGCTTTAACTTTTACCACAATTGTGCATGTGTGTATTGCAAGTATGATTATTCTGTGTGGCTTCATCAGTGGTGGCAGAAGTACACAAATGTAAGAAGTACGCTTATTTGACTGAAAGCAGAAACAAACATTAAAAAGTTCAACATAAAAAGGTCACAAAGGCAAAATGCGTCTAATCACACTTCCTGACAATATTCAACTTTCACCAAGGAAGTACTGCTAATAACAGCTACATAATTAACTTGTCAAATGTTAGCTAGCATGATATCAACTCTGACAGTACAAACTAGCTCACTTCCTGTAACACACTGCACCAAGGTCTTAGCGAATGCTATTTCGTTCTATTGTAAATAGCTAGAATGACAATAAAGCTCTCTACTCTGCTAACATGCATGCTAATAGGTAACTAATAAATTATTTTTTTAGCTTTGAGGAAGATTTTTTACCAAGGAATCACTTGATTTGTTAGACATTATATTTGTTATGGATTTAAAAAAATGCTTAAAGCTGGCTGAAGCAAAATGTCACATTATTACTATTAAAAATATGTACATTTTGGAGCAACTGATCAGTTTTAAACTGCAGGGGGTAGAAAGCCGAGATTTTTCTTTTCAAATGTAGTGAGTAAAAGTCAAAAACCTCGAATGAAAGAAATATTCAAGAACAAATATTTGAAAAAAAAAAAAGTAGTTAAGTACAAGTAACAAAGTAGTTATAGTTTGTTATTTCCCACCTCTGGGCTTTATCTACATGATCTACATGTGTATGTGTGTGTGGGTGTGTGTGAGTGAGTGAGTGAGAGAGAGAGAGAGAGAGAGAGAGAGAGAGAGAGTGAGAGAGAAAACTCTTTCATCCCTGCCACACTCTGACCGTCTGAGGTGATCACTGTTTTTACAGCCCCAGACTAGGATGTTTACCCAAACACACAGCTGGATGTATGGAAGAAAGTCTCACACTGTGTGTGTGTGGGTTCGGCTGGCATCATTTCTTATGTGTATGTTCATAAGATAATGTGTGTGTGTGTGTGTGTGTGTTAATTTTAGGTTGTTCTCTGATCTGTAATAACTAATTACATTTTTACGATATAGTGCTTGTAAATCAAATAAACCTGCAGTTACTATTCACAAATGTGTAGAGTGAGTAATAAAACACTTGGGGGTGCACAGTTATAGGAAAATAATCAACAGCAGAGTGTTGTCATGCGGCATGAAGTTGAATATTTTCCAACAGCATACCCTGATGTGTTTTATTCCTCTTATGCCACAGCTATTTGTACACGATTACGATTTTGTAAATGTCATACTTTTTAACCATTTATAGTAACATTTAATGTTGTGGACCCAAAGCAAGGCAAGTTAGCTTTCTCTTACATTATAGCAGCTTCGTACGGTCATTCTATCACCATTGCCTCTCTTTTTTTCTCTCTCTAACTTTGATACGATGAAAAACAACAACAACAGCAACAACAACAACAACTTAGCTTGTCATGTTATTGAGAAACTCATTGGTGGAATACCTACTGACTGTTGCAAAGTCCTGACACTGGAGACTCCTTCCATAAATATTAAATAAACATCTCCTTACAGAAAACTTCATCGTATCAATGATTAGCCATCTTCTTTTAAATAACAATACATTAAAAAAAAAAAAAAGTTTGTGAGTAGTGTCCACCATCCAAGTCCATTGTCACTATAGAAAAGATAACATACTAGTACATTAGTATGAACCTGTGGTTTGCAGCTGGAACTACTGTCAGAGCTGCTGTTATAGAAAATTAATCAACACCTTCTAAGCAATCAGAGTCAAGAATTCAACAGCACTGTGGCAAAAAAATTATAATTAAATAGCTATTACATATTGTAATTGTGTAATAACATAGGTATAACACACATATTGACTGGTACAGGCAATAACATACATTTATTCTCGCTCTCTAAATCCCTACTCAGGATTCATACATGCTTTTACAACATTCCAGACATTCCCAAATTAAAAAAAACAAACAAACAAAAAAGTCTGTTTGCAATTTACACACTTGCTCGCCAAATGCATCAACAAATTGATGACAGGGTTTAAGCCAAAAAAAATCCACTATCATTAAACGGAGAACTGTTGGCTTGTTACTTGTCTAAACCAATCTATATCTGGTGTTAAAAACGCACAGCGAGCTTTTTCCATGGCCATCGTCGTTTCAGCCAAATCTCAGTACGCTTGAGCTGACGCTCTTACAAGGGGAAAATAGCCGTCACGTCTACACCACCGAGGCCAGCGGCTAGCCGCCTGCTCAGGATACTTTAGTTTGGACACGGAGCGAGATGAAATATGATATGACATTAGAAAAATGTTCAAATTTCATCCATACACACACTGCGGCAGTTCGGAATCTGAAAATGCAGCTTTGAAAAAATGAATGTTAGCTTTACGGGTTCAAAAAAAGTGCCCAAGTTTCAAATTTTAGTTTTATGTTTCAAATTGTCTGTTTGGAAGTGTCAGGATTAATCAGCGTCTTGTTGTGTCCTTCACTGGTTTTGTGTTACTTCAGAAGCTTGCCAACTTGCGTTCTAGACCCTCCAATTTGAATCTCAGTTCAGGATCGGGCTTTTTCATCAATCTTTTTTAGAACATGATCCTTTTTGGACAGCATCTCCTCAGATCCTCTTAAGGTAAAGTGTTAAGACTAATAATAAAACCATGCACTTTACAGTGCATTAAGCTTATCTTTTTTCGTTTGATAGACATAAGGCTGTGTTTTCTCGAACGCTATAAATTTCCCGGGCTGCTCGTCGCCATGATTTCTGCTCCGGGCGTAACTCATTCGGTACAGAACCTGTGGACAGACACACAGCAGGAAGGGGGATATTTATTCGCCTGATTATTTCATAAATCACGCTGTTGGAAAAGCAGAGGCTCAGTGTTAAAAAACGTGCTGTTTCTCCACTCGCATTGGTTGTGTGGTGAAGAGCCAGGCCCAAGCTGCAGTTTCGGAGAAACGCTGCGGTGTGTTTCACTCCTCACATTCGTATCAGGCTGTGGTCGAGCCCTAACCCGCTACAGGAAGCCTACGGTGGCCCTGCAGGGACAAAATAAATCTGTGCTGAAAGGTAATATGGGTAATCAGTAAGCAGGCAGACGTGGGAAAGACTGCATTTGGGGTGATTGATAGAACAAACGAGCTGCATGACAGTTTGGTTTTGTGTGTGTGTGTGTGTGTGTGTGTTGGTGGATATGGGTGTGTTGCCATCTGGGGATTTAGCTAAGGAGGAGCTCTGCCCATTAGCTCAGTGTTGATTCAGTCTGTTTTTGTTGATGCGTCTGTTGTTGTTTAACTCCAGATGCTTTGGGTCAGATCCATGTGTGTCTCCCCATCTGATGCTGGTTTGGTGGGCAGAGTGTTGAGCGAGTGCGAGATGTGTTTGCTCAGTGAGTCATGTTTGAGCTGAGCTGTTGCTTCAGCGAGAGGAAATGATCAGTTTAACATCCAACATCCCCCCCACCCCTCATTATTCATCCATATTCTGTCAGAAAGCACGAGAGAATCATGGCGCCATCATCAGACAACTGAAGGAATGTCAGCATACACACAACTCCCAACCAGTGCTCACAAGAGTGTTACACAGGTCCAGAGCAATATACAAGCAATATACAATACAATATCCTGTTCGATTAAAAATATCACAAAATAACACATGTAACACCTTCCACTTTAAAATTCTTCACTCTTTATTTAATAAATATGTTTTTTGAGCTGTATGTCCACAGGTTCTGTACAGAATGAGTTACATCTGGTGCAGAAAATCACAGTGATGGGTGTCTTTGAAAATCTCTGAAACGCAGGTCTATGTTGAATATAAAATAAAAAATGTTTAAAAGCAGAATAAAATGCCCTTATTAACTCTTACCATTAATATAATCTGAGAAGACATTGTCCAAAACCTCAGTGTTAAAAATGAGGTTGATGATCAAAGACTAATCACACACCATCCCTTATTACTGACGTAGCATGATAGTGATGAGTTAATTCATATTTTCTATTGGAATTCTTCTATATATATTTAATAATGTGATGGAATATTCAATGAGACTGAGCTGTAAAAAAAAGCAGAAACTTGGAATTCTGTATACAGTCATAACTAGTTAATTCGCAGTATTAACCAGTCACATTCATATATTTTTTTTTTTACAAATATCCCTATCATTTTACACACATAACACATCTCAAATTGAAAACAGTTTTTAAATGTAAGGATAAAAAGACAAGCACAGCACACATAGTGATAATATGTTCTTTGTCAATAATATGTGCCTTTATACTCTAAAAAAGCTAAAAATATTTCAAATCCAAAATCAACCTAGAACTTAGGTTAATTAATACATCCCTGATATCATGACATTTTCATGCAAAAAAACTATCTAGTTGAAATCCATATGAAGCTGAGGTGCTTGAATCCAGACACAGGTCATGAAACCAGGGATGAAATGGTGCTGTGATGTCATGCTATTGCATCATCGCTCGATCTGTTTTACTGCAGCTGTGAATGGCATCGTACACCAAAGCCCTTGGTCTTTAAAGTCCAGTGATCTGAGCAAACATTGTCCTGAACTTGTTTATGACACACACAGATTGAGAGCCTCAGGTTCAGGATGACACATTTGGGGGAATGATAATGTGTTAAGACCACACTGAAGCTCCACTTAGTCTCCTCTAGTGCCAGTGTGCATATATAAGTGTACAAGAGTAATACGTCCATACTATAGAAATCTGAGCGCCACAATGTGCGTCCAGTGGAAGCATTTATGTTAAAAAGTATTAATGTTATATATTACTATCCATCCAACAAAAAAATGATTTTTTTTGTAATTTTTCAAACTTTCAACAAAATTGTAATTGCTTATTGTAATCGTCAAGCCACATTACTCGCAATTCCACATTACATGGCCGAGTCTGTTTCTGACATTACAGAATTGTTCTCCCTTACTTACTTTTTTTTTGAGAGAGAAAGAGAAGTAAAAGACTTTAATTTACTGTGTGGAAAATTAATATAGATAAACTCTAAAATATTATAATTAATCTTCTGTTAAAATGGACAATTACTATTATTTTACAGTAATTTATCAAGCCGTAAATTGACATAGATAAATTGTATAACACTGTGGTAATTAATCTATCAGGAAAATGGATAATCATGATTATCTTACAGTAATTTTCTGTTTTATTAAAGTTCTTGCCATTCTATGAATAGTTATAATAAGGAAAAATAATTTCAGTTAACAATAACAGTTATGGTTTATAGTATAAATGTATACATTTATTTATTAAGAAATTTAATGCCACTACAGGATGGCAGACAGGACATAAACATCAGGAACGCCTAAACCGAGACAAAGTCCTTTAATAAAGACTGCGTATAGTGTATCTTTGAGTAGAACACTAACATGATCTTATATACAGTACATATATCATATAAATCCTACAATGAGGACGGGGATTAAAGAGGTGAGTGGGGATAAGTACGGCAACAAAGCACAGGCCTGCTTTAATGTTTAACAAAATGAACCCAATATGGACCAAATAATTATAAATCTACATATTTTTTGAACAGAATAAGCTTTGAAATTACATTTTGCTGAAGTTTCCATCGTAAAACGCCTGTGTGGAATTACTTCTGGCCTTCAGCACTGCCCTGCCTTCCTTCCCTTTCTTTTTTTGTCAACAGATCCATGAAAGAAAAAAAAAAAGAAGCAATAAAACATAAGACGTTTAAGCAGCGCTTGAAGCAGTCGATTCTAATTTGCTCTCCGTTGGGATTTCCAGTGCCGGTCCCCTTCAACTCGACCCGGCCTTGTTCTGACCACTCATGCATGATGGTCTGAACTTCACAGAGAAAGAGGGAGGAGTAGTGTGTAGTGCGGTTATGATTGCGTGTGTGTATGCGTTTCTGAGAGAAACTTTAGATTTTTTGGTGCATGAGAAATCAGTGACAGCATTCAGCCATTATAAAATGACCACACGATATGTGTGTGTGTGTGTGTGTGTGTGTGTGTGTGTGTGGTCTATGATCTCTGGCCTCTGCACCTGCAGAGTTAAGTCTCCGGCTCCTGGGGTTTATTTAGATAACTGTCTCTTTTTCTCTCTCTCTTTCTGTCTCGCCCTTTCTGTCTTCTCCCTGTAGAGGAAATCCTAAATTAAAATCAGCCGTATGAAACAAAACAGCCAATACAGAAGTAGGACAGAGGGATGCAGAAGAAGACATGGAGGCTGCACTTCAAGCAGGCCGAGGGTCAGTGTGGAGGCTCTGATGTTGGCTTATGTACTCTAGGGGTGAGTGAGACTCTGAACTTCAGTGCAGACCCCACACTAAACTGTGTCAGTTAAAGTATGAATGGAGAACGCGCATTGTATCCAGTTTATCCATCCATCCATCCATCCATCTTCTGTACTGCTTATCTCTAGACAGGGTCACGGGGAGCCTGGAGCCTATCCCAGGGGACTCGGGGCACAAGGTGGGG
The DNA here is from genome assembly GCF_027358585.1 of Pangasianodon hypophthalmus. Taxonomy (NCBI): domain Eukaryota; kingdom Metazoa; phylum Chordata; class Actinopteri; order Siluriformes; family Pangasiidae; genus Pangasianodon; species Pangasianodon hypophthalmus. The sequence goes on from NC_069725.1 coordinate 5,427,597, forward strand.
GACACCCTGGATGGGGTGCCAACCCATTGCAGGGCACAATCGCACACACACTCACACACCCATTCACACTACAGACAATTTAGAGATGCCAATCAGCCTACAGTGCATGTCTTTGGACTGGGGAGGAAACCGGAGTACCTGATATGTGAGACAAATATGCTAACTACTAACGTATCCAGCTAATATATATGCTAATATATGTGTTGACAGATTCTACCTGAAGAACAAGCACAGATCTTTCCCGTAACCTGATATTTCTAATTTTATCCAAGCCACAAATGTGCAATGCAATGTGAATACTTGGAAAAGTCTCTCAAATGCACTTCATACATGAAATAACTAATTTGTCACTGGATGTCTCTAAGCTATGACAGCGATAAACAATCACTCACCATGTGTAATCACTGATATGTTGAAGTGAGTCTCCAGTGTCAGTGCTTTGTAACAGTCCGAGTTAAAGCTGTAACTAGTTTTTGACACCGGAAAGCTTTCAGGACAGAAGTGTTTACGTGTAATAGTTTCTCTGTAACATGACAAGCTGCATTTTTTTTGTCTTATTAACTTCAAGAGAGAGAAAAAAGAGAGACTGTCAGGGGAATAACTGTTGATATCTGCTATAATGTAATGTAACATAACATTGCAAACATTCTCCAGCATTAAACATAACTATGATAGGATTAAAAGTATGGTGTGTTTTTCTTTAATAAATAAAATTGTTAGCTTTTGCAAATTGGCGTGGTATAAGAGCAACAAAACACTTCAGCACATGCTATTATTGGAAAAACTTTGGGGTGGTAACAGTGTCACTCCATGTGGTTGTTGATTATGTTTCTATATCACTACTTTTATTAATAAGAATGGCAGAAGTGTGTCTTCCATTGATGCCTGCAGTACAGAGTTTTTTGGGATTCAGGAAAATGTAAGAAGCTAGAGGTGGTGTGACATATACAGATCTCCAAGAACAAAATTCTAGATGATGAATGTAAATAAATAAATAAATAAATAAATAATGGTTGATAATAAGGTAGCTCCCCCATAAACCTGTAATTAACATTAATGAAATTTTGCAATTAATTGAACCAATAATTTAACATCTTTAGCCATTTTGTATACCTTTTTGTAAGATTTGGACTTGGGCCCGATACCTCAAGCTGCTGCTAATTGTGGTGAATGCAGACATGCCTGTGTTCAGTACGTAGCACATATTTCCTCAGCATGATGTGCTAAAGAGAAATTTTGCCTGGTCATAATCTTCAAATTCTCTGACCTTGGCAGCTGTGATGCCCACCCTAATACATCTGGAGTGACAAAACAACAGATTAACACGTTAACACTAGCACAGTCCTCTCAAAAATATGGTTCTGTCTGAACTCTTGCTTATGATCTTTTTTTGTTCCTTTTGTATGAGTCCTTGCATGACAACGTCACTGTATACTGGACCTAGAAAGCAAAGATATTTCTTTTTCATACTTTTTGGAGTGGGGCGATCTTGATCTGAACGCATGCAAAAAAGATGAATTGGGTTCCATAAACAGATCTTTTTCTTTTAAAGGCAACACATTAATGAAAGCAGGTTGATGTGAGGGGGGTTTAAACACATGTTTGTGTTGGTGTTTGGTGTCCAGGTGTCCGCTTCAACATGAAGCCATACTGGACTTCATTCATTCCTGTTTCTGCAGCGAGAGACTACAAAGTAACCAGGTGGAGTTGAAAAGAGCTAGAGAAAGCAAGAAAGAGAATGTGTGTGTGTGTGTGTGTGTCTGGAGCAAGTTATAGCCTGCTAAAAGAGCCACCTCATAGCCTGCACATTGTAAATCAGCAGGAGGCCCCGAAACACAGCAGGTGATTGGCGGAGCTAAGCCACGCCCCCTCGTTACTGACAAAACCCATGCTGAAACTAATGATGGATCACGCAAGCTAACTCAACCTAACTCTGGTTAGCTCAGCTGCGTCCTAAACCTACTTTATTCATCAAACGTGCACTACATGCTGTAGTGAGCTCTTTCTGCTCTGAAACAAAGACAAACGTCACACACTTTCATTAATACCAGGCCTTCTTTTATGCATTCTGTAATGTGACACAAACCTCCCAAAGCTGAGAAGAATTTTCACATGAACTTCACCTGTGAATGATTCACACATTTTTCACATACAGTATAGAGCTTTTTTTTTTTTTTTTTTTTAACTTTCATAAGTGATTTTTTCCACATCATTTATTTATTTTCCAATGTAATGTATACACATGATTCATTTATCATGTGATTAAAAAACATATTAATTTCGTCATGTGATATTTAAATATGTTTCATTTATTTTCACCTTTACACATGATTCATTTATTTTCACGTGATTTATTTATTTAATATTTCCATGTGATTCATTCATTTTTACATATGATCTATACATATGATTCGTTTATTTTTACATGTGATTTTTATGTGATTCATTTATTTTCACATCTGATTTTTTTAACATAATTCATTTATCATCACATCAGTTTTACACGATTCATTTATTTTCACATTTGATATTTACTTATGATTCATTTATTTTCATGGTACTTATGCAAGATTCATTTAAATTCATGTTTTTTTTTTTTTTCTTTTTTACAAGTGATTCATTTACTTTCAAATGATTTTTTTTTACACATGACTCATTTATTTTTTCATGTGATTTTCACATGATCCATTTTTTTCTTTTTTTTTTTTTTTTTTTTACACCTGATTCATTTATGTTCACTTGTGACTTTTGGATATGATTCTTTTATTTTCAGGTGCTAATTTTTTAAACAATTCATTTATTTCATGGTACTTACACATGATTTCTACACACACTTCATTTATTTTCACATGTGATTACTTGAAAAACAAATCATTTGTATGGGATTTTTTTTTTTTACACACAATTAATTTATTTTCACATCATATTTACACACAATTTGTTTATTTTCACACGATTAATTTATTTTTATGTGTTTTTTTTACACCTGATTCATTTATGTTCACTTGTGATTTTTATATGATTCCTTCATGTTCAAGTGCTAATTTTCAAATGATTCATTTATTTTCATATGTGATTTTCTCACACGATTAATTTATTTTCACATAATCTCATATTGTTGCAGCTTCAGGGCATACTATGTTGAAATACACCTTCACATGTTAAAATCTTATGATCTTATGATGTGAAATCGCAGTGAGTAATAACAGAATTTGTTTACAAGACAGAAAACCAGTTGCCTAGGCTTTATTTTCAGTTCCAATTCACTAGGATCCGTTTTGCTTCATAAAAAGCCCAAACGCTTCATATGAAGCTCTCAGCTTCAGCTTTGTTTGGGAGCACCGTTTGAAAGAGCCGTTTTTAATATCCTCGACTTCCTGCTCGTAAACAAAACCATATTACGGCCTGCATGGTGGAGAAGACATTAAGCTGCTGCATGCGATGCTAAAAAAACAGCGGCCTATATTAAACTCTCACATCATTAGTGGGGTGCAAATCCCAGTCCCATACACACACACACACACACACACACACACACACACACCCATGCATGCATGCAAAACACTCACAAACACAGGACTTTCTTTGCAAGAGCTGGAAGCTGGCCACTGAAAAAGGATCCAGTTAAACACACATATCTTTTAATTGCCTAATTCTGGTTGGCAAACGAGGTGTGCCATTATCAACATCACACAAAAAAGTGAAAGAGCAAACACACACACATACATACAAACTTAAACACGGCGAGGAAAATAATGGGCCCATGTTTTTATTTTATGGTAAAAAAAAGATCAGGCAGACGTCCACTCAAACTATTGGAACTTTATTTCAAATATGGCACTAAGAAATAGTATGTAAGATGGCATGCTCTTCTGTTCTTCTAGTCTATGTGCATTTAATTTTTGGCAAAAATTAAATACACGCATATGACCAATTAGCTAAGATATATTTGAAATTTGCTGCTTTAGATTTGCACCGGCACTACAATGCTAATGTCAGCTTATTGCCACCATTTTAGCATGGCATGTCTAAACCATTTTGCCTATCACTTTAAGGACAGATGTCTCCGTTACCCTCCCAGCCTCCTCCCGCGAGCCCAAGCCCAGCAAGGGACACAAGGATGTCTGACGTGGCACAAGAGACGCCATCTTTAACCAAAGCACCCAAACTGAGAGAAAGAGCGACAATATGGTTGTTTTCAGGACGTTTCACGGTGTCTTGTTATGGAGGAACACCAAACATCTAACTAAACACATCAGCATTTCCACATTATTGTTCTCTGAAAGGGAGGGATGTCTCGCATCATTGCCATCGAGCCTGGCAAACAGATTTAATATCCAAATTAAAGCAGCAGAAATATTGCAAAATTGAGAGCAGATTTTTTTTTGTTTGCACGGAGATGCGTTGGTGATTTTAATAAACCTTCTCCACGATGCACACGCTCGACTCTCTGGTGGAGTGGTCGAGTAAAAAGCGTGCATACTTTCTCTCTTGCTTTCTCTCGCTCAGCGGGCATCGGTGTGCAGTTAGGAGTCATCAGAAAGCAGGTAGTAATTCATAAGAAAGAATTTGGCCTGAGGAGCAGCGAGCGCAGCCTTAACAGGCCCAGCAAAACACACGCGCTGTTCCAGTCTGTTTCCTTTCAATAAAACCCAACACTTAGCACTTCATTTCGGAGCACTTCTGACATGATTATGCAGGTTAGTTAAAGGGAGGGGAAAAAAGAAGGTCAGAGTGAGATGGAGTGTGAGAGTGAGAGAGAGCGAGAGAGAGAGAGAGAGAGAGAGAGAGAGAGAGAGATGAAGAACAGAAGTTAAGCATTCAGCAGAGCATTTCAGAGTGTTTTCTTTTTTTCCCCCTGTTTTCAGTAATGAATAAATTCTCCATAAACGAAGGAGTGAGGGTGAGAGAGGCCTTTAAAGGGACGTACTTGGCATGGTAAAGGGGAATATTTTATTGCCAACCCTTAATGTGCCTTTAAAATGGCCTCTCAATTAAGAGCAAGCTACGGTGCAATATATTACAGCCCATTATCGGCCATTCACACACAGCAGCCCCAAAGTCCAGGGTGAGGAAACCAGAGGTTAGGGGTTATGGGATGGATAAATACACTCATTAATAAACTGCTGGTAGAAATGCAGGAAAAGAGAAGCTACAGACTCTGAACTGTCTCTCCGCAAACACGTTCCAGTGCGGTTTAACTTTCTAACAAATTTGATAACCACAGAGGCGTGACGTGGCCACGTTCTGCTGCCAGTCAGACATTTTTTTTCCTAAATTTCATGGCAAACTGTTGTTAGATTCCCTCTGCACACACTGCAAAAAAGCTGGAATCAATCTTAGCATCCTGGTACTATTGCAATTGTATTTCATGCCATTCATTAGCATCAAACCCAATGCTAATTTTTTTTTTTCTTTTGAGTTTTCAATAAAACAATAAAACAGTAATGAATAAACCAATAACGAATATGTTAGTTTACTGATATACACAGATGGCTTGAGGTTTAAAAAAATAAACCTGTTGACCCCCGTCATTATAATAAATGGAAGGAATAGACTCTAATCAATAGTTTGACAGTGAAACTATTAGGGTTGAGCAATGCATTGAGAGTGAGTGATACCATCGAATGAGGTCTTGTCGATGACATCACTGTAAAATGTTGCTGTAAATTTTCAGTATTTCGTTTATAGCAAAATACTGTTGTATTATTTAACAGGATTGTACTGTAAACAACTGGGCAAAAAGAGAAGTACATTGCTTTCCAGTGAAATACCAGAAAATGTGATCCATAGTGTGATATGTAATGTTGTGCCCTTTATATTAGTGACTGTTTTAGTCATTTTAATTACAAAAATAACAAACCCTCATTTAGTTTAAATTTATTTGCTGTTAAATTCGGTTTATTAAAGCACTGAAATTACTCACTGAATGTGAGTTAATTCAGCAGTAGAGGTGGTTGAATCAGTTCAAGCTAGCTGAGGGAAGTGGTTTGAGCCACTGATCAGAATCAGAATTCAAATCCAAGTGTTTACAGTGTAAGAATGATGTGGTGCAAACTATTACACACATACAGGTCAATACACAGCTGCATTCAAGATTTCTAATTCTTTAAAAAATAGTTCAATCTGCGATTCTCTTCAGGCTTAATGCTGTGTTTCCTCCAAATAACAAACTTGGTAAACAAAAAAACTGTAATCTTTTCATTCAAGCCATAAGATGCTAAACCTATGGTTCTGTCATCAGTCCTTTCGTGTATGACTGTCACTGATAGGCTGCATGAATCTACACTCTGGCCTAGAAAAAATTAAGCCTCAGCATTGCTTCTTAGTGCCATTTTGTGTATTTTTTTAACCTTTGTTGGTGCTGTTGTGTTTGGTTCCACAATAATCCAAAAATAATCCCCCTTAAAACATTTTCTAATGGCAAATAATTGGATATGCATGCCAAATCTTATACTAGTGCCTTCTTATCTTTGAAAGACAGGGAGATTTAGCCCTGCTAGCACATTTATACCCTTACTGACCCATTTATTTCCCATTATCTGCCCTTCCACTCTCTGGTCGCACGGTCTGTCTCTCTTCATCTATGTCTTCCTCTCTGTCTCTTTTTCACTCACCCACCCTCCAAAGAGGCATACTTCCAAGCCCACCCCTCCTTTCAGCTTCAGGAGGGAAGCCAAAGGCAGCCATTAGGCCACCGCGCAGTGCTATTAAACTTAATATAACACCCTCTCCATAAAACACATCCATTCTGCCCTGTGATGTTTCTGCTGTTGACTTTGGGTGCACAGACAGCCATGTGAGCAGGAAATCACTGGCACTGTGGTTGAAAGAAGTATGCGTGTTCATAAAGCAGAGAAAAAAAATAGAATCATATAATTGTGAATTTACAGTAATTGTGTCCATGGAGAGAGCATTTTTTTCCCTTCTTCTTGATAATGTTGTTGGAGAAAGTCATTAGGCTGAAGAATGCTTTATACTCAGCTTGCTGCTAATCAAGGACAGAACAGCCATTAAATAAATTAAAGGAACACTCGCAAGAATAGAGAGGCTCCGAAATGCTCCAGTTCATCAAAACCACGGTGAAGTACAAGACTCTGTGACCACTGCACTTTTATTTCTCTCTCTCTCTCTGTTCTTTTGAAGGGAGTTCCTAGAGAGATGCGAAGGATACTTACTTTGATTTGTTTCTCAAAAATACGTAGCTGAAAAGTCTAACGAGGAACTTTTCGATTAAGGAAATGGATCTGTGTTTTCAAACCGAACAACTGTAAATTGTTGTACTGTATGTGGCGTAGCAGGAATATCATCTCGAAAGTGCACTTGGCTTTCCTTTACCAGCTAATACCAACTGAGACAAGTCCAAGACCAGGATTAGCCGAGATTGAGGTAAGCCCGAGTCTTAAGGGGGTCAAGGCCATGTCAAGATTCAGTCCAAATGAAAGCAAGGCCGAGTCAAGACTGAGACCGAAAACCATTAAAGTCATTTTCAAAGCAAGCCTTTATTTCACCTAGTTGGCTTCATTCATGCATCTCGCCAATGTTTCAAAAGGAATTACTTCTCATCAAACTTTGACCGTACAAAAAGAAAAGACAACATGAACACTATTTTTACAAATTCTTAGTCAAGACCAAGACCATATTTTGCGAGACCAATGTCCAAGACTGAGACATGTCCAAGTACAAATGTCAATAGGTTTGAGAAAAGACAAAGACGAAGTCAATACAGAAAATTTCTCAAGACCGGAATTGAGTTCTACCTACAGCCCTACCAACTAAAGTCCTATACTAGGGGTCAGCAACTGCCAGACCATGGACTAGTCGCGGACCCAGCAAAGTATTTCACCAGACTGAACCAAGCTCTCGAAAAATACTGTAGCAGAGCCAACAAATGTATGAAAAAATGACTGTAGTTTAGCAACTCTAGTTTTATAATATGAACCAGCTCTGCTTCTTGAAAGATGTTTCACAGACTTTCAGATTTTTAAAAAAATTTAATCTCTGGTCTGATTAGTGATGTGATATGTTTTGTTAAAATAAAAGTTGATGACAAAAACAAATGGTTGAAGATAACTGGACAGAAAAATGTATGTGTTTATTCTCTGCTTCAAGTTCAAAATAGATGCAAGCAGGAGGGAGGAGCCAGGCTGGGAGGACGCACGCCTGGCACTGAGTTGGCTAATCAGTGGGAGAGACGGATAAAGGAGTGGCTAGAAATGCAGAGGGAGAGAAAGAGAGATGTACGTGTGTTTTGTGTTTTATGTTATGTTTAAACGTTACGTTTAAGTTCACTCAGTTCCCGCCTCCTCCTTGCCCATCGTTGAGATTTGTTATAATTCTGTTCAGAGTCTAGTCAAAAGTGTTAAAAGGAGCTACTGAAGCACCAGTAAAAAAAACAGAACAACTTCAAATTGCCTTATTTACAGGTATGAACTAATTACTAATGGTTAAAATTGAAAGCTGTTGCCACTATTCAGTCATGTTAGTTGCTTTTCTGGACCTTTGACAGCAAGGAATTATAGATATCTGGACCTATCCCTTTCCTTCACTAATTCTGTTGAACAGACCAACCATCTGAAGCCCGTCTGAGCTACTCTAATCCCAATGACACACTGATATTTTCCACTAGAAAAGCTTTTCCCTTTATCCCAAAATCTGTACCTAAATCACTGTAAAGCACACAGGAAAACCGCTCGCACATCAGCATCAAATGTCAATTACCCGCCACCTTTAGTGCCACCCTCTGGTCACCACATGTACGCTTTACTCCCCGCCCGGCTTTGATGGTTCCTCATGCCACGACAAGGGGAATGCTGGGGATGCCAGGGAATTCTGGGAGTTTCCCCCATATGCCAGCACAGTGAGTGAAACCATCTGTGTGTGTGTGTGTGAGTGTATGTGCACTTCTAATGGGTTTTTAGGGGATAATAAAGACAATAAAAGTAACAAACATTAAAGATAGCAGAAGAGGTGTGACCGGTAAAGAGCCGAGGCTTATGCTCCTAAAAAATGTCTGATGTGGTTCACTTCCTGCCTGTCAACACCTCTGCCCCCTTCCCTTTTCTCTTTTTCTCTCGCTCTCTCACACAAACACAGACACACACACACATGCATTTAAACGTATGGCTTTTTAGCTACATGTAACATGGCACGTGTAATTATCAACATGAACAATCTTTTATATAGACATCTAATACATATTTCCATCCTTTACTTTCTCCAAATATGTTGATTTGGGCGCTGAACTCTGTGCTCCCTGCACCCACACACACACACACACACACACACACACACAAGGCCAGATCCGTTGGAAGGTGTGTAATTTATGAGCTGTGAGGTGTGTGTGGCAGTTTGGTAGTTTGGATTGGTCGCACAGCCTTTCATTAGCACGCAGTAATTAATACGTGTCAATTCTGCATCTCACACACACGTCTATCCATCACAACACACGTTACGCCACATGTTTGATTCCGTTACACATATCCAAAAATATTGCCCCTGTCTGTCTCTTCTAAAGTTACTCTAGAGCAGCAGTGTGCCAGTCTGACAGTATGCCAGGCTCTTACCGGAATTATGGTAAATTCATGTTTACAGTTTAAAGGTTGCATATGAATGTCTACATCAAGTTATAATTACAAGCTTCTCAAGAAAATTTAAATTGAAAGTTCTCAACGTTAGTGAATTTAACCCTTTCATGGCGGAGGAAAGAATGGTGTCTGTGAGTGATGGTGGAGATTTAAAACAAAACAAAAAAACTTATTTGTACCCAATTAGACATGATTAATAGAAGATGAAATCTGAGACATCTTGATTTTTTTTCAGTAACCCTTGAGTCCATTTTTATGTAGGTATAATATATATATATATATATATATATATATATATATATATATATATATTTACTGTATGTGTGTGTGTATATACATATATATACATATATATATATATATATATATATTACACACACACATACATGCGTACATACATACATATATTATATAATACATTATATATATAATAAATATATAAAATAATATAAAATATATAATAAATATATATATATATTTTTTTGCATTTATCAATCCATTTTTAAAATAAGTCCATTTTCCATTTTTATCTTCATGCATAATAATAATAATATTATTATTATTATTATTATTATTATTATTATTATTAACACATTAATTTATAAAAATAATTGTCATAAAAGGAGAGGTGAGAAGGATGCAGTTGCAGTGAAGCATTATATCTTTAATGAGAGACAGGCAGACAAATCCAACAATGTTAGGCCAGATCAAGGTCAAAAAACAGGCTAGGGTCAGACGAGGAGCAAACAGAGTCTACAAGGCTAATGCAGAACATGAAAATCAGGAATGAGCAGCAGTCAAGAAACCAAAGTAGCGAAAACAGAAACAAAAGGCTTAGTAAACATTGAACAACACTTCGCACAGAACAGAAAAACACAAGGGTTTAAATACTCCGACTAATTAAAGGGTGAACTGAAAACAGGTGTGAGTAATCAAGACCCATGAGGGAAACAACCAATGATGGGACATGGGTGGAGACAAGACATGAATCAAAACAAAAATACATGTGGCAACATAAAAAGCTAAAAAGAGAAATAAAGAAGAAAAGAAAAATAATATGAGAAAATAAAATGAAATCACCGTTCACAGGTCTAACAAGGTTTCTCATAATGTGCCAGTTGTAACACTTCCTACATTGAATGTAGAGACTTGCTTTTTTCCCCATTTCTATGGCCTACATAATATTGTTTTTCCAGCATAACCACTTCCTGCTTTTAAAACAACATCATTTTCATCCATCAGGAAAAACTGTAGGCTTAATGTTTTTCCATTAGGGCTGTCAGAATGAATTTCACTGTTTAAAGACTACTGTGATTTTCACAATATTTTTATATATATATATATGACAACAACAACAACAACAAACCACATTTAGAAGCTGTCTAAGGTAAGTCTATTGAAACACTACAAGAGAATTGGAAGTAAATGATTTATATTTTGGTTAAATAACATGAGGGCTCTAAATTAATGTGTCACTTAGGACATACTTCATTTTCACTTCATTAGAAACTTCATTTTCACTTTATTAGAAACACTTGTACACCTGCTCCTTCAGGTTTTTATCCTATCAATCAATCAATCCCAGGATCACTGAAACTGGACAGGCAAAGCAATGTTTTTTCCTGTGCTCACTCCCAACCTCATATTCCTGTTCTTGTCTGATAGAAGTGGAACAGGATGTTGTCTTCTACTGTTTGAAGGTTCAGCGTGTTGTACATTCTGAGATACTTTTCTGCTCACCACGGGTGTAAAGAGTGGTTATTTGAGTTACTGTTTTCCTCTGACCTCTCTCATTAACAGGGCGTTTCCGCCCACAGAACTGCCGCTCACAGGATGCTTTGTGGTTTTCTCACTGTTGTGTGTAAATTTCTGGAGACGGTTGTAATCAGCAGTTTCTGAAATACTGACACCAACAACCATGCCATGGTCAAAGTCACTGAGAAGATCTTGATCTGCATCTTCATGATTTTATGCATTGAGCTGCTGCCAACTGATTGGACAGGATTGCATAAATTAGCAGGTGTGGGTGTTCCTATTAGATAGATAGATAGATAGATAGATAGATAGACTTTATTGATCCCATGAGGGAAATTCTTGTGTTACAGCAGCATGGTCAGTAGCAAGATACAACACGTACACACACAAAATATAAAATACAATAAGTTCAATTAAATGTAGTAGTGCATTAAAGTGTATTAAAGTGACTATTGAGTTTTTTGAATTATTTGTGATTTATTTATGTCTTAAAAGTAATTTTACATGTTGGCATTTACAAATATATTATGAAATATATTCATGAGATATCTTGTGGAGACTGAGATTCAGAAAAAAAAAATCTATGTATAAATGTTACAGCCTTATAGTGAACATATAAAATAAACAGGAAAGTATTTGGGATTCACCTTGTGAATTAATCAAATATATATTAAAATATTAAATATATATATTTAAGGTTATGTAAAAGTCTGATTGTCATTTTGTCTCTTTTAAGAGAGAATTGCAATGCATATAAAAATCAATGATTTGCATATTAAAATCAATAATTGCTAACTTTTAGTTAATGGTGTACATGTTTTACAAAAGAGTGACATTACAAAGTTAGGAAGATATCAGAATAAATCAGGCTAGCTACTGTTGCTTTATAGGACCAACTGAGAACCATGTGAAGGCAGTATTACTATTCACTACACTACAATACACCACAGAAAGAGAGAGAGAGAGAGAGAGAGAGAGATGGAGAGAGAGAGAGAGAGAGAGAGAGAGAGAGAGTATGGCTGTGTGTGTGACACATCTGGCCACAGTGCTCAGGAAACAACTGCTTCACTTCACTGCTGTCATCACCTTGCACTATGTTTGTGTGTGTTTGTGTGTGTGTGTGTGTGTGTGTGTGTGTGTGTGTGTGTATGTGTGTGTGTAGAACGTCTGCATTAGCCCCACTCAACACGTTTGGCTGTAATTAAGGTTGAAACTTCGTTCCCTCTACAGATGTACAAGACAGGCAGATCTCGGTAAACCTCTGGACAGCCGTGTGGTGGAAGCTGTGAAACTGTGTGGCTTCCAGATGGCTTTCAGGGTGAGGGGTTTTGTGTGTATGTGTTAATGCACCTGTGTGTGTACATACGTGTGTGTGTGGCTACTTGAGGACATGCAGGGCTAAGGGTGAGTGCAGAAAAAAAAATCTGGCGATGACTGAGAGAGCTACTATGTTGGAAAGGAGATTTTATTCAGGTACACAACATTCACACTTACCCTCTCTGCCATACATTCACGTAATGACCAAATCTCACACCCTCTGAAGCGGCACTGCCTTTTGCCCACCACTAGAGGGCAGTGTTTGTCTGCTGCGTAGCCTGTCAGTCTTTATTGCGCCCCAGGCTGGGCACAACCAACATCCAACCAGCCAGAATTGCGCCCCAACTCTACCGTCGTGTCCATCATATTCAGCGTCAATCAATTTTCCATAACAGCAGCTCTGACAGTACGTTCCACTGCTATTCAAATCACAGCATTAAAAAAAAAAAAAATCATTGATATAATCATTGAAATAGTGATACTGTTTGTAAGATGTTTATTTAACATTTATGGAAGGAGTCTCCAGTGTCAGTGCTTTGTAACAGTCAGTAAATTTTCAGTTTCTTGGTTAAATGACTGCGCTTTTTACAGGCTGAGTAACAATTGTTTACAGCTGTTAAAACGCAAGTGATAACAGGAATTTACTTGTCTCATGGATGTTTCACAGTTTTAAATGAAGTGAAAGAATCATTGGTTAATAAATTAAAAATTGTTGTCAAATCGCTGTGATGTAAGAGGGATAGAACAGTTCAGGGTGTGCTATTATAGCCAAATAATCAGCTTTGGGGTGCTAACAGTAGCTCTGCTTTGCAGCAGAACATATCACACCAACCTTTCATGGATTATTCTCCTATAGCAGCATGCCCCATCATGTTTTATTCCATGTAGCAAGAGTAGAAATAAATCTTGATTCGACTCAACTAAACATCTTTTGCAAGTACATTTCAAGCCCTGACACTACTGGCATTTTTTTCCCCTGTTTTTTCTTTTTCTTTTTCATTTGTGCAGTGTTAAATCTCAGCTGGGTGAAAGAAAAGTATTAATGTCACTCTGATTTGCATTAGGCAATTAAGTTCTTTTAATCATTTTAGTTGTCCCAAGTTGTGTTTGTGCCATGGAGTATGAATATAGATTTGCACTAGATGCCTGCCTGCGTTTAAGCCCACTCTTGAACTCTGACATTTTGGATAAGCCCTAATAAAGAGCCTTTGCACCTCCATCCTGCTGCCTGTGGCTCCCATGTGTTACACCATTTATTTGACAGAAGGCTCATTATTCTTCATTGGCACATGTGCAGAACCCTGGAACGTGATGTTGACTGGTGTGTGGCATCAATTTCTATTCACCTAGACACTTTACCACATAAAAATGCACTGAAAGAGAAGAAACACATTTTCCGATCATACACATGATCAAATCCTGAAAGTAAGTTAGAGAAACTAATATAAACTTTTAATGCAACACAATAATCCTGCAGTTGTACAGTTTACTCTGAGGCCTTTGTAACAATTTTCATAGCTGTCTGTGTATGTGTGTGTGTGTGTGTGCATGCATGCAGGAGGTCCACCAGAGTTTTATGAAGTTATTTGGTGTTAAAATATGCCTTAATGGATTGCTGGGGATTCGTTTCTTACAGAGCAGGAAGCGGACCAGGGGTTTTTCGGGACTATTAATTTGACCGCATGGTGTTATGCCAAAGCCTCCAGGCTGGAACACATTTTTGGGGATGAACGCAAGACGTTTTTGCTCTGTGTGTGTTTGTGTGTGTGTGTGTGTGTGTGCACGTGCACATGTGTGTGAATGCTGGCTCTCCCTCATTCCCTCCTATGAGCCATAGATATAAAAGTTGGGTGAAGTTGAGGCAGTCAGAGAACTTTGAGATACATTTCCCCTCACATAGACACACAGTTTTTCTGTCCATTTGTCTATATCACACTGCTCATATAAAATCTGCTCACATAAAAACACTAGAATGCCAGAATATAATGATATTGTGTCTTCATGTTGAGTAGGGAAAAAATTGGGGGCATATTGTCATAAGAAAATAATCAACAGGGTCATGTGATGTGGCTGGATATGAAGCTGTTTCCAATAACAACGCATCTCAAAGTGTTTTATTCCTCTTATACCATAGCAATTTGCCAGTGTGTACAATTTTTATTTACTAAAGAATGATAGATTGCATGTTTTATCCATTTATAATTACATTTAATCTTGTGAAAAATCCAGGAAACAAGGTAATTACTGTTATCACTTAACATATAGCACACCTCACTATTTGCTCTTTTTTCCTCTCTCTTGGATTTGATAAGATTTAAAAAAAAATGCAGCTTGCCATGTTACTGAGAAACCACAAAGTGCAAAGCCCTCCATCTTAAACATTACTGTCTTGGAAAACTTGGAGACTCCTTCCAAAGAGACTGTGTTGGAGACTCCTTCCAAAAATGCTAAATAAACATCTCCTCACAGAAAACTTCACCATATCAACAATTACACACTTGAAAGAAAGAAAAAAAAGCAGTTAACGCATTGATGTATGTACTGTTTGCTAGAGCATTAATAAAAACCTGTATGATTTTAAATGACTAGAAATGCATTTCTCTTCTGTCATCTCACTCTGCAGTAGCTGATGGATGTAAATAAATGATGAAGAAAGAGGAATGTGACCCCTAACCCCTAATTCCTTAACTGTTTTGAACATGCCCTTTCTGACTTCTACTCAAAGTCAGGTGTGTGTGTATGTGTGTGTGTGTGTGTGTGTGTGTGTGTGTGAGATGCCAGTGCCAGCAGATCCTGACACACTTCTACAGCTACATCTCCTCTCATCCTCCAGACTTTCCCAATTCATCTTGATGTCTGCTGTTGGGAATGATCCCCACATGGATGTCCTAAAGATCTGTGCTTCCCAAAAACAGTTTATAGCCCAAGACTCACCCTTATTGCAGTAGATAATCTCACCTAATCTCACTAGAACTGCTGTCGGAATCATAAAGACTGTCCTATGCTCATCCCAGGACTCTTTCACAATCTGCTCATACTCGACATCCTTTCCACACACTTAATACTGTCTGTCTTTACTCTTCTATACGTGTATACTGTAATGATTTATAATCTCAAGATCCGGTGTCAGCCAGAAGATAGGTTTTTTGAGTCCGGGTCTTCTTAAGTTCATCTCAGGGGATTTTTCCTTGCCACTGTGATTTCCGTAATATTTAAACGGCTATATATATATAAAATTTTATTGAATTGAATAGTGAATTCTTTCAACAGGAACACTATAATTTTATGTTCAATGCAGCAATGTTGTATTTTTGTTACCTATTTATAGTACCCAGAAAGGAACTGGTGGACAGGCCTGAATGGAGTTACCAATCCACCTATCGGGTATGTTTTTGGGAAGTGGGAGGAAACTGGAGTAACTGTAGGAATCCCACATGGACACGGAGAGAACATGAGACAGTGCACAGTAACCAGAGCTCAGGATCAAACCCTGGACCCTGGAGTTGTGCCAGCCTGGCTCCACCATCTAATGATACATTTTGCTCTCTTTAGTTTGTTAATAATTACAGTGGCACTTGTCTGCCAGTTAAAATAATTTTTTTGACTTGCTTCTTCTTCTCTCTAAAGAAAATCGAGTCATAGACAGCAGCACTGTATATATACAGAGCACAATGATATGTTCATTATTCATAACACCTTCCATATAAAAATCAAACAAGTGATATATGACAGTTTTACAATTTTAATCATCTCTACAATCTTCATAATTAAGCATAATTTAGCAAACATTTAATGGGCTAGTAACCAAAAATTGTTTCCTAACAAGCTTCTTCAAACTCCCAGGCCTTGAAATGAATAGCCAAACTCAACAAAAAGTAAAAACTTAGATCAAATGAGACGTTTGGTTGCACAATAACACTGGCAGAAAGTTTAAGCCAAAGCCCCATGTGTTTCATCTTCCAATAAGCTTCTATAAGTAAGTCTGGGATGGATGTTGGACGTTTATATGCATAGTTTCATTTAATATTTTTCAAATAATCCTGAAGACCTCCTGTATTTTTAAACCATTAAATGTAATCTGAGTAGAATAATACATTGTGCAATGATTAAAAAACACTACAAGCGTCCTATTTACAGTATGCTCATACAGAACATTTGGTACATTTTTAGTATATTCATTACTGTTTACCTTTTACCGTATGGCTAGTTACTGCATCAATCAAAATCGACCTCTCAGGCATCACCTAGAAGAGGACTGGGTTCCCTTTAGAGTTGCATTCTCATAATTCTTCCTTTATGAGAATATTTCTCAATTCAATTCACTTTTATTTGTAGAGCGTATTTAACAATAGACATTACGGTAATGTAAAGTAATGAGGTCTGTAATGCACAAGCCGAAGGTGACAGTGGTGAGGAAAAACTCCCTGAGATGATATGAAGAAGAAATAATGAGAGGAACCAGACTCAGAAGGGAAGCCATCCTCGTCTGGATGATGCTGCTGGGATTATAAATTAGATTGTAAATACGACTCCTGGGATGAGCACAGGACAGTCTTTATGATTACAGCAGCTGTTCTTAGGTACAAATCTGCCGTATCCAGGTGAGAATCTCCACTGCGGCAAGGGCATAAACTGTTTTTAAAGTTTTTTTTTTTTTAAAGGGATCTATATTATAGTATATACTATATGATACAATTTATATTATACTATATTATATAAGGATGTTGATTTTCTCTAGCTAATTAGGTAGCTAGTGTTTAACTGGCATTTCAAACCAAGCCTATTTTATGAGATCACATAATATTGAAAATATTTTATGAAAATACTGATAAAATGTTTTCTGTTTTTAATTGAACAAATAATTAATTTTAGCACTGTGATAACAAATTTCACTCAAACAACAATCTATATACCCAGTATCAGCCATCCAAGAGGAACATTTTCTGAGCTTAGGGGTTTAAGTCTTTAAGTCTTAATGTTTTTATCTTGACAGGCAGAGTGCAATTGTGTTTGCTTTTTGTCATTCTAAGTGGTTCTGCTTCGCTGAAGAACATTCGTGAACCGAGAACTGTTGCTGTTGTTGGCTGCAGCAGCGAGCACAAGTTAGTGAGCTGTGTCTCATGTGCACTTAAAACGTCTCAGATCAAAACACTTTAGGGTTCAGCGTGTCAAATCTGGGGAGCTCAACTTCAAAGTCAGCATAGCCCCTACTGAGAGAGAGAGAGAGAGAGAGAGAGAAAAGAAAGAGAGGGAGCAGCAGCAACTGAAGAACAAGATAAGTGTTAGAAGGTGAAAGTTGAAAGAGAGGTGAAGATCATTTTTATCAGATTGTAAAGGATTGTGCCAGCTGTCTCTGACAACGTGTGTGAACATTTTGTGTTGGTTTAAGAGTCTGTGTGTGTGTGTGTGTGTGTGTGTGTGTGTGTGTTAGCGGGGGTTATTATGGTATTGTATGTCCTCTCTTCACTGGCTGACTGCACCTGAGACCAGATACAGTTAATTATCCACCACACACACATAGACACACACATTAGGAGGGCATGAAGCAACCAGACTGACAGAGGAACCTTCCCCTGGAGGGACACAAGTAAAGACCTGTGAGACGAAGGACAGAAGACAGAGAGAGAGAGACAGAGAGAGAGAGAGAGAGAGAGCGAAGGAGAGAGAATGCGATCTGGAGCACAAACTAAAGAACTGAGACTCAACATTAAAGCGTTCAGAGAAGACAGTGCTTCATGCAGAAGACATCACATCAACATTTCTGAGTGAATTAGCAAAGGAATGGATAACTAACATCAACAGAGGAATGCAAGGACTCAGAGGAAATCCGGATCGCACCAGCTTTCTGCCCGTCCATCACACATGCCTGTTGTTCCTCACTTCCTTTCTCCAACTCACTTCATCGTCTCAGTAGCCGGGAACAGACAGGAGCAGGTGGCACCATGCCCACTCCGGTCAAGTCGTCTTTAGATGGTGTGACATGTGACTTGGGGGAGCTGGAGCAGGTGGAGCGGGCAGTCCCAGCAGGTTTGGGGAAAGTGCCCAGAGACTTGGTGAGAAACTTCCCACATACTAAACGCGTGGGCAGCTACCTGGTGGGCAAAATGATCAACAAGGGCTCATTTGCTAAGGTGATGGAGGGTATGCACATCAGCACGGGTGAGAAGGTGAGACAGAGACACACGCACACCTCCATGCTGCTGTCAATCAATAGAATAGCATCACATGCTAAAACGTGCCAGTCAATGCTATGTTGAAGGACTGTCATCCATTTTTTATGCTGTCTCTCAGTTTACGGTGTGTGATAGTCTCCCATCAAGCCTGATATATGAAAGGTGGATGCATGGTTATACAATATAACAACAGCACTATTGAATATAAAAATCAAAAGTACACTTTTATTGACTCAATGATATAAAAAGAATGATTGCTAAAATTAAAAAAAAATTACATTCTTTACTTTAACTTCTTAGAGATAAAAGTACATAAACTGTATTAACATTATTATTAAATAAAATGAATAAAAACTATGAAATATCTTACTGTCCAATAAAAAGCCCTGAAATGAATTTATATTACATGTTTATTCTTTTGCTGCTTCAAAAACCCTTTTCACCTTTGACCCAATGATTTGATCAAATTAATAACCAAGTAGTGATGAGAACATGTATCTAATCTTTAATAATTAATTGTGGATCCTTTTTAGTAACTTACTGTTGTCAGACTAACAGAAGCACATTATGTACTAGAGATTTTCTGCCATGTTAGAAATGTAAATTAAGTTGTACCAACCAAATGTTTAAGGTTAAATGAGTACAAGGGCACAATCAGGATTTGCTCTCTAAATTACGTCAAGTATTTTACTTCTACTTCATTCAAGAGCTTTTGCATGACAGTACAAATTGTTATATTAGATTTAAATATTGTCTACTGATTTTGAATTCATTATTTTTTACTTTGTAAGGAAAAATTTATTTGTAATATAGAATAGAAGAGGACTATTAGCTTGTATGCCTTAAAGATAATCAGCTAATTACCAGTGTAATTGTTGCATTTGTGTAAGCAGGTTATTAAGTTATTAATAACTTAATAATTTAATTTTAAGTTATTAATTTAAATTTAAGTCTTCTTTTATCAGTTTCACAATGTGTGAGCTCCTGATAAACAGATGATACATGATATATTTTGTTCTTTTTTTTCATTGTCTTGGTTAAATATTTTCAGTGGAGTGAACTCAAAAGCCCCCTAAAGTTGAGCAGATACACTGCTCACAAAAAAAAAAAAAAAAAAAAAAGCATTTAAGTTGATTGAACACACCATGTCCAATAAATGTGACAAACTTATTTTTCATGCTTTATTTACAAAGCTTGGATTGTTTTTAGACTGTGTGGCACATTGAACACTGAAATAATTAAATCAAAACTGAGTTGATGGCAGAAATGACTCGTAACCCTGTCCATTAGGAATATCTATTTAAAAAACATTGAATTAACAATTTTTTATGTTTTTTTTTTTAGTAATTCCAAATTAATTATGCTATATTATATACAAACCACATAACTTTCTTCAATCTACAAAAGGTAAATTAAAGGTAACTTAAGGTTTACTTTGAGTTACATCCTATGGCATATAGCGGATTTACACAACACCTCCTGTTTGAACGGCATCATGCATTATTTGCTCACGTTGCCATGGCAACACTATTCAACGTAGCAATTTTTTTTTTTTTTTTTGCAATTTAATACCACGAATATGTTGACATCAAGCTGACCAAATGTGATATGAATCTGATCTATGAGGAAGTTTGAAAAGATTGGTTTATAAGCCCCACTTCCTGTTGCCAGGTGGTGGCTTTATGACAATGAATCATTAATCCCATATGTATGTAACTACAGTCCCCTCATTTAATATGCATGTGAACTTTCAGCCCACAATGTAGAGTGGAAATAGGCCACTCTTCCGGTTTGTATGGTATGACACATTAAATTGGTCATGTTGCCATTGCAACATCGTTTAAGCTTAGCAAGAATTACTTATTTTAAATTTAGCATCATGGCTATATTGACTTTGGGCTTACCAAATTTGGTAAGAATCTGATGAAACCTCTAGAAGGAATATTGAAACATTTGGTTTATACACCTCACTTCCTGTGTCCAGTTGATGGCACTATGACAATGAATCAGTCATTTCATGTGTTACGTGATTACTCTCCATCATTTAAGATACGTGTGAACTTTCAACCACATCACACAATGTAAAGTGGAATTATGTCTCACTTTATATGATACATGGGGTCACAAATGATGTGCAAAGAAGTATTTTGATATATTTCATGTGAGGATTTAAACAGCAAATAAATAAATAAATTTTAAAAAGCTGTTGATGATGAATTGATTAATAAATAATGACATTCTTAATAGTTAATACCATTGTTAAAATTCCATTTGTAAAGTTCAGGTGTGTGAGAGAGATGCAATACACAAATGTGTACTCCAACTGTTTTTCACAATCACAATACAAAAACCTGACATAGTATAAAGATATGCCTAAAAAATGTTTAGTCTTAGAAAATCCTCATCTTGGTTATGCAGCTTTTAGGGAAATGCTCAGTGAAACCATGAAGATATAAATAGACAGGCTAACAAGTGGTAATGAGGGACATGTGTGACTAATTACCTGCCATGATGAGCGGAACCGAGAACAGGAAACACAAGCCATATAAGGACATTGGAGCAGAAACCAGGATAGATAATGCATATAATATTAGTATTATTTGAGAGATAATTTGGTGCATTGTTTTAGTTAGGAGATGAAATAAAAGTAGCTCTTAGTGATGAATCCCAAATCTTTTTGCACTGTATTGCAACAAATATTGTTTGGTTTTGATTTTTCAGAAATATACTACACTGAAGGCTTTCTGTGAATTTAATTTGGAGTGAGATTCAATTTTAATGGGCAATTATGAGTCAACAAAACCTGATACAGATGATTTGTGCACCAGCTTTTATTATCTTTAAAGCTTTTATACGTTTGTTTAAAACACCATACAGTTAAGCTAGCATTTAAGGTGGATTATGGACTTGCTCGAAGGATCTAGCAGTGGTTCTCTGGAAGTCACGTTACTGTAGTTTGTGTTAAAGATACAACATTATTCTTTTTAATAGTTTTTAAGGAAACTGAGGAGTTTTTATTGAAAATGTGACAAGCAAGTGTTATTGTGTCATAAATATAAGAGCCAATCATATTCCTGTATGCAAATGCAGGTTTACTATAAGAAGAAGAAGATGGACGAGAGTAGGAATGGCTGTGTTTTAAAATTTTTGTGTGTTTATAAAATGTGGATTTCTTGGTAAAATGATTGATTCTTTCTTTGCCTGTTATCTGATTGTCTAATGCCTGTTCTTTAGTGATATTTTTATGGAATATTAAACCATTTTTAAATACAATGCATAGAAATGATTCTCTTCAAAACTAATTTTAGGTGCCTGTATGTCCAAACTTCTGTAGTATTATTTTCACACATCTACAGAGACATGAATGGATAACAACATGGCTGAATGATATACCACAAAAGTAAGAGGATTCAGGTGTTCAGGTCTAGGCACATGCACAGTGCAAGTGTCTGTGCATGTGTTTTGGTGATGTCGCTTACCCTAAGGTGTTTTTGTTTGAATTTTGAGTTTCAAAATAGCTAGCTTCAGCTACCTTCTGTTAAAGTGGCTGAGTGTACATTTAAACGAAAAAATAAAAACATAAAACAATGACTAAACAGGATTAGAATTGTAAATCAATGCTGTATTTTAAGGAATGATTTTGCAGTAGTTTATATGGTAATGAGGGATAGATTAGCTTAGAGAAAATCTGTGGTTTATGCTCGTTAGATGGCGACCCAGTAAATTGGAAAATTCATTCTATCCATTCTATGTAGATTTCCCATATAGAATAAATGAATTGCATTCCAAAATAAAATGTAAAAGTGTGTGTGTGTGTGTGTGTGTGTGTGTGTGTGTGTGTATGTGTGTGTGTGTGTGAAACGCAAATGAGAATGCTATGTCTCCTCACCTTGGTGATCAACTCTTTCAAGGGTCACTGGATCCGGTCAGTTTTATCCATGTGTGTATGTGTGTGCATGTGTATGTCTGTGTGTCCAGCTCTAGTTCAGGTCACTGAGTCTGTCCTGACCACTTTGTTTAGCTTCTGAAGTTGCTATAGTGATGACCAAGAGTCTGATTAAATAGCATGCATCAACTCAGTCCTGCCATGTGGGCCTCTTTCCCCATCGCTGCTCAGTGCCCTTCATTAGTATCACACAAACAGTGGCACAGATGGATAACAGGATGGTGGATTCATCACAATTTAACATTTAAACATTTGGACTGAATTTGTTGAGGCTGGGAAGGGAAGTGGTTTGCTCTGGACAAGATCTCTTTGCTCAATTATGAGGCTGTGTTTGTACTTTCCCCCAATGTCTATGTGAACTTCACTTTCACACTTAGATTTACATTTATATGTATTTATTTGGCAGACGCTTTTCTCCAAAGCTACTTACAAGTGGGGCAGAATCCAATCCAGCCATAGATCTGTTAAAGAAGCTAAAAGTTAAGGAATTAAAGTAAATTTAAACTCAAAAATACAGCTCAAAGTGCTTTACAGCATAGGCAAAGATCAATCAATAATAGGATTTGGAAAGATATATAGAAATAAATTAATATTAGTCATCAATCACACCCAGATCGACATATACACACACTCATGGTTGCATCGGCAAATCAGAAGAGATTATATATAAAATGTGTTCATTTGATTGACTTGTCTTGATGTTACATTCCTGTTTCCTCAGGTGGCCATTAAAGTAATCGATAAGAAGAAGGCACGGCAAGATGCATACGTGTTGAAAAATATGAAACGTGAGCCGAGGATCCACCAGATGATCCGTCACCCCAACATCGTCCTTCTGCTGGAGACCCTGGAGACTGAGAACTGCTACTACATGGCCATGGAGCTGTGTGCCGGAGGAGACCTGATGGACAGAATCTGTGAACGCAAACGTCTGGAGGAGAGGGAGGTCCGCCGATACACACGGCAGATCCTGTCCGCTGTTGATCATTTGCATACACACGGCATAGTGCACAGGTAATGGAAGTGAGGGTTAGTACTAACTGAGTCTGCTTTGTTCATTTGTTCATTTCGTTTTGCTAAGAAGGTAGGTTGACTCTGGGAGTTGCACATGCAAAACAAACAAACAAACAAACAAACAAACAAAACCAAAGAATTACTTTTATCTAACCTTTAACATAAATAACAAAACACATTTAGAGAAAAGGAAACAGCCAATGTGATACACAAGTTTCACAAGCAACCTGCAACACGGATGAAACAAAGCAAGGGCAATTAATTGAACAGAAAAAGGGAACTGGACGTAAATACAATAAAGGTTTCATAGGAATATAGGCATGGCCATACATTCATGTGATTATGTAGCCCAAATGCACATGTAATAAATAAATGTGTGGTGGCCTGGGAAAACCCTTCACATGACAACATTTTAACATTTTAACATGTTCTACTATATACAGTATACAATACAAAACTACAGGCTTTCCTGAACAGTTTCTTATTTGCTCAATTACAAGTGAAGTTCAAGCATTTTAAAGTCTGGTTAAGCCCAAAAGTGAAAAAGGAGAAAATTACATTTAGATTTCATTTTCAGATAAGAATTCATTCCACTGAGATTTCGACAGCTGATATTGGATTATAAACTTATGTCCATTTGACTAGGGCATGTAGCTATCCAACAGCTTGATCACTGTGTGAGGAAATCACAATTACGTAGCAAGGTTTTAGACATCTTTAGGCACACTGACTGTTTTTAACCCCATGTTTGTTAAAATGTTTCCACACAGTGTCAAAGTATGTTATAGGCAGAAAAAAGGTTTTTGGCAAAACCCAATTTTGGTTGTGAATTCAGCCACAATGACATTTTATGGGTTTCCCAGACTGCCAGACATATGGTAAACAGGTAATGAGTAGCAATGAGTTTTACAAAGAGAAGCTTTGTGTGTGTGTGTGTGTGCATGAGCCTGATTTTTAAATTACAAAGCTTCAGCGTGGGATTCCGTTAGTGAAAAAATCTGTGAAAGATGTGTTAACCAAAGCAGAAATGAGGTCATTGAGTAGCAAATGTATTCCCACACACACACACATATGCACTCTGAAAGACTGACAAGTGTCCCCAGGTCTAAAAGTAACCTCCTAAAATCTCACGCACACACACACGCACACACACACACACACACACACACACACACACACACACACACACACAGGTCCATCAGGAGGGAGTAAAAGTACCAGTCATCACCATAGCCCATTTATTACACACAGCCTTCATAGCATTGTCAAATCACTACCCTAAAGTCTAAGCCAAGCCTTAAGTCACTCAGCTCAGAGTTACAAGCTGAGACCAAGTCATCTCATCCTCACTGAAGTCCCTAAGTTGCTACTAAGGTTGCATCAAAGTACAGGAATTTGCATAGTCTACTTGCACATGACAGAATTATACAAAATTCAGTACAAGTTGAGTCTTGTATCATATTTAAACAAGATTGAGTGTATTTGCACATCATTGTGATATAAATAACGTGTAATTCCATGTACAATAACCACCCACTGTGTTCTGTGACAATGACTACATCTGTAAATCTGTACACTTGTTTCTGAGGAGTGGGATTTTATATATATATATATATATATATATATATATATGTATATATAAAATATATATATATGTCTTATATATATGTCTTATATATATATATATATATATATATATATATATATATATGTCTTAGGCACATCCAAAGAAATGCTGGTGATCAAAGATGCCTTCTCAAAATAATGAAATTAAATGTTTCTACATTAAAAAAATACTATAAAGAGCAGTAAACAGTAATAAAAGTCAATATTTGGTGTGACGATCCTTCACTTTTAAAAAAATAGTAGTCTCAGGTAAAATGTGTGTAGTTTTATAAGGAAATGAGCTGTAAGTGTTACTGAGCATCTTGCAGAACCAGCCACAGTTCTTCTGGAGACTTTGACTGTCACACTTGCTTCTTATTTTTGCAGCAAAACCCAGCAGCCTTCATTATGTTTTTTGTCTGAAAAGTGTCTCTTATGTAATATGCTGCTTTCTTTACTGACATACAAACATTTTTCTGTAACATTTAATTTTGTGCTGGAAAACTAATGTTTGGAATCTATAATGTTTTTGTACTGAATCAGTAATGTAGAAGTCATAAAATAAAAATCTATAACAAAGTTTGTACTAAAAAAAATAGGGTGCTTAAGACATTTGCACAGTACTGTATACACACACACACACGCACACACACACACACACACATATATATATATATATGTATGTATACATTGTTTGAATTTGAATTGTTTGAAATTAAATAGAGAGGTAGATTTATTTGACGTTTTTTCCCCACTGTTTGCACAGGGATCTGAAAATTGAGAACTTTCTCCTGGATGAACACAACAATATTAAGATAGTGGGTGAGTGTTTATTGTGTATTAGCTTGGTGGGTTAACAGGCTTTTATGCATGTGATATACTATAAGTGGATTATTAGTGCTTCTTTAAAAGCTTCCCTAGTTTGGAATTGATAATTATAGGTTAAGGACTAGCACAAACCCACACACACATAGAATTGTTTGCCAGTGCAAAAATTAATCAGGCGGTGTGGTTAAAAGCCAAAACTATTCCATGCTAATATTAGCCCTAATATAAACACAAGTAAACAACATACATATTACCTGTGATGGAGCAGCTGAAATACTTAATAGAAAAAATACTCTTTCTTGTCTTTGTTTAGCCAGTGCACTAACAAATGAAAAGACCAAACTCTCTCTCCCTCTGTCTCTCTCTCTGTGTGTGTGTGTGTGTGTGTGTGCAATACAGACTTTGGTCTCAGTAACACTCTGAAGCTAGACTCTCTCTCCCCGGAGCTGTTAAACACTCAGTGTGGAAGTCCTGCATACGCTGCCCCAGAGCTTCTTGCACACAGGAAGTATGGCCCTAAAGTGGACGTATGGTCTGTGTGAGTACTATTCTATATGTGTATAGTGGGGGGAAAGAACAGTAGAAAATGTAGCATGAGTAAAATACAGCTGTTGGAAAATACAGTCAGCATGCTATAACACTTGGCCATTTTTTAAATTCTTTTAAAATTGAGTTTACATATGAAAGAAAAGAGATCTGACATGATTCTTAGTCAGATCAGACTTTTCCATACTAAAAAAAACGTACAAGTAATTCAAAAGTTCATCATCATTTATCAAAGGCTAATATAAAGTTCTACTCACTTATTCAACAATACATTTAATAGTAAGGCAATTCAGTTATTTACACTCTGAAAAGTTCTGGTATGAAACTGAAATCTGCCTAAATACCCTGATTCGATGCAAAATATTTCATTACAATAATAACACGGCTAGTTTTTTTTTTTACATGCAGTGTTGATTGCTGTCATCTCTTAATGACTAACCTCTGACATTGACTCTATTGCATTATACATTAAGCATTATCCCTGCTATTGTCTTCAGTAAAAAAAAAAAAAAAAAAAAAAACGTGTGTGTGTGTGTGTGTGTGTGTGTGTGTGTGTGTGCAGAGGTGTGAGTATGTTTGCCATGATGACAGGTACTCTTCCCTTCACCGTAGAGCCATTCAACATAAAGCAACTTCATCAAAAAATGATTAATGGAGAAATCAGCACAATCCCATCTGACATTAGTAAAGGTAACACACACATTTACACTCGCACAGATTTATATTAGGAACATTTTGTACTGTTCATTATAACTGATAATAATTTGAGATTTGATACATTTACTGGATATTGTAACTCTTAACAACATGATTTAGATTTAAGTTTTCACTTTTTATAAACACTAGTTTATTGCATGCACTGAAATGAGAAAAATCTCCAGCTCCATCAACCAAGTTATGTTGAATGGGACTCACTGAAAGTGAAAGATTTGCTGACTCAAGGTACAGCATATATGCAATTGCAAATGTGACTCACAAGCCATGACAGATAAGCCATAAAGCTACATAAAATATATTTTCGCTTATCATATATTAAGGCTGTTTGCTGATTTTTTGATGCAAAAGAGACTCTCAAATCCAGTGAGTGCAGTTGCGAAGCCCATCAGCAGCAACTGAATAAATTTGTTTACCAGTACTGAGTTTTTACCTTCACTACTCATTAAAAAAGATTGAACCATTATCAAACGAAACATATTTTAATCACATCCTTACTGTACACATGATATTACTAAACCAAACAATATCGTAGCAGTGTTATGGTGGCAGCGCCGTGGATGTTTTGCATATGGGACTGAGAAACTTTATATTGATTTATTATTGAGGGGACATTTTTCAATACTTATTGTTTAGCGTTACCATTAATATAAACTGCATTGGGATATTAAGTATTTTGCTAGAGTTTTCTTGTGTGCATGTGTCACATGTCTTGGTGGCTTACAAGTCTATGTGAAGCTACCATTGTTTAATAAAGAGGTCTACTTTTAGTATTAGAGTGCCTTGGTCTGGTCACCACAATATGTTTTTAGGCAAGTGTGTGATTTAGGCCAACAGTTTGCACAATGCTAAACTGGTGGCTATAATCTCCCCTTACTTGCTAGCGATAATAGCCTTGGAGCTCCAGTACAAACTAAAGAAGCAAACTTTACACACCAATGATTGAGTACAACTGAGGTAAGGAGATCGAGCAGACAAATATACCACCGTCAGTTACACAGAGACAGGAGAGACAATGTGAGAAAGAGACAATAAAAGACATAGAAGGAGGGGGTGACCTAGATAAGAGGTGTGGATAGTCACGCGTTACAAACTGTTCTTCTCCTCACACTGATTATCTGATAATCTGATCCAACACATTAAATATGGACAAGGCAACAGTGGAGATTTAACAATCCCAGTCACTCAGACACACCCTTAAGCACCGTGCTGTTTATGTGGCCACCCATGAGGAACACTCGGTCCAACACGCTAGCAAAATACACAATATGTAACTGATAGCGCTGTAGATCAACAGGAACTAATGAACATTTAACATACCTTTGTGTTCTCTTTTATACTCCTGTGCACTCCAGTAAAGCCTAAATGAACATGATACATTAAAAATGGATGACATTTTCCTTAAGACATTAATTGTAGAATATTTGCTGCATTTAAATATAGGAAAACTGTGTATGTGTTTTTTTTTAAAGCCCCAGAGGCTAAGTGGGGCCCCTAAATGAATGTTTAAACCCAGAGGTTAAATGAGGCCCCTAAGTGAATGTTTAAATGTGATCGTCGCTGTCTGACGACACTAAGATCACCTCCACCTGAGCAAGCAGGCCACGCACAAAGACTACTTTTTTGGGTAGCATTACCGAAACGCACACACAGGCCATGCAGTGCTAAGACGACCTGCCAATCGTCAGTAACCTCTGGGCCGTGAAGGTGGTAAGAAAGAGGAGAGTGCCATTTAAACTTGATCTACAATGATGTAAGAGAGCTAAAACCAGGAGACGTCAGAGAGGTGAATGGGCATGTGAGAGATCTTATACAACTATATCTATCAGTGTAAGAATGCTAGTTATGGTTGTTGACAGTGTCCTATTCAAACTTAGTTAAATTTGGTGTGAAATATACATTGTAAATCATATCACATGTCAACTTTTCTCTTTAATTTTCTTTTTATGCATTTAGGGGCGGTGCAGTTTGTTTTGTCTCTGCTGGAGCCGGACCCATCGAAGAGGCTGAGTGTGAAAGCAGCACTTGAGGAGAGCTGGCTTAATGAGGGCTACACCAAGAGACCCCTACACACAGTGGTCTATAAGAACAGGTAGAGTGCCTTGGAATATCCCATTTTAGACACTGTTCAATGAACAAACAATTTTTCCTTAAAAGAAAAAAAAAATTCACCCTGAAATTCACACCTTGAACATTAATCTTTTAATTAATATGTGATCTTTAGTCCTTTAACCTGTCCAGTTTTTTCACCTTCTCACCTGTACATGCTGCTCGAACAGATCAGCTTCCAAAACCTCAACTTTCATGCTAATACTGCCATCAATGCCATCACGTTCATCATTTCACAGTTTGCTAACTAACCAGACTGAGTCTCTGCTGTAACTGTGTTGTGTAGCATTGCATTCTGGGACTTTGAGTCCAGCATTTGCACCAACTTCTACACTGCATTTCTTATTAATATGACATTTTCCCTTGTTGATTTCAATTTTTTTTCTCCTATCAAAACCCAAAATACAGCACCAACAAATAAATTAGCACCAGTATCATTAAGCACATCACAAATTTTTCAATATTAACATATTTACTGTGTCTTAGTGTGGAATTTTCCTTCAAAAGCTTCAAAATATACCAATATATTAAAACTAGTTTGAATATATTAATTTCCTTAGACTGCATCCGGAAGATCTCAACTCAGCTGTGTTAAACTACATGACTGAGGATCTTGGCTATGGCATCTCAGACATCATACACACAGTCATCAACAACAAACCCTCTACCATCTTAGCTACCTACCAACTCTTGCTAAAAAAACTGAGCAGGCATCAGAAAGGATCCAAGTCCATTAAGGTAAAACACTGAAACACAAAATCAAACACACTATAATACATAAAGAACCTTACACACATGGCTCTATGTCCTCCTTGTAGAAAAAACTGGCAAATCCATCTTTGTCTGAAGAATGCTAAAGTCAATAGTTATATCTGAATAAGGTCTGAATACCAATGTACACAATTTTGATGTTAACTCCTCACTATGTACGTGTAACTGACTTCTGAAAACAGCCCATAACCTTTAATACAGGGGTTCCCAGTCTTATCCACAAGGAGCTGGTATGGCTGCTGGCTTTCATTCCAGCCAAACAGGAGTCTGATACTACTTGTTCAATTAGTTGATCTTGGTCTTAAAAAAAAACTATTAGGCATGTCTCCTTTTTTTGCTGGAATGCAAACCCACATCGGCATCTTTGCAGACTTGATCACGGACCCCAGCTTTAAGGATTCCATCAGAGAGAAAGTGTAAACAAAATTTTGGACCAAACTACTTTTGCTTGCTGACAGATTTCAAATGTCACACCCCTGTGACGTTTCTCCATTGAGATCAAACCAGGTTAGGAGTATTCATTTCCGACCATGAAAAAAGTAACTAAGGGAGAAGAAGAAAATAAATTTGCTAACACACCACCAAATGAGCAATACTTTGGTGTTATACCTGCAAATTATTCTTATGAAAATATTGCCCATAAGTGCATATACAGATTAATTGTGACATAACAAAATTTTCTCAGAAGTTGGAATCCAGTGAGTGGAACCTTCGAAATAAGCCTGGGTGGAATGAGAGGAGCAACACATCAGAGAGGAGTCAGCAACAGGTAACCTATCCAACAATGGTCAGACCCCTGCTCTCAACTCCACTGAATATTTGGTATGAATTGGAATGCCAACTGTGTGCCAGGCCTCTGACACCCAACATCAGTGCCTTACTAATCCTCTTGTGGCCGAATAGTCAAATCCCCATAGCCATGCTCCAAAATCTAGTGGAAAGTCTTCCCAGAAGAGTGGAGGTTATTATAACAGCAAGTGAGGACTAAATATGGAGTGGGATGTTAGAAAAACACATGGGTGTAGTGGTCAGGTGCCCACAATCCTTTGGCCATATAGTGTATGTTGTTTAGACATTCCTTACAATATGTTAGTAATGTAAAATGCAATGCAGTTCATCCCAACAAATTCCTGTTGACACATTCATTGGTTGTCAGAAGACTCAGAGTGAGACTAGCAATGAGAGGAGCCAGAGGCAGTCAAGTAAGACACAGAAGATCCCATCACAAGACAGAGATTCCCTGAGGAGGCCAGAGGAGGTGATCACACAGAAGCAGTCAAGCTCAGAGCAAAGAGCATCTACCCCTACCAATCAGCCCACAGACGTCTTTAACAGCAATGACACTGCAATCAACATGGAGACAAGAGAAAGCCTGTTTCCTGAAGGTAGTATTGCTAATATCTAATTATGTGTAGCCTTTGAATACTGGAACCAACATTAAATGCCTTTCTTACATAGTGTCAATGATACACTTATGTATATTTGCTCAATTATCCCTCTCTGTTGTGTTTGTGTGGTTTCAGTCCCAGTGCTCGGTGAGAGGGAAGTGGTTCATGCGTTACCCCTCAAATGCCCCTGCAAGGTAGGAAGCAGCTCAAAGCTATGTAACTGCACTTCTTGTGATGCTCCAATAATTTTGGAAAGTAAAAAAGACTCCAGCAAAGCACCGCCTAAAGATCATGACCTGAGACCAATACATTCTGAGAATTGTTCAAGAGAGGATCCTGTACACCGGCATGACGACAAATTGGAAAAGATACAGATGTTCTACTCTGAAAAAGCAGTATCACCCAGAATGCATCTAGACAGTAAAGCAGGCCAGCGTTTTAAAGACCTCCTACTGGCCATTGAGGAAAAGACCCATACTGCCCGTCACCTGAGCACAATGGAATCCGCTTTGCAAACTGCCCCATTACCGAGGTTACGTCACAGAACTATCAAAGACATCTCGCCAAGAAAAGTGGTTTGGGCGGGGCTTAAACATCACACCGGGCCATCCACAGGCTCCTCACCTTTTCTGGTAAATGGTTCAAAACCACCAGTGTTTTTGTCCCAGAGGCAGCAGGCTCTGGTCATCAAGAGTCTGAGGTACTCAAAGGAAAAGAGGAACACCGGACCAGGAGGAGGAAGGACATTGGGCATCCCAGAAAACACAGCAAAAACTCAGCACTTTGTGCCTTTACGGACTAGTCAGCGCAG
This sequence comes from Pangasianodon hypophthalmus, assembly GCF_027358585.1. Lineage (NCBI taxonomy): Eukaryota > Metazoa > Chordata > Actinopteri > Siluriformes > Pangasiidae > Pangasianodon > Pangasianodon hypophthalmus. The sequence continues at coordinate 5,460,161 of NC_069725.1, forward strand.
GGACACAAACCTAAACCTACCCATGCTCCATTCCAACTTCCAGAGCAAGGAAAAGAAAACCGAAGTTCTCAGATTGGACTTTGGTTGAAAGGGTGTAGAGAGAGGAAGTGACAGAGACAATGTAAACCTATAATAATTACAATAAGAGCTAAGTCCAACTGCAGTAACTGAAATATATATTTATACAACTTTCAAGGAAGGATGTTTCTTGAACCTCACAATGTATATCTTTTGTACATTTGTACACTGATTCTTTCAGTCCTGTGGGATGCCCATGCTTGCACCTCTTTCAGATCTTCAGCTATCTGTTAAACTCTTGTTGGCTACATAGACAGCCTGATGAGTTATCAAGAGCTCTTAGCAGATAGATCTTTTAGATCAGGGACAAATTAAAACTGGGAGTGCAACATTTCCCAGAACCAAACCTGCAAATTACTGCACAAGTGAGTTTTTAATACTTTTGGAAATATTGGGGTCAAACTTTTCAAATGTGCTACAATTTACCAGTCTCAAGCCCTGCCATATTTTTTGCCCCTTTCTTGAATTTAAAGCTCTGGATACAGTCAAAATTGGACCAGTATCCTGACTGATAAGAGATCTCCCAAAATTTCCAAAAACAAATACACATATTAGCTTTAGATTTGTCTGTGAGTGGACACTACCAACAGCTAAATATGGACTCCATATCCATAACCAAAAAAAGCTGCTATTGAGCTAGTTTGGCTAAACAATAAGTTATGCCAAATATATAAGTAGACACCTGTAAAAAAAACGATTAAATTAGTTAGCTAGCTTTGTTCACTTGAAGTGGTGCTAGTATATTGTCTGTGTTATACAGATTATTCAGCAAAGACCACATTAGCAATGTAGTAGATGAAGTAGCCATGTCAGAAGCTTGGTAACCAAGCATGGGCGGGGCTTGCGATCAGTAAATTTCCACTAATTTTGTCAATGAAAAACTGCATCAAAAGTAAGCTGATGATCGGTGGTCTTAAACACTGCTGCATCATGAAATGCACAGATGCCAAAGTGAAAAACAGAATGTACTAGGAACATCCTATTAGGGCATAAGCTCATTTGCTACGCTAAGTTTATAAAGACAAGCAGTTAAAACCTCTCATACCCCCTCTTCTCTTTCTCTCTCTTGCAATCATTTACCCTTAAGCCAATGTAACTCTATTTGAGCTTTATTGTCTGCTCAGGGTCTGATTGATGCCCATTGTGCTCTTAAGCCTGTATCATGTTGCTGTTTATGAATGAGCATCGCTGAATGAAATCAATCAGTCGTGCCAAAGGATAACGTTCTAATTGTTATTCCAAGACCTTGGATAATAAACAAGATTTGAAATTAAGTATGCCATTGAGTGCATGGGTATTCACTGAACACTCTGTTCTGAAAGCCAACTTTTCTTTGGCAAAAGTCTCTTCCTTTTTGATTTTTGGACATGTTAGGAGAAGATAGTGAGGATTCTGACAACAACAAACAACATTTCTTGTCACAGCTTATTCAGGAGTGTGATGGTATACAGTAAACAAGGAAATGTGACAGGTATAGATATTTACCCATCCATTTCATCACTTAAAATATGCCAAGAATTTTAAATCAAGCTAGATTACTTTTAAAAGAACAGGCAAAAATCTAATAAATATGATTCTACGGTACATTGTCTTGATAAACTCCCTCGCTTTTAAAATATATATTTTAGCATTTCCCTTAACCAAAAACGTAATCCTTGTACTGCCTCTGCACTCTACTTTGGAATTTAATGTCACCCTTATTGAAGTTGTAAGCATATATCTCGATAGACAGTATATCAAAAAACTGTGATATTGGGTTGGACAGTTACGCTGTGAATTTTTCAAGTCATTCCACCCATAATTTGCGTGATGCAAATAATAGTTTATTTGAATTGACAGTTTTATAAAATTATTGTTGGCTGTTTTCATATAACACCAACTTTCTCTTTCCAGAACAGTATTTCTGTCAAATTATCATGACATCTAGTTATGACCAGAACAGTATGTCACTGAAGATGTACTGATATCCTTCGCACAGTAAGAAATCACATACCATGGTTTCAGTATGTGTGGGTGTGTGTTTGCATGAGTGTGTGTGCTTTGTGATGGGTGTTGCACATGAGCTCATAGCACTCTACTGGAAATAATAGACGGGTAAAGGAATCTTTTGCTCTTTTCAGCCTATGAGAAGCTTATGAATAATTGAAAGTGTGTTGTGCCACTGGATACTGTGCTGAGTGGGCCTGGCACATGAATGTGTGTGTGTGTGGTGTGTGTGTGTGTGTGTGTGTGTGTGTGTGTGTGCGTGTGCGCGTTGTGTTGTGTAATGTTGGTGACGGGCTGAGCCAAACTGAGATGTCTGTGTCCACTTTTATTTTTTTACATGTTCAACAAGGTCAACATGTAAATATACATAAAACCAATATTACGTATGCAATCTGGGACAAAAAGGCTTGATTTTGGCGCATGGCAGAAAGCATTGGTTATATCCAGGAATTAATCCAGGCAGGAGCTATCTACAGACTCTTAAATACCGACATTGCAAGTGTGGAGAAAGAAGTGTAAACACAGGGGCAGTATTAAGAAGAAGCAGAAGTGTTTGTGCCCATTGCTCTTGTAAATATACAGTATATTCTGTTTCTATATTATTGGCATCCATGAAAGATGTACTCCTAAATCCCACTTTAAACACTAGTTGTATCTTCTGTAAGGTTGAAGAGTTAATAGTTTCTGAAGGCTGACACTAAGTCCATTAAAATGTCAAATCTCAGTGCAGAACTCCCCTAAAACCTAGGTTTTAAAAAATAGGTAATAGTAAACCTCTAATAGGTAAAAAAAAATGCTGTACCAGGAGGGCTCCTAAATGGAGCCCCAAGTGATTAGATTTAGATAATCTAATAATGAAATAATTAAGGATGACAACTGTAGGCTAAGCCAAGTAATATGATGATAGCCCAACATCATTTTGGCAAGCAAGCAGATTCAGAGCGTGTAATGTTATTAATTCATCTATCTTTCTTGATAGAATTAATAATTTTACTTAAATTATCTTGATAGCTTGCTGTTTTGAAGTATCTATGTGATTATTGATGGTTTATCTAATTGGGAAGCTTGATCTACAATGCAGAATATAATGCTTACACTTTCAGACTGTATATCCTGCATCTTTTTTTTTTTTCTTCCACTTTCACTGTAGACAACTGATCAAATGTAGAACTGGCTAACCTGTCTACTATTTGCCTCACAACTATTGCTAATCCTAAAAACTAGAGGCCATTTGCTAGCAACTGTATGCTTTACATCTTATGTTGGATCATGCTCAGAGGAAACATGCTGCTTCTTTTACTATGTGAGCAAATGTTAATCAAGCTAACTTGAGCCTTATACCTGAGACATTGCCAAGGTGCTGGCCATTAACATGAAGGTATCCCATAAGTCTCTACATTTAATTAAACACAGAATGCATGTCAAAAGAAAAGGCGAGAGATGAGGCAACATCAGAGCAACACAGAGAGATTTTAATAGAGTACCATGCTCTAAATAAAGTGAGCACCATGCTGAAATATGTCAGTTTACACACAATCAGGGAAAAGGCCAATGGCACAGCTCTCTTGGAAAACGAAGCAGATGTTGCATTGCAGTGTGTTCCCTGGGTTCTGCCTACCATCTTATTTTACCTTCATTATTACCCCCATCTGACAAACATACATGAAAATAAAAAGAATTTGCCTTTTTCCATATAATAGAGCCTCAATTTCCAAGTCGCCATTGCCTGGACATAGAGGAACTTTACAATGAAATCTAGGAAAACAGAAGTTTTATCTTCTGTTAGTTTCTTTAGTTTAATCATTATCTTCTAGTAATAATAGTGATGGCACAGCAATTATCTATGGGATTTTATTGTGAACTTGCAGTGGTTGTTGTAAATGATAATGACTAGTAAACTAATTATCACCATAATGTCTTATTATTTAGTGGCTCATATTAAAGCAAATTATTAATTTATTTAGTAACTACAGTAAAACTAATAGCAAAAGTGATGTAATTACATGAGGAATGTTAGTCTGGACACACGGACGGGTTCTAGGATTCAAATAATCATTCATTCGTTTCTGACGTGTCTTTTTCAGATCTGTTGACTGTCTGACATAGTGACCAGGGCATGTCTGTACCTGCCTCAGGATGTTCAAGGAATTTAAAGAACACTGCAGTTTACATATTAATCATTTGATGGGCATCATTTAGCACAATGGAGATTCTGATCCTGATTTTTATATAAATAAAACATTTTTATTAACTAGGACCACAGAAATAGTCTAAATTCCATTCCTGGAATGCAGACTGCCAAATAAATACCCCAATGGAATCTTATTTAATTGATTTGCTACATTTCTGAGTTGTTCTACTTCCTGTTTATCAAGCTATTCATATGACCCTTTGAGTCACAGGGATTATTGGGAGACATAACTGGCATGATTGTGCAGAGTTCCACCTCACAGTTCCAGGGTCCATGGTTCGATCTTGAGCTTGGGTCAATGTCTGCATGGCATTTCATGTGCTCCCCTCATGTCCATGTGGGTTTCCTCCAGGTTTCCTCTCTGGTTTCCTCCTACCTTCCAGGTCCATGCTAGTAAGTGGATTGATTACTCTAAATTGGCCCTAGATGTGAATGAGTGTATAAATGTGTGTGCACGCATGATGCCCTGCAAAGGACAGGTAATACTGAAAACCTGCAGTATAGTACAATAAATAATTTTATATATAGCTGTACATAGTGTACAGTTTGCTGCTGCTGCTGCAGAGGCCATAAATTATGTCTTAAATAAAAGATTAGGTTCAGACCTTAGAGTCAAGTAGAAGTGACAGCAAGAGATCTCTGAACAGAGCTAAAAAGCCATTCAAAGGACATAAAACAGTATAGAACATTTAACACCTCTCAGCTATATTAAATCATTCTACTCAAACCAGGCAAGTATTACAAGTTAATTCAGTGTAAATGGGAAATCATCTACTCCGGTTGTAGAAACACACTCTGGTTGTAACGTAAGATGCACATAGCAGAAGACTGTCATTGCCTCGCCATGACTCGCATTTCTCAGGAAATAACTGAACCAGCATGCAGTCTCTGGTTTCTAATAAGGCTCATGTATTATTGAACAAGCCCTCCCGTGTAGCACAGCACGGTGGCACTGAGGACCCACTGGATGCTCCTGGTCAACCACACACTAAACAAACTAAACCTAAGACCTGGAAATGGAGTTAATTTATACCATCATCATTTGGCTCCCAAAACTCCACACTAATATACATTTAAATACCACACAGAGTTTGGTCTAAAAAAAATTTCTTACCGGGCTACAAACTGTACATACTGATATGTGCATACATACACTGATACTGCATTTGTAATTATATGTCTCGATATATGATCATCTGCTATGACTGCTTTGCCATGTTTAACCTGTGATGTGTTTAATTTGGATTTGGTCTGCATAGGTAACATCACTACAAAACCAAAAGTTGTTACTAATCACAGAGGGTAAATCAACCCAGAAGTAAGCACCATGTGTAGTTCTACCTGAAATGTATGATGGATTCCCAGTTAGATGAATTGAATTCCTGGCATAATGCTGCAACTGTCTTCAAGTTCTCCCTTTCTATACTCCAGAGACACTGATAAGATACTGCTAGTTCTGTCACCGCTTACTGAAAGACTACTAAACTGGGCCATTGCACTTTAAACTGCTTTCCGTCATGGGCTAACAGAAACCCTCCAAACGGAACTGGTATGTAAAGCCAACTAGCTGTCTTTTGACCAGTTCATCCAGCTGGCTATTCACACTGACAATCTCCTTCATGCCAGATGACTGTGAACCAGTGCTATCTCCCTACATAACACCAGTGACTTACAATGGAGAGTGAAATGATGCAAGTAAGGTAAAGTGAACTATGAAGTCCAGTCAAAGGTGAGAGAATCATTGTCATATGACCCTTTGAGTCACAGGGATTATTGGGAGACATGACTGGCATAATTTCTGTCTTAAATAAAAGATGAGGCTCAGACCTTAGAGTCAAGTAAAAGGTAAAGTGAAATATGAAGTCCAGTCAAAGGTGAGAGGATCATTTTCTCTATTGCAGAGGAAAAGGAAATTTCCAGTCTGAATGTCAAGACCCCAGAACAGTCCCTCCATCCAGACAAGCACCTTAATTATTCTCTCTCTTTAAACTCATAATTGTTTGTCATGTTGCTCATAGTCCCACTAGTTCCCAGCCTTCATAGATTCTGGGGCTTCCTAATAATGATAATGTAGCTAAACTAAAGATTTCTTTAGTGCCCATAAAGAATCTCTTGAGCATCCATGGGTCGGAGGTTGTGCTCCTTGGAGGTCATAAAGTGAAAGCTAATAACATACCCCTAAATATACACACAGGACTATTCTAATGTAAAACCATTACATTCCTACTTACCAAGTCTTCTAATAACCCTGTGGTTTTAGGTATTCTCTGGTTATCCATTCATAATCCCACAATCTCCTGGGGATATTGGTGAACTCATTTCATAGGGGCCACAGTGTTATGATAGCTGTATCTCTCTGCCATGTTATACAACACAGATAGAAAGGCCAGAGACAGAAGAAAAGGTTGAGATTTCTGCTTTGTATATATAGCCAGCAGGTTTTTAGTAGAACACAAATATCTGAATTACCCCACTATAGATGTCCAGTACCTCTCCACCAAGAAGTAGACTTTTCTCCCTTTCAGTTGATGAGACCAGATCCACGAAAGATTATATTAAGAAGGATTTGGGGGTATATCAGCTCTTCCATATCTTCAATCACAACAGGCTTCTTCTTCGTGGAGAAGAAAGATAATGGCCTCAGGTTTTGGCACCTCCGTGCAGTCACAGTAAAGCATCATGATCCCTTTCCATGGGTACCATTAGCATTAGAACAGGTCCATGAAGGTATATTTCCTGAAACGTGTGCTTATAATCTTATCAGGATCCAAGAGGATGAGTGGAAGTCTATCATCATCACTGTGTCTGGACACTATGAATACCTTATCATGCCCTATGGATTAGTCAATGCCCCTCAGTGTTCCAAGCCATCGTGAAATATTTCATAAATGTGTGGCTGTGTACATAGACAACATTGTCATATACTCTTCTTCACAGCAAAAAACACACGAAACGTGCACCAGAATTATCTCCATGTCAAGCTTGTTGCAAGAACATAGTCTATAGCAATTTGTGGACACAAGTTTGGTCTTAGAGCACCTCCTACTGTCAAATGTTACCTGTTTTCAACATGCATGCTAATTTGTGGACTATATCATTCTCCAAAAATAAATTCTTCATGAAATCTAGTCTACTGTTTAAGCATTATATTGGGTTTTGCAGACTGAATGGTACATCACTGATTCGCTGTAACAAATCTTACAAGTCTAAAGTTTCAAGTTTATTTGTCATATATACAAGTGTCAGTGACAATGTACATTGAAATGCTTTTTGTAAGGCTTAGGCAGTCTACAGCAGTACAATAATAACAGAAATAAATAATAAAGGGGCAAGCAAGACAGAAATTTAAGAGACAGAAATGTAGAATAATGATTACAAGAGATTCACAAAACAATACAAAAAAAAAAGGTGCAAAAATACAAATAAGGTGCAGGTGCAAGGTTGAGGTGCAGATTTTGCTTTGAGGTAGTGTAATGTAGTTGTGCAAAGTATACAAGATTCAAAAAAAGACATGATGTTTTTGTAGTCCTTGATATGATATGATATGAAGAGGGATAATAGTGCAATTTTAGAGACAATTCTTACAGTTTATTAAGGGTTCTGATAGCCTGCAGGTAGAAGCTGTTTTTCAGCCTGCTGGTTCTGGACTGTATCATCTGCAGATGAAAGATGTCCTGAAGGGATGGAAGTTTGTTGCCGATGATGACTTCAGCTGTTCTCACAACTCTCTGAAGGGCCTTGCGATCGAGGAGTGAGCAGCTGCCGTACCATACAGTAAGGCACCCCGTCAGGATGCACTCAATGGTACATCTGTAGAAGTTTGTAAGGATATTGGGAGGGAGACCAAAGCTTTCGAGCTTCTGTAGGAAATAGAGCCACCGGCGTGCAGATTTAACTACTGATGTGGTGTGCAGAGACCAGGCAGGTCGTCGGAGAGGTGCACACCAAGGAACTTGATGTTCTTAACTCTTTCCGCTGCAGAACTGTTGATGTATAAGGGGGTGTGGCTGACCTCCTGTGTCCTCCTGTAGTCCACAATCATCTCTTTGGTTTTGCTGACGGTGAGGCAGAGGTTGTTGTCATGGCACCACTGTGATAGTGCTCTCACCTCATCTCTGTAGGCTGTCTCATCTCCATTTGAGACCCAGGATTGATGTATCATCAGCAAATTTAAAGATGATGTTGGAACTGTGTTTGGCAGCACAGTCGTGTGTGAACAGAGAGTATAGGAGGGGGCTGAGAGCACAGCCCTGTGGGGCTCCTGTGCTCAGGGTAAGTGTGGATGAGAAATGGTTGCCAATTCTCACCACTTGGGGTCTGCAGGTCAGAAAGTCCATTATCCAGTTGCAGAGATGAGAGTCCAGTCCTAAATCTCTGAGCTTTGTGATGAGTTTTGATGGGATGATGGTGTTAAACGCAGAGCTGTAATCAATAAGCAGCATCCGCACCTAAGTGTTTTTCTTGTCCAAGTGTGTGAGGGCATTGTGAACGGCTAGAGCAATGGTGTCATCAGTCGATCTATTTTGCCTATATGCAAACTGGAGAGGGTCCATGGTGTCTGGCAAGAAGGAACAGATGTGGTCTTTAATGAGCCGCTCGAAACACTTCATGACGATAGAGGTCAGTGCCACAGGTCGGTAGTCATTCAGGCAGGTGACAAGAGACAGGGAAAATGGTGGTTTTCTTAAAGCAGGTGGGAATCACAGACAGTCTAAGGGAGAGATTGAAGATGTCTGTAAGCACCTCCACTAGCTGGTTGGCACACGATCTGAGGACACGGCCATGAACACCATCAGGACCAGGTGCTTTGCGTGGGTTGACCGCTTTAAGTGATCTGAATACGTCATGCAAGGAGAAGGTAAGAGAACAGCTGTTATTATCTGCTGGCAGTTTCACTGCAGGTAAGGTGTTGCTATCCTCAAACCGTGTGTAGAAGACATTCAACTCATCTGGCCTAGAGGCAGACAGATCCATGTTGTGTGTTTTTCCATCCTTATCTCCGCTGTGGTCCGTGATTGTGTGTAAGCCGTTCCACAAGAGCTTGAGATTAGATCCCTGAAAGTTTTCCACCATCTTGTCTTTATAGGCTCTTTTTGCAGACCTGATAGCTCTCTGAAGATCGTATCTGGCCCTTCTGTATGCCTCAGTGTCACCAGAGTTGTAGGCTGAAGTACGAGCTTTGAGTTTGGCCCTGACATCAGCATTCATCCAGGGTTTCTGCTTTGGAAAGGTTTTAATGCAGATTTTAGGGATAATGTTCTCAGTGCACATATCATATTACAGTCTAAAGCCTGTAACAAGTATAAAGTAGTTTATTTACTGTTGTAGCTGTTTTGTTTCAAATAAAATGTGAATCTATATTCACAAATGCAGATAGTTTATAGAAAATGGGTCCATATAATGTATCTATTCATCAGAAGGATTGGTGCTATAGTGAACTTCCTGAGGTTCAGTTTTAGTCAGATGGTGTTGAGCTCCAGACCTGGCACATCAAAAGCCTTGGAGTAAGCTCAGCCAAATTTAAGCAGTTTCTCTAATTGTTTAAGTAAAAAAGCAGTATGTGTCCTCAGAAACCTACAAATAAAGTCTACAGAGATGGAGAAAAGCGTGAGGTCTCATCACATATTTAGGTTCTGAAACTGCATCACTTCCTTAAGGTGTCTGATGTTATCACATAGTGCTGGTCTTTCGTGATAATTCACACATCACACATTTCTCCACACTAGGTTTGAGGACTAGGGGCCTCATGTGCCATTTTTAATGTCATTATTACTACTGTAGTGATAATAATAATCTTTATTGTTATCGCTCCTTTCATACATAAAATACAGATTAATGTAAAATGATATAAATTAGATAACATGACATATTAATAAATTAGATAATATGGTATATAAATCATTAAGAAATGACATGAAAAAACAAAAATAGGAGTCAATAAAATTAGATGAAATCATAAAAAATAAACTTTGCAAAAGAAAAACAAGAATGATTTTTAGAATTTATTCATTTTTCAGGTGAATCAAAACAGAATGCTCCTGATATTATCTGATATTCTCAAAATTAATTAATTAATAATCATTTTTTAACTGATTATATCATATAATATAATAATGAATAAAATTGTTTGTTAATTAAAAATTAATACACAAGAGAATCAGTAATGTATACACAGGTTTTGTGGAATTATTTTCTAAAGACACACTGACAGGAACAATGCAACCCTGAAAAATACACACACAGCAGTTTTGTTCCGAATTTTCACTAATTTGTCTAACATACTTTAATATCTATCCATGAAGTATAAATACAAAAATTAGAACTACAGTTAGTGAGAGAGGTGTGTAACATCTGTGCTATAATCATAGACAACCAAATTATTTGCTTCCTTTATGAAAATAAACAAAATTGAATATAGTGGGCTCATGCAAAGAATGAGAGACAGAACAAGAAAAACAAAAGGCAATTTATTTGCAATTATTTAGAAGGAAATTGGATAGATATGTTCAGAAATTTGAGAGATATGTTTGAGTGAAAATGTCATTCTGAGAGTTATTTTCTTAAAGGGAAGGTTAAAGTACTGTTTGAGTAGAAAATGTCAGTTATTGTATGAAGTAAAAATTACACACAATTATTGTTGCCAATTTTATTAAAGGGGGCCAATAATTCTGAGTTGTCTGTATCTTCTGAGCTGTGGCTGTCATTCAAAAGGATCAGGCACACTGACAGTAATTTTTTTTTTTTACAACATCTAGTTCAAACAAGTAACAGATTACAGATAAAGATATTAATGCTAACATCACCCTGATATAAATAGATGATAAAGATGACTGTGTGCTCACAAGCTTTCTAAGGAAGTTAAGATAAGGTGGCAATATTTATGGTTTGCGACTGTAGCACTTCCTTCTGATGTCTGATGTTATCACACTGTGCTGTTATTAAACAGATATATAAATGTTGTCTACTCTTTTCAGTGTAAAGTAGATAATAAAGGTAGCCAGTCACCATAGACTAATTTGCATATTCACTTGTCAGAATAATTTGCATATCAAAACTTGTTACATGAAGAAGGAAGATTTTTTGAATTATGAAGAACAGAACAGAACAGAGTAAGTAAGGAATAACACATGGCAGACCATGCTGTTGTATGAAAATAATCCACGCTGGGGTGGTCTGATACATTCCTACCCTGAAATGAATTATTTTTGCATCATAGCATGATCAACACAGTCTGCTCGTACAACAACGACTTGCCAATGATTACAATTTTACATTTAGGAACAACATATAAACAGTTAAAAATTGCAATATTTACATTTAATGTTGTGGAACATCCACAAGACAAGTTAGTTCCTCTTATTGCTTATGATATAAACAGATGCCTCCTCACCAGCCACTCTTTATTCTCTCTCTTAACTATAAGACAAAAAAAAAAAAACACAGCTTGTTATTTTACAGAGAAACTGGAAAGTGTAAACTCTTTCGTGAAGACTTTCCCATTCAGGGACAATTTATAAAATGCATGACCATTACAAAGTGCAGACACCTGAGACTCCTTCCGTAAATGTTACATAAATGTCTCCTAACAAACAAACTTCACCACATCAATGAATATACATAACCCTATCATTCAAGCCAACCGGTTATATAAAATGAATCCATACCTTCTGACCAATCAGATTAGAGGAATCAAATGCGCTGTGGTATAATGAGAGAAGTATTGAGTGCAGGACAGTCGGTAATGTCTGCTCAATTTTTAATTCGCATTAATGGAAGGAGTCTCCAGTGTCAGAGATTTGAAAAGGTCAGTAAGTTTTCTGCCTTGGGGTAGTCTTTAGGTGTACAGAGTTTTTTCTGGTAACTTGACAAGCTATATTTTTTGTCTTATTTTTTGTATTATTATTATTATCATCACTAAAACAGCATTTAAATGGATAAAATTTATGTGGTGTCATTGATTGACAAATTCAACAATTTGTAATCGTTGACAAATTGATGTTGTATAAGAGAAGCATAACACTTCAGGATGTGATATTATGGGAAAATAATCCACTTTGAGGTGGTTATATTAATTCTGCTTTGTGTTGGGCTGTATCACACCACCCCATCACTAATTATTTTCTAGGAAAACAGTTCTGTCATGTTTTATTCCTTGCATAATCTCTGAAATTACTGTTCATTGCTATACAATTAAAAGCAGCACTAAACATAATTATTGCACTGCATTGCATTGTTTATGTAAATCTGAAATGTGCTCTTTTCTGCTAGCATAAGCATAATGTAAAAGACATAAAATAAATATATAAAACAAATAAAATACAACATGGTGCCTGAAACACTAACAACATCATTAAAAGAGTTAAATAATACAATGTATTAAAAGTGATTACAGCATTATAATGCAGGTCTTCCCGTTATCACCTGAAGCATGTTCATATCTGATTAATAACCTTGAACTGGGACAAAACACCTTTTAATAATGGGCCATGACATAAAAATTAAATTCTTCAGAACTCAGAGCGCAGTAATTCAGAACTTCAGTACTAACTAAGACTGAATATTGTTGTAAACAGAGTTGATCTGAGTTTCAGGATTTAGACACTCATAAATTGAATCTGTTTGGTTTGTGGAAGGATCCAGATCCAGATTCTGGTTCTCATGCAGGGGTAAATCAGCCAGATCCTTCCCATTATCAGAATGAGCCTAAAATAAGAGAAATGAATCAATGTTACATGTACAGCATTCCCTTTACATTTACAGCATTAGCTCTGTTGCATGTGTTATGTGTCAGTGTGCTTCACTCTCTGGCTGTTTCTCTGTTTGAAGTTATTTATGCATTTTTGGATTCTTTAGTGTAGTGTAGTTAGTTTTCTTTCCATGTTTTTTTTCTGGCTGTTTGATTAAAACACAGCTTAGTGTAGTCCTGTTTTTGTTACATTATTTCCTTTGTTTCTGTAGGTACCACTCACCTACAATTAGGGGGTGCACTTTTACTAATGTATTTTACAGAAACTGGAAATACGTAAAACGAGTATACGTCACCCCCGTGAATCATCCAAAGGACTTCACCAGCTCTCTGGGTCCAACGGGCAACCGGGATGAACCATAAAAACCAGATACATTGAAATTACTGCACTGAAATAATAGGGGCGGTAATGTGCATTCTAAATGTATAAATTCTAAACTATACGAGAAAATAGCCAAGTGTCATGTTTAGACAGCTTTCATGGACTCAAAACAAGAGTTGGCCATTTTTATGTTTCCTTTTTTTGTAATGAAGTATTATTGATTTATCTTTCAATTCTTGTTGTTTATTTTAGACAGGTCAGGCAGTGCGGTTGATGGCAGTCAGGCAGGGCAACAGCTTTCAGCAGGTAGTCCATATTTTAAACCAGGCCACTGGTGAATGTGCTTATATTGTAATCTATATACTGTTGTACTGTTTCAACATTAACATAATTTGAGTCATGTACTTAGTAATGTAAGTATACAAAACTACTAGCAATGTTTCCCACACAAGACTACACTATGATTGGTCAAAGTGACAGCCACCAATGTATAGTTTGTCGCCATAAAAAATAAAGTATTTTATTTATTAAGCCAATTTGACAAACCCAGGGGTACTGTTTTCAACCTGGCTGTTAAAAGAACACACTTTGATGGAAGATGCAAGGGTTGTAGGAAAGTGATGGCTGAGCAGACCTTTCCTGTCAGGGAAAAAATAGACAGCATAAGGAAGGGATAAACCCACACTGTTGTTCTTAGACATCAGCTAATCATGATATTCACACATAAGGGCCATGATTTAACCATGAATCCACCAATGAGAAAATATTTTATTGCATTTTAAACAGCTTAAAAAAATCGAGTGAGGCCTCTGGGGGCTGAGCCCCTCATACCTTAAAGTTCTAGAAACGCCCCTGGGCCAGAACTCTGCGAGTTTTGAAGCTGACTGAACTTCGTCAGGAAACAAAGCCACATATGGATCAACCTGCAAATTGCACGTGAAGATAACTAAAACGTGCTGCATTGCCTTTCATCAGCACTGAACAAACTGCACTGCATGAGGACAGCTCCTTCAAAGACCACATCAGCGCTCATTCACAAAACGTGCTTCAAAGCCTCGAGCCGTGTTCCTCTCGTACTCACTACAAATGCCAAGTAAGGCTGTACAACAGGGCAGGAAATGAGAGTGTTTCTTTCTATGTTTTACTGTGTTGAGTAATTTGAAATCTGTCCAGAGGTTTACAGAGATCAGGCTGTCTTGTACATCTTCATGTTTCAACCTTAATTACAGCCCAAAGTCTTGATTGGGGCTAATGCAGACATTACACACACACTCACACACACACACTCCTTTCCTCTCTCTCTCACATACACACAACTCTTCTCTGCCTGTCCCTATTTAGAATTAGGTGCATAGTTAATAGTTGTTGTTTATTATTTTATGTATTTCATGTATTCATGTCTATGTATTTCAGTAAATGCTATATTACTGAACATTTTATTGCCTTGTTGTGGTTATTACTTTGATATTGCAAGACAACTAAGAACAAAGCCTTCAGAAATCAAATCACTCAGATCTCAATTTTAGTTGAGATTTTAATCATTTTGACTTATTGATTTATAAATCAGTCATTTTCATTTCTAATTACAATTCTAAACTTAAAAAGGGATATTCTTTGGGACTTGTTTACTAATCCAACTGATTTAATGAAGCTGATCATTTTATGGGACGGAATCATTAATTTTACAGGGAAGAGCCTATATTGCTGGTACTGTATGTACCTTGCATTTCCAGGGCTTCCTGTTTGTTCTGGTTCTGTGATTATCAGAGTGTTCAGCTATCTGTGAACACAAGTCTTAGTGTTGTTACGTAATTGCAAAAAATAGCCATACTTCCAAACTGGCAGTCTTTTATTCACCAGAAGGGCATACCATCCTTCCAACCTGCAATCGTAATATTGTTATTGATCTTGCTCTTACCCTAAGCCTTAGCCTCCTGTGGGAACATAACGTGTGTGTGATATAGCAGCTCTAATTATTACTCCTTTCCCATCCTAGGCCCCAGGCATGCACTTGTATTGCAACTGGACACACACATTTACTCACTCATTCACTCACTCACTTTGTTACTGACTTTGAGGTGTCTCCTGGATGAAGCTGTTGAACCTGTCAACAAAAAAAGATGGCACTCAGTTTCTCCCAGCTGACAAACTCATCATTGTTTAGTAGAGATAAACTGTGTGTGTGTGTGTGTGTGTGTTCTACTGGCAGACGGGTGGAAAAGAGTAACTGTACTCAAGTTAAAGTACTGTGATAAATGTGTACTCAATTAAAAGCAGAAGTAAAGAGGCAAAAAATCTGCTTGTGTCAAAAAGTATCTACATGTAAACATACAAATAAACATTTTTAACTGATCAAGAGCTGACCACAAGTCCGTCAAGGCTGAACCTGCATGACTAGCTAGTTCATGAAGCAATCAGTTATAAGAACAATTCCGCAAACTCAGACAACCCTAGAATTTGGCTTGCTGTTTAGCTACGTTTGCTAAGGTAACCATTTTGCTGTAAATGATAAAGCACATTAGCCACAAAAATAAAACTTAACTAAGCAGCTAATTTAAACAAGTTTACAAAGCTTAACTAGCTATCCAATTTACTTACTCACTTTATCTTATCCTGATGTGGCCTGATATGAAAGAGTTACTGTTGCCACCCTCAAGTTGATTATTTTCCTATAACATCATGTCCCAAAGTATTTTATTCCTCTTATACCACAGCAAATTCGAATGATTTTTTTTCATTAATTATAGATTGACACATCATACAGTTAGCTGTTGTTATAGAAACGGTAACATTTTAGAACAAACACAATATAAACCTGTGATTTCCAGGCAGCGCTATTGTCAGAGCTGCCGTTTAAAAAAAACGTTAACATTGCTGTGGTGTAATAAGAAATATTAGAACTATTTACCTTCATTCATGGTATTTTCACTTGCTAAGACATCATGTTTTACAGTGTACCTTGTGCTGTCTTGCATTTCAGTTTGTAGATCATTAGTACAAATCCTGCAGTCAGGAGCAGAGACACACAGACACACACACTGATGATGATGGCAGAGGACCCTGGAGACAGAAACAGAGATAATACAGGACACAAACAGACCCACACATCATACATGACCATAAAAACAAATTTCATGTGCAATCCCATCGATCCATTGTAACACACTGATCTCCTGACTGTACACATTTAACATGAATACAGAATGAAAGAGTGAGATACATTACTGTGCAAAAGTCTTAGGCACATGCAAAGAAATGCTGTAGAGCAAAGATACCTTCAAAAATAATGAAATTCAATATTTCTACATTAAAAGAAATACTATAAAGAGCAATAAACAGTAATAAATGAAACAAAGTCAATATTTGGTGTGACAGTCCTTCGCTTTAAAAAAAAATAGTAGTCTCAGGTACAATTAGTGCAGTTTTATAAGGAAATGAGCTGTAAGTGTTACTGAGCATCTTGCAGAACCAGCCACAGTTCTTCTGGAGACTTTGACTGTCACACTTGCCTCTTATTTTTGCAGCAAAACCCAGCAGCCTTCATTATGTTTTTTTTTTTGTCTGAAAAGTGTCTGTAATATGCTGCTTTCTTTACTGACATACAAACATTTTTCTGTAACATTTAATTTTGTGCTGGAAAACTACTGTAAATCTAAAAGGTTTTTGTACTGAATCAATAATGTAGAAGTCATAAAATAAAAATCTATAACAAAGTTTGTACTAAAGAAATAGGGTGCCTAAGACTTTTGCACAGTACTGTATGTACAACAGTTAAGTGCTTACTTAAAAACGCTGCACCAGATGTCATCATAGAGGTTGTTAACGTTGTTGGTTGAATGGCTGTGCTCATCCTTACTGTTGTTTAAAATATAAAAATCATGAAAATCCATGACACATTACATGTTTATAACTTCTGAAAAGCTCATGTCTGAGACAAGATTCTAATGCTGTCTGTACACACAGGTGTAGTGCTAATGAAAATGTCTTGTGTAAACATTCATTTTCAAAATGACAAAAACAAATGGTTCACCTGTAACATGTAGATACATTTCTGTAAAGTAGGAGTAATATCTGACTGACCCCTCTCTGTTCAACACGCCAAACAAATAAAATACTCCATCAGCTTCTCTCACGTCGCTGATGTTCACACTGAGAACTTTAGCACTTCTGTCATCAGAAATGGAGAATCTGTCATTCTGAAATTTTGTTTCAGTGTCTAGAACACGTTCAATATCGGTGTCATCATCCAGTTTGGTGACATACTTGTTGTTTCTTTCATACACCACTGGATAGTTACATGTGATGGTGATATTCTGCCCAAGATAAGCAGTCTTTATTTTTGGCCCAGCACAACAAGGATCTGTCAATTATACAAACAGGAAAACAAATAAATTACAGTTTATAAGCTTTATAGATGTGTAATATTGTACTATTGCATTTACTTTGTGTACTCGATAAAAAAAATTTCATAGTTATTACTAGTACAACAAAGTTAAATATTTCCTCACCATTAAGAACTTTTAGGTTCACAGTGGAGTTGCTCTGATTCCCCAATCCAAATCTGTATGTTCCAGCATCCTGTGGCTTCAGCTTTCTGATCAATACTAAGAAGAATTTTTTTGTGCTTGCATACAACATAAATCTTCCATCTTGAACTTGGTGGCGTTTGGTGTCAGCACGTATTATAGTCTTGCAGTCTTTTCCTTTCACCTTACAAATATATTTACTATTGCTTGTATACCATTGTATGTTAGAGAATATAGTGACACTTCCTCCTGAGTAACCAATCACATCAGAGCAGTCTACTGGACCTGTCAATCAAAAGAAAATCTCACTTATGTCTGTAATCTCACAGAGCTTTTAATATTCTCACAATAAATAACTGGATAAATAACTTCAAATACAGTTACCAAAGATGAATATCTGACCTGAGATCAGGTAGAGGGTGAAGATGATGAGAATCTTCATCCTGGAATGAAATTCAGCTTCACTTCACTTCTACTCCTTTACTTCTTTTGAAATATGCTCTGTCTATCCAACTGCGAAAAGTTCTGCTGATCCTCGTGTATACTTTGTGGTCTTTCTGCTCTTAAAATTCTGTCTTGTTAAATCATTTCCTCTTCGGTCGTGGTGCAGATTTGCATGAAACCCACCCACAGTTCTTACTGACATACATGTAATTACCAATCATGGTGATATTTGTCTTCATTCACAAATAGCACTAATTAATTCACTAATACTTATATTCTTTAATACTTTAATTCTTATATTTTACTCTATACATTTGATAGTTTCATAATAAATACTCAGAAGTATAGTGTCTTGTTCAATTGAAATACTAAAGGCCCTTTGATTGAATGCCTCTCCTGTCACCTAGTGGTCACTTCACACAGTGCATCTTGTAAGCTACAGAAATACCAGTTTTTGGTCCTTAAAGATCATTTTGTTAGATGTAAAGTTTAATTGTGGGATAAATGAAATGGAAACAGAAAGAATCTATAACAGCCTATTTTTGCATTAAGCACTATAATTAGTGACATGGGTCTGTGATATCCGTGCAGTAGCTGCACAGTCAACTCCCAAAATTAATGGCACCCCCTGTGCAGTGAGTGTTCTTTTTGCACAATAAGGTATGATTAAAGGCAGCAAAAGAGCTTGTGGAGACATGAGCCTGCACCCACTGCAGCCTCAGATTCCTTAGCTGGGAGCAATCAGTTTTGAATGTAACACAGACTTTATTTATATAATATAAATTGTCATGAATCATTTAGAGAACAAGAGCTTGTGCTGAGACTTTCGAGAGAAAATTGGGTGCTGGCTTGCATATCTAATCAACAGTTTTTTTTGTTTTTTTTTTTACGTTGATGGAAATTGTACAACATTACAAAATTGCTGTTAAAAGCAAAACAACTTCCACATTTCAAAAAGGTCATGAAGGTCATGTCATCTAAAAAAAATGTTCAGGTCAGCAACCCACCAGGATGTGAAGATAAGCACAGGCAAAAAAAAAAGAGGCCAAAACAAACAAACAAACAACAACAACAACACTGGTGCTTTATGGGATGGCCGGTATAAAAAGACCTCAATATAAGATTTCATTTTCTGCAAATTTGGTGTTAACAAATATCCTAAGGTGGATTATTTTGGATTTTGGACCAAGCACAACAGCACAACTGTTTGTACGTGAAATACTCAAAAAGGTATGAAGACATGAGGCTGGGGCTGATTTCTTATTAGCTCAGACTGTAGACTCATGCACCAGAGACAAAGACGCCTCTAGATTTGATTTTTATTTATGCTGATATTTTTCAGCCTGCTTCACTGCCACACATCAGCAGCAGTGGAATCCAGTTGCAGGTCTGATGAATGTAGTTGGGTTATTTAACTTAATCAAACTTTCTTCCCAAAATGTCTTTGGGGGAGAAAGTAGGTAGCCTAAGCACACACTGTTTAATTAAAGTACAAACTACATAAAATACTGATAATAGAACCATAAGGTTTGTGGCTTGAATGAAGGAGTTACAGGTTTTATAGACACACATTTAGCCTTTAAAAACATCTGTCTAGCGTGACCTTAACGTCTAAGACTGACTCTCGCAAGTGCTTCCATTGCCAATAAGGACAAATTATTGCAGTGGGTCCTATGTGTCAGCAAAAGAACAACATTGATGCCACACATTGGTGCCACTCAGTCCTTTATTTTAGCGTGTATGTTACCTTTCTCTGAGTGCAGGGAATTCAGCTTGAAGAAATGTGTTACCCAAAATCTACTCTTGAGATGCCAAGGATATTACTGGCTTGGTCAAATTTGCTGTTTGACCACAGTTACCTGCTGTGTACACCTATGTGTGATTAACATCGCATTTTTTTATATGTTGTGAATAAAAAAGATGCAACATGGCAACCAGAGAGAGCTGGTGGTGGAGAGCAAAAGTTACTTCATCTGACAGCATCCTGTTGAACTTGGGTGTGTGTGCGCTTGGATTTTTGTTTAAGCGGAAATAATTCTGCTGAGAAGTTTCCGTGCTGGAAAACATGGACAGAACCCCCAACTTTTGAACAAGGTCACTTAGAAACATTCACAGTCTGCTTCACACTGATCACACTGTGTATCCTTGGACACATGTCTTTCTGGCAATAAAAATACCTAGAAATCTTATCTTTTCTGGAGTGAGAAGTGATATTTCAGTACATACATACATATGTCTACTGCATCAGTTTCTGTACATCATTGGTTATTTCAGAGTCAGGATCAGAACTATATAATCTCATATACAATTGTGTATTTTGTATATATTTTAACATAATGACATGTGCATTTCTTATTGCTGAGTCTGGGTGACCATTTTATGTAACAATAGACACAGACTATTTTTTTTTGTCCTGTTTAATGAAAAAGTAGATTTGCCAGTTCCCAAAGGATTGGAATCCCATGTGGTCTTCTGCTGCTGTATCTTATCCACATGGAGCTTAATTATTACCAATAATAGTGTTAGGCCAAATCAGTCACAACACAGGCCAGGCTGCAACGGGTCATCCATCCATCCATTTTCCATACCACGTATCTTACACTGGGTCAAGAGGCCCCAGGCTCTATCCCAGGGAACTCTGGGCACAAAGTGGGGGACACCCTAGACAGGGTACCAGCCCATCACAGGGGACAGTTGCACACATTCACAGACTACGGACAATTTGGAAATGCCAATCAGCCTACTTAATCCACCCACTTAAAGTCCTTTTTTATTGATATAGGAAAAGGAAAGAGAATTTCATTCACATATACTGTACATTTATTATCTTCATATATTCATTGTTTAGAATATAGCTCTATTTAAAAAAAACATAAACAGCTTAATTGAAACAGAAAAAGTTCAATGTTTCAAATGTGATTGCAGCACTAAATCTATTCCTCTTTATCATCTTGGCAGGTGGAGGTTAGAGGCAGGTTCATATTTAAAATGTAATAAAGCATTTCTAATGATGAGCTTCAATAAAGCACAGTAGTATCATGAAATCAAGAATAAATTGTTAAGCACTACTACTACTAATAATAATAATAAGAAGAAGAAGTAGAAGATGATGTTTCATATATACATACATATATATATATATATATATATATATATATATATATATATATATATATATATATATATATATATATATATAGCACTTTTCTCAAACTCAATGTCACTTTGCATTTCAAATGCAAAAAATAATAATAATATTAAAATAAAAAACAACACATACACATAAAGAATGGTTAGCAGGCGTCCAGAACCTCAGGTGTTACAAAACTGGCATGGATTTGTGAGCAGTATGGTTTTGTAGGTCACAGTCCTGTAAAGAAAGTGAACACAGACACACACATAGTTGGGAGTTGCAGTAGGCCACTATGAGGCAGCTCACACCACTAAAGACAACAGAGTTGTCAGCTCTAACAGGATGTCAAAGGATCAGATCGGAGTGAAGTTCCTCTGATGAGAGCTAATAAGACTTTTATAAGAGAGTGGAGACCTAATAAGACTTTTAGGATTCAGACAAAGGAAAGAAGAATGTGATTGGCTGCTGGTGGAATGACATGGTGAAGATCTCTGTAAAGACACTTTTATTTACCATTTCTGGGATTTTATTAACATTAATAATATTAATGTCCCTAAAATATGACCATATGACCTTATGAAAATAATGACCTTAAGGGTGGTAACAGTAACTCCACTTCATATCATGCAGTATTGCACCATGCTGTTGTTGATTATTTTCCTATTACAGAATGTCTCCTAGTGTTTTACTCCTTATGTATTATAGAATTATAACATATTCTAAAAACCAGCAACGCACTTATAAAAATAGTGCAAATTCCAACATTCGCACATTCACGCTGACACAATTACTCACTTGTTTATTATGTTTCCTCTTGGATGAAAGTGCTGAAACTGTAATCATACACAAAAAAGACACAAAAATTAAAATTTTGGATTTCCAAACATTACTTACTTTTTTTAATGTTACAGAAAACTGTTTAAGAGCACTAATAGAGCACTTTTTAGGCAAAAAAAAACCTTTTGTAATACACTTTTGTATTAGGGCACTTTTTAGGCAAACAAACAAACAAACAAACAAACAAACAAACAAATGTAATGCTGGCTGTCAGGTTTCACATGCAAGAAACACTGGCAGATTTTCCAAAATGCTTAGAAAAACTTACAATGATACTTGTACTACTGATGCATTTAAAAAAAAAAATCAAAACAAAAAACCAAAAACTAATGCTATATATACAGAGAGAAGAAACACTACTTTGTACTGTCATGTGTTCTCTTGTGTCTCAGTTTGTAGATCATCAGTGCAAATCCTCCAATCAGCAGCAGAGCCACACAGACACACACACTGATGATGGCAGAGGAATCTGAATACAGACACAGAGACAATACAGAACAGGAAACGACCAAACACATCATCTTCATACATGAACATAAACACATTTTGTAGTGTGTATGTGTGTACAGTAGAGTTGATGGTCAGTTCCTGCTGTTTTTGAAATCCTCTGTGCTGGCGTAATGATGTCATGTTGTAGAAGAAGGACATTAGAACCTGCAGTATCCAGGCACCAAACTGAGATCAAACCAGGAACCTTCCAGTTCCACTTATGTTCCAGTTATTGGTGCGGAGCCCTAACACACTTATCCTCTGACTGTAACACACCTATCCTCTGTCTGTAACACACCTATCCTCTGTCTGTAACACACCTATCCTCTGACTGATCCCATGTCAGTACACAGTTAATATGAATACAGCATGAAAGCATGAAAGAGCGAGTTATGTACAATGAATGAGTTCTTACTGGAATATTCTGCACCAGATGGGATTTCTCTCTGTGCAGCTGATGTTGTCATGTAGGTTCCTGTTGTTTAAAATATAAAACAACAAAAATCCATGATACATTACCTGTTTATAATGTTTAAGTTAAAAAGGCCATGATTGGGGCATGGCTAATGCTGTCTGTGCTAGTGAGAATTCTTCAAGTAAACATTGAGTTTCAAAATGACAAAAATGAAAAGTTTCACCTGTTACATGCAGCTGAATCTCTGTAAAGTAGGAGTAATACCCGACTGACGCCCCTTTGTTCCACACCCCAAATAAATAAAATACTCCATCAGTTTCTCTCACATCGCTGATGTTCACACTGAGAACTTTAGCACTTCTGTCGTCAGAAATGGAGAATCTGCTTTTCTCTGATATTGTCTGAGTATCAATAATGGGTTTGATTTGAGTCTCATCATCCAGCGTGATGACATACTTGTTGTTTTTTCCATACTCCCCTGGATAGTTACAGGTGACAGTTATATTCTGCCCAAGATTAGCGTTCATTATTTTTGGCACCCCACAAGATGCATCTGTCAATTATACAAACAAGAAAACAAATACATTACAATTTATAAGCTCAACAGCTGATGACTGCCTTAACATTGCCTTTGATGGGCAATGGGGTCATAGATTTAATATGTAAATATTTAATATGACGTTAAATATTTGCGCACCTTTACGAACTTTTAGGTTCACGGTGTAGTTGCTCTGATCCTCCACTCCAAATCTGTACATTCCAGCATCCTGTGGCTTCAGCTTTCTGATCATCACTAAGAAAGATCCTCCTGTGTTTCTATACAGCAAGAATCTTTTGTATTGAACATGGTGACTTTGGCTGCGGAAACGTATTATATCATTGCAATCACTTTGTCCCATTTTACAAATATATTTAGTATGGCTTGGATCCCATTGTATATCAGAGATCATAATGATGCTTCCTCCTGAGAAGCCAGTCACATCAGAGCAGTCTACTGTTCCTGTCAATCAAAAGAAAATCTCCCTCATGTCTGTAACCTTACTGAGCTTTCAATATTCTCACAATCCAGGATAAACAACATCATATACAGTTATTTAAGAAGAATATCTGACCTGAGATAAGGTAGAGGATGAAGATGAGGAGGATCTTCATTGTGGAATGAAATTCAGCTTCACTTCACTTCTAGTCCTTAACTTCTTTTGAAATAGTGAAAAGTTCTGCTGATCCTTGCTTCTACTTTGTGGTCTGATGTCTTTCTGCTTTTATAATTCTGCTTTATTAAGTCACTTCCTCTTTCATGTAGATCTGCATGAAACCCACCCAAAGTTATTACTGACATTCTGTTCACTTCATTAAATTTATGTCCTTGTCAATGGTGGTGATAGATTTTATTGCAGTAAACTAATAGCATCTATTTCTAGTTCAATCTATTGACAATTACATAACAGTATATTTGAAAGAGTTAGAGAGTTTGTTTCTTTCTGATAGAGAATCTCATTCATTCATTCATTTTCATTAAACAGTTCATGCTGGACAGGGTTGTGCTGGATCCTGAGCTTATCCTCTGAACACTGGGTGTGAGGCAGGAATACACTCTGGATCTTACACCAGTCCATCTCAGAGCACCATGCACACACTTTCATAGACTCATTCACACTTCCACAGACTCATTCACAGGGCGATTTAGCGTAGCCAATCCATCTATCGGCATGTTTTTGGGAGGAAAATCCAGAGGAAACTCACAGGAACACAGATGGAACTTGCACAGAAGCTCCACACAAACAGTAACACACGCTCAGGGTCAAATCAGGAACCATGGAGCTGTGAGACCGCAACACTACCCACTGCAAAATATTCTTCCTTCTATGACAGTTTGTAAAACACTTTAAGAATGTGTTTTGAGTGTTAGGGAAAAGGAAAAAATCTCAACAGAATTTTTAAATTGTAGCTTTTTAAAAGCAAAGTGGCAAGGTTTGGTATATTTGGCTTATTCTTGTGGCTTTGTTTTGTATGTTGGCATTTTTCAAGTAAATAATATGCACAGTTGAAGATTTTTTTTTGAAGATATTGTCAGTAGTTCCTGGAATACCAGCTGCCTTTGTTTACTATAAAAATGTCAGCAGCTGTAGAGGATGAGTGTTAATGGAGTGCAGAAAGCATATTCAGAGCTTCAGTGAAACACCGAGTTCCAGTTATATTAAATAATACATACTGATTATTCAAGTGTATTATCCCTGTTGCAGCAAGAAAGAAAGAAAGAAAGAAACTGAGTCAAACTGCAGAGGTAATACATTAAGCACCTTTCCCCATCTCAGCCCAGAATATGTGAACCTGTTTAAGGTAATAAGATAAATTAATCCTAGTTTCTGCTTTTGCTACAGTCTCTTCTGTACCTGCCCACCTAGCGCCAACAAACATGTCACAGTCAAAGTCACTGAGATCCCATTTTTCTATACTGTATAAAAAACACTAAGCCTATACACTTTGTAAACACAATTCATCTCTAAATTGAGGAAACACAATTGTTGTGTAGTTACCAAAATGCATCTGAAGATGGTACTGTATTTCTTTCATGAATGTTCTACAGTTATAATGCTGTCGAATGAGCTTTTTAAAGAAAGGATAGGACATGTGAATTATTATCATTAGTCTAACAGCACACTGGAGTTATAATATAATCTCATTATAATGTACACTGAGTTTTCACTATTAACAATACTGTATACTTGAAATATGATGAAACTCATGTGAAAAAAAAAATTCATTCTAATTCTCAAAAGTAGAAGAGAAACTCAGGTGTCCTGTCTCACACCCAGTATTCCCAGGATAAAAGCCTGATAGAAACAGCATATAAATAAGTTTTAAGAAGATACCATCATTATCATGTGATCTTTATTTTTCTTGTCTTTTATTTCTCTTAGCCTAAAATCTTCCTACAGTCAATTACAACACAGTATGTAGAAGAGTTTCACAGCTGGTAGGTGGAATGATTACACTAAATTAGTGTGTGAATGTGTGTGTGGTGCCTTATAATGGACTGGCTTCTCCTCTGGGACGATCCTCTAGCACTGCTCGATTGGATCACCATCTCTCAGGGTACAAGGAAGACATGCATCAAGGGTCTTCTTTGCCCTGGGACCTAGGTGGTGGAATGAACTTCCCCTGGCTGTTCAAAAAGATGAGTGAATGGCTGTCTTCAAACGATGAATAAAGACCTACCTGTTCGCCAAGTACTTAAATTAGCACTTTGTTATTTAAAAAAAAACAGTGTCATTGTCCTGTGTGATTTCCATACTGTACTAACCTCCCTAACAGAGATTTTAGACTGATGGTACTCTCAGTCCCTGACCTAGTGAACCTTTGAGGATATGTTTATTGATGGGCACTTATGTAAGTCACTCTGGAAAAGGGTGACTGCTAAATTCTGTAAACGTAAAAATGTAAATGTAGTGAGAGTGAATGCATTGGTGAAGATTATGAGGAAGATCAGGGTAGTTATGAAGAGCAGGAGACGTGACAATGACAGTGTAAGTGACCAGAGCAGTAATGCAGTCCTGGGCAGTAACACAAAGTAGTGGAAAAATAACATCAAGATGCTGTGCATCACCAAGAAGCAGTGTAATGTGGGTTTGTGCATGAATCAAACCAAGAACTGTTTAATCTTTATGACAATGAATGAATGACCTTTGACTCTAACCCCACCCTAGTGAAAAAAAGTATACTTTATTGTATTTTTAATATTTTTCCTGTTTCAATAGTACATTGCAAATATACTAACAAAAAAATTGTACTAACTTTAAATATACAAAAAGTGTATTACCACCATGCTTTTACCTAATTTTACCATACAACTTTTAACACAATTTAAAATAATTGTAATTTAGTATATTTTCTTAAAATATATTTTACAAAAATATACTTGAATTGAAAGTTTTGTTTATTTTTTAAAAGTGTATTTATTTGCACTTTATGTAAATATATTTTAGTATTATTTTTAACTGTGTGCTGAAAATGACCATTGTAACAATGCATTGAAAGTTTACTTTCACTTTTTAAGTGTACTTCTTCATGCTTGCAATTCACTTCATTACTGCTTTCAGAAAGTAATAAAACATATGATAAATGCATTGAATAAGTTTGTAATCAATGACACAGAAAAGATGCCCTTGGGAAAGAAATAAAGAGAAGTGAAAATAACAAGCATAGACATACATAGTATCTAGAAGCTTTCCCTGGCCAAATACCTCATGATAAGAGTATAATCATGTGACAATGTATGTTTGCTTTGTAATTTTTGTATAGCCACCTCTTACACCCAATCTGTAATATAATATAATATTTAACACAAAGGACTGCAAAGCTGTAATCCTAAAAAAATCATCCACCCACAGGTTTTGGCTATTATTTCATGAAGGCAGCAAAAGTAATCAATATTTCAGTAAAACATACAGCATATAAAGAAGTGTGAAATGTCTGAACTAAATAAAAAAAAAAACGAAATACCACTAAAAAGTACTTACATCTGAAAAGAAAAATATGAGATGTGCTGACAACAGAACAAACACACTACACACAAAATAAATTACAGTATTAATTCATTCATTCATTCATTCATTAGTTATAATTACAGTATTAATTTATTTTTACTACAATAAAAAATAAATTAGACAAATTATTTAATTAGAAATAAGACAAATGATTTCCTAGGTAATGTTGTTATTGCTTGCAAAGTTGACATTTTTGGAGAGCCTTTTTTCTTAATCTTTATACACCTTAGCTTGACCACCATGATTTCTGAAGACCTTAACCCTTTCCCTTTTATAATGAAACAAGAAAGACTTTAAAAGCTATGATTGTCTAATAATTATCCAATCATTTGGAGGTTCAAAAGAGGTCAAATACAAGGAATGTCCCAGGTCATATTCCTGCTAGTGGTTTGGAAGAAAAAAAACTAGAAATGTTACTGAACTCTTTGGGAGGTGAATGAGCTGACCAACAGACCTAATATACTGAAAGGAACCAGAAGTAACATGACTATGGATAATAAGAACATTTTATTGCAATCATTTACCAAATGCTTATGGTCAGCACAGGTTCTCACGTTAAAGTTGCTGCCAGTCATCCAAAACTAAAAAATACTCCTTTGTTCTAGCTTTTCACTTTCCTTACAAAAATGATGATAAAAGCCAAACAGCTTCCACATTTGAACAAGGTTTAGGTCAGTCATCTCACATAGAAATATACATAGTCAGCCACCTTGTTCAGCCGAGACCCATGCACTTTATCTGGGTTGTGCTGATTCATACAGTATTGAGCACGCTGCAAATCCTTGTTCATAATTTCAGTCAGAGGTTGATGGCATACACTTTTTTCCTGGCAAAAAAATATGCAGAACTCTTATATTTATTCATCCTACTGCATAAGAAGCTGTGAAATTTCAGTACAAACCTATGTCTACTGCAATGAATAACAAATCAATTTTGCGATGATCATGGCTCATCCATATATAATTTAACATAATTCTTAGGAACGGATGTCCCTTTGACCATAGAGCATCTCTCTTATTTTATAGCAGTACAGCGTGTCCCAAAAGTCTCCATACATAGGCAAAATTTTTCATACTTAGTTTATATTATATATATTTTATACATATTATATATATTATATGAAAGGTTATTTCCGATAGCCTTTAAGAATGCCTTTGACAAAAGAAGAACGTATTGAAATCATTCTCATGGCTGGATAGGGAAGCTGTCACAAGGTTGCGATGGACATGCAATTAAATGCATAACACACGATGTGTTAGTTCATCTTGAGTGGCAGCGATGACTCCGTGTGTGTTTACAAAGAAATGATTTGTACATAAAGTTAAATTTTGCTAAAATTTGTTCATTTGCCTGTGTATGGAGACTTTTGGGACACTCTGTACACTTGGAGCATATTTATAATGCTCACTGTATCTACTGTATATCTCAGGTTCATCTCAGTGATTAGCAAAATAAACAATGGGCCTCATTTATCAGACTTTTAGTAAAGTTGTGTGTAAATGTCAAACCAAACTAAAATTTTCTGCCAGTTTTACAAATCTCTGGGAAACACTGATTTTCTTCACACTTGCATGTGTATTGAGTGTGTATTGCATGTCTTGATCACTTGTAAAATGCAAAGCTCAGTCCTGACACAGCTCATTTGTATTATCATTAGTGACACCCACAAAAGTCCATAAAAGTTCAAGTGCACAGACAGCTGGGAGCATGAAATGAAAGATGAGGATAAAGGATGCAAGGAAGAGGTGGAAGCTCTATGCCAATAAAATTATTTAGTAAAATATATTATTTATATTTATTTTTATTCACATTTATATTAACTAATATCTTAATATGCTTAATAATAAGCAAGTGCTAAATCTTCTGGCAGCTGATGCATTTGTTTACAGATTATGGATTTCTGGAGACAGACCAGCATTTCTCTTGTCATAATTGAATTATTAGTTTTATTTGTCTTAATTTACGGGTTTGTTTTGGCTCATTTTCATTATTGTTCATATTCTTTAATTAATGCCAATAATATAAAATGACTGGTTTTCACAAAATTTTCTTGCAAGTACTTTTAATTCCTGACCTAGTGAACTAGCATGAGGATGTGTTTTTTATAGAGGATCTAAAGCACTTCTGTAAGCCGTCTGCTAAATGCTGTAAACGTAATACAAGCAATTTAAACTCAACAGCATATTCCAGATATAAATGTGATATAAAATCATTTACAAATATGAATGATTTACATATAAATCTGTTAAAGAGGTGGAATATTTGGGGAAATAGAGCATGGAAAATATCCCATGCTTCAGGATTGTCCTGATGACAGATGTGCTACAGCTGTATATTGTATTTATATTTATAAATGCATCATCGCTAACATGTAACTATAGGTTTCAATATATAATTGTTCTCCGTTAATAAAATAAAATTAAGTAAAACATGCTGAGTATACAATTTTTGTGTTTTTTTCTCTTTCATTCACTGAAACTAACAAAACTTAATGGTTAATAAGAAGGGGCAGTCTTCCCTTAGAGAATAATTAATGATATGTTTGAAGCACAGTTTGGGACTTTATTGACAGAGAAAAGCAAAATTTGCATAGAGCAAATATACATTATTTAGAAGCATTTAAAATTGAATAAAGTACCTTCTACTAATAGACCATAATAATAAGTAGCATCATGACATAAACTATAAATTGTTAAGAACCAATTAAATAAGCACTAAGAGTGAAGAGTGCAGTTTACTAATAATAATAATAATAATAATAATAATAATAATAATAATAATAGTGTATTCATAATGTTTCATTTTTATATAGAATTTCTTTTACATAAGGCCACTTTACATTTCATAACAGAAATTCAGCAAAACAAAGACGGTCTTCCAGAAGCTACATCTGTGATCAATCTAGCACTGATTTGTGATCAACATGGTTGTGCAAATCACAGTCCTATAAAGAAAGTGAACACAGGCACACTACAGAATTCCACAGCACAAACAAGAAGCGATAGAACCAGAGGCGAGTGAACGTCTTCATCATCAACATCATCGGGAGCTAGCAAGACCTAGAATTCAGACAAAGGAAGGTGAACATGATTGGCTGATGGTGGAATCCAAATGTTTAGTATACTGAATCTGATTGGTTTGTGTACCGATAAATTTTCAAATTGAAGTCATTCTGATGATGTCATACAAATTAGCTGGATCATTATTATAATCAGAAGTAGAAAAATAAATATAATTTTACATTCTAACACTGTCAATTAATGCTTCATTCAGCATCAAGTTTAATCTTATCGTGTGTTTTTATGAGTGAGGAGATTCCCGACACTGAATGTGCATACATCCTATTACACAGCATGAATTCTCTCAGTCTGACTGGTCATAAGGTGCTGATTCTTTTTCTATAATAATAGCTCTGGCAATAGTGCTGGCTGTAATACAAACCACAGGTTTATATTAATGCACTCATTTTAATATGTTATTGTTTCTGTAGTAACAGTTATTTAACAGGATTTTCAAAGCTTGGTGCTCCATATAATCTAACATTACTAATAACTTTTATGTTGTTATTCAATGAAGATATAGTATTATCCTTGAAATGGTGAAGTGGTCTGTAAGGAAGTGTTTATTTAACATTTATGGAATGAGTCTCCAGTGTTAGCTCTTTGTAACAGTCAGTTGATTTCCGCCATGGGAAAGTCTTTAGGACAGAGGACCTTGCACTTTCTGGGCTCTCAGTAACATGTTATTGGAAAATAATCACCTTCAGGCTAGTAACTGTAACTCGTGTCAGGCCATATCACACTATGTTGGTGTTGACTATTTTCCTAAAGCAGGGGTAAGCGGCACTCCGCTTTCAAGTCATGCGTCATCATGCGTCAGTTACGTGAGCACAAAGACACAATTACTCACTTGTTTATAGTCTTTCCTCATGGATAACAGTGCTGAAACTGTAATTGTACACAAAAAAAAATTACAGATCCAGTAGGTATTTAGAGTGCTACATTCGTACAGGTAATAACTAATCAAGTTTCCTTTGTGTGTGTGTGAGAGAGAGAGAGAGAGAAGCAATACTACCTTGCACTACCTTGTGTTCTCTTGTGTCTCAGTTTGCAGATCAGTGCAAATCCTCCAATCAGCAGCAGAGCCACACAGACACACACACTGATGATACTGATGATGGTGACAGAGGAACCTGGAGACAGAAACAGATTCAACAGATACAGAACAGGAACTGACCGAATACAGCATCTTCCTACATAATCATAGACATGCATTTTGTAGTGTGTATGTGTGTAAAGTAGCTGGGTCCCTGGAGGAATAGTGGTTAGGCCACAGCGCTCTCACAGCTGCGGCCCGGGTTCGATTCCCGGCCAGAGAACCAACTCCAGCTACTGGGGTTATGTGCAACAGTGCGCTCTCAGTGCCAGTCCCAAGCCCGGACAGAAATTGGGAAGGGCTGTGTCAGGAAGGGCATCCGGCATAACAACTGTACTAAATAAAATACGCAGACCAGTGATCCGCTGTGGTGACCCCTAATGGGAGCAGCCAAAAGAGGAACAACAACAATGTGTGTAAAGTAGAGTTGCTGGTCAGTTCCTGATTTTTTTAAATGTCTTTGTGCTGGTCTAATGATGTCATTTCGCAGAAGAAGGACATTAGAACCTGCAGCATCCTGGAACCATACTGAGATCAAACCAGGAACCTTCCAGTTCCACTTATATTCCAGTTCCTGGTCTGAAGCCCTAACAGACAAGAACCGAGTGACTTATGTAAAATGAGTGAGTTCTTACTGAAATACACTGCAGAAGGGATTTCTTTCAGTGCTGCTGATGTCATCATAAAGGTGGCTCTTACTGGTTGAATGGTTGTGCTCAATCCTGTTATTTAATATATAAAATCACAAAAATCCATGACACATTAGCTGTTTATAGCTTTTTAAAAGCTCATGACTGAGACAAGACTCTAATGCTGTCTGTACACACAGGTTTAGTTCTAGTGAGAATTATTTGTATAAACATTTATTTTCAAAATGACAAAAATAAAAGTTTCACCTGTAATATGTAGATACATCTCTGTAAAGTAGGAGTAATATCTGACTGACCCTGCTCCGTTCCACACGCCAAATAAATAAAATACTTCATCAGCTTCTCTCACGTCGCTGATGTTCACACTGAGAACTTTAGCACTTCTGTCATCAGAAATGGAGAATCTGCCGTTCTGGAATTTTGTGTTAGAATTAAGAATGACTTTGATTTTACTGTCGTCATCCACTGAGTCGACATATTTGCTGTTTCTCTCATACTCCCCTGGATATTTACAGGTGATGGTGATATTTTGCCCAAGATAAGCGTTCATTATTTTTGGCACCCCACAAGATGCATCTGTCAATTATACAAACAAACAAAAAGGCAAATAAATTGCAGTTCATAAGCTGCATAGATATGTAATACCCTGCACAGTTTATAACAGTACTAGCTCTATAATACCATATTAATGCTTTAATTTTGTGTGAGTGATAAAATATTTCATAGTTTGTACTAGTAAAAAAAGATTTAATTTTTACTCACTATTATGAACTTTTAGGTTCACAGTGGAGTTGCTCTGATTCCCCAAACCAAATCTGTATGTTCCAGCATCCTGTGGCTTCAGCTTTCTGATCAATATTAAGAAGAAGTTTTTTGTGTTTGCATACAACATAAATCTTCCATCGTGAACTTGGTGGCGTTTGGTGTCAGCACGTATTATATCAGTGCAGTCTTTTCCTGTCACCTTACAAATATATTTACTATTGTGGTCGTACCACTTTATATTAGAGATTATAATGACACTTCCTCCTGAGTAACCAATCACATCAGAGCAGTCTACTGGACCTGTCAATCAAAAGAAAATCTCACTTATGTCTGTAATATTCTCACAATATTCTCACAATCCAGTATAAATAACTTCATATACAGTTACTAAAGATGAATATCTGACCTGAGATAATGTAGAGGATGACGATGATGAGAATCTTCATCCTGGAATGAAATTCAGCTCCACTTTACTTCTACTCCTTTACTTCTTTTGAAATATGCTCTGTCTATCCAACTGCGAAAAGTTCTGCTGATCCTCGCATCTACTTTGTGGTCCGATGTCTTTCTGCTTTTATAATTCTGATTTATTAAGTCATTTCCTCTTTGGTCACGATGCTGTATTCATCAGCGATGCAGATCTGCATGAAACCCACCCAGAGTACTTACTGACATACTGTTCACTTCTTTAAAATTATGTAATGGTGGTGATACCTGTCTTTCTCTTTTCTGTTATTATCATTTCTTCCTGTGCAATAAGAGATAGATGAGAGTGTCTGAATCAAGGCAGGCTGTTCCTGTTTAGCAATGGATGTCCCTTCATTTCCTTAGATTTTATTGCAGTAAACTGGTAGCATTTATTATTATATCATGAAACAATATATCCATTTGATTTTTATTACAACAGGTTTGAATTAATTAGTGAGTTTGTTTTTACTGATAGAGAAAAAGAAAGAGAACCTCATTTACAAATATTTAATTTATCATTCATCATTTTTTTCTGATCAGGGTTGTCGTGGATCCTGAGCCTATCCTGGGAACACTGGGAATACACCCTGGATGGGACTGTAGTCTATCTCAGGGCACCATACACACACTCACACAAGTATTCACACCTAGGGGCAAAACATAGTAACAAGGTTTTGATTATATTTGGCTCCCCTTTGTAGCTGTAATTTGTATATTGCTTTTTTTAATTCCAAGTGATCAGTAAATCTGATTGAAGATGACCTACACCTCGGGGCTCCCTATGTAAGTGTCCCCAGTTCTGGGCTGGTCACAGCTCTGAGGATTACCATCTTTCCAGTGCTTTCTTGCTTATTGAAAGAGGATCATACATGTATTCAGCAGGGTTCAAACAAAAAAAGCAGCACTTGAGGTTCAGTGAGATCATGTTGAGCTCCAGACCCAGCACAGCCCAAAACATATGAATCTGTTGAAGGTAGTAAGAGAAATTAATTCTGTCGTCTTCACTTCTGTGCTTTTTAAATTGTATATAAATATCAGGGACAGCTTGGACTATCTGTCTCAGTTGAGACAATCAGCATTTCCTTCACATCACCTTAAAAACCTCTAAAGGCACTGCAACAGGTTTCTATAAGTGGACTCAGATGCTGGAATTAAAACTGGTAATAATGTCAGAGTTTTGGTCCTTTTTCAGTGTTTTTTTTGTTGTCATCTTTTTTTTCCCCACTAGATGTCACCCAGCCTTAGTTTTCTTTGTTGTAATTGGTTTCATTGCTTTCATCTGTGTCTTGTTCCCGTTCTGTGTATTTAAGCCGTCCCTTTTGCCTTTGTTCCCCGCTTGGTTATTGTTGTTTCCTAAGCCCCTGTTGTCTTTCTCGTTGCTTCTTTCGAGCTAAATATCTTCTGTGTTTTCCCCCTAGCGCCATCATCTTGTTTTTTGTCTTTTTTCCCTTTTTCTCTTTTTTCATTTTTTGGCTGTTTTCAGTTCCCCTGCCTTGTCTTCGTTTTTGAGATCCTTTACCTTCTTGTTTCTCCCCGTTGTTTTATTTTTCTTGACTTTTAATAAATATTCTTGTGCACTACCTCGGCGTTTGCATCCCTGTGGCTCAACGGTAAAACGTCCGTCACGCCAGCGACCCGGGTTCGATCCCCAGTCCTGACAAATAACTAGTGGACTGATATGAATGCATGCATATGGTAATTGCATGTTCTCCCCGTTCTTTGGGGGTTTCCTCCCCCTGTACAAAAGACATGCACTGTAGGTTGATTGGCATCTCTAAATTGTCTGTAGTGTATGAAAGGGTGTGCGAGTGTGTGTGATTGTCCCCTGCCTTGTGCTCCGAGGCCCCTGGGATAGGCTCCAGGATCCCCATGACCCTGTGTAGGATAACTGGCCCAGAAAATGGATGGATGGATACATAACATTTGTTCAGAGATCATGAGATCTTCAACTGTTTTCTTCTCAATGAAATACTAAAAACCCTTCCCTACTGCCACACAGTGGGAAATTCACACAGTGCATCCTGAAAGATACAGAAATAGCCTTTTTTTTCTTCAAAGCTCATTTTATCTGATATAAATTTTAATTGTGAGAAAAATCACACAACCTCTCACATAAACACTTTTTTACACTTAGTGAGATGGATCTGTGATGTCCGTGCAGTAGCCAAACAGTCAACTCGTAAAATTCATGGCACTCACTGTGCAGTGAGTGTGCAATGAGTGGTTAAAGACAACAACAGAGTTTGTCTAGAATGAGAGAAATTGAAAAAGTTAGGGGTGTCAATAAGGGTTTGAGAAAATCTATTTAAAAAAAAGTTATTGGGAAAATAAATAGTTTCTGCAATTGTTTGAGTGTCAAAATTAAATTAGTGTGAGTAATGTTTATTCATTTTAATTGTGAGTATTATTAATTTTGTCTTGTACTGATATTTTAAAGAGGGCTTTCCGTGTTCAGTCTTGTCAGTCAAAGTTCAGTCTTGAAGTCTCGCTGTAGTGTACAGGTTGTGTAGGCTGCAGACAGACACCATGCAGATTAGTCATGCACTCTGACAGTCACAATTTCTCTAAAACATCTAGTTCAGACAGTCAATAACAATAAGGCACTAGTTTTTACCAGGCTAGTGGACAGAGCCTGTGCTTGATCCTTTTCTTTTCTGACTGAATGAATCAGGAGCACTACACTATGCAGTATGTTCACTATATCTATACTATGTAGATAAAAAATTGCTAGGCATATATTTACATATTACTCTTTGCAGTCATAATTAAACTAACAACTTCATTAAATTTAGGAAACACTGTGTTTGTTGTGTTGTTGCCAAGGTGCACCTGAAGGTTGCACTGTATTTCTAATTCTCATGAATGTTCTACAGATATAATGTCATGGTGCTTGAGGAAAGCACACAAAGTCCCCTCCAGCATTCTTGGAAGTCAGCTTGTCTGATCTGATCTAATATAAATAACATCAAATTTGCTTACACTTTGTAGACAATGCCTTCACAAAAAAGAAGACAGAGACAGAGAGAGAAAGAACAAAGGGAGGCTGCTAAAGCCAGTGCAATATTGCAGAGCTGGATTCAAAGCTTCAGCAAACCAGCAGGTAAATCATTATATAGAATATTTAACAAACAGTTCGTCACACTGCAACTCCTGAAATGTATATTTCCCATCATAATCATTTGTCTTAGTTGGTAGTAATCTGTAACATATAGCATATTTAGAATATTTTATGAAAACCACATTAACACTAGTACACAAAAAAATATAAGTACATATATATAAAAACCTAATATAGTACAAATATTCTAAATGAGTTGTATCTTAGCCTAAAGCGGATATATGCTGTATAACAGTAAATATCTACAATAAAGTCTGAACTTTTAGTGCACATTTTTTTTTTTTTTTTTTTGGTTAAGGTCACTGCCCCTCAAAATATATGCGCACTGCTCTTTAAAACAAGGTATTTAGATAAAAATAAGAAGGGACAGTCTTCACTTACAGTGCTGAGAAAAATGAATACTGTGTTTAAAGCAGAGTTTGGAAATGTGTTTTTATCAATAGAGAAAGCAAAGGAGAATTTCACTGACATATTGCAGATATACATTATTAAATAGAACATAGCACTCCTTCTTAAGCATCAACAGCATAATCAAAACAGAAAGTATAATGTGTTGAATGAGATTACAGCACTAAATATCTTCCCCGTTATCAGCTTGGCTAGTGACGCAGGTTCATATTTAAACTGTAATAAAGTAACTTCTAATAACAGACCAGAATAAAGCAGGTAACATCACATAAAATGGATAAATGGTTAAGATTCAATTAAGTAAGCACTATAATAATAATAATAATAATAAATAATAATAATAATAATAATAACAATAATAATAACTTTGATCAGTCATTATACATCAATAATAATATTTCATTTATATTGATTATAAGTTTCATGGCACCTTTCTTACAATCAACATCATTTTATATAAAAAAAAAAAGAAAAAGAAAAACAACACGAAACACACACAGACACACGCGCACACACACACACACATACACACATACACACACACACACAGAAAATGGCTAGCTGTCCTCCAGAAACTGTGCCTGTGATTGAACTAGCATGTCCTATAAAGAAGTGAAGAGAGACACACTACAGCGTTGGGACTTGAGCCACTACGATTCAACTCAGAACATTAAGAATAACAGAGTTCAACAGCTCAAACAGGAAGTCTGATTTGTGTACTGGTGCAGGTTCATATTTAGTTCATTCTGATGTTTTCATACAAATTAGCCGAATCAGTGTTAAAATCAGAAGTAACCTGAAGGCAGAAAAATAAAGATAATTGTCACTCTAATACTCTCACAGTAATGCATTCAGTGTTCAGTTTAATATTATCATGTGTTTTTATATGAATGAGGAGATTTCTGAAATTATATTCACAATAAACTGCTTCAATATACCACATTATAGAATTATATCATATTCCAAAAACAAGCACTTATGAAAATAATGCTACACAGTTACTCGAGAACACTCACACACACTCACACACCCACATGGAAACAGTTACTCACTGGATTATTGTCTCTCCTCTTGGATGAAGGAGTATAATCTGTAATTGTACACACACAAAAAAAAACACTCAACAGCTGTGTGTGTGTGTGTGTGTGTGTGTGTGTGTGTGTTTGTGGGTGGGGACAAAATTTCCCCACAAGGATAGAAATATTGAACAGTATTGATGTAACGGGGACATTGGCTGCTCTCCATGTGGAAAATGCGTTTTCACAAAAATGGCAACTTTAAGAAGAAAAAAACTAAAACAGTCCAAGGTCAGCTCAATAGTCAATAGTCAGGCACATTCATATACATATATGTGTGTTCTTGTGTGTGTGTGTGTATGTGTGTGTGTGTGTGTGTGTGTGTGTGCGAAATTTACCTTGTATTCTCTTGCATCTCAGTTTGTAGATGATCAGTGCAAATCCTCCAATCAGCAGCAGAGCCACACAGACACACACACTGATGATGATGATGACAGAGGAACCTGGAGACAGAAACAATACAGAACAGGAAAAGACCAAACACACCATCGTCATACATGAACAGTCTCCAGTCTTCAACACCCATCTTTTTGCACTGTCAGTCACAGACACAGCATTTCAAACGTGGTTTGATAGAGGCATAAAGACCATTGATGAGCTCTATGAAAATGGGGTGTTCTCATCCTTCACTGAACGCTTCGTATGGTTTGGTCTGCCCAACTCCAATTTGTTCTGCTTTTTTCAATTCAGACATTTTGTCCAAAAACAGTTTCCTCATTTCCCTAAAATACCTTCCCAAATCTCCAATAGACTTTTTTAAGACTTGACCCTTATTTAAAACACTGTATCTCTACTATCTATAAACTGATTAATACTACTAAGCTGAGTCTTCCTGCTCAGGTTAAGAATGATTGGGAAGAGAACTTGGGCACCGAGCTGCCTGAAGAAAAATGGGGCATGTTCATGAACTTGTTCACTCATTGTCAATATGTGCAAGGCATGGCTTGTTGCAATGCAAGATTTTACACAGGATCTATGATACTAATATCAAACTCATCAAGATATACTCCAGTGTTAGTGGCGCATACAGTCGATGCAAACACTCACCGGCTGATGTCATGCATATGCTGTAGGCATGTCCAAAACTATTTGATTACTGGACTAAAATATTTCAAATATTGCAGAACGCCTTCAACGTAACCCTTGATCCAAATCCACTTTCAGCTATCTTTGGAGTGCCGTCTGAAATGGACTTTCCAGCACTGTTGCAGAAGGCTTGACATCTGATTATTTTAAAGTGGAAATTTGTTTCACCGTGGATTAAAGATGTGTTTACTTGCATAAAGCTGGAAAAAAAAATTGATTCTCACTCACGGGCTCCTTAAAGACATTTGATAAGATATAGCATCCCTTTTTGGATAATGTATAGACAGTTAAGCACACACACACACACACACACACACACACACACACACCCTTATTATTTTTATTGTTTTTATTTTAGTTTATTATTTATTTATTTTTCAATTATTTTTAAGTTTATGTATTATTTTGTTCTAATTTTATTTTATTGCTGTGTATTATATTTTACTTCTTAATTTATGTAATTTGTTGGGGCTTTGTTAATTGGGGAAATAATCTTGCGAAATCTTAACTTGTGGTGAATATTTCTGTTATTTATACCCTTGCTATTCCGTGTAGAAAAATCCAATAAAGAAATTTAAAAAAAGAGGGAGTTCTTACTGAAACACAATGGAGATGGAGTTTCTCTCGGTGCTGCTGATGTCATCATGCAGGACCCTGTTGTTGTTTGTTGAATGTTTGCGCTCAATCCTATTGAATTTAAAATATAAAATTGCAAGATTCATGGACACGTTAGCTGTTTATAACTTTTAAAATGTCATGACTGAGACAAGACTCTAATGCTGTCTGTACACACAGGTTTAGTTCTAGTGAGAATTATTTGTGTAAACATTTATTTTCAAAATGACAAAAATAAAAGTTTCACCTGTAACATGTAGATACATCTCTGTAAAGTAGGAGTAGTATCTGACTGACCCTGCTCCGTTCCACACGCCAAATAAATAAAATACTTCATCAGCTTCTCTCACGTCGCTGATGTTCACACTGAGAACTTTAGCACTTCTGTCATCAGAAATGGAGAATCTGTCATTCTGAAATTTTGTGTTAGTATCAAGAATGGCTTTAATAAAATTGTCATCATCCACTGAGTTGACATATTTGTTGTTTCTCTCATACTCCCCTGGATATTTACAGGTGATGGTGATATTTTGCCCAAGACAAGCGTTCATTATTTTTGGCACCCCACAAGATGCATCTGTTAATTATACAAACAAACAAACAAACAAATAAATTACAGTTCATAAGCTGCATAGATGTGTAATACCCTGCACAGTTTATAACAGTATCAGCTCTATAATACCATATTAATGCTTTGATTTTGCGTGAGTGATAAAATATTTCATAGTTTGTAATATAAATTTTTTAAAGTTTTTACTCGCTATTATGAACTTTTAGGTTCACAGTGGAGTTGCTCTGATTCCCCAAACCAAATCTGTATGTTCCAGCATCCTGTGGCTTCAGCTTTCTGATCAATACTAAGAAGAAGTTTTCTGTGTTTGAATACAACATAAATCTTCCATCGTGAACTTGGCGGTGTTTGGTGTCAGCACGTATTATATCAGTGCAGTCTTTTCCTTTCACCTTACAAATATATTTACTATTATGTGAGTACCACTTTATGTTAGAGAATATAATGACACTTCCTCCTGAGTAACCAATCACATCAGAGCAGTCTACTGGACCTGTCAATCAAAAGAAAATCTCACTTATGTCTGTAATATTCTCACAATCCAGGATAAACTACTTCACATGCAGTTACTAACGATGAATATCTGACCTGAGATCAGGTAGAAGGTGAAGATGATGAGAATCTTCATCCTGGAATGAAATTCAGCTTCACTTCACTTCTACTCCTTTACTTCTGTTGAAATTTGCTCTGTCTATCTCACTGAGGAAAGTTCTACTGATCCTCACCTCCACTTTGTGGTCCGATGTCTTTCGTCTATTTTAGTTCTGTCATTTCCTGTTTTCTCACGATGCTATATTCGTTAGTGGTGCAGATCTGTGTGAAACCCACCAAAAGGTGTTTCTGACATACTGTTTGCCTTGTTAAATTGATCCTTTGTTCACTCTGTCATTTTATTTATTCCTTTTTTGGTTGTGTTTTATCAGTTGCTTATGTACATATAGGAAAAAAAAAAGAAACACAAGTGGTGAAGACATGAAGGCAACTCAGGCCTTTACAGTTACAAATTTTTATTTATGTAAGTTAATGTCCAGAGGTTTATAAGCACAGTGGCTGAACATTGCGTTGACATTGTGGTGACACTCTTATCTAAACACTTAGATCTGCCTTTATCTGTTTTCTTTCTCATTTAATAAAAATGAGACAGAATACATATAATCAGCTCCAAAACTAATGCTTCCCTTGGTACAATGAGTGTATTTTTATTGTACAACAGGAAATTGTTAAATACAACAAGAGTTTGTGAAGACTGGGAGCAATTTATGAAAGAAACAAAAGAAATGACACTCCCAGTTAGTTGATTGAGTGATAAAATTATCGTGTGTAATGTTTATTCATTTTAACTGGGTATAAATATTCATCTTATCTTGTATTAGGAGACATTTTCTAAAGTGGAATTTTTGTGTTTTTTAGTGTAGATCTTGCACACAGTTCAGACTCTTTCTCTATAACATCTAGTTCAGTCAATCAATCAATAAAAATACAATACTTGTTTTTACCACATACTATGTATGTATACTAGAGTAGTGTAAAAAGGCTGTGTACTTTTACTTATTGATTCATTCATTGATTCATGAATCAGGGGTTCCACTACATAGTACGCTACGTATAATAGAGAACAGAAAATAGTGCACTACATAGTGAATATGGTTTCAGACACAGCTACTCTCTCTGCTTCCCATCCCTAATAAATGAAAAGGTGGAAGTCAGTACCTGTGTTATTACCAACCTATTACAAAGCCAAGGCAGGATGCAGATGTAAGTGCAGACAGACTTTATTAGGCAGGAATGGAACCAAAAATTGCAAAAACTATAACAAAGTACTCAACCAAGGCAAGGCAAGATAAGCCAAGGCTAGGAAAGAAAGCTAGGAGAACTAAACATAAAGGCAAGCTACTCACAATACAAACAACATAACAGTACCAACATCACAATTAACACAATGCTCAGCAACAAGGGATTTATTAAGTCATTTCCTCTTTGGTCACGATGCTGCATTCATCAGCGATGCAGATCTGCATGAAATCCACCCAGAGTACTTACTGACATACTGTTCACTTCTTTAAAATTATGTAATGGTGGTGATACCTGTCCTTCTCTTTTCTGTTATTAACATTTCTTCCTGTCCAATAAGAGATAGATGAGAGTGTCTGAATCAAGGCAGGCTGTTCCTGTTTAGCAATGGATGTCCCTTCATTTCCTTAGATTTTATTGCAGTAAACTGGTAGCATTTATTATTATCTCATGAAACAATATATCCATTTGATTTTTGCAATTTTTTTTATTACAACATGTTTGAATTAATTAGTGAGTTTGTTTTTACTGATAGAGAAAAAGAAATAGAACTTCATTTACAAATATTTAATTTATCATTCCTCATTTTTCTGGTCATGGTTGTGGTGGATCCTGAGCCTATCCTGGGAACACTGGGAATACACCCTGGATGGGACTGTAGTTGCATGTTCTCCCAGTGCTTTGGGGGTCAATAAGGGTTTTGAGAAAATCAATTTTAAAAAAAGTTATTGGGAACATAAACATTTTCTGCAATTGTTTGAGTGGGAAAATTAAATTAGTGTGAGTAATGGTTATTCATTTATTATGAGTAATATAGTGCTTGTTCTGAGCTGTGGCTGTCATACAAATGGATCAAGCACACTGACAGTAATGTTATATTTATTTATTTATTTTTTTGTTTGTTTGTTTGTTTTTACAACATCTACTTCAAACAAGTAACAGATTACAGATAAAGATATTAATGTTCACATCAGCCTGATATAAATAGATGATAAAGGTGACTGTATGTGCTCAAAAGCCTTTTAAGGAAGTTAAAATAAGGTTGCAGTATTTATGGGTTGCAACTGCAGCACTTCCTTCTGATGTCTGACGTTATCATACTGTGCTATTATTAAACAGATATACACTGTTGTCTACTCTTTTCAGTGTAAAGTAGATAATGCGTGCTCTAAAGTTAGCTAGTTGGCACTCACTGTGCAGTGAGTGTGCAATGAGTGGTTAAAGACAACAACAGAGTTTGTCTAGAGTGAGAGAAATTGAAAAAAGTTTGGGGTGTCAGTTAGGGTTTTTCAGAAAATCTATTTAAAAAAAAAGGTATTGGGAAAATAAATAGTTTCTGCAATTGTTTGAGTGGCAAAATTAAATTAGTGTGAGTAATGTTTATTCATTTTAATTGTGAGTATTATTAATTTTGTCTTTGTACTGATATTTTAAAGAGGGCTTTCCGTGTTGTGCGTGGTTTCTGTCAGTCTTGAAGTCTCGCTGTAGTGTACAGGTTGTGTAGGCTGCAGACAGACACCATGCAGATTAGTCATGCACTCTGACAGTGACAATTTCTCTAAAACATCTAGATCAGACAGTCAATAACAATAAGGCACTAGTTTTTACCAGGCTAGTGGACAGAGCCTGTGCTTGATTCCTTTCTTTTCTTTACTGACTGAATGAATCAGGAGCACTACACTATGTAGTATGTTCATTATATGTATACCATGTAGATAAAAAATTGCTAGGCATATATTTACATATTACTCTTTGCAGTCATAATTAAACTAACAACTTCATTAAATTTAGGAAACACTGTGTTTGTTGTGTTGTTGCCAAGGTGCACCTGAAGGTTGCACTGTATTTCTAATTCTCATGAATGTTCTACAGATATAATGTCATGGTGCTTGAGGAAAGCACACAAAGTCCCCTCCAGCATTCTTGGAAGTCAGCTTGTCTGATCTGATCTAATATAAATAACATCAAATTTGCTTACACTTTGTAGACAATGCCTTCACAAAAAAGAAGACAGAGACAGAGAGAGAAAGAACAAAGGGAGGCTGCTAAAGCAAGTGCAATATTGCAGAGCTGGATTCAAAGCTTCAGCAAACCAGCAGGTAAATCATTATATAGAATATTTAACAAACAGTTCGTCACACTGCAACTCCTGAAATGTATATTTCCCATCATAATCATTTGTCTTAGTTGGTAGTAATCTGTAACATATAGCATATTTAGAATATTTTATGAAAACCACATTAACACTAGTACACAAAAAAATATAAGTACATATATATAAAAACCTAATGTAGTACACATATTCTAAATGAGTTGTGTCTTAGCCTAATGCGGA
This sequence comes from Pangasianodon hypophthalmus, assembly GCF_027358585.1. Taxonomy (NCBI): domain Eukaryota; kingdom Metazoa; phylum Chordata; class Actinopteri; order Siluriformes; family Pangasiidae; genus Pangasianodon; species Pangasianodon hypophthalmus. Next base: position 5,504,913 of record NC_069725.1, read on the forward strand.
TATATGCTGTATAACAGTAAATGAAATTTCTAATACTTCCATTCAAGATGAGACAGAGGCAGGCTCAGAAAGTGAGGGAGAGCCCACTGAGCATCAGGAGCCAAATCAGACAGGTACAGGTGATATGTACAGGTATATGCTGGCTGACTGTAAAGGGACATGCTACTAAGCAATTCATTCTATCAAAACTGTTTATCTACAATAAAGTCTGAACTTTTAGTGCACTTTTTTTTTTTTTTTGGTTCGGGTGACTGCCCCTCAAAATATCTGTGCACTGCTCTCTAAAACAATGTATTTAGATAAAAATAAGAAGGGACAGTCTTCACTTACAGTGCTGAGAAAAATGAATACTGTGTTTAAAGCAGAGTTTGGAAATGTGTTTTTATCAATAGAGAAAGCAAAGGAGAATTTTACTGACATATTGCAGATATACATTATTATATAGAACATAGCACTCCTTCTTATGCATCAACAGCATAATCAAAACAGAAAGTATAATGTGTTGAATGAGATTACAGCACTAAATATCTTCCCCGTTATCAGCTTGGCTAGTGACGCAGGTTCATATTTAAACTGTAATAAAGTAACTTATAATAACAGACCAGAATAAAGCAGGCAACATCATCACATAAAATGGATAAATGGTTAAGATTCAATTAAGTAAGAACTATAATAATAATAATTAATAATAATTAATAATAATAATAATAATAATAATAACAATAATAATAACTTTGATCAGTCATTATACATCAATAATAATATTTCATTTATATTGATTATAAGTTTCATGGCACCTTTCTTACAATCAACATCATTTTATATAAAAAAAAAAAGAAAAAGAAAAACAACACGAAACACACACAGACACACGCGCACACACACACACACACACATACACACATACACACACACACACAGAAAATGGCTAGCTGTCCTCCAGAAACTGTGCCTGTGATTGAACTAGCATGTCCTATAAAGAAGTGAAGAGAGACACACTACAGCGTTGGGACTTGAGCCACTACGATTCAACTCAGAACATTAAGAATAACAGAGTTCAACAGCTCAAACAGGAAGTCTGATTTGTGTACTGGTGCAGGTTCATATTTAGTTCATTCTGATGTTTTCATACAAATTAGCCGAATCAGTGTTAAAATCAGAAGTAACCTGAAGGCAGAAAAAGAAAGATAATTGTCACTCTAATACTCTCACAGTAATGCATTCAGTGTTCAGTTTAATATTATCATGTGTTTTTATATGAATGAGGAGATTTCTGAAATTCTATTCACAATAAATTGCTTCAATATACCACATTATAGAATTATATCATATTCCAAAAACAAGCACTTATGAAAATAATGCTACACAGTTACTCGAGAACACTCACACACTCACACACACCCACATGGAAACAGTTACTCACTGGATTATTGTCTCTCCTCTTGGATGAAGGAGTATAATCTGTAATTGTACACACACACAAAAAAAACACTCAACAGCTGTGTGTGTGTGTGTGTGTTTGTGGGTGGGGACAAAATTTCCCCACAAGGATAGAAATATTGAACAGTATTGATGTAACGGGGACATTGGCTGCTCTCCATGTGGAAAATGCGTTTTCACAAAAATGGCAACTTTAAGAAGAAAAAAACTAAAACAGTCCAAGGTCAGCTCAATAGTCAATAGTCAGGCGCATTCATATACATATATGTGTGTTCTTGTGTGTGTGTGTATGTGTGTGTGTGTGTGTGTGTGTGTGCAAAATTTACCTTGTATTCTCTTGCATCTCAGTTTGTAGATGATCAGTGCAAATCCTCCAATCAGCAGCAGAGCCACACAGACACACACACTGATGATGATGATGACAGAGGAACCTGGAGACAGAAACAATACAGAACAGAACAGGAAAAGACCAAACACACCATCATCATACATGAACAGTCTCCAGTCTTCGACACCCATCTTTTTGCACTGTCAGTCACAGACACAGCATTTCAAACGTGGTTTGATAGAGGCATAAAGACCATTGATGAGCTCTATGAAAATGGGGTGTTCTCATCCTTCAATGAACGCTTCGTATGGTTTGGTCTGCCCAACTCCAATTTGTTCTGCTTTTTTCAATTCAGACATTTTGTCCAAAAACAGTTTCCTCATTTCCCTAAAATACCTTCCCAAATCTCCAATAGACTTTTTTAAGACTTGACCCTTATTTAAAACACTGTATCTCTACTATCTATAAACTGATTAATACTACTAAGCTGAGTCTTCCTGCTCAGGTTAAGAATGATTGGGAAGAGAACTTGGGCACCGAGCTGCCTGAAGAAAAATGGGGCATGTTCATGAACTTGTTCACTCATTGTCAATATGTGCAAGGCATGGCTTGTTGCAATGCAAGATTTTACACAGGATCTATGATACTAATATGAAACTCATCAAGATATACTCCAGTGTTAGTGGCGCATACAGTCGATGCAAACACTCACCGGCTGATGTCATGCATATGCTGTAGGCATGTCCAAAACTATTTGATTACTGGACTAAAATATTTCAAACATTGCAGAACGCCTTCAACGTAACCCTTGATTCAAATCCACTTTCAGCTATCTTTGGAGTGCCGTCTGAAATGGACTTTCCAGCACTGTTGCAGAAGGCTTGACATCTCATTATTTTAAAGTGGAAATTTGTTTCACCGTGGATTAAAGATGTGTTTACTTGCATAAAGCTGGAAAAAAAAATTGATTCTCACTCACGGGCTCCTTAAAGACATTTGATAAGATATAGCATCCCTTTTTGGATAATGTATAGACAGTTAAGCACACACACACACACACACACACACACACACACCCTTATTATTTTTATTGTTTTTATTTTAGTTTATTATTTATTTATTTTTCAATTATTTTTAAGTTTATGTATTATTTTGTTCTAATTTTATTTTATTGCTGTGTATTATATTTTACTTCTTAATTTATGTAATTTGTTGGGGCTTTGTTAATTGGGGAAATAATCTTGCGAAATCTTAACTTGTGGTGAATATTTCTGTTATTTATACCCTTGCTATTCCGTGTAGAAAAATCCAATAAAGAAATTTAAAAAAAGAGGGAGTTCTTACTGAAACACAATGGAGATGGAGTTTCTCTCGGTGCTGCTGATGTCATCATGCAGGACCCTGTTGTTGCTGGTTGAATGTTTGCGCTCAATCCTATTGTATTTAAAATATAAAATTGCAAGATTCATGGACACGTTAGCTGTTTATAACTTTTAAAATGTCATGACTGAGACAAGACTCTAATGCTGTCTGTACACACAGTTTTAGTTCTAGTGAGAATTATTTGTGTAAACATTTATTTTCAAAATGACAAAAATAAAAGTTTCACCTGTAACATGTAGATACATCTCTGTAAAGTAGGAGTAATATCTGACTGACCCTGCTCCGTTCCACACGCCAAATAAATAAAATACTTCATCAGCTTCTCTCACGTCGCTGATGTTCACACTGAGAACTTTAGCACTTCTGTCATCAGAAATGGAGAATCTGCCGTTCTGAAATTTTGTGTTAGTATCAAGAATGGCTTTAATAAAATTGTCATCATCCACTGAGTTGACATATTTGCTGTTTCTCTCATACTCCCCTGGATATTTACAGGTGATGGTGATATTTTGCCCAAGACAAGCGTTCATTATTTTTGGCACCCCACAAGATGCATCTGTTAATTATACAAACAAACAAACAAACAAACAAATAAATTACAGTTCATAAGCTGCATAGATGTGTAATACCCTGCACAGTTTATAACAGTACTAGCTCTATAGTACCATATTAATGCTTTGATTTTGCGTGAGTGATAAAATATTTCATAGTTTGTAATATAAATTTTTTTAAAGTTTTTACTCACTATTATGAACTTTTAGGTTCACAGTGGAGTTGCTCTGATTCCCCAAACCAAATCTGTATGTTCCAGCGTCCTGTGGCTTCAGCTTTCTGATCAATACTAAGAAGAAGTTTTCTGTGTTTGAATACAACATAAATCTTCCATCGTGAACTTGGTGGCGTTTGGTGTCAGCACGTATTATATCAGTGCAGTCTTTTCCGTCCACCTTACAAATATATTTACTATTGTGGTCGTACCACTTTATGTTAGAGAATATAATGACACTTCCTCCTGAGTAACCAATCACATCAGAGCAGTCTACTGGACCTGTCAATCAAAAGAAAATCTCACTTATGTCTGTAATCTCACTGAGCTTTCAATATTCTCATAATCCAGGATAAACTACTTCACATGCAGTTACTAACGATGAATATCTGACCTGAGATCAGGTAGAAGGTGAAGATGATGAGAATCTTCATCCTGGAATGAAATTCAGCTTCACTTCACTTCTACTCCTTTACTTCTGTTGAAATTTGCTCTGTCTATCTCACTGAGGAAAGTTCTACTGATCCTCACCTCCACTTTGTGGTCCGATGTCTTTCGTCTATTTTAGTTCTGTCATTTCCTGTTTTCTCACGATGCTATCTTCGTTAGTGGTGCAGATCTGTGTGAAACCCACCAAAAGGTGTTTCTGACATACTGTTTGCCTTGTTAAATTGATCCTTTGTTCACTCTGTCATTTTATTTATTCCTTTTTTGGTTGTGTTTTATCAGTTGCTTATGTACATATAGGAAAAAAAAAAGAAACACAAGTGGTGAAGACATGAAGGCAACTCAGGCCTTTACAGTTACAAATTTTTATTTATGTAAGTTAATGTCCAGAGGTTTATAAGCACAGTGGCTGAACATTGCGTTGACATTGTGGTGACACTCTTATCTAAACACTTAGATCTGCCTTTATCTGTTTTCTTTCTCATTTAATAAAAATGAGACAGAATACATATAATCAGCTCCAAAACTAATGCTTCCCTTGGTACAATGAGTGTATTTTTATTGTACAACAGGAAATTGTTAAATACAACAAGAGTTTGTGAAGACTGGGAGCAATTGGTGAAAGAAACAAAAGTAATGACACTCCCAGTTAGTTGATTGAGTGATAAAATTATCGTGTGTAATGTTTATTCATTTTAACTGGGTATAAATATTCATCTTATCTTGTATTAGGAGACATTTTCTAAAGTGGAATTTTTGTGTTTTTTAGTGTAGATCTTGCACACAGTTCAGACTCTTTCTCTATAACATCTAGTTCAGTCAATCAATCAATAAAAATACAATACTTGTTTTTACCACATACTATATATGTATGCTAGAGTAGTGTAAAAAGGCTGTGTACTTTTACTTATAGCTTCATTCATTGATTCATGAATCAGGGGTTCCACTACATAGTACGCTACGTATAATAGAGAACAGAAAATAGTGCACTACATAGTGAATATGGTTTCAGACACAGCTACTCTCTCTGCTTCCCATCCCTAATAAATGAAAAGGTGGAAGTCAGTACCTGTGTTATTACCAACCTATTACAAAGCCAAGGCAGGATGCAGATGTAAGTGCAGACAGACTTTATTAGGCAGGAATGGAACCAAAAATTGCAAAAACTATAACAAAGTACTCAACCAAGGCAAGGCAAGATAAGCCAAGGCTAGGAAAGAAAGCTAGGAGAACTAAACATAAAGGCAAGCTACTCACAATACAAACAACATAACAGTACCAACATCACAATTAACACAATGCTCAGCAACAAGGGATTTATTAAGTCATTTCCTCTTTGGTCACGATGCTGTATTCATCAGCGATGCAGATCTGCATGAAATCCACCCAGAGTACTTACTGACATACTGTTCACTTCTTTAAAATCTTGTAATGGTGGTGATACCTGTCTTTCTCTTTTCTGTTATTAACATTTCTTCCCTTCCAATAAGAGATAGATGAGAGTGTCTGAATCAAGGCAGGCTGTTCCTGTTTAGCAATGGATGTCCCTTCATTTCCTTAGATTTTATTGCAGTAAACTGGTAGCATTTATTATTATCTCATGAAACAATATATCCATTTGATTTTTGCAATTTTTTTTATTACAACATGTTTGAATTAATTAGTGAGTTTGTTTTTACTGATAGAGAAAAAGAAATAGAACTTCATTTACAAATATTTAATTTATCATTCCTCATTTTTCTGGTCATGGTTGTGGTGGATCCTGAGCCTATCCTGGGAACACTGGGAAAACACCCTGGATGGGACTGTAGTTGCATGTTCTCCCAGTGCTTTGGGGGTCAATAAGGGTTTTGAGAAAATCAATTTAAAAAAAAGTTATTGGGAACATAAACATTTTCTGCAATTGTTTGAGTGGGAAAATTAAATTAGTGTGAGTAATGTTTATTCATTTAATTATGAGTAATATAGTGCTTGTTCTGAGCTGTGGCTGTCATACAAATGGATCAAGCACACTGACAGTAATGTTATATTTATTTATTTATTTGTTTGTTTGTTTGTTTGTTTTTACAACATCTACTTCAAACAAGTAACAGATTACAGATAAAGATATTAATGTTCACATCAGCCTGATATAAATAGATGATAAAGGTGACTGTATGTGCTCAAAAGCCTTTTAAGGAAGTTAAGATAAGGTTGCAGTATTTATGGGTTGCAACTGCAGCACTTCCTTCTGATGTCTGAAGTTATCATACTGTGCTATTATTAAACAGATATACACTGTTGTCTACTCTTTTCAGTGTAAAGTAGATAATGCGTGCTCTAAAGTTAGCTAGTTGGCACTCACTGTGCAGTGAGTGTGCAATGAGTGGTTAAAGACAGCAACAGAGTTTGTCCAGAGTGAGAGAAATTGAAAAAAGTTAGGGGTGTCAGTAAGGGTTTTGAGAAAATCTATTTAAAAAAAAAGGTATTGGGAAAATAAATAGTTTCTGCAATTGTTTGAGTGGCAAACTTAAATTAGTGTGAGTAATGTTTATTCATTTTAATTGTGAGTATTATTAATTTTGTCTTTGTACTGATATTTTAAAGAGTGCTTTCCGTGTTCAGTCTTGTCAATCACAGTTCAGTCTTGAAATCTCGCTGTAGTGTACAGGTTGTGTAGGCTGCAGACAGACACCATGCAGATTAGTCATGCACTCTGACAGTGACAATTTCTCTAAAACATCTAGATCAGACAGTCAATAACAATAAGGCACTAGTTTTTACCAGGCTAGTGGACAGAGCCTGTGCTTGATTCCTTTCTTTTCTTTTCTGACTGAATGAATCAGGAGCACTACACTATGCAGTATGTTCATTATATGTATACCATGTAGATAAAAAATTGCTAGGCATATATTTACATATTACTCTTTGCAGTCATAATTAAACTAACAACTTCATTAAATTTAGGAAACACTGTGTTTGTTGTGTTGTTGCCAAGGTGCACCTGAAGGTTGCACTGTATTTCTAATTCTCATGAATGTTCTACAGATATAATGTCATGGTGCTTGAGGAAAGCACACAAAATCCCCTCCAGCATTCTTGGAAGTCAGCTTGTCTGATCTGATCTAATATAAATAACATCAAATTTGCTTACACTTTGTAGACAATGCCTTCACAAAAAAGAAGACAGAGACAGAGAGAGAAAGAACAAAGGGAGGCTGCTAAAGCCAGTGCAATATTGCAGAGCTTGATTCAAAGCTTCAGCAAACCAGCAGGTAAATCATTATATAGAATATTTAACAAACAGTTCGTCGCACTGCAACTCCTGAAATGTATATTTCCCATCATAATCGTTTGTCTTAGTTGGTAGTAATCTGTAACATATAGCATATTTAGAATATTTTATGAAAACCACATTAACACTAGTACACAAAAAAATATAAGTACATATATATAAAAACCTAATATAGTACAAATATTCTAAATGAGTTGTGTCTTAGCCTAATGCGGATATATGCTGTATAACAGTAAATGAAATTTCTAATACTTCCATTCAAGATGAGACAGAGGCAGGCTCAGAAAGTGAGGGAGAGCCCACTGAGCATCAGGAGCCAAATCAGACAGGTACAGGTGATATGTACAGGTATATGCTGGCTGACTGTAAAGGGACATGCTACTAAGCAATTCATTCTATCAAAACTGTTTATCTACAATAAAGTCTGAACTTTTAGTGCACTTTTTTTTTTTTTTTTGGTTCGGGTGACTGCCCCTCAAAATATCTGTGCACTGCTCTCTAAAACAATGTATTTAGATAAAAATAAGAAGGGACAGTCTTCACTTACAGTGCTGAGAAAAATGAATACTGTGTTTAAAGCAGAGTTTGGAAATGTGTTTTTATCAATAGAGAAAGCAAAGGAGAATTTTACTGACATATTGCAGATATACATTATTATATAGAACATAGCACTCCTTCTTATGCATCAACAGCATAATCAAAACAGAAAGTATAATGTGTTGAATGAGATTACAGCACTAAATATCTTCCCCGTTATCAGCTTGGCTAGTGACGCAGGTTCATATTTAAACTGTAATAAAGTAACTTATAATAACAGACCAGAATAAAGCAGGCAACATCATCACATAAAATGGATAAATGGTTAAGATTCAATTAAGTAAGAACTATAATAATAATAATTAATAATAATTAATAATAATAATAATAATAATAATAATAACAATAATAATAACTTTGATCAGTCATTATACATCAGTAATAATATTTCATTTATACTGATTATAAGTTTCATGGCACCTTTCTTACAATCAACATCATTTTATATAAAAAAAAAAAGAAAAAGAAAAACAACACGAAACACACACAGACACATGCACGCACACACACACACACACACACACACATACACATACACACACAGACAGAGAGAAAATGGCTAGCTGTCCTCCAGAAACTGTGCCTGTGATTGAACTAGCATGTCCTATAAAGAAGTGAAGAGAGACACACTACAGCGTTGGGACTTGAGCCACTACGATTCAACTCAGAACATTAAGAATAACAGAGTTCAACAGCTCAAACAGGAAGTCTGATTTGTGTACTGGTGCAGGTTCATATTTAGTTCAATCTGATGTTTTCATACAAATGAGCTGAATCAGTGTTAAAATCAGAAGTAACCTGAAGGCAGAAAAATAAAGATAATTGTCACTCTAATACTCTCACAGTAATGCATTCAGTGTTCAGTTTAATATTATCATGTGTTTTTATATGAATGAGGAGATTTCTGAAATTCTATTCACAATAAACTGCTTCAATATACCACATTATAGAGTTATATCATATTCCAAAAACAAGCACTTATGAAAATAATGCTACACAGTTACTCGAGAACACTCACACACACTCACACACCCACATGGAAACAGCTACTCACTGGATTATTGTCTCTCCTCTTGGATGAAGGAGTATAATCTGTAATTGTACACACACAAAAAAAAACACTCAACAGCTGTGTGTGTGTGTGTGTGTGTGTGTGTTTGTGGGTGGGGACAAAATTTCCCCACAAGGATAGAAATATTGAACAGTATTGATGTAACGGGGACATTGGCTGCTCTCCATGTGGAAAATGCGTTTTCACAAAAATGGCAACTTTAAGAAGAAAAAAACTAAAACAGTCCAAGGTCAGCTCAATAGTCAATAGTCAGGCACATTCATATACATATATGTGTGTTCTTGTGTGTGTGTGTGTGTGTGTGTGTGTGTGCGAAATTTACCTTGTATTCTCTTGCATCTCAGTTTGTAGATCATCAGTGCAAATCCTCCAATCAGCAGCAGAGCCACACAGACACACACACTGATGATGATGATGATGACAGAGGAACCTGGAGACAGAAACAGAAACAATACAGAACAGGAAAAGATCAAACACACCATCGTCATACACGAACATAAACATATATTTTGTAGTGTGTGTGTTTGTACGGTAGAGCTGCTTGTCAGGTCCTGATCTTTTTTTGTATGTCTCTATGATGTCCTAGTACCAAAATCCTCTGACTGTAACACATTTAACATGCATACAGAATGAAAGAATGAGTTATGTCTCAAGCGTGAGTTCTTCCCTCCACTCAGTCTCCAGTCTTCAACACCCATCTTTTTGCACTGTCAGTCACAGACACAGCATTTCACACGTGGTTTGATAGAGGCATAAAGACCATTGATGAGCTCTATGAAAATGGGGTGTTCTCATCCTTCACTGAACGCTCCGTATGGTTTGGTCTGCCCAACTCCAATTTGTTCTGCTTTTTTCAATTCAGACATTTTGTCCAAAAACAGTTTCCCTAAAATACCCTCCCAAATCTCCAATTAAGACTTGACCCTTATTTAAAACACTGTATCTCTACTATCTATAAACTGATTAATACTACTAAGCTGAGTCTTCCTGCTCAGGTTAAGAATGATTGGGAAGAGAACTTGGGCACCGAGCTGCCTGAAGAAAAATGGGGCATGTTCATGAACTTGTTCACTCATTGTCAATATGTGCAAGGCATGGCTTGTTGCAATGCAAGATTTTACACAGGATCTATGATACTAATATCAAACTCATCAAGATATACTCCAGTGTTAGTGGCGCATACAGTCGATGCAAACACTCACCGGCTGATGTCATGCATATGCTGTAGGCATGTCCAAAACTATTTGATTACTGGACTAAAATATTTCAAACATTGCAGAACGCCTTCAACGTAACCCTTGATTCAAATCCACTTTCAGCTATCTTTGGAGTGCCGTCTGAAATGGACTTTCCAGCACTGTTGCAGAAGGCTCAAAATCTCTTTAAAATGGAAATTTGTTTCACCCCCTACCCTTGATACGTGGATTAAAGAGGTGTTTACTTGCATAAAGCTGGAAAAAAATTGATTCTCACTCACAGGCTCCTTAAAGACATTTGATAAGATATAGCATCCCTTTTTGGATAATGTATATACAGTTAAGCACACACACACACACACACACACACTTATTATTGTTAATGTTTTTATTTTTGTTTATTATTTATTTATTTTTAAATTATTTTTAAGTTTATGTATTATTTTGTTCTAATTTTATTTTATTGTTGTGTATTATATTTTACTTCTTAATTTATGTAATTTGTTGGGGATTTGTTAATTGGGGAAATAATCTTGCGAAATCTTAACTTGTGGTGAATATTTCTGTTATTTATACCCTTGCTATTCCGTGTAGAAAAATCCAATAAAGAAATTTCAAAAAAGAGGGAGTTCTTACTGAAACACAATGGAGATGGAGTTTCTCTCGGTGCTGCTGATGTCATCATGCAGGACCCTGTTGTTGTTTGTTGAATGTTTGCGCTCAATCCTATTGTATTTAAAATATAAAATTGCAAGATTCATGGACACGTTAGCTGTTTATAACTTTTTAAAAGCTCATGACTGAGACAAGACTCTAATGCTGTCTGTACACACAGTTTTAGTTCTAGTGAAAATTATTTGTATAAACATTTATTTTCAAAATGACAAAAATAAAAGTTTCACCTGTAACATGTAGATACATCTCTGTAAAGTAGGAGTAATAGCTTACTGACCCTGCTCCGTTCCACACGCCAAATAAATAAAATACTTCATCAGCTTCTCTCACGTCGCTGATGTTCACACTGAGAACTTTAGCACTTCTGTCATCAGAAATGGAGAATCTGTCGTTCTGAAATTTTGTGTTAGTATCAAGAATGTTTTTAATAAAATTGTCATCATCCACTGAGTAAACATATTTGTAGTTTCTCTCATACTCCCCTGGATATTTACAGGTGATGGTGATATTTTGCCCAAGACAAGCATTCATTATTTTTGGCACCCCACAAGATGCATCTGTTAATTCTACAAACAAACAAAAAGACAAATAAATTACAGTTTATAAGCTGCATAGATGTGTAATACCCTGCACAGTTTATAACAGTACTAGCTCTATAGTACCATATTAATGCTTTGATATTGTGTGAGTGATAAAATATTTCATAGTTTGTAATATAATTTTTTTTAAAAAGTTTTTACTCACTATTATGCACTTTTAGGTTCACAGTGTAGTTGCTCTGATTCCCCAAACCAAATCTGTATGTTCCAGCATACTACTTCACATGCAGTTACTAAAGATGAATATCTGACCTGAGATCAGGTAGAAGGTGAAGATGATGAGAATCTTCATCCTGGAATGAAATTCAGCTTCACTTCACTTCTACTCCTTTACTTCTGTTGAAATTTGCTCTGTCTATCTCACTGAGGAAAGTTCTACTGATCCTCACGTCCACTTTGTGGTCCGATGTCTTTCGTCTATTTTAGTTCTGTCATTTCCTGTTTTCTCATAATGCTATATTCGTTAGTGGTGCAGATCTGTGTGAAACCCACCAAAAGGTGTTTCTGACATACTGTTTGCCTTGTTAAATTGATCTTTTGTTCAATGTCATTTTATTATTATTATTTTTTGGTTGTGTTTTATCAGTTGCTTTTGTACATACAAGAAAAAAAAAAAGAAACGCAAGTGGTGAAGACATGAAGGCAACTCAGGCCTTTACAGTTACGAATTTTTATTTATGTAAGTTAATGTCCAGAGGTTTATAAGCACAGTGGCTGAACATTGTGTTGACATTGTGGTGACACTATTAAACACTAAGATCTGCCTTTATCTGTTTTTTTCTCTTACTTATTGATTCATTCATGAATCAGGGGTTCCACTACATAGTACGCTACGTATAATAGAGAACAGAAAATAGTGCACTACATAGTGAATATGGTTTCAGACACAGCTACTCTCTCTGCTTCCCATCCCTAATAAATGAAAAGGTGGAAGTCAGTACCTGTGTTATTACCAACCTATTACAAAGCCAAGGCAGGGTGCAGATGTAAGTGCAGACAGACTTTATTAGGCAGGAATGGAACCAAAAATTGCAAAAACTTTAACACAGTACTAGACCAAGGCAAGGCAAGATAAGGCAAGTCTAGGAAAGAAAGCTAGGAGAACTCAACATAAAGGCAAGCTACTCACAATACAAACAGCATAACAGTACCAACATCACAATTAACACAATGCTCAGCAACAAGGGATTTATTAAGTCATTTCCTCTTTGGTCACGATGCTGTATTCATCAGCGATGCAGATCTGCATGAAACCCACCCAGAGTACTTACTGACATACTGTTCACTTCTTTAAAATTATGTAATGGTGGTGATACATGTCTTTCTCTTTTCTGTTATTAACATTTCTTCCTGTCCAATAAGAGATAGATGAGAGTGTCTGAATCAAGGCAGGCTGTTCCTGTTTAGCAATGGATGTCCCTTCATTTCCTTAGATTTTATTGCAGTAAATTGGTAGCATTTATTATTATCTCATGAAACAATATATTCATTTGATTTTTGCAATTTTTTTTTATTAAAACAGGTTTAAATTAATTAGTGAGTTTGTTTTTACTGATAGAGAAAAAGAAAGAGAACTTCATTTACAAATATTTAATTTATCGTTCCTCATTTTTCTGGTCAGGGTTGTGGTGGATCCTGAGCCTATCCTGGGAACACTGGGAATACACCCTGGATGGGACTGTAGTTGCATGTTCTCCAAGTGCTTTGGGGGTAAATAAGGGTTTTGAGAAAATCAATTTTAAAAAAGTTATTGGGAACATAAACATTTTCTGCAATTGTTTGAATGGCAAAATTAAATTAGTGTGAGTAATGGTTATTCATTTAATTATGAGTAATATAGTGCTTGTTCTGAGCTGTGGCTGTCATACAAATGGATCAAGCACACTGACAGTAATGTTATTTATTATTTTTTTATTACTGTTATATTTATTTATTAATGTTATGTTTATTTATTTGTTTGTTTGTTTGTTTTTACAACATCTACTTCAAACAAGTAACAGATTACAGATAAAGATATTAACGTTAACATCATCCTGATATAAATAGATGATAAAGGTGACTGAATGTGCTCAAAAGCCTTTTAAGGAAGTTAAGATAAGGTTGCAGTACTTATGGTTTGCAACTGCAGCACTTCCTTCTGATGTCTGACGTTATCATACTGTGCTATTATTAAACAGATATACACTGTTGTCTGCCCTTTTCAGTGTAAAGTAGATAATGCGTGCTCTAAAGTTAGCTAGTTGGCACTTACTGTGCAGTGAGTGTGCAATGAGTGGTTAAAGACAACAACAGAGTTTGTCTAGAGTGAGAGAAATTGAAAAAAGTTAGGGGTGTCAGTAAGGGTTTTGAGAAAATCTATTTAAAAAAAAAAGGTATTGGGAAAATAAATAGTTTCTGCAATTGTTTGAGTGGCAAAATTAAATTAGTGTGAGTAATGTTTATTCATTATAATTGTGAGTATTATTAATTTTGTCTTTGTACTGATATTTTAAAGAGGGCTTTCCGTGTTGTGCGTGGTTTCTGTCAGTCTTGAAGTCTCGCTGTAGTGTACAGGTTGTGTAGGCTGCAGACAGACACCATGCAGATTAGTCATGCACTCTGACAGTCACAATTTCTCTAAAACATCTAGATCAGACAGTCAATAACAATAAGGCACTAGTTTTTACCAGGCTAGTGGACAGAGCCTGTGCTTGATTCTTTTCTTTTCTTTTCTGACTGAATGAATCAGGAGCACTACACTATGCAGTATGTTCACTATATCTACACTATGTAGATAAAAAATTGCTAGGCATATATTTACATATTACTCTTTGCAGTCATAATTAAACTAACAACTTCATTAAATTTAGGAAACACTGTGTTTGTTGTGTTGTTGCCAAGGTGCACCTGAAGGTTGCACTGTATTTCTAATTCTCATGAATGTTCTACAGATATAATGTCATGGTGCTTGAGGAAAGCACACAAAATCCCCTCCAGCATTCTTGGAAGTCAGCTTGTCTGATCTGATCTAATATAAATAACATCAAATTTGCTTACACTTTGTAGACAATGTCTTCACAAAAAAGAAGACAGAGACAGAGAGAGAAAGAACAAAGGGAGGCTGCTAAAGCCGGTGCAATATTGCAGAGCTGGATTCAAAGCTTCAGCAAACCAGCAGGTAAATCATTATATAGAATATTTAACAAACAGTTCGTCACACTGCAACTCCTGAAATGTATATTTCCCATCATAATCGTTTGTCTTAATTGGTAGTAATCTATAACATATAGCATATTTAGAATATTTTATGAAAACCACATTAACACTAGTACACAAAAAAATATAAGTACATATATATAAAAACCTAATATAGTACAAATATTCTAAATGAGTTGTGTCTTAGCCTAAAGTGGATATATGCTATATAACAGTAAATGAAATTTCTAATACTTCCATTCAAGATGAGACAGAGGCAGGCTCAGAAAGTGAGGGAGAGCCCACTGAGCATCAGGAGCCAAATCAGACAGGTACAGGTGATATGTACAGGTATATGCTGGCTGACTGTAAAGGGACATGCTACTAAGCAATTCATTCTATCAAAACTGTTATCTACAATAAAGTCTGAACTTTTAGTGCACTTTTTTTTTTTTTTTTTTTTGGTTAAGGTCACTGCCCCTCAAAATATCTGTGCACTGCTCTTTAAAACAAGGTATTTAGATAAAAATAAGAAGGGACAGTCTTCACTTACAGTGCTGAGAAAAATGAATACTGTGTTTAAAGCAGAGTTTGGAAATGTGTTTTTATCAATAGACAAAGCAAAGGAGAATTTCATTGACATATTGCAGATATACATTATTAAATAGAACATAGCACTCCTTCTTAAGCATCAACAGCATAATCAAAACAGAAAGTATAATGTGTTGAATGAGATTACAGCACTAAATATCTTCCCCGTTATCAGCTTGGCTAGTGACGCAGGTTCATATTTAAACTGTAATAAAGTAACTTCTAATAACAGACCAGAATAAAGCAGGCAACATCATCACATAAAATGGATAAATGGTTAAGATTCAATTAAGTAAGAACTATAATAATAATTATAATAATAATTAATAATAATAATAATAATAATAATAATAATAATAATAACTTTGATCAGTCATTATACATCAATAATAATATTTCATTTATATTGATTATAAGTTTCATGGCACCTTTCTTACAATCAACATCATTTTATATAAAAAAAAAAAGAAAAAGAAAAACAACACGAAACACACACAGACACATGCACGCACACACACACACACACACACACACACACACACACATACACACACAGACAGAGAGAAAATGGCTAGCTGTCCTCCAGAAACTGTGCCTGTGATTGAACTAGCATGTCCTATAAAGAAGTGAAGAGAGACACACTACAGCGTTGGGACTTGAGCCACTACGATTCAACTCAGAACATTAAGAATAACAGAGTTCAACAGCTCAAACAGGAAGTCTGATTTGTGTACTGGTGCAGGTTCATATTTAGTTCAATCTGATGTTTTCATACAAATCAGCTGAATCAGTGTTAAAATCAGAAGTAACCTGAAGGCAGAAAAATAAAGATAATTGTCACTCTAATACTCTGACAGTAATGCATTCAGTGTTCAGTTTAATATTATCATGTGTTTTTATATGAATGAGGAGATTTCTGAAATTCTATTCACAATAAACTGCTTCAATATACCACATTATAGAATTATATCATATTCCAAAAACAAGCACTTATGAAAATAATGCTACACAGTTACTCGAGAACACTCACACACACTCTCACACCCACATGGAAACAGCTACTCACTGGATTATTGTCTCTCCTGTTGGATGAAGGAGTATAATCTGTAATTGTACACACACAAAAAAAAAACACTCAACAGCTGTGTGTGTGTGTGTGTGTGTGTGTGTGTTTGTGGGTGGGGACAAAATTTCCCCACAAGGATAGAAATATTGAACAGTATTGATGTAACGGGGACATTGGCTGCTCTCCATGTGGAAAATGCGTTTTCACAAAAATGGCAACTTTAAGAAGAAAAAAACTAAAACAGCCCAAGGTCAGCTCAATAGGCAATAGTCAGGCGCATTCATATACATATATGTGTGTTTGTTTGTGTGTGTGTGTGTGTGTGTGTGTGTGTGTGTGTGTGTGCGAAATTTACCTTGTATTCTCTTGTATCTCAGTTTGTAGATGATCAGTGCAAATCCTCCAATCAGCAGCAGAGCCACACAGACACACACACTGATGATGATGATGATGACAGAGGAACCTGGAGACAGAAACAGAAACAATACAGAACAGGAACAGATCAAACACACCATCGTCATACATGAACATAAACACATATTTTGTAGTGTGTGTGTTTGTACGGTAGGGCTGCTTGTCAGTTCCTGATCTTTTTTTGTATGTCTCTGTGATGTCCTAGTACCAAAATCCTCTGACTGTAACACATTTAACATGCATACAGAATGAAAGAATGAGTTATGCATCAAGAGTGAGTTCTTCCCTCCACTCAGTCTCCAGTCTTCAACACCCATCTTTTTGCACTGTCAGTCACAGACACAGCATTTCAAACGTGGTTTGATAGAGGCATAAAGACCATTGATGAGCTCTATGAAAATGGGGTGTTCTCATCCTTCACTGAACGCTCCGTATGGTTTGGTCTGCCCAATTCCAATTTGTTCTGCTTTTTTCAATTCAGACATTTTGTCCAAAAACAGTTTCCCTAAAATACCTTCCCAAATCTCCAATAGACTTTTTTAAGACTTGACCCTTATTTAAAACACTGTATCTCTACTATCTATAAACTGATTAATACTACAAAGCTGAGTCTTCCTGCTCAGGTTAAGAATGATTGGGAAGAGAACTTGGGCACCGAGCTGCCTGAAGAAAAATGGGGCATGTTCATGAACTTGTTCACTCATTGTCAATATGTGCAAGGCATGGCTTGTTGCAATGCAAGATTTTACACAGGATCTATGATACTAATATGAAACTCATCAAGATATACTCCAGTGTTAGTGGCGCATACAGTCGATGCAAACACTCACCGGCTGATGTCATGCATATGCTGTAGGCATGTCCAAAACTATTTGATTACTGGACTAAAATATTTCAAACATTGCAGAACGCCTTCAACATAACCCTTGATCCAAATCCACTTTCAGCTATCTTTGGAGTGCCGTCTGAAATGGACTTTCCAGCACTGTTGCAGAAGGCTCAAAATCTCTTTAAAATGGAAATTTGTTTCACCCCTACCCTTGATATGTGGATTAAAGAGGTGTTTACTTGTATAACGCTGGAAAAAAATTGATTCTCACTCACAGGCTCCTTAAAGACATTTGATAAGATATAGCATCCCTTTTTGGATAATGTATAGACAGTTAAGCACACACACACACACACACACTTATTATTGTTAATGTTTTTATTTTTGTTTATTATTTATTTATTTTTAAATTATTTTTAAGTTTATGTATTATTTTGTTCTAATTTTATTTTATTGCTGTGTATTATATTTTACTTCTTAATTTATGTAATTTGTTGGGGCTTTGTTAATTGGGGAAATAATCTTGCGAAATCTTAACTTGTGGTGAATATTTCTGTTATTTATACCCTTGCTATTCCGTGTAGAAAAATCCAATAAAGAAATTTAAAAAAAGAGGGAGTTCTTACTGAAACACAATGGAGATGGAGTTTCTCTCGGTGCTGCTGATGTCATCATGCAGGACCCTGTTGTTGTTGGTTGAATGTTTGAGCTCAGTCCTATTGTATTTAAAATATAAAATTGTAAGATTCATGGACACATTAGCTGTTTATAACTTTTTAAAATGTCATGACTGAGACAAGACTCTAATGCTGTCTGTACACACAGTTTTAGTTCTAGTGAGAATTATTTGTGTAAACATTTATTTTCAAAATGACAAAAATAAAAGTTTCACCTGTAACATGTAGATACATCTCTGTAAAGTAGGAGTAATAGCTTACTGACTCTGCTCCGTTCCACACGCCAAATAAATAAAATACTTCATCAGCTTCTCTCACGTCGCTGATGTTCACACTGAGAACTTTAGCACTTCTGTCATCAGAAATGGAGAATCTGTCATTCTGAAATTTTGTGTTAGTATCAAGAATGACTTTAATAAAATTGTCATCATCCACTGAGTTGACATATTTGTAGTTTCTCTCATACTCCCCTGGATATTTACAGGTGATGGTGATATTTTGCCCAAGACAAGCATTCATTATTTTTGGCACCCCACAAGATGCATCTGTTAATTATACAAACAACCAAAAAGACAAATAAATTACAGTTTATAAGCTGCATAGATATTTAATACCCTGCACAGTTTATAACAGTACTAGCTCTATAGTACCATATTAATGCTTTGATTTTGTGTGAGTCATAAAATATTTCATAGTTTGTAATATAATTTTTTTTTTTTAAAAGTTTTTACTCACTATTATGCACTTTTAGGTTCACAGTGGAGTTGCTCTGATTCCCCAAACCAAATCTGTATGTTCCAGCATCCTGTGGCTTCAGCTTTCTGATCAATACTAAGAAGAAGTTTTTTGTGCTTGCATACAACATAAATCTTCCATCGTGAACTTTGTGGCGTTTGGTGTCAGCACGTATTATATCAGTGCAGTCTTTTCCTTTCACCTTACAAATATATTTACTATTGTGGTCGTACCACTTTATGTTAGAGAATATAATGACACTTCCTCCTGAGTAACCAATCACATCAGAGCAGTCTACTGGACCTGTCAATCAAAAGAAAATCTCACTTAAGTCTGTAATCTCACTGAGCTTTCAATATTCTCACAATCCAGGATAAACTACTTCACATGCAGTTACTAAAGATGAATATCTGACCTGAGATTAGGTAGAAGGTGAAGATGATGAGAATCTTCATCCTGGAATGAAATTCAGCTTCACTTCACTTCTACTCCTTTACTTCTGTTGAAATTTGCTGTGTCTATCTCACTGAGGAAAGTTCTACTGATCCTCACGTCCACTTTGTGGTCCGATGTCTTTCGGCTATTTTAGTTCTGTCATTTCCTGTTTTCTCACAATGCTATATTCGTTAGTGGTGCAGATCTGTGTGAAACCCACCAAAAGGTGTTTCTGACATACTGTTTGCCTTGTTAAATTGATCTTTTGTTCAATGTCATTTTATTATTATTATTTTTTGGTTGTGTTTTATCAGTTGCTTATGTACATACAAGAAAAAAAAAAAGAAACGCAAGTGGTGAAGACATGAAGGCAACTCAGGCCTTTACAGTTACAAATTTTTATTTATGTAAGTTAATGTCCAGAGGTTTATAAGCACAGTGGCTGAACACTGCGTTGACATTGTGGTGACACTATTAAACATTAAGATCTGCCTTTATCTGTTTTTTTCTCATTTCTCATTCTTTCTCATACTTATTGATTCATTCATGAATCGGGGGTTCCACTACATAGTACGCTACGTATAATAGAGAACAGAAAATAGTGCACTACATAGTGAATATGGTTTCAGACACAGCTACTCTCTCTGCTTCCCATCCCTAATAAATGAAAAGGTGGAAGTCAGTACCTGTGTTATTACCAACCTATTACAAAGCCAAGGCAGGATGCAGATGTAAGTGCAGACAGACTTTATTAGGCAGGAATGGAACCAAAAATTACAAAAACTATAAAGTACTCGACCAAGGCAAGATAAGGCAAGGTTAGGAAAGAAATCTAGGAGAACTAAACATAAAGGCAAGCTACTCACAATACAAACAGCATAACAGTACCAACATCACAATTAACACAATGCTCAGCAACAAAGGATTTATTAAGTCATTTCTTCTTTGCTGTATTCATCAGCGATGCAGATCTGCATGAAACCCACCCAGAGTACTTACTGACATACTGTTCATTTCTTTAAAATTATGTAATGGTGGTGATACATGTTCTTCTCTTTTCTGTTATTAACATTTCTTCCTGTGCAATAAGAGATAGATGAGAGTGTCTGAATCAAGGCAGGCTGTTCCTGTTTAGCAATGGATGTCCCTTCATTTCCTTAGATTTTATTGCAGTAAATTGGTAGCATTTATTATTATCTCATGAAACAATATATTCATTTGATTTTTGCAATTTTTTTTTATTAAAACAGGTTTGAATTAATTAGTGAGTTTGTTTTTACTGATAGAGAAAAAGAAAGAGAACTTCATTTACAAATATTTAATTTATCATTCCTCATTTTTCTGGTCATGGTTGTGGTGGATCCTGAGCCTATCCTGGGAACACTGGGAATACACCCTGGATGGGACTGTAGTTGCATGTTCTCCGAGTGCTTTGGGGGTCAATAAGGGTTTTGAGAAAATCAATTTTAAAAAAAGTTATTGGGAACATAAACACACATAAATGAGTGGTTAAAGACAACAACAGAGTTTGTCCAGAGAGAGAAATTGAAAAAAGTTAGGGGTGTCAGTAAGGGTTTTGAGAAAATCTATTTTAAAAAAAAGGTATTGGGAAAATAAATAGTTTCTGCAATTGTTTGAGTGGCAAAATTAAATTAGTGTGAGTAATGTTTATTCATTTAATTATGAGTAATATAATGCTTGTTCTGAGCTGTGGCTGTCATACAAATGGATCAAGCACACTGACAGTAATGTTATTTATTTATTTATTTATTTATTTACTAAAGCTATATTTATTTATTAATGTTATATTTATTTATTAATGTTATATTATTTATTTATTTATTTATTTATTTGTTTGTTTGTTTTTACAACATCTACTTCAAACAAGTAACAGATTACAGATAAAGATATTAATGTTAACATCAGCCTGATATAAATAGATGATAAAGGTGACTGTATGTGCTCAAAAGCCTTTTAAGGAAGTTAAAATAAGGTTGCAGTATTTATGGGTTGCAACTGCAGCACTTCCTTCTGATGTCTGACGTTATCATACTGTGCTATTATTAAACAGATATACACTGTTGTCTGCCCTTTTCAGTGTAAAGTAGATAATGCGTGCTCTAAAGTTAGCTAGTTGGCACTGACTGTGCAGTGAGTGTGCAATGAGTGGTTAAAGACAGCAACAGAGTTTGTCCAGAGTGAGAGAAATTGAAAAAAGTTAGGGGTGTCAGTAAGGGTTTTGAGAAAATCTATTTAAAAAAAAAGGTATTGGGAAAATAAATAGTTTCTGCAATTGTTTGAGTGGCAAACTTAAATTAGTGTGAGTAATGTTTATTCATTTTAATTGTGAGTATTATTAATTTTGTCTTGTACTGATATTTTAAAGAGGGCTTTCCGTGTTCAGTCTTGTCAATCACAGTTCAGTCTTGAAATCTCGCTGTAGTGTACAGGTTGTGTAGGCTGCAGACAGACACCATGCAGATTAGTCATGCACTCTGACAGTCACAATTTCTCTAAAACATCTAGATCAGACAGTCAATAACAATAAGGCACTAGTTTTTACCAGGCTAGAGGACAGAGCCTGTGCTTGATTCCTTTCTTTTCTTTTCTGACTGAATGAATCAGGAGCACTACACTATGCAGTATGTTCATTATATGTATACCATGTAGATAAAAAATTGCTAGGCATATATTTACATATTACTCTTTGCAGTCATAATTAAACTAACAACTTCATTAAATTTAGGAAACACTGTGTTTGTTGTGTTGTTGCCAAGGTGCACCTGAAGGTTGCACTGTATTTCTAATTCTCATGAATGTTCTACAGATATAATGTCATGGTGCTTGAGGAAAGCACACAAAATCCCCTCCAGCATTCTTGGAAGTCAGCTTGTCTGATCTGATCTAATATAAATAACATCAAATTTGCTTACACTTTGTAGACAATGCCTTCACAAAAAAGAAGACAGAGACAGAGAGAGAAAGAACAAAGGGAGGCTGCTAAAGCCAGTGCAATATTGCAGAGCTTGATTCAAAGCTTCAGCAAACCAGCAGGTAAATCATTATATAGAATATTTAACAAACAATTCGTCACACTGCAACTCCTGAAATGTATATTTCCCATCATAATCGTTTGTCTTAGTTGGTAGTAATCTGTAACATATAGCATATTTAGAATATTTTATGAAAACCACATTAACACTAGTACACAAAAAATAGAAGTACATATATATAAAAACCTAATATAGTACAAATATTCTAAATGAGTTGTGTCTTAGCCTAAAGCGGATATATGCTATATAACAATAAATGAAATTTCTAATACTTCCATTCAAGATGAGACAGAGGCAGGCTCAGAAAGTGAGGGAGAGCCCACTGAGCATCAGGAGCCAAATCAGACAGGTACAGGTGATATGTACAGGTATATGCTGGCTGACTGTAAAGGGACATGCTACTAAGCAATTCATTCTATCAAAACTGTTATCTACAATAAAGTCTGAACTTTTAGTGCACTTTTTTTTTTTTTTTTGGTTAAGGTCACTGCCCCTCAAAATATCTGTGCACTGCTCTTTAAAACAAGGTATTTAGATAAAAATAAGAAGGGACAGTCTTCACTTACAGTGCTGAGAAAAATGAATACTGTGTTTAAAGCAGAGTTTGGAAATGTGTTTTTATCAATAGACAAAGCAAAGGAGAATTTCATTGACATATTGCAGATATACATTATTAAATAGAACATAGCACTCCTTCTTAAGCATCAACAGCATAATCAAAAGAGAAAGTATAATGTGTTGAATGAGATTACAGCACTAAATATCTTCCCCGTTATCAGCTTGGCTAGTGACGCAGGTTCATATTTAAACTGTAATAAAGTAACTTCTAATAACAGACCAGAATAAAGCAGGTAACATCATCACATAAAATGGATAAATGGTTAAGATTCAATTAAGTAAGCACTATAATAATAATAATAATAATAATAATAATAATAATAATAATAAAAATAATAATAATAACAACAATAATAATAACTTTGATCAGTCATTATACATCAATAATAATATTTCATTTATATTGATTATAAGTTTCATGGCACCTTTCTTACAATCAACATCATTTTATATAAAAAAAAAAAAGAAAAAGAAAAACAACACGAAACACACACAGACACATGCACGCACACACACACACACACATACACACACACACACACAGAAAATGGCTAGCTGTCCTCCAGAAACTGTGCCTGTGATTGAACTAGCATGTCCTATAAAGAAGTGAAGAGAGACACACTACAGCGTTGGGACTTGAGCCACTACGATTCAACTCAGAACATTAAGAATAACAGAGTTCAACAGCTCAAACACGAAGTCTGATTTGTGTACTGGTGCAGGTTCATATTTAGTTCAATCTGATGTTTTCATACAAATGAGCTGAATCAGTGTTAAAATCAGTAGTAACCTGAAGGCAGAAAAAGAAAGATAATTGTCACTCTAATACTCTCACAGTAATGCATTCAGTGTTCAGTTTAATATTATCATGTGTTTTTATATGAATGAGGAGATTTCTGAAATTATATTCACAATAAACTGCTTCAATATACCACATTATAGAATTATATCATATTCCAAAAACAAGCACTTATGAAAATAATGCTACACAGTTACTCGAGAACACTCACACACTCACACACACCCACATGGAAACAGTTACTCACTGGATTATTGTCTCTCCTGTTGGATGAAGGAGTATAATCTGTAATTGTACACACACACAAAAAAAACACTCAACAGCTGTGTGTGTGTGTGTGTGTGTGTGTGTGTGTGTGGGTGGGGACAAAATTTCCCCACAAGGATAGAAATATTGAACAGTATTGATGTAACGGGGACATTGGCTGCTCTCCATGTGGAAAATGCGTTTTCACAAAAATGGCAACTTTAAGAAGAAAAAAACTAAAACAGCCCAAGGTCAGCTCAATAGGCAGTAGTCAGGCGCATTCATATACATATATGTGTGTTCGTTTGTGTGTGTGTGTGTATGTGTGTGTGCAAAATTTACCTTGTATTCTCTTGCATCTCAGTTTGTAGATCATCAGTGCAAATCCTCCAATCAGCAGCAGAGCCACACAGACACACACACTGATGATGATGATGATGACAGAGGAACCTGGAGACAGAAACAGAAACAATACAGAACAGGAACAGACCAAACACACCATCGTCATACATGAACATAAACATATATTTTGTAGTGTGTGTGTTTGTACGGTAGAGCTGCTTGTCAGTTCCTGATCTTTTTTTGTATGTCTCTGTGATGTCCTAGTACCAAAATCCTCTGACTGTAACACATTTAACATGCATAAAGAATGAAAGAATGAGTTATGCATCAAGAGTGAGTTCTTCCCTCCACTCAGTCTCCAGTCTTCAACACCCATCTTTTTGCACTGTCAGTCACAGACACAGCATTTCAAACGTGGTTTGATAGAGGCATAAAGACCATTGATGAGCTCTATGAAAATGGGGTGTTCTCATCCTTCACTGAACGCTCCGTATGGTTTGGTCTGCCCAACTCCAATTTGTTCTGCTTTTTTCAATTCAGACATTTTGTCCAAAAACAGTTTCCTCATTTCCCTAAAATACCTTCCCAAACCTCCAATAGACTTTTTTAAGACTTGACCCTTATTTAAAACACTGTATCTCTACTATCTATAAACTGATTAATACTACTAAGCTGAGTCTTCCTGCTCAGGTTAAGAATGATTGGGAAGAGAACTTGGGCACCGTGCTTCACCCCCTACCTTTGATATGTGGATTAAAGATGTGTTTACTTGCATAAAGCTGGAAAAAAAAATTGATTCTCACTCACGGGCTCCTTAAAGACATTTGATAAGATATAGCATCCCTTTTTGGATAATGTATAGACAGTTAAGCACACACACACACACACACACACACACACACACCCTTATTATTTTTATTGTTTTTATTTTAGTTTATTATTTATTTATTTTTAAATTATTTTAAAATTTATGTATTATTTTGTTCTAATTTTATTTTATTGCTGTGTTTTATTTTACTTCTTAATTTATGTAATTTGTTGGGGCTTTGTTAATTGGGGAAATAATCTTGCGAAATCTTAACTTGTGGTGAATATTTCTGTTATTTATACCCTTGCTATTCCGTGTAGAAAAATCCAATAAAGAAATAAAAAAAGAGGGAGTTCTTACTGAAACACAATGGAGATGGAGTTTCTCTCGGTGCTGCTGATGTCATCATGCAGGACCCTGTTGTTGTTGGTTGAATGTTTGCGCTCAATCCTATTGTATTTAAAATATAAAATTGCAAGATTCATGGACACGTTAGCTGTTTATAACTTTTTAAAAGCTCATGACTGAGACAAGACTCTAATGCTGTCTGTACACTCAGTTTTAGTTCTAGTGAGAATTAATTGTATAAACATTTATTTTCAAAATGACAAAAATAAAAGTTTCACCTGTAACATGTAGATACATCTCTGTAAAGTAGGAGTAATATCTGACTGACCCTGCTCCGTTCCACACGCCAAATAAATAAAATACTTCATCAGCTTCTCTCACGTCGCTGATGTTCACACTGAGAACTTTAGCACTTCTGTCATCAGAAATGGAGAATCTGCCATTCTGAAATTTTGTTTCAGTGTCTAGAACACGTTCGATATCGGTGTCATAACCTAATTTGGTGACATACTTGTTGTTTCTTTCATACACCACTGGATAGTTACATGTGATGGTGATATTCTGCCCAAGACAAGCAGTCTTTATTTTTGGCCCAGCACAACAAGGATCTGTCAATAATACAAACACGAAAACAAATAAATTACAGTTTATAAGCTTTATAGATGTGTAATATCTTATTATTGCCTTTACTTTGTGTACATGATAAAAAAAATATTTCATAGTTTGTACTATTAAAAAAAGGTTTAAGTTTTTACTCACTATTATTAACTTTTAGGTTTACAGTGGAGTTGCTCTGATTCCCCAAACCAAATCTGTATGTTCCAGCATCCTGTGGCTTTAGTTTTCTGATTAACACTATGAAGAATTTTTGTGAGTTTGAATACAGCAGGAATCTTCCGTCTTGAACTTGGCGGTGTTTGGTGTCAGCACGTATTATATCAGTGCAGTCTTTTCCATCCACCTTACAAATATATTTACTATTATGTGAGTACCAGTTTATATTAGAGATTATAGTGACACTTCCTCCTGAGTAACCAATCACATCAGAGCAGTCTACTGGACCTGTCAATCAAAAGAAAATCTCACTTATGTCTGTAATCTCACTGAGCTTTCAATATTCTCATAATCCAGGATAAACTACTTCACATGCAGTTACTAAAGATGAATATCTGACCTGAGATCAGGTAGAAGGTGAAGATGATGAGAATCTTCATCCTGGAATGAAATTCAGCTTCACTTCACTTCTACTCCTTTACTTCTGTTGAAATTTGCTGTGTCTATCTCACTGAGGAAAGTTCTACTGATCCTCACGTCCACTTTGTGGTCCGATGTCTTTCGGCTATTTTAGTTCTGTCATTTCCTGTTTTCTCACAATGCTATATTCGTTAGTGGTGCAGATCTGTGTGAAACCCACCAAAAGGTGTTTCTGACATACTGTTTGCCTTGTTAAATTGATCCTTTGTTCACTCTGTCATTTTATTTATTCCTTTTTTGGTTGTGTTTTATCAGTTGCTTATGTACATACAGGAAAAAAAAGGAACACAAGAGGTGAAGACATGAAGACAACTCAGGCCTTTACAGTTACAAATTTTTATTTATGTAAGTTAATGTCCAGAGGTTTATAAGCACAGTGGCTGAACACTGCGTTGACATTGTGGTGACACTCACATCTAAACACATCTAAACACTAAACACAGTCAGCTCCAAAACTAATGCTTCCCTTGGTACAATGAGTGTATTTTTATTGTACAACAGGAAATTGTTAAATACAACAAGAGTTTGTGAAGACTGGGAGCAATTGATGAAAGAAACAAAAAAAATGACATTCCCAGTTATTTGATTGAGTGGTAAAATTCAATTATCGTGTGTAATGTTTATTCATTTAACCTGGGTATAAATATTCATCTTATCTTGTATTAGGAGACATTTTTTAAAATTGAATTTCTGTGTTTTTTAGTGTAGATCTTGCACACAGTACAGACTCTTTCTCTATAACATCTAGTTCAGTCAATCAATCAATAAAAATACAATACTTGTTTTTACCACATACTATATATGTATACTAGAGTAGTGTAAAAAGGCTGTGTACTTTTACTTATTGATTCATTCATTCATTCATGAATCGGGGGTTCCACTACATAGTACGCTATGTATAATAGAGAACAGAAAATAATGCACTACATAGTGAATATGGTTTCAGACACAGCTACTCTCTCTGCTTCCCATCCCTAATAAATGAAAAGGTGGAAGTCAGTACCTGTGTTATTACCAACCTATTACAAAGCCAAGGCAGGATGCAGATGTAAGTGCAGACAGACTTTATTAGGCAGGAATGGAACCAAAAATTACAAAAACTATAATAAAGTACTCGACCAAGGCAAGATAAGGCAAGTCTAGGAAAGAAAGCTAGGAGAACTAAACATAAAGGCAAGCTACTCACAATACAAACAGCATAACAGTACCAACATCACAATTAACACAATGCTCAGCAACAAGGGATTTATTAAGTCATTTCCTCTTTGGTCACGATGCTGTATTCATCAGCGATGCAGATCTGCATGAAACCCACCCAGAGTAGTTACTGACATACTGTTCACTTCTTTAAAATTATGTGATGGTGGTGATACCTGTTCTTCTCTTTTCTGTTATTAACATTTCTTCCTGTCCAATAAGAGATAGATGAGTGTGTCTGAATCAAGGCAGGCTGTTCCTGTTTAGCAATGGATGTCCCTTCATTTCCTTAGATTTTATTGCAATAAAGTTGTAGCATTTATTATTATCTCATGAAACAATATATTCATTTGATTTTTGCAATTTTTTTTTATTAAAACAGGTTTGAATTAATTAGTGAGTTTGTTTTTACTGATAGAGAAAAAGAAAGAGAACTTCATTTACAAATATTTAATTTATCATTCCTCATTTTTCTGGTCAGGGTTTTGGTGGATCCTGAGCCTATCCTGGGAACACTGGGAATACACCCTGGATGGGACTGTAGTTGCATGTTCTCCCAGTGCTTTGGGGGTCAATAAGGGTTTTGAGAAAATCAATTTAAAAAAAAGTTATTGGGAACATAAACATTTTCTGCAATTGTTTGAGTGGCAAAATTAAATTAGTGTGAGTAATGTTTATTCATTTAATTATGAGTAATATAGTGCTTGTTCTGAGCTGTGGCTGTCATACAAATGGATCAAGCACACTGACAGTAATGTTATTTATTATTTATTTATTAATGTTATATTTATTTATTTGTTTGTTTGTTTGTTTGTTTGTTTTTACAACATCTACTTCAAACAAGTAACAGATTACAGATAAAGATATTAATGTTAACATCATCCTGATATAAATAGATGATAAAGGTGACGTGTGTATGTATGTATGTAAGGTGTATGTGCTCAAAAGCCTTTTAAGGAAGTTAAGATAAGGTTGCAGTATTTATGGGTTGCAACTGCAGCACTTCCTTCTGATGTCTGAAGTTATCATACTGTGCTATTATTAAACAGATATACACTGTTGTCTACTCTTTTCAGTGTAAAGTAGATAATGCGTGCTCTAAAGTTAGCTAGTTGGCACTTACTGTGCAGTGAGTGTGCAATGAGTGGTTAAAGACAACAACAGAGTTTGTCCAGAGTGAGAGAAATTGAAAAAAGTTAGGGGTGTCAATAAGGGTTTTGAGAAAATCTATTTAAAAAAAAAAGGTATTGGGAAAATAAATAGTTTCTGCAATTGTTTGAGTGTCAAAATTAAATTAGTGTGAGTAATGTTTATTCATTTTAATTGTGAGTATTATTAATTTTGTCTTGTACTGATATTTTAAAGAGGGCTTTCCGTGTTGTGCGTGGTTTCTGTCAGTCTTGAAGTCTCGCTGTAGTGTACAGGTTGTGTAGGCTGCAGACAGACACCATGCAGATTAGTCATGCACTCTGACAGTGACAATTTCTCTAAAACATCTAGATCAGACAGTCAATAACAATAAGGCACTAGTTTTTACCAGGCTAGTGGACAGAGCCTGTGCTTGATACCTTTCTTTTCTTTTCTGACTGAATGAATCAGGAGCACTACACTATGCAGTATGTTCATTATATGTATACCATGTAGATAAAAAATTGCTAGGCATATATTTACATATTACTCTTTGCAGTCATAATTAAACTAACAACTTCATTAAATTTAGGAAACACTGTGTTTGTTGTGTTGTTGCCAAGGTGCACCTGAAGGTTGCACTGTATTTCTAATTCTCATGAATGTTCTACAGATATAATGTCATGGTGCTTGAGGAAAGCACACAAAATCCCCTCCAGCATTCTAGGAAGTCAGCTTGTCTGATCTGATCTAATATAAATAACACCAAATTTGCTTACACTTTGTAGACAATGCTTTCACAAAAAAGAAGACAGAGACAGAGAGAGAAAGAACAAAGGGAGGCTGCTAAAGCCAGTGCAATATTGCAGAGCTGGATTCAAAGCTTCAGCAAACCAGCAGGTAAATCATTATATAGAATATTTAACAAACAGTTCGTCACACTGCAACTCCTGAAATGTATATTTCCCATCATAATCATTTGTCTTAGTTGGTAGTAATCTGTAACATATAGCATATTTAGAATATTTTATGAAAACCACATTAATACTAGTACACAAAAAATAGAAGTACATATATATAAAAACCTAATGTAGTACACATATTCTAAATGAGTTGTGTCTTAGCCTAATGCGGATATATGCTGTATAACAGTAAATGAAATTTCTAATACTTCCATTCAAGATGAGACAGAGGCAGGCTCAGAAAGTGAGGGAGAGCCCACTGAGCATCAGGAGCCAAATCAGACAGGTACAGGTGATATGTACAGGTATATGCTGGCTGACTGTAAAGGGACATGCTACTAAGCAATTCATTCTATCAAAACTGTTATCTACAATAAAGTCTGAACTTTTAGTGCACTTTTTTTTTTTTTTTTTGGTTCGGGTGACTGCCCCTCAAAATATCTGTGCACTGCTCTTTAAAACAATGTATTTAGATAAAAATAAGAAGGGACAGTCTTCACTTACAGTGCTGAGAAAAATGAATACTGTGTTTAAAGCAGAGTTTGGAAATGTGTTTTTATCAATAGAGAAAGCAAAGGAGAATTTCAGTGAGATATTGCAGATATACATTATTAAATAGAACATAGCACTCCTTCTTAAGCATCAATAGCAAAATCAAAACAGAAAGTATAATGTGTTGAATGAGATTACAGCACTAAATATCTTCCCCGTTATCAGCTTGGCTAGTGACGCAGGTTCATATTTAAACTGTAATAAAGTAACTTATAATAACAGACCAGAATAAAGCAGGCAACATCATCACATAAAATGGATAAATGGTTAAGATTCAATTACATAAGCACTATAATAATAATAATAATAATAATAATAATAATAATAACTTTGATCAGTCATTATACATCAATAATAATATTTAATTTATATTGATTATAAGTTTCATGGCACCTTTCTTACAATCAACATCATTTTATATAAAAAAAAAAAGAAAAAGAAAAACAACACGAAACACACACAGACACATGCACGCACACACACACACACATACACACACACACACACACAGAACATTTTGTCTAGCTGTCCTCCAGAAACTGTGCCTGTGATTGAACTAGCATGTCCTATAAAGAAGTGAAGAGAGACACACTACAGCGTTGGGAGTTGAGCCACTACGATTCAACTCAGAACATTAAGAATAACAGAGTTCAACAGCTCAAACAGGAAGTCTGATTTGTGTACTGGTGCAGGTTCATATTTAGTTCAATCTGATGTTTTCATACAAATTAGCCGAATCAGTGTTAAAATAATAATAATAATAATAATAATAATAATAATAATAATAATAATAATAATAATAACATTTATCAGTCATTATACATCAGTAATAATATTTCATTCATATTGATTATAAGTTTCATCGCACCTTTCTTACAATCAACATCACATTATATAAAAAAAACCAAACAAATGAAAAACCACAAGAAACACAGACACACACACTCACACACACACACACACACACAGTGTGAGTTCAACAGCTCAAACAGGAAGTCTGATTTGTGTACTGTTGCAGGTTCATATTTAGTTCAATCTGATGTTTTCATACAAATGAGCTGAATCAGTGTTAAAATCAGAAGCAACCTGAACCATGGGGTTGCATGTTCTCCTCGTTCTTCGGGGGTTTCCTCCAGGTACTCTGGTTTCCTCCCCCAGTCCAAAGATATGCATTGTAGGCTGATTGGCATCTCTAAATTGACCATAGTGTATGAAAGGGTGTGTGAGTGTGTGTGTGAGATTGTCCCCTGCCTTGTGCCCCGAGTCCCCTGGGATAGGCTCTGTGTAGCCCTGTGTAGGATACGAGGTACAGAAAATGGATGGATGGATGGATACATAACATTTGTTTAGAGATCATGAGATCTTCAACTGTTTTCTTCTCGATGAAATACTAAAAACTTTTCGATAGAGTAAATGTCTCTACTGCCACACAGTGGGAAATTCACACAGTGCATCCTGAAAGATAAAAAAAATATCTGTTTTTGTTTCCAAAGATCATTTTATCTGATATAAATTTTAATTGAGAGAAAAATCACACAACCTCTCACACAATTATTATTTTTTTTTTGCAGTAAGCACTACAGTTAGTGAGATGGATCTGTGATGTCCCTGCGGTAGCCACACAGTCAACTCCTAAAATTCATGGCACTCGCTGTGCAGTGAGTGTGCAACAACAGAGTTTGTCTAGAGTGAGAGAAATTAAAAAAGTTAGGGGTGTCAATAAGGGTTTTGGGAAAATCTATTTAAAAAAAGGTATTGGGAAAATAAATAGTTTCTGCAATTGTTTGAGTGGCAAACTTAAATTAGTGTGAGTAATGTTTATTCATTTAATTATGAGTAATATAGTGCTTGTTCTGAGCTGTGGCTGTCATACAAATGGATCAAGCACACTGACAGTAATGTTATTTATTTATTTATTTATTTATTTATTTATTTGTTTGTTTGTTTGTTTGTTTGTTTGTTTGTTTGTTTGTTTTTACTCCATCTACTTCAAACAAGTAACAGATTACAGATAAAGATATTAATGTTAACATCAGCCTGATATAAATAGATGATAAAGGTGACTGTATATGCTCAAAAGCCTTTTAAGGAAGTTAAGATAAGGTTGCAGTATTTATGGTTTGCAACTGCAGCACTTCCTTCTGATGTCTGACGTTATCACACTCTGCTATTATTAAACGGATATACAGTGTTGTCTGCTCTTTTCAGTGTAAAGTAGATCATGCGTGCTCTAAAGGTAGCTAATAACCATAAACTAATTTGCATATTCACTTGTCAAGATAATTTGCATATCAAAAAATGTTACATGAAGAAAAAAGATTTTCTGAAGAATGATTACAATTTTAAATTTATTTTAAAAAAACTCATGTTTATATTTACATTTAAGGTTGTGGAACATTTGTGAGACAAGTTATTGTTTACGTTAGAAACAGTTGCTCCCTCACCAACCAATCTTTATTCTCTCTCTTTTAAAGTTAATGATACAAAAAAAAAACTGCAGCTTGTCATTTTACCATCTTATTCCTTGCATAATCTCAGAAATTATTGTTCGTTGCTATACAATGTCATCACTTAAAAGCAGTACTAAACTTAATTATTGCATGACAATTACATGTTTATGCAAATCTGACATGTTCTCTCTCCTAGCAAAAAAAAAAAAAAAAAAAACCTTAGTACCTAAAACACTAACGGCATCATTAAAAGAGTAAAATAACACAATGTATTAAATGTGCTTACAGCAATACATATCTTCCCCTGTTATGACCTTGGCAATTGATGCATATTTGATTAATAACCTTGAACTGCGAGAAAACACCTTTTAATAATGGACCATGACATAAAAATTTAATTATTCAGAACCAATTCAGAACTCAATTAAGACTGAATAGTTTCATAAACAGAGTTGATCTGAGTTTCAGGATTCAGACACTCATAATTTGAATCTGTTTGGTTTGTGGATGGATCCAGATCCTGGTGGTTTGACCTCTCTCTGGTACTCCGGGCTAAATCAGCCAGATCATCCCCATGATCAGAATGAGCCTAAAATAAGAGAAATGAATCCATGTTACTTTTTCAGTGTAGTGGTATTGCAGATTGTCCATCACTCCCACACACACAGCATTATAGACTGTACAACATTCCCTATACATTTACAGCATTCACTCTATGTTATGTGTTAGTGTGTCTCTTTCTGTGTATTCTTTCCGTATTTTTTGCTTGTTTGTGCTTCCTTTTCTGGCTTTCCCTATATGGCTGAATCAAACTGTCAATCTTTGTCATTGGGTTTACATATTATTTTGGCATATTTATACTTGAGTATGACTGAAATTGAATACTTTTACTTAATTATATTTCCAAAAAAATTTATTTAATTACATTAAAAAAAAAATACTTTTTGCCAGTGACAGTACATTATACATCAATTGACTGGCTCAGTTTAGCATCCAGGCATTTCAGCTTAGCATCCAATCAAGTTCATCAATGTAGAAAAAACTATCAAGAATCATGGCAGTTTGTCACACACACTTACTTACTTACTCGCTCACTTTGTTATTGACTTTGAGGTGTCTCCTGGATGAAGGTGTTGAACCTGGGCACAAAAATGGTATTCAGTTTCTCACAGCTGACAAACTCCTCATTGTTTATTAGGGATAAGCTGTATGTGTGTGTATACACATGTGTGTGTGAATATCTTCTTCTACTGACAGACCGGAATGGAAAAAGGGTTAAGTTGAAGTAAGAAATTATGTTCATGTAATGCTATGGGACAACCTCTTTTTTTCTTTCTCTTGAAGTTAAGCAGAAAAACCACAAGTTGTCATGTTGCTGAGAAACCAGAAAGGACCAGAAAGGGTTTTTCCCGTGTTGGAAAATTGACTGATAATTCTGCACAGACACCCAAAAACTCTTACATAAATATAAATATACTCTTATATATAATACTCTTACTACTTTCTTTCTTACTTATCTACAAGACTGCCTGAATTTCCCTTCGGGGATTAATAAAGTTTATCTTATCTTATCTTATCTTATTATCTGTTTCCATTTTCATTTAACAAAAAATGATACAGAATACATACAGTCAGCTCCAAAACTAATGTCTCCGGTACAATGAGTGTACTTTTACACACAGTAGATTCCTCTATAACATCTAGTTCAGTCAATCAATCAATAAAAATAAAATACTTGTTTTTACCACATACTATGTATGTATACTAGAGTAGTGTACTTTTGAGTACTTTTTTTCCTTATTGATTGATTCATTCATTCATGAATCAGGGGTTCCACTACACTCTGTACGCTACATATAATACAGAACAGAAAATAGTGCACTACATAGTGAATAGGCCATATAGTTTTCAGACACAGCTACTATCTCTGCTTCCCATTATGATGCAGACACTTGAACAGCGTCCTATACACACGCTCTAGCAGGTGGGGACGTGGTTTAGAACGAGTCTGTAGCACGTAGCATTGTGACGATAAGCTGTTTTCGCAGTATATTCATATGATTTCTTTTTCCTGAGCAGTGACTGTTCGAATGTGTATGTGGCTGTGAGCTGAACAAACGAGTTATTTGCTTTGAAAACTTACAGCTCCACACCAGTAATTGGATCATGAGAGGTACCAGCACAGTGATGTTCAACAACAGCTAAAAACACATACACATTTCAATATACCTGTTTGGCCTTTCATCAACATACACATGTTTTGAAGCCAGAGTGTGCAGAAAGACAGCATCTCTTCAGAAAGCCTCATAGAGAAATCCAAATTGTGAACTAATTGTGTAATCATGGATAAGTATCTATCAGAACTAATAGCAAACTGGCTTATATAGGTAAAAGGAATGTAACACTAAGCAGAAATGTAACACCCTGGAAAAAGTCAAGAGGTAGAAATGTCAGCATTTTTACCATATGTGTGTCACACATGCAGTGACAAGATTGAAATCCAGAATTTGTTGAGAATACCAATCAAACCAAAGGGCAATTCCAACTCATAGCCAAAACATCATGCAAAAGGTCAGGTGATCAGCAAACAGCGTAAACAGGGACAAAATTAGAAGCAGAATAAGTTTAAAAAAAAAAAAAAAAAAAACAGGAATACACGAACATTAAAAAAAAAGGCTTGAAATCAACACTAGACAAACAAAGAGCAAAACTTCGTATTTGAATGTCTATTTATAGATAGGCCATACAGGTCCCTGGGAAATATCATTACTATAGAAATGCTAACATTTTAGAACATGCACATTAATAAAAATTTTGATTTGCCAGCACTACTGTCAGAGATGTTATTATAGATAGTTAATCAACACTGTCTGACCAATCAGATTCATGAATTCAGCACTGCTGTGGTATGAGAGGTTTATATTGTGGTTAGACGGTAATTTCCAAAGAGAAATAAAATTTCCAGATGTTTCTATCCGGAAGTACTGAGTGCCATGTTGATATTCACTTAAACTTGTGTCTGTTGTTTCACATCATATTGGTGACTGCTGATATTATGAGGTATGTTAGGATTATTATCTCAAAGGGTGCTCCTTCTTCTTACGCTGGGGTTTATAGCTAAAAACAAATACATAGGCAGTTGATAGAAAATTATTATCTTTATTAAAATAAAGATTATTTTAATATCTTTATTAAAGATATCTTATCTTTATTAAAATAATTACAAACCACTCCCATTTTTAATATAACTACTAGAGATCTGGGGCATTACATATATCATCAAACTGTAACTCACTAATCAGTTCAATTCAGTTTTATTTGTATAATGCTTTTAGCAATGGACATTGTCACAAAGCAGCTCTACAGGTTACTAAAAATCTTTCATATATCAGTTTCATGTATCAGTTTAGCACAGTGCAATGTTTACAAGATGCTACAAATAAGTTATATGTGAAACTTTTTTCTCTGTGACTTGGCTGGTAGAGCATGATGAAATCAGATACTTCTTTAATATATCTTTAATATACCTCTTTAAGCTTTCTCTTGCATGATGAAAGAGATAATGCAACATTACCATGTCAACCTCCTTAGTAGGCTTGTGAGCACACAACCATTTTTTTTATCATTTATTCATATCAGACTGGTGTTCACAATAATCTTTCTTTATGTGTAAACTGTGACTTGATGGAGCTAAACATATTACTATCAGAGTGCATGTTCTATTTGTATGTCTTGTTGAGATGCAGCCACAGCACAGAAATCCCACTTGTCACCTAATGAAAATGTCACCTAATACAAGATGCAGACAGCTCCAGAATTACTGGCAAAAAATTATTGTGTGTAATGATTAACTTTGTGAAAATGATTAACATTTTCTACTCAAACACTCAAAAACTACAACTACTTTTCTATGTAACACACAGTCAGGGGTTCAGTGTGTTGAATTCAGACAACAGGAAGTGCTGAAGATTCAAACGTGTGATAAGATGTAACCAAACTGCCTGCTTGCACAATTGTATAATTCTGAGGAAGAATTCTGTTTTCTGTAATTTGTAGAATTCTGAGGAAACCCATATTAACATGCGGGAGAACATGCAAAAAAAAAAAAAAAAAACACACACACACACACACACACACACAGTAACTTGAGCTCGAACCAAAGACCCTTGACATGTGAGGCAGCAATGTCTAATATAAAATAGAAAATCTACACACCCCTGTTAAAATGGCAGGTTTTTGTGATGTAAAAAAATTAAACCAAGATCAATCATATCAGAACATTTTCCAGCCTCAATGTGAAATTACAACATATAAAAATTAAGTGTGAGAAAACAAAAAGTGGTTGATGCTCATCAGGCTGGAAAAGGTTACTAAACCATCTCTAAGGAGTTTGGACTACTCCAATCCACAGTCACACTGATTGTGTACAAATGGAGGAAATTCAAGACCACTGTTACCCTCCCCAGGAGTGGTTGATCAACAAAGATCACTCCAAGAGCAAGACTTTCAATAGTCCATGAGGTCACAAAGGAACACAGGGTAATTTCTAAGCAGCTAAAGGCCTCCCTCACATTGGCGAATGTTAATGTTCATGAGTCAACCATCAGGAGAACAGTGAACAACTATGGTGTGCATGGCAGGGTTACAAGGAGAAGGCCACTGCTCTCCAAAAAGAACATTGCTGCAGTTTGCTAACAATCATGTGGACAAGCCAGAAGGCTATTGGAAAAATGTTTTGTGGATGGATGAGACCAAAATAGAAATAGAAACCCAAAAATAAAAATATTCCTTTATTTTAGTTTTAGTTTTGTTCATTACAAAATT
Source organism: Pangasianodon hypophthalmus (assembly GCF_027358585.1). NCBI lineage: Eukaryota > Metazoa > Chordata > Actinopteri > Siluriformes > Pangasiidae > Pangasianodon > Pangasianodon hypophthalmus. The sequence continues at coordinate 5,543,192 of NC_069725.1, forward strand.
GATGATACAATTAAAACAGCTCCCACATTTGAACAAAGTCATCTAGAAATATTCACAGTCAGCCACACAATGTTCAGCTGAGACCTGCATGCTTTAGCTGAACTGTGCTTCTTCATATTCAATTCAATTCAATTTCATTTGTATAGCGCTTTTAACAATGGACATTGTCACAAAGCAGCTTTACAGAACTAAAAAGATTCAAATTAAATTAAACCAAAATAACATGTAAATATGTGAATTTATCCCTAATGAGCAAGCCAGAGGTGACGGGGGCAAGGAAAAAATCCCTGAGATGTTATGAGGAAGAAACCTCGAGAGGAATCAGACTCAAAAGGGAGTCCTCATCTGGTTGCTAATGGATAGTGCAATTACAAATAAATCCCTTCTATAACTGTGTACTATATGGACAAATAGTGCAATTGTGCAACCAGTAAATTCATCTCAGTTTTCACATGATGTCCGGTTTGTTAAAGCTATCCACTGTCCACTGATAGAGCCCTGAGTACAAAGCTGTTCACAGCAACCGCAGCCCCAAAGCCTCTAAACATCCAGCATCTAAACATCCCAGTTCACCATAAGACTCTATGCCTGTGAACCCTCCAGACCTGCTCCTTTACCTAAGAAAAAACTATTCACAAAAGGCCTGACTAAGCAAATATGTTATTAGCCTAGACTTAAACATTGAGACTATGTCTGAGCCCCGAACACTAACTGGAAGGCTGTTCCATAACTGTGGGGCTTTGTAAGAGAAAGCTCTACCCCCCTGCTGTAGCCTCGCTATTCAAGGTACCAACAAATAGCCTGCACCTTTTGATCGACGTTGGCATGGGGGATCATAAAAGACCAAAAGTTTCCTCAGGTACCGCGGCACGAGACCATTCAGTGCTTTACAGGTCCAGTATTTTATAATCAATACGAAATTTGATTGGGAGCCAATGCAGTGTGGATAAGATAGGGGTGATGTGGTCATATCTTCTGGTTCTAGTAAGGACTCTCACTGCTACATTCTGGACTAATTGGAGCTTGTTTATATTACAATAATCCAACCTAGAGGTGAAAAAAAAAGCATGAACAAATTTTTCTTCAAATGAAAAACTGGAGTCAGTAATCACATCAAGATCTTTTACTGCTGCACATGATGAAACAGAAAGGTCATCCATTTGTTATGTTATCAGAAAGCTTACTTCTAGCTGCATGTGGTCCTAGTACAAGTGACTGTCTTGTCAGAATTAAGTAAAAGAAAGTTAATAAGCATCCAGTGTCTAATGTCCTTTACACATTCCTCAACTTTATTAAGCTGGCGTCTGTCATCTGGCTTTGCTGAAACATACAACTGTTTGTCATCAGCATAACGGTGGAAGCTAATACCATGTTTATGAATAATTTTGCCCAGAGGTAGCATATATAAAGAAAAGAGCAGTTGGCCTAAAACAGAGCCTTGCGGAACACAAAACTTTATGTTAATATGCATAGAAAAGTCACCATTTACATCTACAAATTGATAACGATCAGTCAAATAAGACCTGAGCCAGGAGAGGGCTGTTCCCTTACCACCTACAACATGTTCTAGTCTATCGAGGAGAACAGCATGATCAATGGTATAAAAAGTTGCAGTAAGGTCAAGCAACACAAGCAAGAAGACACAATCCTGATCAGAGGCCAGCAGTAGGTCATTTACCACTTTAACCAGCACTGTTTCTGTGCTATGATGAGGCCTAAATCCTGACTGATACATTTCATGAATGTTATTCCTATGTAGGTATGAGCACAACTGCTGTGCTACAACTTTTTCTAGGATCTTGGAGATAAAGGGCAGATTTGATATTGGCCTATAGTTGGACAATTGACAGGGGTTGAGGTCTGTTTTTTTTTAATCAGGGGTTTGATAACTGCTAGTTTAAAAGATTTAGGTACATAGCCAGTGCTAAGGGAAGAACTGATTATTTTTAGAAGAGTTTTTTAGATTGTTTCTGGAATTATCTGTTTGAAGAAACATGTAGGTAAGGGATTTAGTATACAGGCTGATCATTTTGATGATGAAATTAGTGAAAATAGTTCGGTCTCTCGAAGGGGAGTAAAATATTCTAATCGTTGATATCAATATATTATTATCTACAGGGTTAGTTATAAAACTCTCTGGTTTTAAATGAATAGTCTGACGTTTGCCTGACGTTTTCAATTTTACCATTGAAAAAATTCATGAAGTCATCACTGCTATATAATGATTGTGTGCATGTTTCTGTTGTGGTCTTATTCCTAGGCAATCTTGCTACAGTATTAAACAAGAATCTAGGATTATTTTTGTTATCTTCAATTAGGGTGGAGAGATACATTGATCTAGCAGCGCTAAGAGCTTTTTTATAGCTCAGAAGGCTCTCTTTCCATGCTATCTGAAATACTACCAATTTAGTTTGACGCCATTTACGTTCTAATTTTCGAGTGGTCTGTATTAAGGTGTGCATGTGATCCTTATACCAGGGTGATAATTTTTTCTCTCTAATTATTTTTCTTTTAAGTGGAGCTACCTTATCTAGCATGTAGCAGAATGTTGATTCTAAGCATTCAGTTGCCTTGTCTTTAGAATCAGATAGTGATCCAATCATGATTGGTAACTCTGGGAGATTACTGATAAAACTCTGTGCAGTTGCAGACGTGAATGTACGTTTGATGTGGTAGTGTGGCAAGGTGCATATATTGTGATTAAGATCCAATTTAAATGAGATGAGATAATGATCTGAGATAGCTTCAGACTGCGGAAATGTGACTATACTTTCTATATTTAATTCAAATGTTAGTATTAAATCAAGAGTGTGACCACCACTATGAGTGGGTCCTATTACATTCTGATTAATCCATACGGAATGAAGAATGGACACAAAATCCAGTTTTGAATGTTTGCATACCTTTAGAACAAAATAAAGAGAATGAAGAAATTGTTAACAGTAATTTTAAAAAGTTATTCAGTGAGTTAGGTTTTGCATGTTTCTTTTTTATTGGGTAACAAAATGGCCAAATAGTATGCCTATGTTTGCCAACGCTAATTCTGCCTGACATACAGTCAGCTGACAAATTAAAGAAAAATAACATATCTTAGGAACACCTTGGTGTAGATTCTACAGCTCACTGGAACTCTAAAGGAGAAATGAACGCCATTCTTCTTCCAAAAGATATTCCTTCAACTGGTGTTTTGATGATGGTGGAGAGGTTGTACACGGCACTGTCTGATATATTGGTTCAAAATCTCCCACAGATGTTCTGCTGGGTTGAGATCTGGTGACTGTGATGGCCACAGCGTATGATTTACATTATCCTCATGCTCATCAAACCATTCACTCTCATGCCCTGAATTAACGTAGTGCAACCTTTTGCAACTTATATATATTTACTTATAACTTATATATATTCCATATGAAAATCATGGTGATGCAAAAGGTTTTGACTAGGAAAGATAGATAGATAGATAGATAGATAGATAGATAATGTTTGTGACCATTTGTAAAACAGAGGTTATATAGTTTTTTCTATTCAAAAATCATGGGGGATGCAAAAACATTTTCACTTAGATAGATAGATAGTTCTGAAGCCTAGTACTTGTTATAACTTGGTCAGAATTTGGTCAGAAGTTAAGGGTGCAAATTACAGGCTACACATAGGTTAATTTTTGACAGATTGTGGGCGGGGAACTCTCCCGGGGCCACACCCCACTACCATTAAAACGTTCTCAACAATCAGGGGGCGGAGTTTTAGAAGAAGTACAACCAACAAAATCACTGATATGTTCTGATTCCCTTTCAGCTCTTACCAGTTTGTTAAGTGGTATATCTATAACAAGACAAGATATGGTTTATGAAGTGATGCAGTGTTTATTTAGAATAAGACAATATGGGCTAGTAGTAAATTTCTTGTGGGTGCCATCTCACATAGGAAAGAGTTTGAAGAGGCAAACCATCTAGCTATACAGGCTTTGAAATATTTACAAATTGACGTTAAAGTAGCATTAAGTAAAGCAGAAGTAAAAGGTAAAATTGCAAATGAAATAAAGAAGATATGGCAAAAGGAGTGGGATAGTGGTATAAAAGGTAGACATTTATATTGCGTTCAAGAAAAGGTTGGATCAGAAAGAAGAAAGTTTGGGAACAGGCAAGAGGACGTATTAATTTCCAGAATGAGTATTGGGCATTGTTCTTTAAATCAATCTCTGTATAGAATCGGGCAGCATGAAACGGGAAACTGTGATAAGTGTGGTCAAGTAGAAACAATAGAACACATACTCATAGAATGTGAGGCATATGAACGAGAAAGATTACGATTAACGCAAGCATTAAGCTCTTTGGGAATAAATAATTTATCACTCCAGGTTCTGTTAGAAGATGGGCCAAAGAAATCAGTAACTTATCATGAATTATTCATTTATCTAAAAGAAACAGGATTGATTAATAGAATCTAGTTAATTATTTATTATTATTATTATTATTATTATTATTATTATTATTATTATTATTATTATTTTCTCTCTTTCCTTCACAACCATCATGCGCTCCACACTCCTTTCCAGTATTAGGCTGGAATGCACTTTTTAAGTTGGTTGCCAACCGTCATTAAAATCCAGAAGAAGAAGAAGCAGAAGAAGAAGGAGGAGGAGGCGGAGGAGGAGGGGGCGGAGTTTATGGCTGTCAGCGTGTCTCGATAAGCGCGCCTGTAGAGCGCCTGATAGAGCAGTCAGTTTCAGCGTGGAGTTCATCACAGCCTCCTGATTGCAATGGATTACAGACGGATGAAACTAATTTTATTTGTCAGTGTAATTATGAACAGCGTATTTATTTCTCTTCAAAGTAATGAAGGTAAGTTAACATTTTGGACTGGTTAAAAAAACCTTTTGCGTTAATATTGGATCACTCACATGGCTGGGAGTCACATTCAGCAAAACAAACAAACAAACAAACAAACAAAGTCTCGCGCTTGAACTGAGCTCGCTGTGAGCAGTAAAATATAAGACTGAAAAGTTTTATCCAGGGTTAGAATTCTGCAGCCTGTATGAGAAAGTTGTTTAAATGTGTTGTCATTGTATAAAAAGGAAATTACAGCAGACTATCAGTGTAAAGCAGCACGCGCACAAATCAAATAGTTATTATTATAATGTATCTTATAAAATCAGCCACAACATAAAGAAGCTGAGTAGGGCTGCACGATATTGAAAAAAACGCGATATGCGATAACTTGTTAAATAATGCGATATGCGGTACTATAATGCTATAATCAGTGTGTAAAATCAATTTAAATTATTTATATATTTAAAAACTGAAAATGACATAACCACCATAAATGTTTCATGTTCTTTAGAGGAAAAGAAAGCAATCTCTGCTGTCTGCATCGCCCTAAAACTTTGAATTGTTCGTAACTTTTTGAAGTATTAAAATCATTCCGTTATCGCAAACCCTTGCAATATGCATATCACGATATTTACATTTGCGATATTTCAATAATTCCGTTATATTGTGCAGCCCTAAAGCTGCGTTTATCTGTTGCTTAACAGTACCACACTCAAACCATCCAGGACAGCTTGAAACCTTTGGGTGACTTTTGGTGACCACTTGAACTTTACAGACCACATTTCAACAACTGCATGGTCCTGTAGGTTCATTCTGTATAACATCAAGAAAATCAGACCCTATCTCACTGATCAGGCCACACAGCTACTAGCCCAGGCTCTTGTTAGCTCAAAACTGGACTACTGCAACGCACTGCTCCTGGGCCTTCCAGCCAGCTCCATCAGACCCCTTCAGATGATTCAGAATGCAGCAGCATGCTTTGTTTCCAACCAGCCCAAAAGGACCCATGTTACTCTCCTCTTTGTCTCCCTCCACTGGCTTCCTGTAGCCCCCCGCATCAAATTCATGGCCTTGATGCTCATGTACAAGACCTTGTCTGGAACAGCACCCTCTACCTCAACCCTCTCCTCGAGGTTTATTTTCCCTCGCGCAACCCGTGATCAGTTAACGACCGACGCCTGGTAGTGCCTACTCAGCGAGGCATGAGGTCCCTTTCCAGAACCTTCAAAATGACTGTCCCTCAGTGGTGGAATGAACTTCCAACCTCAATCCGGACAGCAGAATCCGTCACTATCTTCAAATCATGGCTAAACCTCTTCCATGAACACTTAACTAACCCCTAACTTGTCCTCCAGTCCCCCCTTAAACAAAACAAACGAAAAAACAATGCACTTAGACTGGCTCTTACACCTCTACTCTGCGCACTTTGCTTCTCTAGAACTCAATTAACAGTCTCGTATGGTAGCACTATTTGTATTGTTCCCCACTTGATATAACGCTTTGCTTGTATTTCCTCATTTGTAAGTCGCTCTGGATAAAAGCGTCTGCTAAATGAATAAATGTAACAGTTAACTGCAATGCATTCCTTTAAAATTAAAATAGGTTTGTTATCTGCTTACTGATTTATCTGGATTTATTATAAAAGTTTCATTTCAATTTTATTCTTCCAGAGGTGCTGCTGGACATGATGGCATCTGGAGGAGAGTTGGGCTGGCTGATATGGCCTGATCAGAACGGGGTGAGTAACACAGATTTAATATGATCACAGCTTACACTGAGGCAAAAGACTACTGGATGTTTATTCGGATACAGTTTTATTCCTTCAGGGTTTCTTCAGGCTGTGTTAATCATTGGATTGTATGGGCTTGAGCTATAGCTCCTCTCCTTCTTAGACACGTCTATAAGAAAGCAGGCCTGCATCTTTACTTCTCCATACTGCCTGTGCTTTTAAAGCCCTGTGTTGGGTGTCGTTAAAATTTAGAGTTGGGCGCACATGTGTGCAAGTGTATTAAGTGTATTTAATACAAGTGTATTTAAGTATACTTGTAAAAAGTGTACTTAGTATAAAAAGTACACACTTTTAGCATTAACACTTACAGTAATACATACTTTAATGTATACAAAATGTATTATTTTGGAACAACTTATGAAATCTTAAGTGTATTTAAATTGTAATTAAGTTATATTTAAATATGTCTTAAATCCATTTAGTTGTACTTTAGAGTGCTGTTTTTTCATACAACTGAAGTAGAGTTACGTATGCAATTTTTAGACATAATTGCATTACACTTGAAGTGTATTATAAATATACTACTTTAATTAGGATATACTGCAACTAAAATGCACTTAAGTGCATTTTAAATTATATTTCAGTATCACTAAATATATTTAATAAATAATAAAAAATGCATTTACATGTACTTTCATAAAATGCATGTTTAAGTATGCATTAAACAGGAATAACATTTAAATTGCATTTAAATTATACTTAAGTAATGTCCAAGTGTGCTTTTCTGGAACAACTTAAGTTGTAATTAAGTTCACTTAAGCATGCATTACTGAGACCCAAATTCTACTACACTTGAAATATATATTTTTAAATATGTACACTCTTGGGTGTAATGATAAATATATTTGATACACTAACTTGCTACTAAATTTGAGCTATATTGCAACTAAAATGCACTGAAATACAGTGCATTTTAGTGCAAATGTGTAACTAAAAATAGCACCTAAACACATATAGCTATGCTTTGTAAAAAAAAATAAGAAGTTAGAAGCTGAATGAATGTCACAAGTTTATTTAAATGAATTCACTCAACCTGAGTCATTGAACAAAGTAACTATACTTGTGCCAACACCAGAGAAGTAAAAGCAAGAGATTCTAAAGAACAAATATAACTCTTGTTAAAACTCCACTCTGTTATCTCCTTTTTCAGTCAGCCCATCTGTCTGTTATCTCTTTTATCATTTATCCTGTTTGTCTGTCATGCTATTTATTGGTCATTTAGCTCCATCTATCAGTCTGTTATTCCTGTCTGTTATCCTCTGTCCATCTGTTATTCCCCCTGTCTGTTATCCTGTCTGTCTGTCAGTTCAGTTTTGTATTCAGTTAGTCACTAGGTCCCTTCTGTCTGTCAACTGGTTTTTGTCATCAGCAATAATCTTTTGGAAACTTTGATCACCTTCTTGACCTCTCTTTGAATAGCTCTCATTGTTGCACTTTCTTCTGAGGATAGCCCTGATATCTGATGGAGAGGTCTCAGGAAACTGTGCTAGTATAGTATCTGCAAATGGCAAAAAAAGAATGGTTTGTTACTTTAGAATTGAATAGCAATTCATCTAATACACCATAAGGACCTAAATGTCAGTTAGGGGAGTGAAGTTTTATTACAGGCGAAGTTAAATGTTAACATTACCAAAGTCTATTCTTATTGTTATCTAATATTAGATTATCTTATGAAGTAATATACAGTGTATACATGTCAAAATTCAGTTTGGTTTCCTGTAGGACTAGTGGGTAGGCTGCAGCGCTCACACCGTGTTGAAAGAGGAACAGCAGTTGAAAGAGGAACACCAACAACATGTCAAAAATCAGTTTAAATTCATCTTTAATAAACAAAATATGGAACCGATTGTTATATTATCAAATATTAGCATGTTTTCCGTTTGCATTAATATCTGCCAATGAGTGCATTGACTTTTGTGGGGTCCATTCTTGCTTTTTTTTTTTTCCTGGTGAGGTTTGAGGTGGCCAGGGTCTCACATCCAAAAAGCACAACTGTCAACTCTTGTGGGGAAAAAAAGACATTTTCGTGTTGGTCCCCTTTTGCTGCCAAAACAGCCCTGACCCATCGAGGCATGGACTCCACTAGATCCCTGAAGGTGTGCTGTGGTATCTGGCACAAAGATGTTAACAGCAGATCCTTTAATCCTCCCTGAAGGTGTGCTGTGGTATCTGACACAAAGATGTTAACAGCAGATCCTTTAAGTCCTGTAAGTTGCGAGGTGGGGCCTCCATGGATCGGACATGATGGAGAGCACACCCCACAGATGTTCAATTGGATTGAGATCTGGGGAATTTGGAGGCCAAGTCAACACCTTGAACTCTTTGTCATGTTCCTCGAACCATTCATGAACAATTTTTACAGTGTGGCAGGGCGCATTATCCTGCCGAAAGAGATCACTTCCATTAGGGAATACCGTTGCCATGGAGGGGTGTACCTGGTCTGCGACAATGTTTAGGTAGGTGGTATGTGTCAAAATAGCAACCACATGAATGAAGGCACTTTTGGCAGTGGACAGAGGTCAGCATGGGCACTCTGACAGGTCTGTGGCTACACAGCCTCATACGCAGCAAGCTGCGATGCACTGTGTGTTCTGACACCTTTCCATCATAGCCAGCTTTAACCTTTCAGCAGTTTGTGCTACAGTACCTCTTCTGTGGGATCAGACCAGACGGATTAGCCTTCACTCCCCACGTGCATCAGTGAGCCTTGGGCGCCCATGACCCTGTCACTAGTTCACCAGTTGTCCTTCCTTGGACCACTTTTGGTAGGTGCTAACGACTGCATACCGGGAACACCCCACAAGGCCTGCCGTTTTAAAGATGCTCTGACCCAGTCATCTAGCCATCACAAACTAGCCGTTGTCAAAGTCTCTCTAATCCTTATGCTTGCCCATTTTTCCTGTTTCGAACACATCAACTTCGAGAACCTACTGGTCACTTGCTGCCTAATATGTCTCAACCCTTGACAGGTGCTATTGTAACGAGATAATCAATATTATTCACTTCACCTGACAGCGGCTGATCGGTGTATAATGTCAAGATGTTTTATAATTTTTTTGTCAGCAGATTATCTTGCAAACCTATAATCTACCCTCACTGAACCCTTTATTAGTAACACTATACTAATACTGGATAGGACCTCCCTTTGCTCTCAAAACAGCCTCAATTCTTCATGGCATGGATTCCACAAAATTTTGGAAACATTCGTTTGAGATTCTGATCCATGTTGACATGATTGCATCACACAATTCCTGCAGATTTTTCAGGTGCACATTCATGTTGTGAATCTCCCGTTCCAGCACATCCCAAAGGTGTTCTATTGGATTCAGATCCGGTGACTGGGAAGGCCACTGAAGAACACTGAACTCATTGTCATGTTCATGAAACCAGTTTGAGATGACTTTTGCTTTGTGACATGGTGCAGTATCATGCTGGAAGTAGCCATTAGAAGATGGGTAAATTGTGGCCATGAAGGGATGCACATGGTCAGCAACAATACTCAAATAACTGTGGCATTCAGGCGATGATTGATTGGTATTAATGGGCTCAAAGTGTGCCAAGAAAACATTCCCCACACCATTACACCCCGTCCACCAGCCTGGACTGTTGACACAAGGCAGGATGGGTCCATGGATTCATGCTGTTGGTGCCAGATTCTGACCCTACCTTACAACCCTACCTAGCAGAAATCGAGATTCATCAGACCAGGCTACGATTTGGTGAGCCTGTGCCCAATGCAGCCTCAGTTTTCTGTTCTCGGCTAAGATCACATTTTCCCCCCATTCTGATGGATGATGTCAAAATTACCCGAAGCTGCTGGCCTGTATGATTACCCGAAGCTGCTGGCCTGTATGCCTTTATGATTTTATGCATTGCACTGCTGCCACACGATTGGCTGATCAGATAATCTGAACTAGCTTAATATTCACAGTGACTCCTTTTAACGCAATCTTTAGGCATCATCTTCATTTTTCTGCCCTTCTATCCAGTTTGAGTTCCCTGAGATACTACACTCATACTGTGTCGCTAGATGCTATGGGGAAAACTCCTTTTTCTCCGATGACTGAAGCCTTTACAATCACGCAGTGAAACTGCACGGCCATTGGTTCATGCAGTGCAATAAAGTGAACCAATGGCTCGGCAGCGGAACTGCACGCGTCTATGGCAAGGAAGCCCGCCAGAATGGGCGGAGCCATCTGGCTATATAAGCAGGCATTGCGCAATAGGATCTCAGATCAATTCTCCTTCAGTGACGAAGAGCATCTCTACGCTGAGCTACTCGCCGGCGCCGTCCCGCTGTTCTCGCCGAGCTTCGAGCCGCCGTTCAGCGTCCGGCGCCGATACCAGCTCGTCCCCTGCCGCCATCCGGCGAGCTAAAAAAGAGCGAAAGAGCTAAAAGAGCCTTTTTTCTCTAAAAGACCTTTTTCCTCTAAAAGAGCAAGCGGCGTTGATATAATGCCGCGCTGTCGTTGCAGCTCGTGCAGCTCCGCCCTGCACGCTGACGACGGCCACTCAGAGTGCGTTTCCTGCCTGGGCCGTCCCCATGCGGAAGCCGCTCTGACGGAGATGGAATGCTTGCATTGTGTGAACATGAGTCTCTCCTCTCTGTGCGCTCGGATCGCTTTCTTTTCAGAAAGTGATGCCGCTTCTCGCGCCCCCCCGTTTTCTTCCTCCCAGGGACCTGCGAGGAAAAAACAGCGGGGTAGAGAAGCGTGGCGCCCGGCCACGAACGAGCTCACGCCAGCTCAGACCCTGCGTGCCTCGCTCTCGCCGTGCAGAGAGGATTCTCCCGTCTTCTTTGAGCGCCCGGATCAGCGTCTCTCGGCTGATGCGAGCGACATGGTTTCATTTGGGGCGATAGAGGACGAGCCGCTAGATGACAGCATGTCTTTAGCGGCGTCAGACGCATGTCCGTTTCATCCGTGTTCTCCACGGTCGACGGCGCGGACGAAAAGGGCTATGAGAGGGTACCTCTGCTGGATGAGTCAGTGGCCGGTCACCTCTGCCCGCCCACTGCCATCGGTCAGCGAAGGTCGCGCACCCCTCAAAACTATGCAGAACAACGTCTGCCCTTGCTGGACGAGCCTACTCTTCCGCTGGGCAGGCAGCCTCAGCTCTGCAGTCAATGGCCGTGCTCCAGGTTTTTCAGGCGAAACTCCTCCAAGTTATGGACGAGCCGGGGCCCGATCCTGCGGCCTTCAAGGAGCTGCGCAGTGTTCCTTTCCTCCCAAGGACAAAGTTCCTTTCCTCAATTCTCCAGTTTCTCCCACGGGGCTGTTCAGACCCGCCGTTGAAGGGTTTGCTGAGCGCTTTACTGCTGCTCAGAAGTCGTCCCAGGCACTGCGACACTTCTTGCCAAAGCGTTCAAGCTCTGCGAGTGCCACCAATCGCCCTAAACCCGCCCCAACGCAGCAGCCGGCTAGATCTGCGCCTGCGCCTGCTCAGCCTACTCAACAGCCTGAGCTTCCGCAGCGCTTCCGCTTGGCCAGACGACACTCATTTTTGAGACGCCAAGGACCCCAGCCCAAGTTGACGCTGAATCCTGCGCCTCGGGCGTCGTCCTGATTTACTGGACAGGAAGAGGAGGGGGCAAAGTCTCGCTGTCGCCGGACCACCCCGAAACGATCTCTGTTATGCCCCCAAGCACCCCGTTCTGTTCCGGGTGCCAGTGGCGATGTGTTTGTAAATGCTGTTGTGGATACTGGGCCCGTTCTGAAAGCGCCCACACAAGCAGCCGCTGTTATAGCAAGAACAATAAAACACAAACATTTTCAGACAGAGAGCTTACTTCCTCTTCCACTTACAACGAGTGTCAGATCTCCTCACGGCGATCTGCCACTCGAACCAATCCAACCCCTCGCCACACGGGCAGAGGCCTGGCAGGCCATCCCCGGAGTGTCAGATTGGGTTTTGGGGATTATAAAGCAAGGTTATTCACTCCAGTTCACTCGAAGACCCCCGCGATTCAGCGGTGCGGTTCCCACCTTAGTGCAGAGCAAGGACGCTCATATCCTACGCTCCGAGGTGATGGCCCTACTGGCGAAGAGTGCCGTAGAAACGGTCCTGCGAGAGCAGAGCGAGTCAGGATTCTACAGCCGCTATTTCCTCGTCCCCAAAAAGGGTGGCGGCCTTCGGCCAATCCTTAATCTCAGACACCTGAACCGCGCGCTCATGAAGCAGCCGTTCAGGATGACTACTTTGAATCAGATCCTCTCACAAATACGCCCAGGGGACTGGTTCTTTTCTCTGGATCTGAAAGACGCATACTTTCACATCCAGATAGCCCCCCAACACAGACGGTTCTTGAGATTCGCCTTCGAGGGAGTGGCTCTCTCCCCTCTGAGACAGAAAGGAATCTGCATTCTGAATTACCTCGATGACTGCCTCCTCTTAGCCCAGTCAGAGGCTGAGCTAGTGTCTCACAGATCCCTCCTCCTCAGCCACTTGGAGTGCCTAGGACTCAGGGTCAACTTTGCCAAGAGCTCGCTGTCCTCCAGCCAACGAACTTCATTCCTGCGGGCAGTTTTCGACTCAGCCCGCATGAGGGCAGCACTCGCTCCAGAACGTGCGCTAGCTATTCAGCAGCTCGCGGCTTCCTTCAAAATTGGAGCCATTTGCCCTCTCAAAACGTTTCAAAGGATGCTAGGCCTCATGGCCTCTGCACCACCAGTACTACGGTTGGGCCTGCTTCGTATGAGACCCCTCCAGTACTGGCTGAAACCACAAGTGCCGCCCAGTGCGTGGCGTCACGGTTGCCTTCGTATCAGGGTGACCCAGGCCTGCGTTGCGGCTCTGACCCCCTGGAAGGACCCCCAATGGTTTGAACAGGGCGTAACCATGGGCATTGTTCACAAGAGGAAGGTTGTCTCGACGGACGCTTCCAACACGGGTTGGGGAGCTCTGTGCGAGGGCAAACCGGCCTTTGGCTCATGGTCGGTCACGGAAGATCGGCTACACATCAACTGCCTCGAGATGATGGCAGTATGTCGAGCTCTTCAGACCTTTTTGCCAGACCTGAAGGGGCACCATGTGCTAGTCCGCTTGGACAGCATGACAGTGGTCGCCTATATAAATCGCCAAGGCGTGCTCTCCTCGAAACACCTTTTCGAGATGGTAAAGCGCCTCTTGGAATGGGCACATCTCAATCTGCGGTCGTTGAGGGCAGCACATGTCCCTGGCGTGCTGAACCAAGGAGCAGACATGCCATCTCGGAGCAACGTCCCCTCAGAGGAGTGGATGCTCCACCTGCAGACGGTTCAGAAAATTTGGGAGGTCTTTGGCAGGGCAGAGGTCGACCTCTTCGCTTCAAAAGACAACTCTCATTGCCCAATATATTTTTCAAAGAGCGAGGATGCAGTGGCCCACAATTGGCCCAACCTTCTCCTGTATGCTTTCCCCCCGATTGCTCTGATCCCTCCGGTAATCAGACAAATCAGGGACCAGGCGTATTCCTAGTGCATTCTTGGCCCTTTCTAAAAGGTGCTGAGACAACATGGGATTAATTGGGAACGATTATCCTAGGCTGGGCTGACCTCAGTGAGCTCAGCCCTCCTGCCTCCTGTGGGTTTCACCCATCTTAACTGGTCCCTCTGAGTCTTATTGCTCAAGGCCAGTTCATGCCAATCGTTCCACTTTCATGGCACGGCGTGATTGTATTGGTTCCCCACAGCATCTAGCATCTAGCAGTATGAGTGTAGTATCGAAAGGGAACGTACTCGGTTACTAAGGTAACCTCGGTTCACTGAGATACAGGAATATGCCCGCTTATATAGCCAGATGGCTCCTCCCATTCTGGCGGGCTTCCTTGCCATAGGCGCGTGCAGTTCCGCTGTCTAGCAACGCAGTACTCGTTCCCGTATCTCAGGGAACCGAGGTTACGTTAGTAACCGAGTACGTTCTTTAATATTGAGTAATTTGGATTCAAACTTTGAGCGCAAAGCTTTGAACCAAAAAGTGCCAAAAAAAGGCATATGCATTTTTTTTCATTCCATTAGAATTATTCAGGTAAAGGGAGGCAGAAAATTATTACGTTTAATAGTCATGTTCATTTTATTTGTTTTAATGATGCTGAAATGAAGGTACAAGGCATACCTGTTGGATGATGACCCTGTACCAAGATCAAGTAAAGTGATGTGGATGCTATACTGATTATACTGTATGTACTTATAATAAATCAGTAAGAAATATCACTTTGGTATCAGTTATTTTTAATCACAATTCAAAGTACAATTTAAACTGCAGAACATACATGTAAAACTTTTTGTACACTAAACATATTTATAAGTACACAGTTAATTTTAAACAGTTAAGTATGTCACGTTTAAATGGTTAAGTGTACCTATAACTATATTAAAAACAACATTATTAATAATAAACTAAATATACAGATATACCGTCCCCTCCAAAAGTATTGGAACGGCAAGGCCAATTGTATTGTTTTCACTATACACAGAAGACATTTGGATTTGAGATCAAAAGATGAATATGAGACTGTAACACTTCCCAGTTCGGGTAGGGAATGAGGAGACAAAAGGCAGTCTTGAAGCTACTCGCAAGGATGCTTTATTCACAAAATTCTCACTTGCGCTTTTCAGCGGCTTTAATTCACACGCACACACACAGCTCTGTGCAGCTTGGCTCTCTCTTGAGGCGCTCGTCTCTCTCCTCTTTATCCTTGCCACAGCTCACTGCAACCCTCGTTAGTAAAATTCCTCTCAGGTGTACCACCCTAACCACTCACCTTCTCCGGCTCCGCCCTCAGCCCCAAACCGGCGCTTGACCATGCCCCCGCTTCCACAGAGATGATAAATCAGAATTTCAGCTTTCATTTCCTCATATCGACAGCTAGACATGTTAAACAACTTAAAACATGGCACCTTTTGTTTGAACGTACCCATTTTTTCAAGTGATTGACAATGTGCCCTGTTAGATTGATTGTTTAAAGAATTAATAGCTCTGAATGTCTACTCTTGGTTTGAGCCCTAGGTTTCCCCTGTTAAGACTGTGTTTGTTGTTAAAAATGATAAACCAACATGAAGACCAGAGATCTGTCTATGGGAGAAAAGCAAGCCATTTTGAAGCTGAGAAAAGAGGAAAAATCGATCAGAGCCATTGCACAAGAATTGGGCATAGCCAGTACAACAATTTGGAATGTCCTGAAAAAGAAAGAAACCACTAGTGTACTAACAACTGGACATGGAACAGGTCGGCCAAGGAAAACAACAAGAGATGATGACAGAAACATTGTAAGAGCTGTGAAGAAAAACCCCAAAACAACAGTCAGAGACATCACCAACAACCTTCACAGGGCAGGGGTGAAGGTATTACAATCCACTGTTCAAAGAAGACTTCAAGTGAAGAAACACAAAAGAAAAATGCAACAGTTTGGTGATGTCAGTGGGTCACCGGCTTGATGCAGTTATTGCAGGCAAGGGATATGCAACAAAATATTAAGTGCTATTTACTTTAATTTACTTTAAGACTATCTGTTCCATTACATTTCTCACCTAAAAATTGGGTGGTCTAATACTTTTGGAGTACTTTTAAGTATTATTTAAAATCTACATTATACACTACAGTTTACATGACAACAAAGCACACCATATTGTCTAAATAAATATAAAATAAATTTATTCTTAAATGAAATTGATGTGACAGTTACATATACATTCATTTAAGAGTGCGTGAAGAAATACATTCACTGAAGCATACTTTCTAAGTTGTATTAAAGCATACTTAAAAGGCATTTCTTTAAAATATAATTTTTCAATCATATACTTAGTTGTATTGGCAATTAAATATATTTTTGTTCAAGTATGCTTCAGTGTGTGAAGAAATGCATTTATTCAACTGTGTTTCCTTACCGCATACTAAAGCATAACTTAAAAGCTATGGTTTTAAAAATATACTTTTTAAATTTTTATAATATAAATGTATTATAAAAATATACATTTTAATAATACACTTAATTTGAAATGATGATAAAATATAATGTTGTTTAAGCATGTTTTAATATGTTTATAAATGCACTTATTACGATGTATTCCGTTACAGCATACTAAAGTGGAATTTAAAATGTCTTGCTTTATTTTTTTTATTTTGTATATACTTTTTATATAATACACTTAATCTGAAATGACAATATATTACTTTAAAATATACTTTTTGAAAATGTGTATTTTCATAAAGTACATGAAATGAAAAATGTACTTTTAGTACTCTTTGCGAACTTGTTGAGGCCATTTTGTGTTATTTTTGCAACTCATCCATTACTCCTCTGCAGTCTTGGTTTTGAACGTTCCTTAGTTGAATCTTCTCTTTTTTCTGGTTGCAGTGGGAGTTGGTCCAGCGGATTGTTAATGGTAGCTTGCTCTATTGCTACGTGGTTTGCAATGTGGAAGCACGAGAGCAGGACAACTGGCTGCGCACCACCTTCATCCAGCGCCACCCCACCGCCAGACAGGTGTTTGTGAAGATCCACTTTGTTGTGCGTGACTGCAGTTCTTTCAATGCAGACTCGCTTGCCTGCAAAGAAACCTTCAAACTGTACATTTCTGAAGCTGATGCTGACATTGGCACCAGCTTCCGTAGGGTCCTGTTCCGCAAGGTTGCAACCATTGCACCCGATGAAACCTCTGCCAGAGATATGAGGATCAACATAGAGACAAAGGTGCTGGAGAATCTCTCCCGTAAGGGATTTTACTTGGCTTTCCAGGACACTGGTGCTTGTGTAGCTATCTACTCTGTAAGGGTTTACTATAAAACATGTCCCACCACAGTGAAGAGCTTGGCAACGTTCCCTGAAACAGTGACGATGGCAGGGGGCGAGAACCACACACCTCGGGAGGTGACTGAGGCTTTTGTGGAAAATGCTGAGAGTGAGGACCAACCACGCATTTACTGCATAGGCTAGTGTCTATGCAGCCCGGGATATGAAACTGTGGACAGCACATGCCAAGCTAAGACCTTTGGTCTGAGGAATAGAATTTCTACCCCACTGCCAGCAGTGAAGTCTGATTTTCATTTGAGCAATGGTTTTGCTTAGGGATATAAATTAAAGCGAGTACAACATGATTTTTGGCATTTGCATTTATTAAAGTGTTGTGTGTTCTAGACAGCAGGGAGATTTTCTATTGTTGTACAATACATACTGCCTTACAAGTAAAATGGCTGGAATTCCTTCTCAAGCAGTCCCCGCTTCAGCTTTGACTATAACCAAAATGTGAAAACTATTTCCATTTTGGTGCTATAGCATGTGCTTTTCCCCCCATAAAATATTTTTTTTTTGGTAAATCTAATGTTAAAGACAAAACCACATATTGCAACAGCACAACAGACAATAAAACATGCCTTTCTAAGCCATACATCATTGATTATTTCAAGACCGTTTTCTTTTATGAATATCCCCCACTTGTTTTTTATATATAAAAAATAAAAATGGCTGTAATTCCTTAACAGTTAATGCAATGTTTTTGTTAAACACAGTGAATTAAAGCTGACAGTCTACACTTCATTTGGATCTTGATTGCTTCATTTCAAATCCATTGTGGTGTACAGAGGCGAAATTATGAAAATTGTTTCACTGTCTAAATACTTATTGACCTGACTGTATCTTTTTCCACAGCACAGCTGAACTCTCGAATCTGTATTATATCAGTGCAGTCTTTTTCTTTCACTTTACAAATATGTTTACAGGTTATATGTATAGAGGTTATAATGACAATTCCTCCTGAGTAACCAATCACATCTGAGCAGTCTACTGGACCTGTCAATCAAAAGAAAATCTCGCTCATGTATGTAACCTCACTGAACTTTCGATATTCTCACAATCCAGGATAAATAACTTCACATGCAGTTACTAAGGAAGAATATCTGACCTGAGATAAGGTAGAGGATGAAGGCGAGGAGGATCTTCATCCTGGAATGAAATTCAGCCCGACTTCAGTTCTACTTCTTCACTTCTGACTCCTTTCTGCTCTGTCTATCCCACTGAGGAAAGTTGTACTGATCATTTCTTCTGCGTTGTGGTCTGATGTCTTTCTGCTTTTATAATTTTGTCTTGTTAAGTCATTTCCTCTTTAGTCGTGATGCTATCTTCATCAGCGAAAAAGTTCTTAGTGACCCACTGTTCGTGTCATTGAATTATGTGATGGTGGTGAAATCTGTCTTTTTCTTTTCTATATTTGTTTTAGGGAAATGTATCGAAAATGTTAGAGAATCTCATTATAAATTAGCATTAATTCATTCATCTTCTGTAAACAATATATCCTGGTCAGGGGCATGGGGGATCTGGAGCCTATGCTGGGACCACTGGGTGTGAGGTGGGAATACATTATTTACATTGTCACTTTGACAAAATAACAAGGTTTGGTATATTTGCCTCCGTCTTGTGGTTATGATTTGTCTGTTGACAATTTTCAGGCAATCAGTAAATCTGACCTACACCTTGGGATTCCCTATATAAATGTCTCCAGTTCTGGGTAGGTCAGACCTAACAGCATTACCATCTTTCCAGTACTTTCTGGGATACCAGCTGTTTATTTACTATGGAGATTGCAGCAGCTGAGTGAGTAGTTTAGGATTGCATCCATTTCATCCACCTACAAACACACGCATATATCATGTGTATAAATTAAAGTTGTTGGTCCTCTTTCAGCTGCTCCCAATAGGGGTCACCACAGCGGATCATTGGTCCATGTATTTGATTTGGCACAGTTTTTAACACCAGATGCCCTTCCTGAAGCAATCCTCCCCAATTTTATCTGGGTTTGAGACTGGCACTGAGAGAGCGCTGTTGCACACAGCTCCTGTGGCAGGGGTTTGTTCCCTGGCCGGGAATCGAACCTGGGCCACAGTGGTGAGAGCGCTGTGGCCTAACCACTAGTCCTCCAGGAACCCATGTGTGTAAATGAAAGTGATATGTATATAAAGATTGAACAGGGGAGTGATATATGTAATTGTGGATATGTGTAAATGAGGGATTAGTGGGTGGGGTTTCATTTCCACATGGCCAAAGTTAATTCATGATTTCAATGTCAAAAATGTTTGAGAATCAGATATGAAACACTTGATATATTGCTTGAATATACGCTCATTCCTAAATTGGACATCTAAAAATAACATCAATAATAATAATAATGTGTGTGGGGGGGTGCTCACCCTGGCACGAAGAAGCTCAGGATCTACGATCATGTTTATGATGACATAGTTGTTCGACCTCCACAAGCATCCAGGTGATCTTGTGAAGATTTGGGAGCCGGGGCCTGCCTCAGGCTCGCAGTCCTCACAGAGCTTAAAGCGTTCAATAAACCTGTAACACAACAGAGACACTGCTCTTAGAGTCTTTATCTAAACACTGCTGTTAGTCTTTATGCCTATGCCAGCAAAAAGACAACTTGATGTTGACTGAAATACCCTCATATTGCCAAGCAGAACCTTTGTTTCAACAATATAAGGATTTTAATAAACATCAAATTTAATTAGCTAAACACAAAAGAATCCTGACGTTTGATCCCAGGCTGGTAAAACGTAGTAATTTAGTAGTTTGCCACTGAACCTCTCCATCGCTCTATCTGCTGCCTCTGCAGACTCAAATTGTACCCTTTTGACCCCTTTCCATTGCCTACAACCTTCAAGAGAGACACACCATGTCAACACACAGAATTTATGTCAGAGCTAATACAGGACTTTATTATTTTTAAAAAAGTATGCTAATCATGCTGCACAGATTCTATTCAGATCCAAATAGTTCAAAGCCCGAATCTTGCATGACAGGACCTTCCCAAAGATGGAGAAGGTGTCAAAAAAGGGCCATACTGTAAATCAGTTTTTGATGAACAGGTTTCCCTCTACGGTGTTCGTCAGAGATCAATTCCTCTGAGGCCAATTGGACACTGAGCATTTCCAATGCTCGCTCAGCTGAGGGAATGGAAATAAATTACAGTTCATTCATTTCAATAAAAAATGCCAGGTGTCTATTACACCATGTATTGTATATACAGTCAGAGTCAGAATTATTCGCACCCTTGGTAAAAATGAGTAAGAAAGGTTATGAAAAAATGTCTTAGTGGTTAATTAGCTCAATCTCACAGAAAAAGCCTGGGAGAGAAATCAATCCAATAACTGAAGTATGTATTCCAAGAAAATAAATAACTCTTATAAAAAATCTTTTTAAACAAAACCGCATGTCATATAAGGCACATGACCTTATCCATGTAATAAAGCAGTAAAATAATACATAAACTACATGTGTAGCCTTAAATAGGCTGTGAACTGGTATAAAAATGCAGAAGTAGTCTACGGAACAGCATTTTCCTGTGTTTTGTATGGTTTGTATTACCGTTGGCTCAATGCTGGAAGGTGATGTAAGCCTAGCCGAGTGAGGAAACGGTCTTCCTGTCCTGTCCTGTCTCAGTGGTGGAGAACAGCATAACACCAACTGGACTGCCAATCACTGCTAATTGCTGCTTGTCGCTGCTAATCACTGTGTCGTTGGTTTACAATGGTCTGAAGAGATTTCTCTTTTGCAAGTACAGATATTTGGACAGAATGTGACGCAATGCTAGGAGCTTTGTCCTTTGTCCTTCGCATGTGTCCTTGTTGCATCACCACATCCTGTACCTGTATATCCTGTAACCAAAGTTACAAGTTTGAAGTCACAAGAAGTTTCAAATTTCATTTTTTGACATGACGTCCGGCTTGTTGAACTTATCCACCGTCCACTGATGGAGACCTGAGTTCAAAACTGTTCGTGGCAACCACAGCTCCAAAGCCACCACAGAACAAGTCCCCATATGAGATCCCTAAGCCATCTCCACGGCCCGCAAGTGGCACCATCCCCAGCAATCCCAATGATCTTCAGGCTGTCTATGTGGGGCCACCCCCAGCAGCAGCAAGCGATCTCAACTGATGAGAACTCCAACCGAAGTAGGGCATCAGGATGTATCAGGCAGGTCCGGAGAGCAGAAGGGGTCAGGATGACTGGTATCTCAGGAGTAGCATGTGTAGCTCGACATTATTATTATTATTATTATTATTATTATTATTATTAAAGAAATTGCCTTTCTAGAGAAGCTGTGGGCCAGTTAATTTCTGTCCGCGGGCCACATTTGACTTCGGACACCCCTGCCCCAGGCTAATTACGTTTATTATTAAATATTAAATACATATGCATTTATCATAAAATGTTCAGTGATCACTTTATCCTTGTCAGGGTCATGGTGGCTATTCTGGAAACATGGGACGCTAGTCCATCACAAGCAGAAAACCGGAGAAACCCACACAGACACAGGAACAACATGCACATAAACTCACACAGACAGTAACCCAAGCTCAGGATCGAGCCAGTGACCCTGGAGCTGTGAGGAGGCAGCGATACTCACTGCACCACTGTGCCACCCTATAAATAAATTCATTAGCCATACTGTCATTGCTTGGAAGAAAACATCTGAAATTTTCATGTCCTATGTTCATTTATGAGTGAATGCCAGAGTTTTATCATGGGAAAGATATGCATGCATCTTATTACAGTTGTTTTAAGAAAATAACAACCCAATCATCCACAAAAACGTAAAGAACCTGGAGAGAATTGTCTGTAGTTTCTCTTTTGGTAATGACAAAAAAAATGCAATATTTCCCAAACACCTCCTAAACATGCTATGCAAGTCATGCTCTTTGTGCTATGAAAAAGCATTAATGATTATTAGCTGAGTTCCCTGCACTACACTTGGGTCTGCTTTGTATAAATTACAAAAACATAATGTAGTGTTACGGTCCTATTTTAGACTACTTTCTGCAAAAATGTTACATCATTTATTCCAACATTTCCATGTTTTAATTGCTATTCATTATGGTAATGAAGTGTTTGGTGGGCGAAAGTGCTGACTCTACAGATCTGACTTACTGAAAGGAACCATAATTCCTATAACTATGAATAAAACTGCGAACACCAGCATAATTTCTTACATTAAAAAAGCAGAGCTGACAGTCATCCAACAACAGAAATATTAAACAGCTTCTTTTATTCCAGTTGTTTCACTTTCATTACAGAATTGCTGAAAAAAGGAAAACAACTTCCACGTTTGCTTGGCAGCCTGCAAAAAACCCTCACGTCTGCTATATGCAGTTCTGCACCGAAATACAGCGACTCCAAAAAGTATTTGGACACTTAAGCCACAAATGTATGAATTTCACTGTTATAAAACAACATGTCAAACCAAGTGGCATTTATTTTAAAATGATACCAAAAAATAGATTATGTTACAGATATAAAAATAATAAAATAATAAAAAATTTTATACTTATGCAAGAGACTGTAAATCACCCATAAAATACCAAATGCATTCACAGCACAGCTGATTAGAATTTATTTATTTTTGTTTATGAAAAAGAAATGTTGACTAAACCACAAAAAAAATAATAAAAATAATTTTTACTAAAACAATGATGAAGCTTTTTTGTAAAGTTAATGAGCGTATTAGTGGCAAACTCAAAATCTTGGCATTACCGATTTTAAAAGAGACTAAAATAATTTTTTTTGGTTTTAGTCTACAAAACATCAGTCACTTTAACACTCAATCATCTCCAATTCAACAATGTTCACTCTTAATTGGATAAAAACAAGGCATTTAGATAAAATAAGAAGGGACAGTCTTCACTTACAGTGAAGTTTAGAAGTATGTTTTTATAGATAGAGAAAGCAAAGGAGAATTTCATTGACATGTAGCAGATATACATTATTATACAGAATATAGCTTTCCTTCTAAAGCATCAACAGCATAATTAAAACAGAATGTACAATGCGTTGAATGAGATTACAGCACACACACACACACACACTCACACAAAATGGCTAACAGTCCTCCAGAAACTGCACCTGTGATCGAACTAGCATTGATTTCATTTGAATTTCAATGATCAACATTTGGATTTCAGTGATCAACATTCTTTTTTAGATCACAGTCCTATAAAGAAGTGAAGAGAGACACACTACAGCGTTGGGACTTGAGCCACTACGAGGCAGCTCAGAACATTAAGAATAGCAGAGTTCAACAGCTCAAACAGGAAGTCTGATTTGTGTACTGGTGCAGGTTTCATTTTCATTTTGAGTTCATTCTGATGTTTCACTGGTTCATTTTGAGTTCATTCTGATGTTTTCATACAAATGAGCTGAATCAGTGTTAAAATCAGAAGTAACCTGAAGGCAGAAAAATAAAGATAATTGTCACTCTAATACTCTAACAGTAATGAATTCATTATTATCATGTGTTTTTATATGAATGAGGAGATTTCTGAAATTATATTAACAATAAACTGCTTCAATATACCACATTATAGAATTATATCATATTCCAAAAACATGAAAATAATGCTACGCAGTTACTTGAGCACATTCACACACTCACACGAACACAGTTACTCACTGGATTGTTGTCTTTACTTTTGGATGAAGGCATATAATCTGTAATCGTAAACAAAAGGCATGACACTATCAGCTGTGTGTGTTTGTGGACATGCTTATATATCTCGGTGGAGACAAATTTACAACTTATTTAAAAAAAAAAAAAAAAAAAGAAGAACTGAAAGCAGACCAAGGTTTCCTTTTGGTTGCTGTGGTTGCTGAGGTAAAGGTTAGAGACAGGTTTGGGCATAGCACAAGGATAGTGAGTTTGTGTGTGTGTGTGTGTGTGTGTGTGTGAATTTTACCTTGTTCTCTTTTGTCTCAGTTTGTAGACAATCAGTGCAAATGCTCCAGTCAGCAGCAGAGCCGCACAGACACACACACTGATAATGATAGATGGACCTGGAGACAGAAACAGAGACAATACAGAACAGGAAGAGACCAAACACATCATACATGACCAAAACACATATTCTGTAGTGTGTATGTGTGTACAGTAGGGCTGCTGTTTTGTTTCAGCTCCCTTTTGTAGAAAGCAGCAGCATCCTGATACCAAACTGAGATCAAACCCAAAATATTCCAGTTCCTGATGTGGAGGCCTAACACACTGTTCACCTGACAGTAACACATTGATCAATAGACAGTAACACACCGATCTTCTGACTGTAACACTCTAATCCCCTGACAGTAACACACTGATCCCCTGACTGTAATGCATTTAACATGAATACAGAATGAAAGAGTGAGTTATACAGAATGAGTAAGTTCTTACTGAAACGCAATGGAGATGGAGTTTCTCTCGGTGCTGCTGATGTCATCATGCAGGACCCTGTTGTTGCTGGTTGAATGTTTGCGCTCAATTCTATTGTATTTAAAATATAAAATTGCAAGATTCATGGACACGTTAGCTGTTTATAACTTTTTAAAATGTCATGACTGAGACAAGACTCTAATGCTGTCTGTACACACGGTTTTAGTTCTAGTGAGAATTATTTGTGTAAACATTTATTTTCAAAATGACAAAAATAAAAGTTTCACCTGTAACATGTAGATACATCTCTGTAAAGTAGGAGTAATATCTGACTGACCCTGCTCCGTTCCACACGCCAAATAAATAAAATACTTCATCAGCTTCTCTCACGTCGCTGATGTTCACACTGAGAACTTTAGCACTTCTGTCATCAGAAATGGAGAATCTGTCATTCTGAAATTTTGTGTTAGTATCAAGAATGTTTTTAATAAAATTGTCATCATCCACCGAGTAAACATATTTGCTGTTTCTCTCATACTCCCCTGGATATTTACAGGTGATGGTGATATTTTGCCCAAGATAAGCGTTCATTATTTTTGGCACCCCACAAGATGCATCTGTCAATTATACAAACAAACAACCAAAAAAATAAATAAATTACAGTTTATAAGCTGCATAGATATTTAATACGCTGCACAGTTTATAACAGTATCAGCTCTATAATACCATATTAATGCTTTGATTTTGTGTGATAAAATATTTCCTAGTTTGTACTATTAAAAAAGTTTAAAGATTTTACTCACTATTATGAACTTTTAGGTTCACAGTGGAGTTGCTCTGATTCCCCAAACCAAATCTGTATGTTCCAGCATCCTGTGGCTTCAGCTTTCTGATCAATATTAAGAAGAAGTTTTCTGTGTTTGCATACAACATAAATCTTCCATCGTGAACTTGGTGGCGTTTGGTGTCAGCACGTATTATATCAGTGCAGCCTTTTCCGTCCACCTTACAAATATATTTACTATTGTGGTCGTACCACTTTATGTTAGAGATTATAATGACACTTCCTCCTGAGTAACCAATCACATCAGAGCAGTCTACTGGACCTGTCAATCAAAAGAAAATCTCACTCATGTCTGTAATCTCACTGAGCTTTCAATATTCTCACAATCCAGGATAAACTACTTCACATGCAGTTACTAAGGAAGAATATCTGACCTGAGATCATGTAGAAGGTGAAGATGATGAGAATCTTCATCCTGGAATGAAATTCAGCTTCACTTGACGTCTACTCCTTTACTTCTGTTGAAATTTGCTCTTTCTATTCCACTGAGGAAAGTTCTACTGATCCTCGCTTTCACTTTGCAGTCCGATTTCTTTCTGCTACTTTAGTTCTGTCATTTCCTCTTTTCTCACAATGATGATGATGGAGAGCCATGTGAAACCCACCCAAAGTTATTCTGATATACTGTTTGCTTCATTAAATTTTTTATTCACTTTGTTAATTTGCTGTGTTTTATCAGTTGCTTAAATATATACAAGAAAAAAAGAAAAAAAAAACATGAAGGCAACTCAGGCCTTTATAGTTACCTTTTTATTTAATTTATATAAGTTATTGTCCAGAGGTTTATAAGCACAGTGGCTGAACATTGTGTTGACATTGCAGTGACACTCCTAAACACATAGTTCATTTAATAAAGAATGAGAAAGAATTTTAAAGGAAAGCAGAAAACACAAGGTTAGTGTTATTTCCCTGATTTTCTTTTATACTCTGAAATACTGTCTGTGATTATATCAGTCTGTAGGTGGTTACTCTTGTTGGAAGTAAAATCTCGTGTTAATTTTTCTCTCACCTGTAAAAAATATTTAGTGTAAAATCCCATGAAACACTTAATCTTTAGAGGCACAACTCTAAATTCCACAGTGCTTGTAAAGTTTAGTACTAGTGAAAATTATTTTAAATGTTCATTATTTTTAAACAATGTGAATAAGAGTTTCATCTGTAATCTTCAACTGTATCTTTCTAAAGAATCCTAGCAAGCAACCACAAAGTTTTTCAACAAGATTCATCAAAAATTATCATATTTTTTATATGTATATATTTTATATTTTTATATTTTATGTTTGAACATATATCTGATACATTCATAGTAAATACACAGAAGCATCTGGTCTTTTTCAGCTATTTTCTTCAAGATGAAGTACTAAAGGCCATTTGATATGAAATCCTTTAGTGTCACCTTGTGGTAAATTCCCACAGTGAGGCCTATAAAGTAAAGAAATAAGCAACCTACTAAAAAACCATTAAGGTTTGCAAAACTAATCTTAAAGTCAAATTACAATTTCCACATGGATGCCTACATTAGGAAATAATACATTTAATGTCATACCAGGTGGCATTTATTTGTTATTTTGCCACATAATCAAAACTGCCAACAAAAGATATTGGTTACAAAAATAAGATTTTTGTATATTTAATACTGCTTTGCTGTTTGTATAATTAAATGTAAGAAATTATATAATGAATATTTTTGTTGAAAGTATATTTTGTTGAAAATATAATGAAGTTATTCCAGTCTTGAGGTGTGTTGGACAGTGGCATATTCAGTGGCAGATTCCTCCTTACTGAAAGTGACTGCAGCGTCATCTGGATTCTTCTGGAAACTCACAGTGGTGTAAGTGAGATTTTGGTCTTGGGGTGGTTGTACTGTGGAGAAGATCTCTCTGTCAGGGTCAGTGGGCGAAGAAGCATTCATATAAAGTTCAGTGTCTGAGGCAGAAGCATGGTTGGTGTTATTAATCTCCTCGTAGACACAAGCAGCAGGGGGGACCTGAAAGTTGACAAGAATGCAAGTCTATGAAGCAAAAAAAATAAAAAATTTCCCTTATGATGCAAACATTTGTACAGTGTCCTATACACACTCTGTAGCAGCTGGGGATATGGGTTAGCATGAGCAGGTAGCATTGCCAGGATAAGCTGTTTTCCCTGTATATTCATATGATTTCTGTTTCCTGAGCAGTGAGTGTGTGAATATGTATGTGGCTGTGAGCTGAACAAACAAGCGAGCTGGAAAGATGCAAAGTTATTTGCTTTGAAAACTTTTACGTCACTGACTGGCTACCATGTCCAGGGCATGAGATTAAATTATATACCGTGCTTTTACCTTGGGTCTGCTGTGTTTCTGAGTCACCTACTGCCAAAAATGTTCTTCATTTATGAAACGTTTAGTAAAATTGTGTAAATGTTTTTGTCAGTCAAACTGCAAAAAAATTTCTGACCAGATTTAGAAAAATTAGTAAGTGCCAATCACATGTAGATTACCAAGGGCATTCATGGCACAGCATTTATTGATGCCCAGAAAACTCCATAAAAGGCAAAAAATCTCACAGATATTGTTGCTGAAAACAACAAAAATGATAAGTAAATGGTGAAAGAGGGCTTTCTAAGTGTGGTATGTGCTAAACCTTCCAGTAATGCAGCTCAGCCACTGCAGTGTGTCAGCTACTAGAGACACACACTGACTCGTCTTCCCTTAATAGGGTGCCATGACTTTTGTCCTAATTGATTGGATTGTCTTATGTGTCTTAATTTTATGGGTTTGTTTTGGATTGCTTATTTGTCATGGGTATGAAATGGCTCACAAACTGTTGTGCAATTCATCCATACATATAAAATTCCAGTGACTCATGCTAATGTATTCTATTTTAAACCGATCATTCAAAGTTCGCATTAATGAGTTTTCTTATATGTAAATTTATACAAACTCACGAGTTATTGTAGAATATGAACATTCTTCTGAACTAACTGTAATTTCATTAATGCCACACACATTTTTGTCTAAATGCTCCTGTGAATGATTTCTGAATAAATCTGTTCATATTCAGCTTGATAAATAAGGCCAACTGTCACACACGTAACACATTCAGATATAAAAGCTGACCTGTTCATTGTCTTTAGATGAAGGTGTTGAACCTGTTAAACACAAAACAAATGCCTCAGTTTCTTCCAGCCGACCCTGACAGTTATAAAATCGTATTACTGATGATAAAATTTGTGTTAGAGAGAAAAAACTCTACCTTGTGTTCTCTTGTGTCTCAGTTTGTAGATCATCAGTGCCAATCCTCCAATCAGCAGCAGAGCCACACAGACACACACACTGATGATGATAACAGGGGAAGAACCTGGAGAAAGAAACAGAGACAATACAGAACAGGAACAAAACAAACATCTACGTTACCATAATCTTTATACCTAGCCATTAACCTGTATGTCAGAGTGTGTATGTGTGTACAGAAGAGCTGCTTCCTGCTCTTTTTGAAATCCTCTGTGCTGGTGTAATGATGTCATGTTGTAGAAGAAGGACATTAGAAGCTGCAGTATCCTGGTACCAAACTGAGATCAACCAGGAACCTTCCAGTTCCAATCATGTTCCAGTTATTGGTGTGGAGCCCTAACAAACTGATCCCCTAACTGTATCACACTGATGCTCTCACATTAACAAACTGATCCCCTAACTGTATCACACTGATGCTCTCACATTAACACACTGATCCCCTAACTGTATCACACTGATGCTCTCACATTAACACACTGATCCCCTAACTGTATCACACTGATGCTCTCACATTAACACACTGATCCCCTGACTGTAACCCACTGATCCTCTGATTGTTACACATTTAACCTGAACACAGAATAACAGAGTGAGAGTTATGTATAATGAGTGAGTTCTTACTGGAATACGCTCCATTAAATGGGCTCGCTGTCAGTGCTGCTGATGTCATCATCGAGGTAGTGGTTGTTGTGTAAAACATGAAAAAAATAATAATAATTACACAGTAAATTTTAGAATTTTAGACATGAATTTAGTACTGTCCTGTAAATCACACATATTTAGTGTTAGTGACATCTGTTAGTGTAAATATTTAAAACAACATGAAAAAAAGTTTCACCTCTAACATGCAGCTGAATCTCTGTGAAGTAGGAGAAATACTGGACTGAGTCCGCTCTGTTATACCCTACACATAAATAAACTCCATCATCAGCTTCTCTCACATCACTGATGTTCACACTGAGAACTTTAGCACTGCTGTCATCAGAAATGGAGAATCTGCTGTTCTGAGATTTTGATCCATTATCTAGAATGGCTTTATTAAAAACACTGTCATTATCAAGTTTCATGATGTACTTGTAGTCTCTCTCATACACCGCTGGATAGTTACAGATGATGCTGGTATTCTGTCCTCGATAAGCGTTCATTATTTTTGGCCCCGCACAACAAGAATCTGTCAATTACACAAACAAGAAAATGAAAAAGCTCAATAGCTGTGTAATGCCTTAACGATGCTTTAATTTTGTGTTGTAGGCATAAAATGTTTCAGTTTTAATAATAACCATTAACAACTTTCAGGGTCACATCAGTGTATCTCTGAGTTCCTGCTCCCATTCTGTACATTCCAGCATCCTGTGGCTTCAGCTTTCTGATAAACGCTGTTAAGAATCCTTCTGTGTTTTTATACAGCATGAATCTTTCCACTTGAAAATCGTTCTTTCCAGTGTTCAAACGTATTATATCTGTGCATTCTCTGTTTTCCACCTTACAAATATAATTACTCTTTGCTGAACTAGAGTAGACATTAGAGATTAAAATGATGCTTCCTCCTGAGTAGCCAATCACATCAACACAGCCCACTGGACCTGTCAATCAAAAGGAAATCTTACTAATGTCTATAACTCTACTTAATACACTCACAATCCATGACAAATAACTTCATATGTGGTTAATAAAATGAATAGCTGACCTGATATTAGGGAGAGGGTGAAGATGAGGAGGATCTTCATTGTGGACTGGAGCTTCACTTCACTTCTACTCTTCTTTTGCTCTTTCCAGCACACTGAGAAATGTTCTATTGGACTTCTCTTAGCTTTTGTTGCTCAAATTTCCTCTTTAGACAGGATCTTGTGTGTTGGTGTTTTACACTTTCTTAACACCTTCTGCAACGCAATGCTAACTTCCTCTATATTACTGGATGTGATTAGTGTTGGTGGTTATAGCTGCCTTTTCCAAGTATGTTCACTAAAACTTGCCTAAAAAATGGATACTATCTGTCAGTACCTATCAGTGTACTGATCTTGCCATATTAATAACATTAATAAAATATATTTATGACAGTTCCACTGAAAATAATTAATATAAGCTAATAATATAAGATGCTAGTAATAGGGAAAATGACATTTTATTTTATAAAAACCAGATCTAGTTCCTGCAGTAAAACCTCCAGTACTACGCTGGCTGTAACCTCGATATCTCTATGTTCAGAGAGCATTTTTACTCCATTAAGTCAGTTTTGTTTAATGGTGTTGTGCAAGTCTCACCACATGAGCTGTGAATACAGGAAGTGTTGCATAAATGTGGGGAAGTTTGAAAATGTTTGGGTAGACATTTCGGAATGTTTAATGTATTTAAAATGTCAGGTTACAGAGATTTTTCTTTTTCACATTTAGTATAGCTAGCTAGCCAGTAGCTTTCAAACAGAAATAAACAAACAAACAAACAAAACATGATCTGGTTAATCTCGTTTCACACCATAACATCTGGCAACCAAATAAACAAACCTAGAAATGTGTTCATAATAACTTTATTGACCTTTTATAAACATCATTTCAGCTCAATTACTCAACAAAACAGTGTTTTTTGACACATATATATAATCAGCTGTGCAGTATGAGTGTTATGTTAGCTGCCCATGAATAATCATTTGGAGCTGTTAAAAATACTTCAGCAGGGGTTCACCCCGAAATCCCCCCTCAGTTACATCTCTGTCTCTATGTCACGCCTGTTCGTCTTCATTCTTGTTAGAAAGTAGAGGTGCTGTTGTGCCTTCATCACTAATGACGAGGTGTTCAGGGAGCATTTGCAGTTGCCTGTGATGTGCAGGCCCAAGAAACTGAAGTGGCTCACTGTTTTTACTGCCACACTGCCAGTGTGTAGAGCAGTGTGAGATACTCAGGTCTTTCTGAAGTCAAAAATCACCACTTTAGTCTTGCTGACATTAAGAGAGAGATCATTGTCCTTACGCCAGACTTCAAGCTGCCTCGCTTCCTCTCACTGATGTCAGTGACGAGCCTCATGACATTGCAGTCATCAGCAATCTTGATGACGTGGTTGCTGTGATGTCTGGAAACATAGATGTGGTTGAGCCTGTAGTAGTTGGCTCTATACTGTCTCATTAAAAGCATTCTGTTGTATAAAGGCTATTCTGGGACACAGCAGCGAGTCATGTATCGAGAAAATAATCTGTAAAACTATATTACTATATTAGTGATCTTCTTCCGTGTATTTATTATTAAAATCACAAATGGAACAAACAAGCTATTATAAATGGAATAAACAAGCTCTTTTGGGTCCCGACCACACGTGTAAGCCTTGGCCATCCATAGATAGCTGTGTGAGGGAGATGTCAGGTGGACCATCCACAGCATATGGCTTTACAGCTTATATTTAACTGTTAGTTACTGTTTTTGCATTCCTTCTGTCTGGTTTATTGCTTAGCATTCCTCACTTAATGTAATTATTCTCTTTTACCAGCTTCACTCACTCCATTAGAGTTGAGCTTACACAGACATTATTATTATTATTATTATTATTATTATTATTATTATTATTATTCACTACATAATTTGATAATGGAAATTGCAGTTTGTGTTTATTAAATAACTAAGAGATGTGTTAGTTAGAAAACTTGCTGCCCCCAAGTTTGATCTTAAAGCTCCTCCTACTGTCTGCTTACATGTTTTCATTTTATGGGAAACATACTTACTGTTTAGACAGTTACTTTTATGCTCTAACAATAAAATCTGCATGAAATCCCTTCGGCTGTTTTTACAGTCTAAGTGATATGACATCAGTGCTCTATGATAAAGCATAACAAGGCCTGCAGAAAGAGTCTAAGGTTTGTTAGGATAGATGTTCCCTAGCACTGTCTATATTACCCTTATCGGTGGTGGCCCAACACCTTAATAAAGAAAGGATATTATGACTAAGATTACACATATGTAAAAGCAAAAGTTTTCCTTCCAGCATTACAACAATCATTGCTCTGATATTAGATTAACTTGTTATACACTTCAAACTGCACACTCCTTACACGTCTAACAAGACAAACATACAGTATAACATATGAAATACATTGTAAATGTACTGAATATTATAATTAAATATGAACCATCCATATTAACCTTATCAGTTCCTTGTAAATTAACATGCACCTTCCTAACATTTAAGATCACTGCAGTATCCGTAGAACAAACTTTTGAAATTGTCATTTATTTTTTGCTGAAGAACTGCTCATGTGCACCTTGATTATTGAAGTTAACAATAATTTATTGTTCTTTTCTTTATATGAATTTGCAATCAATTACTTAATATGCAAATACACTTATAATAATGACATAGGGTTTCACTCAGGTGTTATGATACAATCTTCACCAGCTATGGGGTCAGTTACACCATTTCATCATGTCACCAACATTTCATTCACATATAGATGATACGTATTACATTTTACATTTTTTACATAACATTTTTAAGCTTACATCATTAGCATATATAAAACAGAAAAAAAGAGCAACGTGTGAAGCACAGAAAAACACAATGAAGTGTGCTGTTATAGGAAAATAATCAGTTATGAGGAGTTACTACTACCACCCTGAGGTGATTATTTTCCAATAACAACATGTCCAAACATATACCACGGCAATTTGCCAACAGTTACATTTTTAATCAATAGTCTCACATCATAATAAAAGAATAAATGAAAAAGTAAGCATTAAGAATGAAGGGTGTGGTAAATAGAGTTAGTCTGAGTTCTAGTATTCAGACATTGGTAGTGTGAATGTGATTGGTCGGTGGTGTGAGTCAGAGATGCATAACCTGAATCGGATTGGTTGGTGAGTGGATCCAGTGTTTGGTACGTTGAATCTGATTGGCTTGTAAATGAATCCAGTTTCTGATGATTCAATCTCATTGTGAAGTTCAACTTTTCATGCGGGGGTAAATTAGCCAGGTCATTCTCATTAACAGAAGGAGCCTAAAATAAGAGAAATAAATTACTGTTACTTTTTAGTGTAGTGGGTTGGTAGAATATCCATCACTCCCAGGCGCACAGCGTTAAGAGTTATAAAGTTTTCAACATATTCTGTATTTTATGGCCCTGTCCTGTCCTCTTTGTTCTTCCTACACAAGTGGAGCCAATTATTCGGGCAAGACATGTCTATCTGATTGTGCTCAAAGAGCTTGAACTTATGGCAGGTAGAAAATTGTACAGATGGAAATGGTGAGAGAATTGCAACCCAGTGTCATACAAAAAAAAAAAACGTTTACATACAACTTATTTGGAGCACCTTCTATACGATGAACATCAACATTCTCTCACAAGCACATGATGTACACTCACAGATGTAACACACTTGAAGAAGGCAACAAGCGTGATTGATTTTTGGGTTCTTTCGTTTATTCAGCCAGCAGTCTTACAGATCTCGCCACAGCTCCGTGCAACACATTATTGCGTGAACTACTACTAACTCTAACTCTTTTTTCTCTTTCAGGTCTGCTCTGGGGATTTCCATCTGGCTACCGCCACCCACTGGATACCCATTGCCTAGCAGTGAGTATGCAAAAAAATGTGTGCGTGTACTGAATATTTTAACATACATAAAACAATTAATCACTATTGAACAGACATTACAAAGAAAAATTAATATATTTGGGGGGGCCTAGCTTTTTATACGAAAATTAACCTATCAATATATGTATTCTAGATTTCTCCACATTCTCCCCTACAAAACAGAATGTAGTCCTGACATTCTCAGAATACATTATTGGTTATTCACCAGTGAGATTACTTCTTAGGTGGAGTCAGTGATACAAAAGTTCAAGTACTCGTGCTATACGTTCACACGCCACACACAACATTTATCTCCTTTTCCATGCAGTGTGTTTGCAGCAGACATCATTGTGCACCATGATCTTCTACCACCATCACTGTTCATCAACAGGAGTCTGTACTTTCACTGAAGGAATCTAACCTTGAACCATTGAAACAATCTACTTTGTAAGTGTTTTCTTCTGGAATGTTGTGGCTACTACTTTATAATTTTTTTTGCTTTTCTGTTTCTCAAAGGATGTGTTCTTTTGCAGGCTGGTTGTGAAGGAGTCTCCGTGTCACTCTCTTCAGCCTCATCTGTTTCTCTGACCTCTCTTTTTGAGGATGACACATCATCTTCTCTCCGTCCTGCTCCTTGCTCATCTTCATGCTCTGGATGTGCATCGTTCAGCATCACTGTGTCGTCTGGATGAGGTTCTGACTGTAGACGCCTACTGTCGTTTCGACTCTCCCTGTCAACTGGCACGCCAACCAGGCTTCTCCAATCATCTTTACCATCTGAACTGTCACAGTGCGTCTGATTTTGCTGTGTTGATGTTTTTTCAACCTTTTTCTTGTTCTCTTTTTCAGGTCTTCCAGGAAGGTGTTCCTTTTCTACAGGTAAGTAATCACACAGATTTCTGTGCAGTATCCTTGTTTTCCCTTTCCCATTTTCAGGTTGAACTTCATATACTGGACTATCCTGGTACTTCCTCTGAGTGACAACTTAAACTTGCTCTTCCCAGAATGGTCTGAGCTTCCCGGGTCTGCCCTTCTCCTTAAAGTTACGGACTAGTACCCTATTACCAGGGAACAATTCAGCTCCATGCACTTTCTTGTCATACAGAGCTTTTCCTCTTTCCTTCTCTGTGCGACACTCTTGAGGCCAAGTTGTAAACTTCCATCATTCTCTTCCTCCAGCCCTCAGCATAGTCATGGTAAGAGGAGCTTTGGTCTTTCGCTGGAACATCAAACATGATATCAATGGGCAACCTGGGCGTACGACCAAAGAGGAGGTAATATGGTGCAAACCCCGTCGCCTCATTTCTTGTACAGTTGTACGCATTCACAACTTTTGCAAGTGATGTCTTCCAGTCGGCTTTGGCGGTCTCGGGCAAGGTCCTCAGCATTGTGAGCAAAGTTCTGTTAAACCGCTCAACTTGCCCATTTCCCTGCGGGTGATACGGTGTTGTATGGGAGCCTTGCACACCACTGTACTCTTGCAACTTTGCAAACAGCTTGTTGTCGAATTCCTTGCCTTGATCGTGGTGCAGCTTCGTTGGGAACCCAAACTTCAAAACAAAGTCTCCGAACACTTTCTCTGCAGCTGTCTTGGTGCTCTTGTTTCTACACGCATATGCTTGAGCGAACCGTGTAAAGTGGTCCATCACAACTAAAATGTATTCATAACCTCCTATACATGTCTCCAGATGTAAGAAATCAATGGAGACCAGCTCAAATGGATAAGTGGTGGTGATATTGGTCAGAGGAGCTCGGGTCACCCTGTTTGGAGGCTTGCTTCTCAGACAACTGCAAGCACGTGTGACATAGTGTTCCACTTCTCTTTGCATGTGGGGCCAATAAAATTGATCCATGATCAAGTTCTACACTCGTTCTGGTGATATTGGTGATATTTTTTGGCAGGACCAGCTGATGACGGGTTGCTGTTTTACGGAACAAGAGACCATGCTCATCCAAGTATAGTCTGGCCTTTTCCCTCATCAGTCCCCGAGCCTCTTTGCCCTGGCTCCTGTTTATGTGGCGTGATTTCGATTTGAGACACATCAAGACTTCTCTGATTTCAGGGTCATCTTCTTGGGCTTTTCTCAGAACTTCCTTGGGAATCTCTGCAACTGATGTGAGCAGCTCCTCCTCTTGTTCTCCCGCCAGCACTGACTTAATGGTAAGTGGACACAACCACGGGCCTCTCTCCACATTTTGTACCATCACTGACTGAGTTATACTAACCATGACATCAGGGTGTATTTCTTCCGAGCAGGTTTCCAGGTACTGTTCCATTGACAGCAGCATGTGTGAGAGGCCGTCAGCATCCCTGTTTGACTTTCCGGGACGGTACTTGATGGTGAATCGAAAATCAGCAAGTTCGGCTACCCATCTATACGTGGTGGCATTTAGCTTAGCTGTTGACATCACATAGGTGAGAGGATTATTATCTGTGTACACAGTAAATGATGGTGCATGGAAAACATAATCTCTAAACCTCTCACATATGGCCCACTTCATGGCCAAAAACTCCAACTTTCCCAAATGGAGATGGTAGTTTTTCTCAGGAGGGGTCAGGGCTCTGGATCCGTATGCTATCACTACTAACTTGCCTCCCTGTCTTTGATACAGCACTGCGCCGAGGCCTTCCTGTGACCCTTCACAGTGGAGTACAAAGGGTTCATTTAGATCTGGATACCCCAGCATGGGTGGATTGGATAAGCAGTCGATCAACTCACAGAGGACCTTTTGATGCTCATCTGTCCACGTGACTGGATGTGACGATGCAAGCTGTCCCTGGTGACTTTTCCCCTTGCCCTTCCGCTTCAGCGGTACTCTTTCTTTTGGTGTTGTCGTTTCATTGAGCAGCACATAAAGAGGGGCGGCTTTGCAAGAAAAGTTCTCAATGTACGACCAGTAGTAAGAGAGCAATCCTAATAACTTTCTCACCTCGCCAACTGTCTTAGGGGTCCTCTCCTTCAGTGCTTGGACTGGAGCGATGTCAGCCGGGTCCATCATGTACCCATCTTTGGTCACCAGCCTCCCTAGCAATCGTACCTGGTTTCGGAACACTTCACATTTTCGAGGCGTTAGCTTAACACCATATTTCTGGTAACACTGCAACACCTTTCTAAGGTCCTGAAGATGATTATCAAATGTTTTTGAATGGACTAGGTTATCATCTAAATAAGGTTGACAAACCTTATCACGCAGTTCTCTCAGGCACGCCTCCATGCTCCTTTGAAATTTGGCAGGTGCATTTGACAATCCGAATGGGACTCTCACCCATTCATATAATCCCCACGGTGTTATGAACGCAGTGAGAGGTCGGCTGGATTCCTCTACAAACCCCTGGTGATAGGCTTTGCCCTGATCGAGGACTGAAAACCAGGCGCTGCCCACCAAGCTGTCAAGCATGTCCTGTATACGGGGGATGGGGTGTCTATCTGGAATGGATTTCTTATTTAACTCCCGGTAGTCGCAGCAGAGGTTCCATCTTTCTTACGCACACAGACTACCGGCAAAGAGTATGGTGATTTTGATCTAGTAATCCATCCCTTATTCAACAAATCCTCCAGGTATTCTTTAACCTCTTTGTGCAGTGGCTTCGGGACAGACATGTATGTGTCCTTCACAGGTGTGGTATCATGGAGGCGGATTCTTAGCTGGAGAGATGGGATACATCCCACATCACTGTCATTGCAGGCAAAGGCACCAAGCTGTTTTACTTTCTTCTGCTGTTCGGATGTTAGGTGGTCAACGCAAACCGGAGGGTCCCATAAGCATTTCCCTTGGATTGTTAACGTCTCAGCATTTTCCGTAGATTGAGTAACTTTACTGTCTTTAAGGGGCGGGCTTTGAGTGGTGTGTGTTGTATTCTCGCATACACTATCTCGCTGGGCTGTTGGTGGTCTCACCTCCGCTGGGTAGACAGCCTTTACTCGCTGTATATGGCCCAGAACTGCACATGGAGGCAGGTCAATGTCATGGACAGTATCGTTAATCACTGGAATGCAGATGCGTGAACAAGTCCCTCTCTGGAGGTGGACGATGTTTTCCTCCACCCTCAATCCGTCTGGCCACCGTGCGCACTCATCCGGCACAAACAGGGCATCTTGGTCAGATAATAAAGGGCCCGTTTTGATGCAACATTTAACAGCTGTAGCCTGTTTAGCTGGAATTTTTGTTACTGACCTTCCCGTTTTCGCTACTCCATCGCTGCATCCATCGTCCTGACTTCTCACTAAGTTCAGTAACACCTCTGCTTTCTTACAGTCGCAGGACAGGGCAGTACTCATGGCTTTGGTTGTTACCCCGGGAGGTTGCTTGACACCATTGTTCAGAAGATACTCAATGACACTGTACCAAATAATGGGCTCCTCTGCCACCTCATCATCACCAGATACTAATACAGGTACCTCCAATTCCAGCGGTGTGGCTTTGTCTGTTCCTAGCTTGAATGTCGCTTCGACCCAGCTTTCAAATGGGATGGCTGTTTGATTTACTGCTCGACCGGTGAGACTTCCAGGACCTAGAATCTCTTCGAGGCTATGTAGCATGGTGTATGGGAGATGTTCTTTTCTCCACTTTTCGTTCATGAGACTTGTGAGCCAGTATCCCAGAGTGCTTGTGTTGCCACACCATCGAAGAAACAGTTCACCAGACATTTCTCTCCAATCAAATTCAGCAACTGTGCATTGTGTTTGGTGGATAGCTGATTAGCACTTAATGATCTGATGAGCTATAGGTAGGTCTCCTTCTGCTTCGCTGTTTCTCGGGCTTCCAACTGCTTGATGCTGTCACACAAGAGTACATTTTGATGTTTTGACCACTGGGATGGTGTCGTATGAGCTGTTACCATCATACTACTAGCTGAGTGCCCTCTTTCTGTTCTTCCTGCAGGTGGTCCCCTGCACCCTCTGGAAAGGTGCCCACTTTGCCCACATTTAAAACAATGGGCACACTGGTCACCTCTACCATGCTCCTGACACCCACGGCATCCCCGCTTCCATTCTCTGTGCTGTGTGGAACTGTAAGCA
Organism: Pangasianodon hypophthalmus; assembly: GCF_027358585.1. NCBI lineage: Eukaryota > Metazoa > Chordata > Actinopteri > Siluriformes > Pangasiidae > Pangasianodon > Pangasianodon hypophthalmus. Next base: position 5,582,646 of record NC_069725.1, read on the forward strand.
GTCATCACTTTCCTCATTTCTCCAATCTCCTCCTTCAGCTGCTTGACGGCCTCATAGAGCTCGAAGTCTTTCTTGTCTGTGACCTCGGCGTTTTCAAAGCTTTTACTTGTGTGTGCGTGGTCTGTTCTTTACCTGCAACAGCATGAACTATTCTGTCTTGACTTTGATGCAATTCTGCCTGGATCTCAGTGACTTTAGTCTCTTTGATGTGGGCATTTTTCTTGAACTTTTGCTGTCGCTCCCACTCGAGGCTTGCAGCTTCATTCATCTTTGTGATGAGAACTTCATCTGTGACTGTAGGGTCATCAACGCAGGCTTTAAGTTGGTATTTAATGTGGTCATTTGACAGGCCTGTCCCCAGAGCACGTAGGAATCTTCTCTGTATGAGAAGATAACTCGAAATGATGCTGCAGTTCTGCGTACTGTTTCTTTAAATACGCGAGCTCCACTGAACTCCTGTCTGTGTCACCGCCGTCATCTTGTACCGTGCGGTCGCTGCCTCGCGTTATATCGCTGGCAAACTAACAAATCTTTCACACGTTGAGGGGCTACATCATTCTCTTCTGTTTCTTTAACATTCTCTACCACTTCACTTATTAATCTGATCAGCGAGTGCCATTTACTCTGTCCCTCTGCCGATAATTTTGCATACACACGCACCTTGTGCAGGTGATCGAGCCGCAGCCGGAGCAATGCCTCGCTCAGCCGATCTTGCAGTTGTTCTACGTCCATGCTCAACGTCACTGTAACTCACTCAAAACGGCACCGCTGATCCCATCCTCGTCGCCAGTATTTTGTAACACACTTGAAGAAGGCAACAAGCGTGATTGATTTTTGGGTTATTTCGTTTATTCAGCCAGCAGTCTTACAGATCTCGCCACAGCTCCGTGCAACACATCATTGCGTGAACTACTACTCACTCTTCTCTTTTTTCTCTTTCAGGTCTGCTCTGGGGATTTCCATCTGGCTACCGCCACCCACTGGACACCCATTGCCTAGCTGTGAGTATGCAAAAAATGTGTGCATGTACTGAATATTTTAACATACATAAAACAATTAATCACTATTGAACAGACATTACAACGAAAAATTAATATATTTGGGGGGGCATAGCTTTTTATACAAAAATTAACCTATCAATATATGTATTCTAGATTTCTCCACACAGACCACTTTATTAGGAACACATGAACACCTACGCATTCATGCAATTATCTAATCAGCCAATCGTGTGGCAGCAGTACAACTATTATGAAGATACGGCCAGCAGCTTGGGTAACATTCACATCAACCTTCAGAATGGGGAAAAGATGTTGACCGTGGCATGTTTGTTGGTGCTAGATGGGCTGGTTCGAGTATTTCTATAACTGCTAATCTCCTGGGATTTTCATGCACAACAGTCTCTAGAATTTACTCAGAATGATGAAATAAATAAAAAAACTTCCAGTGAGCGGCAGAACTGTGGATGGAAACGCCTTGTTGATGAGAGAGGTAAACAAAGAATGGCCAGACTGGTTCGAGCTGACAGAAAGGCTACAGTAAATCAGATAACCACTCTGTACAATTGTGGTGAGCAGAAAAATATCTCAGAATGCACATGTCAAACCTTGAAACGGATGGGCTACAACAGCAGAAGACCACTTCAGGTTCCAATTCTGTCCGCCAAGAACAGAAAGCTGAGAATGCAGTGGGCACAGGCTCACTGGACAGTTAAAGACTGGAAAAAACGTAGCCTGGTCTGATGAATCTCGATTTCTGCTGATGCACTCAGATGGTAGGGTCAGAATTTGGCACCAACAGCATGAAACCATGGACCCAACCTGCCTTGTGTCAACAGTCCAGGCTGGTGGAGATGGTGTAATGGTGTGGGGGATGTTTTCTTGCCACACTTTGGCCCTGTTAATACCAATAAATCATCATTTGAAACCTATTTAAGTATTGTTGCTGACCATGTGCATCCCTTCATGGCCGCAATTTACCCATCTTCTAATGGCTACTTCCAGCATGATACTGCACCATGTCACAAAGCAAAAGTCGTCTCAAACTGGTTTTATGAACATGACAATGAGTTGTTCTTCAGTGTTCTTCAGTGGCCTTCCCAGTCACCGGATCTGAATCCAATAGAACACCTTTGGGATGTGGTAGGACGGGAGATTCGAAGCCTGAAAGTGGACCTGAAAAATCTGCAGGAATTGCATGATGCAATCATGTCAACATGGACCAGAATCTGAAAGGAATGTTTCCAACATCTTGTGGAATCCATGCCACGAAGAATTGAGGCTGTTTTGAGAGCAGAGGGAGGCCCTACCCAGTAATAGTAAAGTGTTCTTAACAAAGTGTTCAGTGACAGTATTTCACTAGACCACTCTGTAGGTCACATTCTGCAACAACAAAACCACAGCGACATTTCCACTGTGCTACTTGAATAAGATTAATATGTAATCAATATTTTTAACTCATTTTTAAACACAGAAGCACACCAATAACCCCCTTCCTTCCCCGACCCCCAACATATGATTATGATCATATGTATTAAAAAACAAAATGCCACTGTTACACACACATAACACATTCAGATATAAAAGCTGACCTGTTCATTGTCTTTGGATGAAGGTGTTGAACCTGTAAAACACAAAACAAATGCCTCAGTTTCTTCCAGCCGACCCTGACAGTTATAAAATCCTATTACTGATGATATAATTTGTGTGTGTTTGAGAGAAGAAACTTTACCTTGTGTTCTCTTGGGTCTCAGTTTGTAGATTATCAGTGCCAATCCTCCAATCAGCAGCAGAGCCACACAGACACACACACTGATGATGATAACAGGGGAAGAACCTGGAGAAAGAAACAGAGACAATACAGAACGGGAACAAACCAAACATCTACGTTACCATAATCTTTATACCTAGCCATTAACCTGTATGCCAGAGTGTGTATGTGTGTACAGAAGAGCTGCTTCCTGCTCTTTTTGAAATCCTCTGTGCTGGTGTAATGATGTCATGTTGTAGAAGAAGGACATTAGAACCTGCAGTATCCTGGTACCAAACTGTGATCAACCAGGAACCTTCCAGTTCCAATCATGTTCCAGTTATTGGTGTGGAGCCCTAACAAACTGATCCCCTAACTGTATCACACTGATGCTCTCACATTAACAAACCGATCCCCTAACTCAGGGGTGTCCAATCTTATCCAAAAAGGGCCGGTGTGGGTGCAGGTTTTCATTCCAACCAAGCAGAAGCCACACCTGATAGTCTATTGAAAGCCAGGATCAACTGATTAAACAGGTGGAATCAGGTGTGGCTGCTGCTTGATTGGAATGAAAACCTGCACCCACACTGGCCCTTTGTGGATAAGATTGGACACCCCTGCCCTAACTGTATCACACTGATGCTCACACATTAACAAACTGATCCCCTAACTGTATCACACTGATGCTCTCACATTAACACACTAACCCCTGACTGTAACCCACTGATCCCCTGACTGTTACACATTCAACATGAACACAGAATAAAAGAGTGAGAGTTATGTATAATGAGTGAGTTCTTACTGGAATGCACTCCATTAAATGGGCTCGCTGTCAGTGCTGCTGATGTCATCATCGAGGTGGTGGTTGTTGTATAAAACATGAAAAAAAAAATTACACAGTAAATCTTAGAATTTTAGACATGAATTTAATACTGTCCTGTAAATCACACATATTTAGTGTTAGTCACATCTGTTAGTGTAAATATTTAAAACAACATGAAGAAAAGTTTCACCTCTAACATGCAGTTGAATCTCTGTGAAGTAGGAGAAATAGGGGACTGAGTCCACTCTGTTATACCCTACACATAAATAAACTCCATCATCAGCTTCTCTCACATCACTGATGTTCACACTGAGAACTTTAGCACTGCTGTCATCAGAAATGGAGAATCTGCTGTTCTGAGATTTTGATCCAGGATCTAGAATGGCTTTAATAACACTGTCATTACCAAGTTTCATGATATATTTATAGTCTCTCTCATACTCCGCTGGATAGTTACAGATGATGCTGGTATTCTGTCCTCGATAAGCGTTCATTATTTTTGGCCCCGCACAACAAGAATCTGTCAATTACACAAACAAGAAAATGAAAAAGCTCAATAGCTGTGTAATGCCTTAACGATGCTTTAATTTTGTGTTGTAGGGATAAAATGTTTCGGTTTTAATAATAACCATTAACAACTTTCAGGGTCACATCAGTGTATCTCTGAGTTCCTGCTCCCATTCTGTACATTCCAGCATCCTGTGGCTTCAGCTTTCTGATAAACGCTGTCAAGAATCCTTCTGTGTTTTTATACAGCATGAATCTTTCCACTTGACCACGGTTCTTTCCAGGGTCCAAACGTATTATATCTGTGCATTCTCTGTTTTCCACCTTACAAATATAATTACTCTTTGCTGAACCCCAGTAGAGATTAGAGATTAAAATGATGCTTCCTCCTGAGTAGCCAGTCACATCAACACAGCCCACTGGACCTGTCAATCAAAAGGAAATCTTACTAATGTCTATAACTCTACTTAATACACTCACAATCCATGACAAATAACTTCATATGTGGTTAATAAAATGAATAGCTGACCTGATATTAGGGAGAGGGTGAAGATGAGGAGGATCTTCATTGTGGACTGGAGCTTCACTTCACTTCTACTCTTCTTTTGCTCTTTCCAGCACACTGAGAAATGTTCTAGTGGACTTCTCTTAGCTGTTGTTGCTCAAATTTCCTCTTTAGACAGGATCTTGTGTGTTGGTGTTTTACACTTTCTTAACACCTTCTGCAACGCAATGCTAACTTCCTCTATATTACTGGATGTGATTAGTGTTGGTGGTTATAGCTGCCTTTTCCAAGTATGTTCACTAAAACTTGCCTAAAACATGGATACTATCTGTCAGTACCTATCAGTCTACTGATCTTGCCATATTACTAACATTAATAAAATATATTTATGACAGTTCCACTGAAAATAATTAATATAAGCTAATAATATAAGATACTAGTAATAGGGAAAATGACATTTTATTTTATAAAAATCGGATCTAGTTCCTGCAGTAAAACCTCCAGTACTACGCTGGCTGTAACCTCGATTTCTCTATGTTCAGAGAGCATTTTTACTCCATTAAGTCAGTTTTCTTTAATGGTGTTGTGCAAGTCTCACCACATGAGCTGTGAATACAGGAAGTGTTGCATAAATGTGGGGAAGTTTGAAAATGTTTGGGTAGACATTTCGGAATGTTTTATGTATTTAAAATGTCAGGTTACAGAGATTTTTCTTTTTCACATTTAGTATAGCTAGCTAGCCAGTAGCTTTCAAACAGAAATAAACAAACAAACAAACAAAACATGATCTGGTTAATCTCGTTTAACACCATAACATCTGGCGACCAATTAAACAAACCTAGAAATGTGTTCATAATAACTTTATTGACCTTTTATAAACATCATTTCAGCTCAATTACACAACAAAACAGTGTTTTTTGACACATATATATAATCAGCTGTGCAGTATGAGTGTTATGTTAGCTGCCCATGAATAATCATTTGGAGCTGTCAAAAATATTTCAGCAGGGGTTCACCCCGAAATCCCCCCTCAGTTACATCTCTGTCTCTATGTCACGCCTGTAGAAACAGTTGAGGATGGGTGTGCGCATTCTTCTCATTCTTATTATTCTAATTCCTCTTCATTCTCGTTAGAAAGTAGAGGTGCTGTTGTGCCTTCATCACTAATGACGAGGTGTTCAGGGAGCATTTGCAGTTGCCTGTGATGTGCAGGCCCAAGAAACTGAAGTGGCTCACTGTTTTTACTGCTGCACTGCCAGTGTGTAGAGCAGTGTGAGATACTCGGGTCTTTCTGAAGTCAAAAATCACCACTTTAGTCTTGCTGACATTAAGAGAGAGATCATTGTCCTTACGCCAGACTTCAAGCTGCCTCGCTTCCTCTCACTGATGTCGGTGATGAGCCTCATGACATTGCAGTCATCAGCAATCTTGATGACGTGGTTGCTGTGATGTCTGGAAACATAGATGTGGTTGAGCCTGTAGTAGTTGGCTCTATACTGTCTCATTAAAAGCATTCTGTTGTATAAAGGCTATTCTGGGACACAGCAGCGAGTCATGTATCGAGAAAATAATCTGTAAAACTATATTACTATCTTAGTGATCTTCTTCCGTGTATTTATTATTAAAATCACAAATGGAACAAACAAGCTATTATAAATGGAATAAACAAGCTCTTTTGGGTCCTGACCACACGTGTAAGCCTTGGCCAATCTGTGTGAGGGAGATGTAAGGCGGACCATCCACTTCTGTCTGGTTTATTGCTTAGCCTTCCTCACTTCATGTAATTATTCTCTTTTATCAGCTTAACTCACTCCAGTAGAGAGAGCTTACACAGACATTATATTATTATTATTATTATTATTATTATTATTATTCACTACATAATTTGATAATGGAAATTGCAGTTTGTGTTTTTTAAATAACTAAGAGATGTGTTAGTTAGAAAACTTGCTGCCCCCAAGTTTGATCTTAAAGCTCCTCCTACTGTCCACTTACCTGTTTTCATTTTATGGGAAACATACTTACTGTTTAGACAGTTACTTTTATGCTCTAACAATAAAATCTGCATGAAATCCCTTCGGCTGTTTTTACAGTCTAAGTGATATGACATCAGTGCTCTATGATAAAGCATAACAAGGCCTGCAGAAAGAGTCTAAGGTTTGTTAGGATAGATGTTCCCTAGCACTATCCATACTACCCTTATCAGTTCTTAGAAATGAAGGAAAAATTAATAAAGCCTTTACTGTCACATGTACATTTACACATGGATACAGTACAAGCCTTTTTTGAAGATGTGGTCAACAATGATATGATACCTAATCAGTTAACATATTAGTTCACTGCAATATCAACCTTGGTAATAATCGAGGCTATTATAAGAAGGTAACTGACTCCGGGCTTGTCCCATTACGGCATCCTATAAGCCCTGTGTTCCTCCTTCACCTCTGTAATGTTATATGCTATAGCATTACAGCACCATTTCTGAGTCGCTCGCATTAGTAAATGTGGCTATTAATCCTGCTGGTGGCCCAACACCTTAATAAAGAAAGGATATTATGACTAAGATTACACATATGTAAAAGCAAAAGTTTTCCTTCCAGCATTACAACAATCATTGCTCTGATATTAGATTAACTTGTTATACACTTCAAGTTGCACACTCCTTACACGTCTAACAAGACAAACATACAGTATAACATATGAAATACATTGTAAATGTACTGAATATTATTATTAAATATGAACCATCCATATTAACCTTATCAGTTCCTTGTAAATTAACATGCAGCTTCCTAACATTTAAGATCACTGCAGTATCCGTAGAACAAACCTTTGAAATTGTCATTTATTTTTTGCTGAAGAACATCTCATGTGGACCTTGATTATTGAAGTTAACAATAATTTATTGTTTTTTTTCTTTATATGAATTTGCAATCAAATTTCACTTAATATGCAAATACACTTATAATACTGATATTTATGTGACACAGAGTTTCACTCAGGTGTTATGATACAATCTTCACCAGCTATGTGGTCAGTTATACCATTTCACCGTGTCACCAACATTTCATTCACATATAGATGATATGTATTACATTTTACATTTTTTTTACATAACATTTGCAATGTTTTTGAGATGCAGTGTGTGAAGTACAGAAAAACACAATGAAGTGTGCTGTTATAGGAAAATAATCAGTTATGGGGAGTTACTATTACCACCCTGAGGTGATTATTTTCCAATAACAACATGTCCAAACATATACCACAGCAATTTACCAACAATTACATTTTTAATCAATAACCTCACGTCATAATAAAAAGAATAAATGAAAAAGTAAGCATTAAGAATGAAGGGTGTGGTAAATAGAGTTAGTCTGAGTTCTAGTATTCAGACATTGGTAGTGTGAATGTGATTGGTCGGTGGTGTTAGTCAGAGATGCATAACCTGAATCGGATTGGTTGGTGAGGGGGTCCAGTGTTTGGTACGTTGAATCTGATTGGCTTGTAAATGAATCCAGTTTCTGATGATTCAATCTCATTGTGAAGTTCAAGTTTTCATATGGGGGTAAATTAGCCAGGTCATTTTCATAAACAGAAGGAGCCTAAAATAAGAGAAATAAATTACTGAGTTACTTTTTAGTGTAGTGGGATGGTAGAATATCCATCACTCCCAGGCACACAGCATTAAGAGCTATAAAGTTTTCAACATATTCTGTATTTTATGGCCCTGTCCTGTCCTGTTTGTTCTTCCTACACAAGTGGAGCCAATTATTCGGGGAAGACTAGCTATCTGATTGTGCTCAAAGAGCTTGACCCTTATGGCAGGTAGAAAATTGTACAGATGGAAATGGCTACAGTAACTCAGATAACCACTCTGTACAATTGTGGTGAGCAGAAAAATATCTCAGAATGCACATGTCAAACCTTGAAATGGATGGGCTACAACAGCAGAAGACCACTTCAGGTTCCACTTCTGTCTGCCAAGAACAGAACGCTGAGAATGCAGTGGGCACAGGCTCACTATAACTGGACAGTTAACGTGAAAATAACGTAGCCTGGTCTGATGAATCTCGATTTCTGCTGAGGCACACAGATGGTAGGGTCAGAATTTGGCACCAACAGCATGAAACCATGGACCCATCCTGCCTTGTGTCAACAGTCCAGGCTGGTGGAGGTGGTGTAATGGTGTGGGGGATGTTTTCTTGCTACACTTTGTTAATACAAATAAATCATCACTTGAAACCTATTTAAGTATTGTTGCTGACCATGTGCATCCCTTCATGGCCGCAATTTACCCATCTTCTAATGGCTACTTCCAGCATGATACTGCACCATGTCACAAAGCAAAAGTCGTCTCAAACTGGTTTTATGAACATGACAATGAGTTCAGTGTTCTTCAGTGGCCTTCCCAGTCACCGGATCTGAATCCAGTAGAACACCTTTGGGATGTGGTAGGACGGGAGATTTGAAGCCTGAAAGTGGACCTGAAAAATCTGCAGGAATTGTATGATGCAATCATGTCAACATGGACCAGAATCTCAAAGGAATGTTTCCAACATCTTGTGGAATCCATGCCACGAAGAATTGAGGCTGTTTTGAGAGCAAAGGGAGGCCCTACCCAGTAATAGCATAGTGTTCTTAACAAAGTGTTTTCATTGACTGCATATCAAAATATCTAACTTTCACTAGACCACTGTGTAGGTCACATTCTGCAACAACCAAACCACAGCGACATTTCCACTGTGCTACTTGAATAAGATTAATATGTAATCAACATTTTTAACTCATTTTTAAACATAGAAGCACACCAATAACCCCCTTCCTTCCCCGACCCCCAACATATGATTATGACCATATGTAATAAAAAAAAAATGCCATGCAGGCACATGGGAAAATACTTGAAGTAGAGGGGCAGACAGCTGAATGTAAAAGTTTGACATGATTGTTTTTTTTTTTTTTGCCATAGCATAGAGGCTTAGGGGGGCTGCAACCTTAATAAAAACTGATACACAAGTAGATCTAACACAATCAGACATAATTACTCACCTGTTCATTGTCTTGGGATGAAGCTCCTGAACCTGTAATTATACAAATGGCTCAATTTCTTCCAGCTGACTGCAGTGATAAAATCCTACATATGATAAAAATGTGTGTGTGTGTGTGTGTGTGTGTGTACTTTGTGTTCTCTTGTGTCTCAGTTTGTAGACCATCAGTGCAAATCCTCCAATCAGCAGCAGAGCCACACAGACACACACACTGATGATGATGACAGAAGAACCTGGAGAAAGAAACAGAATCAATACAGAACAGGAAAAGAACAAACACATCCTCTTCATACATATCCATAAACATGTGTATTGTAGTGTGTATGTGTGTACAGCAGAGTTGCTGGTCACTTCCTGATCTTTTTTGAACATCGATGTACTAGTGTAATGATGTCATGTTGTAGAAGAAAGACATTAGAACTTGCAGCATCCTGGTACCAAACTAAAATCAAACAAGAATGTTCCAGATCACCTGACTGTAACACACACATCACTAAAAACTGTAAAACACTGATCCCCTGACTGTAACACATTGATCCCCTGACTATAACATATTTCTGCACTGACTGTAAAACACTGATCCCCTGACAGTAACACACTGATTATCTCACTATAACACACTAATCCCCTGACTGCAACACACTGATTATCTGACTACAACACACTGATCCCCTGACCATAACACACTGATCACCTGACTGTAACACACTGATCCCCTGAGTATAACACACTGATCACCTGACTGTAACACACTGATCCCCTGACTAAAACATATTTCTGCACTGACTGTAAAACACTGATCCCCTGACAGTAACAGACTGATTATCTGACTATAACACACTAATCCCCTGACCGTAACACACTGATTCTCTGACTGTAACCCACTGATCCCCTGAGTATAACACACTGATGTTCTGACTGTAACACACTGATATTCTGAATGAAACACACTAACCCTCTGACTCTATACATTTAATATGAATACAGAATGAAACAGTGAGTGTTATGTATAATGAGTGAGTTCTTACTCAAATCCACTACATCAGATGGGATGTCTGTCAGTGCTGCTGACGTTGTGTAGAACATGAAAGAAACAATTACACAGTAAATCTTAGACATTTTAGACGTGACTTTAATACTATCCAGTAGATCACACATATTGGGTGTTAGTGACATCTGTTATTGTAAATATTCACACGTTTAAAACACCATGAATAAAAGTTTCACCTCTAACATGCAGCTGAATCTCTGTGAAGTAGGAGAAATACTGGACTTCTGTGTTATACACTCCACATAAATAAACTCCATCATCAGCTTCTCTCACATCAATGATGCTCACACTGAGAACTTTAGCACTTCTGTCATCAGAAAAGGAGAATCTGCTGTTCTGAGATTTTGATCCAGGATCTAGAATGGCTCTAATAACACTGTCATTATCAAGTTTCTGGATATACTTATAGTCTCGCTCATACACCACTGGATAGTTACAGATGATGCTGGTATTCTGTCCTCGATAAGCGTTCATTATTTTTGGCCCCGCACAACAAGAATCTGTCAATTACACAAACAAGAAAATGAAAAAGCTCAGTAGCTGTGTAATGCCTTAACAATGCTTTAATTTTGTGTTGTAGGGATAAAATGTTTCAGTTTTAATAATAACCATTAACAACTTTCAGGGTCACATCAGTGTATCTCTGAGTTCCTGCTCCCATTCTGTACATTCCAGCATCCTGTGGCTTCAGCTTTCTGATAAACGCTGTTAAGAATCCTTCTGTGTTTTTATACAGCATGAATCTTTCCACTTGAAAATCGTTCTTTCCAGTGTTCAAACGTATTATATCTGTGCATTCTCTGTTTTCCACCTTACAAATATAATTACTCTTTGCTGAACTAGAGTAGACATTAGAGATTAAAATGATGCTTCCTCCTGAGTAGCCAATCACATCAACACAGCCCACTGGACCTGTCAATCAAAAGGAAATCTTACTAATGTCTATAACTCTACTTAATACACTCACAATCCATGACAAATAACTTCATATGTGGTTAATAAAATGAATAGCCGACCTGATATTAGGGAGAGGGTGAAGATGAGGAGGATCTTCATCGTGGACTGGAGCTTCGCTTCACTTCTACTCTTCTTTTGCTCTTTCCCACACACTGAGAAATGTTCTAGTGGACTTCTCTTAGCTGGATGTCATGAGGAATTTCCTCTTTAGACAGGATCTTTTGTGTTGGTGTTTAAATTGAAACTTTCTCAACACCCTCTTCAACACACTGCTAACTTCCTCTATATTACTGTATATGATTTATGTTGTTGGTTATAGCTGCCTTTTCCAAGGGTGTTCACAAAAACTTGCTTACTCTAATGTTACATTAGCTATAGCATTATGGCACCATTTCTGAGTCACTCTCATTAGTAAATGTGATGAGAAATGCTAGTAAATGCTTCCAAACCAATAAGGAACTTGTTATTTTTTTCCTTTAATTTGTCACCCATGTATAAATTCGTTATCTAACAATAAAATCTGCAGGAAGCCAGGATATTGTCACTAAGTTTACACATGCATAAAAGCAAAAGTTTTTCTTCCTGCATTACAGCAATCATTGCTCTGAAATTAGTTTAACTTGCTAAACTTTTCAAGTCGGTCACTCCTTACACACGTCTAACAAGACAAACATGTAACACTCAGGTGTTATGATACAATCTACACCAGCTATGGGGTCAGTTACTCCATGTCACCAACATTTCATTCATTTTAAGTTTACATTGTTAGCAGAAATAAAACAGGAAGAAGGAGATGCAATGTGTGAAGTACAGAAAAACACAATGAAGCGTGCTGTTATAGGAAAATAATCAGTTATGAGGAGTTACTATTACCACCCTGAGGTGATTATTTTCCAATAACAACATGTCCAAACATCTACCACGGCAATTTGCTAACAATTACATTTTTAATCAATAGTCTCACATCATGTGGTAAATAGAGTTAGTAAATTTACAAGCCAATCAGATTCAACGTACCAAACACTGGACCCCCTCACCAACCAATCCGATTCAGGCTACGCGTCTCTGACTACCACCACCAACCAATCACATTCACACTACCAATATCTGAATCCAGTGTTTATTACGTTGAATCTGATTGGTTTGTAAATGAATCCAGTTTCTGATGATTCAATCTCATTGCGATGTTCAACTTTTCATGCGGGGGTAAATTAGCCAGGTCATTCTCATTAACAGAAGGAGCCTAAAATAAGAGAAATAAATTACTGTCACTTTTTAGTGTAGTGGGATGGTAGAATATCCATCACTCCCAGGCACACAGCATTAAGAGTTATAAAGTTTTCAACATATTCTGTATTTTATGTCCTGTTTGTTTTTCCTACACAAGTGGAGCCAATTATTTGGGGAAGACTGGCTATCTGATTGTGCTCAAAGAAGAGGCTTATTGGTTAGCATGTTTGCCTCAACCCCTGGGGTTGGGGGTACGACTTCATGTGTAAACTGTCATGAATTTACTGGTTGCACAATTGCAGTATTTGTCCATGTGGTACACAGTTATAGAAGCAATTTATTTATAATTGCACAATCCGTTATCACCCAGATGAGGATGCGTTCCCTTTTGAGTCTGGTTCCTCTCAAGGTTTCTTCCTCATATCGTCTCAGGGAGTTTTTCCTTGCCCCCGTCACCTCTGGCTTGCTCATTAAGGATAAATTCACATATTTACAATTTATTTTGATTTAATATAATTTGAATGTATTTTTTCTGTAAAGATGCTTTATGACAACATCTATGGTGAAGATGAGGAGGATCTTCATCATGGACTGAAGCTTCACTTCAGTTTGGTTGCTCTTTCCAGCATACTGAGAAATGTCCTAGTGGAGTTCTCTCAGCAGACGTTGCCCAATTTATTTCTGTGTAATTTCATGAGTAACTTCCTCTTTATGTTATTTTTGTGTTGGTGGTTTTTCGTTTTCGTGACATTTTCTCAACACCCTCTCTAACACACTTTTAACCTCCTATGTATTATGTGACTAGTGATGGTGGTTCTATCTGTCTTTTTTTTAACGTGTTCATTAAACCTTGTGTCCAGTGATGGCTGGTCGTGATCTTAACCCTCCTATTATCTTTGGGGTCAATTTGACCCCATTCAATGTTTAACGTCTCTAAATACATGGGTGACGTCATTTTTTTTGCTTCTTATTTACACATTTTGGAGCATCCTGTACACATTTTGGAGCATCAGTGATCCTTGGGGTCAATTTGACCCCAGGCTGTTTTAGCTGTATAAAACATATAAGAAATATAAAAATTTTACACACATTTTTTTTAGATGATATTGAGGGTCACTATAAGATACAATTTTATAATCTTCAAAAAACTTCCTTCTGCTTTAGGGCCCTAATCTAACATAACCATACCTGTAGTATTGCGAGAACCACTTATAGTTCACATGACATGGGGAAGGGGTAAACACAGTTCTCATGAGGACACTGATAGTTCACCCAACATAGGGGAGGAGCAAATATATAAAAGCTTACACAAAAGCCTTCTCTAGAATTTCTCTTGGTGCTCTGTGGGCTCTCTTTATATGAAAAATGAATTGAAAATGACCTTTTAACAAAGGTTTTCTGTCAATGACATTTTGTCACAGTTCTTTGACAGTGTAAGTGACATAGAGGAGGATGTGTCTGAGACAGAGGATAATGTTGAGGAGGACACTGATTATGAGCATCCTCCTCTGATGAGAATGATACTCTTAGTGTTGACCCTCCTGTCAACCACCAGCAGACACATTACCTTCCAAAAAAGCAAAGTTATTATGGTCCCTCTCCCCACTTGAACGGCAGGGTAGACTTAGTGCTGCTAATGTCATCAAAAATGGTCCCAGAGCCACCAGATACGCTGAGGGTGGTATTAGACATGGCTGAAGGACTGAATGGTCATAACATTACATGTGATCATTTTTTTCACATTGTATATGCTGGGTGAAAAACTGCTGAAAAGGGAGGTTACCATGTAGGGGACAATGAGAATAAAACAATCTGGAGCTTCCTTCTGAGCTTCTTGCAATGAAGAACAAGAAGGTAACATCTTCAATGTTTCGCCTTCACTGAAAGAGCCACTGTCATCTCCTATTGCCCCAAGAAAGGGGAAAATGTCCTGCTGATGAGCACCATGAACAAAATGCTGTCCTGAGCACCAGAGAAGACAGGAAATCATAAATGGTCTTGGACTACAATGACTACATTTCTGTTTTACAAATACAATTGTTCTAAATGTTTGAAATTGTGTTTTTTCTCCTGGGGTCAAATTAACCCCGAACATAATACATGTTACTATCCTTGATAACAGAAAATGTTCTTCTTTCCAAATGTTCTAAATAACAAAAATCTGTACTTAGGAATAATATAAAGCTTTTAAAAAACCAAAAAGATCTTTCTTTCCAACTGTAAGTCAATTAGTGAGATTTTATGGTGATTTGCGTAATTTTCCATAGTCACGCAATCGGTATTCTGGATGTATAAAGTGGGGGGAGGGGGGTTGGGTGAGGGTCTATATTTTATTTAAAGGGCTATTTAGGTATTCAACAAATAAACATAAAGTACTTGACACTCAAACTTGGGTAAAACTCATATTCTGGAGGTTTAAATTACTGGGGTCAAATTGACCCCAAGGATAAAAGATGTAATTTTGAGGATAATAGGAGGGTTAAATGGGAGGGCCAAAAAAAAACAAAACGTTCATGCGGTCTACACTGAAGAAATGTCTCATAATCATAACACAACATGAGAGCTAAACATAATGAATAAT
The DNA here is from genome assembly GCF_027358585.1 of Pangasianodon hypophthalmus. Taxonomy (NCBI): domain Eukaryota; kingdom Metazoa; phylum Chordata; class Actinopteri; order Siluriformes; family Pangasiidae; genus Pangasianodon; species Pangasianodon hypophthalmus. Next base: position 5,598,093 of record NC_069725.1, read on the forward strand.
TAAATCTATGCTACTCAGAAGTCAGCTGAAAACCATCACTGCTGATTGGATCATGGAATGCAGTTCTGGTACAGTAACAACATTCTACCACCATATTATCAGGACATTGCTGCTTCCACATTCCATGTTCGACAACCGCAGACTGTGCGAGAGGTTAAAAAAAAAACCTCAGTAACTCATTGCTGCTATTATGAAGCTCTTCAGGTTGAGTTTTTTTAATGTTGGAATGTAGTTACTCCAGAATCATAATGCTACAGTTAACATGAAACAGTGTTTGACAGGAGGATAAGTACAGTAACTGTAAATAAATACAGTAAATAAACCTAGACAGACAATAAACTATAAAAACTATAAAATATACCATAAACTATTTAATAAATAATACAGTAAACACTAAATTCATCACACTCTATTGCAGAGTAGTACTGAAAGTGTCAACTCTTGAGAGGTATTATGAAAATTCAGTGTTTTTCTTCCAGCATTGCAACAACTGATACTCTTAAAATGAATCCAACACACTATATAATTTAATTTCACACTCTTTACACATGGACAGAACAAACACATAACATTTATAACATATATTCTAAATATATATGATATTGTATATGAACCAGCCATGTTAACCTTAGTTCCTAGAAAAACAGCATGAAGCTTAGATCATTGCAATATCCATAGACGAAGCACTTGAAATTATATCTTTTGATGAAGAAATGCTCACGCACCTTTCTTATTAAAGTAGAAAATCCCCCTGTTTTTTCCTTTATGTCAATTTACGATCAAATTTCACTTGATGTGTAACTACACTTATAATGCTGGTATTTACATAACATACAGTATATTAAGTTTCTCTCAACTGACCTTTGGCTAGTGAGGCAGGTTCGTAGTTGATTAACTTTAAATTGTAGTAAAGCAGCTTGTAATGATGGACCAAAATAAAGTAGCATTATGATAAAAAGAATAAATAAAATATTAAGCACTAAAACTGAAGGGTGTGGTAAATAGAGTTAATCTGAGTTCTAGGATTCAGACACTGGTAGTGTGAATGTGATTGGTCGGTGGTGTTAGTAAGAGACGCGTAGCCTGAATCGGATTGGTTGGTGAGGGGGTCCAGTCTTTGGTACGTTGAATCTGATTGGCTTGTAAATGAATCCAGATTCTGCTGATTCAATCTCATTGCGATGTTCAAGTTTTCATACGGGGGTAAATATGCCAGGTCATTCTCATAAACAGAAGGAGCCTAAAATAAGAGAAATGAATCAGTGTTACTTTTAGTGTAGTGGGATTGTAGCATATCCATCACTCCTTGATATATGGGGTTAACAGTTGTATAGTATTCACTCTGTTGCCTTGAGAAACAAGTCTTTGTATACTCTTTTTGATCGCCAAATAATTGCCTCCACTTGTGGGTGATAGACAAACATGCCACAGCAGGGTTATAACATACTGAATGTAACATGGAAGTGTCAAGAGAACTGACACATTATTTTAACCTTTGGTGTATGGCCAAGGGCATGAATACTTTGGACTGTTTATGTGAATTTATATGAGAATTACAGTTTTGCTACAATAATTCAGTCAGAGCAATATGAGGAAATCATTAAAAGTTTAAGTTTAAACTTGTGAGTGATGTAACCTATGGTAAGATTGTGTAATCAGACCCATTAAATATTAGTGTATATTTTCTCCATTACAATGCTAGTTTCTAAAAAAAATTCTAGTGTCTGCTCAGGCACAACTATTTTTGTGAGAGGAATTTTAAAAAATACATACATACACAAAATTACAACAATGGAGATAAATATACATCACATTCTGAAAACCAAACATGCAGTTATAAAGTTAGTGCAACCAGTTCTATACATAACCACCTAAGCACACAAGCACACACACACACACCTGTTGATTGTCGATAAGCCTCCTCTTGGATGAACGTGCTGAGCCTGTAATTGTACACAAAAAGAATGGCACTCACTTTCTGACAAACTCACCACAGTGATTGCAATAATAAAGTCTGACAGGTGATACAAGAGCAAGTCTGGCTTCTAAAACAGCTGAAAGGTTTCGTTTTTAGTTACCATTTTAGTTACTTTAGTTGTTGAAGTTGTTGGGTTAGGTTTAAGTGCAGGCATAGCATTAATTTGCTGCATTAATAATTAGGAGGTCCTTACGAGAATAGGAAGACAGATATACATGGTGTGTGTTGTGTGGGTGTGAAGAGTACCTTGTGTTCTCTTATATATCAGTATGTAGATCGTCAGTGCAAATCCTCCAAACAGCAGCAGAGCCACACAGACACACACACCGATGATGACACAGGTTTCTTGGAGAGGTTCCTCTGTGGTTCATATGAATACAGAAATTGAGACAATGCAGAACAGAAACTGCATAATTGACCATAATCTTCACAGACGACCAAAAAGCACATTTATTTATATCAGTTGTGGTGTAATTACGTCATGTTGCATGTTATATTCCTGCAGCCTCCTAATATCAAACTGAGATCAAACCAGGAACCTTCTAGCTTTAATGTAAGATCCCTTGACTGTAACACACTGATCCAGAATAATACAGAATAAAAGAGTGAGTTATAATAATAAAAATAATACATTTATTTTATATAGCACCTTTAAAAGTTGCTTTCTCAAGGCGCTTTCCATGAAAGCTTACATAAAGGAAAACACAACAATATAAGACAATATATTATAAATTCAACAAGAAATAAATCACAACAATACAATAAAAAACTAATCAAATAAAAGCATTCCTGAAAAAGAATGTTTTGAGAAGAGTTTTAAAAAAAGCTTAAGAATTAGCATCCTAATGTCAATTGGGAGAGAATTCCAGAGTTTTGGAGCATATGTTGAAAAGGCCCTGTCGTAACCGAGTTTTGGGAACAACTAAGTGACCATGCTGAGAAGATCGTAGAAGGTGTTAAAAGATCTGCCAGATAATGTGGAGCGAGACCATGCAGAGCCTTGTATGTAAGCATTAAGATTTTAAAATCTTACGGTATTTAACAAGGAGCCAGTGTAACGTCTTCAAAACAGGAGTTATATGGTCGCCAGCCCTAGCCCCAGTTAAAATACTAGCTGCTGAATTCTGCAAGTATTGCAATTTATTAAGAGAGGATTTGGACACTCCAACAAGGAGAGCACTGCAATAATCAATTTGTGAGAAAACAAAAGAATTAATCAATTTTTCAGCAACAGAAAAGGGCAACGTAGGCCGAATACATGCAATATTTCTGTACAAAAGGCTCGAATGACAGGGTGGCGTCAAAGATAACACCTAAAAACACCTAACACCTAAAAGATTTTTTAGTTTACTGTGTAGCTCTAGGGCAACACCATCAACTGATAGATCTATAGAAGCAGCATTTCTCAGTCGGTGGGGAGAGCCAAGAAGCATAACTTCAGTTTTAGAGCTATTCAGACACAGAAAATTTTTCTGAATTTTTTTTTATGTATAATGAGTGAGTCTTTGCTGGAATATAATGCATTCAGTGGGATTTCTGTCGCTGCTGTCGATGGTGTCATCCTGTAGTTGCACAGTTTTCTAATGTGTTTAAAACATGCAATAATAAGCACTATATGCTTAGAGCCAAATGAGTCTGTTGCTGCCTTGTAAATTACTCATTTAGTGCTAGTGACAATGGTTGATGTACAGTACTGTGCAAAAGTCTTAGGCATCCTATTTTTTTAGTTCAAACTTTGTTATAGATTTTTATTTTATGACTTCTACATTATTGATTCACTACAAAAACATTTTAGATTTCCAAACATTAGTTTTCCAGCACAAAATTAAATGTTACAGAAAAATGTTTGTATGTCAGTAAAGAAAGCAGCAGATTACATAAGAGACACTTTTCAGACAAAAAAAAAACATAATGAAGGCTGCTGGGTTTTGCTGCAAAAATAAGAAGCAAGTGTGACAAAGTCTCCAGAAGAACTGTGTCTGCTTCTGCAAGATGCTCAGTAACACTTACAGCTCATTTCCTTATAAAACTGCACAAATTGTACCTGAGACTACTATTTTTTTTTTTAATCAAAGAGTCGTCACACCAAATATTGACTTTGTTTCATTGATTACTGTTTACTGCTCTTTATAGTATTTTTTTAAATGTAGAAATATTTAATTTCATTATTTCTGAAAATAAAATTGGTTCATTATTTTTGAAGGCATCTCTGCTCTACAGCATTTCTTTGCATGTGCCTAAGACTTTTGCACAGTACTGCATGTACAGTATGAATTCGTTTTTTTTAAACGGCATGAATAAAAGTCTTACCTGTAATATTTAACTGAATCTCTGGGAATAAGGAGTAATACAGGACTGGTTGGTCTTTGTTCTTCACTCCACATAAATAAACTCCTCCATCAGCTTCTCTCAGGTCACTGATGTTCACAATGACAACTTCAGTACTTCTCTCATAAGAAATTGAGAATCTGCCTTTCTGAGAATTTGTTATAATAGCACGAATGTCTTTAGAAAGATTGTCACTGTCATCTTTGTAAACATACTTCTCAAATTCCTTATACTCCATTGAATAGTTACAGATGATGCTGATTTTTTGTCCTCGATAAGCGGTCATTATTTTTGGCCCTCCGCAACAAGGATCTGTCAATTATACAGATGGGAAAATCAATCAATAAAAATGTGTATACGTTTAGTATTTGTGTTATGTCTTATGATTCATCTGAGAATAATTTATGTTCAGTAGTAAAATAAAGTTAGAAATTTTCTCACTTGTTCGCACGTCCAGGTTCACATCGTAACTGCTCTGATTCCCTATACCAATTCTGTACGTTCCAGCATCCTGTGGCTTCAAGTTTGTGATCAACACTCTCAAGAAACCTGTCTGATTTCTAAACAACATGAATCTGTCTGTATACTCTTGATGTCTTTTGGAACAGTTATTTATTATATAATCACAGTGGTTCTGTCCCATCTTACAAATATATTTATTATCACCTAAATCCCATTGCAGCTTAGACAGTATAATGACACGTCCACCTGAGTATCCAATCACTTCAGAGTGAACCACTGGACCTGTCAATCAAAATAAATTGGTCTGTTAACCTCACTAAGCTTTCAATATTCTTGGATAGCAAACCTCAAATGCAGTTACTAAAAAATATATCTGACCTGAGATTAGGTAGAGGGTGATGATGAGGAGGATCTTCATCCTGGAAATGAAGTTCAGCTTCACTTCTACTCCTTCAGTTCTGTTTAAATTCGTTCTATCTAGCCCACAGAGGAAGGTTTTACTTGTCTTTAATTGTGGTCAGATGTATTTCTGATTTTATCACTTACCATGTTAAGCAATTTCCTGTTAAAAAAACAGGATGTTATGTGTCATAGCAATGTACATACCCTTGAAACCCACTCGTTGTTTTGTCGGACACTGATCATATACATCATACACATGATGTAATCAGTGATAGACGTTACATTTGCCTTTTCATGAGAAATGCACTGTGGAAAGAAAGAAGAGTCTCTTTTTCAGCTTCCTTCATGTGTACTAAAATGTGGATGTGTTTGAAGGCACACAAACTTTATAATATGTTTATGTTCTTTGCCCTATTTAAAAATGGACATCTTATTGGCCTAAGACACCTTTGTAAATTTCTTAGCAGTACATTATCATTAAAAAATACTCATTTTATCTCCCTGATTAGCAAAAAATTAGAAACTATTGAACATGGTAGTGTTAAAAAGAGATAAAGAGAACAAAAGTGATTTTTTCTTCAGGTTTTATTAACTTTACTTAAATTTTAATATATTTTAATATAATTTTATATACCAATGACTTATAATAACAGTGATGAGGGAGGAAGCTAGATCAGATTAGCTAGTGATTAATGGGGTGACATATGCATGTGTGTACTTGGCACTCTGTGATGGACTGGCGTCCTGACTAGGGTGTATTCCTGCCTTGTGCCTAGTGTTTCCAGGATAGACATTGGATTCACCATGACCCTGAACAGTACAAAGCTTACTGAGAATGAATGAATTTAATATAAATATGAATTAGTAAATGTTTAGTGAATATTTGCATTTATTACTGAAAGTGCTCAGAGGACATAAGGTTTCATTTTTTAAAAACTGCATTTTGCTTTGTTTTACCTTTGAACATTTTAAATGAGTCATCTCGACACAAACAAAGCATTCAGGATGGAGTGGTTATGCCATGTGAAATCATCAGCTCATGAAACATCCTGAAATCATCCTGAATCAGTGTATGACAACGACAACATACAATTGGTCTGACGCACAAAATACAAAGCCAACATATGATTCAGTCTGATTCAGGAAACATTAAACGTGTGTTTTGATGTATTGCGTATATAGAGAAAACAATTCAGAGATTCTCATCTTTTAAACCATCCAACTAGTGTCTTGCCCTGTATAAGCAACAGAGAAATACTGTATGTTAGCATGTAAAAGAAGATTGTTGGAGAATGAGATGGTGATGCATTTCTGAGATATTGTTGTTGTTGTGTGCCCTTTCTTCTCCATGGCCATAAGCAACAAAAGAAGGTTCACTTGAAGGGATTCTGCCATATTCTTTGTCATATTTTCAGGATTTTATTCCGACAACAATTTGGGGGCTGTATCACTATTTAATTGTATAATACTGTGGAAATGTGGACAAAGATTTTTCAATGGTTCTCTGTGTAGTTAAGGGATCTTAGCTTCCTAACATTGTTCTAGTTTAGAACCGTTTTTAATAAAGAAAAACTCAGGTTCAATATAAGGGGTTAAGGGTTCCCCCAGAGAGAGGAACAACCCTTGTGCATAATTACAATGGGTCTGTGGGATTGTTTCTCTCTCTCTCTCTCTCTTTCTGTCTAATATATATATATATATATATATATATATATATATATATATATATATATATATATATATGATTCAGTTTTATATATATACAGTGAGGTCAATAAGTATTTGATCACCCTGTGATTTTGCAAGTTCTTCTACTTAGAAATCATGGAGGGGTCTAGAATTTTCAGCATAGGTGCATTTCCACTGTGAGAGACAGAATCTAAAAATAAAAATCCGGAAATCACATTGTATGATTTTTTTAACAATTTATTTGTGAATTACTGTGTCAAATAAGTATTTGATCACTTGAGTCAAAAAATTTTAATATTTGGTACAGAAGCCTTTGTTAACAATTACAGAGGTCAAATGGTTCCTGTAGTTCTTCACCAGGTTTGCACACACTGCAGGCGGGATTTTGGCCCACTCCTCCATACAGATCTTCTCTAGATCTGTCAGGTTTCGGGGCTGTCGCTGAGCAACACGGAGTTTCAGCTCGCTCCAAAGATTTTCTATTGGATTTAGGTCTGGAGACTGGCTAGGCCACTCCAGAACCTTGATATGCTTCTTACGGAGCCACTCCTTGGTTTTCCTGGCTGTGTGCTTTGGGTCATTGTCATGTTGGAAGACCCAGCCACGACCCATCTTTAATGCTCTGACTGAGGGAAGGAGGTTTTTGCCCAATATGTCACAATACATGGCCCCGTTCATCCTCTCCTTAATACAGTGCAGTCGTCCTGTGCAGAAAAACACCCCCAGAGCATGATGCTTCCAGCCCCATGCTTCACTGTAGGTATGGTATTATTGGGATGATACTCATCATTCTTCTTCCTCCAAACACGGCGAATGGAGTTAAGACCAAAAAGTTCTACTTTGGTCTCATCTGACCACAGGACTTTCTCCCATGACTCCTCTGGATCATCCAGATGGTCCCTGGCAAACTTCAGATGGGCCTGGACATGGGCTGACTTAAGCAGTGGAACCTTCCGTGCGATGCAAGATTTTAAACCATGACGTCTTAGTGTATTACTGATAGTAGCCTTGGAAACGATGGTCCCAGCTCTCTTCACGGCATTGACCAGCTCCTCCCGTGTAGTTCTGGGCTGATTCTTCACCATTCTTAGCATCATTGATACCCCACGAGGAGAGATCTTCCATGGGGCCCCAGTCCAAGGGACATTGACAGTCATCATTAGCCTCTTCCATTTTCTGACAAATGCTCCAACAGTTGTTCTTTTTTCACCAAGCTGCTTGGCGATTGCCCCGTAGCCCTTTCCAGCTTTGTGAAGGTCTACAATTTTGTCTCTTGTGTCTTTTGACAGCTCTTTGGTTTTGCCCATGTTGCTACTTAGACTTTGGCTGATTGTGTGGTGCACAGGTGTCTTTATGACAGCTAAAGACCTCAAACAGGTGCTACTAATTTAGAATCATGAGCAGAGTGTAGCTGGACTATTTAAAAGCAAAATAACAGGTCTTTGAGGGTCAGAAATCTGGCTGATAAGCAAGTGATCAAATACTTGTTTGACACAGTAATTCACAAATAAATTGTTAAAAAATCATACAATGTGATTTCCGGATTTTTATTTTTAGATTCTGTCTCTCACAGTGGAAATGCACCTATGCTGAAAATTCTAGACCCCTCCATGATTTCTAAGTAAGAGAACTTGCAAAATCACAGGGTGATCAAATCACAGGGTGATCAAATACTTGACCTCACTGTATATATATATAAAATTCCAAAGATTTGCTTTCAGAAATAATGAAATTAAATATTTCTACATTTAGCAGTAAACAGTAATCAATGAAACAAAGTCAATTTTTGGTGTGACGACCCTTTGATTAAAAAATAGTAGTCTTAGATACAGTTTGTGCAGTTTTATAAGGAAATGAGCTGTAAGAGCATCTTGCAGAAGCAGCCACAGTTCTTCTGGAGACTTTGTCACACTTGCTTCTTATTTTTGCAGCAAAACCCAGCAGCCTTCATTATGTTTTTTTTTTTTTTGTCTGAAAAGTGTCTCTTATGTAATATGATGCTTTACTGACATACAAACATTTTTCTGTAACATTTTATTTTGTGCTGGAAAACTAATGTTTGGAAATCTAAAATGTTTTTGTACTGAATCAGTAATGTAGAAGTCATAAAATAAAAATCTATAACAAAGTTTATACTAAAAAAATAGGGTGTCTAAGACTTTTGCACAGTACTGTACATCAACCATTCTCACTAGCACTAAATGAGTAATTTACAAGGCAGCAACAGACTCATTTGGCTCTAAGCATATAGTGCTTATTATTGCATGTTTTAAACACATTAGAAAACTGTGCAACTACAGGATGACAACATCAGCAGCGACAGAAATCCCACTGAATGCATTATATTCCAGCAAAGACTCACTCATTATACATAAAAACAGAAAAATACAGAAAAATTTTCTGTGTCTGAATAGCTCTAAAACTGAAGTTATGCTTCTTGGCTCTCCCCACCGACTGTGAAATGCTGCTTCTATAGATCTATCAGTTGATGGTGTTGCCCTAGAGCTACACAGTAAACTAAAAAATCTTTTAGGTGTTAGGTGTTTCTAGATGTTATCTTTCGAGCCTTTTGTACAGAACACAGTAAAGACCTCCTTTTTTCATCTCAGAAATATCGCACGTATTCGGCCTACGTTGCCCTTTTCTGTTGCTGAAAAATTGATTAATTCTTTTGTTTTCTCACAAATTGATTATTGCAGTGCTCTCCTTGTTGGAGTGTCCAAATCCTCTCTTAATAAATTGCAATACTTGCAGAATTCAGCAGCTAGTATTTTAACTGGGGCTAGGGCTGGCGACCATATAACTCCTGTTTTGAAGATGTTACACTGGCTCCTTGTTAAATACCGTAAGATTTTAAAATCTTAATGCTTACATACAAGGCTCTGCATGGTCTCGCTCCACAGTATCTGGCAGATCTTTTAACACCTTCTACGATCTTCTCAGCATGGTCACTTAGTTGTTCCCAAAACTCGGTTATGATCCAGGGGTGACAGGGCCTTTTCAACATATGCTCCAAAACTCTGGAATTCTCTCCCAATTGACATTAGGATGCTAATTCTTTAGCTGTTTTTAAAACTCTTCTCAAAACATTCTTTTTCAGGAATGCTTTTATTTGATTAGTTTTTTATTGTATTGTTGTGATTTATTTCTTGTTGAATTTATAATATATTGTCTTATATTGTTGTGTTTTCCTTTATGTAAGCTTTCATGGAAAGCGCCTTGAGAAAGCAACTTTTAAAAGTGCTATATAAAATAAATGTATTATTTTTATTATTATAACTCACTCTTTCATTCTGTATTATTCTGGATCAGTGTGTTACAGTCAAGGGATCTTGCATTAAAGCTAGAAGGTTCCTGGTTTGATCTCAGTTTGATATTAGGAGGCTGCAGGAATATAACATGCAACACGATGTAATTACACCACAACTGATATAAATAAATGTGCTTTTTGGTCGTCTGTGAAGATTATGGTCAATTATGCAGTTTCTGTTCTGCATTGTCTCAATTTCTGTCTTCATATGAACCACAGAGGAACCTCTCCAAGAAACCTGTGTCATCATCGGTGTGTGTGTCTGTGTGGCTCTGCTGCTGTTTGGAGGATTTGCACTGACGATCTACATACTGATATATAAGAGAACACAAGGTACTCTTCACACCCACACAACACACACCATGTATATCTGTCTTCCTATTCTCGTAAGGACCTCCTAATTATTAATGCAGCAAATTAATGCTATGCCTGCACTTAAACCTAACCCTGAACTTCAACAACTAAAGTAACTAAAATGGTAACTAAAAACGAAACCTTTCAGCTGTTTTAGAAGCCAGACTTGCTCTTGTATCACCTGTCAGACTTTATTATTGCAATCACTGTGGTGAGTTTGTCAGAAAGTGAGTGCCATTCTTAGTGTAATTCATACAATTACAGGCTCAGCACGTTCATCCAAGAGGAGGCTTATCGACAATAAACAGGTGTGTGTGTGTGTGTGTGTGTGTGTGTGTGTGTGTTTGTGTGCTTAGGTGGTTATGTATAGAACTGGTTGCACTAACTTCATAACAGCATGTTTGGTTTTCAGAATGTGATGTATATTTATCTCCATTGTTGTAATTTTGTGTATGTATGTATTTTTTAAAATTCCTCTCACAAAAATAGTTGTGCCTGAGCAGACACTAGAATTTTTTTTAGAAACTAGCATTGTAATGGAGAAGATATACACTAATATTTAATGGGTCTGATTACATAATCTTACCATAGGTTACATCACTCACAAGTTTAAACTTAAACTTTTAATGATTTCCTCATATTGCTCAGCAGCCTTCATTATGTTTTTTGTCTGAAAAGTAGTCTTTTATGTAATATGCTGCTTTCTTTACTGACATACAAACATTTTTCTGTAATATTTAATTTTCTGCTGGAAAACTAATGTATTTGGAATGGAATTCTAAAATGTTTTTGTACTGACTCAATAATGTATGTTATACATAAATAAAATGTGGGAACATTTTACTGCAAAGAAATTCAATTTCAAGTTTAACATTGATGGGTAAAATGAAAAGTGTATGCCAGTGTGTATTGTAAAATGATAATGTCAATGGACAAAAATGTCACTGTTAATGGTAAAGCAATGTGAATAGCAGGCAGTATATCAAATCTAATAAAGAATTGACAATTTATTAAATTTGACACTTGGTTGAAAATGTTTAGTGTGGGCTACTTTATATATGTACAAAAGCTCTCCCAATTTTTACGTCATTCAAAATCACAGACTTTATGTACAACACCATAAGGATATGATTGTTCCCTTACTGTAAGTGGCCCATGGATGCAAATAACATCAACGATGCAAACATGTTATTCAAATTAAGTAAGAGGCAGATTTGAATTAATTTTTTCTAACACTAGCAGTGGAAAAGTGGCCCTGGGAATGTGTGATTCATGACTGCAATACAGAGAAAAACCCAAGTAAATATCTATACTTATAAAAATCTATAAAAGTTGCATGCTCTAGAGTATTCAGTGAAGCACTGTTACTGGGTTGACAACAGGCAAAATTTTCCAGACCATCATCCATCCTGTGGTTGAGGAACGAACACTGATGAAAATTTAAATAACTACTGAAAAAAATTTAAATCCAAAAGACACTTCTCAATCTTTTTCCCCTAGCATACAGTCAGGTCCAGAAGTATCTGGACAGTGAACAATTTTCGTAATTCTGCCTCTGTACACCACCACAATGGATTTGAAATGAAGCAATCGACATGTGATTGAAGTGTAGACTTTCAGCTTTAATTCAAGGGGTTTAACAAAAACATTGCATTACTGCAACTGTTAAGGAATTACAGCCATTTTTTACCCAGTCCCTCCATTTTCACAGGCTCAAAAGTAATTGGACAAGTGACTGATAAGCAGTTTCATGGCCAGGTGTGACCTGTTTCCTCATTATTTCATGACAAATTAAGGAGATAAAAAGGTCTGGAGTTGATTCCAACCGTTGAATTTACATTTGGTAGATTAAACATGTTATGTACTTGATCAATTTATTATGAGTCGTCCCCCTCCCCCCCCTTTCAGATAATCGCTTATAGTATTATGTATAATCGCTTCAGATATGCACAATTTTTTGACGAAATTACTGAAAATCAGTGTAAAAAGCGAGGTCCAACATATTTTATCAGGAGAGACCTGCATCTCTTCATAGAGTTACAATTTAAATTATGCCCTTTCCAATATGGCGGACGAGTTGACGTATGGTAATATATATATATATAGAAGCTACATCAACTAATTTAGTCACAGTATCTACGGTGTAGCTTGCTGTATATAGCAAGTTAGCCGAAAGCTACAGTGCGCCTGATGTGTTACTTAGGATGCTGTTCTAACTGATAGGGAGCTTGATATGTTTCTTTTACAAGCTTGTTAGAAAAACATTACTATAGGACTGTGTGGCTAGCTAAGCTAACTCGAAGTCGCATCTACTCGAGCCTGGCTCAGCCCAAAGTAGCCGATCCAGGAACGGTCACGTGATAAGTCCCAAATGGCTCGATACTCCCTACTGTAGTAGACTGCAGAGGGTGAAACATAATGGCGGTTATAACCTATGTAGTGCACTACATATCAAATGTGAAGCAAATTAGGATTGAAGGAAGCCTTATCTTTGTACACAAGCGTGTCTGAGGCGCAGGGAAACACCGTCACCGTCTGTGAAGATGAGTATAGCTGATGGAGGATTGTGACTGTGTGTTTATGTGGAAGTGAGATTAAAATGTCAGGGATAAAGCCTTGTAAAGTGTGTAACTTCAGCCGGCAGAACTATTATGGCGTGGTGGTGGTTTCACTGAGCCAGCTCAAAGTAAAGGGTAAGTCAGAGACTGACAACTCAATACACACTTCACATTAGTCCTGTTTGTTTGTTTATGCAGATAAACACAGCTAAACCATGCAATGGCAGTGTGGAGTGTACAGCTATAGCTACCTGAATCCCTGATGAATTTTCATAAGGCCTGAATTTTAACTGTAAGAGAAACTCGTTGCTGCTGGTGATGTGTCGTTCTCTGTGAATGAATCGGCTCTTTGAATCGACTCTTTCTCCGATTCGAATGAGTTATCCTGCTTTCCTTCTGTCTCAGTTCTTTCTTTCTTTTCAACAATTTGGTGTCTGCCTCCCTTTATATACTTCCTGTTTTCTTGTTTTATGTCTGTCTATCGTTCCGTCCTGTCTTTCTTTCCTTCATGTAATTCTTTATTTACCTCTTGCCTCTCTTTCTTTATTTCCTTCCTGTCTTTCTTGGAGTCTCTCCATCTGTCTTTTCTTCCATCCCTCCTGTCTTTCTTTCCTCCCTGTCTTTCTTTATTTTCTTCTGTCTGTATCTGTCTTTTTTTCCTCCCTCTCTTTCTTTCATTGTTTTCTTCTTCCTCTCTGTCTGTCTCTCTTTTTCCTTCCTTCCTTCCTTCCTTCCTTTCCCATCTTTCTTTATTTCCTTCTTTCTGTCTGTCTGTCTATTTGTCCTTTTCCTTCCTTCATTTCTCCTTGTCTTTCTTTCTTTCATTATTTTCTTCTTCCTGTTGGTCTGTCTCTCTCTTCTTCCTTCCTTCCTTCCTTCCTTCCTCCTTCCTTGTTTTTATTTCATGTCCTTCATCCTATCTGTCTGTCTGTCTGTGTCTTTTTCCTTCCTTCATTCCTCCCTGTCTTTCTTTCTTTATTTCCTTCTTCCTATATGTCTATCTGTCTGTCTGTCTGTGTCTTTTTCCTTCCTTCCTGTTGTTCTTTCTTTCCTGTCTTTGCTTGGTGAAAATGTACTGTATGTAGTCAGTATATTAAGGAAGGTGATCGATTATCAGGATAAATGGGAATAAATCTTCCTAATGAAGCACAAACACAACAGCACAGAACCATTAATGCAGAGATGCAGACTTTCAATACACATCAGTGCTTTGTGAACTTAACAGTAATTCACATCAGCTTTATAAACTGCAAGTTAATGTTATTTTATTAATTACGAGGTAGAGTAAGAGTTCCTTACTCAGTTTCAGCCACAGATAGAGAAAGAAGAACGATCAAGGGTCAAAGAATGTAGAGAAAAATGGAAACGAGGCATTTATGAGCTCGAAAGAGTTGGTTCTTAACTGTAATATGAGCCAAATGATCTGACTCTCGGGGAAAAAGAGCCGGAATGTTCATCACTAGTTGCTGCTTGTCTGAGTAACTGTCTCCTTTAATGCAAGTAGAGGCTTGCCCACTTTACATTATCTTTCCCACAGATTATGGATATGTTTCTTCTTCTTCTTCTTCATCTTCTGCTGCTGATTTTAATTGACCATAGTCATTCAGGCACTAGCACCAGTCTTCTGTTTTTCTAAAGATTCTGGTCCAATTTTTAATCAAAATCTTGGTGTTTGTCGTGCAGGTAGTGAAGCATTGGGCTACAGTGCCGACACATCAGTGTCCGTGGTGCTCGACGATGATGGAACCATCGTGGAAGATGACGCCTACTTCTTATGTCTGCCACCGAACACCAAATTCATGTTCCTGCAAGATAAAGAGATGTGGAAGCCTGCAAAGCGATGTATGAATGCCTATGGGTGAAAAGCTTTTCCTTTTCTGCCAGTCTTAATCTCAAAGCGTGATCAGGATTGTTGTTCTGTGTAGTTGACGGAGGCACGGCGTGGCTCATGCAGTCTTTTGACGTGGGCTCAGACACAGTAGACAGCACGAATGGTGGCGTAGAACCCTGGCGTGGTTTAGCTGACCAGCTGAGACAGGACCTGGCCAGCATCATTCTCATGTCCGAGGCAGATCTACAGGTGTGTTAAAACTTTCTCTCCAGACTTCCTATAACAGCACATCCCAAAGTATTTTATTCCTCTTATACCACAGCAATTTGCAATCACAATTTTTACATTTTTACCCATTTGTTGTTACATTTCATGTTGTGGAACATCTGCAAACCAAGTTATAGCAGCTATAAACAGTCCCACACTAGTGTTCCTTTTTCTGTCTTGAAGTAACTACACAAAATTGCAGCTTACCATGTAACCGCGAAATTGGAAAGTGCAAACTCCCCAGTCCGAAGACTTTCCCATGTGCTGACACTGGAGACTCCTTCCGTGAAAATGTTAAATCAACATCTCCTAACAGAAAGCATCACAATATTAACAATTATACAGGATTCTTTGTTAAATAACATGTTTATGTTCAGTAAATAACAACACCAACACCATAGATTATGTGGAAGCGTCCGCCTTCAAGTTGTTGAGTTGTTACCATAGAAACAACACCGTAGTATCAAAACGAGCGCATTAATATAAACCTGTGACGCCGGAACTACTATCAGAGCTGCTGTTATAGAAAATTAATCAACACCTTCTGACCAATCAGAGTTGAGAGTTCAGCAGCGCTGTGGTGTAAGGGCTGTTAATGAGTTATGTATAAATGTGTGCTTTCATGTGTGTGTTCACTACAGAGTCTGGTGGCTGTACCTTGCGCAGTCCTGGCCTCAGTGCTCGCCTTCCCAGAGCAGAAAACTAAGGATTTACAAGACACCTTGCAGAGAGTGCTGGACCGCAGAGAAGAGGAGCGGCAGTCCAGAGAGCTGCTGCAGCTCTATCTCAAAGTTGTGGAGAAAGAGCGTAGCCAGGATTTGCAACAAGGTAGAAATCTGATTTTATAGACACTATTATTAGTGACACTCTCTCGGGGGAAAAAAAAATAGAGATTGATGTCTTATAGAAACCCTGCAGCCAAAAGGTGGTGCCATTGTGCTGTGAAAGATAATACTATTCAGTAACAAATGAAGTGTACTGCCATTCAGGGACTAAACAGCAGATGGTGGTGGCAATATGTGAACCGTTTATATGATCCGTGGAGTTGGAACAGTATTTTTATTTTCTGTATAGATTATGCAGATTTTTTTTTTTTTAATAGATCTTGTTTGTTGCAGGTGAAACAGTGCCGGATGAGGTGGATGGCATTGAGGTGGACTCGGCTGTGGGGTTTAACGCTAAGACACTGCTGGTTCTGAAGGGCAAAACGAGTCCTGAAACAAGACTCTCCAATGAGGAGCTGCAGGTACGGGACTAATGTCTCTTCATAGGCCTTGTTTACACTGCGTGTAGGAACATTTCTACATCCTGAACAGATTACAAGAGGCGTGTCGGGCTATTTAGGGTTCGTGTGCATTCTTCAAGGCACTCATTTCCATCTCTGGAATATGGAAATTCAGGAAAGGTTTTAGGAAAAGAAAAAGTCACTGAGGCTTGAAATATTTCAGAAGACTGAAAGTCTTAGAAAAGTCTAATTTTAGATAGACTTAAGATAACACCCATGTATTAATTATACAGAGTAAAATCTGGCATTGAAGTCCTGTTGTTTGATCGCACTTGCAATCTACTAATCTAATTTCTTTTGTATTTTCGTCATTTTGTACTTTTTTTTTTGTATTTGCGTCTGTCTAACAGACCTTCAGGTGTGCAGGGAATATAGGTTGTGTAGGGAACTTCAGCCCAATTCAGAATTACTGCCATAAAAGACTTTTTGTGAGATTAGGCACAAGCTGTCTTGCTGAGGCAAGTAAGTTGAAATAAGGCCCAGCGAAATCATCTGAGTATGGCAGATGTCACGTCTTGGCTGCTGGAGCAGTATAAAGTAATAAACCGGGGTCACCAGGTTTACCCTGCAGGAGACATACCTGATTCCGCCTGTGTAATCAGTTCATCTCGGTCTTCTTACAGCTATCAGCACCACTGTGGTTGAAATATGCAGCTACAGGCGCCCTTTGTGGTTATGAAAGGTGATACCTGTAATAAATTATATGACTGCACACTTCTAAGTGTTGTAAATAATCTCGATGCATCATACTATTATTTTTTTTACTAATAATTAATTTGAGCAAAATAACAGAAATATTGCAGCAATGACTAAAATCTGCTATTTTGCTAACCCTAATAAGGAATAACATTGTACACCCTCTTTACCAGGCATTTTGTTCTCTGCAGCCAATGAAGATAAAAAAAAAAACAAGGGATTTGTCTGCCACAGCTATATAATACATTTACAGTTTACTTTCAGCAACCAACCAGTGTGCCGTGTTCGGTAACCGCGAGGTCTCTTTTTAAATATTATTTAGTAATATTTAATATGACTAAATATTATTTCGTTGTTTATTCATAGTTGCCTTACAGGAAAGTAGTTTCAGCACCCAGAGAAAGAAAATATTTGTCTTTCACGTGGTACGAGCCACCTCGATGCTGTAAATATAGTGTGCACTACTCATTCCAAATCCCATTGCGTGCTGAACTACACACATTGGCCGAGGCGTTATTACAGTAGAACTGATGAAATAAATAAAGTGCAGCGCAAAGTCATCGTATAATTCTCCTGCAAGCACAGTTAAACATATTGAGAGAAAATAAAGACCAAACTCGAATAATATTTTGACACATTTCATAGCAAAAACTTGGTGACTGTTTGTTGAGGTCGCAAACACCATGTGCTTCATTAGAAACTTTATGAGGAAAGGATAAGGATTTGTCTCTTCTGCAAGGAATTCATAAATTATTCATGTCTCTTAGTCTGTATTAATGGGCTTGACTAGCTAACTAGCTCACTATATGTTAGGACATTATGTTAGTGATCACGTTTTTTTTTTTTTTTTTTTTAAACCTAGTCAGTTGTTTCAGGGCAGCATTGGAGCTCTAACCTGCCTGATTTGTCTACCTCTGTGGTTGTTGCGTTCTTGCCAAGATATTTGACTGCTAAGTTTTTCTCATGTTGGAATGTTTAAAGAAATTTCATCTATATTTGTAATAGCTTTGGATGCCTGGTGCGTGGTCAGGAATCTTTTTTCCACAGCACAATCTCTCTATTACTGCATTTACATTTACATTCCACATGGGGGCACTAGCCCTCTTCGTCAATCTGTAACGTGAGCGCAGAATATTCCTGCTCACACTGTTCTTCAGTTATTACTTACTTTAATTCACACAATTAATCTGATTCAGAGCTCTGCATTGAAACATGGGAATGAAGATTGATTCTTCAGAAAATTATAGCTGCACATTTTGCACATCTTGCTCTAGCACATAGACAGCGAGTGAGTTTTGAATGCACGGTGCCTTGATTTTTGTGATATACCACTGCGTGTGTAGATGGTGCTGAAGCAGGGAGTGGAGACGATGATGGACGAGCTGGGCTGGGACAGAGACAGGACTGCGGTGTTACTACAAGCCTGTGAGGAAGAGCTGAGAAAACGTCTGCAGCAGGTCCAAGCCATGCAGTCGCTCAGCGCTCACTCGCAGTGCAGCAATTCCACCTCCACAACACAGCCACATAAAGAGGAGACCAAAGCAAAACGCAGAAAATAGCCCAAGCAGTGTTTAGACTCGCTGGTGATACACTCCTGTATTCAGGGTTATATTGTTTTAAGTCTAGTTCAGTTCATTTTGATACTCCATAATTGTTCTGACACAAGTCCTGGCTGATTTTATATCATTTTTGACATCATATACATTAAGAATCCTCTTATTATCCGGCGTCAGACAAACTACTGACATTAAGTATTTTTTAATTTCTGTCCAGTTCAAAGCTTATCATTTGTTAACTGCTAAAAGTGACCTGACATTAGCACTAACAACTCACTGCTGGTGTAAATTCTTCCTTTGATTTGACGCACATGGAAAGTACCATTTATCATTAAGGTTTATAACCAAGGAGGAAATGCTGTATATTACAACTGTGACAATTTTATATCCATAATGATCCATAATAACAGACTCTAGAAGTAGCTGTCACAACTGCTGGGATAACTTTTAAATGATTAAATTTTTCTCTTTTTTAACATGTTTGATGTGAATTCTTCAATGCCATTGTACGAGTGCAGAATTAGTTAAAACAGCTGGAGAAGTTCTCTCATAATTATAACACCTGAGGCACCCGAACACCAAGACTCCATGGAGCAATACGAGACGTTTAGACGCAAAGAATACCAGGTGTTAAAGGTTACCTAATTAAGTATTGATTTAGCCGAACCTCATTAGTTATAACTGTACTAAACGACTTTTTGCGTGATTTGCAATATACCGTGTCTCACGGCAAAATATTGTCAATGCTTTCGGTCTGTGTTTAATCACAACGACACTCCATTCTGGAACTGCGAGAGACTGAAAGCACAGGAGTCTGGACATCACAGATTTCAAACAAATCATATGTAAGTTATTGACTCTTCACCTCTAACAATGCATAACTGTAGCCTAATGTCAAGTGTCTAGGATTTATACACAATATTGGTTATTAAAGCGTGACCTGTTTAGTAAAAGTACAGCTAGTTAATTTTGGCAAGATGCAGTGCATCACTGCCTAAGCTTTGCTGCTAATCTTAAAGTTTAAAACATTTTGAAAGATTTTTTTATAAAGGTACGCAATAACAATATAACAGTTGTTTTAATGCAAAAACAAACAAAATAAAATTTTAAAAAAAATTCTTGAGAATTTTGTGATTGTAGTGAAATTCCTTTAGACCTTGTTTCCTGCATATAGCTGGAGTCTTGTCCTCTATGCGTGGAAGCCTGGGAGAAACCTTTACATGGTGAAATTTAGTTCTTTTCTGTTTAAATAACTACAGATTTTCATGAACGGAAATATGATTTTCTTCTGCAGGTATCTCAACCATAAGTAAAGCATTTTAAATTCACTCACGAGTGAAAAAGGAGAAAATTGCTTTTCAGATTTCATTCCAACTGGAGGAGGAGTAGTGCAGACATTTTGACAGCCGGTATCTGATTACAAACTGAATTGATTAGGTTTATGTCCATTTCACTACAGCACTTAGCTATTCAACAGCTTGATCAAAGCCTGACATTCACTGTGTGTGGAAATCACACCTTGCAGCAAGATCTGATGGGGTTTCCCAGCCCACCATATACATTCAAACCATTGCTCATGAAGAAATGCAGTAGAATTGGAAATGCATGGCAGTAAATTTAGACTTTCACAGAAAACTGACTCTTCACTAAAATGCAACATAGGCTTAATCTCCTTTTCTACCCTTAACACATTAAATCCAATTTATTATTCCTGAGTAAATGATAACTGACAGACTAATGAATTTAAATCTCGATGGACACAAAAATGTAAAAACATTTACTAAACTTTCCATGAAATAAGTCTTGTTCCTTTGCTTTTTGTTACCTTTCTGTTTTGACTTCATGTCTCAATCCGCTTCATATTTCATTTCATATCTCCATCTAAGGTCACTTTGATTTATACAATCAAAAGATTTTACAAGACTCGACACAAAGCCAAACTTAGCTTGTTAGAGCATCTGGACTTATCACAACAGCCTGGATGCTAATAATGCAGAACACTTTGAGTGTAATGAAGGAAATGTTTTGTTCGTGGACAGCTACACTGGTTGAGCGCAATAGTCTTGTTAAAAGCACTGAGGTCACTCCCGAGGATGTAGCTCCGCCTTACAGTGTAATGAGCACAGAGTGGTGTTGGAGAAGAGCTTGACCAGTACGCCTGACGACACGCATGAAAACGACCACTGACCCTGAAACTGCCACGATCTCTTGACATGGTTAGCTTCTTAGTCATGAGTCTACGTGCGAAATGCAGCATGCCGTTATATTGATTAAGGATTCAATGTACGCGTGTTCTGTATGCAGCGTCACAGCTGAGGGGCTGGGAATGGGGTGTAGTTCCGGTGGCATAAGTCTTCCCATCTTGAAAGCTTTAATAGCCGGCTGGAACGTGGTTCTACAGCGTGTAGATCAAACCCCCTGCCACTGAATTATAGTCCAAATGCTGCCTTTATCTCTCTCAATGCTCCCACTGCAGAGTCTGTTGGTATTCATTGTATTTTTTTTACTTTTATAGAAATTCTATTATTTTTTTATAACTGCTGTTTATTATTATTATTATTATTATTATTGCATTTTTGCACTTGCATGACCTAATTTGACATTTATATTATTACTTATCTGTTATTATTTCTATGTTAACACTCTGGGTCTTTTCCTAATCATGGTCTCTCATCAAAAGAGTCTGACACTGAAGCCACATCGACCTGCACATCACCGATACCTGATTTTGCCAAAGGCAAACAAGTCAACTGTGTGTTATCTACCGCCCACTGCCAACAAAGCATAAACCCAGTATCAGACACCCAGCAGATTCACAGCCTCTTTATTTCATCATTTCGTAACTTTGTAGTTGAACACTGAATCATGCATTGCTAAAATTCTGATGACAGACAATATAAGTGGAGAAAAAGCTGTGTGTTTACAAGGCTAGAAGCCATTGGAGAGGCAATTACACCCAAGTCAAGAGGTCTGAATGGGTCACACCGAGAAAGCGTGTGTTGCAAAATGCATAATGCATAAGAGTTAAATGAGTGTAAATGATTATGTTGAAGCTGGAAGCCTCAAGCAGCTCATTTGCCTTTTAAACAACATCTCTACATTATATCCAGTGATTCTGAGTTTTGCTCAAATGCAACAGGTAGTTGTTGGTTTGCTAAGTCCCTCAAGAGCAGTGGTATCCAAACAATACATCTGGCATTAATCAACTTTAAAAAAAAGACTATAATAAACAAGAGGTACAGTACCTGTCGTACTCTAATGACTGTTTATTTAACTGTTTTATGACATGATGTCTTCTATCCAGGTAAGATAATTGGTCACTTTCGTGTACACCCCATAATACCCTGCTTCGGCGCAAGTATATCCCCAGGAAACAATGCCACCAATGTACCAACTACGGCTTTGCTTGTCCAAGAATACATACGGCCCTCCACTGTCCCCTTGACATGAATCCACACCCCCATCCACCCAACCTGCACACACCATATTGTCTGTTACTACCAGCTTCCCTTTTGGTGTTACTAGGGCATCATACTTAGCCTTACATTCTCCAAAGTCAGCCACAGGTATTTCTGCAAACTTTAGAGTATGAGAGCCACGATGACTGGTCTTTTGCCAGACGCCCCACCCACTTACTGTCCCATAGTCATTAGTCTTCAGGGCAAATCGTTCCTCTTTTCCTGGTAAACACACTGGCATAACGGCTGCGCTTATAGGAACCTTGTGCCCCAGCTTGATCAAAGCAATGTCGTTATTGAAGTTCACCCCATCATGATGGTAGCTCGGGTGTATGAAGATGTCCTCTGGAATGGCCACCACTGCTTCAGGATCGGAGCGCGAGACCAAGCCTAGTTTCACTGCCAGGTTGGACACATCACCATAACCGTGCAGGACATGAGCCGCGGTCAGGACCCAGTCATCTCTGAGAAGAGCGCCACCACCCTTTAAACGACCTCCCTTCAGGATCATTACCTGCCAGGGTATCTCGTTCTTCTCTGCATTCTCTCCTCCAATCACCTTAGCCAGTCTTCCTGTAGGCTTGCCACAGACTTTCCACACATGGTAGACCAGTTATTATGAGAAAACTGTTTATTTTAGTTCAGTGATATAACTTAATTAGCTTACTTACATGGTATACAGTCAGGAGGAATTCTTCCACCCAGTGTGTCTCTCCAGTAGCCATCATGAGCACAGGTGTAGACTCCTAAATAGTGAGGGAACAAGCTTAAATACCAATTCACAAATGTCATTGGCCTAGTTTGGATTGTGCTGTGGCACAATTCTGGCTAATAGCCAAAAAAGATGAAAAATCATGTTTCAGCCGATTCCCAGCTAACAATTATTGTTTCCTAGAACATGCTGGGAACATTTGTTTTGGTTCTCAGAATGTTCTGGCAATGTTTGATTTTGGTTTCTGATCAAGAAGAGATCTTTTTTTTAGTTCCCATTTTTGGTTTTTCAGGAAAGTTTTCTTTACAGAATTATAACAGTCGCATTTCATCGCACATTATGGTTCCCAAAAAATAACCAAAGGGGAACCAAATGCTAACGATAAGGAACATTGCTGGGTGCTTGGGTTTTTACATGCCTATTACATGCTTTGATACATTGACTATTAGAAACCATAAATATGTTTTTCCAATATGACATTGAAATGATTTTATTTACTTTTGAATTTTGCCTAGGCTACCTACCTGCAAAGATCATGTCAGGCACAGAGACAATTTAACAAACTCAGTGTCTTAGTCATTCTACCTGAAAATGTCTAAAGCCCTGCTAGCTAAGTGCGATTTCTTCACACTGTGATTGTTACGCTTTGATCAAGTTCTTGGATAGCTACGAGTCATTAGTGAAGATACAGGCCGTCAAAATGTCCATGATGCTCCTCTGCCACAGTTAGAATGGAATCTATTAATGTCATTTTCTCCGTATTCACTTTTGGGGTAACCAGACTTTAAAATGCTATAACTAAAATAGTACTTGTGATTGAGATGCAAGCCTGTAGCACTGTATAAAATAGCAAATGTCAAAATTTCACTGTCTGAAGGGTTTCCCAGGGTGCCACGTATGTATTGTACATTCCTTGTTGTGCATATTGTGGTTAGTGTGTTATGATCAGCTCTCACCATTGGTACTGTCCTTCATGGTGTAGAATTCTTCACAGCTGTACTTGATCTTAGATTTATATGTGGTTGTGGTGAATTCGACACTCCCATTGTTAATGTTATCAGGGGGCCCACAGTTAACCACTGCCAGAGAAAGAAAAATGCTTACTAATATACATACATTGGGTTAAATAGAATGTGATGCAAGTAAAAGCTTACACAATAGTATATTTATTGTATTTAATGTCTGGCTTGAATCTGGCTTGCTGGTTTACTCCACATCAGGCTTTAAGGTGTAAAGGCTCCTTCAGTAAAGCCCCACTGACAATTTTGTACACTTCATGCTTTTTTGAATTCAGTCTGCTTACATATACAGAGAGGCATTGGACCATCCCAAAATCCACCCTTCAGGCATGTGGCTTGATAAGAGGGTAAGTTGTCATCACCCTAAAGATATAAAAGTTACTTTAACCTCCAAAATAGCAAAGAAGATGAATTCATGTACTCACTTTTCAAACTCAGAAAGTGAACTCAGAGCTTTTATACCAGAGTTAACTCATAACCGAGGTCACATGTAACGTTGAAAGTGTCAGATAAGATGTACTGGTCTTGCTGAGGGTGAATGCGGCCATGGAGAGGAGCCACTGGGTTTGGGCAAGGTTTGGCTGTGGGAGAGAAGAACGATAAACATTAAGCCATCAAACATAGCTGGAAATGGCAGTATACATTTCGATGGGTACTGAGGAAACCAAGCTGTTAGCGTCTTCTCTCTAAATGCTGATGTTTGCTTGAATGTCTCTATGCATAAGCACTGAATTGTACTTTTTTAAAATGTAAAATAGTTTGGTGCCAGAGCTTTCATCACCAAGATGTTTACTGCCACTAAAATTCGGGAACTAGTCATCTGCTATGTAGTAGTAATAAAACACAATGGGACGTGCTATTAAAGGAAAATAATCAACAACAGAGTGGTGTGATGCGGCCAGACATGAAGCAGAGTTACTGTTGCCATTTTCCTATAACGGCACATCCTGAAGTGTTTTATTCCTCTTAAGCCACAGGAATTTGCCAACAATTGCATTTTGTATTAATTAAAGAATGACTTTTTATTGTACTTTTTATTAGTTTTTAATTCAGTTTATAGTTGTGTGTATGTTTCTGTGTGATGAGTTAGTTCCTGTTGTTACTTTACATTACATCAGCTGTAAACAATCGTTCCCTCACCGGCCTCTCTTTCCCTCTTTTGAAGTTAATAAGATAAAAATGCAGCTTGTCATGTTACACTCACTATCCACTTTATTAGGAACACCTGTATACCTGCACATTCATGCAGTTATCTAATCAGCCAATCATGTGGCAGCATGCAATGCATACAATCATGCAGATACCAAAACTGGACAGACTGGAAAAAGACCAGGTGATTTTTTTCTAATCTTCAACTGTCCAGTTTTCTAATCTTCAGCTGTGTCCATGATTGCCTCAGATTCCTGTTCTTGGCTGATAGGAGTGGAGCCTGATATCGTCTTCTGCTGTTGTAGCTGCTGCCACATGAATGCACATGTGTATAGGTGTTCCTAATAAATTGGATGGTGAGTGTACTGAGAAACTCAAAGTCATAAAACTTAAAATTACAGCTTTACCTCTGACTGTTACAAGGCGCTGAAACTGGAGACTCCTTCCACAAATGCTAAATAAGCATCTCCACCTCGAAAACTACTCCATACCAAAGATTATACACATTTTAATCCTTTTATGTGGTGCATCCATGATACAAGTTCCACTGTAAGTTGTAACTATAGAAATAATAATCTATTAAAACAATCATATTAATATAAACCTGTGATTTGCCTTGCAGCAGCATTACTATCAGAGCTGCTGTTATATAGCAAAATGAATTCTGCCCAATCAGATTTGGGAATTAAACAGCGCTGTGCTATAAAGATTTGTAAGTGAAGCTGAAGAACATTTAAGAATGTCCCAGTGGCTCGTAGGCTACCTGTACTGGAGTACTTTATCTTCCAGCCTCTGTTTTTTCCTGAGCCGTCCGAGTGGAAAGTCACATGCACTTCGTGAGTGCCCGTTTCGATTCTAGCCGGTGGCGTGGTTCCACAGAATGGGCCGTACTCCCTTGTACCTGCAGTGATCTTTCGATCAGAGACAAAGCAGACTTTCTTTTAGCCAGCAGAACATGCCTGTTTTAGAGGATAAATGCCGGGAAAAGCACATCTACACGTCCGTTGGGAGAAATAAAGACAGGTAGTTTAAAGAGGCATGAGAGAGCATATATTGTTTATTCATGGGCCTTCGGGTCATTGATCAGTGGGGCTTGGGGAGCACTCTAATAGTTGTCGTCATGCCTGATGAACCCGCATTTGTTTTAAAGAGGAGACAGAAGCCTGAGAGAGGCAGAACCGAATGAATATAAAGACAGTTCATTTACATACAGAGATAAATACTGCTTAGTTTGGTATAAAAGCGAAGTAAGCCACAACAAGCTGGGGATGGACCAACTGCTAATTATTTTAACTGAACCTGTAATTAATATTTGTGAGAGTACATAGTTAAATCACTCTCAATAATAATACCTGGATCCATCAAACTGCTCATTTTATGTGACTCATCAGATGTTTCACTTAATGATGTTTGGTTTGTGCATTCAGAATAATACTCAGAATAACGAGTCGTTCAATAGCCCTGTTACTAGCTAGGACCTCGTACATGATGCATTAAATGTGACAATATGTGATATGTTATTAAAAATAAATAAATAATCAATTAATTAAAAGTATTCACCTAAACAAAAAAAACAGTAAAAGGTACACAAATGTACGCAGGTCATCTTTTGCAGCATAATTTATTATTAATTTATAAAGCCTGCTTACATAATTCACTCTGTTACACAAGACTGACCTGTTTTAGAAATTCTGTTTCTATTTCTAAAGCTCTTAGTACGAAAGCAGTGTGCTGGTATGTGATGCTTGGAATATTCTCGGGAGTTTTAAAAAAAAATAATAATAATAATAATAAATCTGCAGCATTGTAGCAGTTGATAATCACACAGCAGCTGATAATCACACATTTGTTAATTGTTTTTACACTTAATCAGCATGTAGAAGAGAATGTCTGGACACAGTACACATTTATTCTTATTGTGGACTAGTAATGTTGTGTTTAATATTTTTTAATAACATTTATTATGAAATTATTCACATTTTAAATATAATCTTGCTTGGCCTTCTTATTGATTCTGTTGCAGCTCCCTGATGCAAGTTATAACTCTCACTTTTTGTCTAACTAGAGATTTTAATTGAATTAAAAAACAATTTTCCTACCACTCATTTCAACACATTCATTTAAACAGTGCATGTCGTCTCTCACGACCTGCAGTTATTATCACAGATGAGTAATTAGTTTTAAATAAGATGTCAGAGTTAAGTGCAACTCACAGACGCCTGACTTCCCATTTATTATTACATCCGGAGATTTACTTAGAATCAAAGCTTCACAAAGGACATGGTGTACAGCGCATATCAACAAGGATGTGTCTAGTAATATACATATGGCAAACCTTCTAAGAAGATATTAATTAAAACTTCATATCATTTGTGCTGTGCTCTTGTCTGTTTGTGTTGTAAGAAATTAGTGTTCGAGTTTTTTTGTTCAAATATTATATTATATTATATTATATTATATTATATTATATTATATTATATTATATTATATTATATCTTGTGATATTTTATGCCACAGAACAGGTGAATTCTTGATTCTCATTGGTCAGAAGGTGTTTACTTTTCTGTAATAGCTCTGACAGTAGCACCAGCTTTAATTCAAATCAGAGGATTAGATTAGATTAGATTAGATTAGATTAGATGCATGCATTCATTCTATAGTAACGTGTAGTTCACAACGGACTTGTATGGCAGATGTTCCACAATAATCTAAGGCCAATAACGTTATTTAACAAAGAAAAATGTATAATCATTGATATGGAGAAGGTTTCTGTAAAGGGAGCTTATTTAACATTTTCTCCAGTGCCAGCACTTTGTATGTCAAAGGTACGTTTTCCGCCAGGGGAAAGAGTCTTCAGGAAAGAGGACTTTACGCTTTGCAGTTTCTAAATAATATAACAAGATGCATTTTTTTGGATTATTAAAAAGAGAGGCTGGTTTGGGAATGAATGTTTGTAGCTGATGTATAAGTGATAACGGGAACTAACTTGTTTTATGGACATTCCACAACAGTAAATGTAACGATAGATGGATAAAAATCTAATGTCTATTAGTCATTAATAATTTTTAAAAAATCATTCACAAATAGCTGTGGTATAAGAGGAATAAAACATGTGCTGTTATTGGAAAATAAGCAACCTGTCAACTCCACCTGTTGTTGATTATTTTCCTATTAAAGCACGCCCCCAAGTGTTTCATTCCTAACA
Source organism: Pangasianodon hypophthalmus (assembly GCF_027358585.1). NCBI lineage: Eukaryota > Metazoa > Chordata > Actinopteri > Siluriformes > Pangasiidae > Pangasianodon > Pangasianodon hypophthalmus. The sequence goes on from NC_069725.1 coordinate 5,626,352, forward strand.
TAACAGCTATATTTCAATGCAGGCTTAAGACCAAGAGTGATTTCAGTGTAAATATCTGAAGCAAAAAAATATATAAATATAAAATTCATATGTTAATGAGTGTGATCTGATTTGTGATGTGCAAAAAAATAGTTTGCGACTGTTTGATTTTTTTTTTTTTTGACATATCACACATTTAATTCACTGTGATATAACTTTTGGTCATTGACCTACATTTATTGGCACATAGTATATCACTAATTAATTTATTAGTATATTAATATAACATTATACTATCTCAAAAAACACACCAAACAACTTTTGTTTTTTACAACAACCACTAATCCACCACACCCCCATCATGTCAAGATCTTTACATGAAATACTGTATTAACTTTTTAATGCAGATGTGAGATGAGATTCAAGCCATTAAGTTTCCTTTCAAATAGCATGAAGTGATCTGGAGTCTTTTTACGGTGCCCTCGTATGACATTTTTTCAGCACTGTAAAAGTCCTTGATAATTCAAGCTTGATTTTACTGGAATATCTATCAGTACCTCCTGGCTAGTACTAACCTTGAGGATGTCGTAAGGACAGGGACTGTCCGGATGAGTCTCCACGTCAAACATATCCACAAAGTCAAGGCTTACTTGGAAGCCCTCCAGCAGGCGGATGGTGTAGTCACACTGACTCATTCTGGGATACGGAAACGGATACTCTGGGCTTGTCAGCTCACCTGACCTGTCCGAAAGCACCTGACCACTGCATTCCACTAGAAAGGAAAAAGAGTCATTCTGTTATTATCAACAATGCACTCTCTCTTTCTCTTACCTACATACTGTCTTCTATTTATTAATGAACAATAAGTTGCACATCAATTTTTTAAAATCTATTCATAGTTACATTTTATGTTGTGGCATGTCCACGAGACAAGCTGTTTTTTTTCTTAAAGCAGCTATAAACAGCTATAAATTATAGCATTATAGCAGCTATAAACAGTCATTCCTTTACCAGCCTCTCTCAAGTTAATAAAAAAAACAACTTGTCATGCTACTGAGAAACTGGATATTTTACAAACTATTTCACAAAACTTACTGACTGATGCAAAGTGCTGACACTGGAGACTCCTTCTAAATGTTAAAGAAATGACTCTTTGCTTACAGAACACTTCAACATATTAACAATTATATGGATTATATGTATTTCTTTGTTAAATAACAGTATGGTTTTTAATCTGGTTGTTGCTAGTCTTCGATTATGTGAAGCATCTGCTTTAATGTTAGAGTTCCTGTTATAGTAAATTAATCAACACCTTCTGACCAATCAGATTTGAGAATTCTTAGTGATTAATATGAATAGGAGTCATCCTAATCGTAAAAATTTGCAAATGATCCACCAGTATTTTTTCTTCATTTCCTTTTCATTACACAGCTTTAATCAATAGACTGGTGACGCATTGTCTGTTTTTGCCAACTGCTCCAATTCATTTTCAAGCGAATCAAACGTAGGAGAATGTGACAAAGGGAGAGGCTCTACTGAAGGTGACCAAGGTTGGGTAATTTATATAATTAGGGAGACGCAGATGCAGGTCTTTGTCCCCATTCTTCAGCATAATGTGATGTCACTTTCTTCGGCGGAGAACAATAATTAAGAGGCACATCAAGGCTGGTAATTGTGATTAATTACCCACCATCATCACTCTATTAAAGCAGCAAACAGGTATCAATTTTCTTCTGCTCTCCATCCTGCTGTTCAATCAGGAACTTATGGCGATTAACTTAGCCTCAGATCGACACAGAGATGTAGTGTTTCATATGCAGGCATGGTAATGATCCCACTGCCCACCCAAGACAACTTTCATTATTTATTTACAGACCTTAAGCCAGGGGTTCTCAAACTTTTTGCACCCATTTAACTGTAAAATAAATTTCACGGACCTGCTCCAAACATAATCCAACTATTCGAATATTACACTCATTATTAACATGAATACAATAATATTTTGGTGCCTTTTTTTGTGAGTGACCAATCAAACAGGTTAATAACTATAAGAACTCAATACTAAATATAATAACTCCCTGGCTATACTTAACAGAATCCACTTTGAGAAGCACTGACTTATGGGTTACTCATTGCTCTCAGACCAACTCAAATCTAGGCTACATTCTTGTTTTTGCATAAATGACATGATAAATGCATTAATGTGACACATGATTGGACAATCTCCCTCTTTGACCCACCTTGGGCACTCAGATATATCTCTTTCTGTTATAAAGGAATCCTTGCAATGTTTTTTTTCAGCTGTATTTTCTACTCTGTTGTGGCCTGTGCTACCGTAATCAGCAGCCTCTGACAGGGTCAATTGTTTGTGTTGGCTTGAGGGAACCGGGGTGGCGATACACACTAAATAGGTCTATAGCATTGCTGATAACAAAAAGAAAACAACTGTCTAGAGCGGATTGCCAAAGGAACAAAGTTCAATGTTGAAAATAATCACTGGTGCCCTGCCTACTGTGCACCATTCTGAGCGACAGACAGGAGAATTCTTAAATATCTAAACATAAAGAGTCATGGACACGTTTGTTTTAGAAGTTTTATTGCTACAATATCTAGCTATATATGAAGATTTATATAAAAATGATGCTGTGGTCTGTTAGCACAAATGACATTTAAAATAACAGTGAAAAATCATCTGCGCACTTCCAGCTTCTTCGTTCATCACAAATGCAAAATGGTTACAAATACAACAAAGCAAATTGCAAATCCATTGCCTCCAGTATTAATACAAACGCTCCTCGTTCGCTTCAGTGATCAGCCACCAAATTAATTGAAGGTCACACTGTTCACGCTCATTCTGCATCCTTACCAGTGCAATCCCTTTTATTGGCATGGAGCTGGTATCCCAGTCTGCAAGTGCAGTAATAGCCCCCCACGTAATTGTGGCAATAATGGTCACACACAGGCTCTCCATCCACTGTAATCACGCACTCATCAATGTCTGTGCACAGAGAGAAAGCGAGCAATTAGTACCTGAGTTCTTGCTGACAAAGTTTCATTCTACACACTATATTCTCTGTAATGAGTAAGCCATTCTCCCAGTGAAGATTGGGGTTACACATAACATTATAAATATTCATTGGTTATGGCTTATTTGCAACAGCTAATTATTGCCATATGCTCAGAATGTGAGTTTATGGAAAGTATTTCTTTTATTTAGGGCCTCCATTTAAAGTAAGTAAATAAGAAAGTAGAGGTTCACTGTAGATGAGCTCTTTTTTCTTATGATTGTTCACTTCATTTCTCCCATAATAACAACTATCAAAGCAAACAAAACATATATATATATATATATAGTATATATATATATATACTATATATATATATACTATATATATATATATATATAGTATATATATATATAGTATATATATATATATACTATATATGTTCACTTTAAACATCAGAATGGGGCAAAATGTGATCTCACTGACTGTTACCTGATACCCTGGTTTGAGTATGTTAGAAATTTCTTGAATTTTAACAGTCTCTAGAGTTTATACAGAATGGTGCGGGGAAAAAAAACCCCAAAACATCCAGTTAGCAGCAGTTCTGTAGAAGGGAAATTTTTGATCAGAGAAGCCAAAGAAGAATGGCCAGACCTGTTCAAGCTGACAGGAAGGCTACAGTGACTCCAAAAAAAAAAAGAAAGAAAACACTCTTTACAACCATGGTGAACAGAAAAGCATCTCAGAATGCACAACACATCAAACCTCGAGGCAGAGGGTAACAACAGCAGTAGACCACATCAGTTTCCACTCCTGTCAGCCATGAACAGGAATCTGAGGCAACAGTGGGCACAAACTGTATGTTCACCTAGTCTTTAATCATCAGCTAATGCATTTTTCAAGCTGGATGCTTAATAGCTAGGATGTTATCTGACTAGTGTATCCTCACAGTTGTTGATTGCTACAGTTCTTCCTTTGGTGGAGGCTTTTCCCCACCGTCTGAGATGAATCTTGCAACTTGTTGCTAATCTTTACTGTAAAGTTCCCAGGGAATCTCTACAGCTTGACACACATAACCATTTAAGTTGACTTTCCTCTCTTCATGATGAGATATTTTCATTCCTGGCTATAAACTGAAGATTGCTTTGAAGATTGCCTAGGATCTTTGTAGTCTAGATTATCAATACATCGCTCTATGGAAGGTAGGTTCATTAGCAAGACTGCGCCGGGATTCGAAGAGATAGACAACATAGTATTATGTTCAGCATTGCTCCATCTCTGTTCCATATCTGGAGTCTATCCCAAGAACACAGGGTTTGAGGTGGAAATACATTCTGAATGGGATGTTCGTTAATCACATGGCACCATGCATACACATTCCCACCGAGGGGCAATTTAGCGCATAGCCAGTATGTCAGGTGGTGAGAGAAAACCCAGTCAGAGACAGGAAGAACATGCATGACGCCACACAGACAGTAACCCGAGTTCAGGATTCAACCAAGGATCATGCTGTAAGGCTGCAAAACTGCAACCTAATATTGTCTTAATTTCCTGTCATTCTTGTTTGCCAGGGCACATGGCTACATCTTTCGAACTCCCACATTGTGCTGCTGAATATACAGATGTGAAACTGGATTGCATATACAACTACAAAACTCCAGATATAGCAATAAGTTATTCACCTTGTGCAGCGTAATAAGCTTGGAAGCCGGTAAATCGTTCCTCATTGGAGTAATCTGATCTGAAGATCACAGACATTGTGTTGGTTGTAGAGTACAGATTGGTGTTCTTTGGGGAATCGTCATAATTTTTCTCATTCTCACCACAGAATCGGACTGTATCAGTGCCCTCTGAAATCACCTGTCACACCAGAGGGAGAAAGACAGAGAAATGAGTTTATAAAGCATTCACATTCATCCATGATTTTTAATTAAGTTACAGCAATGGAAATCACAACCCACCATTAAAAAAAACATTATATTTATTAATGAATTCCTATCATTTTTAGCCTGTTCACTTGTCTGGTCACTTAACTTGAATGGGTTTCAAAAATGTCAATATATCTCCAAATCTCAGTAACTCAAAAACAGGTTGGCCTATAAATAATGTCTGTTTAGACCTAACTTGTTCTGATGGTGGAAGATTCAGGAATAGAGGAAAAGCTCTATGGCTCTAATAAATAGACAAAATATTATTGTACACATTTAAATAATGTTCATGAAATGAATTTGTACTGAGGGGGTCTGTGGAATTTATTTTACAGTTAAAGGGGTTCCTGGCTACAAAAATTTTGAGAACCCCCGCACTATATTTTCTTATTTGCGATGATAAAGGAACATGGGTATCGTAACACGCTAACTGCCTTTTTGCTTTAAATTAAGTGTTCCTTTTGTCTTAAGGGTGTGTAAACTTTTGCAGTTGTCAGGATACAGCTTAATAGAACATAGACACATATTCTGAAATAGTTGCTTTTCTAAAAACCTAATCTAAAAACCTGACACATGTTTAGGTTTGCAGGTTGAAATTAGGTTCTTCATTAAGGGTCTAATTAGGACTTTCATTTTCCAGATCAAGATTATGGCTAATTGGCCTAATGCAATGTTAGTAATTATAAAATTGTACGTGCAGCGTCTGCAGTGCTAATGCTTCATGTGTACACGTCAAGATCACAAATGAATAGCATTCATACCAGGTAATAGGTTTGCATTGGAAGCAGAGTCAGTGTTTGTTGGTTGACTAAATTCTACTTTCAGCATACATTTATCACAGTTATACTGTAATATACTGAATGTGTGCTGTATCACTGAGATCATCCTGGAGATTACCTGTAGGTAGTCATATTCACAGTGAAGAGAGGGTTCCAGGCCGAAATGGGTAAAGTACAGCCGAAGTCTGTGACCCACTGGGCCTGTGATGTTCCACACGATGAGTTGGTTATTGGGATACGCATTTGGAAAGTTGGGAGAAGTGAAGCTCCCAAACAATCCTGTTAATTCCAGGCTCAAAGACAGAGGCAGCAGGACAACCACAGCTGCTAACACACTGTAGGCACACATTCAAAACACATATATTCAACAACACCAAATATTCATTCTTTACTTTAAAAAAAACAAGCTGTTCTTTGGCTTTGCTTACCCTTTTATCATTCTTCACTTTGTGTCATTTGCTGAAGATAACAAACTTCTATTCACATTTGTTCAAGCTACACTGATGACCACATAGTGTACTCCAGGTTACTGAACCAGCAATCCAGTAACAAGGTCTATGCAAATACTGACTAATGAAAGAGTAGACTTTCCCAAATGTTGACAGTGTGAGTGCTGGTCAGGTTTAGGAATATCTCTGCATCTGTGTGATACTTTCAGGGAGCATTAGCCTGCTTTACATGACAAGCTAAAAAGGAGATCACATTTATTTATATAATGAAAGACAGGCTGTCAGCTAATAATGGTGTGCATCCTTTATGTCTTTCTTTAAACCTGCAATTGATTGATTTTTTTTTATGTTCACTCCTTTAACCTGAATGATAATATGTGTGGCTGGTTTCACCTCTTTACCTCCAACAGCCTCATAAGTAGTTGATGAAGGACTTTTGTCCAAAACACCTCTAGAAACTTTGTGTATTTTGCTTATCTTTTATTCTATCCACATCTAGTAAGTATTATATAAAACTTGCATATCTGTTATTAAAACGTCTACTGATTTATTAGCATTAGTAATCCCAGTAATGGATTAGCACAAAGTAGAACAAAATGAGCATATACAAATTGTCTTCTGTGAGAAAAATCTTCATCTTAAAACCTTATAACTTGAGTCCAGACCACGAAGCACACTAAAGGGCTTATAAAACATACTTGGGACTCTCAGATCAATATTGATTACTGTTTCATTTGATGAAGACTATTTTAGCCAGAATACAATCCAAGTGTTCATCTAAGCAGAAACTTAAGAGAACATAACAGCTCAAGGGCCTCAACCACTGATAAAGCTGTAAATAAGCTGTATAATAAAGCTGTATAAAAATTATAGAATATTGAAACTGAAGTGTAAAAGAATCCTAAATACTCATGTACAACTTTTTTTCCACCTAGTTATTAGATAAAAAAAAAAAAAACAGATCCAAGCAGAGTAGTGCTTCTGCTTGATAATCAAGCTCCACGTCTGCATTGAATGGGACCAGATTGCATCACCATGTGCCAATTATCCTAAGAGCAAAATTGATTTGAGGCTTTTGTAATGTCCTTGTCTCATTCATATCTGCATTTTGTCATAGAAGTAAGTGGTTGTTTTAGTTGTTATTTAAAAAGGTGGAAGCTCTCAGAGAGCGAGCATGAGAGTGAGTGAATGCAACAAATTTTCCGCAAGCAAGCTTTTAATGGGGCCCTTACTTCCGATACACTACACTGGTAATGGTTTGATGTACATGGAGAATTATAATAATTATCCTCATAAATGACAATGGTAATTTCCAGTTGCGAAAGCCCTTGCTGATTGTGAGCATCTGCTATAATGTGGCGACCTCACACTTCTTGTCGGCTCGGGGGATCACAGGTTGTTGGGTTACAGCTGTGATTTTAAAAAGTGGACGCAATGTTTGGTCCCAAATCACTATTGAGAGGTACAGCAGCTATCATATGACTGAGGGCATCCTGCATTAACTCTACACTGGGATGCTGGAAATGCCAACTCTGGTCCTGTGTGTCAAATGACTGATTATTTTATTGTTCTATCACCTGATTCATGTTTTGAGACTCATAAACATGCTTTAAATGAAAGATCGGAGAACTGCATCTGATGGTCTAGTCCACAGGTTCTTAACCCTGATCGTGGAGAACCCCATGTCCTGCATATTTTAATGTTTTCCCTGCTCCTAACACACCTGATTCAACTAATCAGCTAAGTAACAGCCCCTCTTTTGGAGCAGAGAAAACACTACCTGTTATCTAGTCCATTAGTTTTAGCAGATCACTACCTGTGATCTAGTTCATTGTTTATAGTAGCTGCTATAGCAGTAAGAAATTCCAGTCTTTGACATATTTTCTCACAGCAATGTACTGTATGTGTAAATTCATTTTAGGATGGAGGATTTTGTGGGTATCCAGAAAGTCCATGTACTTCAACACAGGAGAGTTTTTTGTTTTTCTCACCATTCCGTGTAAACTCTAGAGAGTGTGAAATTTCCAGGAGGTCAGCAGTTTCTTAAATACTCAAAATAGCCCATCAGGGACCAACATCCATGCCACAGTTAAAGTCACACACATCACAATTTTCCCCATCCTGATGTTTCATGTGAACATTTTTATGTATTATGCTGCTACCAGATGATTGGCTGATTGGATAACTGCATAATTGTGCAGGTATACAGGTGTTCCTATTAAAGTGGGTATATATATATATATATATATATATATATATATATATATATATATATATATATATATATATATATGTATTATAGTCATATTTATTCATTGTGGGAGTCAAATGAAGATGGTTATATTAGTCCAGCCCACACTCATCTGTCTCCCTGACTGATAGTGGCAATAAGAAAACTGTCTTCTCTGTTTGAATAGTTTCATTCCCAGGAGGCACCACGTCATACGGACGCTGTCAGCAACCTGATGTAAAATAAACTCCTGTCAATGTAATGGCACAAGGAGAGATAGTAAAATATATACTTTAACAAATCTCACTGAGAAGGCTGTACATGCGCATCAACACAGAATAAGGATACAGTATTATAGTGTGTATTATAAAATAATATATAATGCATAGTATATAGTGAAGGGCATCCCCCAAGTTCCTCTGTATCCCCCAAGTTATTGTTTAACATTATAACATTATTATTTACAATAATGTTAGAAGATGTTAAGAATAAAATGTTAATATTCCCTACAACAACAATAATTTACTATAATAATTTTACTATAAAAAAATTACTATTATTATTATTTTTTTAAATGTTTTACCATGAGTTTGCCAAAAGTTAGAACAAATTTGGTAAGAAAAATGGGCAGAGAACAGAAATGGCTGGAAGAATTATTTTCGTTATTCAATAAAAATGAAGGTGCATCGGTTTTTAAACCTAACACACTGTCTTGGTATAAATGGTACAAATTCCCTTTTTTGTCTTCTTCATTTCAAGGGAATGCAAAATTCTGCACTATAGCATATCATAGCATAGCATAGTATGAAACTGAACGTTTCCGATGTGACAGTTTTATCGGTATGGTAATGTATAGTACAGTACAGTACAGTAATGTATACTAGTATAGTGTAGTATAGTATTAAAGGTTTCTGATGTTGAAGGGTTTACTTTTACAATATGGTATGGTATTCTTCTACAATGTAGCACATGATAGTACTTGTAAATTAAGATATAGTATAGTATGAAAGTTTCTGACGTTGAAGGGTTTACTGGTATGTGGTATAGGGTACAGTGCAATGGATATAGAAAGTGTACACACCCCTGTTAAAATGGCAGGTTTTTGTGATGTAAAAAAAATTAAGCCAAGATAAATCATGTCGGACCTTTCCCATCTTTGATGTGAAATTGCAAAGTATGTAAGTAAAGTGAAAAACAATCAGAAACTTTTTTAGGGAAAAAAGGAAAAATAAAAAATAACCTGGTTGCATAAGTTTGCACACCCCTAAACTAATACTTTGTTGAAGCACCTTTTATTACACACTCACCCTTTTTGGCTAAGAGTCTATCAGCGTGGCCCATCTTGACTTGGCAATATTTTCCCACTCTTTCTTGCAAAAGCATTCTAGAGCCATCAAATTGTAAGAGTATCTCCCGTGCACAGCCCGCTTCAGGTCACCCCACAGATTTTTAGTTGGATTCAGGTCTGGACTCTAGCTAGGTCATTCAAAAACATTGATCTTCTTTTGATTAAGCCATCCCTTTGTTGATTTGGATGTATGCTTTGGGTCACTGTCATCCTGAAAGGTGAAATTCCTTTACATCTTCAGCTTACTAGCAGACACCTGAAGGTTTTGCACTAAAATCAACTGGTATTTGTAGCTATTCATCATTCCCTCCACCTTGACAAAGCCCCAGTTCTGGCTGAAGAAAAGCAGCCCTACAGCATGATGCTGCCAGCCCCGTGCTTCACTGTGGGTGTGGTATTCTTTTGGAGATTTTTTTTTTGTGCCAAACATACCTTTTGGAATTATGGAATTATTGTACCTTTTGGAATTGGTCTCATCAGACCATAACACATTTTGCCACACGGTTTGGGGTGATTTAGTTGAGCTTGGATGTTTTTTGTGAGAAAGGGCTTCCATCTAGCCATCCTACCCCATAGCACAGACATGTGAAGAATATGAGAGATTGTCATCACATGTAATCAGTACTTGTCAGATATTCCTGCAGCTCCTTTAATTTTGTGGTAAGTCTCTTGGCAGCCTCCCTGGTAAGTTTTTGTCTTGTCCCTTTATAAAATTTGTAGAGATCTCCTGTTCTGGGTGATGTCACTGTGGTGCTCCATTTTCTCTATTTGTTGATGATGGCCTTTATAGTATAGTATACTATAGTATAGTATAGTATATGAAAATTGTTTGATGTTGGCCATTTTACCTTTATGATATAGTATTCTATAGTATTCTTCTACACTTTAGTACACTATAATACACAATAGTACTCGTACACTATATTATAGTATGGTGTAGGATTGTGTAATATGGTATGAAGCTAAGAATGTTTCTGATATTGATGTTTTAACTTTTATTGTAAGGTATGTTTTGGTATAGTAAAATGTAGTAGTATAGTATAGTGTAGAATAGTACAGTATTGGTGTAATATAGTATTACACTATGAAAGGTTGTAATGTTAAGAGTTTTACCTTTATGCATAGCATAATAAAGCATAGCATAGCATAGCATACTAAAGTATAGCATGTGCCATTGCTTTCAGTACAGGAATTAATGGAGAAAAAAAAGTATTTTTAAGGAGCTGAAATTCAACTGTGTATAAAACAGGCCTTTCAAAACAAATATAATAATTTATTGAGTAAAAACCTGAATTAAAAAATGAAAAACGTTTTGTAAAGCAGCTCTCTTTAATATAAGTTATGTATGTATCTAATACACATTATGAGATTATTATGAATTATGCGATTATTTCACCTATTATTACCTATTATTAAGTAATCCTATAAAGTAAAATTAACATATTGGACAGGCAGTTCATTTTGCTTTCTTCAAACATTTATTTCTTAAAAGGAGATAAATTACTTGCCACTGCAGTTGGATAATTAAAAAATGATAACAGTAATTAAAATTAGTAAAATGCGCTAGGCATTAAGTATGAGAAATATTTGATAGATTTTGTCTAATGTTGTACTTGGTTAGATAATATTTTTGCATGTGCAGCCCACTGTATCTCAAGCACTTTGCTGATTGTATAACCAGGGCAATTAAGCTGACTTTTAGTGTGTCGTATTAGTCTGTCAGTCACAGTCAGCTATTTGTCATTGCATTAGTAGCAGCTTAAGTGAAACTCAAGGATTGTCAAGAGTCCTTTAGTTCTTCTTTAAAGCGCAGGGTTCTTACGATGTCAACTGAAACAAAACCCACTGATTGTTGAGTAGTTTGCACTTCTGTTTGCCTTCAGTATCTGAAGAAACCTTTGGCACAACAGGACAGTTCTAATCAAAACATTTTGTTTACATGAAAAGTTAAGGCTAGTGCTCATGTATATATGTGTAGGAAATACATGAGGCCTGGGAAAAATCTTCACATGCTGAAATGGTGACATTTTCTATTATACTACATGTAATTTGAAAACCATTAGGCTTGAAAAGAATTGAAATGTACTTTTATTAGTAGTATTACTATAGATTATGTAGATTGTCCACCAAACAAATATCTGTATAAGTTGTTACTACAGAAATATATATATATATATATATATAGTACTGTGCAAAAGTCTTAGGCACATGCAAAAATGCCTTCAAAAATAATGAAATTAAATCTTTCTACATAAAAAAATACTATAAAGAGCAGTAAACAGTAATAAATGAAACAAAATCAATATTTGGTGTGACGATCCTTCACTTTTAAAAAGTCTCAGGTGCAGTGTGTGCAGTTTTATAAGGAAATGAGCTGTAAGTGTTACTGAGCATCTTGCAGAAGCAGACACAGCTCTTCTGGAGACTTTGACTGTCACACTTGCTTCTTATTTCTGCAGCGAAACCCAGCAGCCTTCATTATGTCTTTTTTGTCTGAAAAGTGTCTCTTATGTAATCTGCAGCTTTCTTAACTGCTACAAACATTTTTCTGTAACATTTCATTTTGTGCTGGAAAACTACTGTTTGGAAATCTAAAATGTTTTTGTACTGAATCAATAATCTGATTCAAAAAATCTATAACAAAGTTTGTACTAAAAAAATAGGGTGCCTAAGACTTTTGCACAGTACTGTATATATATATATATATATGTATGTAATAGCCTATACAGATGCCTTTCTGCTCACCACGGTTGTAAAGAGTTACTATAGATTTCCTGTCAGCTCATACCAGTGTGATCATTCTCCTCTGATCTCTTTCATCAAAAAGTATTTCAGCCTGCAGACCCTCCACACACAGGTGTGTGTGTGTGTGTGTGTGTGTGTGTTTTAAGTGTTTATATATGTTATAGACAAAAAAAATTGGTTTAAAAAAAAAATTCAGAGAAAAAGAGAAAGAAAGAATTCAGAGACATCTGATGAGTCTTCCCAGACCACCACACATATTAGGTTGCTCTTATAAAAGGCTCAGGCAAAGTCTTCTATAAAAGTCTTCAACTGACACATACATCAGAGTTAGAAAAATAAATCAGTAATACGTTAAAATCAGAGTAGATTTTCAATCCCTATATAAATGGAAGTGACAAACAATAAATCCACACATCTAACCCTGTGTCTATTTCTTATTATTGAAAAGCTTCTCCTCTCTGTAAAGCTCTGTGCACCGAAGGTAATGAAGTACCTAAATAATGAAGGCTGCCAGTCATTAATGAGAGAGCAAGCTGCTTTGATGTGGTACACAACAGTGCCAAAGGTTAAAAAAACACACAAGAGTGATCCAAACTTGTAACGAATGCACACGAGCGGAAAGCGAGAGGCCGTCCCTGCTAAAATTGCACACTGCTATGGTATTTCGCAGTACTGCACTGCTGAGCTTGAATGCTGTGTTAAGGTTTTATGTGCGTATTTGGCAGCAAATAAAATAAAAGCCTTCCTTATATTGAGGTGCTGTTTAATTGATATGATGGTGTTAACAGTGTAATTTCTTCACCACTCCTGCTAAACACGACTAAGTCATGCTTTCCAAACTCAGCCACCCACATGGGATAAAAATAAAAGTGCTGTCAGCTGTAAAAGAGCACAGCGAAAGCAAAGAACAAGTCCAAAGGCATTCTTTGTAATTTGTTTATAATGAAAGTTGTCTGCAGGGGAAAGATTTTATGTAGAGGAGAATAATTATTAGAAGTTAGAAGTAATCTGATATTATGGAGTTTATGAGTGCAACTTTTATTTTGCCTTTGGAGCCTTAAAGGAAAAAATCCACCCTGAATGACTAGCACATTAATCTTTCTAATCAATATGTGGTTTTCACTGCCATCCCAGATTTATTTTGTAATGAAATTCTTAGTTAACTTTTTAATCTTAAAAAAATGTAGTCGAAATGTTGAATTTGTTGCATTTTCACTTTGCTAAGTGGTTTCTTATATTATCCACAGCGCAGCTTGACCACTTGCTGATAGCACTGCCAGTGAGATTTAACCCTTACTTCATTTCTACCTAAAGAGAGTGATGCAGCGGCGCTTTAGTGCTTTAGTCTGTCCAGCTCTCTCACATCCTCATCTGTACAAACTGTATCAAACAGATCAGCTTCCAAAACGTCAGCCTTCTTGCTACAACCTCCAACAACTCCATCATGCTCATCATCTGGTAGATCGCTAACAAGTCAGATGACAGACACCAGCTTAGTAAAGTTGAGGAATTTGTAAAGGATGTTAGACACTGTCTGACAAGACAGAAGAACTTCGACTAAGATCACAGGCAGCTAGAAGCAAGCGTTCCGATTGCACATTAACTCTAGATGGCTTTTCAGACCTTGGTGTGATTATTGACTCCAGTCTCTCATTTGAAGCTCATGTAGATAATATTACTAGAATAGCCGTCTTTCATCTCCAAAACATGAACAGTTTACACTCAAGTGTTCATCACTGAACAGTTGATAACTTCAGTTTGATACAAGATAACTTAAAAGGCTAACGATGCTCATACTCAAATTGCTTCTAACACACTTAACACTGTCTGACTTTATAGTATGCAGTTATAGAGGTAGAATAACTTATACTCACGCTATCCGGTGTCACCCAGATGAAGATGGGTTCCCTTCTGAGCCTGGTTCCTCTCAGGATTTCTTCCTCTTGTCGCCTCAGGGAGTTTTATTTTTATTAAATACCATTGTAACTGCGCTAGCAATGTGACATCAGTGCAGCAGACAACCACTAGTGTCTTACAAGAATAACGAAAATACAGGACCAACCAAAGTTAGCACCAAATCTTTAGGCATATCACAAATATTTCAATATAAACATATTTCATGTGTTTCATGGTGTAGTATTCTTTTAAGAATACATCAGTGTGTCCAGTGAAAAAGCAGAAACCAGCAATGACGAGTTGGGATCAATATTTAAGTGTCCTTAAGTGTCAGACTGATTGTCAGTGTTCACCACATGGCAATTAGGGAATCAGGGAAACGAGGGGCTCTGAGGTTTGACATGTTTCACCTGCTAAAAAAGAGAAATGCCCTAAAGAATGTATTGTCAGTATTACATTTTGTGTGTGTGAGAGAGAGAGAGAGAGAGAGAGAGAGAGAGACAGCTCTAGGTGTTAATCTGTACTAATCAAACAATCTGACAGCCAACATCAGGCCTATTTTATCTTACCAGGCATCAAAGCTTCTCCTGGAATGAACACTGGCTTAAGGTGTATGCTGCTGAAAATTTCATGTAAGATGTCCGGGAGCGCTGCCTTGTTGTTTTGTAGGCCTAACCTAAGTTGGCGTTATTCAATAATTCGTTTTTCCATCGTCAACCTGAATAACAATCAGCAGTCAGTGCAGCACCTGTGCACCGTTTCCCCTCATCACATTATCGCTCCTGTTATCATCTTTTATGCAGCGCTATCTCAACTAGAACCTATGTGTCAGACTGACTCAAGTGGCAAAAACCCGCCGGATCACGGGAGTATGAAAAAAAAAAAGGCCATATGGGAACTTTAATTTGTGAAACGATGAATAAAGAACCAAATTGAAAGAGTAATGGCAATGTGGCACCAGGGCTGAAACTAGCAGCAGGAGGATTCAGCCTTAATTCATCAAGAATAATTCCCAGCATTAGCCTCTAAAGGCTAAACAGCAGCCGCCTGCCGTGTTTCCCAGCATTTCTCTTTTTCTCTCCTGCTATGCTTGTTGTCACGCCGCAACAACACAGGGACATTCACAATTAACACACACTGAGGTGCAAGTGACAAAATTGACCCTTAGAAAATTAGCTGTCTTTTGTCTCCTATGGAACAACACTGAAAGACACCACAAGACCCTGTATCCAGAGCTCAAACACTCAGTCTATTACAGTATTGCACGGCATATTAAGGTATTTTATTAATCACTGTAGCTTTTTACACCAGATGCACACATGAAGTGAATGTTTTCCACTCAAGTTCCAGCTAGAAATTCTAGAAAATATGAAATGATGTACCAGGAATGATTCAGGAACGAGTCACTCTTTTCGGTGAACATTGAGAGCTGACTCAGATATAGGAGCCTTTTTTTCTTTTCTTCTTTTTTTTTTTTTTTTTTTTTTTAACATCTCGACAATGCTGTTACTCTTGTAGTGTAATTTAATCAATAAGATTCCATGGAAACCTGTGGTGAACATCTGAAATGTTTGCTAGTGTGAATTCTGAGGTGTGTTTTTGACTCTCAGCGTGACAGGGAGGATCCACTGCATTTCTGCTTGTTGTAGATATGTTGTATATTTAGTGAAGTGTATTAGCGAAGGCAATCAGGTTAAATGGGAATGAAACTCTTTATACACCCCAGGCACAACAACTTTAATGCTTAAATGTGCATTTAAATAGAGTTTGCAAAAACACAGTGTGAAGTAATTGAAGATTTTATTAAAGAATTTCAACCATAGTTAGGCAAAGAAAAGCAATTACTGGTCATAATATCGCAAATGTTCTCTGGCTTAGAAAAAAGCCTTTGAGAGTCAAATCTTGTTGGTGATCTGAGCCAAGTGATCTGAGCCTAAAGTTCCCATCATTACACATTAGCAGATTAGAGATCTTTGTAGACAGTTGTAATGCAAACTTTGTGAAAATTGAAGTGTTACATTTAGCAAGGAATAAAACACCTGGGGACATGCTGTTATAGGAAAATAATCAACGACAGAATGGTGTAATGTGGCTCCACGTGAATGAAGCCACGTGTGTGATTTATTCCTCTTATGCCACAGCAATTTGCCAAAGATTATTTTTTTTTAATTAGATTTAATAGTTACATTATACATTATACATTGCAAAGGTGTATAAAGCACCAGACATATTGTCTGGTGATTCACTCTTCTCACTTCCTGTAGAAGGACAGTAAAGCTCTCTGCTTCTGTTGTAAAATGGCTACACTTTGGTCAAAACCCCTGTCTAACTGCCTGGCTGAACAACATGACTCATGTTGTAATGCACTCCCGGTTTATTTCTAGGTCAATATCCAACTTTCAATTAACTGGCCGTGAGGAGGAAATCTGAATTATTACTGCTTGTTCTCAAGAAGACAAAAGCTTCGCAAAACTAATCATGTACATTATTTGATCAGCTTAGTCATGCAATAATTGTTTTAGATTGGATTCTAAACCTCCAAAAATCAATTATTTCATTTATTTCAGTCTAATTTCATTCAGTTACGACACTTCATTAGATCAAGCCCCTGAATCAGGGTATGTAAACATGTCAATATCTAATAAAAAGACAGAAATGTGATCGATGTAAGGTTAGGATTAAGATGAGTACACAGTGCCATGAGCCAGCCTACACACAAAACTTGTGTGACACGAAGGCTTTAAGAGATGATAATAAAAATGAAAAAGTAGCACATATTCACACATTAGTTTTAGATCATACAATGCCGTGAGGCACTTAACCTTTTCACTTGAGCTAATCACTTACAAATTTTGTTTGTGTCGCCCCTGTTAGTGATATTAATTAAAATAAAAAGACAACAGTGCTCTGACCTTCAAACGCAATATAACAGCAAAAAAAAAAAATCCAATGTGAGAGCAGCAGTTACTCCGAGACATTATAGATATTAACCATCTTCACAAGGATGCTATGCGAGAGACCACTGTAAAAGGCTTTGTTGGGAGGTTTTGGATGAAAAATTGTATTAACTGTGAGGAATAAAACATGACATGGCCACAACAAGGTGAAGCATAGTACTTTTTATCCATTTATAGTTACATTTAATGTCGTGAAATATCCGTAAAACAAGTTAGTTCCTATTATCACTTACATTATAGCTGCTATAAACAGCCATCTCTTGAGGTTAATAAGACAAAAAGGCACAGCTTTTCATGTTGCTGAGAATCCAGAAAGCGCAACATCCTCTGTCCTTAAGACTTTACAGTGATGGAAAAATTACTGACCGTTACAAAGCGCTGAAACTGGAGACTCATTCCACAAACGTTAAACAAACATGTCCTTACAGAGATCTTCACTATGTCAACAATTATATGTTTTCTTTTATACAACACTCCACTTGTGTGTGTTCGCCATGTAGAATTCCACTTCCTAGTTCGACACGGTTACTACAGTAGAGTTAGAGAGATCATCAGCAGACTTAGCAAGAAATACTTTTCAGGAATAAAACTTTTGAATTAAAATATGATAGCTTGTCAGATGAAGATGAAAAGGAAGATGGGAAGCCAATTTCACTGTACAAATCAATGTGGGTAGGTTAGCCAGCTAGCCGACATGCTGTAAAGTGAATGTGGCTTCTTCGGGATCTATTTCCGCTAGCGGAGCAAAAATAAATAAAACGTTTGGCCACATTGTGTCCGAAATGTCAGTTACTCAATATTAATTTCTTGTTTATAGAACTGCTGTATAAAAGCACTATCACACTCACAATTGTGCAGTTAAACTGAATATCAGTATACGATATTCAATATAACCTCATGTGATATTGCTTAATTATTGCTTAAACAGCACATCTGTTTATTAGATTATTGTTGAGTGTGGAAAATACAAGTCCCTAAGAATTAGCTGTTACTATAGAAACAATAACATAATAGAACAAGCACATTAAAATGAATCAACTGACCGAGCTGCTGTTCTAGAAAATTAATCAGATTTAAGAATTCAACAGCGCTGTAGCGTGAGTAATATTATACAGGATCCAGGAAAGGATTGGATGTTACTCCAAAAAGATAAAGGATAAAAACCCTTCCCTTCTCTCTTAAATGACAGCTTCAGTTCCTGATCGCAAATGGACTGTCATTATTAAGAATCAAATATATTCATCTTAAAACGTACGTACGTTCATATAGTTACATTAACATTGTGTACATTGTATAAATATGTATCTGGCAGATTCACATTGCTAAAGCATTGCCTAAACAAAACTCCATCATGTCATATCAGATCAGAAATCCTGGATTGTTCTTTCTCTTGAGTGTGCTGACTTCATTCCGCTAAATGGTTCGAAATTCTCATTCTCCTGCAATAACAACAAATCTATTACAGGTTCAAAGGCTCTGAAAACCTGGACTAATTTCATGCTTTTGCTTCACGAGTGGCCTGGCTGTGATCAAGACGCTTAGAGTCCATGTCTAACAGGTCACCTCAGTGTTTACACAAGATGCTCAATAGCAGGGTCTCTCATCCCGAGTCCATTTCCAGTAATTGCACCAGAGAGAGAAAAAGGGAAAGAGAGAGAGAGAGAGAGAGAGAGAGAAGGAAAGAGTGTATGAAAGAGGCACTGCACTGTTTAATGAGCTGCTGGTCCTCTCTGCTTGTTAGCTTGCCAGTCTCTGTCTCAGGGTTATAAAGAAAGATGCATTTCTAAAAAAAAAAAAAGCTATGTTTATTTAAAAAATATGTTTATTTTTTATGCATATTTTGAATGGCAAAGGTTTTGAAAATCTGACAAATGCGCTATATGCAGCATACAGAGTAGTAGAATCAGTATTTGTTGAGCTTTGGAACTGACAGTAATATTTAGGAGCAAAACCTTGCTGAGATTTTTATTTTTTAGACTTTTATTAGAGTCCACAGGTGGTGAGTTTAATACACAAGTTCACATGCTGAAGTAGTTTAACCCTTTCTCACAGTATACTAGCTTTCCATTCCACTGACAGCATGGACATTTTCAATAGGTATAAAGAAATGAATTATTTTATTGGCGGAAGTCTGATATAAGATTAGTCAGGACACTGTTGGGTTTCTGTGTGTAGAGTATCGTGACTGTGTTTAGCTGCTGGTGAGCAGGGCGTTGGGAAAAGGGAGGGGTGTGAGCCCTCTGCTGGGCAAACAATTCACACCTCTCCACAATAACATGGGTACAGAGAGAAACTAAAGCTTTATTGATAGCAAAACACTGTATACAACTACCACAAAAAAATTATAACATTTAAACCTAGTAGGCTAAGTTTTAAAAAAAAACTTACGAAATACTTCAAATTCTTCCAGCCCTGAGTGTCTACTTTCATATGAGCCATTAACCACTACTGTGGAGTGTGACATCACAAATAAATTCAATGCTGAACACAGGCACCTCCAAAGCAGGCGGAAATTCCATTTTTTGACGTCTGCTAAAACGAGTTTCAGTGGGAGATGTGTAGTAGCACTAACTGATTTTTGTAGCTCAAATACTCAATTACATGCTCAACTACATGAAATTGCTGTAACTTAAACCAGTTTAATCAACATTGACCAGTTGAAGAAGCTTCTTTTCAGAGATTAAATTAAGAGCTTCTTTCTAAACTTCTTTCCTGTGTGCTGGCAGTGTGGGAACAGTACCTCTGAATTAATGTTTTATTATTCTGAAAATTAAATCTGATTACAATAGCTAAATTTTTTGATATTTTGGTTTCTTCGTTCATTTATATTTTGTTTTCAGTGTTCCTTGGTGGTCAGTTTGGCTTCGAAATGATATCAAAATACCTTCAGAGGCTTTTTTTTAACAGCCTCTGAAGGAATTTTGTTGATTTAATTTACAACTGTATGTACAACAGGTCACATAAATTACAGTGGAAAAAATAGAAATAAAAGCATTGCTCTATAAAGCATTATTATTCTTATTAGTAGTAGTAGTAGTAGAAATAATAATAATAATAATAATAATAATAATACTTAGAGATGGGGTGATACCACTTTTTCTTTTCCAGTACTGATACTGACACCTTGAATCAGCCGATATTGATATCCATCCAGTATTTCTTAAAACCTGCTGAGCTTTAAAATGATTTTTTAAAACCGAAGCACACAAAAATACAGGAAAAAAACAGACATCACTAAAAACATGACTTACACAAAATTTACAGCTTTCACACAAACATCACTTGCAAATCTAATACAGTATAAAATGTGAATATAATCAAAATCAGTCCTAACAAAAAATATATGTAAACACATATAGCTACATAAAAAAAATATATTTTCCAAACCCAATTCTAATCTTTTCCATTTGTTACAAGATTGGATCTAATTCAGTCTTTTTTTTCTCCGATATCTGATCCACCATTTTTGGCTGACGTCAGCCCAATACAAACCTGCATATCAGCTCAGTGCCATATCTAAATATATTATTATATCATATTATTATTGATTATTAAGCATTATTACCATTATCATTTTTTATGCCATCATAAATTACATTTTATTAAATTAGTACTAAATTAGTACATTAGTAAATACATTAGTATATTTTATTAAAATGGTACTAGAGCTCAGCTATGCCTTCCTCTCACAGAACCAGAAGTGAATTTAATACCTGTTTCTTTTAGGGGAAAAAAATCCATAAGTTTTGGATTTTAGAAACACTTCAGTACATATTTTTTAGTGAATAAGGTGACTTTTGGTAGCTGATTAGTGCTTAATTTAGTGTTCTCATATCCTTACCTTATGTTCCCTTATAATAACTATTGATTTTCGAAATGTATTTGACTCTTAATGTAAAGTGTTACCAGTAATTTTAACTTTTGAGCAATCTCATGTCTGAGGTTTTTCCTTCATTTTTAAATTATGTCTCATTTCATATCCAAAACCTGTCATGCATTTTTGTGTAAACTGTCTTAGTATGTGCCATCTCTTTCTCTCTACTACAGTAGTTTGGAGTTTATACTGAGCTCTGTGCTCAGTACACATACAATTAAGAGCAGTTATTTATTAGAATGTCTTGTTTTAAGAAGGTGGAAAGCATAAAGGTATATTTATACAGTATGTAAGGTAAGACTATGAGATCACTAAATAAAGCACTAATATTATACTATTTTTTATTTAAGCAATACTCTACTTATATATTAATGTCTAATATACAGAAGTGTTATTCTAATTTAATTTTTGAGGTAAGAATTAGCATGCTAATCATTCAACCACAGTTTTTCTGATTTAAAAGTGTGTAATGAGAAGCTGCTCTCAGTTGTCTGTCAGTTATCAAGACTGAATTCCCGAAGCTTGCAATCATCTTGAGTCATGTGTAGGAGTCATGGTGTAATGGCACAGGAAGCGTCGGTCCCATATCCTCTTTATAGCCTGATCGTAAGGACGCTTTCCCTCCTCCTGATGTGGCTCCCGCCACACAGGGCCGAGTCTCTATGGTTACACGCGTCCCGCACCCCTTCTTCATGTCCATGACATCTAATTTTCTCTAGGATTGGCTCAGTGAAGAGAGCGGAGCAGGATAATGATATGCTTTTAGCCTGCGCTGACTAGCAAAACAATCATGGCCCAACTGAGCAGGCATCATTAGCGGCCGCATGAGTATCTATTACACCAGAGCTGGTCACCTGTTCCGCTGAGCATAATCTTCTTAAGCACTGTTTTACTGCAGAGATATAGAAGGATTCTTCGGTTTGATGATGTATCTGAGATAAATGGGAAAGGGTAACGTGGGGTGTTTCAAATTTGCAAAGAGAAACAACAAAGCAGGGGTTTCTGCTCTGGTTCCGGGTCACACCAAGAGACAGTCCCACACAGTTAGAGTTTTCTTTTCAAGTTCTAAAAACACCTATACACTCAAAATGCAGTCAAGTTCAAAGGTTTATTTTAAAGCAGGATGAGGTGTGCTGTGAAATTAAAGTAATCAACAACAGGGAGATGCGATGCAGCTGACGTGAACTCCATCCCATGTCAGAAAAGTTACAGCTTTACATCTGACTGTTAAAAAGTGCTGACACTGGAGATTCCTTCCAAAAATGCTAAATAAACATCTCCTCACAGAAAAGTTCACCATAGCAACAATTACATATTTTTTAATTCTGTCAGTCGTACAAGTTCATGTAACATATTAGAAGAAAAACATTAATATAGAAAATAATAGACCTTCTAACCAATCAGAATCGAGAATTCAGCAGCACGTGGTTTAAAGAAAAATGAATATATTTGTACAATTTTTCTACAAAATACATCATCTCAAGAAGTTAAAAAGGAAACGTGGTGGTAACAGGACAGCTATCCAAAAATAGTTTGAAAAGAACCAGAAGAAAAAAAAATTACAATTTTGTCATTACCTTCTCTGTCTTCAGACTTGATTTGAAGAAGGCAGTGTCTGAGTTAGAAAATACCGACCAAGCAATCTGGCAGAGTTAGTACATCTGATGACTGGGAAGGCCATAGCATATGATTTATAATTTAAATGCTTTAATTTTTATACGCATTAAACCATTCAGTGACCTCTCTTGCCCTGTGGATGGGGCGGAGTCATCCTGGAAGAGACCACTCCCATCAGGAGAGAAATGTTTCATCATAGCTGATCAATCAAAAAAATTGTAGTGACACTTCACGCTAAGGAGACAAGTGCAACCAAACCACTTGTGTACAGAGGTTGGACGCAGTAAAAATATTGTTTTAATTATTTATCTTAACATACAGACATGGGAAAAAGAAAGTACACCCTCCTTTTGTCCTGAACATAAGCATTTACTATGCTTACAGAGGCCTGTAGATCACATAATGTAGCTTTTGAGTTTTTTTTTTTTTTTGTATCTCTGAGCATTAAACGGTCTGACCTCGGACTGATTTTGCTGGGACGCCCACTGGAGCACTCAGATGCCCCTGAGTGCTCCATAACACCAAACACACATGCCCAAAGTTCTGCTTTTAGAGAGGTAGTCACACTTCTTGATCATTAACTAATCTTGTGCATTTCATTAGTAACACCTGGCTGCTAATTTATCTCTTAATGATTATGGAAGAAGGAAGGGTGTACTTATTTTTTCCTACCTGGTTTCTGAACGTTGGTTTATTTTTTGGAAAAAAAAAATGACTACATATTGAAATATATTGTGTTTTTTGTTGTCAATTGAGGTTATTTATTTGTTTATAGAAGTTGATGTGGACCAACCAGTTGTTATTTAGGCCCTGATAAATACAACTATTGAAGGAGGGTGTACTTACTTTTCCCCATGACTGTACTCTCTATCATTTTGTGCTTGTAATAATGAATGAATAAGAATTTGTGAAACTTGTTCAGTTTGTCCTAAGGGTATGCAAACTTTTGCGCTCGACTGTATACCACAGTTGAATTTGAATTTGTCCGTGTGACAATGTCCATGAGACGATAATAATGCGCTGTTAATACTTTTTATTGTTTGATGAATATTTTATGCAGTAGATTCATAAAAAATATAACCAAAAAGTACTTGAAGATGGAAGTTGAGGCAATGTTTTAGTGACTTTTGTTAGTCATACTGATCATGTTCCATGTAGGATAGGATGTCCTGATACTTCATGAAATACTTTCATGTTCGTGCATTATTCATAGCAATAATTCTATGCTATGTATGGCATGCTTGAGTTGCCGCGACTCGTAATGCCACGTTGGCATGACATTGACTTCCCATTCTGAGCGTCCCGTCTAATCGCTTTCTTAGATGAAAAGCAGTCTGTATTAGTGTTAGTATGGCTTACACTCTTACATATGAGCCAAAGCATGCAGAAAGACCGTTAGCACATGCTGCTTTGTGATGGGCAATGAACGCTTTTGCACAATGACTCAGATATATCAACTATATGGATTCTCTGTCTCACTTTGTGTACCATCTAATCATTCTTTGTATGTTTGTCCAATACATCCCACTATCTTCAAATGTCACCACTGAACCAAATAAGCTATGACTATGACAAATAGAGTGACTGTTGGCAAATGTTGCACTCATATATAATGGTGTGAGATCATCTTTCAATGCACAGCAGGGTTTTTCATGTATCTGTGGATCCGTATGCAATATTCCATAGTAAAATAATTTCCATAGTAAAATAATAGTGAGCTTTTGCCTGAGATAAAAAAAAAAAAAAACAACAACCAATCAGGATAGAGGCAGAGTTCAAACAGATACAGTGTGTGCTCAGTTAAATGGGAAAATATTTATCACATAATCTGGCAGAGTTAAAGTGACAAATTAAAAGAAAAACCAACACATAGTGGGTTAGTAAGTTGTTGGGCCGCAACAAGCCACCATCAGCTTCAATACTCTTAGATATCAATTCTACAAGTCTCTGGAACTGTACCGAATGGGTGAATGCCATTCTTCTAAAAGATATTTCCTCAATTGGTCTTTTTTCTGTCACATCAATTCAAAACCTCTCGTCGGTGGGTTGAGATCTGGTTAATATTTCCCCCGTTTTGTAAAATGATTTGGTCTGTTGTGTTTTGTAATAACAGCTTCCACACCCAGTGAAATTTTCATGGCTAATTACAAACATTTTTCATACACAGAAAGTCTCTGGATATTAGATACTTTTATTTGTGCAAGTGTGCTAAGATGTTGTATGTGTCAGACACACAAAAAAGAAAAGACAAGAGATATACAGTATGTTATATAAGTGACATAATTGATTTTGTTTTAAAACATAGCCTACATGGTTACCAGTTGATAGCTTCTGACAAATGGCACAGTTGACAGTACTAGTCAAATTTTACTTGATGCTTGGATTAAGCCACAATGAAATTTTAATATCACTGAGCAGTGTAGATAGTATTGGCATTAGTATACACATTATGAAGGATTCTCAAAGCCCAGGGTTTATATATGTAAAATTTGTTGTCTCAGAGCTCTTTACATTTGACAGCGAATCAGAACCGAACAAATGCACAGTCTTTAAAAAGAAAAAAAATGTAACCAAGTGCCATTTTCCATCACCATCCATTTGCCAGCTATGAGGTAATTTCCTCTCACTTACGCAGTTCATATTGCAGTTGCACAGAACACAAGCATCATAATAAATGAGTTGCCCCTGGTGGTGCCCTGCCTTTTCACACGTTTTCTTCGAGGAAACGGTCTCAAAAATGAGGTGTGAAATTCGCTGCCTCAAATTACCCCAGGCCAAAATATGAGAGCATTTGGCATTTACTCATCTAGAAGTGCGTGCTGTGTGTTAGCTAAAAAGGAGAAGATATGGGCTGACAGGTGAGCAGCTGCTCAAACACAGTTCTCATTATTTCTGACAGTATTTTAAGGAGGATTAAAACCTCAATTACTCTCGCTTCAGACACGATTATACCGAACAAGATGCTGAGTAACAGCTTCATATAACAGAGCTGTAGTGTAGCCTTTAAAAGTTCAACTACGTGGTTTATATACATAGAGTACATGTATATATTTGTAAGTAACATATTTGAGCTTACTTTAAATACACTACCTGTGGAAAGTTTGGACATATCTGCTCATAGAAGGGATTTCTTTATTTGTACTTCCACTTATGGAATTATGCAGTGACCAAGAAAAGTGTTCAGAAAAATCAAAAATATGTTATGGTGTAAATTCTAAACAGTATTCCTGATGAAGCTATACACACTCTTGAGAGATGTTCACCCAGGATCATATGTTAAAGTTTACAAATGGATGGATGAATGGGTGGATGGATGGATGGATGGTGGGAGGGTGGGGAGGGAGGGAGCACCTAACTGCTCCTCCTAAGTTCTAAATTAGCTACTTGTTTGGGGAAACCATTTAATGTTAAGTAAATACTACTTCTTAAAATACATATTGAGTCAAAAATAAATTTTTACATGGGTATTAATTTCTCTATGTACCCTTAAGCCCTATTCAGACTGAATTAGTTTTACATGAGGAGGTGAGTAATGTAATTATTACTGGCATTTTAGTCCCGTCAGAATCAATCATGTCAGTCTCATGTTACCCACCACCATGGAAACTGCAGCATTTAAAATAAAAAAAATAATTAAAAAAAGCTAAAAGTGCCAAAAGATTTCCTTTTGGTTACTGAGGTTAAGGTTAGTGTTAGAATTATGTGTAGGCCTAACATTAATTAGCTGCATTAATGAATATGTCAATAGAAGGTCCGTACAAGGATAGGTGTGTGATGGCTATATCACGTCAGCATGATAAATGTTGGGTCAAAGTAACACGTGACAATCTTCATTATTGTAAAAGGCAACTTTTAACTGGACCTCTAATTTTAGGTTCTTATGCAATTAGTAGGTCAGCAGCATTTATCACACCTTCTCCATGTGAACAAAACTAAATACGCCAACAGCTACATGGGATTTTCAAATTTACGTTAGATATCAGCATGCTTCCACATCAAAGCTTGACGCTTCAGTTTTCACGCAGAACCTTTGATGTACTTCTCAACATTCACTCACTGCAGCTCAGGGCACTTGTAGAGTGGGCAGCATTTTCTCCACTTTGCATAGCACTTTGAGATAAAAATGTCCTGAAGATGTTTATTTTAATCAATTCATCTATCAAATTGCTAAAAGAGATGAGATATTATCCTTGAAAATAAAAACAGAACGCGTCTGAGATCCTTCCTCTTTTGATTAGTATTATTTCATCCCTTTTTCACTGTTAAGCTGTGACAGACCAAATCTCTTTTACATTACTGAGGTCCGAATCCAGAGGAGGAAAACCTGGATTGTAATAACAATGTAGCAATAATAACAAAATAACAATGAGCCTTCAAATATCATGCAGCAGTAGATTTTCAACCTGTGTATTTCTGCAGTTTTTGAAGGTGCTTGTCTTATTTATGGACTACATGTGATTGCATAGAATTTTCAGGGATATTAAAGTCTGAAAAATATCTGCTATGGGTTTCTTTAATAAATTTGATCCCATCGTGCATTCCTTAATAATCCTACTCTTAAAATATGTTGATGAATATGTAACATTGCTTGTTTTTGGATAGCCGCTTAAATCCTGGTGTTACTTTTATTATAAATTTTATTATAATTTTATTAATAACAGAATTTAAAAAAAATCAATTGATAATGTGTGCAGTGCACACTCTTAGAAAAGAATGGTTCAGGAAATCATAAATAGAGTACTTCCCTTTAAACAACAGATCTGTGGAGTGTCCCGTGTGAATAATCACATGATTCGGATGTGAATTTACATGTGCTTTTAGATACTTCACGTTATGATTCACACACTGCCACATTTCACATTTGGATTTTGCATGTAGTTTTTCCAACGATTCCATATGTGATTTATTTACACGATTCATTTATTTTCATATTTTAATCATTATCAAAGGTGTACGTGAGTATAGTGAGTATACCTATGTAATTCCAGGGAAAAACATGTTGAAATGCGTCATGTGTTTCTCACATATTACTCACGTAGTCACATATGATCATATGATTATATGTGAAATCTATTTTTTGTTGTTGTTGTTGTTGTTTTTAGACATTGCAGTACAGATGCAATATATTTGAGGCAATAACAGTAGGTTATGACTAACCAGTAATAATATCAAGGGACAAATGGAACTGTGTCTGGACAGATTTTCATAAAACAAAGGAAGAAAGCTGTGAATGTCTGAAATTTAAAGAGCAGGTTGAGAGGTTGCAGACAGAATGGTTTATTATGTTCATGTGAGCAGATGTTTCAGGGTCATTAATTCACTGAGCTTTGTCTCAACTGCTTATGCCACGCTCAAGTCTTACTCTAGAGATCGGCACAGTTTAGATTGTAAATGAGCATCAGTGATACGGAGGTGATGTCATGAGAGATGAGTTGATGTCGCTGCTTCCTGAGAAACCCAAGAACGTTATATTTCTCTCTCGTGGGAATAGAAAAAAAAAAATACTAAAAGTAATCAGTTGTCTTACTCATGACACTGATATTTAATATGATAATTAAATGGGTTCTGATATTTTAATGCATGTTTAGAACTTCATGCTGTATGTTTAATTGATGTTTTATTGTACACTAGAAATGCTTTTAATGTGTAATTAATGTCCAGAATTACCAGATGTATGTTAGTATACAGTAGTCATAGACAAATATACATTAGTATATAGTATTCAATTCAATTCATTTTTATTTGTATAGCGCTTTTTTACAAAGGTCATTGTCTCAAAGCAGCTTTACACAAACTTATGTACAAAGTTTGATATGTATTAATTTAAATACTGCATTAGTATATAGTAGCGTTACACAGATGTACCATACATGAGTATATAGTACCAATACACAGGTGTATATTAGTACAGAGTAGAAATGTATAATAGCATATAGTGGTAATACACAGATTTTATTTCATATAGTGGTAATACACAGATGTAGTATTAATAGATATATGTATAGTAGTATATAATAGAAATAAGCACATGTATAATAGCATATAGGAGCAATAGTATAATATAGAGTATATAGTATATAGTAGTAATAGACTTGTGTATATAATTATATAGTGGTAATAATAATATAATAGTAATAAACAGATATATTAAAATATACACTATATGGCCGATTCCAACACATCCGATTCCAAAGGCATGGCATTAATATGTCGGGAGAGGAGGCCTGGCGTGCATTTGGTGTTCCAGTTCATCCCAAACGTGTTCAATCAGGGCTCTGTGCAGGCCACTTGAGAGCTTCCAAACCAACCTTGGCAAACCATGTCTTTATGGATCTCAGGGGCATTGTCATGCTGGAACAGGTTTGGGCCCCTTAGTTCCAGTGAAGAGAAATCCTAATGCTACATACAAAGGCATTCTAGACAATCATGTGCCTCCAAATTTGTGGCAAACGTTTGGGGAAGGCCCACATATCGCGGTCATGGTCGGGCGTCTACATACTTTTGGCCGTATAGAGTATTAGTAATAAACATACAGTACGTATATTAGTATACAGTATAGTAGTAATGCACAGATGTATATTAGCATATAGTAGTCAAAGACAAATATACATCAAATTAATGTCATTAATATATAGTAGATATATATAGATGATAGTAGCATACAGTAGTAATAGACATATTTATATTAAAATATAGTAGTAATACACAGATGCATATTAGTATGTAGTAGTCACGGACAAATATACATTAGTATATGTATACTAGTAATACACAGAAGATGTATATTAGTGTATAGAAGAAATAGACCAATATAAGTGTATATTAGTAATATAGGAGTAATACTGTTATATATAATAGTGTAATTACTATACTGAATACATGTATATTAATATATAACATTATAAGTAGTTTAATAGACAGATGTATAGTAGTAACAGATATATAGTAGGTTATTAGTAATGTAGTAGTAATATTAGTATGTCATAGTATATTTAAACAAATAACAAGTTAGTATAATAAACAGATGTATATAGTAGTAATAGATGTACTTTACTGGTTAATAAGGAGAAATGTAGTGTACCACCCTTGTGTTGCATCATGTGTTATACACTACATTACGAATATTGAGAGATTTCTTCTGAATCAATGTTTTCACAAAGTTTACCATCCAGAATAAAACTTCTCTAACATGCTGAGGATTCATGCTGATGAGTCATTTGCTTGCAGTGATTCAGGCAGTAATGTTATCGCTTCAGCTCAGCCTCTGGGTAAACACTTTGCATTTCACGCCATTGCATAAGGAGAGATGTAATGGCATGAGACAGATTTGGGGGTGCCGACTTAATAAAGCCTGACTTACCTCTCTACGTTTACTTATATAATTACCTGCAATTATTTAGAGGTTATTTCATATCTGCTAAAACATATTGCGTGCTGGTTCCTCTATAATGTACAAAATGTTATATTCTGATATATGATATTATGAATTATAGGACATTATTCATTTTAAATGTTGCCAAGATTTATAATAGTTGAGAGGCAGTTATGAAAAATGATGTACTCAGGGCTTGTGATGTTCTAAAAGCTATAGACTGAAAGTACAGACATGAAAATAGGAGAACACATTTTATTTAATAGCGCTGTCATGAGTAAGAGATGAGTGTGTCTGAGTGAGTGTATCTGTGAGAAGAAACGTAGAAGGGGAAAAAAGAAAGATTGCCACAGAAACTCTCTTGTTTCCCTATTCACTGATTACACACTTGCGATTAGTAACGGTCTGAAGCACTAATGTAATTTTGGGAGTAATAAAAATGTAATGAAGTAGGAAATAAAAAGAAAAAACATACACAATAATAAAAAAAAACTTTGGTAACTGGTATAGCCAATGATACAGAAATTAGCAAGTCTTGAAATATTTATTACACCTTCACAGACATTCCACAAAAAGACACCATAGATGTTTATTTATCCATTGGGATAAAATGATTTAATGCTTTTTTTCTTAAGACCTGGACACTTTGAGACACTGAGAGATCCATTATCCAAAAGCCAATGTCATAACCATGCTTTATTGGTTTGAGATGTTCAAAAACATACATAAATAGTAAATCAATAGAGCAATAAATAGATAAATATAATCATCAATATCTTTAACAATCTGTCTGCCATCAATCTGTAAAGTCCATTAAGACCCCTCATTGGACGGCGCCGATGGTATGTACAGTGAGGGTGTGCACAGTTCATATGAGGTTTTGAGGAGGAGCAGAGAACATTTGGACGGAGCATAGGGTTAGCACGACGTGAACGTCTTCCAGAAGAAATTCTTACACGGGGCTTTGCGGTCTCTCTGGGGCAGCTGCGCTAGCCGGTTGTACACGGCTCTCTCTTCCAGACGAGACTCTATGGGTTCTTCCTCCTCCAGAGGAACGAGATCTCCGGCCAGCATGCTGTTGTCCATGCCGTCAAGCAGACCAGAGACCAATTTGAGGATCAGCTCCTTTCGCTCCTTACTCAGTTCCTGAGGAGAACAGAGTGGGTCAATGATTGAGAAGTGAATTAATGCCCGAAAAAATAAATTGTGAGTCTAGTTTCCAAAGCCAAAACTTGGCTTGTCATTTTGTAATCACATTTAGATTTTCTATTTTTGTCACTAGAAAGGCAAATAGTTTTAAATGACACTCAATTTCACACGTCATTTTAAGTGTTTGTTTCTTAATCTGTATTTTTTTATGCTTTGATATTCTTGCTTCATTTTTGAAAATCCCATAGCGCTTTGAGTCTAGGAAAAAAAAATTATATTATAATATAAAATTGATTTAGTTATGATATTACAATACATACAATTTATTATTATTATTATTATTATTATTATTATTATTATTATTATAAAGAATCACATCCACAATCTGCTTCATGCAGCTATAGAGTTTTGAAAAGCCAGCAGGTGTTTTGGACTCACCCTGGTGTGTGTGGGACTCCTTTCCTCCGCTGGAAGCACAGCCGCTGCTCTCACACTGTACAGCACCAGCAGCAGAGACACTAAGCTGGCTAAAAGCTGCATGCTGACACGACGACTCAGAGAGTGGAGAGAAATAAAAAACGAGAGAGAAGATGAAACAGAGTTCACAAACACCAAACAAGTGTTCAGACTGCGTCAAAGTCAGCGAGAGTCAAAAGATGCTTCGGTCCTCTGCTGAAGTGTCTTGAGCTTGGGATTCAGGTGGCTGTGTCTTATATACCCCAGGCTCCTGTTGACGCAGGGCTTGGTGGATGATGGGAGGGGGGCTGGGGGAGTAGGAGGGTTAGTGTCTAACAAAAGCACAGAGTAGTTAACCTCTTAACAAACCCGTCATCTCAGTGGCGTGAAACGCCCATGCCACCACGTAAATGGGCCTGACAGCGGAAAAAATTCAATGACGACAAATCCAACCTAGTCAAATTCATTACGCAATGCTATCAAAGCCCTTCTGCTGTGCATCATTTAACTCTAAGTGTAACAAATTCATCACCAGGATGCCAGACATCATAGATTGGAAAACGGATTTATACAGAACATTGAACAAATCAATATTAAATTATAGCAGCTAATCTGTTTACAGCCAATATCATATGGTAAATACATAATATTAAGATAAACACAGTGTTACAGGCGATTGATTAATGTTTTATGATGGGGTTTTTTGTCAACATTATTATGCCCTGCGTTTAGGATTCTTATTCCTCCTGTGTGTTCACGGGCTGTTATTGAACTGTCTGACACCTGAGATAGCTCGGTTATCGGTATTATTGTGGGGGAAAAAAGATAATAACAGGGTCCTCAGCCTGAAAATAACTCAAATGAAACAGAACAATCTATGTGCAAGCAGATGATCATTTACAATCAACAAATAATATAATTGTACATTGAATTAAGAAGAGTTTCATCAGTGGACCACGGGTATGTACCACGATCAATTCAATTCAGTTTTATTCGTATAGCGCTTTTAACAATACACATTGTTACAGAGCAGCTTTACAGAGTTCTGGATGTAGATTTAGATCCGTAATGAGCAAGCCAGAGGCAACGGTGAGGAGGAAATCTCTCTGAGATGATGCGAGGAAGAAAACCTTGAAAGGAACCAGACACAAAATTGACCCCATCCTCTTCTGGGTGTCACTGGATTGTGGGATTCTAAATCACTTTTCTACACCTGTGTACTATAAGGAAAGGATGCTGAAAGGATGTTCGGTATGAGCATACTGAGTCCTGGGATGAGCAAACGACAGTCTTTATGATTACAGCAGCAGTTCTTAGGTACAAATCTACAGTATCCAGGTGACATTATCCAATGAAATGAGGGTGAGACTTGGGCATCAATGTTTTTGGGGAAATGCAAAACTTCTGTTGTGCTTTTACATTTTAAGCCTTTTTAAAAGTTTTTTGTGTATGTGTGTGCTAATATCTGATCTGTGCATTTAGATTTGGTTTAAAAAAAAAAAAAAGACCAGGCTGTTGGAGTGCTTAATGCAAATATCACAATGTGAAATGTCACAAAAAGAGATTGCTGATGAGCTCTTGCATAATAGGATATTAGTGTAATTTCTAAATAAATACATAAACAACATCAAAACAGACAAAAAGTCAACCATCCTCAACATTACTTCTTGTATGTGGTAGGTACCAGGTGGTCAATCCAGAGAACTGACACAGAGCTGCAAAATTAATGGCACCCCTCAGGAAAATAGGGCACATGTTTTTGTTCTCATAAAAATGTTTCTTTCTAGTAATAGTAGGCTACTTTCTTTAAAAAATAAAATAAAATAAATCATTGACAAATAATACTTTAAAAGTAATGCAAATCAATGCAAAAATAATAATTGCTCTTAATTGCCAGTTGCGCTTGATCAAATATGAAGTTGCACACATGTAAAATCCATTCATCATCCAACACAATAGAAATAAAAAATAGCTTTCAGTAGATATCCAGTAGATAGACCTGAACTTTTAAGTCATGTAGTTGATTAAAAAATACAAAAGTAGTTAAAATTACAATCAAACACAGTGAAGATGGTGAAGGAGGGGAAAGAGCCTATAAATCACAGCTGCACAGTTTAGTTCATTCTTGTGGTTGTTCAGTTACAAAATCATAAAATGCCACTTTCATAACCACAGGTTTGGAAGTGTTGCGCAAAATAGTCACAAAAAAGAACAACCAGGATATTTTAAACCAAAATGTGCGTAAGATCTGGAAATAGGTGGAACGTTTTTAGAAAATATTGATGTAAAGCATAAACCCAAATCAACACCATTACAGGAAAAGACTCTGTGCTGTTATCCTCAGTCAGTTTATTCTTCCCAGGAGCAGTCTCGGTGAATATTACTTGTAGGGGTTCCAGTAAATGAAATACAACTATACAGCTTTGATATATGTTTAAATTTTATACTATATTTTACTGAATATGCATTTCGTAATGTGTTTTTCATCATTTACTAAATGGGTGCCAATAATTTTGGAATTGACTGCAACTAACTTTTTTCTCATTCAGTGATCACCATCCTGATAGACTTGACGTAATGCACAAAGCTGATTTGGTGTTAGTAAACGTGTTGTTAAATGCGCAAGTCGAGCCCAAGCTGAGCTTGTGGAGCTGAGAGCTAATATTCGAGGCTTTTCCATTTTTCACAGCAGCTTGACTTCAGGCCCTAGAGCTCTGCTGAGATTAATATAGTGCCGACATGCTCTTGCTTCTGATGGAGTGTGTTTGAAGAATTCATGCCAATTGACCACTTCTGAATCACACCATCACGTGGATGTAAAAAAAACACCACCTACTTCTGTTGAGAAAAGCCTACAGTTTAGTCTAGAAGTTTACACTTGACTTTAGTTCTAGGTGATGACAGGAACATTTACCTTCTTAGCAACAAAGTGTGTTTGAGCAGGTGGTACTGACTGGAGTGTTGTAATGACTAGAAGATGTTTCAGAAATAAATTCCAATCATGAGAGAGAAGTGAATATCTAAGATTTTCAAACTAACTCGACTTATGACTATCTACATAACCCGATATATGACTATCTTTTCTATAATGTTATAGGTGAATGATTTGCATTTTATGTATTTTTATAGAAAACTCATTGAAAGATGTTGGCTGTTTGTGATAAACTGGCTAAAGGACAAAGTTTTATTAGTGTACATCACATCAATTTCACACCAGGAGATTTATATATTTCCTGTATATCTGTTTATGTTCTATATGTTTGTACATTATACTCTCCACAACTACTACTTCCTTCATAGACAAGATGGAGTTCCCAGAAAGCATGGACAAGATCTCTGGAAGGTTTACTGATGCCATCTGGTGGTTAGATGAGAAACTGGAGGAAAAAATAATTAAAATCTAAATGGCAGAAGACTATGAGTAAAGGCAATTGCAATTAAAAAGGTTTATATTAACAGTGAGTTGCTTTCATTGAAGCCCAGCAAATTCCCATTATAATACAAATTTACTAATAGTGTACCTCAGGCTTTGAATACTTAAGGCTTCAATTCTTAAGGCAATGATTTGATATTTGATGATACAACTGATTCTGCTATGATATTATATGATGATGTGATTTGATTTTGTAGCCTCAGATCTGTGTGTCCAAATTTGTTCAGACTCTGTGGTAGGCTTACCGTGAATTTTCAAATGATGACATAGAGAAGGACTATTTTAAGTATCAGAGTTATAAATCAGATTGCTAGCCTGTTTACACATCACTTTATAAATATGAATTATTTTTAAGCACCAGTTTTCTGTCCTTTTTGATAATAATAATCCATTAATGATTGTTGCCTTTTAAATAGATGCATCGATCCAGATCGTCCGATTGTTACACCCCTAGTATTTAGTTAGTTATGTATATGTATTTCTGGCAAAATATGATTAAATATGTATTAACTGCAATTATACCACATCACTATTGAATTCTCGATTCTGATTGGTCAGACAGTGTTGATTAATTTCCTATTTCTAAATGCCGTCTGCGAATCACGTGACGGGTTTTTATAAATGCACTCATTCGAATAGGTTATTGCTTCTATAGTAACAACTTACATGTGGACTTGTATGGTGGATGCTTCACATACGCCTATTTTTATTGTTGATATGGTGAAGGTTTCTAAGAGGAGATGTTTAACATTTTTTGGAATGAGTCTCCAGTGTTAGTGCTTTGTAACACTCAGAGATAAAGCTGTAATTTTGAATTTTCCAACATGAGAAAGTTTTCAGGACAGAGTGTTAATAAGTTATTAAGTGTTATTAACTTCAAGAGAGACAAGAACAGAGACCGGTGAGGGAACTGCTCTACTCTAAGTGATAACAAGAACTAACTTGTTTCATGGACATTCCACAACAGTAAATGTAACTATAAACAAATAAAAAGTACAGTGTGGAATTATTTAAAGCAAATGGCAAATTGCTGTGGTATAAGAAGAATAAAACCTTATGGGGTGTGGTGTTATAGGAAAATAATCAGAATTCTATCAGTAACTATCAATCACTCTGTTGATTATTATCCTATTACAGTACAACTCCAAGTGTTTTATTCCTTACTTGCATTTACAGTAAGCTTGTAGTTTATACACTTTTTTACTCTCCCAGAAAGACAAGACAACACACTTCTTTATTGTGTTTTATTTTATTATTTCAAAATCATGCTACGGATTTCACAAAATTAACTTGAATTTGTAGATACCAGATTATGGGGGAAAAAAAAAAAAATAAAATAGGTACGTGCCTGCATATAGCAACACAATGGGTACAGGACGATGGCATAAACCCACAGGGCCTAAAAGTTATACTGCTAATCGACGAACATGTAAAAACTGATCATACTGATTTAACTTGGTTGGGTGATTGGACCCATCGTTGGACATTATGTTAGGAACCTAAAACCACATGTCACATCAGCACAAAAGATCATGAGTTGTCAGTTTTAGTCTACAGAGTTCACATTCTTTCTGAAATCATGACCCAAAGCCAACAAGTTACACACTAAATACATTTTGAGCACACCATTGATATCAATACAGCACATAATTCAGAAAGTTTTATACAAAATATTTTCTTTCTATCCAAGTCACTTGCAACATTACAGTTTGTGAAGTACGAGAAGTAAAACACGGCACCTTCCTTAGCCCAAACCGTTTCAGAATAAGGATTAAGGATCAATTTAAGTTACTCACAAAATCTGTATCAGTTCATATTTAATCATAATGATGCATATTTACTTGTAACTTTTGAACTTGATGTTAATTTGTATTAGCCTGTTTTTAGTAGTATTTCAATGTTTGTTAACTCTCTACTATGGATTAATTAGCCATCAATCTGCCATCACTCAGTTTACTCAAAATCCTTAACAAAGCATGCTCATGGTTCAACAGCCACCGAACCCAAACGCTGCGTCTTCAGTTTGATCGCTTATTTCAGAGAACAGAGATGAAAAGCTCAGGACAGAGCCGCAGTGGAATGTAACACAAAATAAAACAATGTTTGCACTGACCTCGTTATGACCGTCATATCCCATGTCATGTAACATGTACGATGAGAAATATCTGGCACGTTGTAAATTGTGTAAGAAACTGAACACTATGGACGATGTACCGAAAGAAACAAAAAGCAAATAAATAAAGTCTTTAGGAGATTGGAGTGAAAACTGTGCAAAATGCACATAAATTCCCTTTTCTTGACAAAGAGAGAGAGGCGGTTCACATAACCCCACACACACACACACACACACACACACACACACACACACACACACACACACAGCAGTTGCACTAACGGCTTCGCCCTGATTTCACAAAGCAGCGTTAAGACAAGATGGCAGCCAAGAATCCAGTTACACTTCACTTAGGACCTGGGAAGAAGAGAAAGAAGAGGAAGAAAAAAAAAAAAAAAACAGGTGAATACAGGTTATTACAGCTTCAGGGATTACCACAACAGCAGTGTATGCAGAAAAACAATGCTCATGTCAACATAACACAACAGCCATTTTAAGAAAGATGGTGTACTGTATTTCGTACGGCAAAGAGCAGATGTTCTCAGTTTTGCATTATTCTTCATACTTCAATTAATCATCGTGATTTCATTCAACGAATTCATTAGTTTATTCACTGTTCTTGGCATTAAACATATCATGTGACTGTGCTAAATCTATTCATTTTAGTTACTACCTGCAGATTGTTGTATTAATGTTCTTTATTAATTGTTATACTAACAATCCTTTACCACTTATCTTCAGTAAGATTCTTTTTTTGTTGTTTTTTTAATCCCTTATATTCATCCTTGTATGATTGTTGTTTTCTTTGTCTAATATTTAAGTGTTTATGTAAGCACTTTTTTGTGATTTTGGACTCAAAATAAAAACTGGAATAATAATAATAATAATAATAATAATGTATGGTGAAGTTATTAGTTTAGTTTTGAGCACTAAAGCTGATTTTTTTTTAACTTTAATTGACTGGGACAAAGCACTGTAAAGCATTAATAGAGCAAACTATAATACAGTGCAAAAGTTTGTATACCCTTCATGTAATAAGACAGGACATATAGCGTGTTAGTTTTTACAGATCACTAGCAACAAAAACAAAACGTGCAGGTTAATACTATTAAACATTAACATTAAAAAACAAAAACAGCATTAGTTACATTAGTAAAATTTTGCACATCACTTTCTGAATGAATATTCTTTAATTACTTGTCTACCTACCATTTGCCTACAGAAATGTCTCCAACTGTTCCATATCCTCTAAAAACTGATCCTCTAAAAGCTGGACAAGCTGAAGGGTTTTAGTAAAACTCACTTTTAGTTCCCTGTTGATTTTTTTCCTTATCATTTGGATTGTTATTTTGTTTGAAATGTGTATACTCATTGCATTTTGTAAATAAATTGTGAACTAGATGTATATTCCTTCCCTCCTCCATGCAAAAGCTATGGGGTAAATTTTTATACCCAGCTATATACTGCTTTTTGTTTTTTAACTGCGACACAGAACTAATTTTTAGGGGTTGCTTCTCACGCTCCAGTGTGCCAAACAGTTCAGTAAATAAGGTAATTGGCCACGTTTA
The DNA here is from genome assembly GCF_027358585.1 of Pangasianodon hypophthalmus. Taxonomy (NCBI): domain Eukaryota; kingdom Metazoa; phylum Chordata; class Actinopteri; order Siluriformes; family Pangasiidae; genus Pangasianodon; species Pangasianodon hypophthalmus. Next base: position 5,665,250 of record NC_069725.1, read on the forward strand.
CCTTTCTGGCAAATTCAGGTAGAATAAAAGCAGCTCGGTGGATTTCAGGGTTGTAATATTTGAGGTCCATGCTCTCGATCTCGTCCCTCGTCAACTCCCGTACCGGCTCACGGAAATTCGTTTCCTGCAGAAAGTAAAGCACATAAACAAAAGAAAGCTCTAGAGATTTTCAAACACACACACACACACAAATCTGGAGGGAGGGGTTTTTCACCGAGTTTTTACTGCAGAGCATGAAGCCGATCTGGCCGCTCGGGTACGTAGGGATGGTGCAGTAAGCGTAGTCCACTACAGGGAAAAGCGACTTGCAGAAGATGCGCATTTCTTTGATCAGCTCCAAGTGAAGCCACTGACACTCTCCTGTAAAACCAAAACGAGCATAACTTCTGATCAGACATTCTTCTATGACATCAAATAAACATAAAACTTTATAACAGGGGTATTCCGCTAAAATTTATAACGGTACAGTTACATGAAATTCCTTGCTTACAAAAGTCCGGATAAGCAACTATCATGTCTGATATTCTACAATCGCAGGCAATCGCAGGTAATTACAGACATGTTTTAATGTTTTAATTAATAATTAGTTTATGGCTGTAAATAAGACAATCCAAAGTGGTTATGTTTTGTTTCATAGTTGCACTTCACATTACCACTTTTGACTAAAGCCATGTAATCTAAACGGATGAGACACATCTATTTTGAATTTGATGCAGGGGAAGGAAAGACACAGTGCTTTCACTACGGCATTTTTTTTTTTTTTTTCCTTTTCCTAGCTACAATATTTTTTCAAGTACTCAGTTCAGTCCGCTGAAACACTTTACTGGGTCCGCTTCTGGATGGCGGTCTGCCAGTTCACAACCCCTCTTTAAAAGTGTGTGAGAATGTGTATTAACCTTGACAGCAAAGAATTCCACCCTCACGCAGCGCCGTTTTCATGAGTTGATAGTAGGATTCTTTGAACAGGCTTTCTGCTGGGCCTGGAAACAAAACACAATGCAGTCAATATAAACAAAACATTTATACTTTACAATGGACCAAAGGCTAATTATAAAAGCAAGGCAAGAAAACGTGTCTTTCTGTGCTTACCAACAGGGTCTGAAGAGTCCGTAATGATGACATCGAAAGCATCCTGATTCTTCTTCATAAACTCAAAACCATCTCCTACATTCAGAGTCAGCTTGGGGCTAAAAAATCCCTTCGCCATTCCAGGGAGGTACTTCTTCGAAACGTTAATGACATCCTGTTTGAAACACACCACAAAAACTAAATAAGAGAACTGAAAGTCAAAGAGATCAGCCGATATATCTATTCTACAGACAGCTCAAGCAGCAGGAAACCTTAGACATACCTCATCAATCTCACACTGAACTACAGACTCGACCACTGGATGCTTCACGACTTCCCTCAGCACCCCGCCGTCTCCTCCACCGATGATCAGCACCTGCTCACAGAGACAAAAGATTATGTGAGGCACCATCGGGTGTGTCTGTATTAAAATGTCCATCTCCTCTAAGGCATTTCACAAGATCCATGAGCAAGATGTTCTGTAGAAACACAACATCACTCCTTGCTTTTACACCTGACAGTGCCGCATGGTATGCGAGGGTTACAAATTCAAATCTATCCATTAACCTGATCTGTGTCCATTTCCCTTTACTTTACGTGAGCCATGAAAGTAAGAGGTGTTCTCTGGAAATTGTGGGGATTTGATTAGTTATAGACCAAGTAGTAGAATATGCAAAATTCACAATTTTCTTCATTTTCAGTAAGCACTTTATGCTGGTCAGGATTGCGGGGAAACCAGAACCTATCCCGGGAACACTGGGCTGGGATGAGACACAGCAGTCCATCGCAGGACACCATCCACACACACTCACACACTCATTCACACCCAAGGGCCCATATGGAGCTGCCAAACCACCTATTGCCATGCTTTTAGGAGATAGGAGCAAACTAGAGAACCTGGAAGAATCCCACACAGACATTGGGAAAACATGTGAAACTCTGCACAGACATTAACCCTGGAGCTGTGAGGTGGAACCGCTACACCACTGTGCCACCTAAATTAAATTTAAAAAAAAAATTTTTTTTTTTTTTAATTTGTGTAAAATGGGTGTGGTGTTCATCACACTTACAGTGGTGAGCAAGTCAAATGAAGCCAGGGGTGCTAATACTTTAATCAAGCTTACTAATAATGGAGATAATGTTAAGAGCAAACAAAATTAGAACTTAAAAAAAAAAGTTTAAAAAGTTTTTTGTGAGTAGGAACTGTAAAATTGATCTAAGTATCAGTGACAAGAAAATATTACTGGCGATAAATAAAAATGAATATAAAATATTAAACTAATATGAAACATTGCCACCTAAATTCGTCCCACTTCTGACAACCACTACACTACTGGTGAAAACTGTTGTGCGTATGTCCGTTATTCATTCCTCTTCAGTGTCCACTGTATCCAGGTCAGGGTCATGGTGGATCAGGAGGTGGGAGGAAACCCACAGGGACACTGTGAGAACATGTGAAACTCGGCACAGACAGTAACTCGATCTCAGGATCAAGCCGGAGACCCTGGACTATAACAATTATGTTTTATAAAACGAGGAGCCAGGATGAAATTACACAGTCATTACCTTCTTAGGGCAAGGGTGGCAGCACAACGGGAGGTTGGCGATCATTTCTTGGTAGGAAAATTCATCTCGTTCTGTGCACTGGATCACGCCATCCAACACCAGGACGTTGCCATAGGTCTTACTGCAGACAAGAGCAGAAATACAGTAAAACAAGCAAGCATGGTCAATGGTGCCTGTAATCCACAAACTGGAAAGATTCATACTTACAATATTACGCTTGGTTTTTAATATCTGCAGAAATACACTGTACTGTAATGACACTCGGTTCTTGTTTTTACAAATTCAGAGTAATAACATGGGTTAAATGGGTTAAAGGAGTTTTGTTTTAGAAAAATCCAACTACTATTAGTTTTGTTTACACAGCAGACTAGAATAAGGAATAAAAATGGCTTCAAGATAATCAAGATCCAAACTCTTTCTGTTTGAGCTAGGCATTTTCAGGAGACTTCAATCTTTTTTTTAACAGGCTGGTTGAAATAGCCCAAAAATGTTAGAAGAAGGAACCATTATCCTGCTATTTTCACTCTGAAACTAGATTTTACAGATTTGTCTAGTAATAAAAACTGATTTAAAAAATTACAAATAAATCTTTAAAACATTCACTATTACTCATCAATAATAACACTTGTACACCTGCTCATTCTTGCAATTATCCATTCAAGTGACAGCAGCGCAGTGCTTTAATATAATGCACAGCAGTCTCTGGAGTTCACACAGAATGGTGCGAAAAACAAAAAAACATCCAGTGAGCGTTAATTCTGAGGATGGAAACACTTTGGTGATGAGAGAGTTCAGAGGAAAATGGCTAGACTAGACTGCTCTGGCGGGAAGGCTCCGGTAACTTACATAACTACTCTACTACAAACGTGGTGAGCAGAAAAGCATCTCAAAATGCTTCAAACCTTCAGGAGAATGGATTAGAACTGCATAAGACCACATCGGCTTCCACTCCTGCCAGCCAAGAACAGGAATATGAAGCTTCAGTGGGTACAGGACCTCCAAAACTGGACAGATTATGATCTTTTTTTCCAATCTTCAAGCCTTTTCCATGAATGAGCAGGTGTACAGGTGTTCCTAATAAAGTGGTTGTTGAGTGTATAGCTGTATTCTGCTGTTGTAGCCCTTTCGCTTCAACATTTGACATGTGCATTCTGAGATGCTTTTCTGCTCACCACGGTTGAACAGAGTGCTTATATGAGTTGAGCCTTCCTGGGTGTGATTTTTATTATTATTATTTTTTTTAACAGTGCTGGAAACCCACTATTATCAAAGTTAGTATGCCTATAAATAACATCAACTGGAATCTAATCCTACAGTGTTAATATAAATGGGATCAATGGGTGGAAAGTTTAGAAAAATGAAAACACTGTCTTAAATAAATAGCCAAATAGCATAGTATTGTACACATTTAGTGCAAAAAGTTTATGAACCCTTCTATACAGACTATGTATGTGACTATGTAAGTCACATGTGGTTATTAGAAGTGCTCAGTATTGTAAGGAGAACTCAGTGCATAGAGAACATGTGGGATCTGGACTCCATGTCTACCAGTTTGCTGACCACCTGGCACTGTTCCTGGTGGCTATCTGGACAATTTGTGATCACCAGGCTTCAGTCTTCTCATCAGGACTGTTCAGTGACTCATAGTAAACTGTTCAACAGCTAAAAAAAGGTTTATTATGTTCAGATCAGTGCATGCCACGTTACACAAAGCAGTTAATCAGTTAGCCGGCAGTATGCTAAATGCATGCATGCACACACACACACTCTCTCTCTCTCTCTCTCTCTCTCTCACACCCACACTCTCTCACACACACACTCACACACACACACACTCAGGCGCGCGCGCAGTTATTTCAGGAAACCTCAGAGAAAAGGAAGAGTTAGGAATCAATGAGAGCACATTAACATTCACAGCAGGAAGCTCCTACACTGATCTGATCTTCATCTTGATCTTGATCTGAGCCTCACCTTTTAAACACCATCACATCCTGAAATTTGGACTTTTTCTGATACAGAACCTCTTCTACCTGAAGACTCATGGCTTGACCAGGCCATAACGTGCACGTCTCAGTGAACCAGCCGTCTTTAATATTATCCATTACGAAGAACCGTTCAAAACAAGTCGGCTCTCTGAGCTCTAGCGTGCTTCTTTGAAACTACTAGCTAAGTGTGTGAGTAGTCACTCAGCAAATCTGACACGTTGGGCGTCTCTGACCACAGACAGGAACTGACCAATAGGAGCGCGCGTTCGGCAGCGCTCTGTGTGTGAACAGCCAATCAGCTTCTGTAACGTCAACACCCTGTACAAGCTAGTTCGGCTTTACAGTGGCAAAGCGGCTGAATTGCCAATGGCTCCCTGCAGATTATACAGTGCACTAGGTAGGACGTAAGAGACTTTATTTTATACCCTATGTAGTGCACCTATATAGGACGTAAGAAGGCATTTGGGATTGAGCCAGTTCACCCACGTGAAGGTTGAATCTGACGTCAACGTGCAACAGGAAGAAGAGCTCCAAAACCTTTATGAACATGAGACTTTCTTTAATAAATTATTGTGTAGATGAGCTGAACTAACAAGGATTAAGTTGAAACCTGATCATTTAAGCTAATAACAAAGTTTTTTAGGGGGTTTTAAGGATTTGTAAACATAAGTTTTATTCACATTTAATTTTAAACATGGTTTAACAAATTGTTTTTTGCTTCTTTACTTTTTTATTGTATTTATGTTAACTGTAAAAATTTGGGTTTTTACCACAGTAAAGCAATTTTCCTCAGAATCAATAAAATATCTATCTATCTATCTGTCTATCTATCTGTCTGATGAATGATTAAGCTCTGAAAACCCTTACCTAGGACCAATAACTGGTGTATCCAAAACTATCCCCTTGTCCCTGTACAGTGCACAATTTTATCATCATTCATCTTCTGTATCCACTTTCTCCTAGTCAGTGTGGTTCTGGATCTGAAGCCTATCCCAGAAACGCCGAGTGTGAGGTGGGAACACACACTGAATCAGACTCCAGTCCATCGCAGGGCATTATGTACACAGATTCACACCTATGAGCAAGTTAGCAAAGCCAATTCACCTGTTTTTGGGAGGAAACCAGAGAACCCAGAGAAAACCCACACAGACACAGAAAAAACCTGTGACATGCCACACTGACAGTAATTCAAGCTCAGGATCGAACCTGGGACTGTGAGATAGCAGCACTACCTACTGTACCACTGTGCCACCCAGTAATTTAGCAGTTTTGCCATTTTCAAGAATTTTTCCAAAACGTAGTGGTGAATATTTGGCACGTTTATAAAATCCCACACTGATGCACTGGTCAGGATTAGGGTCTTAATGATGTACGCTGTATAGATGGGGGGTTCAAATCAATTCAATTCAACTGTATTTGTATAGTGCTTTTAACAGTGGACATTGTCACAAAGCAGCTTTACAGAAATAAATACATTCAAATGAAATTAAATTAAAATAAATTGTAAATGTGTGACTTTATCCCTAACAAGCAAGCAGTGGCAAGGAAAAACTCCCTGAGATGATATGAGGAATATGAGGAGGGGTCAGTAATCTTTTTTTTTTTTTTTTAAACTTTGTAGCAGTTGTGAAAAACACAACCCGCTATTAACAGACTGATATTTTCTATCGTGTCCTTATACTGTAGTTATTGACTTTTCATTGGTCATTTGAATCAAATAGTTTAAATCCAAACTTCAATAACTCAAAAACAATTTGGCCTCTAAATAACGTCTACATACTATTTATAAATAAACCTGGACTTAATGTGTTCTGCTGGTGGACAGTTCAGGAATAAAAAGCTCTGTGGCTCCAATAAATAGCCACATCATTATTGTATACATTAAAATAATGATCCTAATATTTGTGTAGTTGGATTATGTTCATAAAACTGCACTGAGGGGGTGTGTAGACTTTATTTTACAGCTAAAAATGTTTGTGAACACCTGCTACAGTGTACAGAATACCCATAATGCCCTTTGATGTTTGTAGGACACAGCGGTTAAAGCAGTATTTCAGAAACAGGATCTGATTATTTCCCATGATAGAGAAGTATTTCAGAAACAGGAACTAATTTTTTCCCATGATGGATAAAGCAACAAGGTTACTCACTAGAAGATACTTTTGAGTATCTTTTTGCCTTTTGTGTAAAAACTAGAACAAATACACTCCCTTCTTTCTAAGGTTTAAAGTAATGAAGAAACAAGTGTAAAATTAATCTGTGTTTGCTCTAAACCTAAAACTAGATTTATTGCTTAATCAAATTCAGATTATTTTTTCAACAGTTTAAAGATTGGTGCAAAAAGATAAATAGATAAACTTTATTTTAATCCACGTCCTTAATCTTTGTTGGGGCAAACCAGTCCATATTACTGGGAACTTTTAAAATAACTGCATGCTGAATTAATAGAATTAATTAATGTCTTCTCGAAATTTGCTATGTTAATAATTTATTCAGTTTGCATTTAACAAGTGCTACATTAACACTGGATTTGCTATACATCACACTTAGTTACACAATACCTATTTCAGTGGCAACTGTTTTTTTTTCTCTTTCATTTCAGACATTATCATGAAACACCAAAGGAAATGACAGCATTAACAAGCCAGGAGTGTGTGAATAAATATTACAGATCTCAAACATGTAGATAACACCCATGATCACAAAAGCAGCATGAGCTCATTCTTTCATTAACAGGCAACAGACATTGTGTTAACACTGAATAAACATTATTTATGTCAGCATTCCCAGTTTTTAACACGTAATGGGGTCAGAAATACAACGATTCAATGACGGTGTGAGATCATGCACACACAACACTGTGTATAAATCTCTTCTACACACTGCAAAGCATTTTGTATGCACTAAACCCACATTATTGGTGTATTAATAGTCATCACCATTGATTAAGTTTGTGGTTGATTTCTGCCAAAATCCAAGTGAACTCAATCGTTGGGATTTGGATTGGCATCAGGATACTGGGAGAGGTCAAAGGTCAGCACCTTGCTGATGACACAGTCTCCTTGCTGTGTGGAAAAAAAAAAAAAAAATCAGCTGTTAGTGTTACTGCACACGACATTACCACAACTTACACTACAGTACTGCTGTACCGAATTCTGCAATTTCAGGAATTGTCATTTAGTAATAAATTGAAATTTGTAATCTTTGGCAAATTACAGTGGTATAATTGGAATAAAACATTTTGAGGCACACTGTTGTAGGAAAATAATCAACTTTTGGATTCTAACAGGAACTTCATTTCATTTTTGGGCCACACTTTACAACTCCATCGTTGATTATTCTCCCATAACAGCACATCCCCAAGGGTTTTATCCTTTATTAAATCTGTATGTATTTCAAAAGTCAAGTGTACATGTGAAGGGGTGTACTAATTATCTAATCTTGGCCATCTGTTTTTTATGTGTTTAGGTATTACGGTTTGAAAACACACACACACACACACACACCTCAGGGTAAACTCCTATGAGAGAATCAGCCTTGGTGTAAAACTCTTCTTTCAATGAAATGACAACTGCCTGGAAGTTTTGGAGCGACTGATCTTTTATGTAATTGGCCACCTGCAAGAAAGTAACAGCAAAATTCTTAAATAGAAAAGTTGTAATGAATGAAATATCATTTTTGATGGATTCATAAGTATTGTGATATAGTCCTAGACAACGTGCACACACCTTGCCAATGTTCGTGTTATCAAGCGCAGCATCAATCTCATCAAGGACAAAAAAAGGAGCAGGCTTGTAGCTAAAATGCAAATTCTCATTGAAACAAAAACCTCATTTAAAAAAGACAACATGCTGACACAGCATATATGCTGCCCTGCAGAAATTTTGGCACCCTTCTTGGAAAAGAGGAAAAATGAATGTACTGTATAAAAATGATAATCTGTTCAGTGAATGATATTTTTGAGCTTATATGCATAGACTGTACAGTTTTATTTAAACATAATATTTTTAGTTTTCAAGTTTTCTGAAGTATTTGATTTAAAAATTAGTGGCACCCTGATAGGCAATGGTAACACTGTATAGGTAAAGAAATAATAAATATACTATATGTGTAGAGTCTGAGTCTATCCCTCAGTAATGTCTGATGGGTGGAGACAATTGGCATCTTGGACTATTCCACCATACAGAATATTTCACGATCCTTTATACATTTTTATTTAACTTCTTACTATCAGTGGTGATTTTGGCATCATCTGTAAGAAAGAACAGGGTTTTTGGTTTTCTGCTGTTTTCTTCTGACTGATTTGGGTCGGGCAGATTTGTATTGTATTGCATTCAATGAGTGCCCTGCTGTGCTGATCAATGTAGATTTTTAAACCTGGAAGTAGCAGTAAAGCAATGAAGTATACACAAACTGCAATCTTACCCGATTTTGCTGCTTTCCACAAGCACTACAGAAATTGTTATGAATAACTAGTAGTTTCAGTTTCTTGAATCTACCATTGCTAAATGCTTAATATGTTTGAAACTCAGTATGCCTACCATCCTAAAAACCCAACAGAGAATGCCATATCTACTACCATTCACCTTTCTGGACAAAAGGGATTATATAAACATTATATATAATTATATAAGGATTCTACCAAGAAAGACTAACAATTAGTCTAACTATCTAAACTAGTCTGTCAGGATCGGCAACACCACACCGGCATGCCCCAGTGCTGTGTACTCAGTCCTCTGCTGTTTACCCTGCTGACTCATGACTGTGCTGCAAAGTACAGTTCAAATCACATCATCAAATTTGCTGATGACACTACAGTTGTGGGACTCATCAGCAACAATGAGTCAGCATACAGGGTGGAGGTGGAGCAGCTTACAGAATGGAGTAAAGACAACAATCTATCTCTTAATGTTGATAAGACCAAAGAGATGATTGTTGACATCAGGGGAACCTGACCACCCACCACTGCATATCAATGGAACAATTGTGGAGGGAGTCAAAAGCCCCAAGTTTCTTGATGTGCACATGACGGAGGACTTCTCTTGGACTCTCAACACCACCTGCCTTGCCAAGAAGGCCCAGCACCGCCTCCACTTCCTGCTGAGGCTGAAGAGAGCCAAACTCCTCCCTCAAATCCTCACCACCTTCTACAGAGGGACAATAGAGAGCATCCTGACCAGCAGTCTCACCGTGTGGTACAGGAACTCACAGCCTCTGACCGCAAGACCCTACAGCAGATTGTGAGAACAGCTGAAAAGATCATCAGAGTCTCTCTACCAAACATCGTCACCTCGTACTATAACCCCTGCATCCGCAAAGCCACCAGCATTGCAGACGATATTCTCATGGACTCTTCACCCTCCTACCATCTGGAAGAAGGTCCAGGAGCATCCGAGCCACCACCAGCTGACTCCATAACAGTTTCTTCCCTGAGGCAGTCAATGCTCACTTGGGCTATTCAAACACCTACCTCAGTATGACTCAATACCACTGCACCAGACTTTACAAAGCTGCATCAGACACTTTTTATTTATGAGACTCTTTGCTGCCAATATTGCTGCTACACTTATTGCTCCTACACGCCTTACTACTTTACAGTCCATTTTCTGTGTATTTATTGTTCTGCATACACTGTTCTGTGAATTTCTGTCCTGCACTCATCGCACATTGCTGTGTATCTGCACTTTATGTAGTCTTATGTACTGTTATGTGTTGCACCATGGTCCTGGAGAAACAACATTTTGTTTCAATGTACACAAGCTACAAAGAGAAATGACAACAAATACCTACTTGACTTGAAACTGTTTTGCCAGAGGTTTTACACTTGTGTGTGGGAACTACAAAAGTTTACTGGGGACTGACAACAGTTTGTTTTTATTCAAAGATGAATAAAATATTAAAATCAACATTAATTAAAACGTAATAGTCCTTAAAGGTGCTTGAGGTATAATAATTTTGGCACATGGAGTTTGAGGATTTGGTTGTTAAAGTTAAGGTAAGTGGATTGTTTGAATGAAAAATGTTGGATTGTTGAATGACTGAATTATTGTGTGTAATATTTATTTCAGGAAGAGTGCCAATAATTCTCGAGGCTGTTGTAAGGTTCAGTCATAATAACAAAAGACAGAATATGGTACTGTTAGTTACAGGGAATTTATTTTCTGTATTTTATGTTATATTTTACCTGTGAATGGCGAAAAGCAGAGCGAGGGCTGCGACTGTCTTCTCACCTCCAGACAGGTTGTCCATCGGCCTGAATCTCTTTCCCGGAGCCACACAGTTGTAATTGATCCCATCTAAGTATGGCTCCTCAGGGTTCTCTGGGCCTAGGAATGCCTGGGGTGGAAAGTATAAACTTATTTACAGCAATGCATTAACTATTCATACTTACACAGACAGCATCAAGCAGGGATAATCCATTATCATTAATGAGAACTCAGGCACAGGTCTAAACATGCAAGTACATGCAAAACTAAGGCTTATAAATGAACAGTAACAATGAACGAGTCTATGGCAAGAGACAAAGGAACAGAAGGGTATGAATAAATTAATCATGAGGCCGAACTGAGTACAGGCACACACATTAGGGAACAGACCAATGACAGGACAGGGGTGGAGACAAGACCAAAAACCATAACAAAAGCACATCATGAACTCACAAACAACAGGAAGGCAGTGCTTGTTGCTTTTGGAACCGTGACATGCACTGAGACGGGGACTTTGTGATATAGCGTATGAGTGATTACCACAGACAATAACTTTAACATGTTTTCCTGTACTGAGAAAAGACCCAAGACCCATGTACTCAACACTCACTCGAAGTGAAGTCAGTAAATGCTTATGCATATTTTTTCTACAATTCTTATCGAATGGATTTGCAAATTAAGCTCTAAATCTGTATAATTTGTCCATTCAGAGAAAACCCACCTCTGTCCAGGGGAAGAATTTGGGGCTTGATACAATAAAGCCTCCAGAAATGATAAAACTACATTTGGAAGGACATTCTCTCATGTCTGTCTCACTCTATGACCTTGTAAGATTTGGCAATATTGTTGTAATTTGATGTCTTGATTTCCTGCTGTGACAAAATAGTTTCCCTCAGGGATCAGTAAAGTCTCTCTCTCTCTCTCTCTCTCTCTCTATCTATCTATCTATGTATTTATCTAACTAACTAACTAACTAACTATCTAACTTGTTAGAGTGCAACAGCTATAAAGTAGATTTGGCTTTATAAAGTCACATATTTTAAAAACAGAATGAAATCAACGATTATCACTAGGTCTCCATTACTTTTTTTCTGGAAACCACTGAAATTATTGTTTGTGGTAATTGCTTATAGGCTAGAGATGCAGTCGATAGAGATCAGGTTGAAAAATGCTGGGTGATTCCTCAAAGACAGCTCTATTGATCTTAAAAAGTAATGGTATTTTTATTTCAGACCTGTGCACTGCTGTTACGAGAGAGGGCTTTGTAGATTTCATCAATATTGGTGGCGACAGACTCAAAGCAGGTATTAAATCGGTCAAACCTCTCCTTCTTAATCTGCTCAAATGCCTGCTTGGCCTTCTTAGCTCTCTTTCGTGCTGCTTCAAACTCTGAAAAAATCCAAAAATAAAAGTACAGCCAAATCTGAATGCTTTCAAGAAACTGGGCTCATGTGCAAAACTGCTAATTAAAATTGTTCTGAGGGCATCTTTACCTTGGAGCAAGAAGAAGCTTCATGCACTCAAATAGCTAATAGCTGAAGTTTACTTTTCAAATCCTAGCTAGTGACTATCCTTGGAGTACTCTTTGGAAGTGTAGAATATTATCAATTTTTGATCATTTTTTTTTCCTCATTTAAAAACCTTCCTACTTTCATTACTGTAGGCTTACACCTTGCAAGGGCCCCTGTATTTCTTCTATGTTTTGGGTACTATATAGCTAAAAGAATGCAGTTGCTATGGGCTGCTAGGTAAGTTATCTCTTCTAGATGGTATGTGACCTTGAGGACCCAGGCACAGGGGTTTGTAAGGAGAGTTTTGGAAAATTACAGGTTGGTTGAGAACGAGAAACTGAAAGGATAACATCTGTGCATATGAAGCTTCAGGAAACTCCATCTATATTTCCCTGCATCTTTTCTCCTAAGATAAAAATGAACAAATTTGGCATCTTACAAACAGGATACAATTGGGATGCTTGAGTACTTTTTGAATGGGAAACAAAGCACATGAATAACTCATAGGTAAGCCTCAAGCCATATATAAGCAAACCTGTGAAAAGTCAATTCAAGAAGTAGATTCAAGAAGAGATTGCAAGCAAGTTTTGGGTTGATGTTATACTATATGCACGATACATCTTAAGCGCTCAAGACTCTGTTGGCTGGAGGAGGAATTTCTGTTACTGCGATATGTTTATGAGCTCATATATGGCTGTATGTAAAGAGTGGCCATAGCTATGTGTTGCTATTGATGGGAAGCAATATCGAAGAGGCTAGCATGAGGGAAAAAAATCTGCAGTGTGAGTGAGCATGTGTGTCGACACATTTAGCTTGAAGCAATCTGAAACATTGTTTTGTTTGTTGAACTCCTTTGCATCAAGACATCTGAAAAGCTGTGAATTAAAGCGCACTGAGAAAGATTTACAGCGGGAGATAATCTTTAATTTTATGAGCCCATGGCTGAGTAAAATCCCACTGAAACTGAGAAAAAGCCTACCAAAGCTGATGGAGTTATTGAGATATGAGGTGAAATCTGTGCTGAATTAGTTAAGACTTGACATTAAGAAAGCTTATGAGAAAATTAAGAACACAAAGGATAAGATGACAAAATGCCAGCGGTCACTAGTGCTTCTGTTGCATACTCAACATAAAGAGATTCAGACTAAGACTGAGATGGACAGAAGGTTTGAAGATCTCAAAAGACTTTTATCTGCAAAGGATGAAGCTCTTGAATCTGAAAAGGCTCTTAAAGAAATTGAGAAAAGTCTCTGAGAAAAGGCGGAAGAAGCTCTACGAACAGAAACAGAGCTTAGAGAAAAACTAGAGCAGATTCAGATTCAGACTAATACTGAGATGAACAGAAGGTTTGAAGAACTTGAAAGACACTTGTCTGCAATGGATGAAGCTCTTAAATCTGAAACAGCTCTTAAAGAAATTGAGAAAAGTCTACAGGAAAAGGTGGGAAAAGCTCTCCACATGGAAACAGAGCTTAGAGAAAAACTAGAGCTAAGGATTGAATGCCTTACAGCTCTTTTAGAAAAGGCAGATTGCCTTTTAGAAAAGAAAGGCAGATTGCCTTTTAGAAAAGAAAGAGGCAAAGACAAAAACCAAAGAAACACCTCTGAATTTTAATGCATACTGTACACAACAGAAGATTTTGTATTAGCTAGCACTGCACCCTATTCTGAAAGGAGGACATGCTTAAAAGAGAATGAAATCCAAAGCAGAACATCACTGCCTCTCAGAGGCTGAAGTGACAAACTGCAATAATGCTGGTGAAGAGAGAAAAATGGAATGTCGCCACCTGCTGTCTGAAATGGAAAATTACAGCGGATCAGAGCAGGCAGAACAGAAGTGTGAAAGTTCTGCATGTTCTAATGACTCAGATGATGAAATTCAAGTGAAACATCTCAAAACTAGACACAAAGCAAGAGCATGCATTCATCATCATCAAGTACCCTCATCAGCTGACATTGATAACTGGACTAAAGACATGAAACATCCTTGGAAAGCTGGGATGAAAATTTGGCATGATCTTCATTGGCTGAAAACCATTTATAATCTACATCCGTATGATGGTGTGATGGTCTTGAGTCCATTAATAACACCAAGAAAGCAAAGAGAACTCACCAGAGCTCTGGATCAGGTCATCAGTAAAGATAAGCAAAACCTAGCAGCAGCATGGACTGCCATAGAGAACTGGATCCAAAACCAGGCACATGTCAACTGGGAGAAAACAGCAGGCTGTATTCAAGATCTAACTGAGCCTTTTCTTGTGTATGAGGCCCGATTCAGAGAAACTTGGTGCAATTACTCAGGCACTGAGCACATCAGAAATGACAACATTGATAACATCAATTTTGGGGCATTAAAGCAAGCCCTTCTGAATGGAGCCATGATAGATCTGGAAAATGCCTACAAAGGCACTAACCCCAACTGGGAATTTGTGGGCACTCACGGCAATATGGTTAATGCACTGATGCTCCTGGAACGAGATGGGAGCCTGTCAGCCCCTCAAGTGAGCTCACAAGAGAGTAGCAGGAAATATCATTGCCACAGGGCCACATCTTGCAGCCGTGAAAAACACGAAAGACCCCAGAAAGGTGCTAAAAATGACCACAACAGATGCTATAACTGTGGGAAACAAGGTAATTGGGCAAGGGACTGTAGGGACAAGAAGTCCAGGAAGAAAATTACTGAGTCCTTGAGTGTAGTTCACAAGGTCAAACAACTGGATACAGATGACAAGTAGGCCCCCATGGCAGTGATGGATCCCCAGAGGGAATAGATTCCCCTTCCATCAGGACCCTGCTAGCACTAATTAAACAGTGAGCAGATGACCTATATGTGTGCGCTACTATAAATGGACAAAAAGATTCTGAATTCCTACTGAACCCTGGAGCAGAACTTACACGCATTCCCAACCACATGACAAACAGAATAGACAGCAGAATCCAAACAGACTGTAGGAGCAGGAGGAGAAAACTTCCATCTAAATGAGAGTCAGCAAGTGATGCTGTCATTTTGTCCAACATCCATCACAGCTCCAGTGCTGGTCAGCAACATTACGGATTAGGCCTTGGCATTCTGCTACAACTTGAAGGCAATTTGGGCTTCAACCAAGGCAAAGCCATTTGGAGACTGAGACAACTGGAATATTCTGAACTGGTTGAAAATCTATCAAGATTTATTCAATCAAGATCCATTCTGTTGCGAGGCAGATTATGCATTGTTCAGACAATCTTCAAAGTTTGTATAAAATCTGTATTTCAATAAGATCTAATATCTATTATATATATATATATTGTTATATATATATATATTGTTAGCTAGCAACATTTGGGATATCCAGCTTGCTAAGAGTCTTAATATTTTGCTGGGAAAATATGATGACGCGAGTGTATCAGCTATTTGCTGCCTCTGAGGTTTCGGAGAAGGTCCGCCCACAGGTTATTAACCAATCAATTTCATTCTGCCTCTGAGGAAAAGATGCCTTCAGAACTATACTGATGATTTTACAAAGCTTCACAGTTTCCCAGTGATCTTTATTCGGAAAAAAAAATCTAAAGCTTGCATTAGTTTCCTGACTGCTTTGCTTTACCATCACTAGTCTCCTGGAACTTGTCCCTGACGCTCTCCAACTTCTCCATGGCCTTCATGTTGGGAGCACTGATGCGCTGGAGGATGCTCTGCTGCTCATTCAGCCTCTGCTGCAAAGTGTTCATCTCAATCTTGATCTCTTCCTCAGACAAAGCGTCCTGTTTAGAAAGAGGATGACTGACTTCTGTGTGGTTTTCATGTATAAAAATACAGTATGTCATGGAAATTGCATTAGGATGGATTTGGACTTTTTGGTGTGTGTTAACTTTCGAAATACTTTGAGATCCTCATGCAAGTTGCTGTAGTCGATTTCAATGAGAGCCTCCTTGGCATGCACAGAGCTGGAGGTTTTGTGGCTGCTGATGGACTCATCAACTTGGGAGCCTCCCTGCATGTAGAACACACAAGGTAAAAGTAAGCCAAAGTTTTACAAAAAAAAAAAACTAGAAAGATTAAGTGTTCTTAGTTGTAGGTTTGCAGGTTTCTTTAATGGTCCTCTTGGAGAACCTCTAAAGAAACCTACACCAGCGGGTTTCCTTGTTAGAAGGGTTTCCAAGCAGAACCCTTTTGGACGCTACCTTAACTATCCAAAGAACTAAAATTGTAACTGGTTTATAAGCTGCATTTAGATTGAGGAGTTCAGTTCTAGCACTCTACCTCTTCCTGGCTGATGTCATCCATGGTTCCTGATTTGAGGGGCAGTTTGATGTCCTGCATCTTGCAGGCCTGCAGAAGGTTGTGCCTGTCACTGCGCTTCTGCTCCAGCTTTGTCTCAATAGCCGTCACCTCTTTCTGGAGCTGAGTCAGCTCTCTAGAAGCATCATGTAGTCGCAAAGATTACAGATGATAAAGCTCAATACAAATTGTATCATCAGGTTCCTTAACAACTCTATGTTTGGATTGCACTCTACACAAACTGGACGTTACTTTGAGTAAAAGCTGCAAAATTTAGATGGAATAGAGAGTAATTATATTTTCTCACTTGTTGGCAGACCCTAGTTTCTTGCGGATATCCTCCATCTCTCGGTTCTTGTCATTGACCTCTCCTTTTTTAGTGAGGTGCTGGTTTTTGAGGTCCTGCAGCTGAGCCATGGTCTCGTCAATGATCTTCATCTGTCTGTGCTCTTCCTGAGGGACAAATCGAGAAGAAAACATTTAAAACTTATGTTTTTGGCTCAAACCCTTGATGCCAACATAATCAAATAATCAAGGAAGATCATCCTCATCATCATCATCAGTAACTGCTTTATCCTGGTCAGGATCATGGTGCATCTGGAGCCTTTCCAGAAAGCACTGGGTGAAAGGCAGGAATACACCCTGGATGGCACAGCAGCCCATTGCAGGGCACCCTGCACACACATACATTCACACCTAGGGGCAATTTAACATAGCCAATCCATCTACCAGCATGTTTTTAGGATGTTGGCGGTAACCAGAGAACCCATGGGGAGAATAAGCAAAACTCCACATGGACAGTAACCAGAGCTCAGGATCGAACCCAGGAGCCTGGAGCTGAAATGATTTCCTTTGCCATTACCTTTTTAAGTCTTTCAATCTCACTCTCATCTTTCTTCACAGTCTGCTCCCACATCATCACTTTCTCCTGGTCTTCCTTCAGTTGGTTCCTCTCATAGTCCAGCTGAATGGCTAAGCGGGTCTTCTGGGTCTCGAATTCAAGTCTGTAATATTATCAACGTGAAATGAGTTGGCAATAGGTGAACATCAAAGTCCAAATGTCACAAGCACTCACCGTTTTTTGGCAATCTCATTCTGTCTTTTAACTTTCTCTTCCTCAAACTCTCGGATATTTCTCACTCCAATCTCTTTGCAGAATTCCACAAATACCTCATCCTCCACCTGGAAAATAGTATAACTACTAATTCACAACTGAAACCTGCAATTATAGGTCTGAATTCAGAGTCGGAGACTTACACAGGGAAGGCAACAGGTATTCAGAGATGGGTTGCAAAGCTGCTTAAATCGATGTTCTGGGTTTGTTAAATTTGGTTTATTTTAACAATATGACTTCCACCCTTTCCACCATTATACAGCAGCTTATAAAATAGCACTCGGTCCAGTGCATCCATTTTTTTTTTTAAACATTATGCACTGACAAATAATTGTGCATACAACTTTGCTATTATGAGTTGTCAAATTAATAAAATAATGATAATGTTTTTGTTAATTCACTAAACTTGTACATCGGTTTGAAGAATAAGCTGACCAAGCACTGCTTGCATGCAGCTCACTTTAGGTAAGTGTATAATTATATCCATAAATAATTTGGTCCACAACTGAAGCAAATTCTTAGATTAAGATGTCTACTATATGAAAAAAAGGACTTTATTTCATGGACTCCAAAGGGGTAGTACTATTAATTAAGTACGTAACTAATAATTAATAATACTATTAATAAATCATTAGTGTCATATTTATGTATTTAATATTGTCCTCATATGGCATTCCCAGGTTTGTTTGAGTGTATTACAGCCCAAAACATACATATCAGTATGGCATATTGTTGTTACATCAAACTGTCAGATAGTGGACTTAATACTGCTCCTCGCTCAAGCCAATATTATACAAGAAAATTGTGCTTAAATTCAAGTTTAAAAGTGCACGTAATGCCTCTGTTCCAGCCAACTCCACCCTAAGCAACTTCTGAATAGCACTTAAGCCTGTAGTTATGTCTGAATGCCAATGTCTGCAATTTTGACATTAACTCAAACTCTGAATACAGCCCATATTGAATGGTGTAGTTGGATATCATCCAATCCAAGTTCCTACCAGGTTCATGCGGTCTCTCAGCTGTGTGATGTCTCTCTCACGTGACTGGATGATTCTCCTGATATCATTGATTCGGGGTCCAAAATTTGCCAGTTCGCTCTCCAGCTTTGACTTCTCCTACAAAGACAGTCAGCCAACAATGACTCCTTGGAATAAAGTCTTTTAGACCATTTTACAGAACAACAACACTTTTGCTGCAGAGTACCTGCATGTTAAGGGACAGGTGGCGTGTTTTAGTCTGTTCCAGGTCACTCTGAGAGTACTTCAGTCTCATTTGTAAGCCATGGGCCTGAGACTGCACCTGCCTCAGCTCTGCTTCCTTCCTCTTTGCCTTCATTTGCTCCTGAAAAGAGAGAATTAGCGAGGATAAGTAACAAAAATTTTAAACACAAACATCTTTTTACTGTCTGCATTCATTCTATGTAGTAATCGATGATAATCCTTGCTGGGTTACCTTGAGCTCCTCAGTTAGCTTCTCTTTTTTGTCTTTAAGTTTGTCCACGGCTTTTTCATCCCAGCGTCGAGCCTTCGCTTTGAGGTCACTTGCTCCTCCAGAGATCACCCCAGACTTTTGGAAAAGAGTGCCATCCAAAGCTACAGTCTTGAGAAAGCAAACCAAAGTGTTAATAGAGAAAGCTACTGTATATATTTGTATATATGTGGCATACACATTCTGCAGGTTTCGTTCACCTTATGCCTGTAAGGCCCTCCAAAGGCAATCCTGCGTGCATCCTCTACATTCTCACACACGAGAGCATTTCCACAGGCATACTGCAAAGCTTTCTTAATGTGAGGTGGCTCATAGCGGATCACGTCAATCACCAGCTTGGCCCCTCGCAGCTCCCTTAATTTTTCATCTGTGGGTTTCACCTTCCAGGAGGAACGCAAGAGAAACCAATTATGACTGAAAAAAGCCTGTAACCTCACAGCTGATTTTCAATTTCCACTCCAGGCTGTACCTCTAGGTAGTCCAGGGGCAGAAAAGTCTCTGGTTCTCCTCTTTGCTCTTTGATGTACTGGATGCAGTCTCTACCTGTCTTCTCTGAGTCCACAATGATGGCATCCATGTTCTTTCCCAGAACTTTCGTCACAGCAATCTGATATTTCTTTTGTGTGGGCTGGCACAGGTCAATAAGTCTGCCGTACTGAGTAGATAAAGACATTAAGTAAGGAATAAAATACTTAGGGGCATGCTGTTACAGGAAAATCATCAATGACGACATGACATTACCACTCCTCTTATGCCACAGCAATTTGGCAACAATTCCATTAAAAAACAACACGTCATACAATTTAGTATATAGTTACATGTAATGTTGTGAGTTAATTCCTGTACCACTCACGTTAGAGCAGCTATAAACAGTCATTCTCTCACCAGTCTCTATTTTTTCCTCTCTCTTTAAGTTAATTTTTTAAAAAAGCACCGTTGTCATGTTAGCAAGAAACCTTCTGTCTTGAAGACTCTCCCATGGTGGAAAACTTACTGACTGTTGCAAAACATGACACTGGAGACTTCTTCCATAAATGTTAAATAATCTCCCAAGTCTCCTTCACCACATCAGCAATAATATATATTAAAATTGAACACTTTTCTTTGTTAAATAACAACAGATTTTAATTTGCTTATTATTAGGGTTTAATTAGCATCCATCATACATATCCCTGTGAATTATCTGTTACTACAGATGTAGTGTGTATACATTAACATATTATACAAAAGTGAGCTCCGGTCCACTAATTTCAAGAGTGTTGATATTTATATTTATTATAACAGCACTGAGACCTTTCACCGTTTGTATCACTCTGCTTGTCTGTGTTTTCAATTCCAATTCTAGCAATAGTTCATTACAATGAAACAGTTACTACACCTACTATGGGCTGTCAGTCTGTGTGCAGTGCTGTCTCCAGCTGTGGCTTCTTTGGGAACTATTTTTATTGTCAGAGCAAAACTAAAAAAATATTTGGCCATATTTGTGTCTAAAATGTCAGTTACCTGATAATAATTTCTTGTTTATGGATCTGTTGTATACAAGCAATACCACACATTTCACAATCGTTCTGTGAGAATATCAGTACTGAATATCAGCATAGCTGTGATTACCTGCAGTGTCATGCCTACAGCTGAATCACAGCCATGCTGATATTCACTTCAGAAGCACTCTTGCTTGTTCAGTATTGCTTAATTAAAACATAATGGAGTACACTGATATAAAATGATGACTTGAGTTACAGTGGAATTACTATCAGAGCTGCTGTTAGAAAATTAATCAACTTCATCAATCTTCTGACCAATCAGAATTGAGAATTCATCAGCGCTGTAGTGATGGTGTAAATAGGTTTAAAACAGGTAGACTAAAAGAATAAAAGTAGCTGATAAATGAAAAATCTTTCACTCACTACAGAGCCAGGGTACAGCCTCTTGATGCTCTCCATGATCTCAGCTTTGCGCTGCTGACGGCTATTTTCCTGCCTGTCAATTCTCGCATCCCCAAGTTGCTCCATCACCTGGATCCAGCGGCAACATTACGATGAAGAGACAAATTATTATTATTATTATTATTATTATTATTATTATTATTATTATTATTATTATTATTATTATTGTGAATGCAGGTGAGTTTACCTGGTTTAATTCCATGTTTATCTCATCAATCCTCCTTTTGGCGAGCTCCACTTCCTCAGTCAGCTCCTCCTCCATCCTCCTCTGTTCATCTAATGACTGCCTGGTGAGAAATAATTTATGAATTAATTTTGAAATACTTGACTAAGCATTCAATAATTAATGCCACACTGAGATTCAATATTTAGAGTTCAAGACATAAGTGAAATGAAGCAAGGTGAAACAAAGGGTTACCTGCTGGTCGCAATGTAATCTTCCAATTTCTCAATACGTTTCTGGTTTTCCTCAATCTCTCTGATTTTCTGCTTGATTTTGGCCTGGAGTGCACCACGATAAAGTAACGTAATAATGTCAGTGTGTATAATGACCCCCACAATGGCCCCTTTCACATTTCAACTTAATTGCACAATAAATCGAGAAAGGCTTCAGTGTGAACACATGCCAGAGTCACAGTTCTGGGAAGAGAGAGTGTAGAATTTCCTGGAAATTTTCATGTGTGAACAAAAGAAGATACTTTGCTGGAAAGAAGATGATGACTATTCATCTGACAAAATGTTTACTAGTTAAGAAACATTGAAACAGTGTAGTAAAACAAGGAAAATTTTAAAGTCAACAAAGAAGAAGAACAGGAAAAATGTGCAGAAATTGGAGTGATACAGAAATGAAGAAGTAGTTGGACATTTTTGCCAGCGAAAAAAATTGTCTCATGAAAGGTACAGTACAGGACGCCTCATTTTGAATAAATAACCTGTAGAGAGAAGAAGAAAGCACCATATAAAATATAAATTTCACCAAATCTATAGTATGTGGGATTTGTTTTATATATATATCAAGTCCTGTGTAATAGGACTTTATGGCAAATGTAAATAAAATACCATTTGAAAGATGCAAGTTTGAATAAAGCAAAGCCCAAACAATACAAGTAAAAGTAAAAGTATGCCAGTAAGGCCCCAGGTTTGGTGTGGGAAAACATTAAGTTATAGATTTAATATGACATAATTATGACTAAAATGTGTATTTGCATTAATGTGCATTTACCTCAGTCTCCACTTTCTTCCTCTCCTCTAGATCCAGTCTGTCCTGGTCAGCTTTCTGATCCCGGTTGAACTTCTCCAGCTCCTGTGCCAGAGTGGCTGCTCGCTTACTCGCCTCCTCCTTCAGCCTGTGGTATTGCTTTACCTGCGGGCCATTTTGTAGTTAGATACAGGACAAAATAAAATGTACTGAAATAGTAACAGAGATTAGAAAAACACAGAGTTAACTGTCTTGGTACTCGGTACACTCTTAAATAAGGGCTTTTATTCTTGTACAAGCGTTCTACTTGAAACCATTTCTAAAAGAGCAATTTTCCCCTTTTGGGCTCCTCAGAGAAGATGGGGAAAGAAAATGGACCTGAAGCTGATCAGACCTGGTTCTCCTCCAGAGTGAGGTCCTGGCCTTGACTCTGAGCCTCCTCCTCCATGCGCTCCTCAAACTCCTGCCTGGCCATCTCCACAGCTCCCTGTTCTCGGTCCAGCTCCTCCATGTCTGCTTTACGCTTCTTGTACATCTTCTGAGCGTTCTGCAGAGACTTGCGTGCCGCCTCCAGCTTCTTTATCTTGTGTGAGGTGTTCTCCTTGGCCTTAATGTACTGAGGCCGTTTCTGGTTCAGCTCAGCATCCTTCTCTCTGTAAGAAGCAGACAGTGGCTTTAGACTGACGGAATATTCAGTGAACTTTATTGTAGATTAGGGACATTATTTCAATTTATTTTATTTAATGTAGTTTAGCTCATTTTTTTTAACTCAGAGTTCTAACACAGAGATGATTTTGAAGATTTAAGTCATAAGAAAGTTCCTTGTCACACACTTTATCTCCTTCTCCACGTTCTGCTGCTCCCTCATCATCCTCCCCAGTTCTCTCTTCTTGTCCTTCAGCTCCTCTTCGATATGATCCATCTTCTTTCTGTCTTTCTCAATCTCCCGGTTGCGTTGGGAGAGCTCTCGGTTGAGCTTCTCAATCTCAGACTCATTGTGGTAGAGCTTGAAAAGCTGCAACTGCACATTAGCTCTAACAACCTCGTCCTTCAGTCTCTGGTAACGCTCAGCCTGGGGTTGAAGAGAGACAGACAGAGTTTGTTTTAGAGTGAACTATTCAGATGTCAATTCAGAACTATTATGTGCTATTCAGATGTCAGCAGACCTCCTCTTTCTCCTGCTTGGCCTCTTTGCGCTCAGCTGCAATGTTCTTCTTACGGTGGTAATTGAACTGGGTGTCCTCTTCTGCCTTCACCATCTCTTTCTTCCTCCGCTCGTACTCCTGAGCTAGTTCCCCAGAGCGGGAGATCTCCTCAAACAGAGCTGTTCTCTCTTTGGGGTTTTTCATGGCTATGGACTCAACGGCACCCTGTGAGAAGAAACAGTGTAAGAAAACTGTTAGCAGCAGTTTGTAAAGATGCTGTTGGCCAGCTTAACGTGTCTTGTAGGGAGCTAGCTAGTGGGTGGGAATAGGCAAATGACCAAATGACGAAGAAAATGGAGTAAAAATAATAACAAAAAACCTTTAAGATGTTTTGTGAAACTTTGACATTTGGTGTATATTAAAATTGGTGTCTTCATTATCATTCTCATTAACCATCTTTAAAAAAAAATGTGGATAGACAACTTATAGACTATTATGCCATTTTACTGTTTTGATATTAAATTGAAAACAAGGGCCCGTAGGTGAGGATTGTGATACACTTTCAAATTTGTTTTTCAGGGTAATCAGAATATAACAAAATAATTTCAACATACAGTATTTAGCAATATTATTAATCATTATTTCATGCAAGAAAGAATTGTACATAGCTATAACGTTGCTACTATCATATAAAAAAACAATTCTTCGTACCTGAAATACTAGGAAGTTCCTGGCCTTGATGAGGATACCCAGTTTCTCCAGTTCCTCACTGTAGTCTGAGAGTCCAACCACCTTGTTGTCAATCCGGTATTCAGAAGAGGCACCTAAAACACATATAAATGCAGCTTATGTAACATTGATAAAGTGATTTAATGAGATAAAAAAAACTGACATAGACTGTTTACTGTACCGATTATGACTCGTGTGAATGTGCGCTCATCACCGTTATCCTCACAGTACACCATACTGACACATGCACGGTTAGCTGCAGGCTTTCCTACAGGCGCACCGTGGATCAGGTCTTTCAGTGTCTTAACACGGAGGTTACTGGTCTTTTCTGCCAGGACAAAACTGATGGCGTCCATCAGGTTGGATTTTCCTAAATAGCAAAGTTTAAATGGGAGGAAAAACAGGGTACAGTATGTTTGTTGATTTTTGCTGCTCAAAGAGGAAAAATGTGCAGGTTCCAGGACTCCAGATTTATTTTTCTCTCATACCTAAATATTTTTCCTATAAGTTTCACTGTAGTTAATGCATAAATAATAGTGACAGATTAATATGCTTTATACCACATCAGTGTTGAATGCTTGATGCTGATTGGTTAGAAGGTGTTGATTCATTTTCTATAACAGCAGCTGTGACAGTAGTTCTGGCTGCAAGGCAAATCACATGTTCATATTAATGCACTCATTCAAATATGTTATCGTTTCTGTAGTAACAGTGTGCACAGGGACTTGTAAGGTGGACACTCCACATAAACGGATCGAAATGCATGTGTAATCTTTGGTGTAGTGAAGTTTTCTGTGAGGTGACATTTATGTATTTTTGGAGTCTCCAGCATCAGTGCTTTGTAACAATCAGAGGTAAAGCTCTAACTTTACATTTTCGACATGGGAAAGAGGACAGAGGGCTTTCTGCAGTTTCTCGGTAACATAACAAGCTGCAGCTTTTTTTGTCTTAATAACTTGCCGAGAGAGAAAAAAGAGAAGCTGGTAAGAGAAGGGCTGTTTATAGCTGCTATGAGGAACGTGATAACACTTCTTTCATGAACGTTCCACGACATTAAACATAACTATAAACGGATCAAACTTACAATGTACTTGTACTTAAATAAATAAATAAATAAATCATTGTTTAAAAAAATTAACTACAAGTTTAATAGATTGCTTTGTATAAAAGAGGAACAAAAATATTTCAGTATGTGTTATGTCAAAATATATTTTACCCGAGTACAACAGATGTTTTTAGAAGTCTGATCAAATGCAAAGGAAAAAAAAGGAAAGTATCAGAGAAAAAAGTGTCGGCTTATAAACTATATGGCCAAAAGTTTGTGGACACATGACCATCACACTCATATGTGGTTCTTCCCCAAACTGTTGCCACAAATTTGGAAGCACACAATTGTATAGAATGTCTTTGTATGCTGTAAAAGAACAATTTCCCTTCACTGGAACTAAGGGGCACAAACCTGTTCCAGCATGACAATACCCCTGTGCACAAAGTGAGATCCATGAAGACATGGTTTTCTAAGGTTGGAGTGGAAGAACTCGAGTGTCCTGCACAGAGCTCTGACCTCAACCCCACTGAACACCTTTGGGATGAACTGGAACACCGACTGCACCCCAGACCTCCTCACACAACATCAGTGTCTGATCTCACTAATGCTCTTGTGGCTGAATGAACAAATCCATACAGCCACGCTCCAAACTCTAGTGGAAAGCCTTCCCAGAAGAGTGGAGGATATTATAACAGCAAAGGGGGAATAAATCTGGAATGGGATGTATAAAAAGCACATATGGATATATTGCTAAGGTGTCCACAAACTTTTGGCCATATAGTGTATATTACCATATGTTTTTATTAGTTCATTTGTTTGGAAAGTTTCTGTTTGGACTTACATTTTTTCATATTTTGCATATATACATTTTTATGTATTTATTTATTTTTTTACTGTTCATGTGACACTGCTGTTTTGCTGGGATATTGTGCATTTTCTAATGTCAAATCTAAATATCAAGATACCAAGATCTAAATAACAAGATACAAGATGTCACCCTAGTAACAAGGAAAGAGATAGTTTAGTACCCTTTTTCTGGAGAATGTGAGTGAAAATGAGTAAAAAATAATCTTATAATCATAAGATATTTTGCCATATCACCCATCCCTAATACTTAAGTAAAATTTTAAATTAGGCATGTTTATAGCTTATAGTTAAATGTTGCATTGTCGCATATTTATATTGCATTCTTGCCGTATGTAGCTCAGATAAACTGATGTGGGGATTTTGTGTCTGAGCTCTGTACAGAGAGGGGTGTGTCTCATGGCTGAAGGAATATAACATGAAACATGATGTCTGTTAGCGTTTATAAGGCAGAGCATCGCATGAAACAGGACTCACTCATGTAATACGGCATTCTGTAAAAGTGTCTCACTCTGCTGGACAGAAAAACAACCGCTGAATGAATGGAGGATGGAGCATGCGTTAATCAGCCTTACATCCACCTGCGCGTCAGCAATACCAAAACCTGTCACTTACCCGAGCCGTTCGGTCCGATTATAGCCGTGAATTTGCGGAAAGGTCCGATTATTTGTCGGCCTTTATAAGATTTGAAATTTTCAATCTCAATTAGTTTCAGATAGCCCATTTTGCCAGGCGCTGCAACACGTTAAGCTCCGGTATGAGAATAAACAGAGAAGTGCTTGACTGCAGGGTGCAGGGATGATGTGTTTGGATGCAGGGATGATGTGTTTGGATGCAGGGATGATGTGTTTGGATGCAGGGATGGTGCGTTTGGGTGAAGGGCTGAGGTGTTTGGATGCAGGGATGATGTGTTTGGATGCAGGGATGATGTGTTTGGGTGCAGAGATGATGTATTTGGATGCAGGGATGAGGTGTTTGGATGCAGGGATGATGTGTTTGGATGCAGGGATGAGGTGTTTGGGTGCAGGGATGATGTTTTTGGATGCAGGGTTGAGGTGTTTGGATGCAGGGATGAGGGGTTTGGATGCAGGGATGAGGTGTTTGGATGCAGGTATGATGTGTTTGGGTGCAGGGATGCTGTGTTTGGATGCAGAGATGAGTTGTTTGGGTGCAGGGATGATGTGTTTGGATGCAGAGATGAGTTGTTTGGGTGCAGGGATGATGTGTTTGGATGTAGAGATGATGTGTTTGGGTGCAGGGATTCTGTGTTTGGATGCAGGGTTGAGGTGTTTGGATGCAGGGATGAGTTGTTTGGGTGCAGGGATGATCTCTTTGGATGCAGGGATGCTGTGTTTGGATGCAGGGATGATGTGTTTAGATGCAGGAATGATGTGCTTGGATGCAGGAATGATGTGTTTGGATGCAGGGATGCTGTGTTTGGATGCAGGGATGATGTGTTTGGGTGCAGAGATGAGTTGTTTGGGTGCAGGGATGATCTGTTTGGATGCAGGAATGATGTGTTTGGATGCAGGGATGCTGTGTTTGGATGCAGGGATGATGTGTTTGGGTGGTGCAGAGATGATGTGTTTGGATGCAGGGATGATGTTTTTGGATGCAGGGATGATGTGTTTGGATGCAGGTATGATGTGTTTGGGTGCAGGGATGATCTGTTTGGATGCAGGAATGATGTGTTTGAATGCAGGGATGATGTGTTTGGATGCAAGGATGAGGTGTTTGGATGCTGGTATGATGTGTTTGGATGCAGAGATGAGTTGTTTGGGTGCAGGGATGATGTGTTTGGGTGCAGGGATGATGTTTTTGGATGCAGGGTTGAGGTGTTTGGATGTTAGGGATGAGGTGTTTGGGTGCAGGGATGATGTGTTTGGGTGCAGGGATGATGTGTTTGGATGTAGAGATGATGTGTTTGGGTGCAGGGATGGTCTCTTTGCTGCTGATGTCAGTGCACTTTAAAATGGCAGTGTGTGAAAATGCAAGGATTTGTGTTTCAGAGCTGTGTAATCTGCCACCTGTGTGTCGCGCGCCCCCTTTCAATGACGCACATCACAGTGACAGGGCAAAATAAAAGTCCTCTATAGGTATTTACCAAACCCCAATTTTTCCACAACCTTCTGATTACTGTTTAGTATACTCATTGTCATTTGTATTGTCTTGAGCAAGTTATTTTGAAGCTATAAATCTATAATATGCAAAAAAAAAATTTTTTTAAATATTCTTATACATGTACATGTGCAAAAAAATAATAATATTTGTAATTATTGATCTGCTACTAAAAAAGCAAGGTAGTACTCTCATTCACTTAACAAAACAAAATGACTACATTCATTCATTCATTCATTCCTTCATTAAAACAAGAATAAGAATAAAACACTAAAGGATTATAATCAACGATTGGGTGGTATAAAAGCGTTTTAAATAGTACACTGAAAAATGAAACTTGGATAAAAAAATATTTTTGCAGGTTTTTTTTTTTTATTAATATAAACCTTTTTTTGTATATGTCTACAAGTCTAAGTATTTTCAGTTAAGCAAAGCTAAAATAAACAAATGAATAAATGAATAAATAAATAAATAAATAAATAAATAATACCTGCAAAATGACTTTTTTTTCTCAGTGCAGATTATGATTATTTCCAGCTCCTGAATAAAACAGCTTTCATATTATAGTTACATAAAAACACACTGTTTTCGTTGAACAAACTTATAAAAAAGGGACATCCTTTGCTAAAAAATATGTTATCTACATTAAGTAATAATAAAGTTTGTATGTAACCATTTCTAGTGTCTATATTTTATCCCCAGGCGCCTGGTGCATACCATAAAACCCCGTATATACGCGCACTAGACTTTCTACCGCGTTATGATAATGATAAACTGGCGACAGTGTCAGTATTTTTATTTTTTATTTATTTATTTTTTTTTACTTTACTTTACTTTCCACGCTGACAGAGGGAGCATTCAGAGTTCTCATTGTGAAAGGTGGAGTCTTAGGAGGGAGCAAGCCAGAGTCACGATCACTGATAGCTGCGCATGCGCCAGTTGTCTCGTTGCCATAGCTACAGCCCTCAAAACAAGCCAGCCTTGTAGTGTTTCACTAAATACACTCGGTATCACCGGTAAGGATTTTTTATTTTTTTAATTATTATTTTTATTATTTTGAAATACATGCATTGTATATGAATTTGTACAGTTGTAGGTGATAAAGTAGTCTAGTCTGCAGCTTATAAATAACACTGTTGCCATTTTGTCACGTGACATAGCACATAGACTATTTAATGACTAATGCCTATCAGATCACTAAAACAGTTAAAAACAATACACTAGTCATAAAGGTGCAGTGTATAATTATTTAGAATTGTTTCTAGACCTTCAGTAGTCATAATTTAACTAATTTACTGGCAACAGGGTTGTCAGTAACGTACTGTAAATATTTCCATTAAACAACTGTAAAACATATTTACAGTAATATCTTACCAAGTAAAATAACACCTAATCCAGCACATTTGCTTATTTGACTGATGCTATTTAAAAAGCTAAATTTTAAAGGGTCTTCTAAAGGTTAAGGGCCAATGGTAGATTGGCAGGGCTGGAATTTGAACCCATGACCTTCTGATCTGTAACTCAGATGTAACCTTAACCACTGAGGCATCACAAGTGCAACTGAGAGGCATTGATTCAACCACCACTGAATTAACTCACACTAAAGGATCACACTGAATCAATGCAAGCTAGTTGTGCCGGTTCAGGTTTCAGGTTGGGTGAAATTACAGGCCTAATCCAGTGCAGATGTGTGTCCCAAATAACCAGGCATATCGTTAAAAAAAGCTATTAGTTAGTCAAAGGGTAAAAGGTACAAAGGGTAAGCCATGTGTCTATAGGATATGATATAAACAGTTTTCTTTCACATGTAATTCGACATGTCAACATCTACAAGATTTCAGAAATGCATCATGTGCTGGGGTATTTGTTTTATTGATGGCAAAAAAAAAAAAAAAAAAGCAAAGGCTTAGACAAAGTGGAAATTGTGGGGAAAAAACTGTTCGATTATATATATATATATATATATATATATATATATATATATATATATATATATATATATATATATATATATATGGGAGGTGCTGTTGCACTAATGCAGTTAGCATCTCCTACGCAGCTGGTTAAGATTACTGTATGGCATTGATTCACTGTTATTATAGGAATTTCTTTCCTAACAGCATTAGGAGACGGCTGGAGAATGTACAAGGTGGACGTGCCCGTGGATGAGAGCTCCATGAGGGCGGTGGAGCGGCGGCGGGCTGCAGAGGTCGCGCGCCGGAAACGCATCTTCAATCCAAGGACCCGGGTGATTGGACTGGACGTGCACGCGCTCGAGCAGCAGGTGGCTGAGAGGCGCGAGCGCGAGGAGGCGGAGCAGCAGAGGGAAATGGCGTGCGGTAAGAACTCGACTCACCTGAAGAAGATACAGAGAAACACACTGTTCTTATACTTAACAACAGCTCTAGACCTTTTCTAAATTCATTCATTCATTCATTCATTCATTTATTTATTTATTTATTTATTCAGTGTTTCGTTTTACCTCTCCACAGTTACAATGAAGCGGGTTAATCTGTGTAGTCCTACTGTGGACGCCATGTTGGATTTC
The DNA here is from genome assembly GCF_027358585.1 of Pangasianodon hypophthalmus. Lineage (NCBI taxonomy): Eukaryota > Metazoa > Chordata > Actinopteri > Siluriformes > Pangasiidae > Pangasianodon > Pangasianodon hypophthalmus. The sequence goes on from NC_069725.1 coordinate 5,696,041, forward strand.
CACCATTACTTTATTGACTTTGTATCTTTTAATTTGATAATATTGAAGAAATGAAGTGCTATGTTTTATTTATACTTGCAATAATCATTGGAAATTTTTAAATAAGTAAGAGGAAAATGTATTCAAGATTATAAATAGATATTTACTTTTTACTTGAAGTTTATTTTACTGTGTTTGGTGTTTGGCTTTTACTAACACAGCCTTAGCCTTAAAGATTAAAATCCAGCCTGAATGACTTGCCTATTACTATTTATAATTAATTTAAGTTAATTAAGTGGCATCCAGAATTTATTTTGTAAAGAAATTCGGCATACCTGTTGACATGTTGGGTCTATTTTTTTTTCTTTTACATTACCCAAAATGTAAAGGTGCCTTGCTTCAACACTACCTAAAGAGAGCAATACAGCAGCACTTTAGTACTTTAGCCTGTCTAGCTCTCTCACATTCTCACCTGTACACTCTGCTCAAAAAAGTTCAGCTTCCAAACCTTCAAATTGCAAGCTAATACCGCCATCAACGGCATCATGCTTCTCACCTTATAGCTCACTTACTATGAGCTCTTGAGCTCTTGTTTTTTTATTTTTATGAGCTGACAGTGAAAACTGGCTGTGATCCCTTATGTCTGAGATTATTGATTTTTTTTTTTTTCCAATTAAATGTCACTGTAACTGCACTAGCAATAAGCAACAGACAACCGCTAGCATTTCACCGGAATAATGAAAATACAGCAGCAACCAACAAATTAGCACCAGAATCTGTAAGCAATCACAAATATTTCAATATAAACATATTTGTTTTGATTCAATGCGGACTTTTCCTTTAAGATATTTCCCCCTTCACTTAGGTCATTACTTTCATTAATAAAAACTACGGAAATATATAGAAACTGTAACAGGTAGAGCTGTGTTGTTCTGGTTTCTGTGCTTCCTTTAGATGCACTGTGTATTTCCATGGACCGAAAGCTGATGGAGCAACAAAGAGAGGAAGAGGAACGAAGGAGAGAGAAGGCCCAGGAGCTTGTGCAGTATCGGGCAATATACCAGCGCTCTGAGGACTCTCGTGATGCAGACATTAATTATAATCACCAAGGGGGACCCAGTGTCAGCTTAGTCAATCAGGAGACACTGGGACCTGCCAGTATGCAGGTTTTTCAGGTATTCATATGTTCTGTGTTCATGAATCTTTGGGTTCTGTGGGTGGAAAGATTAGGAATAAAAAAACTCCAATAAATAAACATTATGGTACACATTTGCCTAATTTGCCTAATATGTTGAACAGTTCAATAAGAACTCATAAAATAAATCTGTAATGTGATCATAGATCACATTTATCCCTTATTTACTGCACCTCCTGTACATATCACCCTCATAGCTATATATCCTTATTTGTAATTTCTTGTAAATATGCCACTTATGCACTTCTGGTTAGATACTGACTTGGCTTTGTATATGTACTTTGAACAATGACAATAAAGTTGAATCTAATCTAATCTAATCTAATAAGGGGATCCAAGAAAAGACTTTGTATACCAGCAGGGATCCCTGGCTGTATGTGATTATATTAATGCAATTGTTTTTAAGGATTAGACTAAAGCAGCATGTGTTTGATTTGGCGTGCTGCAGTAAAGACTGATCTGCATGTTTCTACATGTGTGTGTTCAGGGAGAAGGAGTTGGGGAAAATGAATGGAAGAAGTATCAGGTGGAGCAGAATGAGAGAACGCTTAGAGCTCAAAGGGAGGAGCGAGAGAAATGTCAGAAAGAGCAGAAACACAAAGGTATACACACACACACACACACACACACACACACACACACACACACACACACACACAGTGATTACGAGCTAACAGCTTGCACTGATGGCTGTGCTGTGGTGCATCTGCACTCCTTCCTCAGTAAAAATACAAAGAAAAGAATATATCTACATTATAAAGGCGTCTTAGTTATGCTGACTTTGTACATGTTTTGCAAGCAGGGAGTGTGTGTGTGTGTGTTTCGGGGGGAGTTGAGCATTAATTATTGCTTGGTGGGGACTAAATCAGGTTGGCCAATATGATGAATATATAATATCAATATTGTGATAAATTATGTCACAGTACACGTTTCTGGGATATTGTCTTTATTGTGATATCTTTTAATAACATTTAATAATGAGACAAAACTTGATTTGATATTTTGTGCTGTTTTAAATCTCTAAAATAAATAAATAACTTAATAATAATAATAATAATAATAATAATAATAATAATAATAATAATAATAATTTTACAATATTTTTACAAACAGAAGTACTTGGTTTGTGGTTAAATTTTTGTACAGTTTTAAATCTTTTAATATATTAACATTATAAAATATTATAAAACATTATAAAATAGTGTTAACTTTTCTCCTTTTCAATGTTCACATTACAGTAATTTTTTTAAAGATTTTTTTTTAATGTTGTTGGCAGTACTGTTTTGCTGGCAGTTTGTTGGCAAATCTATGATACATATCATGTAGTGTAGAAATGCCTTCAAGTATTGTGATGTGGTATTTCTGTTATATCACTCACCGCTAGTTACAAATATCAACACAAGCATAGGAATATCTGACAGTTCTGACCTTGTGGGGACATTTGGCTTGTCCCCACAAGGAAAACTAAAAGAGCCAAAGGTTTCCTGGTTACTGAGGTGAAAGTTAGGATTAGATTTAGGTGTAGGCATAGAATTAATTAGCTGCATTAATAATTATGTCAGTTGAAGGTCCTCACAAGGTCAGTAAGACAAACTAACCTTGTGTGTATGTTTACAGAGTTGCTGAGAGGTCTGGACCTGATCCAGCAGGACCTGAGAGCAATACAGCTGGATGCTCTGGAGGAAGAGTGTAAAAAAGCTGCCCTCACTGCCCTCAAAAGCTACAACCTGGCTCAGGTAAGGAAAGAAAGAAACAGAGAGACAGGGGGATGCTACAATTTTTTGTGGCATGTTTTTCCCAGAGATGAGCAGTTACAGCTACAGTAAAAGTCATATAGATTTTTTTCACAATTAATATCATATTAGCATTTACTTACTTTTTGGCCACTTTTGCTGCTTAGGCCAATGAGGGCCTTCTGTAAAACCTAAATGTCTTTTTTTTTGTATAAATTACTTTTTTTTTTGTCTTTTTCGTTTTGTCCTAAATGTATGGAAACATTTTCACTCAACTTTTTGACATTATTGTACAGTAAGCACTTTATCCTAGTCAGGGTCACGGTGGATCCGGAGGCAATCTCAGTAAAACGGGGCACTAGGCGTGAGAAACAATATGCTCTTGTCTCAAGGTTACACAAGTAACTTCTAGAAGAACACACTCTCTTCAGTTTCAGAGACGAATATGTGGCTAGAAGAGTTGGGCATATGTAATGAATAACAGTTGCTTCACATTTAATAATAAAGTAAATATTTGATCATACTATCAAAGTTATATATCCTGATTTCCCACATTTCACCCTTCCTCAACCAAATGGAACCTTCAGTTTGTTCCCAATGAAGGAATAAGACCATACAAGGAAACCTATATTATTCTCAAGCAGAACACACAGATTACTTCCTGTTATTCAGCTTTTATCAAAAGTAGACTTAATTTTCCAAGAGCACAGTTTTGACAACTGTATGTTCTTATAACTTTATCATTCTTAGGTTCTCATCTGATAGTGACAGAAAATATACACTCATCATCTTAAAAAACAAATATGTAGCACGATGAGTTGAGCATATGATGATGAACAACAGTTGTTTCACATTAAATAATGAAGTAAATACTTGCTATCATAGTATGAAAGGTTAATATCCAGACACATCACATTTCACCCTTCCATCACTCTCTTGAAGTTAAAAAGACAAAAAAAATAACTGCAACTCACTATGTTACCGAGAAACCGGAAAGAACAAAGTCTGTGAAGACCGTGGTTAAAAACCTACAGACTGTTACAAAGAGCTGATGCTAGAGAATCAGTTAAATAAATGTTAAATAAATGTCTCATCACAGAAAATTTATCTATATCAATTATATTGATTACATGTTTTTTCTTGGTTAAATAACAGCACCTTTTCTAGGTTCATTTATTATTAGTTGTCCACATCTGTATTAAAATGAGTGCATTAATATAAACCTGTGATTTGAATTACATTGTCAGAGCTGCTGTTATGGAAGAGTAATCTACACTTTCTGATCAATAAGAATTGAGAATTCAACAACCAGTGTGTTATGAGTTTAACTGCTTTAACATGATTTATGTTAAAGCAGTATGTTAATTGTTAATTTCTCAGCATCAGTTGCACTCGATAGAACCTATCCAGGGTCAAGATAAATCTAGCCAGGATAAATTTATAGGCAGAAGAAAGGCAGGAGCGAGAGAGGCAAGACAATCAGAAGCACGAGGGCTTGGAACTGGCAGAGGTTCTGCAGATGGTGACCTCTGACCTCTTGACTGAGTGCCCCGAAGCTGCAGTGAAGGAGGGCATGGGTTCAGCTGAGGCTCCTCGAGTGCTACCTGATCGCTGGAAGGGGATGAGCTCTGAGCAGCTCAGCGCCATCTACAGGCAGAGAGCAGAACAGTGTGCTGACAGAGAGGTATGCTAAGATCTCACTGAGTGTTTAAAGAATTTTAGTGGATTACTGTCCTTTTTTCATGGTTGTCCAATCCCTGTTTGTGCTTTCTGCAGAGCCAGAGACAGCGGGAGAAGCAGAGCAACCTGGAATGGGGTTTGCAGCAGCTGGAGCAGGCCAGGCAGCAAGTGGAGGAGGAGAGAAGAGCGAGGGAACTGGAGAGAGAGAGGAGAGCACAACTGGACCAATACAACCAGCAGCTGGCCAGAGAGCAGCAGGCACAGTAAGACTGAAATTCAATCTAATCTCAGTCTACTGTGTCTGTAGTATATCTGATTACCCTGGACAATCATGTCAACATGTTCTTGATTAGGCACTTAAACCATTTAATTTTAAAACCATTAAGGCATTTGTGAAATAAGCTCTAGATCTGTGTAATTTGAACCTGTTCTTTCAGAGATTGGACGTTTTTTTCGAGAGGGACAAATCTGTAGTTATTTTGGACATTCTCTCATGTCCTTCTCATCCTAAAACCTTTACTGTTAAATTGTAGTGATTGCAGTTTTGAATTTGAGTTGAACATTTATGACAAATTTCAACAACTGCACTAAGGATATGGATTAAGCTGAAAGACTCTAGAGTATTCCTTTAATGTTTTTCAGAATTGAATGATTCAGCATTATGTTTAATTAAAATCTAGTAGATAAGGATCAGGAAATCATTACATTTTGTTAAATATTAAGGAATGATATTATTTTCTTATATTATTTTCTTATAGAATTCAATTTGAAATATTTAAAAACTTCTGAATTATGGTTAAAAAAATATTATAGGCATGAAAATTAGTGACAATTTTGTGCATTATTCTATATGCAAGCCTAAAATATACTCATAACATTTACTAATTAATACATGTTATCTGTCTCTTGCAGCAATCAGTACCTCAATAATGAAGTTTACACTAACCGGCCTACTGTGCGCTACTTCAGCCAGTTCAGCACAAGCTCTCGCTAAGGGTCTCACCATCATCAGGTCAACTCTGGATGTTTGAGTTTCACAGAACTTTAAGCTTGTTTCACCATTTTAAGTAACAATACATTTTCAGAAACAGCAGGAAAATAATCTTCACTAGAGACTCAATAACATTATAAATGAGGATAGAAGATGTAGTTTGTTTCATGGATTTTATTTTTGAAGCATTTACATACAGTGGCTGATTCATGATTCACATACAGTATCATTTTCTATTACAAGCCCACCCCAGTCACTGGGCCAGTTCTCCACTCAGCACCACGGCATAGACAAACACAAAGGAAAAGCAACACGGACATGGCTATTCATCAGTCAGTTACAAGTGCAGTCCTCTCATTCAGACCCAATTTATTTAACATATCATTAGATTTCATTAGATCATAAACAAACATAGGATATACATGATATGAGAGATACTCTGAATCAAGCGATGTCTAGTCTTGGAGCTAGAACTGAGCCTAGAGTAGATTTGAAATAATCAGAAACTACATTATATTTATAAGTAAAATGCCACAGTAATATGACATATGACAACAGGCAATGTTGCAGCTACATCCTTCTGAAAAGCAAAACAGCTGTATATTGGATATCTGCAAGTTGACTTTTCTCGGACATTAACAGAGCACGGACGTCTAGCAGCAGTTCGGTTGAACGTTGACAGAATTCATATCACTTATTCCTCCTGTATGAAAATAAACGTCTAGGAGAACTTTGTCCTGAGTGTGTCTGTACAGCAGCAACGTAGAGGCCAACATATTAAAACCAGCAGTCCAGCCTTACTGCATCACACACTTCCCTGTAGAGTACACTTCACTGCAGGGAACTTCGTGCTTTCAACGAGCTTAAGTCAGCACATTGTAAATTGTCCCTATGTATGTGTGTGTGCAGGATACAAACAAGACTTGAGTATCTCAGCTTCCTCATAGTGCTTGCGCAGGAATTGCTTTGCAACAGATACACACAATACTGCAACTCGTAAGCAAACAGTACAGGAAATGAATTCTCTGATGAAGCCGATTGTGTTTTGGTGAATGGCCAGTGAAGTTTTATTTTTGCTTTTTCTAAAAAAGATGTGATTGGATTTTATCGCAATATGAAAGGACAGCTTGTTCGGACTTCCCTTTTTAAGTTTTCAAAAAACTATTCTCTACTTAACTAGAACAGTTATAACTAACTAGACAAAAGGTCAAAGGTTAAGAATTAAAACATTAACAACCCCAAAACCCATGGTAATCAACAAGACACGGTTACAAATAGAGGCCATAGCAAAACAATCATTTGGGATTTATTTACATTCAAATATATTTTGAGAGCTTTTTTTCCTCTTAAGCCTCATCTCAATTTCTTCAGAAAAACAAAACTGAAACTCTTTTTTTTTTTTTTTTTTTTTAGCAAGCGTCTCGTTTTGTTCTTGTTCAATTTTATTCACATAACACTGTTTATCCAAACTTAAAGACAGCACACACATCACACATCGAACCAGGAACAAATGCTATTTGGTATACAGGTAAGGAATCAAAATTCCAACCCCAACAAAGCATACATTCTCTGTGTAGGACACAAACTGGGTTAATTACACATGATTGTTTTAACCAAGCTGAAATTAGTGTATGTGTGTATGTGTGATGTGCTCTCTCACAACCCCATCAACCTCAATACTACCTCATACCCGATTACACCTCGGAAGTGTATTCATATGGCTTTATACCAACAGGACTGCAAGAGAGGATTTGTCAGTATACATCATTTAATACACTATGCAGACTACAATACAAAGCGACACACACATATAGGGAGCGACACACAAATGAGAATGTTAGAGCTGAAAATGGTGGTGAAACAGGGTTCTGAGATGACAGCTCTCTAATACTGGACATGGCTAACTGCTAGATATGACTACATACAGCCTGATATAAAGCACCTCATTTCAGCGGATCATTGCATTGGATATAATTCTAAGTGCTGGCAGCTTGGCTATGGAGTCCTCGATGCGTATATTCTAGAAGGATGCAAAATGAAGGAAAAAAACACACATACAAGAAAAGATTTAACCGAAGATGACATGATTCACAAAAGTGTCAAAAATTTTTTTTTTTTTAAATCAAATAAAAAAAATGCATAGATCTCAAACAATGAGGCAAGACAATGAAATGGTGAACCACATAACTATTTATATATATATATATATATATATATAGATATAATAATGAACTACATCAATGCAATCCATATGCAGTGTGTCATACATATGCTTGCATGATGCACTTACCAGGATTTTAAGGCCCTCAATCTCCCTGCGTTTCTCTTTCTCTGCTGCTCACACTGTCCTGTATTTGGCATTAACCACGTGGAGTCTATATGTGTCCTTGTCACGTTAAATCTAATGCGTCACTTTAAAAATTGTCATCATTAAAGGAAAACTCTACCCTGAAACACCTTAAATGTGTTTATATTGAAATATTTGTGATGTGTTTTTAATGATTCTGGTGCTAATTTGTTGGTTGGTGCTGTATTTTGAGAAGTTAGAGGTGTGCTGGTCTAACGTCACAGGGTGACATTGGTAGCGCAGTTACAATGGTGTTTAATAGGAGAAAAAAACATTTTTAAATCTTAAACAAAAGGGATAATGGTCAGGTTTTGTGTTAGCTCCTAAAAACAAAAGAGCTTCTTTTCTCTTCCACTATTTTCTGTTCAATATCATATTAATGAGAATGCAGATGTAGAAATAGTGGAGACATTGATGCAAACGTTGGATTCAAAGCTCGGGAATGCAATGCGGATAATTGTGCTGAGTTACAGCAGAGACTCAGCTCAGCTAGATAGTGAACTACAAGATGACGAGCGCGATGGTGGTCGTGGTGGTGGTACTGGCGTGAAAGGTAATGTTTAGGAAGCTGAGCTGTTTGAGCAGAGTGTACAGATGATGAGGTGAGAGAGCTGAACAGACTAAAGGACTAAAGCACAGCTGCATCGCTCTCTTTATTTAGATCGGAAGCAAGGGCTAAATCCCACTCATGCAACTATCAAAGGCATTGTGGGTATTGTAGGAAACTGTTAAGTGAAAATAGACCAGTATGTTGATGAAACTAAAAATGTCTAATTACATTTTTATTACAAAATGAATATTGGAAACCACTGAATTATAAATATTAATATTTAAGTTGTTCAAGGTGGATTTTTCCTTTAATAAAGTCTATTCTGCATAAGAAGTCATTGTATCAGGCAGGAAACTGGGATGCTTGTTGCGGTCTACTCTTAAACGATATATTACAAGAGAACAGAGATTTTTATCTGTAAACAGTTTGCAAACATTGGCAGTCCCCACACATAAGGGTAGTCTAGTCTATTGTAAATAATTCCTCCCTTCTGGCTCTACCAGAGATGAAAGAGTTGGTCTGATTATGTCTAAAGTCAGTCCCAGCATTGTATCTGGTGTTTTTTTTACTTGGCATTTCCTTTAGTGTACACATTGACATTGCACTCTGTGTAATATTGATTGTTTGGTCAGTCATTCAGATACGAGTTGTGAGTCCAGGTTTGATTCTTCTGCTCACGCTGCCCCGCTAGTCGAGGACAGCAGCAGAGTTGGGCAGGCCTTGGTTGGTAGCGGCAGATTTGAGGGGCGAGCTGTCATGTCTCTCGATCTCTGGCCCGTCTCTAACTCCGCTGTACTGACTGGCCAGAGACTCGTCCATGGTCACCTTGGTGTGAACGCTGTGGCTGTTGCCGTAATCATCCAGGCCGTCGTCGCTACACAGCTTGCTGTCCTCGCACAGAGACGGCTGGCTGGCCGTGCGCTTCTCCTCGTTGTCACTTCACAATGAGAAGGAGGGAGAGGAGGATGTTGAAACATTTATAGATCATTCTCAATCTCAATTATGTCTTACACAAATACAGTTGAGTGCAAAAATTTGCATCCTCCATGGTTTTGAATGGAAGATTCTATCATTTATCTACAAAGAAATTAAACAAGAAATGGATCGAAATACTACAACTGAGACAATCCAAAAGCAGCTCAAAAGATGTTGGTATTTATAAGAAATCACTTTCAGAAACGGACTGTGTTAAGGTTATGCTTCAGGTATTAAACAAAAAAAAAAATTAAGGACATTTTTATTATTATGAAAATAATTATAACAAATTAATTTATAAAATATTATTATTATTATTATTAGTATTATTATTATTATTATTATTATTATTATTATTAACAACAACAACAATATATTACACAATATATTTGAACATAAATACATTTTATGAACATTTTAATCATGTGTTTCCACTGCAACCACAACTGATTAGGTGTTATCACAGAATCATTTTCATTAATACTGCTTGTGTGTAAGAATGTTCTGTGTAGGAATGGGAAGGATTGGGATAGTGTTTAGCTCAACAACAGCAATGTTCAGGCCCATGCATTAAAAAAAAGACACTGCAAATCATACCTCTCTAGTGATCTGGAAAGCATTGAGGGGAAGCATCAGGAAAAGAGGGAGAGTGTGAGCAAAGCAAAGAAACAGGGCTGCAATTCACAGTCAAGCTTTGTGCTTCAGAAAAGCAAAGAAGAATAGGTTACAGCAGCGCACCTGTACTCCCCAAACGTCTCGTCCTTCATCGGCCGAGACTCTGAGTCCACCTGGCCCTCCTCCTTGTCTTTCACTGAGACAAAACATTTACACAGTTCACATCATTCATGCCAAATAAATGCTTCCCTAACAGACTCGTGTCCAAGTTTAGTGTCTGATCACTGAGGCAGCTGCCCTACCTGAGTACTTTCCACCTTTGCTTCGCTTGATAAAGCAGAGAATGAGCAGAAGCAGCAACAACAGCACGAGGGCGCTGATGAGCCCAATAAACCAGCCTTCAGTAGCAAAGCTACTCTGCATCTCTGTCACTCCTACACACACATACACACACACGTAATTTTTTCATAACAGTTGTGTTGGAAATGTAAATCACTTGATTGTGATTTTTTTTTTGCATACTTACAGGCATGTATTAAAACAATATTGAAATTGAAGAATATCAAGAGTTCATGCATACTTATTTTCCACAGCTATATGTTAAGCATTCTTACTTTGCATACTCATTTTTAAGCATAAATATGTATTTTGAACACTTAATTGTTAAGCATGCATATTTAGTTTTGAATACTCATTTGATAAGTATGCATACATATTTTGCACACTCATTTTTAAAGTATGCATGCATATGTTGCACACTTATTAGTTAAGCGTGAATATTTACAGCATACCAACCAATTTTATCTGCATACCAAATTATTTAGCATGCATGCTTATTTTGCACTCTCGTTTTAAGTATGCATCATTATAAGTCATCATTGTAGAGTTTTAGCATATTTTCTCTATATAGACATGGATATTGTTATTCCAGTGTCTTGAGAGCACAATTTCACGCTTTTATATAAAGCTCACATATTTCCAGGATATTTTTGTCTTTTTTTTTCGCGCATGACTCAGACTATAAATGTCAAGGTTTCTCAGGATGTGTGAGAATTCTGACTGCGTAAAGAGTCTGTATCCTCTGACTGCTGTCGAGCATCACTGACTTTGTTGTTGCAGTACCAAAAACAAGCCTTGTCAGTTCTGTCAGTTGTGGATTGTAGGTTAATACAAAACCCAGCAGGATAATGTCTGTGTCTCTGTCTGTGTGTGTGTGTGTATATGTGTGTGTGTGTGTATGTGTGTGTGTTTGTGTTACCTGCTCCTTCTGTCTGTATGTCAGTTTCCCAGAAGGTACCATTGCTAAAGACGAAGCGCAAGCGGTAATGAGATCCAGGCTGGAGACCCTGCAGGGAGTAAAATGACTGAGACGTATTCACTTTCTCTGACTGCATCCATCCTCCATGGCCTGAGAAAAACACCAAAAAAACAAACAGCACAAGTACAAATGAGCACTGAGCCATTCATGCTAGGTTCAGAGAGACCACAGTGGCACACCATGGCACCAACAGTAAAGAGTACTATTATGAACTATATGAGACACTCACTATATGTAAGTCTAATGTAATCCCCAAACAATGCATTATGTGACATACGTAAATCATCCTCCAAGCCAACTGTTCCTATTCAGTAAGTCATTTAATATGAATGAGCAAAAGATAATGGCTCCATTAACAATTTTTCTTGTTTACTCTAAAGCTCTTACCATTCTTCCTCAGGTAGTGGATGTGGAAACCTATGTTCCTTTGTCTCTCAGGAGAAACCCAGCTTAGATTAACTGCTGTCTCCCCAACAGACAGACTAATGTTGCGCGGTGGAGCTGTTTGTACACAGAAACAAACACACGAGTTACGTCATCAGTTATTTCTATAGCAAAAGTGATCTGTTATCATTCCAGCCTTGGAGATGCACAGAGACCACCCAGCTCTGATATTCTGTGTGCTTAGGACAAATATGTTCACAAACACACCTTACTCTCAATCACTTCAGTTCCACAGTCCTCATTACTCCTCATGTATGCTGCTTCATTACCATTTCACTTTCATACTTCAAGGAAAAAGAGCTTCTTAATATCACTAGTTGCCTCTTTAAGTGTCTCTAATCGAATTTGGTTCTGCACTCTGCTTGCGCTGTGCATGCATGAAATATCATCCATGTGACCCAGATAAAATGATTAATACTACATCCTTTACTCTATAAAAATACAGAGCAAAAACAGAGAAAAGAGCAGACGTGTGGATCTGTCCTGCTGAACCAATACAATGCTCAAGTTGATATGTATTTAATGATTCAGATGAATGAAAGATAGATTTCAGGTAGCCAGCAATTCAGTATGATATGATTTGATGCAGTGTTGAGCAAAATTTAATTAGAGAAGTGTAGCATTGAGAAGTGGTAGGTCACACTCCCTTTCTGGGAGTGACAGGTAGAGAGAACACGCCTTAATTACTGAGACAAAGAAACAGAGAGAGATAGAGAAACAGAACACTGCACCTCCATCAAGTGTCGTCTCTCCCACTTTGGTGATGGGCAAGCCTTCTCCGGCTGCAGTGCGCCCCCGCAGGTAGAAACGGTAACGGCTATGACGGTCCAGATCTTTAATGCTTAGCTGATGCACTGTGGGGTCATCAATCTTCTCCACCTGCATGGGGCTGTCCACATTGTCTACTGCAGAGAGAGAGAGACAGAACGACAGGAAGAGGAAACTTGTTTTCAACGCCACTCTGCCTTTATACTGACTTTATACAGAACTTAACAGCTGTGTGATAGCTAGTGAGTAATTACAAGGGTGCTAGCTACGGTTTAGCCGCAGCATTTAGGACCCATTTTGACCCCTTGCTATGGCGACACAGGAGGCAACTGGAAACTACAATTTCTGGCTTCAGTTAAAGCAGTTCACTGAATGGGGTGAACTGCAGGACATGAAAGGACACACATTTCCTTCTGTTACTTTCGTATTACACCAACTTTATCTAGGTGAACTTTGACCTGTGATCTGATTGGTTGAGCCACTTATTAACACACCAGACATTTGCATTGCTTTTTCTTACTGATTCTTGGAGAAATATACTCTAGGGTTTTTGTGGTAAAATTCTGTTTATTTTCTTGTTAGTAATGTTGGCCACTTTGTCATTAGCCTCAGGCATTGCTTATGCACTGGATTCATATTTTCCTGTTGCCTAGCAACAGCATTATAACAGTTTTAACCCCTTAAGACGTGTTAAGTCATGTTAAAGCATACAGTGAAACTAATAGGAAAGAGTAAGATATGTAAGTCTAGACCACCAACATGTCCTCGAAGATTAAGGGGCTAACTTACTTGTGTCAAAAACATAAATTCAGGAGACAAATTTAAACAATCTGCATGACAGAACCGCACTGGAGAACATCACAGTATCCGGTGTAAGGGTGCTGACGTACGCTCTTGGTACTGCAGTAGGTATCCGACCAGAATTCCATTTTCTTGAGCAGGTGGAGTCCAGTGGAGCGTCATCTCTGTCTCAGACGGACTGAGCAATATCAAAGAAGTGGGAGGACCAGGAACTGTAGGAAAATGGTGACACCACAGTAAATCAATCTGTGTTTTCCTCTCTGTATCTCAATACTGATCATTACATTTTGGAAATGCTTGGTCATTACTGTGTTGAATTGGATGTGTTTATAGCCAGAAAAGCATAAGAAAAGCATAAGTGCAGAGGGTTCCTAAAACTTCTACTCTTTTTTTTTTTTTTAAACCTCTGCTTCTCTCACCTCCCTCGGGCGTCTGGAAGGGCCGGGCTTCTGACTCGGGTCCGTCTCCTTTGCTATTGAAGACGCTAACCGTGAGAGAATAGGAGGAATACGGCCGCAGGCCTCCCAGATCCTTTTTCTCCTCATCAGCTCCTGTTGTCACTACAGCCTCATTCAGTGGCTCACCTTCCCCGCTGATACACTTTTGGTGATGGTGTTTGCCGCAGGAGCCGAAGTACGCCAGGTGGATCTTAAAGGAGAACGGCGACAAATTCACATCACACTGCTCATTTTTATCAGTGCAATTAAATGGTTAAAATCGAATTTAGAACTTCCACATTTAAAACAGATTTTACAAATCTGCTTGTGGTTTACACATTTCCCACAGGACAGAATACAGATCCTTAGATGTGAATCTGGAAATTCAAAACCTTGAGAGATCATAGTGCCTGTGCTAAACTTTTATCTCTGTATTTCAGAGACAGCCTTCAGGCATATGTCTCAGGACAGCTCTTTAAAGCCTGTAAAGATTTTTTGGCACAGTGGTGCAATACCTTGTAGCCCATCAGATGTCCCCTCACGGTGTCTCTGTCCACTGGGGCCCACGTTACCCTGATGGCAGTGCTGTTGAGCAGAATCACTCCTACATTCAGAGGAGCCTCCAAGGGATCTGAAGAACACACACACATGGAAGTACACATTTGCTCATTTGAGCCTCTGGAGAATTTGAAGTACAGACAATCACAGAAAGCTAGAATAACCAGAAGAGTTAACATACACCACTCTTGCGTCATGTTAAGAATTTTTCTCTATACTGTATTGGTTGAAGGTGCAGTTTGTAATGTTTTAAAGTGTTTCTAAACCTACTGTATACAAGTGATATGATTCCAAAGATACAAAGATACAAAAAACCCCAATTATGATTCATGCAGGGGATCTGGCTAGTTTCTTCATTTCTGGCTGGGAAATTAGCTCCACCAGATGAAACAGTGCTGCTCAGCTCGGCCCCTTTTCCTTTCTCAAGGCAACTCGCAAAGCATACACATTTTCCACCCAGTTGGAAAGTTGGTATTTTCATTCCAATTGCAATTCACCTAACTGTTAGCAGAGGGCTCCAAATATTACAAACTGCTCCTTTAAGCTTTTTGGACAATAAAGCTGTTAGAAGTTATTGGTGCAATAATACATGGCAGGCCCAGACAGGGGCATTTATCCAAATCTGGAATTTGGCAACAATCGTGTCATGATTAAACTAATGGGATAAAGCTTTAGCCAATTTATTAACAGGGAACTCACAATCCTCTCCAGAGTAGCCGATGGTGGATTTGGGTTCTGGGCCTTCTCCAAGATCATTAACAGCCTGCACCTTAATGTCAAATGCGCTGAAATCGCCCACGTCCATGACAACAAAGGGTGGAGAGGTGGTAAAGTTTGAGTGCCAAGATGGCCCACTGCCTACAACCTTCCTCCACATCACTTTGTAGCGGAAATCTGGGCCATTAAAGCTCCTTCTATCCATCTCCTGTATGAACACATGGGTGTGAGTTCCATACAAATATCAAGCTGTATTACAATACCAAAACAAGTTGCACTCTTGCCTGATCAGCTCAGTACATTTTCCTCGTTCCTACCTTCCATGTGATGACAAGTGTGTCTGGTTCGAGGGACTCGCTGTGCACTCCTTCAGGGTTACTGCTCGGTCCTGTGGAAAAAATGACACCAACGTATTCTCACAATACCATAAAGCAGTCACTTCAGACTAACTGCCTTCTCTAAAGTGTGCTAGCAAGAGTGTTTTTTAGTAGAAAAAATTCATTTCTTACACAGAAGATTCGTAAAACTCTCAGATTATCACAATGTTTTGTCTAAGTTAAAGAAATGCATTCTTACGAGCTGCAGGAGTGGAGTAAGCTGCTGAGGGCTGGCTGGGGTCACTCTTGCCGATCTTATTGATGGCGATGACCCGAAAGCGGTACGAGAGGAAGGGTTTCAGTGGGAGCGTGGTGCGCCGAGTGTCTCCAGCTACCCGCACAAGCTCCTCCCACTCCTCCGTGTCAGCGCCAGTCTCTTCAGCCTCCACCACATACTCTACACATATACAACAACAGCAGTTAGTAAGATATAGATATAGGAACAGAAGGCAACATTAGGAAACATGCTGGTCATACACTATACAGTTTAAACCCTTTTAATCCCACTTTCTTTGTAAGCAGGCCAAATTTCACTTGCATCAGCAATGATTTTGTGAAAGAAGCAGCACTGTCCAATTAACTGCCAACTCAGCTATCAACCAAAATTTGCCTTAATTTGTGACTTAAATTGTACAGTGTATACTATATGGCCAAAGTATGTGGACACCTGACAGTCACACCCATATGTGCTTTTTGAACATCTTGTTCCGGATTTTGGCCTTTGGCCTTTGGCTTTCCACTAGATTTTGGACCGTGGCTGTGGGAATTTGTCCATTCAGCCACAAGAGCATTAGTGAGGTCAGGCACTGCTGTTGGGTGAGGAGGTCTGGCACATAGTCAGCATTCCCGTTCAACCAAAAGGTGTTCAGTGGGGTTGAGGTCAGGGCTCTGTGCAGGACACTCGAGTTCTTCCACACCAACCTTGGCAAACCATGTCTTTATAAACCTCAGAGTGTGCACAGGGGCATTGTCATGCAGGAACAGGTTTGGGCCCCATAGCTCCAGTGACGGGAATCTCTTAAATCTACAGCATACAAAGACATTCTAGACAATTCTGTGCTTCCAACTTTGTGGCAACAGTTTGAGGAAAACCTATATATGGCTGTGATGGTCAGGTGTCCACATACTTTTGACCATGAACTTCTAGCATGTCAGAAAATCATTAGTTTGAGCAGTCTCATGAACCAAATTTTCAATATCATAAACTGATTTTTCACTGCACAGCAAGCTGTAGAAACAACATACATGCCTATCTGACATCTCCTTCTCATTCTATCCAACTAAAACTTAATTCCATGCTCATTTAATGTTGTTTCCCTATTTTTTATACCCATTACAAGATGCACCCTAAATATTACAGAAGACTGTTGTAAGCAGTTATGTTTTTTTACCAATACTTAACAAGTTTACTTTAAGTCATTTGTTGCAGCATGGAAAGCTATGCAGGCTCAAACTAATATCTTATCATACACTGTTGTTACTTTTACTCATGAAAGAACATCTGTAAATGTTGCATTAATATGTGGCAGTCTGGAAAACACCCCGTTGGATGTGGCTGTGGCACACAATGGACTGAAGACTGCCTCATAGCATGACACAATGATTATTAAAGGCAAAATAGATCTAATGTATGCTATACAAATCCTCACTTATGTACCTAAAATAGGGCTTTTGTGGTTATCTCCAGGAACCCATAACAGAGTTACTGAGTGAACTCCAGGCTCAGTGATCTGCAGCATGGAAGGAGGGTCCGGTCGATCTGAGAGCGAGAGAGAAAAAACATACGTACTCGGGAAACTGCAGAAATCCCATACACACCAGTTCAAATGTATGGTGTAACACAGAACATTTATTTATTCTATAGATTTTTTTAAAAGTCATACCAACAACTGTGAGGCTGCCACTAGCTTCAGCCATGTCCAGACTCGTTATGACCTCACAACTATAAACACCCTCATCTTCATCCTGGACATCATTTACTATGAGCTCTGTCTCATCAATTAAGTACCTGAAACACAGTAATAGTAAGACTGGATGACAATATTGATGCTATATATATATATATATATATATATATATATATATATATATATATATATATATATATATATATATATATATATATACACATATATATAGCATCAATATTGTCATCCAATCAACTAAAGTCTCTGAAAAGTAAAAAGTGAATAGGAGTGTCCAATCTTATCCACAGAGGTGCAATCCTGAAATAAAAATGTAATAAAAATCTACAGCCACATTAACACTTTACGGATAATATTATTATTCTAAAAGATTCCAGCATCCTACTTGTCTACATCAGAGGACTCATAAAGCTTCTTGTTGGTTTTCCTCCACAGGATTTGAGGTGGACCCAGATTGCTGTCCATCTGGTACTGACAGGTGAAGGTGGCCATCTTCCCCTTCTGAACATACAGAGCCTGCGGTGGCTTCACAATCACTGTCCGGTCTGATAAGGAAAAAGGAAACAGTTGTTACCCGACGTAAACCCAGGCAACTCATACCAGCACCTACTCTAATTAAAGATATGGTCAGTATCTGATACTAATCCAGAAAGGGAGGGTGTGTATCTTTAAAAAAAAAAAAATAAATAAGTGTGAGCATATGTTTCTGCCGGTTACTCACTGAGGACTTCCAGCTCAGCAGTGATGGTGAGTTTGTCTTCACCCACTGAACAGGTGTACACACCTGTATCATTGTGTGACACATTACTAATCTCTAGAGTACCATTGCTTAGCTGATTCATCCTGGAGTTAGACATCACAGAGTCCCAGGTTTCACCCTCCCTGAGAACACACAAAAACACACAGTCACTCCCTCATAACTGCATGCTGTGATACTGCAAAAAATCATAATACTTGAAACATTTTTCAAACTTTTTCAACTTGCTGTAATTCTGAGACAGACTCTGCACTTTCATATGATATTATTACCAGTGGCATGTACTAAAGAAGTAGAAATAGGCTACCTTGTTACTGTGCTTAAATATGTTTTGTGAATACTTCTGCTTTAATTTTTGCTTTTAATTCTGTTTCATTAATTTAACTATAATTTTTACTTCTACTTCTGCTCCCCTTGCCAACTTTGTTACTTAAAATGAACCATTTAGCCAATAAAAGATCTGGCACAAATGTGCAAATGACACACTACTACCTCATCAGAGAAAATTACATTAACGCTTAAGCTAACTAGCTGACTGCTACCAAAAATTTAGAAAAGACAATAAGTATTCGAAGCTGCACATTGGCATCATCAGTGGCCTTGAAGTAGTTTTTGCTTTTATTGTTCAAGTGATTGATGATGAATCATCTACAACTTGAATGAATGTTTCCAGAGACATCTCCCATGATAATCTCTGAAAAGTGACTTCAATATCATATTGTCATATCACATTAGCGCTCACCATGTGACTTTCGGGCGAGGTGAACCAAAGGTCATGCACTGCAACTTGGCCGTCTTTCCCTCTGTCACTCTGTACAACAACGAGTCCTCTGTCAGGATCTGTGGAGGAAGCACTGAAACAGCAACACACACCCGTTCCATTACGCACATAAAAAAGCAGCAGGTTACAATTTTTTTGTAGTGCCCTCACCAATGACGAAGACATAGGTGTTGATAAGGATGGTGCCGTGTTTGTTAGAGGCCTTGCACTGGTACACTGCAGTGTCGCTGAGCTCCACATCTCGCAGTATGAGAGTTCCTCCTTTTACAGTTTGCCGCACGTCTGGGTCTGTATCTACATGAAGTGTAGAATGTTAGAGCAGTTTCTATCACTTTAACCCACCCTGAATCTGTGGGTATCTAGAAATACTATAAATAGTGATTATGATAGAAATACTGGGACTTTTACCCCAAATATATTCAATCACCCAGGACATGTCTGAGATTTGCTTCTTTAATTTTACATTGGTGCCAGGAGGCTATAATGCTAACCCGTGTTTAAAGTTTATTTGGGAGCTTTGTCATTTTGTCTGAAAGCATTGTGGAGAATGTCCAGTGCACTTATGAAATCCCACAATACACTGCTTGAGATTAATATCCAAACAATGCACCCTAGAGAGTGCAGAGTAACCATAGTGCATAACTTTGCTGTTTGTAGAGAATATGGCACCATTTTGATCACACATTATGTTACCCAGAATTGTTTTTGCTATTAACCTCCATTTGCTCTAATCCCCACTGCTTCTCTTTCTCTCCATATTATAAACCCTAGTGGATTGTTAGCTCAGTTAGTCTTGTAGTTCCAGTGCCAAGAGAAAAAAGCAAACTTCAGACATCAAACACGTTTTAGTCAATTGGAATGAAATGAAAATTGTGTGCTTTTTTTTTCCTTTTGACTAAACTAATAGCTTCATCACGTTCAGGTAAACACAGTGCAGTTACCCGAGAGAGGAAATCCATTGATACTCCAGGTGACTTGCGGAGTTGGGATCCCATCTGCCTGACACTCCAATCTGACTGTCTCTCCCGGGGCGTACAGTTCACTAACTGGTTCCTTAATCCAGTATGGAGCAGCTAGTGTAACACAAACATACAGTATGTGCACATGTACATACACAACACTGAACATTTCACCTGAGAGCTAGTCTAATGTCTGTCTTCCCCCTTGCTGAACAATAAAGTATGAGCTGCGTTCAAGAAAGGCTGAACTTCTGCAAGCAAAAATCTGCACCTTCCAAAGCCATTAAATAGAGAATGTCTCTATTTTTAATATAAGAGCACAGTATTCCATACACGTGTTAGAAATACTAATCCCATGGGTTAGTCCACTTCTCCCATAACCTCAAATATTTTAAATAGAATGTAGAAAACACAATGTAGTATTATTATATTAGATATAAATGAAATATTAATTTGTATTTTCACTTAATATTTGCAGCTGAGATTGACTAAGAATACTATTGGGCCAAATTCTACTATTCGAGATGCATTTAGTTTCCTATGTAGACATCCCATAACCAAAACAGTCATTCGTAATATCCACTGAAATGCCAAAATGCCTAAGTACTGTATGGAGTACTGTTCTCCATTGTTTATTAGTTGTTGCAAGTTTACAAGCATAACTTAATAATTCCCTACCCAGTTGCCATCCAGTTTAAAGATATCAAAGGGCTACTGAAAAACACTTTTTTTCTTTCCTTTCTGGACTATAATGAGTTGCAACATTGATAAAATATGAAACCTGTACCTTTCTTCAGTTCAACAGTGACTAAAACACAGACTTTATCAGATTTTATCTAAATCATGTTAGACATTTGAATAAATCCCAATCAGCATATAGCGCAACAACGAACTGTCTGCATCCCAAACTGCATGCTATTGTTCTCCGAGTTGATTTTGGTGATAGTGTAACTGCTCTATCAGTACTTCATACTCACACAGCAGCATAGAAAAAAACAGAAAAACTGTGATTTATGTCATGGTTCCACAACAATAAATAATGAATCTACATTTTCTGCTTATGTAGCAACAGCAACAAGTTACAAAGGACAGATTTAATAGAAGACCTCTGATTGTATTTATGTGCAAAATGCTCCTTCCTTTATTGAGAAGGTTATTAGTGAGCTAATGAATATTCATGAATATTAGGCAGTCTATTTAATGTATATTTATGACTAATGGGCGGTCTCACAGCAGCAGACAATGGAACATTATATACCGTATAGGCAGAATGTTCAGATATGTGTTTCATAGACACTAAAAATCCCTGAAAATTATACAATTTTGGAACTTTATTGCCCAAGGGAATCAGTAAGGTTAATGTAGTTCTAACAGCTAGTCAGAAATACCTTCCACAGAGATGGTATAAGTGTGTGTGACGGTGCCCTGGGAGTTGCTGGCTGTGCACTGGTACTCCCCGTCATCCCGCTCTGAGATGTTGGTGAAACGCAGCAGCCGGTCAAAGTTCTCTCTGGATGTACGAGACTCAGACAGCACTCCGTCCTTCCTCACCCACTGGATGGAGGGAGTGGGCCTGAGAAGATGAGAAAGGGGTGTGGTCAGTATGAATGCAGCACTTTTTCAATATAAAAGACGCTCACACAAGCACACTCACAGGCCCTGGACGATACACTCCAGATCGAGTGTTTGGCCCCTCAGGACTAGATAGGTGCTGTGAGTGCCGGTAGGTCTCATCATCTGTGGCCGTCTGCTTCGCAGTGAGTTAGCTAACGGGCAAAGAGAAAGTGACAAAAAAAACATGGGCATATGTAAAATATCAGACAGAATCAACAGAATCACAAGCTGTGCAGAACACAGTGTGAGGTACTGGAAATGCCAGACAGTCCCACAAGATGAAGTTGCATCAGATGCATCTTCATCCTACAGTGTCAGATTTACGCCCAGGCATGTATTCACTCCTCCCTTCTCTCCTTCCCGCCTGCCCTTCTGTGTGTGGCTATTCTAGACAGGCAGGGTTATTACAGTACAGTAAGTGCATTATCTGTGCATGAGGTGGGAATAGATCCTGGGTGGGACGCCAGTCCATCTCATGGCACCATGCAATAGTGATTTGGCATAGCCAGTGCACAAAGTATGTAGCATGGTTTTAGGATGTAGGAAGAAACCAGAGAAGCCAGAGGAAACTGATGTGGACATGGAGAGATCATGCAAAAATCCTCAAAGACAGTAATTTGTTAACACAGCTTTAAGGGCACTTTTTTCTTTTCAAAATACAGTCTCTAAAAATATTTGTTTTAAAATTATTATTACTTTTGCATATGAGCGCACTAAATAAGCTCCTCAGATCCATACTAATTACATCCAAGATTAGAGGATTGTATTGTATCTGGATTGTATTGTATCCAGAAACTCTTCCGCAGAACCCACACACTAATCTAGCTAGATAATCTCCCTAATGTCTAAATGAACAAACAGTATTGAGAATATAATTAGATTAAAATGATGCAAATCAATACACAGATACTGACATCCCACTGTGAGTGTCAGCTCTAAGTTAGTATACTAGCTGTTAACAAATTATTCAAATTACACATGCATGTACACTGATGGTTCCTGGTGTTTATAATGTATTACAAATTTATTATTCTTACAATGTTTGTATGGTTTACAATTCCATATTCAGGGGTACATATATAATATAATAAATTAAACAGATGTTAATTCATTTCTATTTTGAGTTGGATCTTTTTCAATGTGGCAGATATGTGAATTGAGTTCTAGTTTGGTACAAAAATACACTACATGTTATATGGAGGGGAAAATAGCAATAACTCGCATAAAGTAGCAGTCATCCATAGCCTGGCTTATAACAAAAACTAAAATTCATTCATTAATCTTCAGTAACCATTTTATGCTGGTCATGGTCCGAGTGGATCCAGATTTTATCCCAGGAACACTAAGATTAAATGTTAGATGGTTTATTCACAGCTTATTCACAGTTATGAGCAATTCAGGGTAGCCTAATCCACCTCAACCCCAGAAGAACATGCAAAATTTCACTCAGACAGTAAGCAAAACTCAGGATCGATCTCCCGGCCCTGGAGCTGTGAGGCACCAACACTGCTAAAACTAACACTATAAAGTAAAAACATATAAACTATAATGAGAGCGAGCTGCAAGGCTCCACTTACACTGTGTGACCCTCAGGTTAATGGGTTCCTTGGCTACAATGATGCGAGCTCCCAGAAACTGCACGTTGCAGGTGTAATCGCTTCTGCTGTCCTCAAAGGTCACATGAGAGAAGTAGAGGTTTCCATCACGGCCCTGAATCACACGCTCGCTCTGCTGGATGTGCCGAAGCCCTGCAGCAGAACAGCAAGAAACAGGAATGTAGTTTACAGACACAAGATGTGTTGGTGTTGAACGCAGTTGCACTCTCTCTCCAGTGTGGACAGACACACGGGCTCACTCACTCTTATCCATCCAGTGAATCAAAGGAGTCGCAGAACTTTGCGGAGGGTTGCAGTGTAAGACAACAGGACTTCCTTCTTCTACCTTCTTCTCCTCCTTCTTCTCCCGTTGTATTGTAGGAGTATCTGACAAGAGAGAGAAGTCAGGCATTTAGAGGGAAGGATCAGGATATAGCAATACAAAAGTGATTTGCCTAGGGGGAAACTATTCTTATTTGTCCTTTAACACTATTTTTATGATTTCATCTGTTTTTATTTAATTATTCTTGTTCTTCTCGTGTTGTTTCTTTATTATTATTATCATTATTATTACTATTATTATTATTAAATTACTATAAATTATATATTAGAGGCATGGTTAGCATTCATATATATATATACACACACAGTACTGTGCAAAAGTCTTAGGCATCCTATTTTTTTAGTTCAAACTTTGTTATAGATTTTTATTTTATGACTTCTACATTATTGATTCACTACAAAAATATTTTAGATTTCCAAACATTAGTTTTCCAGCACAAAATTAAATGCTACAGAAAAAATGTTTGTATGTCAGTAAAGAAAGCAGCATATTACATAAGAGACACTTTTCAGACAAAAAAAAAACATAATGAAGGCTGCTGGGTTTCGCTGCAAAAATAAGAAGCAAGTCGACAGTCAAAGTCTCCAGAAGAGCTGTGTCTGCTTCTGCAAGATGCTCAGTAACACTTACAGCTCATTTCCTTATAAAACTGCACACACTGTACCTGAGACTACTATTTATTTTTTAAAGCAAAGGGTCATCACACCAAATATTGACTTTGTTTCATTTATTACTGTTTATTGCTCTTTATAGTATTTTTTTAATACAGAAGCATTTAGTTTGATTATTTTTGAAGGCATCTTTGCTCTACAGCACTTCTTTGCATGTGCCTAAGACTTTTGCACAGTACTGTGTGTATATATATATATATATATATAGATGCATTGCATATATAATGTTCAAAACACCTGCGATGAAAGTAACAGCCACCTGCTGAACATTATCTTAGATTGATAATTCATAATCATGTAATAAAGCAGATATTTAAGAGGCAAAAGCTGCACCTGCTGCATGTGGCCTACATAATGAGCTCGTTAGGCTGTGAGCTATTGTTAGCTGTGTGCATGCTGAGTGCTCGCACTTCCTGCACATATTAATCCCACAAGGACTCGTCCCCGCTGAAATGCTTACACCGTATCGACTCAACCTGGTTACTCAGGGAACCGTTGTCACGGAAACGGGGGCGAGGTCAAAACGAGGCAGTATAAGAGCAGATAGAGAGGCGGCAGGGCTGCAAGAGTGATGCTGAGCCGAGTTTTATGTGAGCAGACAGTGAATGGCATTATAGTATACTTTAAAGAGGTTTTAAAGATTATTAATATAACTCAAAACACAAAAGTCTAAAATTGTTACGAGACTGGTTTTTAAAGTGACTTGTATATTTTCTCTGCCATATCAAACCTTTGAAACACTGAGTCTTAAAATGATCAGGCTGAGTAATATTTTGTAGTGCAGTTTTAGTATATTGGATTATGTCTTGATTATTTCACTGTTATCTTCTCTAATAGCAGTCACTGTAAATGAGGGAATTAACTACAGAACAACATAAATGCAGATGTAAATTCAATAATCAGTACAAGGCATGCATTAAGGACTGTGACACACCCTCGGTGATGATGTGGACCTCGTTGGAGACAGCCGTGCCCAGCTCGTTGGAGGCCAGGCAGCTGTAGTTGCCATGGAACTGATGAATGGGAGCATCTTTAACCGTAAAACTCCCCGAATCGAGAGACGTAGTGACACCAGAGATGCTGGATGGGTCAAATGCTAGTCCATCTTTAACCCATCGAAATCTGCAGAAGATTGTGAAAAGACAGAGATGAATGAATATGGCTAGCAATTAATCATTTTGATCTTGATGGCAATTATTTAATTATACCTGAATGTAGTATTGCTCATCTTATCTTAATGTTAATTCGCTAATATTAGACATTGTTTTTATTTACTCTGTTGTATTAATAAACTCTCCATAAGTCTTCGGTAACATACTATGGTGATATATGAACTCATTTGTTTCTGTAGAATTTTCTTTATTTGTAGTATTTACAACACATTCCTTTACATGATTCAAGTGTCAGCTATCAGAGCCGCTGAAACTTCTGACCAATCAGAATCAAGCAATCAACAATGCCGTGGTACATTAGTGCAATAAAATTGTGCTCATAAATTGTCTGAATCTTTGAACTAAATACAAGTGACTAAAACAAACACACATAAATTAAGTAGTATCATGCAACTGTAAGTACAGCAAAATATAGTCAGAAATGAGGAAACTGGTAGGTCGTGGATCATAATTAGATCTGGAAAGGAATGGGAAATTTGTTGCTATGGATACTAACGTGGGAGGGGGATTCCCAGACGCCTCACACTTGAGCATGATATCATCAGAGGAGAAGGCAATGATGGATTCAGGTTGGGCAGTTATCTGCGGGGGTGTCTTTACTAGAGACAGAGAGACATTGAGTGAGAGCAAGACAACAAGAGAGAGAGAGAGAGAGAATATAGGTTATCAAACCTGTTCCCATCTGTAGTAAACAGAGCATAGATAATATGGCAGTGATGGAGACAGTTACTCCTAAGTGTGCTGCTTCAGATGCAGCAGTAGAGAGAATGTTCCTGTTTTTCATTTTGATTAGCAGATGGAGAAGAACGGTGTGTGCACCTTCAGTCCAACCACAATCATGTGACCACCTGATCCATGTGACTCCCTGATTCATATGACCACCTGATCCACGTGACTCCCTGCTGCTCTGAAGACATAACCGTCTCTCACACAAGCAAGCACACACTCCATTCATCGCATACAACTGATTAGTTCCCAAGAAATGGGAATCTTTCCAAGAAATGGAGCATCACTTGGGTCATGGAGCTGTCTCCAGTGAGCTGGCTCAGGGAGCACAAGACTAATGCATTTAGATTAGGCGAACGCTATATGTTCTGCAAGTGTCTGACATTTCACGCATGAGCAGTTCACAAAGAAACAACGGTGAAAAGCTAGTGGTGGGGATGGAGAGAAAATAGAGTGGTGTAAAAACTGAGAGAGACCCTTGGGATATGCTTTGAGCCAATAAATAAGCTGTGTACAAGAGATAAATGTCATTATAGGAAGTGGTGTGAATATATTAAATCCTTATAGTAAGCAATTTATATGCTAGGACATTAGTTTTTTTTATTTGGCTCCAAAAGGGATTATAGAGACAATACTGTCTGGTCTTGGCAGTGCAGTTAGCTTTAGGAAGAGCTCAACATTAAAATAAAAATAGTTCTTTTGGTTTTGAATTAAATGGAATTTAATTAAACAGAACAAGACAGACAAAGGTTCATGGAGGGGAAAAAATAATAAAATAAAGGGAAGGGAAGACAAACACGATATATATGATGGCTGAGGGACAGAGACACAGACAGCAGTGGAGAGCAGATGGTGGGATGGATGCCTTAATAAAACCATCACTACAGATGGAGGGAATAAGGCCGATTTCTCATGTCATCCATCACACATCCTCTGCTTATTATTCATATTTAACATCTCCTTTATCTTATAGTATATGATCTACACAAAAGTAGCACACATTAACATGTAGTACACAGAACATGTGCATCTGATGATGCCATGCCATTCACATAAACACACACATATACACACACACACACACACACACACACACTGCAAGCACTTACGTTCTTTTATGCGGTCTGTCCAGAGAGTCAGCAGGGGTAAGGGAAAGAGTCTGTTAGGTTCACACGCACAAGCCAAATACACTTGGACATTATCCACACATGAACACACACAAACTCAGCAAACTACATTGTAATCTGTGCACCAGAATCTGTCTTTCCTTATTTTATTTATTTAAAGAACCAAAGCACCAATTTGCTTACCTACAAACATATATTTAAAAAATTATAAAGAAACTTCGGACACTTTGATCAAGGATCTGGTTGTAAGTGCTCTTTCATTAACAGTGTTATCACCCATCTTCAGCAACTCATCTACAGCTCAAGGCAGGAAATGTTAGGCTACTGAGGAAATTTAGAATTTAGAATAATGATAGAAATTATACAGAGTCATGTACCTGCTTTAAAATTAGGCTTGTTATGTTGTCACACTTTCACAGTTTGATGATTGACCACTGACACTGTTAACACTTATTACTAAAAGTCTTTTCAGTCTTTTTCTGTAAATAGCTTAAGGCACTGTATTTTAGAACAGTAAAGTAATTTATAGTTTTTTATGGCTAAAAGTACAATAACCAGTAAAGTATTTTTAGCCATAAAAAACTATAAATTACTTTACTGATATTTCACATAACTATACCTGGTGCTTAAGGCCCATTAATGTTGTGCCTTAATATAAATTAACCAGCGAATTTTGTCAGCATTTTTAAGCAATAGCAAAATGTTCCAAACATGATGTGACCTTTCATGAGCGCATATTCAAATGTGTACTGCAGTCGTTAGCATTTTGTATTGTTTCCATTCTGCATAGCTTTCCTGCGATAATATCATTAGTCTGACATATTAGGCTTAAAATTGCCGAGGTTGGCTATCGTGATGAGACTTTACATCCTCTAACAAAATGGATCAGATCTTGTGTAGGAGAATTTTGTCCATTGTAAAGATAAGAATAGAAAAATATGCTTTGATGGAAGTCTTAATCAATTGCTTGGCACTGCAGGTATATTTATATTTACTTTTACATCACCTGTGATATGCAGAAATGTATGACATCTGTAACGAAGCAACATTTTTAAAAATCAGTTTAACATGAAGAGTTACACCCAATTTTATTTCTCCATATGGTGTACATATGGTAACATCCCTAGCTACATTTCCTTTCTGTGCTACTCTAAATTACAGAAAGGTGTTCTTTCAGGGATAATATATTAATATTACTCTGTATTTCTTTCAACATATTCACTGCCAAGCCGCACCCACTTGCTAGCTCTCCTCTGTCACACATATGCTAACATATAATTCATTTCAACACACTGTTTCTCTAACTGAAGGAGAAAAAAAATGCTATCCAAATGTGTCTTCAGTCTAACACAGTGCATTAATCACTTAGGAAATTTTTTCCTGCCTATCAATTATTTTGCGAGTACAGCAGCTTTAAATAAGGAAGTGCAGTGCTATGTTGATGTAGTAGGAAATAAGCCTAGAGTTATTAATATATATTACTGAAGCAATGGTATGAAAAAAGGCCAGTAGCTTACATGGATAAATATAACATTTAATTAAAACCCTAGTGTAATGTGGGCATGCTGAACGCAGTAAAAGGTTTTATATTTTCTGTCAAATTAAAGCCCTTTTGTAAAACTATAAGAAATATGTTGCTCCCACAAACACAATACAAATTTCTTATAAAATATTTAACCTGCTCAGTCAGTATTTAACCTGGTTTTTCAGTATTTATTTCCTATTATGTTGATTCTTTGTATTGAATTAAGTAGAGCTTGGAAGGAGCAGAAGGAAGATCAGACCTGATCTCACTTTAGCTGATAAAGACACAGCAGCTGTGTGAGATATAAATGTGCTGGATAAGCAAGGTCGTATTATTAGATCCCAAAGCTGGATTTCCATACAATAGTGGTGAAAATAGGAATAAATCTTATACACACTGAGAATGGAACTGCTAAAAGAAGTGAACCCTGTGACACTGTGTGCCAGGAAAAAAAAATCTAATGTGAGTGAGTTATTGATTGCATTGGCTATGTCTATATATATGAAAGGTCACTAAATGAAAATCCAGAGAAGCCATGACCTGCCATGAATGAGACTCTTTATATTTGCCCCCATTCTTAATCTGCTTGAATATGTGTGTGCATGTGTGCTTGGAAAAATGCTACAGAATTAGTGATATATTACTGCAATCCACTGACGACAGAGATGCATGTGCAGGCTTGAGCAAACACATGTTCTTACAGCTTCATGTCTGCTGAGCATATAGCATATATCACAGCTTGAGAGTTCTCTTCCAATCAGTAACACATCTGCTGGGAAAAACCCGATCAATAGCATAATCGATGGAGCAATCAAACACAGTCTAACCCAAACATCAGTTTACCACGATGTCTACACCAAACAGTGTCAAACAAAAACTGTTAATAGAGGGAACACATAGCGTTTTCCTCTGAGTGTGTTTTTCTGGCCTGTGACGCAGCATGAGCAGCAGTTCAAAAAGATGCAGTTGGCAAGCTTCACGTGCCTCAGAGGAAGCACATGTTAGCCTTCACCCTCCCCAGTTCGTAGCTGTTGTATGATAGGGGAGAGCTGGCTGGTGGATGGGAATTAGCCAAGACCAATTTAAGAAGAAAAATGGGGTGGGCAGTGGGGAGAACCCCAGACAATCATACAGTCCCTAAAAAAACTGTACATCTTTTTAGGATATTCCTCAGTGATGCAGAATGGGTTTGGGGTGGCTATAAACTGATCTGAGAAGAAATGACCAAAAAAACAGCAGTGCCAGGGTGAAAGAGACACAAACACAACACAGAAAATAAAAAAAAAAGGTTTAAGCCACTGAAAATAAGTTGGTATTTTTTTTTTTTAGTTTTGCCCATAATTCATCTCTAACAAGCATACTCTAACACCAACCCGATACGCTGGAAGATATTGCAATCTCTGGAACTCTAATGCAAGTCCAATCTCGATTGTGATTTTGTTTTGTAGGGTTTGGATTTTTGCATTAAAACACCTCTGCACATGGATCCTCTCTGAGTTTGATATATTACACACACAACAGTTGTGAACATGTAACTGCTTCTCTCAGAACAGTGACAGAAAGAATCATGTGATATTTGGGACAATCATAGAAAATGGGGGGTCTCAGAGCAAAAAGTGATTTTTTCGTTTGGTTTAGGATTCCGCACATACTATATACTTAAACCACAACAAATTTCTTGCTCTAATGACATCATTGCGCTTTGAAAAGTTTTTTCATTTGTAGTATACAACTGTCAATAGGGGGAAAACCAGGCAGTTCTGATTTGTCAAGGGGGCGGAGCTCATTTTCTATCAAGAAACAATGCAAAGGCTTATTGTATGGAAATATTACAAATCATAATTTCTCTTCTGAGGTATCCTTAAAACAATTTTATTATTATAGGGGACTGACACATGACAAACTGAACCTTTAAAATTCAGTGTGCGCACAAAGTGTAACACTCACACACATACACACCTACACACACACGTCTCATGCATGACAAAATCTCCTACTCACAGTTTTCTGCAATATGGATGGCAGTCTGGCCTGGCATAGGAGTGAGCACCAGAAGGAAAAGGGCACAGAGGAGCAGGAGTGGGTGATTTAGGTGGCGCCCCCTGCTGCCAGCCTGCTGTAGTAGCGTGGTAGGCATTGCTCACTGTTCCATCAAAGCTGCACCTGCTCCCAGGCTCAAACACGCTGTGAGGATAACCTCCAAACAGCAGACACAATCAACACCTCGTCACTCTCTCTGCTCCTTCTGCTTCACCAGTGCAGTTTATCTCCCCAGCCTCTCTCAGCGTCCCTCTTCTTCACTGGCTCTGTTTCTTATTCCCCCTTCTCTCTCTTTCTCTCTCTGTCTCTTGAAGGTCCACGCCTCCTGATGTCTTCCAACTGGGGAAAACGAGAGAGAGAATAAAAGGATGAGTGAGGGAGGTGGAGAAGGAGGGAGGAGATTCACGAGTGCCAGGAGAACTGACAAACAACGTGGGTCAGGAGAAAGGAAGAGAGACAAACAAAAACAGAGAGGGGACAGAGCTTACCAAACATCATCATGCCAAAAAGTCAAAGCTTGACAGATTAAAATAATGTTCTGGCTGAAATTGAAATCAGCCAAGACATGTTTGGTGCGTAATATGCATTTCTAATACAAGAATATTTTTTAAAAATCACTGCATTAAAAACAAGGGTATCAATTAAGACTTTTTTTACATTCAGGAGACACCTAATCAAAACTAGTCAGTCTAATAACTAAGTCATTTGCTTCTTCAGTTTTGTGCTGAAGCTTTGAAACTAATGTCTCTAAGAACTAATCGTAATTAATGTGCCTCCAGACCAAAGATGCAAACAATGAACACCAAATTGCTCTGTTTAAGATTCATTTCTGGCTGAACTTTAAAATACACATCCCTGTTCAACAGCTCATCAGATTAATGCAAATTAAAGCTAGCATGTAGTGTAGTAAGCAAACAGCACAAAATTAACCTCATTCAATACATGCTATTCATACACCTGTCACAATTATGAACCTTTGTCTTTGAATACATTTAATTAATTAAATATATGAAAGATTCAATTGCCATTCTGTTGACTTCATTCCACTATTATAGTATAAGCAAAATCCACAAACAGCCAATTATCAACACTGAACTAAACTTATACAGAAATTACTGTTCCAGAAAAAAAAAAAAATCAAAAGGGAGACATAGCACAAACACTACAAAAGACATAGCAAAAGGAAATAAATGCAAATAAGTAAATAACATACTATTCTGTAATTATGAGCTATGTAATGATGAACTTCAACCACATAAATATTACAGACTTTCATTAAAAAAAAAAAAAAAAAAAAAAACAGTTCAAATTCATTCTTAGATCAAAGACTTTGACTGGGAATTTTTTTTTAAATATGATGGTGAGGCAATTGTATAATATCAAGAAACTATTTGAGAATTATTAAAGGGAAAAACAGTGGCTCTGTTATGCTGTAGGGGGCATTTATATATTTTGCTGGTATAACAAAATAATGATACTTCCTTCTAAAGGCTCATTGCAAATCAATACAAAGTTCTTCTGACTGATCACCATTATCCAGGGGTTAAAGTGAGTCAGAACGATCCGGAACACTGTTCCGGCACTCTCAGTAACTTGGAGAGGGTATAAATTAAAGTTTTCTACTTGCACTTGCAGAATGTTATATATTATCCAATCCAAAGTTATGCATTTGTGGGGAGTGAAGTTCCGTGCCGTTGACACGGAAGGCATGAGTCATTCAACTTTTTATCTTGTGTTCTTAATGAGTTTAAAATGATATCCATCTCAGCAACACATCAACAATGTGCGACTGTCAGGACAGAGAGAATTAGAGTTCTTGACCGTATGAAGTTGCTCAGTGTTTTACATTTGTGCATCAAAGTTAACAGTTATTTTAAACAGATTCAAATCTGTAAGATGAACCCAGCACACAGATTCAGATACTGAAACCAGAAACAAATGTTTCAGGAAAGTGACTTTTCTGACATAAATGTTTACCGGGCTAATATTCTTCTGTTTAATCTATTGTTGAAAAGATTACCCACCTCATTTAATTGGATATAAATGTCATTAGGCTTGATTTTAATGGTGATGGTTATCCAACCAATCTCATATGTTACATGTGATAACCTTATCTTTTATTAAGTCCGTATCATGTCCAAATTTTTTAGCAGATTACATGTACCTGTGAATGTAACTAGTTTGTAGACCTGGTAATTATGTTAGCTAGTTCATAGCCTAATCTGATCCTATTAACACAGATTTGATGCTAGATGTGTGAAAACTGCTAGCTAAGTGAATTAACTGAAATCCAAACAAACAAGTGTGTTGTTTAATTTGCTTTCCACTCTATTTTGATTTGCACAAGTGCCCCAGTGAGATCGAAATGAATTCCACGAGTTTGACTTTAACCTGTCTTCATCTTATGATGAAACATTTCTATCCTGATGGATAGTAATGAATGACTCCACCCTCGTTCACAGTGGACAAGGGATCTCTGCAGGGCTTGATGAGTATGAAAATAATGATCATATGCTATGACCTTTAGAGGCACCAGATCTCAAACAAAGTTGGAGATTTTGGAGCAATGTGTTAGACAGCTCTCTCTACCACTATCATCAAACCACCAAGTGTAGGAATATCTTTTGAAAGAATGACATTCATTGCTCCAGGACAGATCCAGAGACTGGTAGAATCATGCAGTGCCAAGGCACATCAAAGCTCCTTTGGTAGCTTGTGGAGGCTTGTGGTGGTCAAGCACCTTACTAACACACTATGTTTTTGTCAGCCCTGTATATTTATAAGGAAACATAAGATTTAGGAAGCTACTGATTAAACATAATAACTGCAATTAGACGATTATGTAATAACTGTGACAGGACTAATAATCCCTGTGATTTATGTCTTCAACTGACGCACGTCTGAAAATAGAAGACATGAACAAGTAAAAATGGAACAGGGTGCTTCTTAGTGAAAGCCCTGCAGCTGGGTCTTGTGTATTTAAAGTTTTGCCTCCATGAGAGAGTGTGAAGATAAGCATCTATTTGAGCTGGTATCACTCTTGCAGCAGGGGTGATGGCCTCCATCCAAAATCAGTTCACGCTCTCCATCTGGAGCCGAATCTGCCAACTCAGAGCACACAATCCACGCCGCATGAATGTATGGCAAATTTCATCAAGCTCATGCTCCTGGTTATAGATAAGCCTTCAGACACAAAGGGAGATCCCTGAGGACATGTTCATGAAATCCACGTAACACAAAAAGGGTGAGAACGATAATGACAGTGAGAGACTAAAGGAAGTGATTGGAGGGAGGTTGGGTTGCTGCAGGTCTTGGAACAGCAGGAAGCACAGGCTGGGCTCTGCTGTAACCTGGCAGCACCAAGCGCCAGGCAACAGCGACCTTGGAGAGAGACGAAGGTTGAGGGGAGGAGTGAAAAAGAAGAGTACTTTTATGCAGCTGGGATTTGCCAGAGAGATAGGTATAAGATATGCATTCCCTCCGTTTCAGCCCAAGCTTCCATTTTGTTGATAGCTGTTCCCGTCAGATCAGAACACTGATAGGTCATAAATATTTCAGTGCTGTTTTTTTTGCTCTGACACAATGTTTGGATTGCATGCGTGAAGCACACCAGACCATGTAATGACACTTAAAGAAGGTCATGTCGAAAAGAAATAATGTTAGAATGAGACTTGGATTAGATGGGTCATTAAGCACATCAGCTCCTATCAACCTTGAGCTTTAAAAGCTCCTTGAGAAATAGCATCGGGCGAGAGAGCAACAGAATGAAATGGAGAGAGAGAGATGGGGCGGTGGAGAGGGCGGGAGAGATGGGAGATGGTGACAGCTTAGACAGTAATCCCCTCCCCACCCAAATCACATGTTTCTCCCCAATCAGTGTCACCTCCCCTCCATTCCCCTCCTGTCTTCTATCTATCTTCTATCTCCGAGTTGGCTTTCGGGTACGGATATGGCCTGATCAGACGATTGATCACACCAGGGTTTCGGCAGCCAATTACAGCCTGGCCGAGCCACTGAAAGTGGATGAATCAAGCTGCTGTGCTGGATATTTAGCAAGCGGTGGGAATCAGAGGTGTGTGATCAGCAGTTCAGTGAGACTGAATGGGTGACTGGATTAGCAGATTCCCCACCCGCTAATCAATCCATCACCCAGCAACGCGTGATCAAACGCCAGCGCTAACTGGGCGACTAAACCAAGCATGACATGCTCACAGATGCCGAGGGTCTGAGAACGAGATGATGGCAAAGGGATTAATGAGAAAAATAACAGCCCATAAACGTGTCAGGTATCCTGCAGTGTCGGTATGCCAAAACCCAGTGTCTCAAGGTCCCCCAAATTCTCATTCCTCAGCAAGCAGCTGAATCGATGTGACTATTTAATTGCATAGACCATGTAAAGCCTGAGCACAAATCAGTAAAATATTAAGTAAAATATCAGTAGCCGTGAAATCTCTTAGAAAAGCAACAGCGAGCACCAATAGGTTTGAAGCACACCGTACAGTACAGTAGCTAGAATAGCTGTGGATTGATCAGATTTATAGAACATGCTAAAATAATCAGCTAGGTTAGGCTACATATTGAAAGATTATCTGTAGCTATTTTTCTCAGAACATGCAGCTGATTGAAAAGAGCAGTATCCTTCTGCAGCACCACAGACTACCAATGCAAGCCTCATCAAAGGGGGGAGAAGTTTGACTCATATGAATTATTCATTCATCTTCAGATAGTGTAGCCAATCTACCTATCAGCATCCTTTTTAGAGGTTGGAAGAATCCAATGCAAACAAGGGAGAAGGTGCAAAACTCTACATAGACAGTAACCCGAGTTCAGGAACAAAGTGGGGACGCTGGATCTGTGCTACTAGCTAATTAGCTTCAATTAATGCTAGTTAGCTACCTAACATTTGGTAAGTTCACTGTTAATGAAGCTAGCTGTTGTTAGCTTATAAGTAACCACAACACCAACTGTATATAAATCACTGCATCTTTTATGAAAGATGTGATTTATCAAACCTTTTGATGAAAAGGTCAAGTTAATAGAAACACTGATTATCACTGAATCATATTTATGCCTTATCCATTCTTCTATGTTCAAACTGGAATTTTGAAGCATTCACTCACACACACTCCTGCTCAACCAGGGGCTTCTGCTCAATCAGTCACTTTGCCCAGCAGGAGGCTTCATCTGTCAGGCTACAGCTGGACTCTGTGATTGAGGGACTGTGACAGCCAATTTGCTGGGAAATTTTATTGTATAAAATGTCTAAACATTCTTTTATTGGTAGTGCCTGGTCATATTAAGTGTGTCGCATATTCAGTCAGTTATAGCACCAACATGCTCTTGCCTGGTAATGGTCTGTGCAACAGTGTTCTTGGATATCAGCACTGAGGAAGCAGTAGAAATGGTTTATACTTCAACATTTTTTGATGTAATTTTGCTCTATTGCTTTATAGATACTTGATGCATTGACATCATAGCTAAAACAGTGAAATGTGTAGCCTCATAACTGAATTCAGCAGGCTTTCCACACTCACTTAACACCCCCTGGTCCTTCATCGCAAGCCAAAGACAGAGATTAGAGCCAGGTATAGATAAGCTGTCTACACTGGCTTTGCTTTGTAACCGTATGGATAATGGTGACTGAGACAGTGAGCAGGGCTTTAGGGCTCCACAGATGCTATACAGTTGTTGCTGATAGCATCTAAAGCCGGTTACCTGCCTCATTAGCTCGGTCAGAGGGCAAGTAGAAGCTTTCGCCCACCAGCTGTGTGACTCTACAGACCACCCTGAGCTCTACACTGTGTCGAACATGGAATAATAAAC
The DNA here is from genome assembly GCF_027358585.1 of Pangasianodon hypophthalmus. NCBI lineage: Eukaryota > Metazoa > Chordata > Actinopteri > Siluriformes > Pangasiidae > Pangasianodon > Pangasianodon hypophthalmus. The sequence continues at coordinate 5,732,584 of NC_069725.1, forward strand.
CATAAAATAGGAATCTGTCACCTCTTTATGAAAAAGAGGTTTACACTAGTCAGACGGTATTGAGCATCTGCCAAAACAACACATATTTAATTATCTTTGCACCGTGATGCATGGGAATGGCAAATAAATTGCTCAGTTATCAATTAAAATGGGAATCATATACACACAGCCTAATTTATAAGACCACTAATTTAGTCTGTATCATAGACATCTACATTTAGCGTCCTCCCCCTGTTTGAGCATGACAAAATCATAAATTAGCATTTAAGAGCATTTAGGATTAGCAAATTACATGCAGGCAGCATGGACAGGCTCTGAGAGACACACCAGGCTTTCAGAGCTGCATTTTAATGACCTCTCATCACAGAGGCAGCAACAGGAGACGCCCCTGTGGATTCCAAACGTCACTCGCTCCTTATCAAGCAACACCATCAAATCGCAATCATTTTTCATAATTACCTCATTTTCCAAAGCTGCCCATCCAAGCAACCTGTTAAATTCTTCTGTTCTTTCACATTAAGCATCTGTATCTAAAGCATCTAAACTCTAAATGCTTCTTCCTACTACAGCAAGTAAACAGCATCAAAACCTGCCGAAATGGCCTGATAGTTTAACCCTGAATCAAAAGAGTGTTCAAGTATTGGAGTGTGTGTATGTACACGGGCATTGTCTTGCCAGGCCTTCTCTTTAATTATTTATCACCTCCAGCTGTGAGGATGTGTGTCAGAGAGGAGGAAAGGAGGGGGATAAATGAATATGTGTGTGCCTTCGACCCTTGAGACCTCCCTAAGGGTCTGTCTGCCTGGAAAAGAAAGACAGACCACGATGAGCAGAGAGAGAGAGAGAGAGAGAGAGAGAGAGAGAAATGAAGGGAATGAGAGAGGAGTGAACGAGAAGAGGAAGATGAGGAGGAGGAGAGGGAACTGATTGAAGTTGGGAGAAGAAGAAGAGAAGAGATGGACCTGCCAATGTGATGGGGAGCTTGTAATTCATAAAGACCCCCTACAGGGTAAATTATTTATAGCCTCCCCTTCCATGTCAGTGCAGTTTGCCCTGAATTCACCAGGATTCATAATTCATTTTCCCGCCTTTATCATATATTGCCAGCCTGGCCGCTGTCTCTCTGTCACTTCGTCTCTGTCTGGGTGTCTTCCGCAAAGCCTCATCTGCATACGATGAGCCTGTGGCACTGAGGTAAACCTGGTGATAATGAGAGGCAAGAAGGAGCACAATGCATCTGTGAGAAATAATGCTTTCCCATAATGCACTGCTGGAAGAGTGTACTGGATTACACCAGGTCTATAAACATTTAGTTTATCTCACTGAGTGGAGCCATTTTGAGTGAAAGAGCAATTATTGTGGCTGATAAAAAGTCAATATCACATCAAGGCCTCGCTGTGGCTGCCTTTTAAGTGTGTATGTGTGTATTACTGTACTATAGCACACAATCCAATACAGTCAGTCAGTGAGTGGCTACTTACCATATATACATACATACATGTGTGTGTGTGTATATATATATATATATATATATTATCAGTTAATCTCTGCTCTTTACTCTCTATCCCCTGGTACATTACTCTTTACTCTCTCTCTCTCTCTCTCTCCATCCCATTTGTCTCCATCCGGCTTTTGGAAGTCATAAAATGTGCCAAGATTGACACACTGCTGACAACAGGCAGGTTTTTTCTGCTTTATTGACTGGACGTCCCAGCACTCACTCTGTCCGCGTCTTCCTAAAGGCCTGTAATGTGGGCAGACAGCTCTGGAGCGCACAGAGCATCTTTAAACCACCTGAGAACTGACCTGCACTTCCACACTCGCTCAGGAAATAATGAGAAAAAACATACACACACAGACACACAAAGATATGAAACAGTTTCTGTCATTATTCCCCTGCCTCTAAACTCTCCCTCTGTCCCATTCCATGCTCCCTTACCTCATCCTCATCCTCTCACTCCTTCTGTCTAATAATAATATCTTTACTATGACCTCTCTCTTCCTCTCATGGTTATTATCAGAATGGCTAAAAGCTGATAAAACATATACGACTGCCAAAGGGGGTTTTGCCCACGCTCTTCGTCCAGGTTTCCATGACAACAGGGTCTCCATAACCCCTGAACATACAAATTCAGTTATTCTTACACACAGACACCGACACATGGCAGATACATGGTCAGATACACAGTTTGCAAACATGCATGCATACACACAGATTCAGAGAGCTGCTGAAATGTACTTCATGTTTCAATTTGCATCAATGCTCACTGTATTTATTAGTTAGGCTACAAACTTAAATACATGTCTGTCTGTCCTGTCTGTCAGTCCTGTCTGTCTGTCAGTCCTGTCAGTCTGTCCTGTTGGTCTGTCTGTCTGCTTGTCCTGTCTGTCTGCCATGTCTGTCTGTCTGTCTGTCTTGTCTGTCTATCTGTCCTGTCTGTCTGTCCTGTCTATCTGTCCTGTCTGTCTGTCCTGTCTGTCTGTCCTTTCTGTCTGTCTGTCATGTCTGTCTGTCATGTCTGTCCTGTCTGTCTGTCCTGTCTTCTTCCTGGCTAGGAAAAAAACAGCAAGTTTTATTTATTTACTGAGGTTTTGCCTCAGGCTTTAATAAACGATGTGGAGAATAAAAGAAATGGTAAATAATTGAAGGCTCTAACTCATTAAAATGAGAGTGTAGAGGGAATAGATGTTCCCAGTAGAGGCTGATAGGAGAGACAAGAAAGAAACGATCTATAAGAGATTTGGGTATGATTCAGACATGAATAAGATGCACACTGCATCAGAGGAGTGATGAACATATATCTGACTCATACACAAAACCCAGAGTGAAACAGAGCCAAGTAGCAATAGGAGGCAGTGAACTTGTGTTGCTGCATGACTCCACTGCTCTCTGTACCTCTGGAAAGAAAAAATCTTCAAGCGTTCTTTGGGCAAGTAAGTGCTCTTAGCTTCCTAAACTGCTTATACTAGAAACCCTCTCTGATAGGGAAATACTCTTGTAGGGTTCTACAGAGAACAGCAGAGTGTACACAAACAGCTTTAAGTTTTCTGGATTAGACGTTTTGGTTTTTTTTTTTTGGCACTGATACAACTCCTTCTTTCTGAGTTAAATCAAAATCTTAGAATAGAATGGAGGCTGTTGAAATTCGTCAAGTGACACCACTCAAAAAGAAAAAACCTGTCATAACTTGACAGCCCAAAACAAATCATGCAGGTGCAGAGTCACAGTGTGCACATCAGCAGATTTACACTAAATGGCTTTCTTCAACTTTGATGATCTCAGCTCCTAAAATATAGAAATATAAGCAACAACAACAAATCTGTTTTACTATCATAAAAATCATGACCGAAAATATAGCTACAGTCTAATGAAAAAGATAATATTGTTGGGTATGTTTTATTTTATCCCTTTTTTTGTCTACTGACCATATTTCTTTTTGTCCTTCAACATGTGGACAAAGGCAAAACCCAGTGATCAATACTCTGGCACTGGGAATGGCCATTCAATACAAATCAGCATAAATTACACAACTATTATATTTAGCTTCCTAAAAGGTTTCTACTGGAACCTGGAACACTCTGTGAAAGGGAAACTCTCTGATGCAGGGTTCTTGTAGCGACAAACCGAAGAACTATTCAGGGTGCTAAATGGGTCCTTTAGGTATCTACATTACACCTGTCATGATCACATTTATTTATTCAGCAATATCTATTTGTCACAGGTTATTAATGCTCACAGTAAATAAGCATTTAGACATAACTGCCTGTCAAGTGAGTGTACATTTTCTCACAATCTTTCTCTTGGAATCTGTTTTTCATATTTTCCATTTCCACCAAGCATTTTTGTGAGATATATATGAACAAAAACTAGTGTAAGAAGAAGACCGTTCAATAAAGAAACACATCTGGTGCTCTGGGATTACACACGCACACGCACACGTATCCAAGCACCCAGTTACACAATCTCACCTTACTCAAAAGGCCTAAAATGAACATGACGTATTAATCACTGAAGACACAAAAAACATATTTTTCTCCAAATGGATAATTATGTTCTAAAGGACTCCATGTCCCAGCATGCCAATTCTACATCCCTGCCCTTCACAGCACACGCTCAGTGCTCTGTCTCCCTGGAATTCTAACACCTGCAGTAGTGATGGGAATTCCAGCTCTTTTCAGTGAGTCTCAGCTCAGCTCACCAGGAAGAGCCAACATTTCCCACTCATAAATAGTTCATTGCTAATTTTTTCTCAACAATTTGCAATGTTTTGCGATACTTTTACTATGCCTAAAATTGTTTCATGAAATCAGACTTTAGCTTCTAAATAAAAAAAAAATTAAAAAAACAATACTATGCATTGCATTTTATAAAATCAATTTAAGTAAAACCAAAGAGTTAAACACATCTCACCATTCATGCAATCAAACAGCTCAGATGCCTATGTCAAAAAAAAAAAAAAAAAAATGCGTACTGGCTGTCAAACTACAAGAGCCCGATCAAAGGGCCGACTTGTTTGGAAGTGACCCAAAACTAACAGTTTATTACCGGGTCATTACACACTCTGTATAATACAACCACAAACACTTCCATGTGCTCTTGCTCCACCACCTTTTGCTAACCTTTCCAAAGTCATCCCTTGTCTATTGAATATTCATGTTTAAAATATTCCATTATTCAAGTTTATATCTAGTCCATGTGCTACTCTTAATTAGGCCAGAAATTAATTTCAGGTTAGGCTCAGACTAATAACAGCAATCATATTATGAAATCTAGCAGGAAAAAAACACTTTCCCCCATCTCACTTGTTATCTGACTTTGGCTTTTTAACCTACTCTTTGGTCAGTTTGTATTTTCACCACCAGCAGCCCTGAGCTGGAGTTTTGCTCTTTTCACTCTCTCAGATTTGCGATACAGGGCTGTAGAGATTTGTGAGGCCATTCAGAGACCTGACAGCAGATCTCTCAGCTGTACTCTTCTGAATCTATTTGAGGACCTGTTTCACTTGATTTCATTTATCAAAAAAAGACAGTTCTTTGAGCCAGCTCTTTGTTTTAGCCCTAAAGGCATGTGTGCATGTTTCCCTCTATCAGTGTCACTAAGCTTGTGCACCGTGAGCAACAAATCTACAGAGATAAACAAAGACATTTGCAATTTCAGTGTATTGCAATACAGCTCATTTCACACAGCTGTCGGTTATTCTGAAAAAACACAGCTAATTAGAGTAGGCTTATTTTTTTCCTTTACTCACCCTGTTGAAAGTATACAATATTTTAGCAAAAGATTAAGTAATTTGCATATTAAAACTAATTTGTCAACAAAAGCTTGTAAGACCATACTGTATGATTTTTTTACTATGATACAATATTGTTTAATAGAATTGTTTTATTAAAAACACACATATTTTGACATCTAAAACAAGTGCATATTTTGCAAAGTTGAAAAAAATTTTAAAAATAAGATAATGAGTCTAATAAAAGTCTAAACACATACAAATTAAGCTATTCATAATGTCAGCGACAAACAGAATTCAAGGAAACAATTTGTCTTTTTAGCACAAATCATTTCGTCATCTATGAAAACATCTACACATTTACTACATAACGTTATGCTTTAGGAAATAAGCTTTATAAAAGTATATAACTATTAAATAGAGAGAGAGCTTTACAAATGCATGTTGGAATTTTATATCATGTTGGTTTAGTTAATGGATTTGGGAAAATTTATTTAAAAATAAATTATTTATGAATAATTTCCTATTTCATTTTACATATTGAGGAAGTATCAATATTACGAAAGTGAAGATTTCCATCTGGAAGCAAAATCACCCCTTTGGCCTGTAGTACCATATCTTTATAAATTTTACTTTTCTTTGTATGTTAGAATTGCATGCATATCATGAATTAAAAATAATGTTTCCCTTTCAAGCTTTGTTTTCTCACTGGCCAATGAAACACAGAAGCGGCAGGTCAGAGTAGCTTAAAGATGTAACCATTGCAATAAAGGCAGCTCTTACTCAGTGCAATCTTCCTAAAAATGGATATATCTGAAAAACAGGGCCTTTCTGAAAATAATTATAATAATCATATTTAGATGGACAGATAAAGAGCTTTTGGCTGTCACTAACCATTCAAACTAGACAGTTTTCAAAGAAGAACCAGCGTCACTCACATCACTCACATCAAGGAGCCATTAAGAAATCATCTGCAAATGATGACACTAAATCAGTGGCATCAGGACAATGCAGAGGAAGCTGAAAGCCTTTAGAGATTTGAGGTACAGTGGTGCATCAGACATCACAATGCACACATTCAATACAATAACACACCAGAACAGAGCCGAGTAAAATAATCCAGTGTTATCTGGCACAGGCTAAACAGTACAGCACTAGGGTTATAACACATGACCACTGCAAACCAAACTCAAAAAGCATCTAACAGCTATATAGTGTCAACTCAAGATGTTTTGGCACCCTTTAAGAGAAAAAGCAAAAATAATTCAAACTGTAAACTCAAACAATTAAGAGCATGCTTACCTTTCCTCTGATGAAATTCATTCTCATAAGATTTTTTAAAGAATAGTATGTTAACTAAAATTATATTTCCATTCCTAAAGAATATTTCAATAAATACACATTTTGTATAATTAGATGAATGGTTTGAATGTTTCTAAGAACTCTGTTGTAGCCTTTGGCCATTTCATGTCCTGTTTGCCTGGGTTATAAATAAGTTGCGCATCTCATATTTAAAATGGCAAAATATGACAAAAGAGACAGATGATAGTTGTCCTGCACAAGTCAAGTGGGATATAATGAATACATACACAGTTAAACATATCATTAAGCAGCAATACAGTGATTAAAAATGTCAAAAAAATATACAAACAGTTGAATATTTGTGAGGAAATGGATGTAAAAAAAAAAAAAAAAAGCCTCATATGCCTCAATATTTTGGTGGATCATTGATGCTTTGGGGCTGTTTTAGCTAGGGCTCTTGTAAAGGTTGATGACATCAAGAATTCATGGTTCGAGGTTGGCTTGGCTGACTTGGCTGTAGTGGATTTTTAAGATAATGACACCATATACACAATACAAATCAGAACAGAAATATCTGAAGGACACAAAACTGAGTGCTACTATTCTATCTCTTCACCAAATATTAATGAAAGGGGCACCAATACTTTTGAAGCCAGTATTATGAAAATATATTCTTTTTCACAATAGCCTCAAAACATCACTTATTGTTGTGTTATTCTTTTTATATATTATATTAAAAAAGGATGCTGATAATTCTGGAGTTAATAATTAATAGTAAACTATATCATATATTTAAAAAAACACACACACACAATCGCTGGGATTCAACACGGCCTCATGTCTTTCAGGGTGAATATCAGGCTTTGTTACATATAAGCGTGTAGGTGAAGGAATAATTGTTCCCCTGGGTTGGGTAATAAGTGGGCTATGCTAAGGAGAGCCCAGCTGTCACTGGGTTGTTTGACATGCTAGGCAAGGTCAGCAAATCCTCAGGGACTAACCACACACACCCCCGCCTCAGCATTCTAATATTACATTACTAGCATGCTGCACCATCAGCCAACACGGCTATTTACAAGCCGTCATATCACAACAGACTGGGAAAATGACCAAGTTAAGTAGTTTATGCAGTTACTTGGGTCCATTAGTCCGTTCGGCACTCTCTGCAGCTATCAGGCCCCGCCAGTTTAGATAATTGATGATGGTCCAGACGATAGCTTTGTTGGAAAAGTGCTGTGTAAATGCTGGCCTGTGTCCACTGTCTCACTCAGAGTGCAGGGGAAATATTTGCAGGCACAATCTCTGATTAACCTAACCTATGCCAGTGATCTTCTTCCATATGGAAATGTGAATTTATTGGCAGGACAAGGCCTCCTTTAGTATGCCACAGAATTTGCATCAGAAAAAAACATGCTGCTGATAAGTGGATGTCAAAGGGGCATAGCAAAAAGTAAATAAAACAACCGTGATGTGAATTACAAATGAGCACAAAGCCATCTTGCCTAATTGGGAATCCATGTTTTAGAGTAATAGGAGCTTATACCACAGTGCTGAATTCTCAAATCTGATTGGTCAGAAGGTGTTGATTAATTTTCTATAACAGCAGTTCTGACAATAGTTCCAGCTATATTTCAAAACACAGGCTTATATTAATACACTTGTTCTAAAACATTATTGTTTCCATAGTAACAACTCATTCATAGGCACTACATAATGAGAACTACATAACACTACATCAAAGGTTTATAAAAAAAAAAAAAAAATTAAAAAAGAAAAACATGTAATCATTGATATGGTGACTTTTTTTTTAGGGGGATTTAAATCTCATAAAATTTATGGAAGGAGTCTCCAGTGTCAGTTTTGTAACAGTGAGTAAGATTTCCACCAAAGTCTTCAGAACAGTTTATTAACTTAAAAAAAAAAAGAGAGAAAAACAAGAGGCTGGTAAGAGAACGACTGTAACTGCAGTATGTAACGATAAACAGATAAAAGCACAGCGTACTGTGGTATAAGAGGAATAAAGTAGTTTGGGACATGCTGTTATTGAGTGCTAACAGTAACTCTGCTTCACATCGTGGTATAAGCTCCTAAATGCTTTTCCAGTGGTCACATTAACCTTGTTAAAAACTTTCTTACTTCTAAGTGCTTTTGATTTAATTGACTCTAGTACCTCTTGGGGGAAAGTACAGGAAAGCAAAGTACACTGCTGAGTTTGGTAAGGCATGGACGAATGAACAAGAATTCAATGCTTTCTGAGCTATCACTTGCCCGCACGTTCATTATCATCTGTTCAGCAGGGTATTAAACCATATTCCTGCCTGCTCCTCCTCCAGCTCTTTCCCTCATGCGTAGCCATAGACATGAGCACACCCACACACGCATACAAACAAGCCTTCATGTGGCAAGTGGAATCAGTTGAGAGTGATTTGACTGCCATTCAAATGGTTTTGTGGGTTGCACTGAGGGAGCAGGCTCATTCAGCACACTGCCAGATATCATCCCGAGTATCACGCAAGAGGTCTGTAGCAGGGGAATTCGCTCTTTCCACACCGAGACTCTCCGCTGTGCTCTGATGAAGGTCACTGTTCTACAGCGCATCTCAATGGTGCGGATGTGAGCAAGGTGTCGATACTGACCGGCCTTCTTCTCATTCCACTCCAATCACCATGACAACCCTCTGACTCCAGCAGCATGCAGCTCCACCCATTCCCCTCCCCCATCCTCCACTTCATCTCCTTTAGCTCTGCATCTGTCGCTATGTTCTCCCTGGAACATCTCCATTTTCCCTTGCTCTATTCTAAAATCTAAGCTGTAATCTCTTGAAGGTATTTAGGAAGAAAGGTTTGAGCTTGTAAAATAGTTGCCTTGCCTAAAATCTTCCTTTTTTTGTGTTACTTCATTGCTTGCATATTACTGTTGGTACCATCAAACACATCACTGTTGGTACCATCAAACACATCACCAGATGAGAGGTTAGACCTCCGCTAATGCATCCCAATGAAAGCTCCACTTCTTACAGATTACAATATCACCCAATGTTTTTCTACTTAAATTTATCATCCAACACATATTGTTACAAACAAAACCCTTTATTCACTGCATTAACAATTAATTAGCCATCCTTCTGTCTTCCTGAAATCAAGCCAGTTGAGGTTTCCCACTCAGTTACAGTGCACTGTAGCATTGTATTCCTTTTACCACACAAGTAATTAAGGATGGTTTATGGTTCCTTATTAACAGACTTCTAAATGCCCTTGAGAGGTTGGGAAAAACACTTCGGAGAGGAGATATGAGTCAGTTCGAAAAAGTCAATGTCCAAAAACAGAAGCGTCCTTACCCGCTGTCCACCTCTGCAACAACTGGCCAGTAATAATGTATGAAGCGAAGAGAACTTGCGGGTTTGACCATGTTTCTCAATAGTAAGGTGTTAGTACAGCATAACAAGCTTTTCAAAGCTAGATATAGCCAACTGGACTGAAAAATGTTGACAGACTTTAAAAGTTGCGGAGTTTTGTTTGAAACAGTAGTGAGTAAATGAGATACCTTTGTGTTTCTGTTTTTGCGATGTCAGTCAAATTCTATTGTCCATTGGCAATTTTGAGTTGTGTTTTTTAGACAGATTGATGGCATGTATGTCTGTCTTGTGAGACTATATACTTTCTAATGTATCTTATTTCACAGCACTGTTGAATGCTCAATTTGTCAGAAGATGTTGGTGTTGAATAAATTTCTATAAGAAAGCTCAGATAGTAATCTGACTGCAATAAATTACTATGGTAATATTACTGTGGCTGTTATAGGAAAATAGGGGTAGTAACTTAACTCCATCCCAATAACAATAAGCCCCATCATGTTTTATTCTTTACATATACAACACTGCACAGATGGTGCCATTCCATATCATCTTCCTCAGATGAGGTGATAACAACAAGTGATACAAATGCCCTTGTCTCTATCAAAGGGTGCCATCATTTTTTTTAACATACACCGCCACAGCGCACACTTTCATCTTTTTACTGTCCCATGCCACCACTCTTGTTTGATTGACTGCCTGAAAACCAAGAACCTCCCACTGTTCTGAAAAACCATGAAAAATCCAGACTGTCAGAAGTTCATTTTGGGTGGAAATCAAACACGTAAACCATGCCAACATAATTTAGTCTCAGCTGATTTTGCCATTATTAATACTGGCTGAAGTTATGACGCCAAGCTGAATCTAAACCACATCACACACCTCTATAGCTGCCATAAAGCCCAAGCAATTTACTGAACTAATGAAAGCAGATCCTTCTCAGTGAAAAATCAACTCGGCGGCCACATGGGGAACAATGCGACCAACAGCGATGCAACCTTTTGTCCTTGTCCTACATGTACCTCAATGCTTTTCTGAGAAGAAAACGTCACACACAAACAGAGACGCTGTACAAAAGATGTTCCTCCTCTATTCCTTTACAGTGTTAATGTGAGGACAGTCTGTCTTGTCTGTCTCTGTCCTCCTTTGCGATTGCTCTTTCTGGGTGCGACCTCCTAAAGGCTACCCAGCTTGGGTCAGCACTCTCCATCTCCTTTCTGTCTTTCTATCTTGCTCTCCACACTGATGAGAAACGACAGCAGTAGTTGGCCCTGACTCGTGGCTGTGTCGGGGCAAAGCAACCACACAGGAGGAAATGGAGAGAAGACGATAGAGGGAAACTGTATTGACCTTTTATTGCGGATACAGGGAGCTGAAATGCTAGAGGTATAGAGTTCAATATTCAGGTCTTACACACTATTGTGCATGGACAGTCAACCACAACACACAAGCAGATGGGCGGGATCGAAGTAAAACAGCAGAATGACCACTCCCAAACTCAATTATGGCATCAAGATCATGGCATCTGTAATTTATTCCAGGTCAGACATGACAGGTCAGTGTGTCCTTCACACAGCCAAGCTGCTCTCCCCTAAATGAGGTTAGAAAACCTTCTACAAGCTCCTCATTACCAAAATTACCAGAGATCAAATTGCTAATATGGCGATAATATTACATGGCAATGGATTTCCAAGTACATGTTTATTTTGGGGGGGGGGCGCGGCGACCCTGCACCATGTAGAGCATCAGTGAAACTGCAGTAGAAGCGGCTTTCCATTACAGACAATTTATGTGTGCATTAGAGACAGTAATAATAACTCCATTGTTATAGGAATTTACACTTCACTGTAGTTCCTTTCCACATGAGAGAAAGAGAAGCAGAGCATGCATAATCCCTATAAATAAAGCCGACAGGTGCTTCCACTGCGACTTCCCTGCGGGAGGAAACTCGCCAACTGTGTGTGAGGCAAAATAAGAGATCGCAGCCAGAAGAAAGCAGGAAAGAAGAGAGAGTTTACAAGAACAAGTGCAGTCTTCTCCATGTCTTGTTAGCCTGGAGGAAAGCACTCTCTCTTTACCCAGTGTAAATATTGTGAATGTCCTGTACAATGTTGTTTTCATGCTGAAATGATGCACGCTTTAATTAGCCTGTTAGCGGCAATGAGGATGAGGACTGTTCTAGAAGCAGCAGGAGGCTTGTGTGTGCTCTCAAGATGGGTGTGTGTGACTAAGCACAGCCAGTCATCATTTGTCATCTTCGTTCTTGACATTTAAATAGCAGGAGGCATCAACACTTGTGTTCTCTGTGGCAAGCACGATACTTGAAAACATCTTCATAATACATGATATGCCTCATGTGTGGAACGCTACAGCTCCAGGCTCTGGGGTTCATCACTGAGCTCCAGGTACTAAGTGTGTGGAATTTTTTCATGCTTCCCACTTGCCCAAGTGAGTTCCCTTCTGGTTCTCTGGTTTCCTCCAACCTCTCAAAAACTTCAGGTAGGTGTATTGGCAATTCTAAATTAGCCCTAGGTGATAGAGTGTGTGTGTGTGAGATGCCTTGCAATTGAACAGCACACCACCCAGGGTGTATTCCTGCCTTGTATACAGTGTTCCTGGGATGGACTCCAGATCCACCACAAACCTGACCAGGATCAAGCACTTACTGAAGATGGATGAATGATTAATGTTAGGGGTTAATTATGTTATGTTATGATTTATGAATGATTTATGTTGTAACTCAATGCCACTATCTACGGGGCGTCCAAAAAGTCAGGAACCAATGAAAGTAAAACTACGTATACTTAATTTTGTATTTATTATTTACAACATATGCTTTACATGTTCCTCCTTACACTCAACACATTTTCTCAGCTGCCGTATCATGTTTTTGCTGATTTTGCTCAACATATTTGGATCGACATATTTGCCCAATGTATTGCTATTGGTTCCTGACTTTTCAAACACCCTGTAGATCTGATAAACCTAAAAGTAGGTGAGGCCTAAATCAGAATCAACACATTTACTAATTCTGAGAAAAGAACCAAAAACCTGTTTACCACATAACTCATTTATAATTTAGGTCTAAGGTCATTTGCACTAACAACTGCCCCAACAGCTTTCTCTTCTTTTCTCAGTGCAGGTATACCTACTGAAATTCTTGTCTGTGGTAATTACATATATGCTACAAATGTGGTGACTAGACATTAAAACTGAAAAAAAAAAACTGAAAATATCAGATGCTTATCACTTTTGAGTAGCAATGAAGTCAGATGATAACCAGTCCCAGAAACTCTCAGAAAAGTGTTTCATAATGCAATTTATGACAATAAAGATGCATCAAAGTGGAGGCCCACTTTCTCCTTTTCTCTCCATTTCAAGCTTTGTACTTTTGTCTTTTGCCACACAAACTCGATTCTAACCTCTCCCTTTTCTGTGCCTTTCGTCCTTCCGCAGCTCATTTTCTCTCAGATCATTTCCTCAGCCTCCTCCTGACGAGCTTTCATTCTTTACTTAATGTGCACCATGTCCTCCGCTCCTTTTTGAAATGCCGCCAGCCTCTTTTGCCTCGGGTCATTCACTTGCTTAACTGCACAGTCACCTCGTTAGGCTTATTAGTGTTGTCTTTCTCAGCCATGTTTCTCTCGCCCTCTTTTCCTTTCAATCGAGCTGGCTCACTCATATTTCAGTGCACTCTTATGTTGCTACCAGTTCAGCTTTTTTTTTTTTACGTAACTCCCTCTTGTCCATCTCTTCCTCAATGCTCTTTCATCTTATGCTGCTTACTACATACAGTAAGAGAGAGTCTGTCTTTCAAGGTTGTTGTTTATCTCCTGCGGTTTCCCTGATGTGTGTGTTGAAGTAAAGCTGAGGGGTTTTTTTTGGTGATGTTTTTGTTTTTTTTGCCAATGCTGGGAGCAATGCAGAAAAACAGGTATTATTTTTGCTGCAAATCATACATGACTCCTCTCAGGCTCGGTTCGGCCTGGTTTACTTCGCACACTTGGAAATGCTGTGCATAACAAGTACAAGCTCAAATAAGTGTGGTAATAAAGCACATGCACATATACACAGAAAGACTTAAAACCTTGGGGAAAATGTTCAGCAAGTTGTCCTGAATTGTGATACCACTGCTTAGAAGAAATCTGCATGAGTTTGTGAATATTTTAGCATTACATAACCCTTTTTTTGTAGCAATGCACAACTGTTATGCAAATAACCACGGCACAAGATGTGAAGGCTTGGGCATATGAGATCATTTTCTTTTCTTCGCCATGACTCGTGTGCCAACACTAGAATTAATGTATAATTGATTCAGATGTATTTGAAAATGACAGCTCAAGTGTGTGAATTGTTCTCTCACACACCATCATGAGCGTCCTGATTTCCCAAGACCCCGTGCTGTGATGTTCGGGAATGAGAAAGCCCTGCTGAAACTCTTCTCCTCCATTCTGGCTCGCCCATACATCCCCGGGCCCTGCAGAGAGATGCTCAGACGCTCTGGTTGGTGGGTTGCAGTAGAAAAATTGGAAAGGCGCAGTAGGTGAGATTAAATTAGCTGTGTGTATAGGGATTACAGCCAGCTAGCATGCTGATCTCCTCCCACGCTCTGCTAATCCAGCCGTAATGAATATATCACTCAGGGCACCGGGTACCACACTTATATACACACTTTTCATAATGTGTGCATAGTCACCTGCCAATCCGGTAACAAAGCACACACTCATACCTTCCTATCATTCATACAGTGTTGTCACTCTGGCCACAGCAAGCTTATTTGAACATGTAGTTCAAATACATCTCAACCTGGGAATTAACTTAGAAACCACACAAACATCTTTTCCACACTAATTTGGATCACAATCAATCAATCAAATCAATTCTTACATAGAACTATGACAAAGTCTGTAGCCTAAGTTTATCCATTTTCATCACGTTGACAGATTCTGTCCAACTGTCCTCTTACATTTCCAGTTAAGCCACCCACTTGTACACATTTTTATCCTGAGCCAAGATATTCATCCACCACAGGAATGCATTACACACACATGATTCACTGTTCCAGTTTGCCAGTGGGCAGTGTACTAGCTCCTATGCATGAAAAAAAAGACATCAAAATGTTTCACGAATCATAATACGAAAAAAAAATGTAAATGTGTCACAGTAAAATACAATATTTTTAATAGATTTGAATTTTGTAGATCTCTTTTAACATTCTAGTGGAAGATAGCTAACACTAATGCTAGGTATCCTTGACAAACCTCACTTATCATCTGTACTAAATAATTATACTCTCTTTGGGTCCTAATGTTAACCAAAATTTTTTCCAGTGTGTTGGTAAGAAATTACACATGTTCTCATACAGTTCTTTATAAATGAACCATACTCAGTCTCGAGCTGAAAGAGAACAAGAGAACTAGCTGCAAAAGCCCACAGTGAATTTTGTGTCCAAAAATGTCCAAAAGTGGATCCTGTTCTCTTTCTGGACAATTTTCCATTGATGGGCTCTCAGACCAGTTGCTGTTCACACTACAGTGTCTTTCAAACTCATCGGCTGTGTATCAATGAATTATTGATAATGTTATTCAAAATGGTTACTCTACATGATGCTATAGTTTGTCTGTTGATGAAAAAATAGAGAGGGCAAAAACAGAGCTCAAGTGAAATGCGAGAATCTGAGAAGAGGGAAATTTGAAAGTACCTCTGGATTTTGGTTCTGCAGTGAGAATTATCTCTAAATTTGTTGCAGAAGCGTCAAAACCAACTCATTTCTCATGCCATAGGCGACTTGTGACACTCACCTAAGTGTTTTTTTAACGTGGATAAAATACAGCACATGAATACACAACATACCATACAATTGTAATAAACAGCAACCCTAGTGTTCTTTAGCCATACAGCAGAGCAGACCACAAACAAACCCACATACGGTTCACTTGTGGGACCTTTTTCGAGGGGTCTGAGTCAATTTGTTGTGTGCACATATGCACAAAAATGCTGAGTCATTGTTCTGATACAATTTGAAAAGCTAAAATAGACCAATTGTGAAAATCTCATAGCAGCTTTACCTGCTAACTAGCATCAATCTTGCTAGCTAGCAAAAAGTAACAACAATCTTGACTTCTGCAACAGACTAGATATGAATGAGTCAGCATATTTATTTTCTTCATTTCTCCATTCACTAGTGAGTCAGTCAAGGGCTTTGAAAACACTGCAATATTCATTAGAAACTGTTCACACACAGAAGTCTTTGCTGCTAGCATAAACATTTTAGCCATATAGCAGCTCTGGTGCCTCAGACACAAAAGCATTTTGATACAAATTGCATATAGTTTATTGTTTTTATGGCTATCAATTACAAGTTACAAGTAAGGAATAAAACGTGGAATAAAACATGGAGAGGTGTGCTGTTATAGGAAAATAATTATCAATGGGGTGGTGTGAAGCAGCCTGATGCATTTACCTGTATCAGGATATACCACAGTGTTTTTGTCTGGGCAGCAAGTTAGTTCCTATTAACATTTATATTACAGCAGTTATAAAGCTAGAAAGTCGTTAACTCACTTTAATAAGATAAAGTTAATAAGATTAAAAAAAATCCAGCATTTTATGTGACCAAGAAACCATAAAACATGATGAAACTATAATGTAACAACAGTATTAAAAGTGATTTGAGTTACAGCTGGCACTACTATCTGAGCTGCTGTTATAGAAAATTAATCAACACCATCTGACCTGAACAGATTTGAGAATCCAAGAGCGCTGTGGCAAAAACCATGTTTCAAATATTTGCATCAAAAATACTGTCCCTTCCTACTAGTGCATACAACATGAGCTGTTCTATTTATATCTGGGGAAATTTTGATCTATTTCAGAAAATAAAAAAGACCCACTGCTTCTCAATAGACCACTCATCACATGACAATACTCCAGTTCATCAGTGAGGACACAGGGATTCAGGCTAAGTTGATTCCAGTGTTTAGCCAGTAATGTTCCATTCAGAGGACAGGAGTGATAGAGAGAGATAGAAGACAAGGATGACTCACTGTGCCTTCAATGAACAAAGAGATCATTTAATTTTAGTCAGTGGAGGGAGGAAATGGGAGTCATGGAAATAAAATGGCATAGGAGATAGACACAAAGATTTCTTGACTTTTCTGCTGATCTCTAAACCTCATCCTTCATTTGTTGCTTCTGGCAGCTGGTTGCACGTTTCCTTTATTAAGGAGAGTTATTATCATTTCAGGGGTCTTACTGTTCCAGTGTCCTAGCACCTCAGCACTTTTGAGATCACAGAAATAAAAATAAAAAGTGAGAACTCAGCAAAGAAGTGTTTATTAGTCTGTGGAAAAGTCTCTTGGATCTGAGTTATAGCAGGGTTTAGAAAACTGACTCATTTTGATTTGCAGCCAAATTGTTATTTTTGCTTTGGACCCTGTGACAGATTCAAAATGAGCATCAATTAGGTTAATTTCATTAGCATATTTGGCCAGGGCATTTAAGACTTCCAGTATTATGGACATTCTTGATGGATTGGTTTCATTTCATGGCCTTTGTCTGTGCAGTTCATTCTCAAATAAGCCATTAGTTTGATTGTGATCAAATGCCAGATTAGAAGGTAAAAAAAAGCGCACTCATATCTGTGGGAGAAAAGGCCTTTAGAAGGAAAAGAATACACTGAAAGCTCGACTGATGCTCACTACTTATACTAATGCATGTGTATTAAGACTGACATTTAGGACAAGGCTACAAATTCTTTCACCTTTGTTCTGAACTTTTCCCCTTGGTAAAGGCTTCCGACAAGCTTTTAAGCCTGCATTTGCTTCCCAGCTCCTTTTCATTCCAGGATTCCCGTCTGGATGTGCAGAATCGGTCGAACACACACACACACACACACACATCTTACATCTTTCAGTCGTCACTCCAATTTGTCTCAGACATTCTGTGCTTTTACCTCAGCACAATACCTTCTCCTTGTCCTCCACATGTCCCATTCAATACCTGCAGGCCCATCTGCCCTGCCATCATCATCTCACTCCCATCTGAACAGTGTAATTCACACCACTGCCATTACAAATGTGTTTGGCTAACACTCCTGAGTCTCAGTCTGAGCTGCAGTAGCAATATCTCTTCACTGTGCATGGACAATTTAAGAAGGATGTTGGATAGGATTTTTCTCTCCAGTATATGTGTGTGTGTACTCATGCATGCACAGTAATGGTGGCCCTCTGGCAATAACAGGTGGCTGCTCTGGAGGCTTTCGTGCCACACCATGTCTCCCTCGAATTCCTCTGGAACGGACAGATTGAGAGCAGATGCTCTCGCTTCACTCAAACACTGTTTTCTGCCACTCCTGCATGCGATAGCAATTTAGTACGGGAGTGTCACACTTGTTCTGAAAGAGAGCCGCTAAAACTGGTCATTTTTTTCTACCCCCACTGCTGGTATCCATTTAAACCATTCACCCCTGTCTCATGTCAGACGATGGATTTAAGTGCGCATATATTACCAGCCTGAGGAGTGGCCTTGCTTGTCAAACGTGACCCCACCCTGCCTCTTCCACCGTCTGTTTGGCCCACAGCTCAATTAAAGCCCATTGCTCAGAGGACAGATCATATTTTGCCTCACAACAAGACAATGCTTTCATCCTGCAGGTGGAGGAATCGTAAAATCCGTGAAAAATAAACTAAAAAACAGCTAAAGAGCAATGTAATGCAAGTTTCAAAGGCCTCCAAACATATTCTTAGTCTGTAATAAGCTTTATTGATTATAGAATGAGGTACATGTATCATTGTCAGACTTCCAGGGAAGCAACAGGAATTTCTTTGCTCATGTACTTTAAATCTAACAAGCTGTGAGCAAAGAAATAACAACACAATGTGCTGTATCCATATCCCACTTTACAGTGTAGATTATTATCAACCTGAGCGCTCTATATAAGACCCACCCTGGATCTTGCACGCTGGAGCTCTGCCAGGTGAGTGACATGCATTTAAATGCTACTGGAAATGTGGAAATGAATGCAGGCCCACCCCAGTTCACCCTTATCTCTCACTTGGATATTATATATATATATATATACATATCTGCAGTTAGTTTTCCACTGTTTGCTTTAGTGCTTTAGTGCTTTAGTGCACACACCCTGGACCTGCACAGCGGCTGCGGCAGACAGGAGCTCCAGCGACTCGAGACCAACAGCCAGGATGCCACAAGAGCGCGGAGCAATCATTATCGATGGTTAACACAATTAGCAAGAGAGTAGGGGGTGGGAAATAAGGAGGGAGGGCTGATGAATGAACAGACAGGCAGGCAGAGAAAGAAGTGGCCCAAAACAGCCAATAAAGGGAAAACTAAACTGTGTTGAAAATACAGTTTATCAATTAAAAAATAATGAGAGAGAAGATGAAACTAGTGTTCAAAACACTTTATCGCAATATAATTAATGATTTGGCTGTTGCCGCAGTGGTCAGTGTTATTTCTAATCATTAAATCACAAATTAGTGTTACCAATATGTGAGTATTAGTGTTGTATTACTCCACAACTGTTCATATGCAGGCCATTAATGGTGAACCCTGTTGCATACATTACATGAGATCCATGTTAATGAAAATCCCCATGTTTGTGTAAACTGAAAAAAAGACAATTCTCAAAAGTTCACTGTTCTTTCAGTGAGAACACATCAGCTACTTTTGATACCGTGAGAAGACTAAATTATTCACATGACATGCAAATTCTTCATTAGGCATTTGCCCTGGAAATCTAAACTCACAGCCTTCTTTACAACCAACAAGCATCTACATTTAAAGCTAATAAGTAATTTAAGTATAATTCTATATGAGTAGGTACAGCCTTGATAAACACATGACATACTGCAGCCTTTATTTACATATATAAAATTCTATCACTCTTAACAGCTCTCAGTAAAAACACTCTTCTTACCTTGACACACGTTTTTTCCTTATTTGATATTTTCCCTCTCTTCCTTGAGGTGAAGTCTTGTGCTTCTTCCTCTCTAGCAAATTGATGGTGGCCTCTGTGTGCTGATGCTGCAGTGCTAGAAAAAAAAAACACACACACACACCCTCTCAGACTCGCTCGTTCTCTCCCTCCCTGCGTCTGATTCGCTGCTGGCTGGAGGTGACATCACCCTTTCTCTCCAGCTCCCTGCCTCTCCCTACCACCCTCGTCCCCTCCCTCCTTCCTTCTCCTCTCTGCTTTTGGACCATTCCTTTATTGTCTCTGCTCTATCTTCATTGCCCTGCTCAATACTGGCCTGATCAGGTTGACGAAGGAGAAATCCAATCAAGCGGAGAGATGATGGCATGATGGTTTTGCAGCAGAAAGCCATTGCGCCATAAAGACATGGGATATGGGCTTTGCTAATTAGTGCATAATTATGCTGCATCTGCAGGGCTGCACTGGAAAGGTTTAATGTTTATCACTACCTCTCTTTGGCAGTGCAAGGGAGGACGATGAATTAGGCCTCGTGTGTGGAGAGAGGAGAAGGAGAAGAAAAAGAAGGAAGAGAGGGAGACAAGGGACAAGAAACATTTACACTCAGAAAATAATCCACTATTTACCAAGAACACCTCAAAATGAAATATTTTGGTGACTGGGAGTCTGTCAAATGATTAATGTTCAAGTGAAGCAGAATAAATCATTGGGAGAAAACCCTTTCAGGCGTCTACTTCATCATTTCCCACAAAGCTTTCTTGCTGTAAATAAACAAGACACGCAAGTGCTCTTGATGTTCAGATCTAGAGACAGAGCAGTGGCAGAGGATGTCTATAGTAAAGGCCATATCGCACGTCTGTGAATCGACATTTATGGAGCTGATCTCTTTGTATCATCTCAACATTATCTCTCGTGATCTCTGTCCAACCCCAAAGTCCAACCTGAATACCGTCGCCTCAGGGGGTCGAGTCAGGCCAGACCACCTGCTGCTCAAACATAAACACACACACAACCCATGACTCGAATCAGAAACTAACCCCAGCTTTCCGTTTGCCCAGTTTGAGCTTAGGAAATGTTTTTGTGCTGCTTGATTCACATGCCACACCTCGAGCCATGTGAAGTGAGGTGGAACAACAAAAGCCTATGCAAATCACAGCTGATTTGAATAAACCATTTGCAAAGGTAACCATAGGTAACCTCAGACGATCAAAACCAAATTGTTCTGTGGTGAAGATGAAAACCTTTTATATAATATGACTGGTTTTGGAAGTGGGACAAAGGAAGTAGATCAACAGTACAAAAACGAGCAGAGAAAAATAATAGAAAAAAAAATACGGCCCCATTTTTAGTCAAATGAGCTGTATTGCATTTGAGTCCTTCCTCAGCAAAGTAGCCATGTTTTTTACTTTCATATTCATAAGAATTACACAATGGACCTGGCTTCTAACTCACATTGTTTAGCAGGGACAGCAATCAACTCTCAAGTACTAGGAGTGTAATGGTAATGATAACGGCGTATTATATGGGTCGATATGAGGCTCTCTATTTGATATGTCTGTCTATCAAACAATACATTTAACAGGCTGCATAATATAGTAGGCTATTCATCACAAAATGCCATTTATATTACATGAGGTGTCAAAAAAATATTTGAACTTAATCAGGCCCACACTCCCTTGTCTGGAAAAGTAGCTTCTTCTTGAATCAGATGAGCCTACAGCGGTTTAAAAAAATTTCTAATATGTTAGCATACTAGCTTGAGAAAAGCAGCAATGGCTATGAAAATTCTCCCAAGTCTTTAAGGACTGGTGAATGGAAGCACTTTGGTTTCCTGGGAAATTATGATGAACAGTAAGCTCTGCCAGATATGAGTACAATGCACTGAGAAATTTAAAAGAAAATTGTCTGTGCTTCAGGCACTCCACACAGCTTGGCCAGAGAGCGAATAGTAATTGTGTTACATTCTAATGGACAGCTTTTGCTTCATTACATGCTTCTAAGAGTCTGATTGAGTCATGAAAAAACTGTCATTATATTTTATCAGCATTTATCAGCGTTCCAAGAGCGCTTATATTTCCTGTAGTCCTGGGACATTTCACTGTGTGTATCACTCCACTCGTCTGTGTTCGCCTAGCTCAAAACCATTACTACAGTAGAGTTAGTGACATCATCAGCAGACGTGGCAAACGATACTTTTCAGGAATATAACTTTTGACTTAAAAGCTTATAAAGTGAGTGTGGTTTCTTTGGGATCTATTTCTGCTAGCGGAGCAAAAATAAACAGAACATTTGGACATATTGTGTCCAAAATGTCACAATCTATTAATTTCTTGTTGTATAAAAGCAAAATTGCACTCACAATCGTGTGGTTATACTGAATATCGACACGGCTGTGATTAGCTACAGCACTCAGCCTGCGGGATCACGTCTACGGTGAATCACAGTTTCAATGATTTTATAAACATTTATATTGCTGATTATAAAATGTTTTAATCAGTTGAAAATGGAAACCGAAGGCACATTTTCAAGCAATGCTTATTTCTGTTGCATCGAAAATGTATCAAATGTGAATTTTGTGCATCTTTACATTGTAACACACTATCAAGTAGCCTTTGTTTGTGAGTGCTATGTAGCAGTAGTGCCCTGTATGTACTTGTTGCATGCTTCTCATTTCTTTAATTGAGCATTCACGTTTTCTTTTCCTGCATCCTCTCTCTGCATCCTCAGACAGCTCCTCCCTCTGAGGACATGAGGAGCATATAGGTACTGCCCATAATAGTTAGAAAATTAAAAAAGTAGAATAAAATGTAAAATAAAATGCAATATACAAAATTCATTAAGTAAATATATATATTTATACATTTATAAATATATATTTATAAAAGAAATATATAAATAAATATGATAAAAATATACAATATAAAAAAATAAAATCATAAAATAAAATTTAAAAAAAATTAAATATTCAAAATAAAAAAATCCTCCCAAAATAGCCTACAGAAGTGGCTGTATTTATTCTTCAGAAATCAAGAAAGAGGTTTTCCCATATTAACACTAGTACATCTCCCTCTAGAGAAGTGGTATTCAAACATTTCCTGCAGATCACATCCAGACATTAAATAACAAACCCCTGTGTACAGCTGAGCTCAGTAATTTCTAGAAAGCTAAGTCCAGTGCCTTTCCCAGCGCTTTATAAGCCACTGATGTACGGTGAAGCAATGTCAAGATCAGTGATGGAATGAGGCCTGAGGCTTTGCTCAGCTTCTGTCATTATCCGTCAATTACACACAGACTAACACTTTGTCTGACTGACCAAATGACCTTGTTTCTACTTAAATTAATTTAATTAAAATCAATTAGCATCCTGAGAACAGCAACAAACAAGCCATGCACCAGACCCGCCAGATCCAGCAGTGTCTTCCTGTCATCTGAGTCTCACAGAAAAAGACAGCAGCTGAACTCTGGCTTTGGGTTCATTCAGGGTTTTAGACACACACACACACACACACATCTGATCAGATTTTGTTCTGTCTGTAGTAGAGCGGAGTCTTCACTATCAAAAGTAGGACAGGGTGTGATGTTAGTGTGGGTCTCTTGAGGCTGCACATTATTGTGCGCCAGCACAGGAAGTGAGCACTGCAAAATGAAAAAGCTGAGGAGAGACAGGGAGAAAGAGGGACACAGACAGAAGAGAGACAAAGAAAAGAACAGCAGGAAAGATTTATAGTGACCTTGCCTCGCTCTAATCCATCTACAAGCCAAGCTAATTTATTAGGTTTGACGTCATTAAGACTCCTGGCGATGGTGTGTGTGTGTGTGTGTGTGTGTGTGTGTGTGTGTGTGTGTGTGTGTGTGTGTAGGAAGATCTCAGGGCCCAAGAAATTGCTGATTAATATCTGTGTGCTGAGTGCATACAATGGATATAACTATTAGTCCATCAGTTACAGAATGATAATTGACTTTAAAAAGATTTTGGACATGGAAAAAAATTGGATTAAATCTAATTTTGTGCCACAATACATTAGACTAGCAATGCGGCTTAATCATGTTCTCCTAATGATCTGTTCTTCTGACTTGTGATATGTCTGAAGATGGCACTGTTGACAATCCATGATTATTTTATATGAATATTGTGATAAATTGCCTGTACCTCTTAATACACTTTCCTGTGGTGTGTCACTTTGTACATTAACTCCATTATTACTCACAGTGACTGATCTTAAAAGATACTGGTTAAAAGATCTGCAGTAATAAAAATACTATTAAAGTAACAAAAGCACCTTTCACACATGGTTTGTGAAAATTTGTCTCTAAATCACCAAATGATTTCATGTTACAGACTTGTGTTGCTCTGCCTTGTGCATTTTAAATAAATGAGAATGCATCAGCAGTTCTTAATCAATTAAGTGCTGCATGCACATTTCCCTCTGGAGGTGCCGCTGGTGGATTCATTTGGGACACCGTAAACAATGTTTTGAAAATGACCACTATGCTCTCTCTCTCAACTGCAGGGTTCATGTGTAGCAGCAGACACTCAGCTGAACAGGATGTGGTTTGATAATGTGTTGCCTTCCATCACATACATTTTTCCAGTTAACTAATTAGAAGGTGTTTTTAGTTTACATATCAGCATGCTAGTTTGCGGGCTAGACTGTTCAGTGAAATTGGTTGACTGCCAAAAAAAAAACCTCACCCAGTGTAAATATTTACAGGATCATTTACAAAAGTCTGTATGTCCATGAAAAATAGCACAAAAAAAAGAACTTATTATACTTCATGAAATAGTCATCTGTCACAGCACAATATAAATATCTCTAGGAAACCAATTAAAGCTGAAGGCCATTAGTCTAATGAACTCCTTTTGCAGTAATGCTGTACGAGCCTCATAATTTCCCTCATCAGGAAAGTTAATGCTCCTGATTTATACTCAGCGCAGCATAAACACACCAGTTTTATACCAAGCTTTATGGCCCCGTCTCAGAAACATCGCTTCATTAATGAATGAGAGTCTTTACTTCATTTTCCACCTTCACCATCTCTCTCTCTCTCCCTCCCTCTCCACTTCACACTCAGTCCATCCTGCCAGCAGTAATACAACTCCTCAACAACTCGGCTCCATTTGCATTATTTATAATAAACTAGTCAATAATTATTGAGCAGACCTAGCAGAAATCACATGAATCTGCATTATTTAGATGAGGAAGGAAAGTTAACAGTGCTTATGCAACCTCAAATGGACTCGTACAGTTAGTGCAAATTATCCAACACACTTTAAGGACAAATACCTTGACGTATGTTGAAGCAATAAGAGATAATGCAGCACACTTAAAACAGCACTGCTCAAACAGAAGCTCTCCCCCTACTGGTGAAGAGTGTTCAGTGCAGTCTGTGATTCAGATTCAGATTCTGCCTTGTACTTGACACTTATACAGGGTATTTTAAAATATTTCTCCTGGCTCAGCACATATTTTAAATGCAGCAGATTTAAATTCTACAGGTTTGATGTAAAGTATCTACACCACGCTTCCTAACAGAAATAATGCGCTAATAAAAATGCAAATCCTCAACAACCCACTGCAGGCAGGTGCAGCATGTGCGGGACATCTGAAAAGCTGTTACCACTAGCTGGAGCTGAGCTGGGACTGTAATTAGTTGAACCTAAAGGAAAACTCCATCTTTAAAACACATTAAAAACACATTACATATGTTTATATTGTGATATTTGTGATGGGTTTGGTGAATTTCAATTTTCACACAATTTTCTAGTGACATTCAATTTCATTACTGAGAAACCCAATATAGAAGTAGTGGAGACAGCAAACACTGGACCCAAAGCTCCAGAATGCAATGCAGCTATACATTACAACACAGTTGCGCAGAGTTGTCACAACATGTCACAACCTCTCATCCGGGTACGCAACTGGACACACCTCTCCGCCAACCAGTCAGGGTTCTCCCAACACACAGCACTGCAGAACTGCACAAAGCGTAGTTTGCTTGTGGGAGGACTGTGATCTAGCATGTCTGTGCATGCTATGTTTACCCATGATCCCCCTCTGTGTCACAAGACAAAGATGTGTTAATGCAGAAGTATAAACCAGGCTTTACCCCAAGACCTGGCTCGGGCAGTTAACAATCTACAAGCTGATTGCACTTGGCATTGGTTATACCATGAAAGTTGAAGCTTTGGAACCTGATCTGTTTGAGCAGAGTGTACAGAAGAAGAGGAGGTGACCATGCTGGACAAACTAAATGAGTAAAGCGCCGCTGCATCGCTCTCTTTAAGTAGAGATGAAGCAAGGGCTAGGTCACACTAGCTTCATTATCAGAAAGGTAGACGAATGGCAATGTGGGTAACGTAGATAACGAGGAAGATAAGTGATCTTTTCCCCCAAGATCACACATTAATTATAAATATAGATATTCAAGACATTCAAGGTGGATTTTTCCTTTAAAATGGGAAGCATGAGCTCCGCTGTTCAAAGTATTTATGCATCATTGATTGCCTTTTAGGGCAAAGGAGGCAGGACTGATCAGGTTGTTCTCAGTGGGGGTTGAGCTAATTTCCAATGCAGGGGAAAATGTAAACAGAAGCCTGAAAGTCTGAAAGCTTCTAAGCCTCATATTAGCCAGTTCCACTGCATGGCACAACTACAAATTAAAATTTTACTAAAGTATTTTTGAAATGAGAGGGAAAAAACATTTTCATTTTCTTTCCCTGAGTAAGAATAAGACAGCGATTCCGATTAAACTAAGAGGGAGGCCACAAAAAGTTATATGATCTACAGAGAGAAGATGAATACACTGTTAAGGCACAAAGGGGTTGAGATAAATTTAGCTTTCCAATAAATCTAAACTCTTAAGGATATTACTTGTGAAAATATTTACACCAGTGAACTCCCTCTCTCACCTTGAATTTTATGAGGAGCTCAGAACCACCAGCCAAGCTTAGTGGAGCCATGCTGTCTGCTTTGTGCATGTATTAAAGAGAAATAAGGAGGTGCAAAGCTGCTGTGGTCAGCTGGCTGATGAACCATCCTGACAGCACCACTGGCCAGATGAACATTAGTGTGCTGCCCAGATGGCCAGGAGACACTGCCCACCACTACATGTAATAACGAGACACACCTGAGTGAAGAGAGAGAGCGAAACAGGAAGAAAAGCACAGGGGCATGACACCAGACTGGGAGGGGAAAAAGGATTTACAGAAGGAAATCGATTAGCCAATTTCTCATAATAATCTGAAAATGTGCAAGTGTGCATTAAGCATGATAAATGGTTGAGAGCTGTTATGCTAGTGTGTGTGAAGTGTGCTTGACCTCACTCTACCATTGTCTCATCTGGATCATCAGCAACCCACAGGGCAGGGATGAAGTCACAGAGACCACACTAAAGGATCACACACCATTTCTATGCCTTGCTAACTCAAGCCAAATGACAGCATAAAATCTGTTGGTCAGCAACCAGTACAGCTAGACTCCACTCCACACAACAAAGGACACTATGCTGGGGCATGGCTGTGCACGTCCTCAGATACACTGCCAAAACTTTTTTTTTTTTTTTTTTGGAAGCAGTATACAACATAATGCAAACTGAACAAATTATAGCGGTCACAAGTGGCATAAATTGCTTAAGATGTTTGAGTATATCATTTAGATCAACATACTTTCCCTACAAATCATATTTAAATTGAATGTCTGAACCCACCTAAAAGTAAAATCTTCTAGCATGTAAGCATAAAGTCACACAAGACAACTCACATCAACATAAAGGAAACTTTTATAGACAAACCTCCTGTCCAGGGATGCTTCGGCTTTGACCTACCCAAGGGGAACTCACTGTAATGAAAAGAGGTACACAGAAGAGTATCTGGTGTTGCCCAGAAGTGGATGGGTTCCATTTTGAGTCTAGTTCCTCACAAGGTTTCTCTCGTTTGCTCAGTGAGGAAATTTAGATCAGGATTTCTAGAAAGCTGCTTTGTGACAATGACTATTGTTAAAAGTGCTGTACAAAGAAATTTAATTGAGTATGCTTCTACCTGTAATTTGTGATGTGATGCACAGTCAAATCAACAATTTTAAAATAATTTTAGTAGACACAACAATATCCTTTTTTATGCATTTATTTACGTAGCAATTTATTCTCTGTTTGGCTGCTGTTTCAGCAGTCTCATAACCACATGTCAGAAGGCCCGTGGTTCTTATCAGTCCTTCACTTTCACTAATCTGTGTGATCCTTCCCAAAAATACCACAAAAGTTGCCTAAAAATGTCACCTTTTGAAAAGTCCCTGCATTTTCGCAAGTTCATCAAAACTCTAAACTCCAACCCCCCTCCCCCCAGCTCCCCATTTTCAAAGCTAGTGAGGTCACACATTAGCAACAGAGGACAATCAATCTTCTCCATCCCACCCCAAAGTTTTATAACCATCCTTTTCACACACACAAGCAACCTTCTTATTTTAACAGCCAGAGAGGAACAAAAATGATTAAACAATAAACTCCCAAACCTTTTTTTTTTTTTTTTTTTTACAGAGAAGAAAAACTAAATGGGAAAAGGTCTTTGTATTAGTCCACGTAAATCCTCCAGACCGTCTCAGGCCGGCATTTTAATTGGGATGGGAGACACACAAATATACCAAAAATACAGTTCTGTGTGTCGATGAGAGGCTTTGTGTGTAGTAGGCAATGTCAATATGTCTGTCTCACTCACTCAGTCGTCCTTTTACACGGATTAGAAAGAAGTAGGTCTTGGCCGTCTCTACAATAGTGTGAATATGTCTGTGTGTGTCATAAGTTAACATTATGTGAGTCTAAATCAGTGTCGGGTGTGCGCGCGCATGTGGATTGAGGAAAAGTCCTTAGGCCAGTCCGAAGCCCTCTGAGCATTCCTGAATGGCCAGCAGCAGCATGTGTCTCAACTTCTCGTAGCTCTCATACGCTGGGAGATCCAGCTGGTTAAAGCTGGAGAGAGAGGAGACAGACCACAAAACCATTAACAACTTCATCTCAATGATTAATGCACACACAGTTTTCATAGATGTCACAATAAATGTTCAGCACAGATGTCATTAGATGATTTTTAAGTATTTGAGAGCCACAACATCTTTGCATTTTTGTTCATCATGTGTGTCTATGGCAGATACATTATTTTTAAATCTTACCAAGTGTGTGCAGAGGGCAGGCGGTCGGTGGAGCGGTCATCACGGTGAATCTGAAACTTTTGGATGCCGTTCATGCCCTCCAGTGCAGCGAAGCCCTGCAGAGGCACTTTGGACGTGCCTGTGACGAACTGCAGAAACTTAGCACGGTCTGCCTGGTCGAAGGAGCGCAGTGCACGCCAGAACCACTGGATCTGCACACACAATAACAGAGATTAACTCCCGAACCACCCCAGCATGTGCTCGCAAATTTAGGGTGGATGAAAGACATAAATGTACAATGTTTGCTGAGAAGGGAAATAGCTTGATATGATATTAAACGTATATATATATATATATATATATATATATATATATATATATATATATATATATATATATATATAAAATGTTGAACTCACTTTTTAAAATATTTTTTAAATCATGGTAACCACAAAAACACTGCATTGGTTGTCGGGGTGCAGTAGAACAGGCAGTCTGTATATGTTAACACACTCGCACTATAATTTTCTTGTACATTTGACTCAGAAGTTGCCAGCTGAGAAGTAAATTGCATCAAACCTGCATGCATAGCAAAATAATGGAACCAGAGAAGCCCTCTACATTACTTTTTGTTCCAACTTATATTGGTCTCAAATTATCAGCTTTTGGTGGAGCAGTTTCTGTTTTCTATTGCATTACATCTTGTTTTATGTTCAGCCTTGTGTGTGCTCTTAATCAGCTGGGTAGGAAAAAAAAAGGCTTTCACCTTCTATAGCAGTATAGAACTGCAGGCTCAATAATACTCAAGTGTACCTGAATATATAATCTATAAGTCTTTTTAATTTATAATCTTTAACTAAAAATCGCACATTTAAATGGATTTGACAGCTCTACTACTAATAAGCTGTATAATTTTAAACCCTGTGTGTAGACTTACTTGGATAGAGCTGGACTGGTACTTGTGGTACTCTGTATTGGCCTTAAGATCATCGATGTCAATGGTTGGCAGGCCTGAGATGAGCAGCTCCAGCTCCTGCTCTGTGAAGATGGAGATGAGCCTCTTGGGGATGATCTCATAGAAGCCCTCCAGAAAGGCTGCCAGCTGTTTACGAATTGCACCTTCAGCCACAACAGGAGAAAACAAGTAGGTTAGAGATTTTCTACACATTACACAGTTCTACACTTCCTGATTTGCTGAAAATCTGCAGAATGTGCTGACGCCAGTGTTGTGGATGCAACACTCACCAGTCATCTTCATCTGGCAGACCAGGTGCACATACTCCTTCTTATTCTCTTCAGTCACCAAGATGTTGGCCCCATTGGGCTTTAGATCTCTCACCTCACACACCCCAAACTCCTGGACCTGCAGAAGAAGGGAAAGGAATGATTCTGTCTACCTGTCCAGTGGTGTGGATCTCTACATATGTAATCACCAGTCAACAGTTTTTATAAGCAGTACCTCAGTGCTGAATGTCAGCTCATAGCCCAGTGTGGACACATCATTCTCCAGCAGGTAGACCAGGCCTTGGAAGAAAGGATAATCCTCACTCTCCATGTCAGTGTACCTGCACAAAATATCAACACAGCGGCTTAGTCATAACACAATGAGGCCAGTATTGCAATGAATTGTATTGTTTCTACACTCGTAATCTAAGTATGAAGCAAACACTTTAAAATGCATCATTTAAACAAATAAAAACAATATATGTTTAGTGTGAAATTTCACATTAACAACTATGACTTACATACAAAAATCATGTTTTTGAGTAAAATAGCAAAAAGTTTATTAAGTGAAAACAGTCTACCTAACACTCTTCCCCAGGATGTGTTTGTAGAAGCTGCGTGTGAAGTAGCATTCCAGCAGTCTGTTATCGTACACAGCCTTGGCCACCACCCTCCCCACAAACTTGAAGTAGCTGAGATGGTTGGGATTGCAGTGAGAGGACGGGTTGATGGTGTAGGTGACCCGGTCTCCAGGTGATGTGCGGAAAAGAGCATACATGGGGTTAAACATTTCTCGGGAGATGATCATGTACCACTCTCTCAACAGACCACCAGCATCCTGGCCCTCTTCTCCTTCAAACACAATGTACCTGAAGAGTTCAAAAAGATTATGTAGTTTGAGCAAGAGACAGTTAAAATTAAGCCATAATAAATTACAGTTGTTTTTTTTGTAACATGGTAAATTATAAGTAATAAAGTGAAGTATGCAGTTTGATAGAGCAGCTCCCTATTAAGCACTCACAGTCTGTTCTTCATGTCCTCTGGGCTCTTGCGGTGCAACTCTCTGTAGGAGTCCTCAAAGACATGGTCTCTCCTCACATGAACAGCCATGTCCTCCTTCCTCAGACCCTCATCCAGGCGCTCCAGTTCCTGACGGAAATACCTGAGGAACAAACACACATTAACCTAAAGCCCAGAGGCACTCAACAAGCCTGAAGGAAAACCACTACAGGCAGTGCATTCGTGACTTACTTGCGCTTGACATCAAAGTCAAGAATACGAATGTAGTCCACCAGGACAGCAAAAGGGCCATCAGCCAGGTGTGTGGTGGACTGGCGCAGGATCTGGTTAAGCACTGTTCTGTGGGTCTCTGTTTCAGGAAGCGAAAAAGGGAGAAAATCATTATAACCATAACTTGATCAATGATCAGTAATTACAGTTGCCACAAAGAACATTTAAGAAAATTAAGAAATTAATACTTTCTAGGAAGAGCTGGCCTGTAACTTCTAAAACATCCTTGTTTTCATAAAACTTCATCAATGGTTACAATAACAGCCCTATTAATGATCATTACCGACTGATCTCGTGACTAAGACTGTATTTCTTCTCAGCAGAACATTCGAATGATATTGTTGTGATGTATGTGCTGAACTTACCAGCGAAACGGAGAAACTTTTGGGTGTCTGGAGGCAAGTTGGAGGAGATGTGCATGGAGGAGGGCTCTCTGGAGAAGAAGGGGTCAAGCGAGGATGGGGTGGCGGGTGTGAGTGGGGCGGGGGACAGTGGAGGAGGCTCGTCTTTGATGTGGGACAGTTGGCTCTCTCGAGTGTCTCGCACAGGTGGTTTGCTCTCGCGCTCTGTAGCATGCACCAGAAAGAAGGCCTCCACCGCTGGCTGCAAGACTTTAAAATCAAACCATAGTGTGAATTTAAATCTGCTTGCATTATTTTATCAGTAAGGTATGTAGTGTTTTGTGATTACCCAGAACAGCATGCTGATCATGTGACTCCTCCAGCTCTTTGAGACACTCGCCCAGCATGTCCCACAGCTCGTCCAATAAGAGCTGCTCGCTCAGCAGGGGCAAATCGGGAAGCCGCTCCTCCTGCTCCTGCTGACTACTGGTCTCCTCACCTGAACACACACAAGTTCCTTAGACCTTTCAAGTTTTTTCCAAAAACACAAACACCTCATCAGGTAATAGTAAAACTAAAGTCTAAAGTAAATGAATTCTAAAGCCATTGACTAAATTTGTAACCGTACAGCAAAATGTACTCCAAATGTCCTCATCCAACAGTATACATGAAGGGCTACTGTCCTGAAATGTTAGCTAGATACCCCAGTGCAGTGAAAACTCACCAGACGGGGCCTGGTCCTGCTCCAGAGGCGAGGGCTGGTCCACGTCCATGGGAGAGTCATCCCTCTGTGCCGCTGGGGGCTCTGCTGCAGGATGCATCTCCGACTAGCCCAGAAAAAAAAAAAAATGAAACAAGATGAGATTCCACACAAACAGCTGCAAATAGCATGTGTAATAAGGGAACGAGGATGGATTTTATGCTAACAATAGTGTACATCCTCAGTGAGAGCACCATGCATTAATGGGAAGCGATCAGGGAAGGTGCTGGGGCGGGGGCCAAAGCACTCAGCCATAACAGCCAGCCAAAATCAACACAGGAGTGGAAAGCTAAAAGCACATTCAAAATTCATACCACCACAAAAGCCATAACATGTACACAAACATCAGGCTGTCAGTTGCTATTGCATGTACAATGCAGTGAATGTTTAATAAAATGTGTGGAACAGATTGCAGAGTTGTGTGCTGGAATAAGTGCAGTTAACCAAATAGGAGGCATAATGTCAACACATAGAAAACTGTGGTAGGAAATATCAGTCTGGCGTACGAACCATACAGAAAACTTGTAGGTGTATAGAAGTGGTTCACAAAGTGGGGTCCATGAAGCATAGCCAGGAAGTCCATGATTTTAAAAAAATTTCTTAAGTGGTGAAAATCACAACCCATCACTGTCAGAGTTATTATATTTATTCTTGAGTGTTGCAGATATTAGCCTGTTTGACTGGTCACGTGAATTAAATAAGTTTAATCCAAACCTCCATAACTCAAAAACAAATCAGCCTATAAATAATGTCTTGAATATAATGGCAATTTTAATAAAGATGTGTTCTGTGAGTGGAACAATCAGGAATAAAAACCTCTATGGCTCAAATAGCCACAATATTACTGTAGACCAGTGGTTCCCAACCTACAGGAGGGTCGCGGGAGCTGATATGATTTGAAGTCAAATAAAGATGCATAAAATGTTTGTATGTTTTTAAAAAAACATATTTTTGTATGTTTTTAAAAAATCATGTGCTCACAATAAGGCATTCAAAAAACAATTATATAAAATATTATTAACGATTCTCTTTTACAGTAGCCAATTGCGTTCACGTTCCAAGCTGGAAGGACTGTCATTGGCTGTTGTCGGTTCAGATAACTTGCGTGTCAACACAATATCAAAATCAAATGGAAAAATGTCAGAAACGAAAATGCGGTGATTCTTCATCAGATGTGAAGAAAAAGTTTAGACACTATGACAAAACCTACTTAAATTTAGGTTTTATTGAAGGTCAAGACAAGTCCCGGCCAGAATGTGTGTTCTGTGATGAAAAATTGGCAAATGACAGCATGAAACCAAGCAAATTGAAAAGACACCAGGAAACGAAGCATCCAGAGACAATCGGTAAAGATCAGGAATTCTTCGAGAAAAAAGAGATGGCTGTCAAAAAGACTGACAGACATCAGAAAGGTTTTCAAAAGAGCAGGTAATGATTATACTGTATACATGTACATGTGTGAGTAGCATTTACATATATTATATACACACACACATATGAGGGTTGGGGGGCTCAGATTGTATATGTGCGGGGGGGCCCAAGGAAAAAAGGTTGGGAACCACTGCTGCAGACATTTGAATAATGAGCCTAATATTTAAATAGTTGGATTATCTTCATAAAACAAATATGTGCTCAGGAAGGCCATGAAATTTATGTTACAGTTAACTGGATCCCTGGCTGCAAACTGTTTGAAAACCCCTGGTGTATGGAGTGCTGCACACTATCAAGTTTTGCTAAACATTTTGCTAATATACTTATTTATTTTTATTCCTGATCACAAATATTTTGCTAAAATATTTAGCAAAATTTAGCCCAATTTTATCATCCAGCTCAATTATTCTCCCATCTGCAAGGTGTTACATAACATGGTGATTAGTGCGAGTAGCAGTATGCCTGCTGTAAATGCGGCCCATGCTAACCGTGGCAGAGCTGGCTGAGCCGGCGGGCGGGGTGTTGCTTGCAGCAGTGCTGGGGACATGACCAGCCACCACAGACGATCCAGAAGCAGCAGCAGAGGAAGTGGAGGAGGAGGATGCAGAGGGCGGGGCAGCCTGCTGGAGGCGGCGTGCCCGCTGCCCCTCTCTCACCATCTGAATAATAGCGTCTGCTTCAGCTTCCAGTTGGCGAACCGCAGCCTGAATACTACTGGTAGAGCTCAGACTACTGGAACCTGCAACCGCAGAGCAGACAGAACACACACACAATCAATATTACAGTCAGAAACCGCACATCTGTTACTACACATCAGAGCCAGACTTGAGAGGGTAAGTACTTAAGCATGCCATTTTAAGCACTTAGACTATGTTTTGTGTAATATTACAGCAGTGGTGCCTCAGCAAATCGGGATCTGAACGACAGAACATTCAGAGTTAGTATTCCGATACTGCCAAGCTGTCACTGGTGGATCCTTTATAAAAGCCCTTAACTTTTCACTTGTAAGTTGCTGTCAACTTTCAACTTTTAATTGTAAGTTGCTGTCAATAAAAATGTCTACCAAATGAATATTCGTTATTGTAAATATATAATACAAATTAAATGTTTCTGATCCAATAGTAACGTAGTTAGAAAATAGTCACAGATTTAGTTGGCTTCAACAATGTGATGTTCCATTTTTCATTATGTTTAATCTCACTCAGTTTTCCAGTCTGCTTGGCCTTCTTGTTGGCACGGCGTGTGTCCTCCCTCAGCTGTATGATGACCTGTAGCACTCGCAGGAAGAATTTCTGCGTAGAGGTCTTAGAGGTAAGTGAGCTCATGCAGGGCAGCTGGAGCTCCCGGCCACCCAACGTGCGCTTCTGAGCAGCCACAATCACCACACTCTCGGATCCGTCAAACCTGCAAGCAGCCCATCGAGAGTATAGTCAGGGTAGTCCTATAGGGATGTCAAACTCAGTTTCTGAATTAACACTGGCATTTTGGTGAGGCGTTGAAGTGCCATAATCTAGAGAAGTGCATCGAGACGGCAAAAAAGTTGCAGAAGTCACCGGAAGGCCACGTTTGTTAAAATGGGAATGTTTACTGCATTCATTCATCTCCAGTAAGTGCTCTAGTCTGGTCAGGATCAAAAAGATTTAGGCTTCTTGAAATCTCACCTGCTGGTCATCTTGCCCTTGAGGCGAGCAGTGATGGAGGGGTCTTCATGAGCTGCCTCTGGAGACTGGGCATCAGCCCGTGCTCTCTTCTGCTGCTCCAGGTTATACTCCCGCAACTCCGCCAGTAAAGTGCCTAAACACACAAACAAACCAAGACATGTAAGTGGTTACTTTTAAGCTAAGGCTTTAACGAGTTAAAGAGTATTGCTGTACTAACCGATTTGTTTGCAGAGCGTGTAGCCTAGGTGGCGGGCCCCGCTGAGCAGCAGTCTGAGCACAGTGTCTCGGGTCTGGCTGTCCCCTCTTGACAGCTGCAGGAGGATGTTGGCTGCGTCCTCCAAGCCCTCCTCTGAACATGAGTGGGACGTCAGCACCTGGTGTAGAACACACACACAACAGGGGGTCTCCTAATCACACTGCTGTTGCTGGGTCAGAGAAACCTAGTAAGCCAAACATGAAGGTCATGTGTGTGTGTGCATGGGTGGATGTAAATTGTCACAAACCTCTACAGAGAGCTGCAGCTGTTTCTCTGTTAGTCCAGTGGAGGCCAACTTGGTGTCGATGTCTGTGCTGCTCCCACTTGCTTTCTGTTTGCCTGCATTGAGAACAGTTATATTCACCTCAGTTATCAGATCCTACCTTGGCAAAAACATATCTTGGCAGGCATTTGAATAAAGTGATGTAACGATGAAATTATAGATCTTTCAGTGTGTATACACAGAATTTCAGGGTTATTTTAGGAAGAAAATCAACTCTAACAAGCCTAATGAAGGACTACAATTAATCACATTTCAACTTTGGTTGCAATTTTTGCTAAACAATCACCTATGATATTAGAGTTTTTAGTGACTCCGCTACATTAAATCAGGAGCTCTTCATTCAAATGTTTAAACAATATGTGGTTGCATATGGTCCAATTTTGGTTACATTTATCCATCACAAGAGCCACTCACAGTTAATGTGCGGTCTTGTTTTGATTCAAAGATCTATAGATTTTAAGGAATACAAGTATGCTTCCTGTAGATTTCCTGTAGAAAATGTAATAAAACTATATGTTGCAACTGTGACATTATAATGGGAATCATCATGATGCACAGTTATAACTTCAGTTATATGAAAAATAATAAGATTTTACAAAATATACAACTTTTAGAAGGTAAACATTTGGATCTGTAGCCCTCATACCAGCTGTGGTTGTAGCTGCAGTAGCTGTGGTTGTAGCCGCAGTAGCTGTGGAAACTGGTTGAGATGCGGGCACCGCTCCTGCTGCCGCGCCCTGGCTAGCCGCCGTACCCACTGATCCGGCAGTGACCTGAGCCGTGGGAGCTGCAGAAACAGAAGAGGGTGCCTGAGGCACAGGGTGGCCAGCTGGCACCTCAGTGGCCTTGTTGTCAGGCAGAGCGATCGAGATGAGCGAGAGCAGCCGCAGGAGCTTCTCAGTGAGCAGAGAGCTGCGGCGGATAACAGGGTGAGACAGCATGTTCATCAGTTGGCCCAGTGGAGATGCTTCCAAACTCAACTGAGCTCCCTCAGTCTCTCCAGATGCCCCCAGAGGCACGGTCTTCATGGAAGCCTTGCCTTTACGACTGACATTCATGTTGTCCAGCTTGACTAGTAGGTCCCAGAAGTCGGTGGAGATGCCCAAGGACTGTGGGGTGCCTGTACAGGAGCTGAGGGAGTTGTGGGTAGAGGAGGGGGTGTTGGGTGTACCAGAGATATTTGTCTGGCTACCACCACCTGATCTGCAGCCTCCTCCAGCTGTGGAGGCAGAACTACTACACAGGCGAGAGTCCAACTCAGAGGAGGAAGAAGACGACTGTGGGTCCTTGCAGCGCTGCTGCGTGAAGTGGCTGGGGAAAACCTGCACAGAACAAAACAAAAAAATTAATTATATTAAGAAACCTCACACCGACCATATTACCAGTTAACAAAACAAAAAAAAGGTTTTTGTACATACTGAAAAAAAAAAAATCTACAACCGGGAAGCAACCTTTTTTTTTTTTTTTTTTTTTTAAAGACATGAACGTTTTTCTTTCGTTCATGTCAGAAGTTCTTGATGTCCTCAGGCACAAAATAGCCCTTTCAATCTGTACTCAAACTAAAAATTACTAAGAACAGAAACTAAAATATAGAAATACAATATGAATATCTTTAAAAATAATACTAATACAGAAAGCTAATCCATAGTAAGATCTAAGCCAAAAAATATAAATAAATAAATAAATAAATTTAAAAAAAAACACCACACTGAAAATCACTCACCTTGGCCAGCTGAATAAGGGTATCCAGTACGTGGCGACAGACAACAGGGGCAGCTTGTGGGTGAATGTGCACTGTAGAACCTCCTCCTCCTGCGCAGCCGACTCCTGCTCCAGTTCCTGAAACTCCTCCACCCAGACCCGCAGAGCCCACAGCTCCTCCTGCCGAATGTCTGTCTGCATGCTTCCGGCCAGAGGCCCGCTGGATCTGGAAGATGTTGGTCCTGCAGCCCAGCGCCGCATCCATGGACACAGAGAGCCATGAGAGCTGACTTGAACTGCGCGACTCCACTCGGTTCAGAAGCTCCAGAGAGGAAGAGGAGGATGAAGAAGAGGACACTGAGGTTGAGGAAGAGCCCTTGCTGGCACCAGATGGCCCCTGACCTTGTGTGCGTTTGCCTCGAGCCTCATCAAGTCGGGCTGTCTCCAGACAGAGCTCGCTCTCACTGCTGCGCTGAAGGATGGAGAGCAGGCTGCGGATCACCCAGCCACGTGTCTGTGAGTGGTAGCACAGGTTCCTGAGCACACGGTGCAGCCTACTCGTGTTCAGCTTGGGTTCATCCACAAAAAGAAGCACCAGGAGGCATGACAGAGCCTCGTGGTCCAGGAGGAGACGCCCTCTGAGGCGCAACAGGGAATCCACGTTGGAGCTAGATGGGCTGCAAGCAAAGTTCATAGATCACAGATTAGTAAACAGGTATGAAATGAAATGACAAAATTACCCTCTGCTTTCAACCACTTCTACACACTGACCGACTGTGGTTGGAGCTGCCGCCCATCTGGAAGGTTCCGCCTCTCTGCACAGCCAGGCGAGTGTACTGCACACCACGGTTCCCACCTAGACGGCTAGTGAAGGCAGGTGAGCGCAGAATAGCTGAGAGGGCAGAGGAAGAACTGTGGCCGAACAAGCGTTCATGCATCATTTGCCTCTGACGAGCTTCCTGCTCCCGGCGCAGCGCTGCAGCCTCGGCCGCAATGTCCGGGGGCATGACGGCCAGCACGCTGTCCTCCATGTCCTCCAGAACAGAGCGACGGAGTTCGGACGGCAATGTCTGTATGAACGTGACTGGGTCCAGGGGCTGGTCTCCCTGAGGGGGCTGCTGGGACTGCTCACGCCGCTGCTGCTCTGCCCTCTGCTGAGCCAAAACCTGACCACACAAAAAAAATAAAAAAATAACAGGAATCAATCAGTCTCAATCTTCTGGTTTTGAGGGAAAAAAAAATGGAAAAATGGACATGATCATTTATGCAAAATAAAAGGTAAATTAAGCTTTAAAAACTGTACAAGTCTTTCTTTCTACTTTTTCAGCAACCAAAGGCAAATTTGCTCAGTGTATCGCACCTCCTCCTGAATGGCAAGCGGCAGTGCAGCCAGAAATTCACGGCTGACTTCGGTCACCCCAGGGCTTCCTCCCAGTACTGCGGCTGCTGAGGAGGACATGGAAGAGGATACAGAGGGGCGAGAGGGGGGTCTGATACCCAGTTGGTTCTGCAGCACCTCTCGACGGATGTCCTCGGGCAACGCAGCCAAGAAAGAGGGATCCACACCTTCTGGCAGACTGATTCCTATGCACACAGAAACAAAAGCAAAAAAATGTTGAAGGGAGACAGGATGGAATCTACTAACACAGGGTTCTTGATCTTTCTTCATAAAAAGTTCCATATTCTGGATTGCTTTAATATCTATACTTTTTCCAAAATATTTTCTGAAATTTTCCAGGGTCTGGAAATTACACAAGTTCATTTAAAACACACACCTGCAAGTGGATCATCTTCCACGTTGCTGGTGGATGGGAGGGGCTCCTCTTGGATGGCCTGGGACTGGCTATCAGCACTGTCACTCCGAGGCATGGTCTCACCAGGAGAGGACACAGAAGTTGAGCTAGGAGGATTGAGATTTCAGATTTATCACAGTAGAACAAAAGCTCTGATTCACCTCTGATCAAGCATTCAAATATGGCCCGTAAACAAAGTTTAATACATATAGGTTGCTTACCCTGTATCTGCATCTGTTTGCCTGTCAGTCAGCCCACTTTCGCCACTTCCTGACAGTTCTTGAGACATGTGATTGGGCTGTGCTGAACTGGGGGCAGGTTCTTCCTGTGTTGCAGAGGCAGGGCTGCTCGTATCCATAGGTGAACCCTCTAGCTGCGATACCACTGGCACAGGCTCAGAACTCTCTGCTATATCTGGGCTCAGAGAGGCTGAGGAATAAGAACAGACTGTGTTAAGTGACAGGGTCTAATTATCATTCCTTTCCTAACAGACAGATATGATGACAGTTTTTCAGGAAGCAAAATTTTACATGGAACACAAAAGAGTGATAGAAATAAACAGTATAAATAATAAAATTCACAGTATGAGAAAAGAGTAATAAACTTAATAAACACAGTAAACACCAAACTCGCCGCACAGTATTCTTGAAAATGAGTAAACAGTTAAACAGTTAGAGTGATTTTCACATCTGGAATTGGTTCAGTGACCAGTGCAGTAGGTACAGTAAGTAGAAGCTCAAATGGCCTAAAAACTAACATGGACAAATTCCTTTCAAAATACAAGAAAAAAAAATAAATAAAAATGCATATGAGGAAGAATGATCTTCTGTTTAACAATGAAGTAAAATTATACAAGCTTTAACAGTTAATCTACCTTCTCTAACTGTGTCCAAGGCTGCTCCTCCTGCCCTCTCACCCCCAGTGGAGGCAGGTGACATTTCCATCTGAGAAGCTTCTGCTTCGCAGTTTGGCCTATCAGGAGCTGAGAGCTGAGGTACAGCCCCCGCCAGTGCCCCAAGAGAATCAGCACGTGAGTCAGCGAGCAGGAGCTCTGCGATTGGCTGATGTACTTGCTGACTGATGGCCGTCTCTAATGAAACCAAAGCCTGTTCGTGAGGGGCAGTGGGGGTGACGTCTCCTGAAGGGGGCGCTGTGAGGAAGCCCTCAGAGGAGCGGGATGGATCCACACATGAAGACACCCCACCCTGGGCTCGCTCTCCCTCCGCTATTCAAGACAAGGAATATGTAAGTGGAACATTCAGAGATGGCTTTACATTTGCCTCATTTTAGTCAAACTGGATACATAATGTGTTGTTAAATGTGGCTCAAGGGCTGCAATGAGGAAGGCAGTAAGTTGTATAGTTATCTCCTTCGAGGGCTGCGCTATCCTGATCCCCAACAACACAACTTACTACCTCACCACAGCACAGCCAGAAAGACCTGCTATAACAACTTACACAAAACAAATCGCATGACATCAAGTAATTAAATATGAAAACTTGGCCAGCTAAAACCATAACAAACAAATTACTTTATAGCCTTTGAGCAAAGACAGGCAGTGTGGTGAGAGTTCATTCTGTTGACAAGCGAATGCCGTGGGAAAGACAGTAGGCTGTATAGTTATCTCCCAGATCTGGTGTGATCCTAAAACTATACAAACTACTACCTCATCCCACAGCCCGCAGAAAGACTGGCGCAGAAAGCTGGTCCAACACATTGCTGATTTAGCCTGGATGCAGCAGTAAGGGGACAGTTTAAATCTAGGCTTTAGGTTTCTAAATAACTAGATAACTTTTACTTTCTGATACGAATGTAAAAGTAACTAGAGTACCTGCTGAGTTTTCTCCTGCTCCATTTACAGTTCCTATTGTAGTACCCTGGAAGACACACACAGAGAAAAAATTCAGACACCTATATAATGCACATGACCACAAGGGTTTCTAGGTCTGGCTGAAACCCATGTTCTCGCTCTGATTAAATGCTGATACACTTTAACAGCACGAGTCACATCCCATCTGTGCCAGGAATCCCCCGGCTGTTACCCGTTCCCTGTTTCCCCTCTCCCTAACCTGCAGCGTTTGCTCCCTGCTCTCTTCTCCAGAGGTGCTCCTCTCATTCTGCTTGGCCTCTTCCTCCTCTGCCAGCTGCAGTCTCCTTTTCTCCCTGCGCTCCTCCAGCTCCTCATCACGCAGGCTCTCTAGGTGTTGCAAGATGGGGACCTTAACCACTAATGCAGAAAGAATGAATAAGTTTCAGTTATTTGAGAGTTAAAGCATTAAAAAAAAAAACACTTCACAAATCAGAGCAACAGTTTATGAAACATTTGGCACAAGAACACTGGAACTGTGAATTTTTTCCCCCACTTATCAAATACCATTTAGATGTCTGTTTTTGGTACAACAGAACCTATAAGGGACTAGAAGTTGGGGCTAGCCAATCAGATATGTGTAATAGATCATGCAAACTGAGAAAAACTGTAATACTGGCTATTTTTCCCCCGTGCAATGCTTTTTTATTCTTTTTTTTTTTGTATATGCTGTCCAAAGCACCATTGCGCTACTTTAATTCTTGATGTGCACACTTAATTTAAAAAAAAAAACAAAAAACAAAAAAACAGTTCAGCTGCAGATGTCAGAGATTTTTAAATGCACTTGTAACAGCAATGAAATGTTAATTTTGTTTCCTTAATATGGCTTGAAATTAAAATCCTTTGAACCTGTTTTTTATGCTGCCTACAGCAACAACCTGAAGAAAAACAGCATTTTATGAAACCTGTTTAGTTCTCCTACCTGCAACGCAATCATGCATGCTTTCCGCATCCAGCACTTTACATTCATCTGTCCATCTAGTTAAGGCTGTAGGAATACTTGAAAGGGTGCCTAAAGAAGAAGGAAAAAAGTGAATTAATAAATGCTGGAGAGAGACTGCAGGACTGGTTCACTATGTTTTTAATACTGGTTAAATATATTCCTGCTCTGACTCACCAGCCTGCCCACCAGCACTACTCTGCTCGTGGAAGAAATCATCCAGTAGCTCGTCATCGGAGCGGGCAATGATATGCACATCCTCATTGCCAACCAGTAGACGGGCACGTCCACGTGACTGCAGGGGCAAAGAGCTTGACAGCTGCAGGATGTCTGCCGCTGCACTGGGACCTAGCAACCTGCAACACAATCGGAGATTCATTCAGAAACCAGTGCACTTGATAAAATAATATAAATGCAATAATAGCACCTTAGAATTAATGGACATCCATGCTGTGCTTATGAAGTGACCTCTTGCAAGCTAAACACAAATCTTTTTAGGCAACTGTTTTCCACAACATTTTGACTCTGATCTGCCAACATCCTTAACATTAAAATGATCAACCCTTACTGACCAATGGAAACACACAAATTCTCAACCAATTATTCTTTGATCATACGGTTCACTGAAACATTATAAGTTTTAATCATAGGTTTTCCTCCAGTTTTTTCCAAGACAAAAGATGTAGAATTACTGATATGGTGAAGTTTTCTTGATACGGAGACATTTATTTGACTTTGCGGTTTCTCTGTAACATGACAAGCTACATTTTCTCTTATTAACTTCAACAGAGAGAGACAAAAGGGAGTCTGGTGAGGGAACAACTTGTTTCAACATTGACGTTCCACAACATAAAATGTAAATAGATATGGTTAAACATACAAAGTGTCACACTAAGTACTGTAACTGATGGCACATCTCAGTGGTATAATAGGAAAAAAACACTTTGAGACATAATGTGTAATTATTGGGAAATAATCAACTTTGAAATTGTAAATGGACTTTACATCAAATGACTCCATCTTTGATTATTTTCCTAGAAACAACCCCACCTCGTACAGTTCATTTCTTATTTATTTGGCATATTTCCACATAAATGTGTATACAGACATTTAAGTCATTTCTCCAGACACTGATATTTTAAAGGCAATTTTTTTAAACATTCCAGGGCATGTAGGAACAATAACAGTTTGTCATCACAGTACTTCACAACAGAAGCCCATCTCACCTCTGCAGAATGAGTGGAGGGTTGGGTTGGCGGTTTCCTGGATAGTGCACATGGATGGTGTGGCCCGTGTTAGCGGTAAGCTGGCGGAGAGTACGCTGGCTGCGGCCCATGCCCTGAGTCAAGCGGCTACTGGTGCTCGTTCCCCCCAGGGTGAGGGATCCGTGGTCAGCATGGCGCACCATCAGAGGGTGTGAGCTAGGGATGTTTCCTGGGGAGGGAGGGATGTCAGCTGGGAAAAAGAGAGAATCCACATTACACACATTGGAGGAAAATGAAAGCAGGAGAGCATTTCTGTAACACCTATAACTGAGATTGCAATAAGTATGCAAACTTTATAACAATAACTAAAATCACTTACCAGAATTGGAGAACATGTTGTCAAACTCTATGATGAGGTCATCATCTCTATCAAATCTCTCGAATCGTATATGTGGGGCTGCATTGATATCTGGAAAATCTTCATCCAGTTCCATCTCTGAGCCTTCATCATCATCATCCTCATCTCCCTCTTCATCATCCTGATAATAAGAAAATACAGCAAAGATTTAGAGCAAGCGAGGACGGAAAAATAAAAAACATTAAAAATGAACAAATAAAATTAGCCCTTTAATTTCTTCCAAACTCATACCGGATCTTCTTCCTCCTCCTCCTCCTCCTCTTCTTCTTCATCCTGACTATCTTCATCTTCATTACTGCCGCTCGAGTCTTCTTCCTGAGTGTGCTCCTCATCCTCTGGCTCCAGGATGTTCATGGAGTCTGAAGGATAGAAGGGAGTAAGAGGAAAGATTATTAATTCTAACAATATTTTTAGCTTCACAGAGTTCTAATATTTGATCAGATTATTCTTTAAAAGGTATAGTTAGCCTTTTTTTTCCCATTAAAATTGTGTTTCTTATGCCTGAAAAACAAGAATGCTAGTGAAAGAATTTCCTGAATTAACAGGCAACAAGTCTGCCAGGCAGGCAGAAACATTCTTATTGTGATCATTTGTTTCTTTCCCTTTC
Source organism: Pangasianodon hypophthalmus (assembly GCF_027358585.1). Taxonomy (NCBI): domain Eukaryota; kingdom Metazoa; phylum Chordata; class Actinopteri; order Siluriformes; family Pangasiidae; genus Pangasianodon; species Pangasianodon hypophthalmus. The sequence goes on from NC_069725.1 coordinate 5,777,341, forward strand.
ACAAAGACTGGAGCATTAAAGGGCCTGAACTTTTCCTCTTAGCAGACATTTTATTGTTAGCTGCTAGAATGTGACTTAAAAATGACAGCTCCTCTCTTTAATCCTACACTTAGTAAACCAATCAGTAGAAATATTCTGTAATTTTTCATTCTAGCAACCTACCCTAAAACTGGAAAAAGCATTAAAAATTTACAATAAAACCCAAGTTCAGATTTCATTTGTCCCTCTCACTTGCACAAAAACATGACACCCCTAACAAATATTCTGGAGGTGAGTATGATTGATTGCACACTTGTAAAAACCTGTCCTACCTTCTCTGTTAGCCTGCAAAGTGGAGGCTTGACTCATGTTGGAAGGAGCTTCATCCATCAGCACATCTTCCTGAGATTCTTCGTCTCCAGAGCGACCAACTTCAAAAAGATCACAAAACCCTATTTGGTGAAAATTGTCCGTCTACACCCATTTCACTGATGTACTCTTTTACACTGGGAATTTAATATCTGAAGAGCTTACCGATGATGGTGCTATTTACAGTTCCTGCATCCCTTTCTAAAAGTTCATCTATCAAATCTACCAACTCATTCTCCACCTGCAAAGCAAACATAAACCATATAGCAAATCACACAGTAGGAGAAAGAACTCATTTCAGCATATAAAGAATCCATTTTTATCACCCAGCTGCTGTCTGAACTGAATGATTCAAGACTGTATAATGAAGATGAACCTACTTGCATAGCCTGGGTGCTGAGCACCTCTGGCTGGCCAGCGATGACCACAGTGTCCCCTTCCGCCTCTCCATCCATCAGATCCCCATCTGTAGCCTGGCCTCTGTGACTATTTTCCACTGGCTCTGCCTCACCTGCCTCTCCTGTGGACAAACCATGTTTAAATCTCCTGTTAAAACCATTACACACATTTCTTCCACCCCACATGCTCTCATTGACTGTTACATGGATATGAACATACTATAACATCCCTATATAACATGTTTATATGTACATGTTTTTTTTTCCTGAAGAGAGAAACACTCATTCTTTTTATCATTTATTATTTATTTATTAGATTTAGAAATCGCTTGACTAATGTCCTTCATAGAACACGACCAACATTTATACTGTGCTGGAGAGCAAAGAAAACAAACAGCATTTTAAATCACTTTCTACAATTATTTTTAAAGCAGTAAATTTGACAGTTTGCTGTAGGATTATTGAACCTTTTTTTTTTTTTTTTTTTTTCTTTGGTCAAAATTTGCAGTCTTTTTCTCTTTCAGCCAAAATCCAAGTGCTGTTTTTGACCACCTTTGGCCAGAAGGGACTTCTGTGCAGCGTCAGTTAATACAGGAGAGACATTACCTATGATAAAATACCTATGCAACTGTTGATTCTTCTATATTCATATGTTGATGGCTCATCTGCCAGTCATTTTTATTAAAATGAAAATAAAGCCTGCTCTTATAGTGTTTGAGGATTTTTAAGTGATAGTGGATAGAGGATACCCTGCATGAAAGCTGGCAGGTCTGGCAAGTTAATTCCTAAATAAAGACATTTATTATTTAGCAATAGCACTTCAAGTACAGTGGTGCTAATATGCAGTGGCAAAATAGTATGCAGTTACCTTGATCCTGCGTATTGCTGTTGCTGTCCCTGGTCGTGCCCACAGTGTCATGTTCAGTCTTGCTCTTGCTGGAGCCTCCTTTCCCTCCAAACAAGCTGCTGGGCTGGTTGACAATGCGTGAGAGCGTCTCCAGTGGTTTAAGAGCAGCATTGACCGTGTTTGCCATGTTAGGACTGCAAAGAAGAAGAAAAAGCACGCCCACATCAGCATTAGAGTGAAAATAAATTAGATTGCACAATGCTCAAGTACACAAACAAGTGTGTGTGAGAAGCAGCACCTAGACAGGTCAAGGCTGTGGGGCACACGAGCAAGGTCGTTAACCAGGCCTTTCTTCAGGAAGAGACGGATGATATTGTTCATGCCATTGTGCTGCGTCTTGGCAGTGGCTGTGCTGTAAAAACTGGAGGTGGAGGGGCACGACTCCATAATGGTGCTGATGATGCACATCACCGCTTGAAGCCTGCAGAGAGGACAGAGAGGCGAAAAAGCAAATTAAGCTACAGGAAACTAAGAATGCTGACCAAACCTTCTGGAAGAATTCTGCACAGGAAAGAAAAAGAGAACGCTTATCTTCATGTACTATAGGATTATGCCTAGTTTGATTTTAGCATTATTTCCTCAGCTTGTGAATAGTCCTCAAGCTAAGTAGTCAAACACACACAAAAAACGAGAGATTGATTACTTTATCTAAAACAAAATATATGCTGTGCATATCCAGCACCACTGCTCCAAGTAATTTAAAAATTTTACACTGAGCCAACATTCATAAACAATAATCAAACATTTTAAGCTTCTGATGCTCAATAAGAGCAGTAGTTTTTGAATTTAACTATCTTTAACTGGTCAGTTAGGTGCTTATTAGGTGCTGATTTTTAGTGCTCGCTAGTAAATGCCATTAAAGCCAGCTGGACTCACCTAGCATGTTTCTCTGTGCCCTCTGCCATTGCCAAAGCTCGGCTCAGAGCAGCCTTCACCTCGTTGACCAGGGTCACCTGGGCCTCTGTGCCAGTGCCTGCTGCTGCCAGGCTGGCCAGGAATAGGCGTGCAAGGGCAGGGGTGTCCTTATCCTCAGAGTTCTGAGTGTGTGGGAGCAGATGATCCAACACAAAGGCCAGCACACTGCAGTCCTGCAAACAAACACACAGCCGCAGACCATTAGCCTAATTAAAGAAAAAAATCTACAGCAACCACAGGCATAGAGGTCTGCATTCCCACGGGACCCGATCAGATTTCTTGCGGTGCGGGATTAAATTTCCGAATTAAAGAAGGTAGTGGTCAGTGACTCTTGTGTATTTTGTGCAGAAGCGGGCGGTCTGACAATTTTTTTTTTTAAACAACAAATACAAAGCGTGACTCTGAAAGCACTCGTCCGTGCGTGCAACACGTGCATAATACAGTCCTCAGGGCAGGCTATGCAGGTGGTCGATAAGAACGACAGAGCAAAGCGCGGGTACGCCGTCGTCAAATAATGTTGAACTTGGATTGGAAAATGGTCAGTTTAGTGCTAAGAAGCTAACCTCAGGCAAGATGTATGGGTACCATTTTCACATGAAATAATCTACCCTTTGCATGACGTGATATATGTCTAAAAGTTGTCCCAAGTATACAAGATAAAAATCTCATATACACTTGTATATTTGTTTCTCCCCAGCGCTCTCTCTTTCTCTAGGGAAAATTAAAATGTGAGATTCTGGAAACGGGTCAGGGAGAAAATCATTCTAAGCAGATTGTGGGTGTACACAGAGTGAATTTTAAGCGGGAGCAGGAGGGTGCGGAACAGAACCTAGCTCGAGCAGAAAGGGGGGAAAAAAAAAAAAAAAAAAAAAAAAAAAAAACACAGTCCCGTATAGACCTCTAATTCTGTACACAAAAAAGCATTCTAGTGCTTTCAAGTAGGATATTAAATCTGGCAATTATTTTAAATAACTTTCCATTTCAGCAGATATTGCCTCTGCCTCTAACCACCCACCTCTTTAATGAGCTCGGACTGGCCAGCGGTGTAGTTGTAAGTGGCGATAAGTGTGGCAATGCCCACATATGAGCGCACCAGCTCTGCTAGCAGCCGCAGAATAGTGGAGGTGGGCATCAGGGGTTTACTGGCCTTGGCCTTTGCCGCCCTGCTTTCTTCCGAAGAGCCTCCCCTGTCACCTTCCTGCTCCTTCTTCTCTTCTCGCATTTCCTCGGGAGTTGAGGCTAGTGAAGGGATTGGGGAAAAAGCAAGAGTCAGAAAACAAAACCACAGACAGGGCATTGAGCGGACAATGAAATTTTAAGTTAGATCTAACCAAGAGGTGCATCACAGAGGGCTAAAAATGTACATGGGCAAAGTTATTACCCTCTCCCTGAGGTGTTCCAGACTGGGATGACTCTGCAACTGCACCATCTGCAGCAAATACCTGAGTCTGAAAAAAAAACAGAATATTGCTTACTTGCTTCATCATGCACATGCAACAACACAGCAAGAGTTGGGTAAGATATCACAATATCTCCCTGGGTTCTGTCTTGGTATACACATTTAAACAGAAATGAGATTAAAGAATGACTACCAAAAGGCTGTTTGGGTTTAAATTTAAACCAAATAAGTTAAAAAAAAAAAAAAAAAAACTTTTACAAAGTTATGGGATCACACACAATAAACTGAGTTTTTATAATTTTTATAAACAGAATGTACATCTGGCAATAAAACAAACCAGAAAATAAATTTATCAAGAATTTTTTTTTTTAACTATTTTGCCACAGCAATTTATGGGAAATCAATCTGTTGTCTCTTTGTTTTTCACTCAAACATGATTTGAAATTCCCTACAGGTTGAGGAACTGCTGTCTCGTATACTGGTATACGACCTACCACTTCACACAATTATATAAAAACAAGGGTAAAGCACATGTTCTACTGAATAATGAGTGAATTTTCTGTGCTCACATGGAGACTCACATTTATGTGGAAAGCAGACTGAGAGTCAAAGTCGCTCCCTTGCCGTGTGAGTCTGTACTGCTGATAAACATCATCCCCAACATCCTGCAGGATCTGACAGAGGTCCTGGCTGCCAGGGACCGTCACCAGTCGCTCCTCTCCTCTCTCTGCTACACCCAGGAGTGATGAACGTGAACCAGAAAACAAAAATAGCAAAGGTATTAGCATTGTAATGTTTCTGTATCATAGGCATATCAGAATGACACTTATAAAAAATTCTACTGATGTTACCTTCCTCAGGAGCATGGTATGCTGCCAAGGCATTAAGCATGTCATAGATGACGTCTTTAATGGTTTCTGGGATTTGTGGCAGTGGAGACAGTTTCAGAGGTGTTGTCTTCACCAACTGTACAGCATTTGGACCCTTAATTCTGAAGTTCTCAAATTCATCATCTGAAGCTAAGGCAATGGGATGGGAGGCAGATTAATAAATAAATAATAAATAAAAATCAATAAATAAAATAAAAACATTAAGTAAAACAAATTACAAGCAAACAAACAAATAAGCAACAGATAAACAGATAACGAACATACAAAACACATAATATTATACTGCTGTTGTCCCACATAATGTTGTTCAAACATGAACGGTTGGGTATCGCTTTAAACAGTTCCAACTCTGGAATCATTTATGGTCATTATTGTTAGAAGACATTATAGCATGCATTTTCAATAAGAAACTCGGCTCACTACTCAGCAGTAGCTTGTTGTACTGTTAATCTCTGGCTTCCTTCTGCATTAGCAAAAATAAATAACTAAATAAATAAATTATCTATCCCGCCAAGAAATACCCACCACTACAAAAACTTTTGCATTGCCACTATAAGAAGGAAATAAGCACTCTGAACAGATGTACTGATGGGCCAGAGTGCCTCTTCAGTTGATAACGAAAAGGCTGTTTCTGTTATTCTGTAATCTCATACCTGTTCCAGCCCCTCTTGGAGCTGGGAGAGCGATGCGGACACAGCTGTTGGCAGTTTCTGTGAAAACTTCAGGGTTCCGGCAGGCCGCTGGTCCCAGCACTCGCAGAATGTAATTAATCTCCCGAGACCCTAAACTACCAGACACCACACCAGACGTGGTGCTTCCTGCTCCACTGGTCACTGCAGAACGAACCACCTGAAACAGGACCAATTCAGAAAAACAATGTGAGAAGACAGCACACACAACTCAATATTTGAAACATTTAAACACCCTTAATTTTAACTGCCTACAGAAAGATTATGGTAAAAATTATCTTTGCCTTCTGATTTAGGAAAAGCATAAATACATGGCATTTATGGCATATTTTCACTTTTTTTTTTTTTATTTCTGCACAAGCATGGCTTTATATAGCTTTAATGTATTGTATTGTAGTGTTGTACTGTGTATGACATTATGTACCTCATGTAGTTAGCATATACAGTAAACAGGAAGGCATTTGTGATTCCTTATATTATCAACTGATTTTCAATTAACAAGTTTCATATGAATGAATTCTGTATTGCTACTGCATATGCTGACTCTGGGTGCTGCAGAGTAATGACAGAGAATGAGTGAGGCACCTTTTCCATGGTGTGGCGCAGCGTGGCTGGGTCCTCAATGATGTGGCGGAAGAGCAGAGTGACGAGCGGTGTGAAGCCGTTGAAGCCGGAGCTTTGGGTCAGGCCCAAGATCATGCGTGTACTCTTGAGCTCAGCGAACATCATGGCATAGTGGTGGACACGTGTGAGGCGCAGGCATAGGCGAAGCGTGGCGTGCAGCGTGTCTGGGTCCACAGGCACACTGATCATGCTGACGCAGGCACGGATTAGGACCGTGGTCATCTCCTCAGTCAAACCCTGCACTACTATGCCACTGGATCCAGATGTGGAGTCCTGTGAAGCAGCAGGAACGGTGGAACTGGATGAGGACGACTCCTTCTGCTCCGTTTCCTCTTTAGGGGGAGCCATCTCGACAGCTACGGGTGCTGGGTCTGTACCAGCAAAAAGATTCAGTATTAGCAGAAGAAAACAGTAATAATTTTATTTTATTATAATTTTAAAGTAAAGTTATTGCAGAGCTGCGGTATATGAAGTGAAATGCAGGAGTCCTGGTTTGGTTCTAACCTGTATCAGCCTGGGTCTCCTCACTCTTAGCTCTCTGTTCTTCCTCTCGCTCAGAGTCAGCTGCATTGCCAGATTTGCTGGGTTTGGGCATTCGAGGTACTCTCTGCACTGTTAGCATGACAGGCCGCCTGTTCCCTGTCTCCTCATTCACCTGCACAAGATGGATAGAGAATGTTGGTTATAAATCGGAAAAATGTTTAGGATAATACTGAATTGACATCATGCTGTAATCACTTCAAATGTGCAGCTAAAGAGTCTTTGAGCTGTAAAGGATTTATACTAGACATTCTGCAGACTTACTCAATCCTTTAAACAACGCACACCAGCAGCTGCATACATAAATATGCAAAATAAAAAGCAATTATTCAGTGAATGCCTTTAACTGTAGCGGCCCAAGGGAGTCAGTTTTGTGTTCCCAAATCGCATTTCAATTTTTCCTATTTTCCGGATTTATTCAGAATGTAATCTAGATTTTAATTTTGATCCTCTTATTTTTACTTTTATTTATTTCTTTTTTTACTTTTTATTGTTTTGTGAATCTGTTGTAATCATTATTCTACATTTCTGTCTCTTAAATTTCTGTCTTGCTTGCCCCTTTATTATTTATTTCTGTTATTATTGTACTGCTGTAGACTGCCTAAGCCTCACAAAAAGCATTTCAAGTTACATTGTCAGACACTTGTATATATGACAAATAAACTTGAAAACTTGAAATGAAAAGATTTAAAAATGTCAACGCTTCCATATCTTTACTTTTCAATAAAGCATAAAGTAAAATAGATCACATGATATCTGTAGTCCCATACAGCCAAACACAAAGCGCTTAATACATACATATGTATGTATGTATGTCCATATATATATAGGGGGGTGTTGATCAGTACTGTTTTGGGATGGGCGTCATCACGCATCTCAACCAATGAGAGCATTTGGGGTGGGTCTAAGACTGCTGAAGCGCGCACATGAACCAGGAAAAACGGAAAAGAAAAATGGAGAAAGGTACCGAACTTTTACAGGGATATTTTCAGTTCTCTTCCCAAATCTCTTCCCTGACATGTTCAGAACATGTTCATTTATAAATGTTAACTTGCTGTTGCTCTGAAGGTGTTATAATGTTATGATCAGGGCTCTGGGCTCTGAGCATAACTTGTTTTTCTGTAACAAACTAGACTAAACGTTAATGCCCTGGCAGTGGCAGATAGCTTTGGTTTTATATTTAAATTGATTACATTAATGTTTAAGTTTTATTTTAAATTAAAATTTTTAACTGCTACTATGTAAAGGGAATACTGCTGTAAAAAGCATCTTATCGGTTTAAAGTGTTTGCAAACCAAATGTTATTGCACTTTTGTTCATATAGTGCAAAACAAAAGTGCACAATACACTAATTTTGAATTCATTATTTAATTTTACGCTTAACAATGCGATTAATCGCAGAAAAATTATGCGATTAATTGCGATTAAAATTTTTAATCGTTTCCCAGCACTAATGAATATATAAACTTTTTTTTGGTTTATATTTGTAATTATATTTTTATTTCACAAATACAGCAAATACAGTCAGTATTATCGTATTATAAGCTATGTCTTTAGCTTTAATCACCTGAACCATGGTGTTGAACTGTACAGTGTATCTCCTACGGCCTGCAGTGAAACGGACGCTGGTCTCGCCCGCTCTCCAGGCTGAGTCTATGGTGCTGTTGTTACTGGCACTGTAGCTGCACCAGCGGCCCGAACGGTCATCAAACCACCGCCAATTATTCCCATTGGGCTGAAGGTACTGATGAGGGAAAAAATTTCAATTGTTTAAGGTACTGCATCACTGCAATCCCACAATAAATACTGTACCTTGATAAGAGATGACATTTCAACTGCACACACCTTGCTCATCTGGGCTCTTCGTTTGGAGGAAACGGCCATTTTCTCATAGAAATCAATGAGCAGGAGCACTGGAGTGATCCATCTACAAAAATGAAAATGGTAAAAGGTAAATAAGACTCAGATATTCGCAAACTGGACAAGTAAAGTGTAGATATGTAATTAGAATGTCAGGACAGAACCAAATTAATCAAATTACACCCAACAGTGCCAGTTTGCATAGACTTCTAATGGACAGATGATGACAGGAACACATAATAGCAAAGTAGCATTAGATAATGGCTTTGATTCAAAAAGCTAGGGATTTCAAATGAGTAAGCACCCAGGTGACCACATTATGAGTGTTAATATTGTTAAGAGCAACATTTTCCAGCCACTGTTTCTGCAAAAGTTGTTAAACTTTACACAAGTGCCACAATGTCTGCCCTGCCCTGTACTGAGTTGGCCAATGGGAGTTTTTTTTTTTGACTCCTAGCAGTTGCTGTGGAAAAGTGGTAAAATATGTCGCCTTTAAGGCTCTGAGCTGGTAGCTAGGAAACACCATTAAAACCCTTGTATGTCCTTCTATCCTGGACTACTTCCAGCCGCATGATGGCTGGCACTCACTTAGGTGTCTGGATGTCTTTCTGCTCCTTGGCCGCCTGCAAGCAGGGCTGAACCACCTCCAGCAGCTTTATCAGCACCGTCAGGACTCCACTACTCTCCACAATCCGTGCACACGACAGCTTCAGCTCCTGCAACACAACGTTTCAGTACTGTTACAGCCACATGATCAGTATAGGCATCAGAAATTTATGAAACATGCAAAAAGGTGAGGTGTTTCAGTTCCTATGAATACTTGTTTAAGTGAGAGAATTGCAAATGAAAATTGCAGTAGCATGTACCTCGAAGAGCAAAGTGAGGAGGAGAATACGTGTGGCCAGGTTGGAGGCCTGGGGCAGCGTTGCCATCTGTTTGGTCCACTCAGACACTGTCTTCGTGTCGCTGGTGGTGAGTGGCACAGCAGCTTTTATTAACACATCGGCAGCCTCCCACACCTACCAAACGGGCACAGAGTGATGAAGACAGGTGCTAACTCACATATGAAACCATAAGGCTGTATTCAGGTGATAAGTTGCAATGTCATCGTTTTGCTGGAGATGGAGAGATTTGCAACTTTGCCACTGCTCTCAAAGCTTAATCAAACTGAACTCCGACACGGATTTCTACTGATGTTTCATAAACCAGCCAATGAGATAAACTGCTGAAACTGCACTGGTGAAACGCAGCCTCACAAAAAAGAAAGAAAACCCTCATCTGAACACAGCCCAACATTTCCACTCACTTTAAAAAAAAAATTGCTTTCCAAGACGTTTTACACAACTGCTAGTCATGTGAGTTATCGCTCACGGCTCATTTTAGAATGACTCATCTGTCCACAGCCTTAACATTCAAGTCGACATACAACTCTTAACAACACATTCCTCACAATAATCACAACTTAAATATTAAAAAGTATACTGGCTTACTTGCTGTTACTGAACTGTAGCAAAAGAACAAAAGAAAACATCCTTAGATTCCATGCCTTGCATAACCCTGTAAGAAAAATTTGACACCCAAATCTGTTTAAATAATCTCAGATCTGTAAATTTCATCTTTGCGGCCTCTTGGTCAGGTCTGCTTTTCTAAAGATATCTCAGCAGGATTCACCTACATGTATGATGTAAGCTAAGAAGGGAAGAAAAAAAAAATGTGGAAATGTGCCTTCTCAGTGGCTTAATTGCTTAGTTTTACACTTCCCACATTTATTCATAACGTCTGGGTGTTTTCCAGGATGCATGGAAGCCCTGCATAATCAAGTCTTTAATAATTAGATACTCAGAATCCTGGCTTTGGCTGATTTAATTATAACTTATAAAGCATTAGATATTCTGGCTCCCTGTAAGTGTTATGTATGAAATATTCTCATACATTACTTTGTGTCCATCTGTATGTGACTGACCTGGTTGACAACTTGGCGCAGGATGAGGTCTCTGTACTCTGGGCCGTTCCTTTTAATGGCGGTCATAAGCAGGTCACAGAGGCGATAGACGGTGTCTGGCAGCTCGTCCAGCAGGTGGAAGCAGCCTGGCAGCATTGTGTCAGTGAAGGTATGGAGCTCGGCGCTGTCCAGGGGCTCAGCCTCCAGAAAACGCTCCAGACAGCGAGCCTCCTCTTCCTCAGCTCGTTCTCGTGCTCTCCTCTCCTCCTCCTCACGCCTGCGCGCTGCCTCCTGAGAACACATGCACACACGCCGAACAGAATTATAACAACACTGTTTCTTATAAGAGCTGGAATACCTGAAAGGCCTGCTCATGTGTGTTTTTATAACAATGTCCACAGGACAATTTATGACTTGGTATGGAACCAAATGACAATTCTTACACCCTACATACTAAAGTGTAGGAATAGAATGTAGTACACAGTGTATACCAGAACCCAAGTAGACTCACATTTTCAAAATGACAGTTAAAAAATCTACTTGAGCTCTCGACTAAGTAATAGTGTTTGAAATAGCATACTTATATTCTGCACCAGTATATACTGTATAGTACATTCTATTCCTACAATTTAGTATGCAGGGTGTAAGAATTGTCATTTGGTTCCATACACAGTCATGTCAATACCAGCCATTTAAATTCACTTGTGAATGCAGTTCCCTCAGAACTACACTTTAAATCATAAATTGTGTGAACCTTTGGTGTTTAAGGCTGAAATTGACATGAGGAGGTACCAGAGAATGATTTAAGGCAGTCAGAAACCACATTAGTCTTTATTTTAGAGCAATGGAAATACAGGAGTAGTCCATTTAGCTAATTTTCTGTCTGTATCAAATAATTTTTAAGTAATTACAGCCAATGTAGAAAATAATCAGCTATACTTTTTTTGTTATGTGAAAAAATTACATGAAATCAGTATAACCACGGTCATTATACATATATAGGGTTACTCCGGCTGTTGGCCTTTTTGCCAAGATTTGTCTTGAAAGTGGTTATACAGCTGTGGCTGCATGCTAAAATACAACCTATGGAGTACGTCATCCAACCATCTGCTGGAAATATTCCATGCAGTTCACATACTATACACTCCCTAAAAGCTGTATGTTGTACACAGTATAAGTCATATGCAGAGTATGCCATTTATTTGTATGCATGTGTGTCAGTCTGCCCACCTCAGGAGAGTCTGAGCGCTGCTCCATGCTGACTTCCTGACCCAGAGACATGGCAATGGCCCTCATCATCTGGTCCTCTTCAGACATGGTGAATTCCTTCAGTGACAAAAGCCAAAATGACTAATTCTAAGCCTTATGTGTATGTGTCTATGCTTGCCTGTGTGTGTGTGTCTGTGTGTGTGAGAAGCAATAATAAACTCATTTTTATTTAAACATGTGATGGTTTCTTACCCGAATGGCAGCACTGAGTAACGGTGGTGGATGGGTGAGAAGGTACTCGGTGGCCTGCTCCATTGTGGTGGTGTTGAGCAAAGCCTCCATAGCATGCTCTCTGGAGAAGCCCATGTCTATCAGCTGTACAAAAGAACATACATCCAGTATTTTATTACATAGTTTTGAAAAGATTCCAACAGTTTAGAGCTATGTGAATCAGATTTAGGAATTTAGGTCAGTTAAAAAAATAAATAACTAGAGGACCTTAAGTTGTGTTTCTGACTTCAGGAAAAATATTTTAGAAATAATTTAGCTTCTATACACAGCACAAAAGACATCACGGCTACTGTTAGAATTAGCACTCTGTTTTGTAGACTCTATTTTTGTATTTAATATTTTAAAATATTTTTTGCATTGATAATACTGCTGGCTTCTTTTTCAATGGAAAATAGCAGCACCTTACAGGTGGTAAAAACCTAACAAACAACTGCGCCAGAGACAGAAATTGTCAGCCGTGAAAAGGACCCGTTACCTGTGTGAGTTGAGCCTGGTTGACCTGTGGTTCTCTGCGGGTCGTGGAGCTGCTTCCGTCATCTGCAGTGCTTCCACCCGTAACAGCACCACCTCCAGACCCAGAAGCACCTTCCCCCACTGCTCCAGTTCCTGGCCCTCCACTAGCTCCTCCAGCCCCTGTGCCTCCATCCTCCTCAGCACGAGAGGTGCCTTCCCTCTCCTTGGATAGACGCTCTTGAATGACTGGCTCTCCGCGTAGTATGTGGCAAAGGATTGCAAGCATGGACTCGGCCATGCGCCCGCCATACACCTTTAGTGGCTTGCGGTTCCACAGGCTGCGGATGCAGTTAAAGGCGGCCTGGATGTCAAGGAGTCAAACAATTAGCAGTGTGTCGTAAAACATTCATTGCAGCACACTGCTGTCACATTCATTTTTGCTGACTCCACAAGAGGTACAAAAAAAAAAATAAGTGTCTGAATGAAAAGGTCCAACTTTTTACTATTCTTGGAAGTTTTCATCTATATAGAGAAACAGTCATAGACTGTTTCTAAATACTGAACTGTACAATACCTGTAGTTCTACACAAACAAACAAACAAACAAAAAAAGGAAACTGATCCATAATTCTGTCCAGATCTATTGATTTTTCAGAATTTTTCTGAATTTGTCCACCCCTAGTGCCACATTGAGTCATTGTTGTCACTTACAAGTACTTGTGCTTATTTCTACCAAGTATATTGACCATCGTCAGAAATTTCATTAGAACTTTATTCAAAAAGGTTCTCTCACTTTCTGGGTGACGATGAGGAAACGCAGGGCGCTGAACTGTGGTGTGGTTGTTGTTGTTCCAGGCACCTTGGCAGGCAGAGAGTGGGGAGAGTCCAGCACTGTGCTGGGGTTCACCATCTTCTCCACAAGCATTAGCCAGGCATCTAAAAACTCCCCAGTCCCATCAGGCAGTTCAGCATGCTCCAACCCCTCAGACACTGGCACCTTACCTCCCATGGACAATGCCCAGTTAAATGTCCTGAGCAGCACAGCACACAGGCACAGGAAATAGGAGTTAGAGAATTATAATGACACTTGAGTACCATACCAGGGTTAGGAATATAAAGACACTTCCACCACTCACTCAAACAGAGCATCATGGCCTCCAGAGCAGAAGAACTTCTGCAGCATCAGGTGGTAGGGGTACTTCCTCTCGTCAAATAGCATAGGCGAAGTGAAGCCAACGGAACAGATGAAGAACGTCAGCCTGAATAGAACCATATACGTCAGTGTATTTACAGGCATATGAACACATGTACAGCAAGAGACTGGCTATTCACACTGTAGGTCTGGCTATTCACACTGTACCTGAAGCGAGGGGTGGGGGTATACGGAGGAGGCTGCCAGCTCAGGCCCTTGGTGAGCAGTTTGGTAAGTGAGGAAGCAGTTGCACGAGCAGCTGGTGTTGGGGCAGTGCCTGTGTTTGTTGTGTGGTGGGAACGGCGCTGACGGACAGGTGAGCCCACACAAAGCTTGACCAGCAAACCAAACAGTTCAGCCAGAGCCCTTCCTAAACGAGATGATGCTGCAGAAGACAAGTATAGGAAACAAAGTGTTTTAGCAAGACACTTAGTACTTACATACATGGTAGTCAAATTCATTTAACAAATGTATTCCAATTTTTATTAATAAAGAATTTAGCACCTGAAAGTTAACCTATAATTTTATACTGCCATAGACAGCGTGAACACTGATAGCAGCACTTCATATCAGATATATAACCATATAAGACAAACTATTATTATACTAGGAAAACAAAATCATGCAGAAGCGACTTTACCACCATCGTAAACTTTGATGATTCAGAATCATTTTTTATTTATTTAGCCATTGCAAAATTAGCCTTTTATGCCTTCAAATACATTAAGGACCATAAAAATTTAAATAGAGTTTAAAACCTAGAACTATTGAGCTTACTAAGATTGAAATGCTATTTTGTTAGTGCCAATTAATGTAGTAATAACACCAGTCATTTGGCCTGACTTTATGTATTTATTTCTCCTTAATGACAAAACTGCCAAAATATTTAGCCAAATAAAGCCATGCGGAAAAACTATTTGAGATTGACGCAGGGACTGACCAGAGAGCAGAGGTTTGATCTGCTTGATGCGCGTTGCCATGGCAGGAGTGAGTTTGGACTTGGCTTTCGGGTCAGTGGTTGTGGGCTCATCCGTCTCCATTGGAGCGAGGGTGTCTCCATCCAGACCCATGCCCTCCAGCAGCCCCTGTGCAGAGGGGTCCACTCCCACAGACAGAGCCTCCGCCTCAGCTAGAGGAATCACCAGCAGAGAGAATTTAGTCGAGCATGAAGAAACAGGACACTCACAATGGCAAGTAAAAATATAGGAATGAAAAGCATGCAAAAAAAGGAAGTACAACGATTCAAGGTAGAGAAAAAGGAGGACAGACAGATAAGCAGAGGTTTATAGGGAAGGATTTATGCAGAATCACCATGGGGCAGTGTTTTTTTACCGGTTCTCCGGCCTCCACTAGTCGCAGCGCTGCTGGAGGGTTTCTCTTCTTTAGGCACCAGTTTCTGCATGTCAGCCTGGCCGAATTCACAGCCAGGAGGGAGACTGCACAAAAACAAAAACAACTCAATACTTAAAACCCAGCCATCTCTGCCCTGGAACAAAGGCCCTGATTCATGGACAAGATTGTACATCAAGGACCCTAAATGTGGGCTGCCACAGTGGGTCTGTTTTCTAATTAATAGTAAAATCAGTGGGAATTTTTAGCCAATTGAGTGACCCCAAGCCCCACGCATGAGTGGAGCTTCCCAAGGATTTCATGTGCTGTACATCTTGAGATTCAAAATCAAAATATGTCAATGGGGCACAATGGTGCATCTGCCAAAGGAATTAGAAGAAGTTGTTAAGCAGTGACTGGGAGACCAACAAAATTAGTCATGGCTTGGAGTCAGTCAATTCAGTCAAAACATTATAAAAATATTGTATAGGCTCATGAGAAATAAAGATCATGAGCAAAGGAGACATTTTTAGCAATTTTCCTTGCAATTTGAGGACTGAAAATTAGGCATTACATGATCATACAGCACCAAAAATACAACATGACTAATCTAATGGATTTGTACTGAATCAGTGCTCCAGAAGCCATTTTGTCATTTGAGCAGGTACATTCTGATACAGGTTCAATTATTTTAAAAGTCTACTGGTTTCAGTTTTCAGTCAATGGCATGGCACCACTACATTCACAGTTTCAGCCACAAGAGGGCTGATGGCAGAAGGCTTGCTGAGTCTAATCCGAGTGTAAGCCGAGTGGAGTGCGGTGCTGACCTGTTGGGTGTGCAGAGGGACAACAGCACGGTGCTCTCCCACACCAGCGAGCAGTAGAGCTGACTCAATTTATTGAGTACACTCAGCCCCAGCTGAGAGCCCCACTGGTTCACGGAGATCGCCCGGATCTCACTCTGAGGGGAGGAGGGGGAGGGAGAGAGGGAGGGAGAGAGAGAGAGAGAGAGAAACACAGATAGAGTTACAAGAGAAGCGCTACTGCTCACTTAGGCAGGAAGGATAATGAATCCTTTCTGCCAAACAGTAATTTTTTTTTGTGTGATTTTCATGCTGCAAACTTCACCTGTCCAACTCTGCACGTGTGGACAAACATAAGGATGTATGCATGTGCAGCAGTGAGTGCATGCAGCAGAGGTGTAGCACGGGCAGACAGCGTGGCATCAGTAACATGACCAGCATTGGCCAGTTCCCTCAGTAGAACCGAACCACCCGGCTCCTCGATGGGCCGATGTAGTGGCTCAAGAGCTGACAGGATGCTGTCCAACTGGCAGAGCCCCTCCTGCAGAACCTTTGGCTCGTGGGATAAGGTCTGAGCCAGGAACAGAGTGAGTTTTACAGACTTATGGTCATAAAATTGGATTTATGAAAGAGACATTTTAAGAAGTGATGAAAATTTTTTGATGTACCCAGAACATGTTATTTGAAACCATTAAAGATGATCTACATAGAATAATAAAATATTTAATACAGGGTTCTTGCCCTTTGTTCATGAAAGAAAAAAAAAAAAGCCCTTTTCAATATTTTTTCCAGAAAGATTTTTTCAAACCTTCCAGACTTCATGTTCAGTTTACTTTTAAAGGTCAGTAACTGTATTATGAAAAGGGGGAAAACATGAAATATGATTCTCGTCACTAACACAGCCTCCCTAATGCATGAGCGAGGGAATGTCTAAAGACCACAGATTTATATTACTGTGAAAATAAATATTCACACTCAAAACATCCTTAGAATTTCCATACACTTAGAGATCTAAAAATGAAAGCCTTTTAATTTTCTACTTTTACAGCCCTGTACAAGAACCCTGTAATATTTGTAATTCTTAAACGATTAAAATGGCCCTAAGAATATCGCTACATCTTCTCCCTTATTAAACAAGTGACAGGATCTATTAATATGCATGACTTGTTAAGCTTCATAGTCCTCATTATATAGACTGACATTTAACTCAAATGCCAAATCTATAGAATCAGAATCAGCCAACCGAGAGGAGTTAACCATTTATTAATCACGCTTGAGTTCATGGGTACTTTCACAAGTCTCAAGCAACAACAGGCATATAAACATTCCAAATACATATTCTTGTAAATATTACGGATTAATTTTCTCACCAAAATAGATTTGCATACGCCAGCCACAGCCTGGCATGCAGCAGACGTGGGGAAGTCTATGGGAAGGTTGGGAAGCCCCAAGATTGACACCAGGGGTAGAAGGCCTTTCTGGTTCACAAACTCCTGACAGTGGTCGTCTGTTGTGTTGTTACTCAAAATGGACTCCACAAACTTCATCTTGATGTAAGAAACAGAAAACAGAAAATGCAATCAGTCTCAGGAGCTGGTGAGTATGTTCTTTCGTAAACATCTTTTGATGAATAGACACTGCTCGCCTGTGTACTTGCAAAGTAATATGCTGATTTAACATGCACTTCATGATAAAACTAGAAACAGGCTCAGTGATGTTGAGCAGCCATTTCACTATTAGCTGACTCAGCACTTACCACATTGAGAATGTAATCCATAAGAGGAATGGGAATCCGCTCTTCCGTGCCAACCACTCTGTAAAAACACAATCCAATTTATTCACTGAGGCCATGGCAGTTCCACAAACCCTGCACACACCATGAATCAATGTTTCTCTCCAAATACACTTATAATCAAGCCAGTCATTAAGTTAAAACACTAACTGCCTGTTGCTTTCTGGTTCCCCTTGCTGTTGGGTGAATGTGTGGAGAGCCTCTTCCTCCTCCTCATCTTCACTGGAGGCTTCCTCTGCTGCATGGTTTGAGCGAGCTGGAGGTACAGTAACAGTCCCGTCTGCTTTCTGAATGGAGGGCTTCTGACAGATGTACTCAGGAGCTCTGCCCAAGTTACAGATCTCCTCTAGCAACTGATGAGCAAATAGCAGTACATACAGACAAAGACATAAGGGGAAAAAAAAAAAACAACAGAAAGTGCAATAAAACAACATATGAATCATTAGCCACCCTACCTTGATGATAGCTGTGGTGGCATCAGTTTTCAATGTGGGCTGATGTCTCATGAGCTCATCCACAGCACTGCCCAGGTTAGAGGCAGTGTCCCCTGAAAAACACATACACAACCTTCACATCTGACTTTCATCTCAGACGACCGTCATTGACCGTCAAACATTGCATTGTTTGTTTTTTTTGGGTTTTTTTTACCGCCCAAATCACTACAGTTTGGTCAGAGTCAACAATCATTTTATTTGCCAAATGTACAAATACACAGAAAATTACCTTGGCAGATCAGTACAAGAACCTATAACAAGCAAATGTGCAAAAATACAAATATGCACACCTACAAAAGTGGAGACTATAAACAAAAATAAAAAACACAAAACAAAGTCGATTCAACTTATTTGTTATTGATGGCTTGTTGAGAAGTGCGACTGGGAAAAAGAAAATTGTTCTGCCAGTCACTCCGGACTTAATTTTGCAGTGGGGAAAAATAACGTTTCAATGTCTCATTGAGCCACCACAACAGTGCTCTTTAAATTCAGCTCAACTTTCTTGCCTCATTCAGACCTTTGCCAAAGGTCTCTACACCTTCGGTCACTGTAAATCACAACCCCACCAAAACAGTTCCAGACACGGTGTTATTCTGCTGCCAATGTAAACCCAGGGCTAAATGGTTTTGTTTATTAACTTATCTTACAAAAACAACCACATTTCTATCTGCATTCCTCTTTGATTTGCATCACTGTAAAAGTGTCAAAGTTGGTTAAAAGCTTGCTCTTATTTGCAGTTGCATGACTACTAACGCTGAGCTAAATCATTTCACTGCTCTCCTGCTGCGTCACTCACCCAGTGGGTCAGAGCTGCGGCGGCGTCGCATGGCCGGCAGGTAGTCGGGCGACAGTAAAACCTTGAACAGACGTTCGAAGGGCTGGCACTGGACGAATGAGTGCAGGCCACGGGCGTTTAGGCACAGGGCACTGAAGACATTGGGCAAGGAACCCAGCACCTCTCGGGTGGCAGGGACCTGCAGAGACAGAAACTGTGAGAGAGAGAAACGGAGAGAAAAAAAGCAGAGTAGGGGAGGAACATGAGCGAGAGGATCGTGGGAAGATGCCAGGAACAAGACCGTCCAACAGGTGTGGTGCGAGCTGCTGGAGTGTGAGGTTTTGGGAAGTTAATTAGAAAGAGCTGGCAAAGAAAGAGTGAATGAGACCGTGAAAACAACAAACAAAAGGCTATGAGTGGGTGGTGAGACAAGATGTCCGTTCACCCAAGACTCGCTAACAGAGACGCTGTTATACTCAAACATGCAGAACGGAGGAAACGTGTGGGTTAAACAGAACACAATAGAGAAAAAGAAAAGAAACTAAGGAAGGGAGGAGGAAGCAGAGTATGAGAGAGGGAAGGGGGGATTGATATGCCAGACTCACATCTTTGATGAGCAATGCATGTAGCATGACATCTGTGAGGCCGTTGTCCTGCAGGGAGGAGAGGAGAGATGGCTCCTGGAACACGAACACCGTCACCACCTCCGTCGCTGAGAGAGAATGAGAAGATTGCTTTCAGTGTATTATATCTTATATACAGAGTAGTATATTAAAAAAATGGCTTTAATTTTTCACTTCATGTCCTTCTTACTCATGTCATTCTACTTGTCCTCCATCAAAAAAAAATCTTTCGACTTTTAACCTCAATCTGAAGTGAGGGCAGAATCGAGTGAATAATCATTAGCATGCGTGCTTTTAATTTATATTTAGAAAAAAAAAAGTAATCTCAGTCTTGTCACACAGTCTAATCTCAAAACAAACATTATTTGATTAATCAGCAAAGTTAAAAAAAAAAAAAAAAAACATGAACACCAAACCTGTCGAGTTTAATTTTTACTACACTTGCTGTGTCATCGCCTATCCTAATCTGCTCAAAGTCCTTGAACCCCGCTACAGAGACAATGACACAGCTTGAGAAAACTACAGGTGCCCTTGCTCTGTGTGCTCACCCAAGAGGAAGAGTGAAGGGCCATAATACTCGGCATTACTGATGATGTGCTTCAGCGAGGTAGGCAGGGACCCATCCATCACTGTAGAGACAGGAGATGTTATGCCAGGCACTCATAGATCATAAGTTACTATCATTCAGATTTACATGATAAGCCGGCAGAACAGCAGTTAAATGAGAGTGTTTTCACACTTGCCTTTTTTTTTTTTTTTTTTTTTTAAACCAGAAAGCACATTTTACATGTAAGCCTGTAACAAAAGTGCAGCATCAAGCACATTTTTTTTTGTTTTTGTTTTTTTTTTAATCCTCGCAACAGAGTTCAGTGTCAAGAGAGAAAACCAACAAGGAGGACTAAGTACTAGTCAAAAAATAATCGTTTGCGGGTGAATGTAAGATTTATGACATGCTGATTCAAAAATATTTAACTAAAAACTATTTTTAGGACATTCACCAGTACACTAACTGTGGCTGAACACAGTCAAGTCACACAAGCAGCTCAATTTCCCTTGCTTTTCAGCCTTCAAGACTGTCATCACCAAAGTTAAACCAAGGTGAGGGCAGTCTTATGGTTACAGTGTAAGCGTCTAATGAGGGGTTCTTTTTCGTATCAGCACAAAAATCACTCTGGCCAGCACGTTGTGTGTGCATGTTTAAAAAATAAAAAAAAAAGGCAAGTGTGAAAGCTCTTTGATAATAACTTTTCTTATCAGCTGTAAGCTGCTTCGGAAAAATGTGCCAGCCAAATGAGAACATCTAAACATTTGTTATATTAATTTAAATAAACAGAAAATGGCCTTCCCTTGCACACTGTATTTCTCAGCATATCAAAGATCCTCTTACCATGGCGTATGCCATCTGAAAAGGCCGGGTCCTGAATGGCTTTCTTCAAAAAGTTCAACATGGATTTGAGCAGCGCTGCCCTCTGAGGGATGCACTGCACACCTGTAACACAGTAAAGCAAAGCCTGTTATTTAACCACCTGTTCGCTATTGTACATGGGAAATGAGGCAGTGGCTGTGAAGAGTTCATTCACCTGCTCTGGGTGCGCTCACTGTGCTGCTCTGTGCACGAGGGTCAGAGTCGGTTTTGGAGCCTGTGGAGGTCGAGGGTCCTGGGCTGCTCTCCATGGCAACTTCAGACACTGCAGTAACACAACCATTTAGTGCAACGTTAGACTAAGAATATGATATTAAGTGACATTAATCTATCAATATCCAAAAAGTGTATTTTATAATTCATATCAGCAGACTGCATCACTATAACAGTGACATCAAATCAGACAGGTAGAACATTTGAAATTCCACATAGCACAAACTGGAAATAAAGCAAACAGGAACTGACTGTCCATATCTGTGTCCATGTCCTCAGTTTCAGCAGTTGTACTAGGCCTCTGGATCTTTGGCTTGATGACAAAAGGGCACTCTTTTCTGGACAGGTCCACTTCATGCTGCACAGACAAAGTCATATGAGAGCAAAAGCATGCCCGATTTACAAAGAGCCAAGTGCCTGAGCTGTTAAACTGAGAACAGTACACACGATTCTGAGAAAAATAATTGATATTCATTGTAAATTTATGCTGAAATTTTCTACATTGAAGTACGCAGCTTCGAGAATAGTTTTTTCCATAAATGTTTAGGTAAATATAAATAGTAGCGTTTTAAGGTTGACATATTACTTTAAAAATTGCATTAAAATTTTAATTATTTAAGAACTATTATTTTAATACATAAGTCATTTTATTAAATTAAGAGACAATCATTTGGTCAACATCTTTTAAGAAATGTGCATTCCAACAGATTTAACGTTAGGCAGCTAAACGCTGAAGATATAATCTTAACCATTTCAATGTGGATATTTAGCCTTTAAAAGGTGCATTAGCCTGTTTTTTTTTTTTTTTTAACTTCTTATTTGTACAAATAACCTGGAAAATATGTAGAACATCAGAAAAAATAATAGTTTAAACCATGACCAAAAAGCAAATGGTTGGAAAACTGATGGGAAACTGATGGAATGCCTGTTTGTGTTTGGATGCCAAACAGGAGGCCCGCTGGTCATTTTATAGACGCTCTAGATAGTCACCATAAATCTGGGGCACAGAGCTTTGTGAACAAGAGTGGGAATGGTGTGGTGTGAACTCAAGGCCTAAAAAATTTAAAAAATAAATAAATAAATAAATTCAAATGTCAAACCCACTTACTTAACCGTTAGAAACCTAATCCTGAAGAAAAAAAATTACTAATCATACCTAATGCACCTTTAAATATATGAAAATTTAACTAGAACTCTTTTTTGAACAGTAAACTTTGACAGAAACACTGACACATCAAGCCTGCTATTTCCATGATGGATGAAAATTCTATTATGTTCTAAAGGAACTACCTCAAGTCTGCAGATGAAGATAGAAAGGCCGCTGTGGGATTGAAAGGCAGCCATGTCCAGATTGGTAATGAGGTCCACAACACGCACCGCCCGTGTCACAAAAGTGATCTGGTCCTGCTCGTCCCCCAGGAACTTGATCACCTAAAAAGGGGATATTGCTTATAAGACTGCGGTCATGGTACGAAGTTTCAGAGAAAAGTAAATAAGAAAGGAAACAAACACTAACCTTCAACAAGGCCTCCATCATCCCACATGAGACCAAGGCTTCGCCACCAGCATCATAACTGGCCAAGTGGTACAAGAAGGAAAAGAGAGCTGTGGCAAACTGGTGCGGATACGGCTCCATCAGTGGGTCTGACATTTGCACAAAATAGAAAAGGATGAATTTTGTTAGAGAGGTAGAGAGATTTATGTGAAATCTCAACATGACAACAGATAGACTTCTTTCTTACCAATCATGGCTTGTATGCAGTTGCGGACTAGCACAGGCAAGAAGCCGTGGTAGGAAGCTGTGCCGGTGCAGTCAATAATATTTGACAGTTTAGGAGTCCGCTCCAAGTGGACAATAGACGTCAAAGTACGCAAAGAGGCAGCCTTTATGTCCTGTCATAAAGAGTGCACATGTATATTCATCAAAACACTGCAGAGTTTACTTGTTAGTTTCATTTAGCATCAGTCAAATGTTTGAAAATTGTGAAGATTTTTTCAAGTAGAGATGGACTCCAGTACTGACAATGATGCCATCAAGTCACACATAATTCATTCTTTCATTCATATTCAGTACTTTATCTTGGCCTGGATAGCAGTGAACCCGGAGCCTATCCCGGGAACACTGGGCATGAAGAGGCAATGTCCTCTGAATGGGAAGCCCGTGCATCACAGAGCACCATTCACACTCATTCACAAACTCATTCACAACAAGGGGCAATTTAGAGTCACCAGTTAACTTATTGGCATATTTTGGGAGGTGGGAGGAAACCAGAGAACCCAGAGGAAACCCATAAGGTCAGGGAGAACATGTGAAACACTACACAGACAGAACCCAGAGCAGTGTCAACAATCTCCTATCTCACTCAAGCATATGTTTTTTACTATCAGTCATCAAAAATACCATAATGGTGAAAACACCTGAATGCACAGAGTAGTGTGAGTCATGGGAAAGATGGTTATGCTATTCACACACCCATGTTCAAATAACTTCTGGCTTTTTCTTCTGAAATTGCTTATAAATTCTAAAGGTTGTGGTTTTTGGGGATTTCTTTTGTTTAAAGGGTTGGTGCAGCTGGCTTTTAAGAACTCAAACAACAAAAAAACCCTCTGTACTGTACTTTAAATAGTTAAACCATCGCAGGAGACAAACACAATGAAAACAATCACCTTCACTCCTAGAACACACACTCAGAAAATTCATCAATCGCTCTCCTGCTCTGAAACTAAGAGCTACAGCCTACAATGACAGTCAAAATGTGAGAAACATTCCAGAGATGACCTGTCCCTTTTATAATCACTTCTGTACAAATCAACTTCTGTAGGCTGTGATGTTTCTTAGAACATCTGGCAAAGGAACACACTAATGAGTAGCTGAGAAAACACAGGATAAAGACAAGCAGAGCTAGCGAGTGACAAAACACTCAACTATAAAGTCACTACAGTCTTATAATGAACATGGCTGACAAAAAGACAAGTGTACAGTTTGTTCAACACACTTTCCAACATAACGAACACACTAGCTTAAACACACAGACACCACAAAGAAATTCACCCCAGCAAAGATTTCACCTACAAGCCAGATCTCCAATTAGAAATGAAACAAGTCATCATTACTGTGGATCTCTAGCCATTTTCAGTAGTAGAAGAGACAGACTTTATGCACTTAATTACTGAAGTAAAACAAAGACTGTTAAACAGATTTCAGTTTAATCATTATTCTGCATAAACGCATGCTACTTTGCAATTGTACGTTTTGAAATAAAAATTTCTTTGGGCCAAAACAAGCTGTGTAGTACGTGAAGAACTCCATCATACATTTTCACACACAAAAAATGTCAAATCAAATCAATATTGAGTGCAGAATTAAAAATCATATTAAAGCTGAAAATGTGTGTACTATTACACCCTCATTAGAACTGCATTTCACTTTTTTTTTTGTTGTTGGTCATCCTGTAACGGCAGCATTAGGAGCATCTATCTAACGATAATGCAGAGATGACAGATACAAATGTCAGTGAGAGACTGGAGACAGTTTTTTACAGCCAGAGCTGTACTACTAGCTCTCTAACAACATCTTCACCAACCAACACGCACTGAAGCGGACAGAGTCTGACAAAACTGAGCGAGAGTGAATACAGTACCACAGTGCAAAGCTCTCACATTACTGCTAGTACAACATGCCAAGAACAGTACACTATTAGGAAAAACAAGTACAGGACTTAACAAACAAGTAGCAAGATTTAAATACTGTCTTTTGCTACTGTGAGGTATAGGAGAGATCAAGAGTAGACAAATCAGTAGCTTGAACACCTGGGAAAAGCAGGTTCAACAATCCGGAAAAAAGGGGGGGGAAGAATCCTTTTTCCCTTTAAGCTGTAATAATGCACTTATCCAGCTAACTAGCTTGTCATATGTTATTACATTAAGTAAGCTACCACTTTTTACGTTAATCAGCTAGGTCTCCAGGCAACTAAAACATGAGACTGGGCAGCAGACTGAGCTTTTAATTGTCCAGTGGGCTAGTTAATGAATTTATGATTTGTCCACCTCTTGTCCATTTAAACAGTGAGAATAACACAACTAAAATGCTTAATTCCACCAAGTTTAACAGTTTATATAGGATCAACCTGAGATCAACTGCCACCTAATGGAATTCAAGCACTCATGCATTTTCTCTGTCACATCCCTATTTCCAGGTCATATGGTTAAGATGAAAAATAAACGCCAGTTAAGCTCATTTCCCAACTCTTCCGGGATAATACAGCGATAATGCGACAGCTGGCACATTATGAGACAGGGAGTGAGGAGCAGAGATGTTTCTCACCACCAGCTGTTTGTCTGTGATCTGAAGAACATCCACCAGCTCCTCAATCAGCCCGTTGTAGAGTATACTGTTGGCTGATTCCTGGAGGGCATTGGAGTACACTACAAAAATACCAACACAAAACATCCACCTCAGCACATGTGCGGCGTGGGAGCCTGACACTCTTTGATGAAAATAAATGGCGCCCTTATTTCGGATGGAGCCTGAGATGGCACTCACCTAGTATGGAGATGGCATGCAGTCTGGCCTGCACGGCCTGCAGTCGCTTCTTGTGGTTGGAGAAGCCGTGTGCCAGGCGGATGTGTGTGAACAGCAGGGTCTGCTTGTCTTTAGGGATGTTGTACATGACCGTCAGCGACTCCATGATCTCAGACGGACTTTCAGAGATCTAAGCACACACCAGAGAAAGGCAATTAAACTGAAGTGGGATCAATAAGGGCATTAAGGCTTCCGGCACAACAAGCAGCAATAACGGGAGCTCACCTTATCAAGTTGTTCAATGTGGATGTAGTGTAGAGTGTTGCTGCTAGACTGTTAAAAGAGTGTAATGAAAAATACTTATGTCTTATGCGTTTGAGATAGTAAAGCCAATAGCAAATTATCCTTAGTTGTGTTTAATAGAGTAGGAGTAAGAACTGAAGAAAAAAAAATATATCCATACCTTTTTCTCCACTTTGACCTCAGAGCTAGGCTCAGCATAGAACTCAAAGTGCAGAGTGGTGGCACTAGGTGGATATTTCTACACAGACATGGAGGAAATCATGAGAATGTGCAACTTAACATATCCTAAAAACATTATGAAGGGCCTAAAGTAGGGATGAGCCAATCAACAGATAGTAATCCAATCTCTGTTCTTACTGAATTCCTGTGTAGTGAATTCACCCTAATAAACTACACATTGTGTTATTTTCTTAATTTAAATCTCCATGCATGTTTTGAGTGCAAAGACATTCATGGTTTTATCTGTTTGGCAAGCCCAGACAAGTAAAACTAAGATGTATCAGAGAAAGATGTTTTGTTGCTCTATGCCAAAGTCACACAGCAGATTATTAAGTTTCATATAGGATACAAAATAGGTGAAAAGGAAACACATATTATGAGCTACAGCACACTTTATTTTTGTCGATGTTAAAGCTGCAGACACCAAGTTTTCCCACAGACATTTAAATTGTCCAGCTTGATAGCCAAAGCAATAGTTGGAATCCACCAGTGATTCTCACTACTATAGTAAATCGTCCCAAGCCTCCTGTCTAGCATATTTTCAATCAGAATATGTCTGATTTACACCGGAAATCAGTCGATCATTCCTTCCAGTCCTGTCATGGCTTACCGTCATGGGCAGATCTCTACAGCACTCAGCCAGGCCAAAGCCATTCTCCTTCCCGCCCCAGCTCTGTGGAGAGATTGGGTAAAACATGCTCTCAAGACATATAATGGATGAAGGAAAACAACTTTCAGCCCCAGTAAATCAGTGAACTAAAACCTGAGCATGCAGAATACATGTAACCCATGTAACCTGAACCACATCAGGGGTTTACTAAAGTAAACACTGAAACAGTTTTGAACAGTGTTACACAGAGCCTGTGATGATCCTACCTCAGCCAGGTGCTGCAGGCGTGCGAGCAGAGGGCTCCTCTTGTCTGAGCCTAACCTGGTGATGTAATTGGAGCGCTTGCTGAACACATACAAGAGGTTCAGCACAGACAGCACCACCTGCATGTCGCATGATGCTAGAAGCGTGGTCAAGTGCTGCAAACAGAACAAACAGGCACATAAAGGTTAACTGATAATACTGAGAACAGATGGTGTTCATACGGGATGCATAAATTCTGGAGTACCTCTATGGAGCTGTAGAGGTGCCTGGAAAAGCTGTACTCTATTAGCAGAGCCGTGAAGTTGAGTACTGCCAGCAGCAAGGCTTTGAGCTGCCCGTTGTCTGGTCGGTCACATACCAGCATCCAGGACATGTTCTCCACCGTCTGGCCTGCATCGCAGAGGATCCCGTCGAAACGGTCCAAGAGATCTACCCAGTGGTAGAGCTCACACTACCAAGAAGCAGAAAGAAGTATAAGAACACGACAGGCACAACACAAGTACTGCTCATACGAGCTCTGGGTTCTACATTTACCTTTCCAATGTTCCATGTTTTGATGTGCTGCAACTCCAAGAGCAGTTGATCATCGCTGCATCCCTTCAGCTTCTCTATGAGCGCTCTGCAGTCAGCAGGCTGAGGGCAGAGACAGGCACAGCATTAAACACATGGATAAGGGAAGGCAGACTTTATGCCTACATCATGGGGCTGCACAATATATTGTACACTAATCAAGTCAGAATAGTAACCTGTACAATATGGATATCAGAGAAGCCTGCAATATGCAAATAGCCACATTTTTATATAAGCATTCTTTAAGCATTATGTAACTCTCCAGGGTTCTAGACAAGATTATCATTTTTTGTGGGATAACTAGAGAGACTGGAAAAATTAATGCAAGCCGATCTTAAACTATGACCATACATTGCCAATCATATCACAATATGTTCTTTCTGTCCATAACATGTAGTCCTAAGATGTACATCACACACAGGATTAAAGGATACAAATCTCTAAGCATACTGACCGCTTCAGTGGGGGTTTTCTTCAACTTGCTTCTGTCGACCTTCATGGTTACTAGTTTCTAAACTCTGTTCCTGCAGTCAACATAATTTACAGCTGTGTCAATATTCAAGTGCATAAAAAAACAATATTTTAATGAATTAATGTACAGCAAAGTGCATACAGGACAAACAGCCACTACAAACCATACATCAGCATCTTGCACTTACATGTATATGATCGCACACAACAGAAACGGAAAAAATAATTACTTACGGTAATTATTTTGGCAATTCCAACTTAACAGCATCTTTCAGATGTAATACCTATAAAGAAAGTCAAACTTAAAATGATGCTGTGACACTGATTTTTTTTTTTTTTTTTTTAATGCATTTGGATTAGGACAAAACTAGTAAAACCAACTTCCTGCTCAAATAACACTCTCAGAAATGCAAGCATTTTTTTTTTTTTTTTTTTTAAATAAACACCTACAGTTACATCACAAAGATTCAGATGTGAACCTGTAAATTTGCCCTCCAAGGGCTGGAGCAAATCTGCTTGTTAATGATGTGAGAGTGATATCAGAGTAAGCTCATGCAAGTCACTCTGAATAAGAGCGCCTGCCCACTGACTAAATGTAAATGAATGCCATTTAGAAAATCAGTGCGCTTTGCTCTCTAAGTGATCAGAAAATATCTTGAGCACTGTAGTCTAAAAGCTCTGATGCGTCAACATAGGTAATTTATTGCGTCTCATCAATTTTGACTGCGTTAAACTTATATTCCCTTTAATCTGAACTCATATATAAGCATAAAATATGGTACATTGTTTAGGGGAAAAAAAAAAAGTTTTCTATTTTTGCTTAAATTGCTGATGGTGAGTAAAGAGTTTTCATTAGAAAGAAGAACCAATTTGCACCATTCTGGTCTCATTTCTCCTAATCGGGGAATTAAGGCAACCCATTAGAGAATGTAGCACTGCAGGCTTTTTCTGACAAACGCAAATACAGCAAGCAGTGTAAAAAGCAGTTAGCCAAAAACAGAATGAAGCTTTGTTTGGGTTTCGGTCATTGATGATGTCCCTAAAACCTCCCAACAATTCTGCAAACTAAAACAAATAACTCTACATGGCCAAGAGTTAAAATTGATGTGCACAGTGATTAGGAGTGGGCAAGATTACAAAAATACACTATGGCCACAAGTCTGTGGACACCTGATCATCACATCCATATGTAGTTCTTCCACAAACTGTTGCCGCAAAGTTGGAAGCACAAAATTATATAGAATGTCTTTGTACGCTGTCGCTTTAAGTTTCACTGGAACTAAGAGGCCCAATCCTGTTTCAGCATGACAGTGCGCCTGTGCACAAAGCGAGCTCCATACAAACATGGCTTGAAAGGCTGGAGTGGAAGAACTCAAGTGTCCTGCACAGAGCAATGACCTCAACCCCACTGAACACCTTTCAGATGAACCTGAACACCGACAACATGTCAGGCCTCCTCGCTCGACTTCAGTGCCTGACCTCACTAATGCTCTTGTGGCTGAAAGGACAAATTTCCACAATCACACTCCAAAATCTAGTGGAAAGCCTTCCCAGTAGGGTGGAGGTTATTACAACAGCAAAGGGCGACTAAATCTGGGATAGGATGTTCAACAAACACATGTGGGTGTGAGGGTCAGGTGTCCTTAAACTTTCAGCCATATAGTGTATCATATCACAATACCTGAACACGTTTCTACGATACATGATATGTAAACTGCCAGCAATGAAAAGAAGGGAAAAAAAATCTGTAACTAAATGTTAACATTTTTACAATTTTAAAGAGTCAGTACAAAATTTTAAACACCAAATCACATAGAAGAAATGCACAATGTATTAAAAAAAAAAAAAAAAGATACTGAACTCTCTTCAGAGATACTGCAGTACTATGACATAATTTATTATGATATTGACATTATATCATAATATATCCACACATATCATACATTCATTAAGAGTGTACCTACTTTAAAAAAAATTTACTCTGGTAAAAATATCACAGCTCAACCTGGTTTCAGTTTCATTTCACAACACTTCAGGATCACATGAAAGGGGCTTGATTTAGCCATGGCGGTTGCACACCATGATACAACATGATAAGACAGTCTACATCGGCGGTTCTCAAACTCTTTCAGTCAAGGACCCCTTTACCTGTAAAATAAATTTCAAGGACCCCCTCAGTACAGTTTAATGAATATAGTCCAAATATTAGGCTCATTATTTAAATGTGTACAATAACAGTCTAGCTGTTTAATCGAGGTATGGAGCTTTTTGTTTGAACTTTCCACTCACAGAAAACAGTAGGTCCAAGTTGACCTTGTTTACAGGTGACTTGTTATTTGAGTTACTGAGATTTAGATTAAACCCGAATCACTTCATGGAACAGTCAAACAGGCTAATAACTTAAAAACCTAAACATAAATATATTAACTTTGTTAATGATGGGTTACGATTTCCACCACTGTGTTTCCTCCATGGACTCCACTTTGAGAACCACAGGTCTACTTCATAATTCATAATACTTCACAATTTACTGATCAGTGTGTCAGTAAAAACAAAAGCAAACATGGACTCAAACCTAATGACAAAGAGACATGTGACAGCTGGTACTGAAACTAAAATTGGAGACAGTGACATTTCAGAGGATTCAGTATTGTATTCATAAATATTTCAAATCTATTAATTGGTCTGTTATTATAAAGAATGCATCCATAAATCAAATTTTACTTATGAACTATGAGATGTGAACTTCACTGCGTCCAGGAAAAAAAAAAACACTGAGATTATACAATATTCATAAAATAAGGACTGGAAATGTAAATAACCACTAGTCTAAATGTTACTGCAATGTTTACATGAACAAGAGAAAGGTTTTAGTTAACACCATCACTGTAAAACTAGCAGAAATGACTGGACTGGACTGAAAGCCACTCTTTCTGTGAGTCCTGAAAGCAACACAATGGCTATTATGCTAGCTGTTCACTCCACTGCAGCTAACGTAACTGCAATGCAACAGCAAAAATGCACTGACGTGCTCTGTTAGCTTAGCTAGCTTAGAGTTGTCACTGTAGCATTTCAAAAAACGACATGAACTCTACCGACTAGCCAACAATCTTATTAGATGGTCGTGTAAGATATAAAATATCTATATTTATATCTATAAAATAAATATTCAGAAAACAGCATATAAACCTACACAGCGTACTCAGAATGAAATTTCAACGGCGCAAACTAGCAAGCAATGCTACAGAATACGATGTCACTCAGCAGTAGCTAGTTTTAGCTTAGACGCATAGCTAACGCAGTTTAAACATAATAATAAACAAACCAAAACTGATCATATGAAAACGCAACAATACATTACAACAGCCCGACTCAGAAATGATGTCTAGCACAATTCGTGAAC
The DNA here is from genome assembly GCF_027358585.1 of Pangasianodon hypophthalmus. Lineage (NCBI taxonomy): Eukaryota > Metazoa > Chordata > Actinopteri > Siluriformes > Pangasiidae > Pangasianodon > Pangasianodon hypophthalmus. The sequence continues at coordinate 5,808,811 of NC_069725.1, forward strand.
AAGCACATCTTGCTAGCTAACAGTTTAAACAGTTAGCTTAGCATGCTAGCTAGCGAGCCAAAAGTGCAACCGAAAATTGATCTCTAGGATGTCAACACAAGCACAGAAATTCCTCAGACTCCCGCGTAAATATATATATTTTATTAAGCTAACTAAATAAATGAAACGCACCCCGACTACGGTGGGGGAACAGCAACTCATGATAAAACGCCGATACCTCGGTCACGACAAAAGCCGTTTCCGTCTCACCAACACGCGCTGGCTGTGTAACTCGAGCGGCCGGCTTACACTGAGGCCTACTGAAGCCTGCGATCATTAGAAACCATTTGTCCTAACACACAGGCGCACACACTCCCTCAGCAGCGAGGGGCAAATCGCTGTATGATGCATTAGTTGTACATACTCGGCGAATGAAATCTGCGTGTGTTGATGAGAATCTCGCGGCTTATTTGCAGGAAAGTTCGCCAGAAAGATGCTCGTACAGACGGCTTCCGACATGCGCGCTCTCGCCGCTCTGCTGGTGGATTCAAGTGAGAAACGCAGAATATCTCGCTGAATCATTCCGCACACAGGCCTGAGCAATAACACACACACACACACACACACACACACACACACACACACACACACACACACACACACACACACACACGCCTTACTGTCCTCCTGAGGACCTAACATTGGCATAATAATTAATACTACTATTATGCTACACATAAACCATAACCTTAATCTCAGTAACCAAAAGCAAACCTTTTAAATCTTCTGTCTTTATTGTTTTTATTAAAAGCTGCAGTTTAAGTTTAAACAGTTTTGCTCATAGGGACTTGCCAAATGTCCCCACTAAGTCAAATCTGTCAGACATGTCTATCATATAGTCCACCCAAGATATAAACACACACACACACACACACACACACACACACAGCTTCTCTACTACTGATGCAATAGTGCACATTAGTGTCTAAAGGCACAACAGCACTGTCCATCTCATGAACCTCTGTTGAGTATCCAGTCGAATAATTAAACATATTTGACAATTTATAAAACAAATTAGTTTTTTTTTAGGAGTAATGTTTGAATTTCAGATGCCAGCTTTCCTCAGAAAAGTTACTGCACATCTGCACCAGGACATTTTTAACAGTAAAGTTGTTTAATATAGTTAAGCACTAAGAACCTCATCTGAAACTGTAGTACATTTTAGATTTGTTCAAATGCATTCATAAGCCAGCTTTTATTAACTCACATCAGTGTTTCTCATGCAAATCCACTGAGATGTGTGCAATTGTTTGTCTTGCTTCATTAAAATAATTTGAAACGTACACTATATGACCAAAGGTTTGTGGACAACTGACCATCACACCCATATGTGGCTCTTCCACAAACTGTTGCCACAAAGCTGAAAGCACACAACTGTATTGGATGTCTTTGTGAGCTATAACATTACAAATTTCCTTCACTGGAACTAAGAGGCCCAAACCTGTTCCAGCATGAAAATGTCCCTGTGCACAACACGAGCTCCATGAAGACATGGTTTCAGAAGGTTAGAGTGGAAATCTTGAATGGCCTGCACAGAGCCCTGACCTCAACCCCACTGAACACCTTTGGGATGAACTGGAATGCTGACTGAACCCCAGACCTCATTACCAACATCAGTACCTAACCTCACTAATGCTCTTGTGGCTCAATGATCACACATCTCCACACTCCAAAATCCAGTGGAAAGCCTTCCCAGAAGAGTGGAGTTTATTATAACATTATAACAGCAAAGCAGGGATTAATCTGGAATAGGATGTTCAGTAAAGACATATGGGTGTGATGATTAGGTGTGCACAGACTTTTGACCATATAGCATACATTAGTGCTATGATGTATAGTCATAATGCTCATATGCAATATTCAATGCAGATATGCAAAATACACAATTATGATATGATACAGCTCTGAATCATATGTGAATGTATGGATGAATTATGGGATGGATGTAAAAGAGTAGATGTTATTATGAGAGTGAAATGCAACACAGCTCGCTCCTGTTTGTGCAAATTTAAGAATAAATACAGTCTACATACATGAGTAGTAGTACATTATAATAATAATGCCAGGAGAATAATTGTGTCTTCATTCAGGGCTCATGGCTAGCACGAGCACATGCTTCAGACCTCCTCGCGAGCTGTCTCTACAAAACTACATTTCTTCCGTTATCTCAGAAAGAAATCCCGAGCAGTGACATGCCAATATTCCCTCCTGACCACCCGCACTGCAGTCTCCGCTTATGTAAAATAAAACAAACCCACCCTGAATCGCTATGCTCAGACTGTGCTGAGCGGCCGCGCGCGCACGCAGCGCGTGCATTCCCCCCCCGACACAACAGCGCGCTCGCGCTCCCTCTCTCTCTCTCTCTCTCCCCCCTCCTCAGGCAGACCGCATATTAAAAATGGCGGTTTATACAGTACAATGTCCAGACCTTTGCGCCGCCAAAAACACTCTCGTTATGAACGCGGTCTGTTTGGAAATTATAGCGCCGAATCCACTTCCCTGTCGTTAGGAGTCGTTCAAACTAGACGACGTGAATCTCAGGCTCACACGCACACACGTATTTTGTCTACTTACCGCGTCGCGTCTCAGCATAACTTCACCATTTTACAGCAGCAAAAGCACAGGGTGTAAATCTCGCGATATCTCGCGATATCTGACTGGCGGAGTGGCTGAAGCGGTGGTGAGGGCGTCCCCGCGCTGTGTGGCGCCATAACAAATAGTCTGATGTGTTGACTGGGGCATAGCTTACACATTTAACTAAACTTTTAACTAAACTACCTTGATAATTAAACTGTCTTTATGTTAGATGTATTCTCTGAGCTCTTGTTGACTCTAACATTTCTGAGTCTTGAGCGTGACAAGTGGCAGGAACATAAACTCAATGTCAACTACTACACCACTAACTGGGTGATTCTGCCATTGCAGTGCCATTTAGCCCTTCTAACTCTGGAAATTAAACTTTTTAAAAATTATTATTAAAAAAATTACATAATTGCGGGCAGTACAGTGACGCAGCAATTCTGAGCTCTGGTTATTGTCTGTGTAGTGTTTCTGTGCATGTCCTCCTCCATGATCACGTGGGTTTCTTCGGGGTTCCCTGGTTTCCTCCCACCTCCCGAACCATGCCAGTGCATGGACCGGCTACTTTAAAATGTCCCAAGGTGTGGATTAGTGTGTGAATGTGTGTGTGTTTGCATTATTGCTATCCGGGGTGTGTCCGTGCCTCACACCTGGATCCACCGCAACCCTGACTAGAATAAAGCAGTTACAGGATGATGAATGAATCAATGATGCTGTAAATGTTTAAAAATGGTCTTACGCCTTCTGAGTAAATAACTTTGCTGATATTTCCTGCATTATACTGTTGGATTAGTAACAGGGTTGAGAGTAACAGTATTTTAAATACACAGAGTGTGAATAATGAGTGTCCATGCTATCCATCCATGATAATGGAATAAGGGCATTAACAGCTTTCTAGTGATTGCTTAAAATATATTATACACAGTGATCTTTTTATCTAAAATGATATTGTGTTGATGATCTTCAAAAAACTGAAATTATGCAATGTCCCATTGAATGGATTTATACATTAAGGCAAAAATAATATGATTTTTGAAGTATTGAATGCTTATATTTCAAGGTAAAGTGTAATTATAAAGTGTAGGCTTTGACAGGCAAAATTCTGTTCTATAAGTGTACAGAGGGTTTATTAATGTTTCAAGTTATGAATCTGAAACATGTACATGACTTGTTGTGAAGGACTTTATCTGTGTTTAAAATGTCTTTTACCTTTACTGTACATATACAGTCAGGTCCATAAATATTGGGACAGTGACACAGTTTTGGTAATTTTGCCTCTGTACACCACCACAGTGGATTTGAAATGAAGCAGTCAAGATGTGACTGAAGCGTAGACTTTCAGCTTTAATTCAAGGGGTTTAACAAAAATATTGCATTAACCGTTTAGGAATTACAGCCATTTTTTACAGAGTTCCTCCATTTTCACAGGCTCAAAAGTAATGGGACAAACTAATATAATCATAAATATTAGGATTATTTTTATTACTTGGAGGTAAATCCTTTGCAGTCAATGACTACCTGAAGTCTGGACCCCATGGACATTACCAAATGCTGAGTTTCCTCCCTTGAGATGATTTGCCAGGTCTTTACTGCAGCCATCTTCAGTTGCTGCTTGTTTGTGGGTCATTATGCCTTCAGATTTGTCTTCAGTAAGTGAAAAGCAGCTCAGTTGGGTTGAGGTCAGGTGACTGACTCGGCCATTTAAGAACATTTAATTTCCAAGCTCTTGGGCTGCTTTCACAGTATGTTTTGGGTTGTTATCCATCTGTACTGTGAAGCGCTGTCCTATCAGTTTTGCAGCATTTGACTGAATCTGAGCAGAAAGTATAGCTCTGTACACTTATGCATCATCCTGCTACTTCTGTCAACAGTCACATTATCAATAAACCCCAGTGACCCAGTTCCATTGGCAGCCAAACATGCCCATGCCATAACACTGCCTCCACATGTTTGATGGATGATGTGGTATGCTTTGGATCATGAGCCCTTCCTTTCCTTCTCCATACTTTTCTCTTCCCATCATTCTGGTACAAGTTAATCTTGCATCAGAACTGGTCAGGCTTTTTTTTCGAGGTTTTTTAGCAAAGTCTAATCTGGCCTTTGTGTTCTTGAGTGTTACCAGCGGTTTGCATCTTGAGGTAAACCGTCTGTATTTACATTCATGAAGGTCGCTCTTGATTGTAGACTTTGACAATGATAGGCCTACCTCCTCCAGAGTGTTCCTGACTTGGCTAGATGTTGTGAAGGGGTTGTTCTTCAATAAGAAAAGAATTCTGCAATCATCCACTTTAGTTGTTTTCTGTGGTCTCCCAGGCCTTTTGGTGTTGCTGAGCTCGCCAGTGCATTCCTTCTTTTTATGTACCAAATTGTTGATTTGGCCCTCCTAAAGTTTCTGCTATCTCTCTGATAGGTCTGTTTTGGTTTTTCAGCCTAATGATGGCCTCCTTCACTTGCATCAACACCTCTTTGGATGGCATATTGAGAGTTCCCATGAACAGCTACCAAATGCAAAATCAACACTTGGAATCAGCTCCAGACCTTTTATCTCCTTAATTTATCATGATATAAGGAGGAAACAGGCCACAGCTGGCCATGAAACTGCTTATCAGTCAATTGTCCCATTACTTTTGAGCCTGTGAAAATGGAGGAACTCTGTAAAAAATGGCTGTAATTCCTAAACGGTTAATGCAATATTTTTGTTAAACCCCTTGAATTAAAGCTGAAAGTCTACGCTTCAGTCACATCTTGACTGCTTCATTTCAAATCCACTGTGGTGGTGTACAGAGGCAAAATTACCAAAACTGTGTCACTGTCCCAATATTTATGGACCTGACTGTATGTTTGTAAATGTAATACCAGTGGGACTCAAAAGGAACCCCAATCATGGATTAACCCATTTGTTTATTTGTTCAGCATGTCTTAAAGTGAAAGTAAAAAAAAAAAAAAAAAAAACTCATAAAACATTTTAAGGCCTGTGGGAAAATTGCATGTCAAAGCCTTCACTTTGCAGTCAAAAGTGCACCTTGGCATCAATTCTTCAAGTCTCTGGAACTGTACTGGAGCAAAGAATAGTGTTCTTCCAAAAATATTCACTCAGCTGGTGTTTTGACAGTGGCGATTTTTCAAGTTTTGTAGATCGCTCAGATGTACTGTTTTAACTGATCACTCACTTTACCTCAGCATTTGGAGATAAAAAAAATTTTAAAAAGCTGTCTCTCAATGCCAAATTTCTCATTATTAAGTTGCTATTATGTGTTATTAAATGCTGAATGTTCAATTTAGTACATGTCTGACAGCAACAACAGGAATAGAAACAGTAGCCTAAATGCAATTCCCTGTACACACTGTATTAGCAGCAGGAAGAAATGTGAACTGAAAGTAACAGTGGTGCACACTTAAGTGAACTTCGAAAATATTTTATTCGTAACATTAAAAGCTGTAGTTCAGTTATTTAACTGAATAAGTGGCATCCTGAAGAAGAAAAAAACCACTATAAAACATAGTTCTCCATCTTCACAAACTGCATTCAGCCCTGCTAAAAAATGTAAGTACATCTTTGGTGTCATTCATGTTTAGCCATCCTATTTCCTGCATAGAATGTGGTTTGGAACACATTGAATTTTTCAATTTCTCATTGAATGTGTATTATTTGCAGCCATCAGATTAATCCGCTCGGTGGAGAAGGATGCAGCACAGTGCACACTGTTCTTACATCCTGCAACTTTAAATAATATATCTCTAATTAAATACATAAATATTAAACATGTATATTAAAATGTTTAAATGTATAAAAAAATAAGTGAATAATTATATTAACAAATTAATTGCCCAGGGGGCACGATGGCTTAGTGGTTGCCTTGAACCTCCAGGGCTGGGGGTTCGAATCCTGCCTTTGCCCTGTGTGTGTAGTTTGCACATTCTTCCCATGCTTTGGGGGTTTCCTCTGGGTACTCCGGTTTCCTCCCCCAGACATGCGTTATAGGCTGACTGGCATTTCCAAATTGTCTGTGATGTTTGTGTGCGATTGTGCCCTGCGATGGACTGCCAGGGTGTCCCCTGCCTTGTGCCCCAAGTCCCCTGGGATAGGCTCCAGGCTCCCCTGTGACCCGGTGTAGGATAAGCGGTATAGAGAATGGATGGATTAATTGACCAATTTCTACAGTATATTGAAGCAGATTTATTGATGGATATATTTTTAAATTTGTCACCCTCCATACAAATACACATCAAAGGCTGAATTATTCACAATATACTTCAGGCACACCTGCTTAATATGTTATTTCATTACTCCTTCATCGTCTCTTAGAACATGTAACCTGCACATTATAGTATCAGAGAGACTTTTTTAATCCTCAAGGAAAAATTTGCAATTGTTGTTGACTTTACCTGCTGCTTTACCTCTCATGGAAAAAGTAGATAATTTGTCCCTAAAATTAGTACTCGTTACAAGAAGATCTCATCTAGCCAGTGACAGTACGCTATGCATCAGTCAAATGGGCTCAGTGTAGCATCCAAACATTTCAGTTTAGCATCCAATCAAATTCATCAATGTAGAGTGTCAATCCATCATCAGCCGTGATCTTCTCATGCTACACAATGTAGTTAAAGCTATAGTTATCCGAGTGTGCTTGAAGATGAATAAACTGCTGGACTGCAGTGTGGAACTTCAGGATGAGCCTGCCTGGTTCTACCTCAGTAAAATGTTTAAATATGGTGGAGTAAGCAAAGACTCGTATAAAATTATGCATCTCCTTCACTTCCCTAGAAGGCAGGAATGCCATCAAATTTGAAAAAGCACACTGAAGTTGAAGTTTTGCTAAGATTAACTAGCTTTTTTTTTTTTTTTTTTTATCTAATGCCAGATTAGACTAGTATCAACTGCATAACTGAAGCTTGATTAGGCTGCAAGTTACATTCTAGCTAATGGTAAATATTGCAATATTGCAGAGATAGAATGATGTTTTCAGGCAAAACAGCAGAGTAGTTTTAAAACAAAAGTCATCTTTTAAAACAAAAGTCTTCTAACAGTTTTAGATAAGTAATCAAAGTTACTTTTAACATGAAAACATGACTAACTTAATTTTGTCAGTTAAAAAATTTACTTTTAATACTTGAGTACATTTTTGGCTGGATACTTCCACTTTCAGCTGGGTAAGATTTCAACACATTATCTATACTTTCACTTAAGTATAATTACTCTCCCTGCCAAGCAGTATATGGCTGAAGTATGCCAATCTGACCAGCAGGGAGAGCTGCAGGCGAGTGCAATAGACAGCTAATGCAGAGAGATGTACAGATTAGATACACATCTAACAGGCCTGTTTATACGGTATAGATGCTTGTCATGCACACAGATTTTCTCATAAATAAGAAAACCTTCTAGTGTCCATGGATTTCAAATGCCGCAATCACTTGTGGTTCAGTAAATCTGTTCAGAAATCTGAACAGGCTCCTAAACAGCATACTGCAGTATGAAACAGGTATCACCTCCACAGGTGTACTACTTTCAGTATTTAGCACTGTATTATAGTTATCTGCCTGTTTGCTCCATAGAGTCTATGATTTGAACAATGGACATGGAAGGCCAAAAGGGTCACATTTTGCCATACATAAGCACATTTTACTTTTATTATAGCATTAACACTGGCATTTGACTGTTTTTTTTTTTTTTAACACCATACATTATGCTCTTTGGGGCTTTGGAATTATTTAAAAGTTGTTAAAGGTGCTATTTGGTTATTTTTGTTGTGATGCAATGATCCCATTTTGACAGCTACCGAATTTAATCGTTATCTTTCGTTATTGTTATCTAGCTCCAGACCAGATAAAAGTTTCTATAAAGCTATACATTTGTGTGAACATTTACCAGTGTGTGTTATTTCTTTTGATAATGTTTTTATACATTTTGAAACCACTTTTCTATTCAATTCGCAATGGACTGTTTGCCATTTTCCCAAGTTTGCCATTGCCAGTCTTTATTTAAAACTGTTCCAAAACAACAATAATGCCATGGCTCAGTGGGAGAGCATTTGTCTCTGTGGTTATACATTTGAATTTTCTTTGCCTTTGGGCTTTTTCTTCCTTTTTTACGACATTTGCTTTAAATTGATTAAATCAATTTAACAATGTCCTTATACTTAAAATTAATTCATTTGTTCTTATACTTAAAATACCAGTGGATAGGCTACTGTAGAAACTGTAATGATGATTATGAAGATGATTATGATGATTAAATACGGCGCTTATAATAATTTTTGCAGCGTTTCTTTTTTACAGCGCTGTCAAATGCTACAGTGTAATTTACGGCGTAAACTTGTCGAACTCAGGTTGCCAGTAAATTACTGTAAAATTTACAGCAATTCTTTACAGTGTAGGCTGCGATTCAAATCCTAGCAGAGACAGAATGATGTTTTCAGGCAAAACAGCAGAGTAGTTTTAAAAACAAAAACAACTTCTAACAGTTTTAGATAAGTAACCAAAGTTACTTTTAACATGAAAATATGACTAACTTAATGTTGTCAGTTAAAACGTTTATTTTTTAATTTATAATACTTTAAAAGTATCAACTTCTTTTTGTACTTTCACTTGAGTACATTTTTGGCTTCCACTTTTAATTGAGAAACATTTGAACACATTATCTATATTTTCACTTCAGTATAACTGCTCAGTAAATGTGATGTAAAGTCTCAAAACGCCTGTTTTCACGCTGTAATCAAAGCAAACCTCTCTTGTTTTGTAGAGAAATGTGACCCTTTCGGCTTTCCATACATGGGCGCCATGTTGCAGCAGCGCCTCGTGCAGCTACCGCGAGCGCGTCGGATTTGAGTTGTCCATAGCAACGCCAAAAACATTCGCTCTTCCATGCGTCACTTCCGGCTTGGTTTCTATTCGAACTGTGTTTTGTTTAGCTACAGACCGGCAATCTAATCTTTGCTCCTGTACTGAATATTTATATTTCAGGAAGACGTTATACGCGCAGGTACGTTAGTCTGATTACATAAGTAGCTGTTTGCTAACTATCTAGTTATCACTTTTACTGGAGGCATTATAGCTTACTGTACTGTGCTTATGGCACTGCATAATAACTGCATTATAACTGATAGTTCATGCACACTCTGTATCTAGGCTGTAACTTTAACTTACACTGGTTTAAATAGTTTCCCCTAGGATGACAAGCTAAGTATCCAGTTAAAGTGAAATAGTTTGTTAACTGGTAACATGTGTTTTATTCCTTCTAGTGCCATGTGGGCGATAAGCAGCCTGGTCCCAGCCCGATTCCTCACCCTTATTGCCCATCTGGTCATAGTCATCACCATATTCTGGTCAAGGGTGAGTCTCCTTCAGTAGGGCTGAGCATCATTAATTACTTAATTAATTAAGTAATTGCACACACTACCTGATTAAACTCTATACAGGAAACATTATGTTGTTTTCCTACATAATCTTTACTACTTCTCAAAATTGGCTAAATAAATGTCTCCTATCAACTATGTTTATGAAAGGCTGTGATAATCTTTTTGTCTCTGGCTGTGTTACAGGAGAACAATGTGAAAGCTTGTCTGCCACTGACTTATACAGTTGAAGAATATAATATAGAGGATATAAGGTAAGAGTTTGTTGAGAAAGATGTCTAAACACATCACAGGGCCTTAACACACGATCAGTCGAAAAGCATCTGTAGCCGACCGTCACTTACAGTTTTTTGCCATATGCCACTTGCACTACTAGACCCTTGTCAGCCCCTGTTCAGCTAAATCGGCATCGCAGGCCTGTAAGAGAGACGGTTCTGTGGCTGGTCAGTGACGGAGATGAGGAATGGAAGTAAACAAAACAAGTTGACAATCAGAAAAGATGAGCATGCACATAGATTATCTCATTTTCCAGCTTATCAGCATTTCCCACTTTCAACTTCAGTTCGGATCTCACTTCGGCTCTGCCTGATCTAACAACCATCTGCCTTTGCATCGGTGATGCTGTGGTGTAACAATGCTCATTGTACAATAAACAGCATATAACCCAGAGAATTTACTAATTAAAATACACTGTAAGCTCTAGTTGAAAGGGAAACGTTTGATCTGCTCTCTGTAATCTCACAGCATGTTTATGGCGCTGCACTGTGTGATAAAAATAGGCACTTTCCTTGAAATTACACACATCTCATAGGCAAAGAATATTAAGCTAGCCTGCTAAATCTAGCCAACTAGCAAAAAATACAGTACAGAGAACAACTTTATCTCAAAGAACTTCACAACTGGGTAACAATACAAATTCCATAGCAAGGATGACTCAGATATCATTTACTTACTTTCCACCAACTTAAGGCTATTAGAACAAAACACCTGTTACCTGTTGCTCTCATTGATAATAGTAGACTCTCTCTCTCTCTCTCTCTCTCTCTGATTGGCTGCCAGGTCTCACCTTTTACTGTGTAATCATGTTTTTTTTTTTAATTTAATTTTTAACAAAACATCTGACATACTGTCGCTTTTAAATAAAGAATAAGTCATAAGCAGATTCATAGTGGCATGAAAATGTCTGTTTGGTTACATTTAAAACTGCATATTACCACACTAAGTAGTGTGCCAAAATATTATGCCATTATAAGTCCTAATACTAGAAAACCATGCGTGGCGTGCTATTCTGACATACTATTGTTATAGTCATGATTTGACCTATTGTTGTTTCGAATCAGGATGGCAACAGAAGGTTTTTATCAGTAGTCCTTGTTTGCTAATAGTTCTTCGGTGTTGGCTTTGTGTGTTATAACTGTATTATTCCTTTTTTTATGCATGGTCTGCGCTTTTTTTCCATTTTTCCATTCTCTCTTCTGTGCAGTCTGGTGGTGGCCTTATCCGTGACCCTGGGTCTGTTTGCTATAGAACTTGCTGGGTTTTTCTCCGGAGCCTCCATGTTCAACAACAACCAAGGACTTTTATGTATCCTTACCTGTAATGTCATAATTTCAATCCATCATCACTGCTGAATCAAAAACTGGATTGGGTGCACTTTCACTATCATGTAGGAAGAACACACAACCAGCTGCATCAAAGTTTTGCACGCAAAGTTATATACACACACACACACATACACACACACACACACACAGGTGAGAAATTAATAATCCCCCCAAAAACAAGAAGTGTCTTCTTAAGGTGTGGGGATGATGAAAGATAATGCTGTCTCCTCATATGGTTTTCATCATTTTCATACTCATCAAACTATTCAGTGAGCCCTCGTGCCCTGTAGATGGGGACAGGGTCATCCTGGATAGAAATGTTTCATCGTGGGATAAAGGTGATCAGTCAGAAGAATTTTGTATTGATTTGTTCCTTCTTATGGGACATGTGGACCCAAACCATTCCCCAATGCATAACAGATCCACCGAGCGCCCTAACTGCAGCAGTCAAGTATTCAGCCCTGTACTGTTCTCTTGGTGTATTCCATACATGCACTCATCCACTTGTCAACAATATAATGAAGAATAATTCATCTGATCAGATCACTTTTTTCCACATCACTGTAGATCAGTGCTTATGATTTTTGCAGCACTGAACACTTAAATGCGCATTCATCTTTGTAATGAGGGATTTATGCACTGCAAATGTCTCTCTCTATGTACTGTTTTTTTGCTGACCACCTGATCACGTCCGGCATTTACATTCTCTGTTGCTCTTCTGTTTTTCCTCACATATTGCACTAATGCACAAGCAGCATGGTGACATCCCTATTTACTGACATCTTTCTCATAGATCTAAATACAGACGTCACTTTAATCACTGCTGAAACACAGTCAGTTGAGCAGGCTTTGTGGCTAAAACTCCTGTATCCAAACTCCATCTTGATCCCCATGTGTGTGTGTGTGTGTGTGTCAACACAGCCAGTTTTCACCCCAATATGCATAATGGGTGACCTATATGACATGCTACTTAGATTACTGTGTAAAATTGGTAGTAATGACTTAGTAATGGTACAGTAATGGTAATTACTATAGTACTGGTACACAATAATCATAGAAGTGTAACTGGGTAATTATAGAATGCTATGTTACTTTCCTGACAGTGAATATTCAGCTACAGCGTGTCATGCAAGTGGCTCTGTTGCACTGCTTTTCTTTCTGTTTGAGGAGTGGACTTGCAGCATCTACTGGTGGATCTTTGGCTTCTGCAGGTGAGTTGGCAGTAGGGGTTGTAACAGTGCCGCTGTCTTTGTCTGTTTGGTGCTTCAAATATCCATTTCTGTATCCGTATTTGGATTTAAACCCAAAGGCCTAAACCAGAAAGTTTTTAAATGAATGAAGTATGAACCCTACCACTATACACTTGGAAACATTGGAAAACACTGAAAAAGCCCCAGAGGTAGAAATGCCAGCACTGTCAACATGGTGGTGCTTAGAGTTTCTCAACCTCAGCTACATCACTCGAGTTCATAATTAATCTCTACTAGAGATGTATGTGGGACTTTTTAATCTTTGCACAAATTTAAGACCTGACCAGGCAGTTACTAAGGATGAATGACTAGCGCAGTACATACATGTTAATGAACACGGTCATAGTTTGTCCCACAAGCTTCTTATCTCACCATTCGCTCATGCCTGCATGAAAGTAAAAACCTCCCACTCGCACACCTCTAGTCTCAACCAGAGGCCCTGTGAACCATTCTGTGTTTCCATTTAGAACATGCTATCTGTTCATTCCGAATAATGTATTCATAATACAGTATATACATATTCATATTCAGTTTCATCCCTTGTCACATATTTGTTGCACATATGCAAATGTTTCTATAAAAACATAAAACACGCTCTAATATGCCTTTGTCCTGAAGATTTCTCTATCTCTTTCTGTCCTTTGCTCTTTCAGTGTAATCCCAGCCTTGTATGAGATGATCCTGCTTATTGCTGTTTTTGGTCTGAAGAAGAAGCCACTATGAATGCATCAGTGCTAAAAAAAAATCTCCTTCATGGGATAAGTGAAAAATATGTTGCCAAGCAACAGGGTTATCTGTGGTCTATATAAAATTAGAATATGAATAATTTCTTCTTCTTCTTTTTCTTCTTCTTATTATTATGATAATGATGATGATTATTATTAGATTCAGAGTTCTAGTTCTGATCGAATGATTATCACACTAAGTGGAAGTTGACTGGTGAGAATTTTGTACCTTGTGCTTTATGTGTTGCATCAATAATGTGTACTGTTTTTTATACATTTTGTAATAAAATATTTTTATTAGCAGAAACTGCTATAAGTTGTTTCATTTTTAAATTATTCTTAAAGCAGTGGACTGCTTCTTTTCAGGAAATATGTACATATTGTTACGTATTTTGTAGTAATCTGTGTAGCTCTTACCAACATTAGAGTTTTCAGTGAGGTGTTGTGGCCATTAGAAATATTCTCTGAAATACTTTTTCCTTGATATGGTAAAATACTGAGATGTTTTCCTGTTACAACAGGACAGCTCTTATAGCTGTTTGACTTTAAGTATTGCTTTTTGGGATGTTTATGGGATTATATTTATGTATATTGTAGTCAGAACTTGTATAGGGATGTAATGACCCTGATGTTTATGACATTAACTGTGCTCTTCACTCATAGATCAATGATCAGTGAAGCTCACACCTGATACATAGTTACTGATTGTGAATATGTTGTGATGCAGCAGGAAGTTTAAAGAATATGTTTATAATGAATTCTAACAAATTGAAGATTTATACTGCAATATACACTGACCATCCACTTTATTAGGAACACCTGAACACCTACTCATTCATGCAATTTTCTGATCAGCCAATCGTGTGGTAATGTTCACATTAAACATTAGGATTTGGGGAAAATCTCAGTCATCTTAGTGACTTGGACCATGGCCTGCTAATAGGGATTTTCACATAGAGATCTCTAGAGTTTACACACAATGGTGTGAAAATATAAAACATCCAGTGAGTGGCAGTTCTGTGGGTGGAAACGCTTTGTTGATGAGAGAAGTCAGAGGAGAATAGCCAGATTAATTTAAGCTGACAGAAAGGCTGCGGTACCTCAAATAACCACTCTTTACAGGTGAGCAGAAAAGCATCTCAGAACACACAACACACCTTGAAGAACCTTGTGGAAGATTGGATAAAGACAGGGCAATGTTTTTTTCCAATCTTCAGCTGTCCAGTTTAGGTGAGCCTGTGCTCACTGTAGCCTCAGACTGCTGTTCTTGGCTGAGAGGAACTCTTTTCCTGCCACAAAACCACTACTCACTCAATGTCTTTTTTTTTTTTTTTAGTTTTTTATTAATTAGACAGTTGCATGAATGAGCAGGTGTACAGGTGGCGCTAATAAAGTGGACGGTGAATTATCATTGCATTGTCTACCACAAGAGTGTGCCACAACTGTATGATGTTGCAAGTGCTGCAGACAACCTGTCTGAATGCTGTGTGTGTTTGTGTAGCTAAATTGCTGTGTGACAGAGCACTGGGTTTGACCTCAAAGCTGCTGTGTCACAGCTCTTCTTTGCACCTGCCACCGAGGATTGTTCCTAAAGCAGCCCATAGAGTTGTCTCTCGTGCAGTCGTGTCCCATTCCTATCTCAGGAAAACTTAATTTATGAGTTTAAAGCTAGATCTAACACAAAACTTGATCTGTTAATTTGTCATTTGAACTGTCAGACCTACCTCAGATTTTAGGGTTTGATGGTTCCCCTTTGCCCTTTCTTGTGATCAAAGTTCAGCCAAAAAAAAGCAACTGATTTCTCATTACCTGTTATTGATGTTATATATGTAGATGATCAAGTCGCCAAGACTTAAGTTTCTTAAGTTTTGCACTGGATCTGTGTGGCTAATCAAGGCAACAAGGAAGTGAAAACTTTCTGATGCTAAATTAGCATCAACTACACATCTAGATTTATAGTTCACGTATTGAAGACTGAGACCCGCATGGTTCCATTAAGAATAGCCTAGGGGTTTGTTAATTTTTATGTTACTACAGTTATAAGCCTAATTGGCAGGTTGCTTGAATGATATGGGTTTAGTTCAAATTTCAATAACTTACAAGAAAATTTTGCTTTGCTTTGAATGTGAAACAAAATATTTTGATGCTGCATTTTAACACAATGATTTTTTTCAGGAATAAAAAGTAACTATGTAAATTAATTATATTACAAAAAAGCCAATAAATAAATTAGATGGTACATATACAGTGGATATAAAAAGTTTACACACCTTTTCCTTTTTTCCTAAAATGTATCTATTCATTTTTCACTTCGAATTTGTTCGTTGCTATATTAAAGGTAGCAGAAAAATCTGACACGTTTTTGATCTTTGTTTCACATACAGGGAGTGACCGGTACTTGCTAGATATTCCTGCAGCTCCTTTAATGTCACCGTAGGTCTATTTACAGCCTGACATCCCTGATAAGTTTTTGTCTTGTACTTTCATCAATTTTTGACCAAATTATTGTAAGTTTTTTCTTTTTCTTTTTTTTCCCCTAACACATTTCTATTTGTTTATCACTTGAATTTTATTGGTTCCTTTTTCACCTTCAAGGTAGAAAAAGACCTGAGGTGATTTCTCTTGGTTTAATTTTTTTACATAGTGAAAACCTGCAATTTTACAGGGGTGTGTAGACTTTTTATATCCACTGTATATGAAAAGGTTTAGAGGGTATAATTCCAGAAAAAATAGAGCAGTCATCATGTGCAATAGCAAGTGCAATTTCATTATTATTTATTATTTTCAAATATTATTTTTTATATTACTGCTCAATAGTAATTTTGATTTCAGGTTTTTGTATTTAAAAATAAATAATAATAAAAAAAAATGCATGGTGCCAAATTATTGTAGTGCAAATTTTTGTAGTGTTTTTTTTGTTTGTTTTTTTATACATGTTCTCCATTTCTGGTTGTTTTCTGATTTATGTTTTATAGTCCCTTTAGGGTTAGAGTTTAATCTAAATCAAAATGCAAATATCTTTAAAAAAATTATAATGTCTAATGAAGAATTAAACACATGTCTGTTATATATAGTAATATACCACAGCACTGTTGAATTCTGGAATCTGAAGGTGTTGATAAATTTTCTAAAACAGCAACTCTGACAATAGTTTTGATAACAGAAATGATGAGTTATATTGTTTCTATAGTAACATCTCATTCACAGGGAGGACACGCCACATAATCTAAGCCTAATAATAAACGAATAAGAAAATGTGCTTTTATATAAAAAGAAAAACATTTAGACATTGATATGGTGACACATTCTGTAAGGAGACATTTATTTAACATTTATAAAAGGAGTCTCCAGTGTCAGTGCTTTGTAACAGGACTGAGGAGTTTGTGATCTGAGGTTTCTTGGTACTGCATTTTTTTATCATTAAATTCAAGAGACAGAAAAAAGAGAGGCTGGTGAGGGAACGACCATTTAAAGCCGCTGTAATGTAAGTGATAACAGTAACTAACTTGTCTCACAGACTTTCAACAACATTAATCTATACAATAAATGGCTTAAATTCATTCAATAAATTCATTAATAAATGTAAAACTGTAATTGTTGGCAAATCGCTGTGGTATAAGAGGAATAAAACGCTTTGAGGCAATGAAATAATTCACTTCCTCTTCACATCGCCCTGCATCAGACCACCCCAGTGTGAGTTTTATTCCCTACATAATGTTACTTTGTTGGTCATATATCTTATAATAATATAAAGGAGGCCAACACTTTTTGAGAGGGGCAACAAATCTCAGATCTCTTCTGGTGGCTCCCATTTATATACCCTGATCTTTCTTGAACAGATCAATACTTCCATTTTGAGGAAATCCTGCCCTTATATTCTCTAGATAGTCCAACCACTTGTCACAACTTAAATAACCCATAAAAATCAATAAGCCAACTTGAGCCAAGAGGCGGCATGGTTGGCTCATTAATGAGCTCCAGTGAGTGCATATACACAGCCCATTTCCTTTGCTCCTCATGCACCTGTCCCCTCACATATTACACACACTCATTTCTCTCTCCTTTGTTATTTCTGTCTGCTGCTTTGCTGTGACACACCCCTGATTCTGACCCCTCCTCTCTCTGCATGTCTCACAGTGAGAGTTCTCTCCACCTTAGGCCAATTAGTGTCAACCAGACACTAACAACGTCAATGACCTCTGGCTTATAATTAAGGCCAACTGGAAGTAGCTAGGCATCCTGACAAAAAAGGCACCTCTTATGACTGTGCAGGAGTGTTCTGCCATCAGCATTGGAGTGTACTATTACATAGTGTGATATTTATAATGCATTGACTGACTGAAAGATTTGAGTGAGTGAGTATTATTTTGTATGAAGTGCTCTTATCATTACAGTGCTACAGGTTTCTTATATCAAATCAGCTTCATAGTGGAAAAAACTCTCACGAACACTGTTTAAGTTATGGAAAATATCTTCAGTTTTGTGTGTGTAACAATACTCATGGTGTGTAACAATACAGTACAGTACTGCAAAAGCCTCCATCCTAACCACCAGGGAAGGTGAGAATCCTTCTTCTACACATGTCTTCAACAAAGACCTTCAACAAAGTCACGGACCTTATGATGTAACATATCATATAAATACTGATGCCATATGGCTATCATCCCCCTTCTGCTTGCCTTGCACACATCAGACTTCATATATACCTTGGTATTATCCGAGCTTGCTTCCTCCAAAATTGGCTATAGACTCCAATCAGCTCTGTTTGTCTCTTGAGGGCTGTCTGGATTTCATATTTTTGGAGCCATTCGTGGCTTATAATTTGAGTTGGGTTCCCATGTTAGCTTGCTTGACTTGCTTTTGCTCAATATGGTGCTGACCTCTCAGTCTCTTGCTGGATGTTTCTTCACCAAACGCTCTAAGGTTTTTGCATCACCCGCTCTTTGGTGACCTGCAGGCCTGTGAATATGTGCCAATAGCATGGTTGAGCAGTTCTTCCTCACCACAATATGTTGTTGACCACTGAGCCTGTGAAGTTAGCTGGACTCTAGCTCAAGCCTTTATCCTCCACAGTCTCCTGATTAGCTGGGCTGTCTAAAGGTATTCTACTGCCTAGCCAATTAATGGGCCTATGGCACCCTCAGTCAGGTTATCTGCACTATGGGTTTGCTATTTATATGAGATATGATAAAATGTTGTCACTTTTCTTGACTTTGTAGAAGGTGCCAAAACTTGCCATCCATTTGGGACAATAGATCAATTCAGGGAGGAAACTACCATGATATTTCATCCAGAAGTGAGAGCAGCAGTGGAAACCAAGTTCTCACAGGCCACTTTGGGGTCATGAGCAGGAATCGGTGGTCTGATCTACCCCCAAAGAGCTTGGTGTGGGATCTCACCCTTGTAGTGGACTTCTGTAAGACCTGCCCTTATGAACCCATGTAGGATGCCAAATTGTAATGGGTCTCCCTAAAGACTGCCTTACCGCTAGCAAGCACTTCACCAGAAAGATTGAGAGAACTACATGCCTTGGTGACGAGCTCACCTTGCCTGTGTTGGTGGCCACATGACTAATTGTGGTTCATCCCAGGGTTACAGCCTAAAGTCATATCTCCTACATTTGTTAGCATAAACTGACCTCACAGCATTCCATTAAGAGGAACCTGTTGAGTGTTGCCAAGTACATCAGAAGACCCAAGGAGCTCTCATATCTAATTAGAGACTAGTCCACTGGGTAGTGGATGTCATCACTATGGCCTGTTCAACCAGCTCCTACCATGACATACCACTCTACAAGAAATGACTACTCCTCAAGGGCATTACTTAGAGTCATATTGCTCCAGGAAGTCTACATTGCTGCTACCTGGGTATTACCATGAACCTTCTCCAGGTTCTACAGGGTTAATAAATCCACTGTCAGTTTTGTGAGTGCGGCAGTTATATCTGAACACCTTTCCAGTCAGGCCTAAGATTGGTCAGTTCCTCATTACATTGTGGTATAGGTTATCTAGGTCAATCTCACTCCACCTGACAGGTAGAATAAGTGAAATAGTGCACTAAATATGTATGTAACTGTGGTTGTACAAACGCCAGATAACCACCAGGGTTCTCTGTCATTTGGAACTAGTGACAATCCGGTGCGAACTCGGCAAGAAATAAAAAGGGAAGGATGGCCATATGACAATGGTATTTGTATAAATACCGTCATACAGTAACTTTGTTGAAGGTCTTTGTATGTACCCACACATGCACAAGAAGGTATTCAGATGACTCTCATTGTCCTTGGCATTATCCGGTGTTCATAGAGCAACAGTTACATAAGCATTCTATTAGACAAAAAGGCTAGACTGAACAGAGCTGTGAATAAAACAATAAAAGGTCTCCATATACAATATTTTCAGCAGATATTCTACATAATCCAAAACTATGTAAAAGGCTGGTGTATTCTTCAGTGTTTCATTGTGGAGAGCTGATTATTTTTCTGCGATACCACACAATGAACAACAGGGAGCAGCAGTATGTGTGTTTATCTTATGACATCTCCTTGCAGAACATTTGCATTTACTTGACAAGAGGAAATCAATCCATCTGAACCCTAAATGTTAATCAGCCCTGTGCCTCATCTGCAACCAAAATATTTCATGATTGGAATACATAAGTTACATAGTTCAGCCTGCCTATCGAAAACTGTTCAAATCAGAAAAATCTGAAATGCTTAAGCCAATTATTTTGACCCAAGTGCAATTTGCTATAGCATTATGAACATCATTCTGCAGAATTTAATCATATATAGAGATCAAACGTTTTAACATTAGATTGTGGACTTTCTTTTTATCTATGTGTGTCATGTCTATAGAAATAAATCAGATAGACAGACAAATAGATACTGTACGAATACAGATAGAAAAACAGATAGATGTACCTCATGAGATTAAATGAGATAGGGTCTTCTCAACGGCAGTACACTAAAATCATTATGTCTTAGTCGTTTGTGACTGTTTTGATTACTTTTCATCAATTTGATGTATTCCCCTCTATCACCCTTGTTGTCCATCATGATTCTAGTTTTTTCCAAATGAACTAGCAGAAACTGACCTGGCATTTAGAGTCTACATGTAGAATTGTTATATTTGGCTCCGCTTCCCTCCTTGGCGATGATGTATTATGCTTAGTGTGACTATTCTAATAAACACACTTGGGGTAATTAAGGCATGGACGGGCAGCAGACAGTGGTGGTCCAGGGACAGCGCCACACTATAAATCACAAACTCCTGGTTCCGCCTTCTCAAGCGTGGCCGATCACACATGCCCAGAAAGCAATTCTGCCAACCTGTGTTTGCACATTTGTCTTCATCAGCCACTGGTTGTTTAGGGCCCGGCTGCATTCGCTGGTTCCCATGGTAATCAAGCAGGCCAAAGATATCAAATGTGTCCATTTCAATGTCAGTAATAGCATGATATTTGAGAGAAGCTTGCAAAGGAATGCCATTGTGAATGTAAATAAGCAGGTGTGATTGACCAAATGGAAAGGTGAGCTGGAAATTCAGAGGGCACTGAAGCGGAATGAGAGATTAATTAAATTATATGATTTCAACTATTTCTGGCACACGGGTTTATTTGACATGTTAACACCATTACTCTGTTCAGTTTATAAAATAGATCTTTCTCCACTTTGTAGTGGAAAAATAAGGCATTAGCCAGACAGATGAGTCATTTTATTTTATACAGTACATTGTCTTTTTTGTCTGGCAATCTAGAATTGTAAAGAACTTAAGTCAGTGGTATAAGTGTTACTTTTGCTTTTATATTCACGTAATGGCAAAAAAGCAACTATAAAGTGAGTTCTATGGATGGACAGACTAACTTAAAAGAAACAGCCACACAAGAGTGAATGTAAGGTGAGGAACATGGACTCCTCAGAACAGTCCATGTTCATATTTCCTAGACATGTGCCTAATACAGACAGCTAAAACACACACACCTGTGAGAGAAAAAGAGAAGCCAGCAGGACAAAAAGGTGTGTTTGTGATGCATTTCTATATTTGTAATTGGATTGCACAAGGAGGATCTAGAGCAGCTTGGCCTCCAAGGGACAGAGAGGCAGAATCAACTGCTGGAACAGGAGATTCAGTCGGACAGAACACGAAACCCAGGAGCGGCCATGACACATGACGGACACTGAGAGGCCATGAGAGGTTGTTTTCTTCTCTTCCTCAACATGTTATCTATTCTGATCAAGCAGTGCTGGAGCAATGAGACAGTGGGGCTGCAAGTCCATCTAAATGAAGCCTGAGTTTTTCCTGTGATTCAAACAAATAAAAAAGAGAAACTGTGCACCATTCTCAGCTCACACACCATCATATAATATTTGTCCTTGTTCTCACTGTAAGGCCTTCAAAGCAGGTTCATCTGGGTAATCTTTGTGTCAGTTCCCATTGCTACATCACATCAATAGGAATGGCTGAATGCGAGCTGAATGATGCCCAAGTGCCAAAATTATTTGATTGGTCTTTTCAAATTAAATCACAGCACAGTTCCTCTTAATCTGTAAGCAGATTTAGTCTACAAGCTTAGATAAAGGCCTGAAATCAAATTCACTGCACATGCAGGCTCTAGGGAGAGACACCAGGGGAGCCTACTTGGAAACAATAGGAGAATGAAAGCAAACATGCATAAGAAAGCAGACAAATTGCCGGAGGAAAGGATGAAACTTTGTTTTTGAAATTAAAGGATGGGTTGGAGGCTTTGACCTCTTGGTACCCGTTGGATTAAAACAGGGAATTTTCACAAATTCATGAGAAAGTTAACTAGATATCTATCAGTTTATTTTTTTTAAAGAAAGAACATGTTTAATGCAAATTAAAGCTAGAGGATGCAGGATTTGGGAATTTTACCCTCTTTGGCAAAAATAATGCTGTTGTTTTGGACCAACAGAAAATGTTCACCTTTCATCAGAAGATCACAAGTTTGATTCCTGATGATGGCACAAGCATCCGTGGCCAGGAGCCAAGGGAGAAAAATTGGTCATAATCTCTGGGTGGGAGGGATGGCATTACTCTCTGCCCTGTCAATCACAGCAACACTAGCCAATTGTAGGCATCTGTGAGCTCATGTATGCAGCAGAGGATAAATAGCACTTTCCTCAGAGTGTGTTGCACTGCCTTATGATGCAGCATGAGCAGCAGTTTGAAAAGATGAGGTTGACTGGCTTCACGTGTCTCGGTGGAAGCACATGTTAGCCTTCACCCTCCCCAGTTGGTAGCTGTTGTGTGATAGGGGAGATCTGGCTGGTGGGTAGGACTTGGCAGGTGAGAAAATGGGGAAAAAACTGCTATTGCAAGATACTTACAGAAGAATATTCTGCAACAAGGGTTGTTGGATCCCAAACCACATTCTATGCACTCACTGGATGCCTAAGTTTTATAGACACCATTGGTTTACTAATATACTACTTACCAAGTTACTATATGGTTTGGGATGCCACCTAAGCCATAAGATTCTGTATAATTATACATGCCACTTGTAGCACCATTATTCATCATGTTGTACCAGAAATTTTGGGGTGGGTCATTGGCCATACCAGTTTCAGACATGATCACATAGGATGTATCTGAGCTGTTCTTTTTTTATAACCAAAAAATCCTAAGCACTCTAGCTTTTTTTCCCCCTTTTTTCACTCATTTTTTCTTAGTCACTGCATTATTTCATTACAAATGTTAAAATGCTTCAAAATTGTGAAGAATTAGATGTGAATTGTGAAGCTGACACATTCTTCTTGGCCTGCTGAAAAAAACAGCATACTAAAAAAAGAAAACAGATTATCAGGATATTTTTCTTCCTGTCCTTACGACAAACCTTTCATGAGTGAGAATTTGAATTTCAAAGCAAAGGAACTCTTCCTGAGTGCAGTGATTCAATATGGAACTCTGTTTCAGACACACTGCATCTTTATACACATTTAAAAACATGTTTGCATTTACAAAGATTGACAAACTGTATGCCTAGACATGCACACACACACACACACAGGGTCTAGTTCTCCACACACCTTCTCTTGAACATCTGTATCAAAACAGACAAATGCAGAGTGAATCCACAAGACTCTCGACCTTAATGTACTGTTTCCTCAAAGTCAGGTTATTATAAGCTAAATTATAAATTAGGAAAATTTAAGTGTTCCACAAAAATAATTTCTTAGGCATTGACAATAAGACATGAAATTTTTTCATAGGATTGTCCAATTGCTGTCCCATGTGAGTACTTTCCTTTGATACAAGCTGTTACTACTACTACTACTAGTACTAACAATAATAATAACAATAATAATAATAATAATAAACAGTATGGGGTGACATAGTGGTCAGTGGGTAGTGGTGTCACCTCTCAGCTCCAGGGTTCAATCCTGAGCTCAGGTTATTATCTGTGTGGAGTTTCCCACGTTCTCCCCATGTTCATGTGGGTTTCTTCTGTTGTTCTCAGGTTTCCTGAAATTGGCCAAAAAAATACAGGTAGGGGGAATGGCTACACTAAAGTGGTCACTATATAAGGTGCGAATGAGTGTGTGTGCATGGTGCCCTACGATTGATTGGCATCCCATCTGGACTGGATTAAATTTTAAACAACTTTATAATATGCATTCACATTTAAACCCAATGTTTCTCTTTAAGCTTGGAATTGTCTTGTTCTATTGGCAGATAGTTAGATGCTTATTTCAAGCATCTAGAAAGAAGCAAAATTATCTGCAAATAGAATAAGACAATTTATGCTTGAAATGAATAAATATGTCAAGAAATAGGTTTGATGGTCTTATATTTGTTATATAATAGTCTTTAACTTAACTCTATTCAAGATATCTTTACTTGCTAATTTAAAATCTTGCAGTGTATCCTTATATTTTTCTTTTTATATAATTAACAATATGTACAAGGCTGATCGGTGTACATAGCCGTAGACCAGTCAGAGTGCTCATGCTGACCCCTGTCTACTGCAGAAAGCACCTACAATGGACATGTGAGCATCAGAACTGGACCATAGAGCAATCTCTATGTCTTTCAAACCAATTTTTTTAGCATCTAAACTTAGATGCTTTAATGCTAAGAGACCTCTTAGCTCAGTAATACACCAAATCAAGTACTTTATCACATGTAGGCTACATGTACACATGAGCTGTCGACCTATTTGTGGCCAATGATCACAAGGGATGTAAACCTCAGGCTTCCACACAATAAGACATAAGACAATGATTGATATCATTGAATATGGTACAATAGGATGTGATTTCGTAGCCTTTTCCGATATGTGACCAAATGTATTCTAAATGAAAATGAATCTGGGCTGTGCTTACCATTAATTTGTGAAAGATGATGACATAGTGAAGTATATTTAAAAGTATTAGATTCACAAGCAAATCAGCTTGCTAGCCCATTAAATACTCTATACATCAGTTTAAATATATGCTTTTTTTTACACACCAGTTGTTTGTCTTATTTCTATAATAATCGATTTATGATTTCAATCAATGTTTTTTGATCAACGCATCATTCCAAAATGAAAGAAGGTGGCCTGGTCTGATAAATCACGTTTTCTTTTACATCATATGGACGTCCGTGTGTGTGTGCGTAGCTTACCTGGGGAAGAGATGGCACCAGGATGCACTATGGGAAGAAGGCAAGCAGGTGCAGGCAGTGTGATGCTCTGGGCAATGTTCTGCTGGGAAACGTTGGGTCCTGGCATTCATGTGGATGTTTCTCTGAGATGTACCACCTACCTAAACATTGTTGCAGACCAAGTACACCCCTTCATGGCAACGGCATCATTCATCAGGATAATGCACACTGCAAAAATTATTCAGGAATGGTTTGAGGAACATGACAAAGAGTTCAAGGGTTTGACTTGGCCTCCAAGTCTCAATCCACTTGAGCATCTGTGGGATGTGCTGGACAAACAAGTCTGATCCATGGAGGCCTCACCTCGCAACTTACAGGACTTAAAAAATCTGCTGCTAACGTCTTGGTGCCAGACACCACAGCACACCTTCAGAGGTCTTATGGAGTCCATGCCTCGACAGGTCAGAACTGTTTGGTGGCACAAGGGAGAGCTACACAATATTAGGCAGGTGGTTTTAATGTTATGGCTGATCGGTGTATATTGCCATATTGAATACTGACAGTGCGTAACTTTTAACAATAAAAATTACTAATGTTAATAATAATTAACAATATAAAAAATAACATTTATATACATGTCACTGACCAGAAAATCAGCTTACAGTGTCTCTAGGCCAGAAACATAAAATGTTGCCTACTAAAGCTGTACCTGGACTCAGGAAGGCATTGAGATAACATACATATATCCTTCATTGATCTACATATCCCATAATTCTGTGTGTCTCCAGCCTGCAAAATACACTGGGGAGGGAGCAGTTTGTGTGGAAGGTATTTGTAACTCTTTATGACTTTTATTTCCAGTGAGAAATAGCTGGTAGTCACAAAATATTTGTTCTATCTTCCCTTACACCATCTCTCCTGTTCAGCTGTGCCGCTTGGGAGCCTAGATTAAGAAAAATGACTCCTTGTTGTATGAAAAAAAAAAAAAAAGCCATTGATTCTGACAAAGAAAAAGAAAAGTTAAAATCATTGAAATACAATGAAAAAGTATGTATAACACAAGGATTATTGCCCCACTGTAGTAAGTCTTAATTAATACTACATCAGCTCTATGCCATTTGTTGAGCTATAAACCATGAGATACCTAGTAAAAAACAAATTTGGATGTAATACAATTACTATTGAAAAAATCACATAAATTAACAGAATACAACAAAAACCTAATACGAACAGGTTTACAGCTGAAATATTCAAATTTAGTGCTGATATACTCTTTAACTCTGCTGTAGAGATTTTCTTCCCAGAGGCACTTATGTATGTATGTCTGCTACATGGGAATAAGGCAATTTAAACAGAGGTGCACCGAAGCTAACACCTGCACAGAATAATAAAGAACAGATATGATTTCAACATGGTCGATTGAAATTCTGTTCAGATGGATATGCTGCGTACACTATAGAGCACGCTTACTTGACCTCAGTCCTTAACGTGCAACAGTGTCTTCAGGCTTCACTCCAAGCAGAAATCTAAGTCACAGAGTTCAATCAATAATCGTTTGTATAAATCTTACACAAGCCTGTAAATCCTATAGATACTGACAGTTCCGATGGCCAAGGACCAGTGGTGTCTTTAGGGTCTATCTTTCAAACCAATTTTTTAGCATCTAAACTTAGACGCTTTAATGCTAAGAGACCTCTTAGCTCAGTAATACACCAAATCAAGTACTTTATCACATGTAGGCTACATGTACACATGAGCTGTCAACCTATTTGTGGCCAATGATCACAAGGGATGTAAACCTCAGGCTTCCACACAATAAGACATAAGACAATGATTGATATCATTGAATATGATACAATAGGATGTGATTTCGTAGCCTTTTCCGATATGTGACCAAATGTATTCAGAATCTGGGGTGTGCTTACCATTAATTTGTGAAATATGATGACATAGTGAAGTATATTTAAAAGTATTAGATTCACAAGCAAATCAGCTTGCTAGCCCATTAAATACTCTATACGTCAGTTTAAATATATGCTTTTTTTTACACACCAGTTGTTTGTCTTATTTCTATAATAATCGATTTATGATTTCAATCGATGTTTTTTGATCAACGCATCATTCCAAAATGTATTGTTACACTGCTAAGGATTACAAAACAGCTCAAACTACGTTAAAAAAAACAGGAGATTAGGTGCTGATAACAAACATTTCTACATTTTTAAATACAGCATAACAACATTATGTCTAACTCTAATGATATATTAACTAGTTAATATAACTCTCTCTCTCTCTCTCTCTCTCTCTATATATATATATATATATATATATATATATATAAACATATATATATATATATATATATATTTATATATATATATATAAACATTGCTACCTAAATTTCTCCAAAAGTTGCTTTCAGTCATCTGGTGTGTTTAAATTGATTACACATAAGCTATAAATAGGCTAATGTTAGAGAAGATCTCCTGTTATCTTGTGTTATTGATGTTAGAAATCATTTTTAATTTCTTACTTTTAGGTAAATCTACTAAGAATCTAAGTCTCTGAGGTTATCATGGGCACAGACTGACCGAAACTGGATAGTTGAAGACTGTAAAAAGACCAGGTGGGTTTTTTCTAATCTGTTTTTCTAATTTTCTAAAAACTGTTTTGGGTGAGCCTGAGCCCATGACAGCCTCAGATTCATGTTCTTGACTGGCCAGAGTGGAACCTGATGTGGTCTGCTGTTGTAGCCCATACACTTCAAGGTTCTACGTTTTGTGCATGCTCAGATGCTTTTCTGCTCACCACGATTGTAAAGAGTGATTATATGAGTTACTATATCCTTCTTGGCAGCTCATACCAATCTGGCCATTTTCCTCAACAAGGTGTTTCCACCCACAGAACTAATGAATTCTTTTTCTGTGTAAACTCTAGAGACAGTTGTGTGTGATTTTTTTCCCCATTCTGATGTTCTTGTGAACATTAACTGAAGTTCTTGACCTGTATCTACATGATTTGATGCACTGTGCCGCTGCCACAGGATTGGCTGATTGGATAACTAATGTTATTAGATTAGAAAACTAATATTATTAGCTAATGCTCCCACACTGCTCCAGTCATTGTTTGTGGATTTATTATTTTATTTAGTATTTCATTTACGTGTTTAATTTACAAATCTGTAGGAACACAAAAAAATGAGGTATTGTTAGACCACAATGTATAATTATGAGTTTATGATATATTTTATATCAGACAAGATATTTTATTTACTTACTTTATTTTATTAAATGAATGGTACTACATTTGAATTCACGAAAAGGAATGTTTTTTAATATAAAAAACTATGGTTTTCAAAAGTTATGGTTTTAGCTACTATTTTAGCTAGTATTTAATTGACACACTATCTAAAACATACTAAAACCTGTATGGCATTTTATATTAGATAAGGTATTTTATTTTATTTTATTAAATGAATGTCACTTAAATGAATGATGTTTAAAAAAATAAAATACCCTAGATGTATAGATGTATATTTATGTTTTCTATGTAAAATGTTTATAGAATCTGAGATATAGCTTATTACATGAAAGAGAATGAAAGAGAAAAAAGCCACATTACTACAAATATTTTATATGTTTTATTCGCTAAAATTCATTAAAAAAAATATTTAGAATTTGAGAGTCAGGCTATCACCTATAGTGAATACATATTTTTAATATGAGGTACAGTTTATTTCTATATTGGTGCTAAAATAAATTAAAAACATTTGACATACATAAAGGTTATAGGCTATGTATTTATTGGCAATCCTTTGTGAGTCAGCTCTCAATTTTCAAAATAGTGCTGTCGATCTAAAAAAAAATCTCTTTGAGTAGGATACCCTCACTTCTCTGGACTGAGCCCAGAATGTCTTCAAATCCTGCCAGGGCCATTTAACGGTAGTGGTATGGGAATATAAAAATGACAACGAGAGAGGTAAATATTGAGCTTGACAGGCTGCTTTCTTTTCTGTGCGTAATGCTGCTGTCTGATGTTCCTCACAGCCCAGCAGCATTTGAAAGGCTCATATTTAAATCTACCGTTATACTCCCTCTCCCCCCATCAGCTTCACCTTTTCTCTGACAGTCTCAGCTGAAGCCTGAGGCGTACGCCGCCAGCCTTAGCCTGTCCTCTTCTCCCTCTCTCCCTCCCCTCATCCCTCTCCCTGCCCCTTTCTCTAAACCTCCCTGGCTCTCTCTTCTCCCTGTTTGTGGAGGCTGAAGGCTCTGCGCACTCGCCCATGACCGGCTCCATGCATGTGGGGGGATCAGAAGTGAGAAAAAAGCCTTGATCAGTTTCTGGAGCTGAGAGATGACTCAGGCCTCGGCTGTGCCCCTTTACAGATCGTTTCCAGGAAGCAGCCGCACTTTAAGTTCTAGCTGACAAATTGTTTTTGCATGTACACTGGCATTTAGGTGATCAAGTAGCCCATAACATTTTGGAATTGTGTGTAAGTGAATGCTGATGATTCCTACGTTGTGTCAGAGGAAATCAATCTGAGCCTTGTGCGAACTGCTATTTGCACTTTTGTGAGGTGAAAATGTATGTGAAGGCGAGTGTCCTGCCATACTATGATAGTGTGAGGCAGTGTGTTTCAGAAAAGTGAATAACACACTTTGGTGTGTGTGCGTGTGATGCAGCCCCAGTGGAAGCTTCTAGAGATGCAGCAGCTGAATCAGTTGTTGCAGCGCCTGCTCAGGGAAAATGGTGTGTGTGAGAGATAGAGAGAGAGCAGGAGAGAGAGAGAAACCAGGCACTGCCACAACTGATTCACCTGCCGCATCTGAAGGTGAGACCTACACGCACACACACACACACCCACACACACACACTTTCCACCTCTGACTGTCTGAAGTGCTGCAGCATTGCAAGATTTTCCAATCCCTGTAGCAAACATTTGAGAGGGAAGTGAGAATGCTGCTTGTGTTTCTGTTTGTTCACTTGATCAGATTTAAATCAGATCTAGTGGCCTTGGACTGTGTTAGCTGTTCCTATCATCATTACGGTGTACCATTTGGTATCCCATTCAGGGCATATTCCAGCCTCGTGCCAAGTGTCCCTGGGATAGGCTCCACATCCACCATGACCCTGATTAGGATAAAGCAGTTTTTTTAACTACTACGAATTATTCAGGAACTATAATGAAACTAATAGGAAAGGTGTGCAGTTTCCAGAATGAGCAATATAAGTATGGAGTTGCCAGCAAGCCCTGGGACTTCATGTGTTATCGTATATAAAGTTGAACGAGCATTAAATTATGTATTAGGGGTATAACCGAATATGAATATATTATTTGGATTGAACAGATAATGCATTCTAAATGAATACAAATACAGATACAAAAAATAGCCAGTTTTTTTTTTTTTTTTCAGAATGCTTGCCTTCAGGGACAGGAATCCTACCGGACAAAACAAAAAAGAAAGTCGTGCAAGAATGAGGTTTTTACAAACAACTTAGCTCCTCAAAGAAGAGTCTCTTAGAAATGGTGCAACTAACTTTGCCAACTTCTGTCACTCCTTTATACAGCAAACAGCTAAGCCAAGCTCTGTTCACCAAAGAGCCTTTCATCTACATCTTGGTGTCTCTTCCTCTCTACTACTGACTTTATCAACAGAACTGTAACAGGAGAAAAGTCAGATTAAAGCAGAGTGCCAAAGACAGGATGAGAAAAAAAAGAGACAGAGTGCACGAGAGAGCGTGCCTGTCTGAGTGTGAGAGAGAAAGAGAGATTTTGTATGTGTGGGTGTGTGTGTGTGTGTGTGAGAGAGAGAAGGAGGGTTAAGAAGGAGACGCTCCACTGGTTGGCTGACAAACAGAGGGTCCCTCCAGAGCATGCCAGAGGAGAAGGGGAGCAAAAAAAAGAGCGGTACAGAAAGAGGAGGAGAGTTTGATGTGGGTAGCTGTGCCCGACCAGGCACCATCCCCCTTTCCCTCCTCACCACCCCACTGCAGAAAATCTATGCTTGCTCTCTTAGTATTCCTCTCCTCCTGTCCAGAAGCCTCCAAAGAGGCAGAGACAACGGCTGGTGAGGCATGGGCTGGGTGAGAGACAGAGGCAGGCTGGGAGGCTTTTTTAGGTGATAGGGGAGTGTTTGCTTGAGGCTGTCAGGAGTGACAGCAGGCCCAACACTTTCAAACCTCACCTTAGACCTCAGCTGGATGAACCCTGCCTTCTATCCTTTTTATTTCTCTACTTTTCCCTATTCTCTTTACAGGGATTGTATGTGTGGTCATTTTGCATGTTCTGAGGTAATGTACACTGACTAACTCATTTTCCTCTACTACAGCTCACACTGGAAACAGTCATACCCTCGTGACAGCATCACTCCTCTGATCACATCTCTGTCTTACAGAATGTAAGACTTTCTCCTTAAACTCCTCCCTGAAGAGAAGAAGAAAAGCCCCCACCCACCCATTCAGTCACCTTGAGCTTTGCCATCATGCTTCTGTGATTGCTTTAAAGGTCACTGTGTGTAGCCACTGTCATTACCTGTCACTGTCACTCTCTCCCGTTCCCTCGCTCCCTCCGTCCTTAGCCTGTGCTCTGCCATGCATTTCAGCGATTCGCTCTGCAAGACAGATCAAAGTGCCATCGTTAGTTGGACTTTGAAGGTTACAAGCAAATAGGAGTGATCCCACAGCAGCACCTGACGTCACAGAAAGGGATCATCACCAGCTGGAACAAGGGTGCATTAAGGGATTCGGTGTAGGTGGCAGGACGAATTACTGGCTATTTGAGTTTAAGTGCAAGTATCAGTCAGTCTCTAGTAGCATTAGTACTGGTTGTTAGCACTTACATTTCAGTCTGCATCGGGGGCACTCTTTCAGAAAGTAGTGACGAGTCTGTTGTAAGTCTATGTGTTAGCAATCAGCTCATTGATAAAGTGAATGGCTACTCGCATTTATCCAACAAGTGGAACAGGATTGTAGTGAACATATTACACAGCTTTTTTTTAGGGATGCCCAGACTTGACAAGAAATCAGGCCATATATATTTTTCCCGCCATTTTCTCCCCAATATGGTCATCTGCCAAATCCTACCCACCTGTCATTTCACCCATATCACATGACAGCCAACAACCAGGGATGGTGAAGGCTAACACTTCCTTTGAGACACATGAAGCCAGCTACTGCGTCTACTGCTCATGCAGTGTCATAGGGCAGCACAACACACTCAGAGGAAGGTGCCATCTGCCCTCTTCCACATACATGAGCTCAAAGACGCCCAAAGTGTCTCTTTGATTGACAGGGGAGAGAGTATGCCATCTCTTCTACTCAGAGAGCACGGCCAAATTTGCTTCATAGACTTCCAGCCATCATCGGGATTCAAAGCTGTGATGTGGACCATCATCAAAAAGAAAAAGTATATCAGATATAGCCATATATTATCAAAAGGCTAGCAAGCAGCAAAAGTCAAATCTACAGTTTATCTCAGTTTTTAAGTGTTACATTAAATCAGTATTTCTGATTCTATGATGTGATGTTATCACAAAAAAACATACTTCTGCAATTTTATCACAAATGATAACGAAAAGAGATAGGCACAAATAGGCACTGATTCAATATCCAGTATCAGTATTGGGCTCATACCAGCAAAAATGGTGGATCAGATATCGGAGAAAAGATA
This sequence comes from Pangasianodon hypophthalmus, assembly GCF_027358585.1. NCBI lineage: Eukaryota > Metazoa > Chordata > Actinopteri > Siluriformes > Pangasiidae > Pangasianodon > Pangasianodon hypophthalmus. Next base: position 5,841,636 of record NC_069725.1, read on the forward strand.
TCGGATCCTGTAAGAAAAGGCAAAGATTGGAATTGGATTTGGGGAAAAAATTATTTTTGGAAGTTTACATAAAAAGAGACTTGACAGTTTTTTCTTTTATTAGGATTTATTTTATTATATTTACACTCTAGAATATTTAAGTATATTTACAATATAAGGGACTTTTGTGTGAAAGAATGCTTCAGTAAAAAAAAAAAAAAAAAGATTTTAAAGGTTAGTAGTTTGTAAAGAAAACATTATCAGATGGGTATTGGATTCTCAAGTGTTCAGTATCTGTATCAGTATCAGGAAAAAAATTGGTATCGTGCCATCTCTAATTAAAAAATATAATAATGTGGAGGTAATAAGGGTTTCCAGATTGTTTAGTTACTACTGAAAGATGAAACAGGAATGTAAGTACTTTAAAGTGTAAATAAAATGATACATCAGACAAAAAGACACCTGAATGGTGTTCATGCTCTTCTTATTTTTCAGCTCTTCTAAAGCAGTTATTCTCAAACATTTTGCAGTCAGGGATTGATTTTAACTGTAAAATAAGTTCCACACACCCCCACAGTACAGATTTATTTTATGAACAAATATCATTTAAATGTGTACAATAATATTGTGGATATTTATTGGAGCTAACTTTTCACAGACAAAACACATTAGGACCAACTTGACAATATTTACAGATCTACTTGAATTTGAGTTACTGAAGTTTGGATAAAACCCATTCTATTCAATTAACAAGCCAACAAACCTTTTTTTTTATTATTATTATTATTATTACCCCCTGGTTTGCTTCATGGACCCCTGAAGGTCTCTAGACCCCACTTTGAGAACCACTGTTCTAAAGGACCACTATTATATACTGAAGAGGGATTCGTACTATACATTAGTATATTTACACTACAAACTCCAATATCATTCCTAAACTCTATAAATATGTTTTTTAAATATCAATTTAAAATCCCTGTCTAAACTGTATTAGTTCTACTATAAAGTAGAAAGGGTCATTATTTCAGCAGATATGATGGAAGAGGTGGCAAAGACAGTATTATACCAAGGAGACCACAAACACAGGTGTATCTTTTTTATCAACTCTGAAGTCTGGACTAATCACTGGCAAACTTTAATCAGATATGATCAATTATTCATGGCCTGAGGCCTAGTGAGAATGTCTCTAAAACGCTCTCATACAGACGGCCCAAGATGAATAATTCAAATGCCATTTATACAAAACCAAGTGCCTTTTTGATGCCACATGACTGCACTAGAAATGTTATGCAACAAAGGATGTAAATTAGTTAAGACCAAAGATGATTTATACAGCAACTGAATCAATTAATCGATTAACTGAACAACAGGCTTTCAAGCAGTCATACTGTTATCGGGTTGGATAGATCATCGCTTTATAAACACCTTGTGGTAAGCTTTGTATACATGTCACCTGCAAGTACATAAGTGCATCAGAAACACAACATATACCAAATATATATTTTCCCCTGCACATTATATTACTTTACAAGGTAGTGGTAAGAATTTACAGGAGGGGACAAAGGGATAGCTAGAGGAAGACAGACAGAGAAAGAGCAATTCCTTACTGTCACAATCTATCTTAAAATCCCTGACAGCAAGCAAGCATTAGTCACCAAACAATCTGTCAATACTCTTTTTTAATTTGCACATCCCTTTTCCTGTCCTTTCCTTTCCTTTCACCTCAGTAACAATGAGGAATGATTGAAATGGGGCTTGTTCATAGATGGGCAGATCTCCTCAAGTATACATCCATGTCAAAGTAATATTATTTGACAAAATTCTCCAAGCTTGTGTGTGATAGTTAAAATGAGACACAGACTAAAACAATACTTTATTCCTTACATTCCTTTAGGAACTCAACGATTTTGGAGGATACTGGAGGCCTGAATTATAGTTATTATTATAATCATAATTCAGGCCTCCAACATCCTCCAAAATCATTAAGTTCCTGAAGAAATATAAGTAATAAAGTATATTTAAATGTTAAACTCTCTGCCTTTTTAGCATTTGCTCCTCCATATTCTGTATTGAAATAGCTTGGCCAAGAGGGGAGAAACAGTATACTGCAAAGATGTAAATATTTGTTATGTGAATAACATGAACATCTGCATTATACAGGTTATGCTAAAGCCCCCACAGCTGGTGTGCATTTATTAGACCAAGACTGCATTTTCAGTTTAAAAAAAAAAATACAGTTTTAGGGAATAATACAAACTGGAGAAACAGGTAGAGAAAATAGAAGGATTCTTCCTGCAGTCCAGCATTTGCTAATGAGGGCATACGGTATTGATATCTCCATGGGAACACCATGGGCATCACTAACAAACCATACTCTTGTGATTTGTAGCATTTCACTTAATGCTGAGATTAACAAATAGTCTAATAAAAGGCAAGCCTGTAATGCGTTACATATTTGAAAATGCAGGCACCAGTGAGGAACATGGTACGAAGGAAAGGATAGGACTAAAGCAAAAAATAAAAGATGGAAATGAAATTAATTAGGTGAAGGATTTAATTACTACTACACCATTAACAACCAAGCAGAGACAGTGAACCAAACAGACCAGGAAGGACAAGATGGTAAGCAATCAATTATTTGCAATGTTAAATAAATATTAATAACTGTAATGAATTATGAAAAGTGTATATGCACTTTTTTTTTTTTTTTTTTTTACAGATTTTATACTTTACCAAAACCTTCAAGTGTCTCATATTGTTTTGTAAATTGTGAGCCGAGTGTAAGTGCGTGTCACTCAGCGTGTCTCCTGCAGAGCACACCCCCTTGTCATGTTCCTGTCAGATCTGAAGTTAGAAAGAAAGATGAGCCCTCTTTAAGGATGACACAGTGTCCTGTTGTGACAGATAGAAAGGTCTGTAACACTACAGAATTCAATCTTTCCATCCTTCTCTCTCGCCTTCATGTGGCGTCTAACAAATAGATCCCTCTTTCATTATGTCATAAATACACGCACTGCTTGGCGATAGTTTTAGTTTAATATAAACTTCCTTTTAGCACATGTATTAACCATTTAACTGTACTTCTCTTTAATCTCATAACAAGGAATCCACTAACATGCAGACATTTTTTAAAACTAAATTTTTCAGACATTGAGACTAACAGAAAAGATTTCTCAGTGACATGCATAACTCAGGGTCAGGAGCAGAGCCAGGCACCGGGTCACAAACAGAGGATTATCCTGACATGGAAAAGGATCAGTGACTGAGACAGACACAGGGTCACTGATGGAGACTGGAATGGGACAGGTAACAGAAGCATCGGCTCCTATGGGAGAAGAGCCTGGGGCAGAGGTAAATGCAGAAATAGAGGCTGAGACAGGAGATATCTGGGGCAGATAACAGGTCAAAAACAGAAAGCGGATCAGAGACAAAGACAGAGGCAAAGAACAAGATTTCTGTTTCTGTTTCTAAAACTAGAAACAGAAACAGCAACAGGTATATAATCAGAAACAACAGTGTCTGAAAAGATGCTGAACTAAACACAGAAATCAAAGCTAAACAGAACATAAATCTGAACTCTAAGCAAATCCAGAATTGAACTAGAAGCTAACATTGACATGCGATATCTAGAAGAACCTACAGAGGCTACATTAGGTGCATGTGCTGAGGTTCATTTAGCAGAAATAGAGACAAAACTAAACTGCTGAGGCTTTATGAAACTCATGACCATGTCCCTGCTACCTCACATCCTCAGGTCATCCTCATTATCAACACATGTGACCCAGATGGCAATCCTCCACTAAGTCACAGAATCACAAAAGTCGTCAAGGTCGTCACAAGGGTTAGTAATGTCCTCATGCCTCACATCGCCAGACAATAATAGACAGTGCTTATAAATAGTTTTATGTAAGTTGCTGAGTCCCAAGCACAGGCATAGTCTACAAACATGTTATAGACATACTAATGATCATGTATAACTTGTGCAGCTACAAGCCCTACAACAAGCGTTTATAATAAAGGTCAAAACAATGAGGTGTACATAGTTTGCATGGATTTTTTTTTTTTTTTTTTTTGTGACAACATTGCATGCACCCAGACACTTTTGTATGTGAGATCACTAATCCTGTGTGAATCAGTCATAATTGCTACAAATATACTTAACAGACATACGTATGTCCGTAAAGCTTTCCCTGCCCAAGCAAATTCCACCTACTTTTCTGATCAGAAATTATCTAGAAATTGCATGTTTCTAGAGTAGCTAGATATGTTTTGTTCATGATCGACTCAGTCTTATGAGTGAGTCACTAAGGTGAACAATGCGGTATTAGCCGCTTCAGTGCACTGAGTTCAGCAAGTCACATTTGAGTCAGTCTGAGCTGGAGATTTCCAGCATTTCAGTAGGTGTAACATAGTGCTGGCTGCATGATCAGTCTGCACATTTGTGCAAACCATGCGACTGAATAAACGGTTTAACTGAACAGAACTAATTCATTTAATTCACTCAACGGATGCAAGAATTTCAACTTTAGTGATGGCAGACAAGGGCTCTTAAAGGTAGCCTGCTGCCTCAAAATGCCCAGTTTGTATATTTAACAGAAGGAGATGACAATCAAATGCTTCCCAGGCCTGTTTGGCACGCACATTGCTCTTCCTCCTCCATGGAACTGATCAGCTGAATCTTCTGCCTGTTTCTGTTCCTGCCACTGCATCTTGGCAGAGGAGCTTACTTCACTTTTTTCCCTGCTGGGCTCTGCAGCTGTATCTGCTGCTCAGTTCTCTCCTTGCTGATGAATAAAAACAAATCATCATGACCAGGACTTTGGCTTAATTTAATAATACGATTTTCACACACATTAAATGCTGATAGATACAGCACATTTTTGCATGATAAGCTAGATATATAACTAGTAAAATATTTTGTTCTAGCAGAGGCAAAAAAAAAAAAAAAACACAACAACTGTTGTGTTCTTAAATTCTTTGAGGCACTCCAGAATAGTGGTTGCATATGAGCTATATCAGGAAAAATTTGGTAATTTTTTTTTGTTTTTGTTGCCAGTTTAAGTAGAATCAGCAGTTCGGGAGATACTAAATAAAGATCGCAGTCTATTTTATTGTTTGTTACTTTGCTGAAGTACTGTTTATTCTCTTCCAAGTTCTACTGCCACAATCTTTTCATACAGTTAGGAACAATTCATACGATGATTTATTTTGTAATATTATATTTGCATAATTAATATTAACTTTAAATAACATTCCATGGTATATTTTGAGTGTATTTACTTTGCCCAAAATATAAATTTTATGAAAATTTTGGTGAAATGTGGTCAGAAATGTACAAAACTAAGACACACCTATGTTTCGGACAAACTCTGTCCTGTACGCACAGCAAATGACAATTGTTCAAGTCTCTAGTTACATCTGAGATCTGAAAACTGATATGCACAATTATAATATAATAACCTCTCAGCGTGTGCTTGAACTTAATGCTGGGAAGCGGGAAGTGTCAAAAGGGTGTGCAGAATATGGGTCACCCACTCAAAACCGGGGCGAATGTGACATCTTCTCTTGTACTCTTTTTATTTCCTAGTTTGTTGCAGCATGCAGTGTTTGCTGGGATTTGTTCCTCTATTCTGCTTACTGTATCACTAGTCTCTATGAGTCTCTATGAGAGTATGTACAGCCCTGCATTATTCTCCAACGAGTGAATGTGGGTAAATGTTGTTGTGCTGTTTTTGTGTGTGTTATGACACTGTTTGGACTGCAAGACTGATTTCCATCCCCTGTGAGAGCTTCCACTTCGTCTGCCTGGAATAGGGAGCGGTAAATAAGTGGTAATGGGAGCGAATGGGAGGGAGCTAGGGAACACTTTCTGTCATCACTTTAGAAGGTTGTGACCCCAGAGCCCAGTGACACTGAGCTGTTAAATAATTCAGCGGCTATCTTGCACTGGGCCTCTGGAGAAGCTGCGGCTGTGATTGCTTGGAGCTGACTGACTGACATTTGCACATGAAAATGGGCTTTGTTTTCCCCCAAACAGCAGGACAGCTTAAGGAAAACAGTGCAGGGCCTCAGAGGAGGGTGTAAGGGTGAGGAAAGAAGGGCCAGGCACAGGTGTATGGCATACTCACCTTACAACCCCTTCACCAGCAACCTGATGATGAGAACCTCTTCTGGAGTGGTGCAGCACATATCAGGAACACATAGCCTGCAATAATTAACCAATTCAAACAAACGTGCAAGTTACATTAGAAATAAATACATCTATAGATTTTAATTAAGAAAATTCGGCAATAATGAATTCTGACAAAACTCTTAAGTCATATGCACACTCAGGCTAAGTACAGGTTTGTGTAAATGTGCATGCTCCTTGGGTACGTGCTGATAATTTAGAGATGGGTTTTTGCAAAATTGAATGGATTGTTGGCAATGTATGGTTTCATTACTTCTACACTGACTCCATTTAGAGTTTAATTAGCTAATTCTCTAAGCTCTGAGCCAATAAAGCCAATATTCAGGTTATGCTGGGTGAGAAATTGACTATAAATAATCTCCTATCCATCTCTTGCCAAATTCGAAAAACGTTCATTGTACAAACTCGTTAAACTATGAAAATGAGAAGTTTCATAATAGATAATAGCCATTTAGGGGACTATAACCTCATTTGGTTATGGATTATTGCTACTGATTCAGATTAGCTTAATAATAATAATAATACTGTAGTATTAATTTTCCAAGCTTAGTCTATTGCTAGTTATATATTCATATTATACACCAGGAAAAAGTTGAATGCTGCTTCTCTTGCCAGTAACATACAATAAGGTTTAAAAGGTGCACTGCAAAAAACATTACGTGAAAACATCTTTATCAAATGTATCATTCTGAAATTATTATAAATACTATTCAACCTACAGACATGAGACAAAGGGTAAAGGGTAAACCGGTGGCTCTGTTATGGGATGGCTTTTGCTGACATGGTTTGGCACAACTTAGACATAATCTTCACTGCAATCAATACACAGTTCTTCTGACCTTATCACCTTTATCCTGCAATAAAACATTTTTATCCCTATGGGCGTGGTCTCTTCCAGGATGATCCCGCCCCCATTCACAGGGCACGAAGGCCCACTGAATAGTTTGATGAGGATGAAACTGATATAAATCATATCCTATGGAATTTAGTGTCACCAAAGTTCAAACTAGTTAAACACACATGGGAGATTTTGGAGCGATGTGTAAGACTCCACCACCATCATCAAAACACCGGCTGAGGGATCATTGCAGTACAGTTCCAGAGACTTGTAGAATCTGTGCTAAGGAACATTTCCGTTCTGGAGGCTCACGGTAGCCCAACACCATACTAAAATTTAAAATCGTTTGATGTTGGTTTTTCTTTTAGTTTATCACCTAAACAAAGTTAAGATTTATCCTAACAATTTTAAGTGAATTCTTCACTGGAAGGTTAATTTTACTTCAAGTAACTATTATCATTTTTTTAAAGATGCAAAATGAAATGCCAGTGCAGTACAATAATATTAGATACAGTTAGTAAATTTGCTTATATTCAGTGTTTCATTTGCAAAGATATGCACTATATGTTTTGCTGTGTTTAAAATTAGTAGGCAATGTTCATAGCTAGTGTTTTCTTCTTGTGATTAGTAGATTCACCCATCAAATAAGTGCTAGTTTACAAATTAATTAAATGGCACAGTTTTATTTTTTAAAGTCAGTGGAGCGCAAAGCTATAATCAAGTAGGCCTACAAATGTAGAAATATGTGAAAAAGCTGTTTGTTATTATACACATTAACTATATGGATGTCCACAATATCTGAAGGATGTTATCCTCTTATTTTAAATATATGGCAAAACATCCCCTTGTAAAGCTACTTTTCCCATCTGCTCATAATTAATGTTATTGTGTAATATCACTTAATATGTCTATCATTGTTAACCTTCAAAAATCCCAAACAGGTATGTTAATCGCTGTTCAACAGTTAAAGATGCCCATTAATACAGTTATTGAAAGTATAGTAATAAAATGGTCAGTATAAGTTGATGATTGTCTTAATATTTAATTACGCCATTTCACATTAACCAGGTTATTAGAGATGCCAAAACTTGAGGTTTCTTCTCATCATAAGATGGGTTTTTGTATATTTTCAAATAAATCTAATGCCAGTCACTAGATATGCAAGAATATAAGGATTTAAATATAGCCATCATTTGAATCCAGCACCCCTGAGTCTTATGCAGTGAAAAATATTAGCATATCTTTACAATCTTTCCATGTTCCAGATAAACGTCACTACCACTTAGCACGAACACTGGCACAAATAAATATGCCATTCACATTTGAGTGAAAAGCTTTTGTTTAATCCCTAAACCCTCACAGAAAATGAATGTGGACTTAAAGAGGAGGAGTAGTGGGGCTGCATGCTCTCAGTATGCTTGACCATATCTCTCAGCTTGAGAGGCGGAAAGCAAGGGATAAGTGGACAGCGAGGGGGCGGGAGGGAGGGGGAGAAACACGAGCACGGGTGGGGCGCAAGACAGCTGACAAATTGTGATTAATAAATGTGGTCCGGGATGGCAGTGTGGAACGATGCTTATTAATAGAGAGAATTAGAGTGGCTGTGCAACTCAATCTGCACACTGTCACTCTGCATCAGGCGCCATAATCAGAGCCTAATGAAACAGCACAGCAGCACCTCCCCGCCCATCACCCCCCACCCCCTTTACACCACCTCCCACCCTCCAACCCATTCACTCTCTCTCTCTCTGTAATCACTTTCCAGGATCCACCCTTCCTTACCGGTAAATTGATACATCACCCTATATGCATACACGTCCACGTCCTAACATAGAAGTGAATCTACTTATGAATATTTTACTCATGAAGTGGACATGACACTAAAAATCAGTCTTTCACTCAACTTTTCTAACCTCACACAGGATCGTAAAAGTATCAATCCAAACGCTATCCATAAGATTAGCCTTCTTTTCATGTCTCTGAGATACAATTTTGCAAGAATGTAAGATAATGAATGTAACAATTTAGTTGCTTAAATTTTATTATTCATCTTAGAGCATATTATTCAGTAAGTGCTATGAATTATTCACTAACTACAGTAAAACTAATAGGAAAGATGTGCACTTATGTATAAGAGGGAGGAATGTAAGTCTAGATCTGTCAGTGTGACCTGGCACTTTAAGAGGTTAATAATTTTACAGACAAATCTTATCTTACTGTTATAACTTCTTGTATTAAAAACACCATGTTTCTCTCTAAACTGCACAGATCAGAGCATGTGCTAATGTGCTACACTCAAAAAAAAGGTGCCAGAAAAGATTCTTTAGAGTGATACCATACAGAAACCATGTCTTGTCTTCCTAAATTATGTTTTGATTTATGGATCTTTAACCCATTTTTGTTGGTGCTACAGAGAACTAAAAGAAAAAACCCTGTCGTTACATAAATTTTGTAAAAATTTATTTAGTTTTTTTGTGGTAACAACAAAAATGGATAAAGAATTATGGACTGAAAGGTTCTTTACTGAACCTAAAATGGTTCTTTAGGGAACCAAAAACAGTTCATTGATGGTCTAATGAATCTTTTCTGGTATCTTTATTTTTAAGAGTGTATTTGGTTTTCTTTGCTCCCAACAGTGTCTTTCCAGTTTCACCTGAGTGCTTTGTCGCTTTTCTGTATTTTTTTATCTCTGTCCTTTGGGACAGTGTTTGTCAATCCCAGACAGCCCTGTTGAGTGTGTTCCCAGTTCTAACCCATTCAATTCGACTCATTAAAGGATCTGTAATTAGATGAGTCGAACCATGTGTGTTAGAGTGGGGAAAACACTAAACCTTTAAGTAGTGCCCTAGGTCAGCGTCTGGTAAACACTGCTCTAAGGCATTGGTCATTAACTCCAGATTTGTACTTAGTTCAGTTCCAGCAGTCAATTAAAAACTTTGGAAGACAGTGATTAGTCAGATCAGAGGTAGTGGGTAAGATAAGAATTAAACTTAAAGAACGTAGGTCTTTAGGATGAAGGTTGATGAATTATTTTCTGTTATTGGGATGCTTCAAGAGTCATTATTAAATTTAGGCCAGAAGAAAATAATCAAATAATTGAGGTTAAGACTAATCAAATTCGAAGTTAGCTCAAGAATTATTGGCACTCTTGTTAAATATGGGTAAATTAGGTTATAAAAAAAAATGTCTTTGGGGTTCATTAGCTTAATCTCAAATTGAAAATATGAGAGTAAACTAACCTTTAATTACTGTAAACATATTTTAAAGAAAATAAAAAACCCTTATTAAAAATCTATAATATATAATAATTATATGTCATGATTATTGGCACCCCTGCATTTAGTACTTTGTACCTCCCTTTGCCATCATGATGGCACTGAATCTTCTCCTATTACGCTTGATGAGATTGGAGAATACAGAGCAAGGAATCTTCAATACAGAATTTCTCAAGATCCTCCAGGGACCTAGGTCCTCTCTTGTCGACTTTCCTCTTCAGCTCACTCCATAGCTTTTCAGTGAGGTTCAGTTGACTGGAATGACCATGCAAATTTTTTATTTTATGGTCACTGAACAATTTTTTTGTGGATTTGAACATATGACTTGGACAATTGTCTTGTTGGAAGATCCAACCATGACCAAGTTATAGCTTCTTGACAGAGACAGCAAAAATTTTTCATTTAAAATCTCCTGATACTTAATGGATTAAATGTATACTAACAAGGTTCCCGGGGCTTTTGGAGAAAATTCGGCCTCTCAGAATCATAGATCCATTTAACAGTATTCGGTTCTTTTCTGTATAACAATCCTTTGGGGACTTTATGATCTCAAATGGCTACCATCTTCTGCAAATATCCAACCGTGATTCTTGAAGAAATTTTCCCTCTCTAACCATCCTCCTCTTTGTGTGTGGGGGCAAAATACACTTGCATCTTCTATGCAGGTCCATTACAGCTCTGGTTGTTTTCAACTTCTTTATGTTGCCCCAAATCATTTAATTTGTGTATTCTCTAATCTTCCCCATGTTGATGAATGACTAAATTTGGAAATTTGGCCTCTGTGTCACCTCTCATTTACACCCCAGTGAAAAAGCAAGCCATGGGTAACCACTTACAGAGTGTCTTATAGAGTCCCAAAAGTTTCCTCGGACTTAAAATAAAAGTAAATAAAAACATGCTTATGTTGCATTGTGTTTATGCGATGAGTGCCGGTAATTGTGACACATGGTTTTGTTAAAAAAGTATAGGTACAGTGTATACACATGACGTAATGTATGGCGCTCATTACTTAATTTAAGGCAGAGGACACAGGGAGTGTGTTATAGCATCAAATAACATCATGAAGTAGATCCTCACAGCTGTGATGTCAATGCTTTGAATGTTTTTTTATATGCAAAAGTTTTCTTTTTGCAAAGTAAAAAGAAAAGTATGTTCAGAAATGTTTTAGAATGCAACACTATAATTTTTTTATACCACAGCACTGTTGAATTCTTGATATAGTGATGATATAGTGAAGAGACATATTTTCTGTGAACAGAGGTTTATTTAGTCTACAGTGTAAGCACTGATTGTAAGCATTTTCGATATCCATCACTGATCCACCATTTTTGTGTAACAGCATGGCCAATCGTGTTTTGTTCCATACATAGGAACAAGCTACTTGGGGTGGAACTACTTTTTTGGCAAAAGAAACAGCCCATGTTTATAAAAACATGGAAATAAATGTTGCTAGCTTGTAGCTATAACTGTAACTTAGTTACAGTTTTAAATTTATTGTAGTGCAAATCTGCTTTTTCTTTGTTTGTTTGTTTGTTTGTTTGTTTTTATCTTAATGCAGGTCTGGCAATGCAAGTCTAATGTTAAATATTTTCTATTTCTGGTGTTCATTTTGGTAATGCTAGCAGTTGGACAACAGTAGTGGCTTAGAACAGAGCAACTGTTACTGTTACCATAGCTACCAGTGGTCAGCAGAATGAAACAGGTATGGATGACCATGTGGAAAAATTATTTTTTTCCAGTACAAGAACGGGTAGAACACTTTTCAACCAGTCAGGTTGAGTGAACTAACTACTGTACACTAACATGCCTCTCTGATTATAAGAAGCATCATTAAGTTGCAGTTCTTGAGAAAACATGAATACATCTAATAACGTTATAAGTATAATGGAGGATGATGATGGCGCTCCACTGACGCATCAGTATTTAGCTCTTTATTCATTTTTGCTTGATATCTTCATAATCTCAGCATCCCAAATTACCTACAGGCAAACAGACACAGTACACACACCTCCAGTCTTGTTATTAGATCTATGAGCTCAGTAAAGTTTAAAAATGAGCTCAGTAAAGTTGATAAAAATTAATTTATTATTTTTAATTGCACTATTCGTTGTCACCCAGATGAGGATGGGTTCCCTTTTGAGTCTGGTTCGTCTCAAGGGTTCTTCCTCATATCATCTCAGGGAGTTTTGCCACCATCACCTCTGGATTGCTCAATAGGGGTAAATTTATAAGTTTAAAATGTATCTCCTGAATTTATTTATTTCTGTAAAGCTGCTTTGCGACAATGGCCATTATTAAAAGTGCTATACAAATAATATTGAATTGAATTGAAGTAAAGATTTGAAGAGTCTAGTAACAATTACAGCCTATTAGGGTTTAACAAGCCAACAACATTTCATACTATATGTCACAGAAAGCAATTACAAATCATAATTGATAAGATAGTGTAGAGCATGGGGGTGTTGTGGGCGGGAGAAATTAATATTATTGGATTTGTGTAAAAAAAAGACAAGACTGATTTACACAGATTTCCTTGGTTTAAACGGACATGTATGTGTGCATCTCTGAAATATGTGAGAGCAATCTGACACAAATTTTTTAGGAATTTCTATCAAGCAAGATCCCTCTCTCATGCTCTCTCTCTCACACACGCACACACACACACACACACACACACATCCATATATGCATAAGGATAGGTGATGAAAATGGGGGGCTAATTTAAATACCATAACTCTGTAATGATCCATGCTCCCCCATGCCCTTTACCTCCTTAGGTGCCTCTGGCTTTTATAAACAGCACCGTGAAACATTAATTAGTAGTGTAAAAATCAGTTAGAGACATAAAGCTATGCATGGCATGAATAAGAGCATACAGTGACTAATGGGCTGTTCAGGTCACACATCACTGAATAGATGTTTCGGTTAGCCTGACTGTGACCTGGGGCTATATTTATGGCTTTCATTCCAAAATATATGAGACGGGTCAGTGTAACAATTCAAAACAGGGATCATGGGCTTAGTAAATATGTAAGAGCAGATCAAAAATGAGCAAGCACTTTCAAACTCTTCCTTCAAATAATTCACATCAAGCCATCTTGCTAAGTCAAGCAAAATGCAACTAGCTAAACGAAATAGCAAAGGAGAAAATGAAAGTTAAAGGAGAACAGCGAGGACAGGGAGAGGAAAAGATGGAAAGTGGAAAAGAAAATGAGGGATAGCTTAGACAGCTTAGAGACGTGCATATTTCAATATTAATCAGCTCAGTAATATTTTAACAGGCACTAAAGATCCAATTCTCACTATATTGCCTGTGACTCCTGGCAATGATTATGCATCCGTAGAGGCCACAACTGTACTGGAGTAGTGTGTGTGTGTGTGTGTGTGTGAGCATGTATGCGTGTGTTTGTACATGTGGGTTTGTGTGTGTTTGTGTGTCTAATGGAACGGACTGACTGACCCACAAAGTGGAAGTGACATACCATTTAACTCAGACTGCAAAACACACACACAAACAACACACACTCACTCCAACTCTACGTGTCTGTTGAATCCCCCAAGATCCAAAGTCACTCCTGTCTCACTGCTCATTATTTGGGTCGAGATCTTCCTGGACTTCTCTGTCCTCTCTCCCACTGCACACACCCTTCATCCTCCATTCCCCCGACACTGGTCACATCTGAAAGAGGGAGGAGGGATGAGAAAAGAGTCGTCAATATGTATTCGCCCTGCTCCCACCTCCGCCATTAAACTTTAAAAATGCAGATGTGTGATTAAACCTGACAGGGAAGAAGGGAGATCGGATGAGTTACACAGAATTCTCAATGGAGCCGCACAGAAACTCCATATTTAAACAGTTAGTGGCAGCCCAAAGACACGCTGCATGCAAATGTACACACACCACAATTATCGATGCACAATTACTTTCACACAATGCCGCCCACCATTACTAATAGTCAGAAGATCATCTCACCTAATTAGATTATTAGACACATGTATGAATGAGTTAATATTTCACTCTAAAATGGGTTGTAGAATAGGTTTATGTGTGTGAAATGAGTGGGGAAAGGCATAAGGAGACAAATACTGCCTTTAAATGAGAGTCTGTGGAAGGTGTATTTATTATGATGTGTAAAGAACTGTACAGAATGCAGAATGCTGGGCAAGAGATGACAACTGAAAAGTGTTGTGTGTGTGTGTGTGTGTGTGAGCACAATGGTTTCAGTGTCCTTCACTAATGAGGTCTAAAAGACCTCACACATGGACACACACACACACACACACACACACTGGCCTTGAAAAATACTCACTGTTTCCTTATCCACAACACAGATGTGTTACTCTTGTTGAAATTAATCTTTGAAAAGAAAGAAAGAAAAACAGTTCATTTTAAATGGTTTTCTGTAACAGGTATGTAAACAGACATAGCCTACAGATATGAGGCTATCTATTAACATGTACATTTTAATAACAACTAAGCTGGTGGTTGAAGAGAGAGAGAGAGAGAGAGAGAGAAAGAGGGAGAGATGGAGGTGAAGGAAGGAAGGAAGGATGGAAGGAAGGAGGGAGGGTGAGAGCAGATCGAAACGTTGCTGAAATCTCACAGGTGTTGGAGAGAGGTTGACTCGGCGCAGTCCACTCAGACCTGTTTCGGCTAATCGGCTAAAACATTACATCTAATCAAGTTTGAACTCTTTTTATTTATTTATTTTTTTCTGAAGACTAGTTACTCCGTCTATAGCAGCGACAACTTTAACCTTTTTCACTATTTTCACGCAGTTTTTTATTGTTGTTGAGGGAATAATGTCTAGTCGTGTCGATTTTTCTCCATTAGCTATCAGAGATATCAGAGATAAGATAACCACACTGCAGTAAGCTAACGCGCGAGGGGGGGAACAAAGTCCACAGGAGGTGAGCGCGCGCTTCCCGCGCTCTGCGAGTGAGCGGCTTTCGCCCGCTCGCGCGCGCACAGTTACTAACGGTCGCTGCTGGGAATGTGTGTCGCTGACAACGACTGGAAAATTCAGTTTCTCGGTTAGGATCATCATCTTCATCATCACGAAAGAGAGAGAGAGAGCGGAAACGGACATCTTCAGACGGTAAGTGTTTTTAAACTTTTTTTTTTTTTTTTTTTTAAACAACGTATTTTGTTGAACGTTCGAAGTTGCGCGTGACGACGGAGGGTTGTTACCTTCACGTGCGTCACTCTGGGAACAGCCAGGTGTAAATGACATTGGTGATATGTTTGTGTATATATATATATATATATATATATATATATATATATATATATATATATATATATAGAGAGAGAGAGAGAGAGAGAGAGAGAGATAAACACTAACACACTAGAGCTATTTTCACGTTGATATTGATGTTACTTGTCTCTGAATGGCGACATGGAGGGAAGCCTGCAGGACTAGTAAAATAATTGTAGTGAATAATTGTTTTATTTTTTTCAACTTTAATAAAGTGAATTGTGGTAAATGTACATGTTTGTACTGCTTATAGAAATCTAGAAGTTACTGCAGACAGACTATACAGTTATGTGGTGTGTAGCTTTTTATACAGAGTACTGGAATACAGTGTAATGTTATGCATAATGAAATGAATGAATACCTTTATAAAGGTGTGTAGTGTAAGGAAATGTATAATGCACGAGCTGTATAATAAAGTTTACAGCGAAATAATATGCATAATGAAGTGGAATACATTCTACTATTTGATATATATACCTTTATATTGGAGTATAGTGTATAATGACATGTGTAATGGAGTTTCATTTGATTTAATCATTCATTTGTTTCTTTCTCCAGTTATGGATTTTTAACATTGCCCATGAAAAGCCGGGATCTGTCTCTAAATCAAGACATTTTCATAATCTCCTAAGACATCAAAGACTTTTTGCTCAGCCAAAACTCACAAAAACGAACACAGAGAGCCATTTTCTGGACAAGAGAATTCCAAAGCATTGGTTTTACTTCATTCTCATGCAGCATTGAAATTCCCACGTCCTAAAGTGAGCTCTTGATATATCTACAGAGAAAAAGTATTCCTGCTTTTGCAAACGTATTATTTTGTGACTACACAACCTGAAATGCACTCAGTTTGATAGTTGTTGTGTGTCAGTTACTGCTAACGAGGCTCTTTTCTGAGCTGTGAGACAACATTCTTACTGATCTGTGATTAAAGAGAGCCTTCAAGAGACTTGTGTGTCCGAGAAGAAGCTGTACATAACAACAAAGCTTACAACAGGGTGAATCAAAGAAAGGAAAAACAAGTCAACTTCTTTACAAGTCAACAAAATTTGTATAATACAACCACTACAGTAATTGTTGTGGTCATAGTATTGCAGTAAATCCACTATAGTAATTGATCCAGAGCTCACTTGTATTTTGTCCTCTTTTTTCCTGCCACTCCCTCATATTTGCAACTGTCACTCTTCAGTCTCTCTTACTCTCCTCCCCATAATCCCTCAGCACCATTTCCTCTCTGTATGCTCCACACTCTTCTCAGTCTGTTCACCTCATCCATAAATTCATCCATTATTCTTGTCCCCATTGCTCTTAACCTTCCTTAGACATTTTTGCTGCTGGCTTTAGTTTTTATACATAGAAAAAAACCCATAATCCCCTTTTTCATACTGCCAGTGTGTGTATTTCTGCACCACACCATCCACACTGGCGGGCACCATTCCGCCCAAAGGAGAGGAGGACTTTCTCGCGCTGGCTGCCTCCCGGCTCAGCCGCCGCAAGCGCGTCATAGGGGCGGCAGTGGGTGTGGCCATGGTCCTTATTCTCTTGGTCGCCATACCTCTGTTGGTCCACAGCACCAAAGGGGGTGGAGCTGGAAGTGCAGGAAGTCATTATGAAATGCTTGGCAGTTGTCGCATGGTCTGTGACCCCTACACCCCATCGCAACATGGCCAGGAATTGACATCTGTCTCACCACGGCCTCCTGAGATCACAAGCCGAAGAGGGAAGTCTGGATACAGAGGGCCTCCAGGACCCCCAGGTCCACAAGGACCCCCTGGAGAGCCAGGAAAGCCTGGTCCACAAGGACCCCCAGGACCTGGCCCAAATGGTTATGTGCCCTCCATCTACACGCCGAAGATTGCTTTCTATGCAGGCCTGCGGAAGCAGCACGAAGGCAGCGAAGTGCTCAAGTTCGATGATGTGGTCACCAATGTGGGCAACTACTATGAACCCACTACTGGCAAGTTCACTTGTCCCCTCCCTGGCATCTACTACTTCACCTACCACGTTCTCATGAGAGGGGGAGACGGAACCAGCATGTGGGCAGACCTAAAGAAAAATGGACAGGTGAGATCATTTTTATTAAACATTTGAGTCAGTTGTGGATGATGGTTACGAATATTGTTTTATCAAGTTTATTTTTAGATTGTGTTAAAAAACTGTGAAAACATTGTGACAGTCTGAAGCATTTGACAGTCTAAGGCGTCCATGCTTTGCTCTCCTATCTCTACTGTGGGTATTTTGGACATAATTTCTAGTGACATTTTATTAGGAGTTTGATGGGGGAATTGAATGAGGGAAAAGTCTGTGAAAAGGGTTTTGTTGTGAGTATTTCTGTCAAACCTGCAACCATGTCTAGGTTGTTGTCTATTGTATGCAAAATTTACACACCTTTTTTTCATTCCACAAAGTCTTATAGATGTAGTGCCTTTGTTCTAATATTCCTGACTGTCTGGTTGCTCACAGTGCCTTCTTTTCAAACACATTACAGAGGTTCCAAGGTGTCTCAAAGCTGGGACCTGGCCCAAAAGGTTATGTGCCCTTCTTTACACCTGGCGTTTTCATGTTCCCTAAGTATCATTATTATATCCATATCAGAATTATATCCATATCAGAATGATCTGTATAAGAATACGTCATAGTGCTCATGGGCCGTGATTGCTGAAGCTGGCGTCTATAAGCAGATTTATAATGCCATGCAAATTGTGTTCTTTTGCATGAAACAACTCAAATTGAGAAATAACTTAGGAAGTTGGTGATCAAATCTAATGAGCTGATTTGCATATTAGAAGGTAAATCTATCTACCACATATAAAGATACATTTTAACTGCAGGTGCAAAAGCATGTGGTTAAAATCTCATCAGGACACTATCCAGACACAAAAGGCATGAAATGACCGGGTGTAAGAAAATCTTACCATATGGGCTATTAGCTTAACAGAACCTAGAGAGTAGTTTGATGTACACCTTACATAAGATTGTAAGGAATTATAATTTTATTGTTTTGACTTGTAGCTTTCCTTTACTCAGCAGAGTCTGTGTCTCCTGAAAGGATGCAATGTATCAGCTGAGAGCATGGTGGAGATAAGCTCTTAGTGATCCTTTAACGCATTGACCCAGTAGCGAAAGAACTACATGAACGGGGTCTTGGCCTTACCTACAGATGTGTCAAGGAATTAGGAAGCGCCCAGCTAGTGTACTGGATAAAAATGAAAAACCTATCTACACTATATGGCCAAAAGTATGTAGACACCTGACCATCACACTCATATGTGGGTCTTCTTCAAACTGTTGCCACAAAGTGAAAGTGAAAGCACATAATTGTATAGAATGTCTTTGTGATTACCCCTAGATGTGAATGGGTGTGTGTTTGTGCGCGGTGCCCTATGCTAAATTGGTGTCCCACCAAGGTTGCATTCCCAGTGTTCTTGGGATAGACTCCTGACCTAGATAAAGTAGCTACTAGAGATAATTAAATGAAGTTATATGAACTATATATATATATATATATATATATGCATGTATATATCTATCTATATATATATATTCACCATCCACTTTAATAGGAACATCTGCTTATTTATGCAGTTATCCAATCAGCCAATCATGTGGTAGCAGCAGCACAATGCATAAAATCATGCAGATACAGATCAACAGCTTCACTTAATGTTCACATCAAACATCAGAATGGGGGAAAAAAACACGGCATGGTTGCTGGTGCCAGATGGGCTGGTTTGAGTATTTCAAAAACTGATGATCTTCTGGGAATTTCACACACAACAGTGTCTAGAGTTTACACAGAATGGTGAGAAAAACAAAAAACATCCTGTGTGCAGAGGGTCTGCAGACTGAAACACCATTTTGATGAAAGACATCAGAGGAGAATGATCAGACTGGTTTGAGCTTATAGGAAGTCTATAGCAACTCAAGTAAGCACTTTTTACAACCGGGGTGAGCAGAAAAGCATCTCAGAACGCACAACACATCAAACCTTGAGACCTCTCTTACAAGGCGTTTCTACCTGCAGAACTGTCACTCACTCAATGTTTTTTGTTTTTTGCACCATTCTGTATAACACTAGAGACTGTTGTGTGTGGAAATCCTAGGAAATCAGCAGTTTCTGAAATACTCAAACCAGCCCATCTGGCACCAACAACCATGCCACGGTTGAAGTCACTGAGATACATTTTTACTGAACTGCTGCTGCTACATGATAGGCTGATTGGATAACTGCATACAACAGGTGTTCCTATTCCAAGTTCCTGTTCCATTATTCTTCCATTCAGATGTCTGTAACAGGCCTCTTCTACTTTTTTTCTATGACAAGTGTAGTATCCCTATGTTTAGCAGATATGTAAATATTTGTAAATATAGCAGACAAAAATATTTCTTGGTGTTCCTTGTTGCAGCATTTCGGAAAGTTTGTAAATGTTGTTTAGAGGTGAACCGTTTTAAATGTGTTACCAGTTTAGCAGTTTCAGTGGCCATTTTACCATGTATACATAAGATATGGGGACATTTTATAGGTGTACAATTATCAACTACAGTCCATCTGTTGCTTGCCTTTAAAAGACCCCATTGCTGGGTTAAGAGTATTAGAGTATAACAGTTAACACACATTGTGCTTTGAAAAAGATAAGCTGTAGTGTACACCTACAAGGTGGATCAACAAGGTAGGTGTGTGTAATAAAGTGGGCAGTAAGTGTACATCTCAACCCCCACTGAGATTCGGTGTCTGATTCACTCGCACAAGCACCACACCCACTACCTAATTATGCATAGCTACAGATGAGCTACAGACTGCAGTTGTATACCTACAAAGGACACCTGATAATATGGCCAGTGAGTGTAACTGGAAAGTAGGTGTATCTAACAAACTGGTTACTCAGTATAGTTTATAATTTATTCATTGCTGATTATTGCTGTTGATAGCAAAGATTGCTTGTTGAAAATGTTGTCAATAAAATAAATCAGTACATCTTTCCAGTTTTAAGTCTTCAAACACTCTGATTCTTCACAGTTACATTTTATGACTGTATAATTAACAAATATGTTTTCTACTTGATTATCACCTTAAAGGAGGTGTAGTAGGCATAAGCAGATATGACTGTCAAGTAAATAAATAATGAATGCAAAATTGACGGCTTATTCATCCAGTTGTCTAGTCCCTTGACACTAATTAAAGACTAAAGGCAAGACATGGACAGCAGAAAAAAAGGTGTTTTATAAATCTACTATGGATTTGAGAGATTATACAACCTGTAAAATCAATAGTAATAAAGCCACCCCCACTTCCATTTGCTATCTTGAAGGGAAAATCTGAAGGCACACTGACAGATGTATATGCAAAACATAAAAAATACCCGTTCCTATTTAAGTAGGGAATGAAAGGTGGAAAAGTGCGGTTTCCTTACTGTCAGCTGTTCTGTCTGAATGTGAGGGTGCATCGTATGAAGAGCTCGGAGTGAAAGCACTTTAAAGAGGTCCTGTGGCCACCCTGCACAGTTTAGTATTGTCATGCACATCCACTCCTCCTATTAAATCATTCATAACCCTTAGATTGGATCCTCTGCCCACCACCCCTGCCCCCTCTTCTGTATTTCATTGATTGCCCATTAATTATCTTTTCACTCAATTCAATTATTTAACCATCTCCGTCTATCTCAAACCCATCAGGTGGCTCTACTTCACTAGGCTTGCTGGCCTTTGTGTCTTTATGACAGACAGATATATATATATATGTGTGTGTGTGTGTGTGCGTGTATGTGTGTGTGTAGCATTGGCTTCACTAGTGTAATGTAATGTGGAAAAAACCCTTTGCAACAGAAATGGACAGCAAAACACCTCAGGCTATACCAGTGAAGTAAATAGTAAATGAGTAAATAGCGCAGAATTTAAATTTGAAAGCACTCTCTGAATGTAGATATATCCAGCCCCACACTGTGCACGAATAATAATAAAAACTCAAGTGAATGATTTTGACAGATGCTATGAGAATTGAATTCCCAGAGGTGTCATCTCAAAGGAGGCACCAATCTTCAGGGATTACAAGAATTATGTTAATTTGTAAAAGGTAATATTTCTATATGAACAAGATAATCCTTCCATAAGAGTATTGCTATAACAGTGCCAAAGTTGGAGGTAAACCACAGCATAATTATACAATCTATGAAATACTTTTATTTCACTTTGGATAACAAGAAAGAGTTTTGCGTACAGTGCCATTGCATGCGTTGTATTGGAACAGATGAGACTGAGAACAATATGGCAGCCCAGTAGGTGTCCTGGGGACTGCAGTGTACGAGTGAATTAAGAAACAAACCAAGGAATTGATGCATTCGCATTAGTGTAAGCCACGATGGGGAGAGAAGGCCGAGGCAGACATGCAGTTTGACAGGAAAGAACAAGATAGATAGCTCAATTGAGACTTGTAGACAGTGGACTGAGAGAAGGGGCAGAGACAGATGGAGAAGCAGTCATGTCATGGCTAGACAGGTTAACAAGGTGTCTGGGAAAATAAAAAGTAACCAAGAAAAAACCTAGACTACTGGTAGACGTTAGAGTTTGTTTACAAATTATGAATGTCGATGGACGTCGGGGAGTTAATTAAAGCAGGAAGTCTCTGATGGCTCCTCCTGGGTGTATTCTGCACACTGCTTCACCTGGTTTAGAGCTGCAGCATGCATCTGGAAGAGCTGTCTGCGCCTCAGTCGTGATGGACAGTGAAAGCTGTTCTCAGAGGGACTCGGCCGTGTGGCTGAGACAGTTTGCTCGAAGTCGGACCCTAGCCATGGGAGGCTAAGGGCTCCCAAGGGTGTGCCTATGCTGTGACAGAGCTGTGCATCTGCCAAAGACTGCTAATCCATTGCCTTAAGTAAATCTTGCTGGCATTTCAGCTCCTTCAAATGACCTTTCGGCCATAATGCCCCGGTAGAGTTTCATCAGATGGGCCATGAGTTACGAGACTGAAATCAGTGTATTGGTCACAATTTGACACTGGTAAAATGTAAATAGTATTGATGGACAAGCGTGTAAAAGTCACAAGCAAGCATATGCTAGAAATAGTTTGAGCTGTGTGGAATTATAATTGCATGCTGAGGTTACCACTTTATTTGGATTCAGTTTGACTTTACAGTATGACTGGTAAGATGTGATGGAAGAAGCAGTTATGTTGGTGGTCACATGCTGAAAAATATTTCCTACACGTTTGTTTGCTGTATGTCAGCACCTGCTGCAGCTGAAGTGAATTAATTAGCAGGTATTAGGGGAACATGGATAGTTAGTGCCGCAACACTATCACTTCAGAGCTGTCTCTTTTGCTTGCCCATGTGTAAGGCTACCTAATCAAATAAATATGATTTGTCCAGTCAGATTTGCTTGTGCATTTTCCCCTTTTCCTCTCGTATCTGGTGAGGACAATTTTAACATCTGTGGTTATTCTCATGCAGAGGTTACATAACCACTATTTGAAGTCTGTTCTCTGATGATGGAGTAACAGCAGATGAAAGATGTGGAAACATGAAAAGATTTGTTCAGTGGCGATGACAGTGCAAGCGTTAGAGGTGGCATCTTTATTGTTCTGGCATGGTCAGAATAATGAGCTGTTTTTCCAGCATCTCTTTCTTAATGCTAATGTGGATTTGATTCACAATACAGCAGCGAGATTATATGTCATCTCTGGCTAAACGGGAACATTTTTTCATCCTCATCATTAACTTCCCCGGTGCTGTTAATCTTTTAATTCATAGTCCCCTGGCTCTGCTATGTATTTCAGAATCCAGGGAATAAAGTAGACTAATACACATTTTATCCTCTTTCATTTAACCATTCGTTTTTTTTTCTTATACTGTCATACACTCCTTTAATAGACCACCAAAAGGTCAAGCTTTCTTGCACTCTAGTGTAATAAATGCCATCGCCTGTCTGTTAATGACTGTAATAAATGTCTCCTCCCGCAGCATCATAGACATGATACAGTTGAGGTATAATGAGTGGCTGTGGTGAGTTGACATTCTGTAATGACCAAATATATTCAACTGGAATGACACTAATGAATGAAGAACTGATAATGATCTAGGAGTATTCTTTCCTTCCATCTGATTATCCTTATGCACAATTTGTAATACTAACCATATAGTCATTTACTATATAAGTAGTCATAATGTCTTACGGAAGGTATATTCTTGATCCATAAATATAAAACACCAGCCCAATTAAACCATAATTCTATGAACAACTCAAGTGATTGCTTGTCTCGGTTTAATCTTGTACACCCCATGGGGGACAGCAAAGCTATTCAATAAATGTTCCATTTCCAGCCCTTTGGTTTCCCCTCTCCCTCCGCTGCTATGCACTTGGTCCCTTAGGTAAGTTTAAGAGCTAGTTTTCCATTGTCTCCGCTCTAAGAGGCCTGTATATCACACGGAATGAATCCTGTCAGTTTTATTACCACTGGAGCACAGCAGCAACTGATAAAAACAAGACTTCATATACCCTCACATCTCTTTGGTCTTACAAAATAGCCTCGCTTGATCAGTCTGTTATCCCTACCCCCTCCCGGTCTTCTCCCCACTCTCTCTCTCCGTCTCCTCTCGCCTTGTCTGTTGTCTGTCTCTTGCTTCACATCTCTGCTTGTGTGTAAAATGCCAATGCAGCTGCGCCCCTCTTTCTCACCCTTCCTCATCTCCCTCCCTCCCTCCCTCCCTCCCTCCCTTTCATTTAATGGTGCCCCTGTAATGAAAGGCGCTGGCAGAACAAGCCCCCGGCAGGCCCGAGGGTCCTTGCTCACAGCCAGAGCCGAGATCAAGTCAGTGTGGTGTTTCACAAGCAGCTCGCTCCTGTGTCAATATCCATCTCCGCTCCAGTCCACAGTAATCCTGAAAGATCCCCTCGCTCACCCCCCCCCCCCCCCCCCCCCCAAAAAAAAACATTTCACTTATATTTGATAAATGCCGGAAAACACCGAACGAGCAAAAGTATGTTTCGCCCTGAGGATGGTTGATCCCGATGCCTGCTGCTGGTCCGAAGCACAAAACGTAACCCATCCCGAAAGTTCAGAGCAGTAATCGATAAGGGCACAGAAACAAGCTTAAATGTTCTACGCTGGGTGTTGGCTAATTAAAGTGACCACTTGCATTTTGGTATTGAGCGTGGAAGTATGCCTGAGGGAGAGAGGGGCCCTTTTCACTGTTCGGCAATCTTAATGAGCGCAATGACATGCTCTTGACGTCGATGAGATGAGGAAGCCAGGCCATCACTGTCACACACACACACACACACACACACACACACACACTGATGACATATTTTCTATATTGAGCATCTCCGCTGACAGCATTTCAGCCCTTTTAGATTTTTCATTTTTTAAGCTGTGCCCACATTCATATGTTGTATGCTCATGGTCAGTGATTTGCAAGTAGTCCATTTTATCAGTCTATTTAGATAACATTGTTTTGATTTCGTACAAATTTAACTCAACTGATTCAGAAAGGGAAATCTTTTAAATCACAAAAATCAGTATTCGATGATACGTAACTTACTGGCAGCACACTCCAGTCAATTTACAAATTATTGACTGAGCTGTTTTGCAGCCAGAGTCTGTAGCAAAGTGCTAATAGAGTGCATCTGTTAAATTATTACTGCGAGTATGAAGTTTGCCAAGTCCCAGTATTCAAAGTTTTAGGAATATTTGTGTAGCAGAAGCAAAGTTAGTGTTTTAGACAGTTTAAGGCCTGCAATGTGTTCAAAGATTCACACTAGTTTCCCAACAAAATATATTTTCATATATTTCAATCTAACAATGCACAATTTTAGAGAGCATTCTGCCCAAGAGCTTTCTCTGATTGGTTTGATAAATTGTAATATTACACCAGTTTGTTTTAATAAATTGCATAGTATAATGTGATTTCAATGTGCAGCAATGATCAGGGAAACATGTGAATATACATGTTCTGCATCTATGCTGTTATTTGCTATGCAAAAATGGCACTTGTTAAAATACACATCTGTGTATGTGCTTACAAAAATGGCTAGGATATATGGTAAACAATTAATCCAAACACCCATCTCTTGGTATATATTTTTTCCAGAGTGTGCCTGTTAGGGAAGATTGTCTGCAAAGCTTGACAGGGATTGAGTGGTGACACTGTAGTTAGTCACTGAGCAAAGCACTAGACAAATGATGGCTGGGATCTGGCAATGGATACACCATTTTTTTTTTAAGACTCTATAAATTAAGTGCAGAATTCTTCAGAATGATAGAATCATCTATCCTAGCATTTAGGAAATGAATAGATACGATTTCATGGTAAGTAAATCACCATAGTCATTAGAGCTAGTCTGTCTGAAATTCTGTGAAGCTTTAACTTGGGTGTGTCTTCAGGTTGCTTTTAAAGGGCTCTGTGTGGAACGTAATTAAATGTTTTCACCTGAAAAATCTCAGTGAGTCAGACAGATCAAATCACATCATGCCAAAGGAAGATGAAGTTTTGTCAATTGTATCACAGCTTTCTGAACCTTCTTAATTATAGAGTCTGTTCAAGTGTAGATGTCTGTGTGTCTACATGACTACGCCCAATTTAAATTGTTAACAAACAATAGATCCACTCCTGTGAGTCGATATGGCAGATCCTTGATGCAGAATTTAAATAAGTCCGTGCGTGTGGCGTGCAGTCTCTGAAAGATGGGCACAGGATGTGTTTCTCAATTCAACAGGTCGATACTGGAAAGAGATACAGTGTGTGTTTACACACCTCCATAGCAAGCCTTATTCCACAGGTTGGACCATACGAGCAGCGGCTTTACAGGAGATCGATACGAGAGAGTATGGAAGTAGCCTCGATCCATTTAGTTTCACCGGCCTTGCTGTCAGGCAGTCCACAAAACCACACAGGAGGAGAAAACCCGGAACACAATTAAAAAACCAATTTACAGGAACATGTAAAGGAGAAGCCACCAGACAAGTATAGATATGATTCACAAACACTGTGCACATGCTTCTGATACCTAAAGTGTGTTATTTTATGTATAGGATATATTTAGACAATTTAAAATCACTCACTTGAAAATGATAAGTAGCTGTCAAGCATGTATTAATATATACAAAATTATAATCACTTAATAATAATAATAATAATAATAATAATAATAATTTCATTATATATTATATATATAAACCTTTTAAACATGTTTTTTAATTCTTAAATCCTAGCTAATTTGCAAAGATGACCAAAGTTGTTGTAGAATTTAAATAGGTATTGACCAGGTATCGTTAAATAACTAACTAACTAAATAAACAAACGAATAGCAGGTACCACTGCAGCCTCATAGCTCCAGGGTCCCTCGTTCATCTGGTTCACCTTGAGCTCACTTTACTGTGTATATGGGTTTTTGTTTGTTCACCCCATGATCACATGAGCTTCCAACCACTGCCAAAAAACGTGATGTTATGTGGAGCATGCTAAATTGCCCCTAGGTGTAATTAAGTATACAAATGTGTATGGTTGTCCCTGAGATGGATTAGCGTCCCATGCAGGGTGTACTCTCACTCCCAGTTTTCCTGGGATAGGCTCCAGATCCACCAAGACCCCGAACAGGATAAAGTGGTTAATGAAGATGAATGAATGAATGAAAGGTAGATATATGTAAATCCACACCATGCAACGCTGGTGTAGCATGAAGAGGTATTGATGGTTTATCAAAGAAAGGGGGTCAGACTTCTTTGGAGTGTTTCCTAATGTTCACATCTACAGTATGTACACTATATGGCCAAAAGTTTGTGGACACCTGACCATCACACCCTTATGTGAGTCTTCCCCAAACTGTTGCCACGAAGTTGGAAGCACACAATTGTATAGAATGTCTTTGAATGCTGTAACATTACAATTTCCCTTCACTGGAACTAAAGGGCCCAAACATGTTCCAGCATGACAATCCCCTTGTGCACAAAGCGAGGTCTATGAAGACATGGTTTGTCTAGGTTGGAGTGGAAGAACTCGAGTGTCCTGCACAGAGCTCTAACCTCAACCCCACTGAACCCTTTTGGGATGAATTCGAACTCACAGCAGGCCACCAGATCTTCGTGCCCATCAACAGTGCCCGGCCTCACTAATGCTCTTGTAGCTGAATGGTCAAATTACCACAACCAAGTTACAAAATCTAATGGAAAGCCTTCCCAGAAGAGTGGAGGTTTTTATAACAGCAAAAGGGGACTAAATCTGGAATGGGATGTTCAACAAGCACATATGTGTGCAATAGTTAAATGTGCACAAACTTTTGGCCATATAGTGTAATATGGATTTCTTGATGAAGGCAAGTGTGTAGGTGCTTTTGTGACTTCAGTAACTGCTATTATTATTATTATTATTATTATTATTATTATTATTAAAAATGAATCTTAAATGACTTACAAAAATAAAAATGATATGTTATATATAGATGTGTTATACTGTTCTGTCTGGCAGACACGGTCATTTTGTTTGGCCCTGGTAAGTGCATGTAAAGACAATGACAGAGTGAAGTGTGGGCATCTCTCTCTGTCCTTCCTCTGACCGTGCCTCTATTTCTCTCTGTGTGACAGGTGAGGGCCAGCGCCATCGCCCAGGATGCAGACCAGAATTATGACTATGCCTCTAACAGTGTGATCCTGCATTTGGATGTAGGAGACGAGGTGTGCGTGCAGCTAGACGGGGGGAAAGTCCATGGGGGAAACACCAACAAATACAGCACCTTCTCCGGGTTCCTCATCTACCCTGACTGACTATCCATCAGCCCTGCCGCTCCTTCACCTCACAATGCTGCTCAACACACAGACACAGACACAGACACACGCACACTAAACAGACCTGAAAGGAGGGACATACACATCGTTTGATGCTGAGAGCAGAAGGGCTTCACTGACATGATATCATGAGCGAAGTGTTGCTTTCATTAAACAGGTTCTTTTCTGACATGTTGTTTGTACGTGTATGCAAATGATGGTAATATGCTCTACTTATATGAATGCAAATTTCCAAAAAAAAAAAAATGTGTATAATAGATATTGCATATAGAAATATATCTACTGGAGTGTTATCCTCCCTCAGCACTTGCAGCATTAGGTGTAAATGTGTTGATGTTATACAAGTCGCATTATTTTCGCGTGTCTCATTTCAGTATTTTCTTCACATGGCAATGAACACACATTCCTGAAGTTGGACAAAGCCGTTATACACACGGCTTGGTGGAAAAGATTTCCATGGTCTTGTTTTCACTAACAAGAGGACTGATTGGATAGCGTGGCGTAACGGGAATTCAATACAATGACATATGTATGCGCGCACACACCACCACTGTGGGCTTGTGATTAATCTAAGTTCCCTGGTTCAATTAATTTGACTTAAAGTGACTGCTTTGGCTGTCAGTGTGGAATTGGAGATATGGCCTGTGTGCATGGACGTGCAGGGTGTGTATGTGTGTGTGTGTGTGTTCAAACACACAAAGCCTGAGCTGTGTGAACATGGATTTTCAATGTGTCTAAGCACCCTGCCCCAGAATGAACCATTAATATACCAGCTTAGGGTAGTAATATTGTATTTCCAGCTTGACTAATGATAAAATTTGACCAAAAAAGCATAATCGTAAGATTCTGTCCAAGACGTGTTTTTTTTTTTTTTTTTTTTTTTTTTTGGCCTTACGTAAGCTAACAGTGATAAAGTGCATTGATCTAAAATTAAATGAAATGGCTGAAAGTATCTGTTCATGCTTCATTAAGCTCTTGTCATGTGATGATTGAAAAGGTAATGACTGGTAAATCAATAAGCAAATAAAAACTGAAAAAAAAAAGACATGCCCAACATTAGCAGCAATTTGTAATTTGTTAATCCTAATTTTGAAAGAGTAATATAATTACATTTTCCAACATAAATTGTGCCAGTGTAAAAAATATTCGATATCAATAATTACTATTAATGGATTTTTGAATTCTCTGATTATATTGTATTTTATGTATTCGTAAAATTAAATCAGGGCCAGATAAAGGGACCTTTCTGCAAATTAAGTATTTAAATTATTTGTTTTATTATTTGTATTATTTATTTTTTAACAATTAACATTTAGGGCAGTCCTGAGTCTGTGTGTGTGTGTGTGTGTGTGACAGTATGTTTCTGTTGTAGCAGAAATGATGATAAAGATTCTATGCATCATACAGTGTTCCTGTAATTCTACTAAACTGTGTAATTTTACATTACAGATCAGAAAAGGTGGATTCTGGAAATCTTATAGTAATTCTGTGCACAGTGGGATTTGGCAGGAGTCAAGTGCAAATATAAAGAAATTCAAATACACATCCATACATCCATAAAACAAGCTCCATTTCTTCTCATAAAACAACTCTAATAAAGAATGTGTAACTAGCCCTGACTCTTTTCTTCCCTTTGTACAGAAAATAATATGTCAAAGAAAAAGAAATCTGATTGGTCATAAGGTGCTGAATAATTTTGTATAACTGACAGCGCCACCTATACTTTTATATTTAATATACGTTTATATTAATGCACTCCTTCTGATATGTTATTGGTTCTATAGTAAAAAACTTCACAGGGACTTGTACAATGAACACTCCATGATCTGAGGCTAATACAGGACACAAAATACGGACACAAAATGTGTTGTTACTTAATAAAGAAAGCGTATTGATATGGAAATATATGAGCAAGGACTCTTGAGTGTCAGTGTTTTGTAAGTCAGTAAGTTTTCCACCACGGGAAGGTCTTCACAACAGTGGGGTTTGCACTTTCCGGTTTCTTTGTAACATTCAAACTGCGTTTTCTGACTTATTAACTTTAAGAGGGAAAAAAGAGAAGCTTGTGACTGTTTAATGCCATAACATAAGTAACAACAGGAAGTAACTTGCATCATTGATGTCCCATGGCATTAAATGTAAATATAAAACAGTTTTTTAAAAAATTTATTTATTTTTAATAAATTAAAAATTGTAAAGATTAGCAAGTTGCTGTGGTATAAGAGGAGTAAAACAATTTTGGGGTGGTAACAGTAACCCCACTATTAAACATTACACATCTCAACACCCCATCCTTGCTCATTTTCCTACAGCAGCATTCTCCCAAGTGTTTTATTCATTGTATAACCTATATACACACATACACATATTTGTGTTAATATTAGGAACTGAACTTCAGTAGGGCTGTATACATCCGTCAGTACCTCATAATGACCTTATGAAGAAAACCAGTGTCACTGTTTTTTTTTTTTAAATTAGACTCCCTAAAAACAGCAGACAGCAGCGGAAACTTTGCCACTACCTGTGACAGTGTTAAAAAGAAGGGAGAAATCTTTAATTAAGAGCGAGCGGTAATGACATTCTGAACTTGCAGCCTGTGGGGGATCGCAGTGTGTGTGTGGAGCCAGCCTCCCCGCTCTCTCCTGCTAGTCTACAGTTGAAAGTTAATTGGACCGGGAGAGGTCTGAGACGGTCTGCGCCGAGGCCCATTAGCGATTCCCCTGTCGAATGCAGAGCCACGAGGATCACAGACTCACAAATAGGAGGATTAAAATAATCAATACACTTCACTTACCTCCAACGCCTTCACACATGCGCACGGCTGCCCAAAGCTGCATGCAGACACACACACCCCCGCCCAACTGAATTCAGTAATTAGTAGAGGATCTATTCACCATTGGTATGATACCTGGCGCCTTACCTTCACCCACACAAATAGCATTAGCCGTGCTATCTAATGAGGGGGCATAGTTTTGACTGGCTGTGTGGAGATGAGGAAAAGGTCAGCGAGCTGTTGAGGGGCTGCTCTCGCCACACAATGCATCACACGATCTAGAGCTGATATTTCAGTTGTGGCATACACCCAAACAAACCCTCACTATAATCTTATTTTTTACTACCAAAAGTTGAAAGCACGATAGCAAGACTGTTCATACAGATTTATTGCTCACACAAATTTTACCCACAGATTTGCTCCTTATACTTGCTCTGATTATTAGGGAATCAACACTGCAAAGTCAGTAACTAATCAGAATGGGTTACCAGTTTCATAGTGGTTATTTTTAATAAGATGTTGCCACAGATTAATATATAGAGGCCACAAGATAAGCTTATTGTCTCCACAAGTTCAAGATACCTAATTTGTAACCTCTAAATATATAAACATGTGGTTTCAATGTATTAATTTGTGACTACACCTTGTAAAAAAGAACATCATCGCCACCTCACAGGCTCAGTCATGCTCTTGTTTGTGCATGAGCAAAGCAGATTCATGAATGAGCAGGATAAATTTTAATGTGCATGTTTTGACAGCAAAATAAAATTCTCAAAACTTTCAAAAAGGTTTGTAGTCATAATTGTGAAATGCCTACATATAGAAGAAATAAGGCTATTGTGTGTTACTAAAGGAACAAGATTGTTATACACAGCAGAATATGAACCCAAGTATTGCAGCTACAATAGTCTAAAAATAACAAGGCTGGATTAGATTTGTAAGTAATCTTTTTTTTAAAAAAAAAAAGATAAACATTTTTAGTTGTGATAATCAGTGCCAGATTATATTTCCTCAGGAATTTATCCAACAACATAACCAACCATTGCTGGCAAATTTTACTTCAAAAAATCTAATCCACAACTCAGGGTTCAGTTTTATAGGACTAACAGCTTACCAATATCTTACTTGAACAAAAACAAACAAACTAGATTCATACAAATTCAGAACTAAACATCATATAAAATCCTTTAATACCAGGGTTTAGATGCTCAGATCTGAAATATTATAGAGGAATTTCAGATCTGAGCTACACAAACAAATGATAAAACCTTAAGTAGAGCTCTGAAAACTACAGGCAGTAAGTACAAGGAAAGCCAATTTTACACTGTGTGATTTCAGTGGTCATTTAGGATTATCACTTGTCAAACTCTATGAGATGATCCCAATAAAATCATGGCTGAATTCTATAACAGATTGTGTGCTAAGGTGTTCTCCATGTCAAATGATATGATGAAGATCCCCTAACTTTAGACCTATGATTAAAGAAAATTAATATGTTTTGGTAACGTCATCAATCTGGGCTCATGCAAATACGGATACATTTCTGTGCATTAGCATCTTTCTTTTTATATTTTGCCATTGCCACTACTGTATATGTAGCTGTCCCATGAGTTTCATGTCATCCTAATCCTAAGTCTTCCTATTGGTGGCTTAAAGATGAGTGTGGTAGCAGTGGTCAAACTCTGAGATTTTAAGAAAAAATGTAGAACTTTGTCGTCAACTGTCTTTGGTCGCAGTGGCACTAAGATTAAGACTGCCGATCTCAATTCATGACCAAAGAATTCTTTTCTGATGTGTGATTTACAGCGTAAACCCAGCTTACAACAAACACATGTACGCTATATGGCCAAAGGTTTGTGGACACCTGAGCTTCACAACCAGATGTGGTTCTTCCACAAACTGTTGCCACAAAGTTGGAAGCACACAATTGTATGTGTCTTTGTATGCTGTAGCATTACAATTTCCCCTCACTGGAACCAAGAGGCCCAAATCTTTTCCAACATGACAATGCCTCTGTGCACAAAGCGAGCTCCATTGAGACATGATTTGCCAAGGTTCTCACTAATGCTCTTGTGGCTGAATGGGCAAATCCCCATAGTCATGCTCCAAAATCTTGTGGAAAGCCTTCCAAGAAGAGTGGAGGTTATTATAACAGCAAAAGGAGAACAAAATCTGGAAAGGGAAATTGAAAAAGCACATATGATAGTCAGGTGTCCACAAATTATTCACAAAGAATTCTGAAAATTGTGTCAATGTCCAAATACTTCTGAGCCTGACTGTAGCTCATATAGCAATAATTCAGACGAAATGACAAATCTTGAGCCTTGTGAAGGACTTGTGCAAACAGAACCATCTGCAGCTCAACATGAGCAGGACAAATGACTTGGATGATTTAAGCCCCACACCCCTTTCATTCCCAAACACCCATTACTATTGATGGAAGTGGTGAGGCTTTTGGGTGGATGTGGACGCTAAACCAGAGCGGTGGACAATCAAGATGAATGCAGTGTCAGAATGCTGTCCTTGTGTATGTACAGTCTTCTACCAGTCTACTGTTGCTCTTGTGTTGTTACTACAGAAATGATAATATATTAGAAAAAGCACCTTAATATGAACTTGTGATTCTGTTATAGAAAATTAATCAACACCTTCTGACCAATCACAACTTAGAATTAAACAGCACTGTGGTATAAAACTGAATATCAGCCACAGCAAGTTTTTTCATCCATAATTGGAAAAGCAGTAATTTTTTCTGAATCCTGTACATTTTAAAGCTTCACGTACAGAAAAGATAAATAGCACAGTATCATTGAGAGACTAGTTTGTGTCAGCCAGACAACTCAATTTTTTTTTTTAAGTAAGACTGATGATGGTTTCTATCTGGGTTTTACTCCCACTGAAGGATTATAGATGTGCTGTATAGAATTTCTTATTTATAATTTGAAGTTTGACCTTCATACTGAACACTCATTTTAAACTGTACATGTTGTACACTCAGGGAAAGAAAAAAAGTTTCAGGTGGCATTGCAGACTCACAACACCAGCTATGAGTCACAGGTATGACAGGACATATTTTCTGAGAAGTCACAGATTAAGGGGTTTGATTTAGTACTGATATCCTGAGAGCCTATACAAGCAACTGTTTTTCCACATTTTCAATCTCGGTCAAGTTTAAAAGATTTACTTATAACGGTGGTGTAATGGCGACATTACATGACTTTTTACTTATTCAGAGCTTAAATATTTTAATCTGCCTGTCTGTTACTAAACCGAGTAACCATGAATTTCCTAATTAGTACAGAAAGGGCCCAGAAAACATTAAGATATTGTGCTGCTGACCGTCCTAAACAAAATATCCTGTGTCTTTACTATTATCATTCATCACTTCATATGTACCATATACAGTACTGCATCTAAGTGTTTAATATTGTGTAATGATGTATGTTCCCTTGGCTGTAACATAGTCTCAGAACAATAAACAGCATTTAGGGAAATCTGTGCATGATAATTATGTGCAGCATGCTTCCTACAATCATCAATGCAGCTTATTGCAGCTACAGTAATAATACTTAGCTTTATGATGTGGCACAAGGCTCCTGGGTGAATTTTGGTTTTTCTTTAATATTGGCATTTCTGTAATTTCACCAACTCCTTTTATATGAAGGCTAAAATAATATCACCTTGTGTTTTTGGTGTTTTCACAGAAAATAGAATAAGCGAAAAACAGTTAAATAGCTTAGATGAGCAAGAGGAATAATGTAATTCATAAAAATCTAATTAAACGTTTTAAAGGAGTATTAAAGTGTTGAGATGTGTCTGTGAACAAAGTTAGGAAAATTGAATGATCCATATTATTTGAAGGTTTCTTATAAGTACCAAAACTGCAGCAAGTTCCAAAACCTTTAAATAGCTTCCTACACACTTTTAGGATTAAAAGATACTTTCTTTCTAGTTTAGGTCTAGACTACAGACCTACCTGTTTAATACAGAATACAGTTGACATTATACAGGGGTAAACATACAAGACTAGTTTTGGTGAACTGAGATATTGGTGCTGGCTCCATTCTATTCACAAGCAATCACTTTTTTGATGATGGACTACACAGTTGCTGGTGTCTCAGGGACTCGTCATGACTGAAGCCCACAGCTTTTTTCCTTTTAGTCAGTAGTTAGGACTGCCTGAGCACTATTACACTCAGATCTTAAAAGTTATGCATATGTTGATCCAACATACTAAGCAGGTATGTCTCTACCTCTTGTTCCTGAAATCATGTGCGCAAGCACCTGCTCTCATCAGGATCCTACTCATGCTGTCCTGACGCCTACAAACTCCTGCTTACTCTTCACTGTTTGCCTGCTGACTAGGATCAACCATCATTCACCTGCAAATTATAAATAGAGTTAAACCTATTCTGATTTTGGTTATAACTGGTATAAATGTTTTGTGTTATAATCAGTAACTTATAGTCTAATTGGAACTTCTAGACTACCTTATTTGTGACAGTGTGGCCAAGGAAGGCTAGACTCTCCCTGTTCAGTTCTTGGTTCCTCCCAATGTTTCTTCCTTCTTAGCTCTTTGATATCATCCCTGGTTTCCTTACTGAGAGCTAATGTTATTGGTGTCTGTAAAGAGGCTTTAGGACAATCGGTATTAGCGCAAAACCACTATAATAAAAAAAAAAAAAAAAAAAAAATCAATTATATGTTCTACTTTATTGATGCTTAGGTAAAATGACATAGACTATACGTGTACATGTAGCCAGTAGTAAATGGTCATACATTTCTGTAGTTCAAATAACTCTTCATCATGGAATAAGATAACAAATGTGACTATGGCGCCATCTATCTATGAGTTTTGTGCTACGGTTCTTTTCTAGCATCCTACCAAATTCATGTATCCAACAGTGTAATATTTAATATCAATTTTGTCTACAGGCCAACCACAAAAATAATTTTAAAGCATACACCAGAGAAAAAAGAAAAAAAAAAGAAAAAAGAAAAAAAATTGCATGTAAGCACACAGTAAATAGGACTAAAAATGCCAAGAAAATATATTTTAAAATGTATTTTATTTTAGGCCCAAACATTGAGAGGAAAAACAAAACTGAAAATGGTACATTTTTAAACATGACCTTTTAGTTCAGATGTTAATGTTTTCTGCATAAAATTGCCCCTTATTGTATGAGGCAGCTAAAGGAAGATGCAACTGCCCGGCAATAAAGCAATGTCCACCACTAAAGCGCCTGAGGATTGACTAGATATATTGCATCTAAGATGTTACTACACAGACCTGTGCTGCATGAAGAGGTTTTATTGCAGAGAGTTCTCCTTCATGCAGCTATGTGCTTTTTAATATCACTGCGCTTTCTGGACACTAGTGATGAGGCCATGTGGGACCTTAACCAGGGAAGATAAAGGCACTTTTGAAAATAAAAACATATGAGTGCAAATGTGCGAAGTAGAGAAGCAAAAGATGTGGAGAAGAATGAATGAACTGGAATGGCAAGAAATACAGATGATGACAAATAGACAAATGCACAAGGAGACAAAAATTTGTTGATTTCTTTATCTTCAACCATTCATGACCATCCTCACAAGTTCTGTAACAGAAAAAGGACAAAGTTTTAGGACACAATCACAGTAAATGCATCAAGAAAAAGGAGAAGGGGACCCCATCTACAACATGTCACACAGTGCACCTTTCATAATCATCACTTTCAAATCTTTTGAGTACAATGTTATTTGACATACTGATGTTTAACCTAAAACTCACTTAAAAATGACCTAAAATAAAGCAGCTTGCTTGTTTTTGATCAGGACAAAATTTGTGGCAATTCTTGCCTCTGCAGTTATCAGTAGATATAAATATATCACAACATATAGTGTGAGATTTGAACGATTTACATCAGAGACACATGCAAATATAAAATAAGACTCCAAGCAGAAACAGGGAAAAAAGACAGGGTCACATTTTGACAGATGTAAATCTCACACAGTTGGTGTGGATTAAGATGTTGGTTAAAATTGACTTTTGAAAGCCTTTCACTTCAAATTTGTCTTTGAATCATCTAACGGTTAGTCAGTTCTAACTTGACTGACTCGTCCCATGTGTCCTCACTGCCACTGCTGTAACATTTGGCTCATATGGCATGTTGTAGATAGGAATGACCCAACAATCCTCATTTATACCAGAGAAAGGCAACAGTGAGTGATAATCTCTACTCCTACTCAGCCAGAGCTTAAGGGTTTGACCAGGTCTATAGGATTCAAGAGAAAGTTAGAGAAGCTCCTCCAGGTTTTCCTCTACAACAGGTCAAGATTAGAGAACAGTACAGAGTCTATATAGCCCAGTTGTCAATCATCAGGGAAAGGAGAAAGTGCAGCAAATCCATTATAGCAACTCACTGCCACTGGTTGGTTAGTAAAAGAAGCACTGTGCTGCTCTGAAAGCTTTGGGAGAATGTACACCTCTTATTGTCTCAATTAATTAAACTTACTTAATGTGCCACATGCTAGAACAATGTCTCTAGAGTGACACATTACATAAGCTTCCAAATGAGACAATCACAGTGTATATACTCTGAAAGACTTTTGTAATTCCTTTAAACCGCACTGCCTTGAACTCGTAGATATACATACTTGAGACCTAGATAGCTGATGTCCTTCTCCACTACGTGGAAAAATCTGAAGGCTGTTAGAGAATTCAAGGTTGTGTCCCAACCTCTGTGTTAAGTGGTAATGGAAATTTGTGGGTGGGTTTTTGGCTGTACTTCTTTCAGGCACAATAACACAGAAAGGCAGTTTGAACCTAACAGCTCTGGTTATAAAAGACTATTGCAGGATTCCCATGGCTAATCAGAAGCTCAGGAATATCCTGTTTTAGAGGATACACTATATGGCCAAAAGTTTGTGGATCTGATCACACATATATGTGCTAGTCCCCCTTCGCTGTTATAATAACCTCCATTCTTCTGGGAAGACTTTCCACTAGATTTTGGAGCGCGATTGAGCCACAAGATGTCGGACGAGGAAGCCTGAGGTGCAGTCAATGTTCCAGTTCATCCTAAAGGTGTTCAGAGCCACTCAAGTTCTTCCACTCCAACCTTGGCAAACCATGTCTTCATGAAACTCACTTTCTGCACAAAGGTTTAGGCCGCTTAGTTCCAGTGAAGGGAAATTACAGTGAAGGGAAACATACAAAAAACATTCTATACAACTGTGCACTTCCAAATTTGTCTCAAAAAAGTTTGGGAATGGTCCACATGGATGTAATGGTCAGGTGTCCACAAACTTTTGCCCATATCATGTATATGATCCCCCGAATCAGTAACGCTTTTCTTTCATTTTTACCTAAAAATCTACACAATATAGCTAGAGCTCACTTGTACAGGGAGGGGGAAAAAGTTAAAATTTCTCATCCATCTAGTCTACATTATCAAGGTTGATGGAAGATAGAAATTTGGATATCAAATGTTGAGCAAAAATTGGGCCACTGCCAAAGACAAAATATATACCAAACAGCCTATATCTGAATAAGACAAAACAATTGTTTTATTTTTCACAGAATAATCTGGTGTCTTCACCTGTTCAAGTTCAAGTTCAGTTTATTTATATAGCACATATAAAAACAGCCACACAATTGACCTGTACTACCATTAGCTAAATAAGTTAGCTCGCGAGATAACCACTGACAAAAATACTTGACAAATGAAAACCTACTGTGATTAAGTTGTTATGATTAAGCTGATTCAACATTGCTAGCTGTGCCGATTTGTTGGACAATGGAAAAAGTAATGCTAATCTTCTCGTGTATTTGGTTATTAGCTTTGTATTACAGGTGCAACAAACGATGCTATCACCTTAACAACTTTTATATGAATCTTAAAAAGCATTAAAGAAAAGGCAGTAAAACAAAGATCATCTACGAGAAACAATATAAAAAAATAAAAAAGCAGTGGGAAGAAGCAGTGGTGCACCCTGTGTCACCTGTCTAGGTCTCTAATATGTATACATATGCATGAACCGCTTGTGGCATTGTGCAGCGTGGATGTAAACCAGCCGAGCCCTTGTGGCCAACGCAGTGCTGGGCCAGACGCATGCAGAGTGCATGCCACAGCCAGGGGCCCAGAGTGAGCTGCTGCTGCTGCTGCTGCTGTACAAACATGAGCGTAAAACAACGAGTCAAAACCTCCACACTAACACCAGCTTGAACCAGACCCTTGAAATACAGACATGCCATGCTTCACAGAGATTCTGAGCAAAAACAGGGCTTTACAGATTATATAATCTCTCCACCCATTTCAGATTATTTTGATAATAACTGGACCATTTCTAGTGTGGTTACCATATTAAATTTAATTTCCAAATGGCTGTAGTGCTAATGATATCCTGTGCAGGCATGCATGCTTGTATAAAGGAATATGAGTCTAGATCGAAGTGTCTTATTGTATACGTGTTGATGGCAGGAGGAGGACGTACGCCTGAGACGGCTCTCAGCCAGACATGATGTGACGAACAAAAGCTGCGAGAGACCAGTAAACGTTATGACATGTACCCCGCTAACCAAAATAACATTATATTGCATGAATCTTTAAGCATTATGCACTTTATACTGATACACAAGACAGATCATAATGCAGAACAAAATGCACATTAAATTCCTACTGTGGTCAAAACACCAGGTTTAGGGTTTCATTATATATTACCCATCTCTTTACCTTCATAATTGATGCAGCCATTGGCATCCTCGTGTCCAGCCAGGAGTGTTTCTACCTCATCCTCTGTCATTTTCTCTCCTTAAGGAAAAAATCAAAAGTCATTTATTTCAAATGACTTAAAAATAAAGCACTTCTGATATAATATCTGATTTGCATTACAAAAATTATACTCTGAGGAAAATAATCTAAATCAGTAGGGGTGTAATGATACACGCCGGTCACGATTCACAATACTGGCTTCAGGATTCAGTCTGACTCAATTATCAAAATATTTTGAACAAAATTTTAATGAAGAAAAATTATGACTGAAAAGACTTTTTATTTCTGAATCATAAACAATGCAAAACAGTGTTTTTTGTGTGTATAAAATTAAATAAATCAAAAATTGCTACAAAAATAAACAAAAAAATTACTATGAGGTTTAATATTGTAAATAAAATGTACTATAGGTTCACCATATCTTAAAAATAAATAAGTCTGTATATAAAATCTCCTAAAAACAGAGCTCCAAGCTTGTCCACTGCCTCTTTCTCGGGCAAGGTAAACGGCAGCTGCGCGGGGCTGGTGTCCTTTGAAAGCTACTGAAGAGCTCTTTTTAATGGTTATAACGTGGTTGTGTAACCATTATGTAACCTATAATGCGTGTCAGCTGTTGTGACCTGGAGCTATCGGTCAGCATGCTCTCTATATATTTTAACTCTAAGGGTTGCGGCGATTGGGACGTCTGGTGTTCAAACAATGCAACTGCATTAGACGCGTAATTAATAGAATACTCAACATGTACATGATGTGAATTACACACTTCTATGACGCAAACCGTCACATTTTTGCATACTACTAGTAATTAGCAATTATAAACGTCAGCACTGTCTGCTTGGAAAGCATCAGTAAAACGTAGCTGTATGAAGGCATCCTTCCTGCATGTCAGTTATTTTGCATGTGCATGGTCAACCCACAAAAGGGGAGGCTATAAGAGTTTTGAAAGAGAGGTTTAAATGGAAGGTGTGTGTTTGACAGGAGGAGTTGGACACCTGTGGTGGCTTCAACTTATTTCTAATGTCAAAAATCAGAAAACACAGGATTTCACTAGTGCTACTGATACTGCTGGATGAAATTACTGGACGAAATGACAGTGAAGGATCACATTCCCCCAAATGTTCTGGTTTCATTGTTTCCAAGAAAAAATTATACTACAAAAAAACCTGAAGTAAATATAGCATGCAGCAAAGAGTGCACACTGGTGTGGCTTTCTGACATTCTATGGATGGAGGGGCTTTGTAGAAAGCTTTGTGGGGAAATAAATTGAAGGTTATGCTAGCTAGAACTGCTAAT
Source organism: Pangasianodon hypophthalmus (assembly GCF_027358585.1). Lineage (NCBI taxonomy): Eukaryota > Metazoa > Chordata > Actinopteri > Siluriformes > Pangasiidae > Pangasianodon > Pangasianodon hypophthalmus. Next base: position 5,882,773 of record NC_069725.1, read on the forward strand.
ATCATAATATCACTGCTTTGGATAAAAATCATAATTCAGTTCCACACAACACATTTCTCTTTATACTATACTGTCATATGCATCACAGTAGGTACAGCTTAAACAGGATTATCAGCTTGCATCCTTAAACTTAAATGTTAAATGTTGCAGGTTGTACTGTTTTATTCTGAGTGCACTAGATATGTGGGACAGCGTTATATATAATCTCCTCTAAAGAGAAGTCGGCTTACCCAGTGTGGTGAGAACATGGCGAAGCTCAGCGCCCATTACTGTGCCGTTGCCTTCCTTGTCAAAGACTCGCAGCCCCTCCACGAAGTCCTCAAAGGAGCCCTGGTCTTTGTTCTTAGCAATGGCCTGGAGCATGGGCAGGAACTGCTCAAAGTCCAGCATTTTGATGTTCATCTCTGGAACACAGAATATGCAACTGATGCTGCGGTTTCAGCAATTAAACCCTTACAGATCTTACAGCATCAGCATTTCTCTCTCTCCCTTTTTTTTTTTCTTTCTTGTAGGTGTATAGCAATAATACACAGAGCGCTGGCTCTGTATTCCTACCCTCAGCCTTGGGGTTGCCTAGAACCTTGAGCACTTCAGCGTTGACTGGGTTCTGGCCGAGGGCCCGCATCACGTCCCCACACTGACTGTAGCAGATCCTCCCATCTCCCGTCCGGTCAAACAGGAGGAAGGCCTCTTTGAATTCTGGGGAGGGGGAGAGAGACAGAGAGAGAGGACAGGACACGATAAGCATCAGGAACAAATATGGAAACGGGCAAGTGTGTGAGTGCACAAAGTAAAGAAAGAGAGGCGGGTGATAAGACACATAACGTGCAACAAAAAAAAAAAAAAAGAGGAGAATATTTTCTATTAAAAAGATTGTTCCATTAGGTCATGTTAAAAAAGACACATGCATTTCATAAAATCCAGTTAATTGGAGTAAAGTGACATTAAGAACAGAAACACAGATAAAGACTCCAGGTAAACAGTGGCGTAACCCGAGTACAAAGAAACACTGCACCAGCAATCAATATTAATGTTATTCCAGACTGTTTTCAGCATCCATTTTTAACCCTATCGGGTATAAAGCAAACTGTGCTGATGAGAAACCAAGCAGAAGGTACGTTCCCTGTCATAAGCTATTCCTTTTGCATAAGCTATAGAACATTTGTCTCATACAAGTTAAGAATATGAAAAACCAGTCTATTACCACACGGATTAAAAATAGCCTGAACATAACCAAATAATAATAATAAAAAAAGATCCTAATCACAAAGATAATGCTTAAAAATTCCATATCCCTAAGATCACATCTTGATACGCACACACATACATGGACAACAGATCATACGCTTGACATAACACACTAAAAGCACACGCCTTAACAATGTTGAGGGACGGCATTGCTTATATGATGATAAGCATCATTACAATGACAGAGTTCCTGAGTTTAACACACCTCTCACACTACACAATCAGAGGCAATCATTTGTGGCCTTTCAATAATGATGAACACACAGTGTGTCCAAAAATTATCTTTACAAATTAGATACTAAATGAAAAATTTACACATACATAGAATTACCAATCAAGGAAATTTAAATGCACAAAACCCAAATGGTTTTTTTTCTTCAAGTAACAAAGTTACAAACATTCAATATGAGCAGCATTAGTGATGCGCAAAACAATCAGGCGATAATCCGAATGCTGCCACATACCCTCCATATCAACGCTTTCAACAGGAAATGAAGATGTCAAAACCTGGTATTCAGAAAAACTTGGACAGTACTAGAACTTATACACCTCCTGGTTGACTTTTTACATTGGAGAAAATCTTCACAGATCATTTTTCAAACAGCCTGTATTAAACTAACACACCAAGGGAGAGAATATTAACTCTACTGCTAGATTACTCTGTCCTTTTCAGTTTATGATTGAGCTTAACCTCAGTCTATAATTTATTAAAAGGTCAGCACACTGATATACCTGGAGTATCAAGCATCACATGAGCACACTGCTGCACAATTCCTGGCTTCCTCAGTTAAATATAAATATAAATTTTGAGAGTTTGGCTAACATTATATATTTGTGCACCAAAACCACAAGCACATTAATCAAATTTTAACTGTATCTGGCTACAGACAGTTGTGGTGCATATTTATTAATGTCTGATTCTCACTCTCTCTTTTTTTTTTTTTTTTTTTTTTTTTTTTAAATTAGATTAACCCAGAACATGACAACTGAGCTTCTTATTGATTAAATAATTATAAAATAATTAAATAATTAAATAATTAAAAATAATTAAATAATTATACACTGGAAGTTATATCGAATTACACATGTACAAGAAGACACAACTTTTAAACAACAGGGTCTGTCTTGCATGTTGGTGATTAACAATTGTGATTTAAATAACGAGAAGAATGGCAATGATCTTTCTTATAGTATTATGTAAGCATAAAATAAAAAAAAAAATCTTGAATCCAACATGCTGCATTCAAAAACTCACTGTAGGTAAAAAAAAGAAAGAAATTCCATACTACTAATGATGACCATTATCAGTTAAAACGGTGTGTAAATAAACTAGTTTGATCTTTTCTTTTAGTAGTCAGCAGCAGAGTACTAAAGTTCAGCGTAACTGACTGGGACGGCCTTCCACAAATAACTCGGCTGTGCTGTGCTTCCTGCTTGCTGGAATGTGGCCGTTCCCTGACTGCCTGGAAACCTTCCCTTTAACCATATAAGGAGCTGGAGTGACTGGGAACAGGGGAACGGGGACCGGGGAACATTGTTATGCCAACCATCTTTAATCAAACAAACCAGACAAGGGATGAACCTGAAACGATTGGGCACCTAAAAAGGCCACTGCGTCCCTTTCAGAGACCAGGACTGGAAACTCGCATACCTGTCCTTAAGCTGTGTTGCATTTGAACGACAGTGAAGAGAACTTGAATAAGATCAAGAATCAAAATGACAGATTAATCTAACGTGGATATAATTTCAGAGTGAAAGTGCAAGTCAAAACAGTTAGTGCACACTTTAGTGTGAAGAAACTACAGGCTGTTTCCTGTGGGACACACCCTGAAATGTTCGACCCACAGACCCACACAGCTGGACTTCCTAAAGCACAACTAAAACCACTTCCCTGATATTCAAACTCTCACCAACACTTTCCTCATCGAGTAACTGATTCATGCACAAGACATTAAAACTCGACTGGGACTCAATTAGCCACATGCAAAACAAAAACACACACACAAAAAGCTCACAGGACAAACACACTACAAGTCTGTACTTGCACTAAAAAGGCCATGTACTGTGCTGAACCTTTCAGAGCACTCACCATGTATTTGCTCCAAGTTAAACTCAATCTGGAGATTTGCACAGATGCAAGAGAGAGGAAGAAAATAATACACAGCAATAAGGAAAGATGGCAAGATTTGTTTGCAAGAAGCAGGTGATGGAGCTACGCTAGGGAAATGAAAAAAGAAGAAGGTTCACGTTACAGATAGAGCCACATGCAGCTTTTTAAATGACATCATTTCGGATAAACTCACCAAGAATTTGGTCTTCTGTGAAGTCGCACTGTTTAAAGATAAAGCGTTAGGAGCCGGAGTAAACAGATAATCCAACAGGACGGGGAAAAGGCTTTGGAATTCAAGTTAGCTAACTGGCTAACGAGCTAATGCGCGAGAAGCAACTCTGCGCGACTAACGTCTGGTGTTGACTAGCCGTAAGTAACAAACTTAACCATATAAAAATGAAGCTAGCTACAAATACAAAGACTTATAAAACATTTTTTAAATTAATATTAACTAAATATTTTATATATTACAATTATATTGAAAAAACACTACCTTTACAATTACTAAGCTAGCTAACTAAAAACATATCGCTAGCTAACTAGTAATGAAATGCCCAGAAAGCTAATGCTACAAGTATATACATATTTTAAAAAATATTCCGTGGCTTGTCTTGAATAGCTCGAGTGTAAACTTTAGCTAACTCCTTTAGCCAAATGCTATGAAAAAGCCTACCATAGCTGCACCGAGGAATGAAGCGGGCTGCTGCTGCGGGCGGAGTGAAGAAATCAAGCGCCTACGCTGGCTTTTAGCTCTCAAACCCGGAAGAGACGCCGAATCTGAATCACAACGAATCTGTATATGCTACACGGACATTCATATAACAGCAAAACTAAGCATGAAGATGACTGTTGATGACTGTTAGATCTGGAAACGTGCGTTCTACGTCATCGCGTTGTACGCGCGTACGTTACGTCACTGTAGAGTACACGATATACAGTACAGGCTTCATGACTGCAGTGTGCTTACAGTGCTCCAGCCTCCATGCCAAAGCATGCTGAGTTCCCTGAGAAACTAACCATGGGAACTTACATTATAGCATTAAAACTGCTTAGCATACTCAGCATACACTGTAAAAAATTAACTGTGAATTTTGCAGTCATTTAAAAATTCAATTACTAAAAAAACCCTGAAAAACATTTATTTACAGTAAAGTAGTGTAATATCTTACATAGTATTATTTTATTTTACACATAATCTAGTACATTTGCTAATTTGTCTGACACGTTAGAAAAAAAGCAGCTTGCTCTTAATGGAGGATACAAATGAACTGAAAATTAAGGGTTTTGCTCAAGGACCTGACCATGGCAGTTTGCCAATGCTGGGATTTGAACACACAACCTTCTACTCTGTAACACAAAGGTTTAACCCCTGAGCCACTACAAACAGCTTGCTTTGATTCAATTGATGCAATGTTTTAGTTAATTCAGTGGTGGTGGTGGTTAAATCAATGCAAGCTAGTCGAGTTAGTTGTGGTGGCTCAGTGGTTAAGGCTTTGAGTTACAGATGTAACCCTGTTGCCAGTATATTACTGTAAAATTTACAGTAAATTGTTTACATTGTACAATTTATAAATAAATAAACCAGTGTTTCTGTCGTTCCCCAAGCTGTTGCCACAAATTTGAAAGTGCATAGTTGTCTAGAATGTCTTTGTATGCTGTAGCATTAAAAATTTCCCTTCACTGGGAAAAATACTAAGGGGCCCAAACCTGTTCCACCATGACAATGTCCCTGTGCACAAAGTGAGATCCAGGAAGCCGTGGTTTGCCAAGGATGATGTGGAAGAACTCAAGTGGCCCAAGCCGTGACCTCAACCTCACAGAACACCTTTTGGGTGAACTGGAACATGACTGTACCCCAGGCCTCCTCACCCAACATCAATGCTTGACCTCACTAATGCTCTCAATAAAGCCTTCCCAGAAGAGTGGAGTTTATTATAACAGAAAATGGGGGACCAACACCATTTTAATGCCCATGTTTTTCGAATCGGTGTCATAGTCAGTTGTCAACATACTTTTGACCATGTGGTGTATGAATGTTGTATTAATTTAACACAGGAAATTTTGATGTGTGAGTTTTAAAGATACACTACTCTCACTTACCCGTGTGAAAGACACATTGTGACAAGCAATTGTACAGTATAGTACCCTTTATTCTGAGAGCATATGGTATTTAAAGTCTGTCTGCCAAGTTCACTGAAATTCAGTTATAGTCAGATCACGGGTGGTTTGCCTTAAATCAGAGGTTGGGAGTTACAGTCATCTTGGGCCAAAGTCCAGCTCAGTTTGGTGATTCAACTTACTAGTTAATTACCTGATTTAACAGGTGTGTTATAGCAGAGAAATCATCAAAATATGTTGGACTGTGGCTCTCCTGGACCAAAACTGGTGACCCATGCTTGAAATATGGGAAAATGTTTTAATGAATGCAGATGTAAGCTCACTTGAGGATGCATGATGTACATCAAATTTCTGATGTATCTATAATGTTTTGCATGATAATGAAGACAAATAGATAGGTCTATACATTTTAAAGATTTTAAAGCTAACATGAGATCAGATTAAAACAATTCACACCATGTCTTAATAATACACTTCATACCATTCTATTACATTATTTACGTTTAATCCTACAGAAAGTCTGAACACACATAAAGAAAGAAATTATGCCTGTTGATTCCAATATAAGACCATTTCGTGCTGAAGCTGATAATGTTTCAGGGAATATACCATGTATATTAGGCAGCCTCCCTTACCAGTGTCCTATTTCAAGACCTTGATATAGCACTACTATTCTCTCTAGATATGGGGGCTGGGATGACACAGATTTCTGTATGCCTGGGAGAAATGAATTAAAATAGCAAGATAGCCAAAAAAAAAAAATGGTGCTCTAAAATATTTCAAAAAAAAAAAAAAAAAAAAAAGACTACATGGTGATTAATGCTGCCAGGCAACACCTATGATATTCTCAAATGATTTTAAGTCTTGTACATTTTTTTTTTGTTTGTTTATTTGCTATTCTTAGGAAGATTGTTGGCCTTAATTAATATGGAGTTTAAATACATCAGAACACATTGTAATATAATCCAAACTAAAAACTATAAAAGTGTTGGATTTTAGCTTGAATGTTGCAGGACCATTACTTACCTCCAGTGTACTGGGATCAAATGGGGAGTCAGAGGGGCGCAGTAGCCGAGGCTTGAGCTCTGGAACCGGCTTTGGGGGTGCAGGAGTCGAGGCAGAACAAGGGAAAGGAGGTCCAAGTCTTGGTAACGTTCCACCTGATGGAGACTTCTTTATCGATGGTTCTCTTTTCGGTGCCATTTTTAAATTTTTAATAATTATAGATATATGTACTTCTCTCTATCTTTTACTGTGGTTTTGTACAAGAAGGAGCGAGAGTAAAAGAGAATCTGTGTCAGATACACTGCATCCTCATAGAGAGGGAGGGGAGAGAGAAAGAGAGAGAGAAAGAGAGAGAGAGAGAGAAGCCCAGTGATGAGGAAGGCACTGTGTGTGAAAAGTGTAGGAGTGTGTGAGGAGAGAAGAGAGAGTGCGGAGGTGTGATGTCAAAAAAAAAAAAAGCGTTTCATGACTCTCAGCTTGTTTCATATATAAGTCATGTGTAGGTGTCTGTCTGTAAGAGTGAGTTGGAGAAAGTGAACAGTCCTGAGCCAGAGATATTAATAACTTCTCTATTTTTATACCATTGCATTTTTGGAGTAATAGGTGCTTATTTTGTCTGCCATGCTTCCTACCTAAGCTGACTGGTATAACTAAAACAGATAGCAAGGAAATTACAGTCATCTGTAATAATATAGTACATATCGATAAACTTTAGAAATATCAGGGTTTTTTCACCTGGAATAACAAAAGTGTGCATAATGTTTCTTATAAACTTGGTACAGCGGGTAGTGTTACTGCCTCACAGCTCCAGGGTCCCTGAAGAACATCCAAAACTTTGTGAACAGTTTTAGATGTTCTCACCGTGTTCATATGGGTTTCCTCTGGGTTCTCTGGTTTCCTCCTATCTCCCAAAAACATGTCAGTATATTTGTTATGCTAAATTGCCCGGGTGTGAATAGGTGTGTCACAGGTGTTCCTGGGATAGCCTCTGGATCTACAGTGACCCACACCAGGATAAAGCAACTGAATATGAATGAATTTCTCATTGTGCTTTTCTTGCCGAGATTTTACTTCATTAAAATTCCTTCATTGTTTTAAAACTAAATTGATATCACTTGTTTTACAACTGTATTATTATATTATAGTCCCACAAACAGGAATTAAGCAAGATAAATCTATAGCAGGGGTGTCCAATCTTATCCACAAAGGCCCAGTGTGAGTGCAGGTTTTCATTCCAATCAAGCAGGAGCCACTCTGGATTCCACCTGTTTAATCAGTTGATCTTGGCTTTCAGTAGACTCAGGAGTGGCTTCTGATTGGTTGGAATGAAAACCTGCACCCACACTGGCCATTTGTGGATAAGATTGGACACCCTTGATCTATAGGATCTCTCATACGGTTGGTTGCACTGTGAACGAAGAAACTGACCTTGTGACCATTCAGTTCCACCAATCAACCAACAGGGGACCAAAACAAACCATCATCTCTGAGGTCTCTATTGAAATGAATGTCAAAAATTTTGGTTAATTAAAAAGAATAACACATAAATTGAGCAGTTCTCTTCCATATTTTTGCATGCATGAAAGCAATGGCTCCTTTGCCTCCTAAATTCTAATATAACTCCTGCAACTATATAATAGCAAAGTTGTTAACATTATTTCCAGTGAAATAACACCAGAGTATTTCATCATCCATATTGCCCTAGCTTTCTTTATTCTTCACATGTCAAATGTGAGATAAATCTCCACATGGATAGCACATAAGTAACTTCTTAAATCTAAGAACCCTCAAAAGACAGCTTGTCCTTATGCTCCTTGTCCAAATGGGATATACTTAATACCTGCCCAGACATGCTGCATGCTGTCCACCGGGGGGGCCTCTCAAGTAGAAGAAGCTAGAAGCTGTGAATTTATATACATATTGTGACATACTGAATAGTGTATCGATGTAACAACGTAGGTCCTAACCAACATCAGACCGGAGTATCTCACCTTAAAGCAAAGCATACACACACACACACACACATATACATGCATGTGATATATATATATATATATATGATGGTAAACAAACAAGCAAGCAAAACAAACAATAGTGCTGTAAAGATGCAGAAAGACTGATCACTCAGTCAGTCACATTTATTTATAAAGCACATTTAAAAAAAAAATAACTGTTCACCAAAGTGCTGTACAATTAAAGCAAATAAAAAAGGACACAACAATACAAGTAAGAACACTTCATTTAAACAGATTCAAAAGCTGAAACAGAGAGGTGTATTTTGAGACATTATTTAAAAATCTCAAGAGTTGAAGTGGCCTAGGTCCTGCAAATGAAAAGGCTCTATCACCCTTCAATTTTAATTGTCATCTAGGGACAATTAATTGTAATCTATGTGATGACTGTGATGGTCTAGAGTTCTGTTGTTGGGAAACGAGGTCAGAAATATAAAAAAGTTGCCAAACCATGCAAACCCTTGTAAATAAACACTAACACTTTAGACTGGATCCTGTATGAGACTGGAAGCCAGTGGAGTGAAGCTAGTACAGGAGTAATACAATCACATTTCCTGCTTCCAGTCAAAAGCCTAGCAGCAGCATTTTGAACCAGCTGAAGGCGTGACACAGAAGATTGAGTAACTCCCATATAAAGTGCATTGCAATAGTGAAGTGTTGAAATAAAAGCATGTGCCACAGTCATGTAATACCAGACTGCGGCCACTAGATGTCAGCATTTCTTAAGTCTAGTTTATTATAGGCCTTTCTTAAGTCTTCTATTTTTTCCAGAGGACAAGACACACTTTTTCCCCTACTGCAAATCATTTATCACTACAGTCATGTGAAAAAATTGGGACGCCCCATTAAATATTCAGTTCTTTATTAAGAAATGTCAATATGTCAATTTCTGATCTTGCTTTAATTTGTACCTGTAGATGAAAGTGATGTAATTGCATGTAAACAACAAAAAATCACTTTGAATTCTTTCAGCTGTGTGATGTTTGACGGGTTTCTTGCATGCACAGTCCTTTTCAAATCACTCTACAGGATCTCAATAGGATTTAGATCTGGGCTTTGACTTGGCCATTCCAGAACTCTCCATTTTTTTACTTTTCAGCCAGTCCTTGGTGGATTTACTGGTATGTTTTGGGTCTTTGTCGTATTGCCAGGTCCAGTTCCGCTTCAGCTTCAATTTTTTTGACAGATGGTCTCACATGTTCCTCAAGCACCTTCTGATACAATGTAGAATTCATAGTGGATTCTATGATGGTGAGCTGGCCAGGTCCTGCTGCAGCAAAGCAGCCCCAAACCATAACACTTCCACCTCCATGTTTCACAGCTGGTATGAGGTTCTTTTGCTGAAATGCTGTATTTGGTTCACGCCAAATATGGCCTCTGTTATGATATCCAAATAATTCAATTTTAGACTCATCTGTCCAAAGCACATCATTCCAGAAGTCTTGGCCTTTGTCTATGTGTTCTTTGGCATACTTCAGTCTTGCCCTCATGTTTTTCAGACAGCAAAGGTTTCCTCCTTGCACACCTCCCATGATAATTAAAGTTGTGCAGTCTCTTTCTGATTGTAGATTCATGCACTTTGACATCAACTGTAGCAAGAGCTTGCTGTAAGTCCCGTGATGATATTTTAGGGTTTTTGGAGAATTCTTTAAGCATGTTGCGGTCTGCTCTTGGGGTGAATTTGCTTGGACGGCCTCACCTGGCCATGTTGGCAGATGTTTTAAATGTTCTACACTTGTAAATGATTTTCCGGACAGTGGAATGGCTGAATACAAATTCTACTGAGATCTTTTTATATCCCTTACCGGACTCATAAGCATCAACAATCTTCTTTCTGAAGGCCTCAGGGAGCTCTTTGGATCACGCCATGGTGATACCTCTCACTTCAACAATTAAGAGCAAACCAAACTAAACGTCTGAGGTTTAAATAAGGCAAGCCTCCTTCAAAATGCTCTGTAACGATGTTCTAATAATTTGCACCTGCTGTGATACACCTGTAGATAATTTTAGCCATTTTAAGTACAAATAAATGTAGAGGTGTCCTTACTTTTTCCTCACAAGAAATTGGATTTTTTTAAAATTACGTTTTACAGATCATTTAAAAAAGACTTTTCTTTGTTTTTATTTGTTTAGTTATTTTACTCGAATCTCCCAATATCGTTAAAATGAAGATCAAATGTCCATATGTTTAACTATGTTAAAAAAACACAGGTTTTCATGGGGTGTCCTAATTTTTTCACATGACTGTATATATGCTTCTAAGTTTAATTTCTCAAATTACATAAAAAGAAAAGCTTGGGAACAAGTCTCTGATAAAAACAAACAAACAAACAAGCAAGCAAGCAAACAAACAAACCAGCAAGCAAACAAACAAACACACACCTGTCTTACACAGTTTCTGACCACTTTCAATGCTTGTCCAGTGGAATAAAAAGATTTCTAGCAAAACAGTAACACTGAAAATAGTGGCTCGATTTTCACGATTTTCATAACTATGATGTGTAGCAGACCAAAATCTGGCATGAATTAAAATCAATGGTCTCAGAAACTTGATATGACATGCACACAATGGCAACCAAAGACGGGTCAAAAAATAAATAAATAAATCCTGCATCGTAGGACTATCGTTAGAGAGTCTTTAGTCTATAATCTGATGTGCAGCACACGTGAACATAACCGATATTGCACAATCTGCCAAGAACTGAACTAAGATTTTATTACCATCATCTCCAATAAACTTAAGACGTTAAAGCAAACTGTAGTAAACTGATGGAAACTACTGCTGTCTCTCTTCAGGATAATGGACGCGCTCAGTCTCCGCCCCCGATTGGATTTTAGGTCCAATCCATCGCGCGCTCAATGGGCCTTGAAATCGCCGTTTATGTGTCTCGCGCGACAGAACAATAGTGACACGCTCGCGCCCCCCACTGAGACACCAACGGCCCTGCGCGCGCTTCCGCGTTTTCTCATTTGGGCTTTAGATTAAGGCAAGGCTGCGTCCTAAACTACACATTACCGCACTAGATGGTGTGTCAAAACAGCATTGTTAGCTCTAATATTCTTAACATAGGTGGCGTACTGGTTTGACATACTGAATTCTAGAAAATATAAGCTCCTCAAATGTTATTTGGATAGTTAATGGTTGGAGTTTTTGTAAACTGGATCTGCTTGGAACCTTGTTTTTGAGATTGTACATAACCCTTATCTTACCATACACCAATATAAGCTTACAGCTAACCTTTTGGAGTGCATAGAGGAAGCCCTTTCCCCCTGAGAGTGTCTTATAGGCTTTGGTTGTCTGAGGAATCCATATTATTGGTCATAGAAACCCTTAAAAGTGTCCTCAAGAAGCTTGCTGTGAAGGTTGATAAAGCATGTGTGCTTCCAAAAAGAACATATAAGATCCTCCAAAGTTTTGTTTTTACAGTGTAGGCTACACAAAGGCCCACAGAAAACACTATGGAGTGACACAGGAACAAACTATACATTTTACTGAAGTCCAACATAATAAAAATAATAGTCTAAACATAATAGGTAATAGTCAGAAAATTAGATACAGGGTAGCTATAACTCTGTTATTTTTAATCCATTGTTGCAAAATTGACAAAAATATCAATTAAGATTTTTGACATTTAGTCTGGCAGCATAACAGTTGCTATTATAACTATTATTTCAAACATCACTAAAAGCGAACACATGTAGACTAAAAAGGAAAATATACTAATATCCTATGATTATTCAGAATTGAGCACAGTTTGTTGGTTTTCTAACATGCTGAGTAAACCCACTTACAGAGTGAATCAGATCTGTGAGCATAGAAATGTCTGTATCAGTATCAGTGTTACTCTTCCTGTTTAACCCCTTCAGGCTTTTCAGATTTTTGTCCACGATATTCAAACAACAACAAAAATCAGTTTATTGTTTTCTTGCACTTGATCAACCTTGATAAATAGGGCTGAAAAATAATTTTGACAAAACATATTCATGTCCACTGCAGGTTTAATTTGTTAACCAATCAGTCAAACTTCTCAATCTGAAAGGGTTAACGTAATGCTACCATCATAGATGTAGTTATATCTAGCTATAATGCATTAAAACAGAGCCATAACACTTCTCTGACCATTTACTTTTGGTGAGGGCAGGCTGGATTACAGGTGAGTGCATTGTAAACATTATTAAACATAATCTATATAGAGAATTTATTTGTTTCATTATAAGCTATATTTTCCTGGGGGAAGGTTGGGGGTGATGGTTGTTTGGGGGTGGGGGGTATGATTGGGGTTTAAGGGTTTAAGTCATTGAGGCAGAGCCAAATCGGCCTCACGTGCACACTTTAAAAAGTGTCCGGTAATCCAAAGAGGAGTCTGCTGAGCAGACACCGATTAAAAAGATTAATTTCTAGGCCTCACGTTTCCCTAAATCGCCTAGTCAACTCCACCGCAACTCCCTCTCCTCCCACTTCACACACACACACACACACACACACACACACAGACACACACAAAGCCTTGATCTAATATTTAGAAGAATGAACACCATTTGTAATATTCACTAGCCCGGGTTAACCACTGATTTATGTAAATAAAGAAGAGAATCTCTGCAGCTGAAAAATGTCAAAAAGGTGTGCACCTGCCTTTAAATCAGAAAAGCCCCTGAAATGATCTCCATGGGTGCTGATTTTGCAATTGAAAAAGTAAACTTCTTTCCACATTCTCCTCTTTATTTTTGTTAAGGCCAATGGTGAAAATAAATTTAATTATGCCGAATTAGGGGAAGGGCTTCAATTGTTCCTCTGAGCTTCTCCCAGAATACATAATAGAATTATAGCAACTGCCTCAACAAATCCCTCCACCATGCCAAATCATCAAACCAACTGATTTATTTTTAATGGTATTACACCCCTCACTCTGCAGTGTCATGGTAATAACTGGAGCTCCTGCAGCTGCCTCTATATCACATTAGCCAAGCTTAATATTGACTGTGCAAGGCTCACAAAACAATATGCCGGAGGACAGGCAGCTTAAAGACAGCCAACGAATCCATAAGCTTTTCAGGGGGCTGGAAGGGAGTTAACTAAGGCTCTGAAGTTGCTTTTGCCCTGAAGGAGTGGCACAATCAATAGGATGCTTAGCACCAGTTCGCCCGTGTGGACCCTCACCTTCCAGACCGAGGCCCTTCTCAGCAGCACCAAGCTGACAAGAGACCATGAAACCTGATGCAACTTGATTCCTTTTATTTAGTCTGTCTTTCTTTCATGTGGCCAACAAACAATCACTTTTCGTCTCACTTAAGCCCAAGCCTTTCCAGCTGCTTTTTCGGTTTCTGCCACAAACATCCATATGCGCGTGGGAATCATGTAGAAATAGTGTGGGGCTTCAAGAAATAAACTTTAGCATAGGACTTTAGCTAAAAAAAAAAAAAAAAAAGTTAACATAGTTGGTCTGCTAGTTTGACTCGCTCTAAAAAATGGTTACCCAAAGGTTATTTGGATGGTTAATGAATCTAGGTGGATTTGTAACGTGGATCTACTTGGAACTTTTTCTGTGTTTGAGGTTCTTCATTTAACCCCTTGTGGTACTAGAAGAAGGCTTAAGAGTATGCTCATATAAAGGCTTTGGTAAAGGCCTCTGGAGGAATCTTTAAAGGTTCTTCAGGTTGGGTCACTAGTGGAACCCAAAAAGAAAATATTTGAACATTTTTGTATTCAACCCAAAATAACAGACACTTTCCAGACCACACATTAAACATCACTGAACAGCAATGCTGTTTTACCAAAGAGTTCTTTTTAAGCCACTGAAATGAAATTGGACTAAAAGTAGCCTGTGTGTGTGTGTATGTGTGTGCGTGTGTGTACATGCTGTGTTCGCCTCACGTTTGCAGAAGCCCACAGTGGGAATCAGACAGTGCCACTTGTGGGTAGTGTGCACCTGATCACAACCGATTCATGGCCTCCTGCCAAATGCACAAAACTGTTTTAATTTGATGAAATAAATCCTCGCAAATCGGCTCGCCCCGGTGATTAATTGCAAAATGTCAGTCTTATTGCTGTTGTGTTTATGATACTTATGAATCTCTGTCTGATGATTAGGTTTGTAGCTGTGGGTTGCACCACGAACAGACAAAATCTGTGCATTGTGTTTGCTTATACAGATTACGGCCCTTGATTAGTGGATGGGTGCAATCCATTCAGGCTCTTTCCCTCCCACCCCGCTAAAGCCCCTTGGGGTATGCCCACATCCCAAAGGACAGCCGGCTTGGCAGATGGAATCCCCTCCTCCCTCCCGCCCTTTCTCTCTCTCTCTCTCTCAGTTCATCACAAACAGGGCTGAGGTTCAGGGACAGGAATGGATGAACGCTGATGTGATGAAGACTTTAGCCTGACTGCGACACAGTGTTTTCTGGTTTGCTTAAATGACACATCTTTTTTCTCTTTATTGTATGGAAGACAAACGTTTCACCAAGAGTTTCTCTACATTCCTACAAAAATAGGGCTCTTTAGTTCTTAGTTTCCTAAAAAATCCTCAGAGGGACAACCGAAGAACCCTTAAATGCTCCAGATTTAAATTAAATACTCCAAAGTCTTAAGCTACTAATGAGATGTGTACATACAGGCATGTCTAAGACTCTTAAACTTGATACTAAACTTCCAAAATCCAAATCCAAACTCAAGAGAGACACATGAACTAAGGATTTTTGTCTTCTCTGTACAGTGCATTAAAAAGAAAAGCTAGTAACATTGCTTTCCATGACCATACACCTTACACAGCTTTTAAAAGGCTCTGTCTGGTCATAAATGTAGCCACAAAGCTGTCTGCCATCCTCAATTCCTCCAGCCATGTTAATGTCAGTGCAGTGAAGCAGAATGTCTAGAGAGGGGTTGCAGGTGGCATAGTGTCTAAATGGGTAATTTTACGCTTGCAATTATGTGCTGGGCTTGTGATATAATATGGGATTGATTTACGCAAACTGGCAGACTGGCCCCCGCGGCCTCCCCTGCGACTGCGTTAGCTCGAGTGGCCGCTTCCTTTCGCATTCACTGGCCATGATGTTTGCTAATCAAGACAGGAAATAATTCATAGTAGTCAAGCCAGTGTTGATAGATATTAAGGGTAAAAGTGCATGCTGGGTTTGCACTGACTCTCTGCTCTTCTGTACGACTGAAGGGAGTCGGGACGCAGTTGTCCTCCATGTCTGTCCCCCAGGATCCTGTGTGCAACACTCATGCGTTCACCTACATAGCTCCATTGAGCAAAACAAAAACAAAAAAAAACAAAAAACAAAAAAAAAACAGGGCTGCCATTTTGGGACTTTAAAACATATCTGATATAATTCTGACACACACACACAAACACACACATGTTGGTCTTTCTATCTTTGTGAGGACCTTCCACTGACATAGTTACTAATGCAGCTAATTAATGATAAATCTAACTCAAACCTTGACCTCAGTAACCAAAATGAAACAATTGGCTGTTTTATTATTATTATTATTATTATTATTATTATTATTATTATTATTTACTCAAAGCTGTAGTTTTCCTTGTCAAATATTCCTATATTTATGGGGACATTGGATGACCCCCAAAACACACACACACAAACAGTTCTCGCGTAATTTTTTTTTGTACCTTTATCTAACAATATAATTGTTGAATAATTATCACCAACCCAGAACAGAATGCTTATTTCAGACCTTTAAGTTCCTCATTTGCATCAAAAGTTGTACCCAGCAGATCGATGCCCGTCACCCCGATACACCCTCCTTTTATTATTACTACAAGGGGCTCAGCTTTCAGGAGGGCTAGAGGGAGCATGTGTGCATGGCTTTAATTCCTATTGTATTCGTGCAGTCTCAGTGTAAGCGAGTGTGTCTGTGTCTGTGTTTTGGATTGAGGGAATGAGGGAGAGAAAGAGGGAGAGAAAAAGCCAGGAACAAGGACCCATCTGTCAGAGAAGCAAACGTGTCCCCCCTTTCCTCTCCAAACCGCTCCCCTGGGACACAAGCAAGGGATAACTCACTTGTGGCAAGAGTTGTGGTTTTTGGTTTCTTTGCACACAGGAAAGGAATCTCAACCATTAGAAATTACAGCACAGTAATATTAATAACACCACAACGGGCTCACCGGAGAGACGTGTAGAAACACTACTGTATTGTGAAGGATGAGATCTAGACAACAAACTTGTGTTATTGGGCTTGACGTGTTGACAGGGGGTGGATTCACTTGCTCAGAGATTGGCTTTTAATGTCCTGTCGGCCTTCTGCTAAATCTTCCCTGGTTTTGTTTGTTTCACACAGTGAAGTACCATATGGAGGAACAAGTTATAATTAATGAGCAAATTATATAATGAAAAAAAGACATCAGTCTACAAACAAGATGTGTATGGAATGTTAGGGTTTGTTTTTAATTCTGATTGTTAATTTGACATTTTTAAAAACGTCCCCTAGATTTGGTTTATTCAAAAGTTTTGGTTTTTTTTTAAATTTTTTTTTTATTAACGTAGGAGACATATGTATGGGTCAAAGATGCAAAGGGTTTACACTGTCATAGAATACACCATCAGCAATTAAACTGATAATTTAATAAAATATTATGCATTCAGTGACTTAAAACAGAAAAGTGATCAGTGGAATTATATTAAAATATGTTAGAAGAATTAAAATAATATATTAAATGTCTTACCGATGAAAAGAGAACAATGTAGAATTTTCAATAGTAACAGATTTCAAAATAAAATCAGTAAATTGTTTGGTGGTGTACAATAATTCCAGTCCAATTTTGGACATATTTGCTTAATGGTATAGCTAAAAGTGTTCTCTGTTTTATTTTAGTTATTGATTGATTTTTTTTTTTAAATAATGTTATAACGAACATTTCAGTTTCTGTTAATCCCCATTAAAGTATATGTTTGACTTTATTCATGAATAAAACAATATAATATATGGATAAATGGTTATGATTTTATATGTTTTTTTCATATAATTATTTTGTTTTTATTCATAACTAATGTCAAACAGTATACTTTAATCGGGATTAACAGAGGTTCAATCTATTTAAATGTCATTCAGTGTACCAGATTAAAAAAATCAATCAATAAATAAATTAAAATAGCTAATTTCTTGGTGGTGTATAATGACTACCGTGCAATTTTATACACATTCGCCAAACAGTATAGCTAAAAGTCTTCACTATTTTCTCTTTCTTTCTATTTATGTTATACTGAATGACTTTTTATTCATATACTGATTTTCTGTTAATCCTAATTTAAAATATAATGTATGTTTGACATCATTCGTGAATAAAAACAATAAACCGTATGACCAAAACATACAAAATCATATATTGAATCCATATATAGTATTGTTTTTGCTGTTATGGAAACCCACTTCATCATAAACTTCAAAATACAGTAAATGTACATTCACAAAAAAGTTTTCTTTTTATTCTATCCCTTCATTTTATTTGACTTTGTATTGTTTTTACAAAAAAATAAATAAATTAAGACAGAAATTACTGACTTAGCTGGTTAACAACATTGGTTGATTTTATTATTGTTATTATTTTTTATTATATTAATCAACAACAATCTGGCAGGCTTCATTTGTGCCACAGGCCTGATATAGATGTCAAACATAACGTGAGACCTGATGCAGATCGAAAACACACACTCAGAATCATGAGAGTTTGCGAAGCTGTTTCACTTTGCTCTGGCCTGAACTCTGAACTCTCTCAACAGGAGGGACGCAGCCGCGGCCTAACGTCTCATGTTCAGCGATTGTCTGACTTCATGGAGACTTAAAGAAACACTATGAAAGTACTGAAAGTGAGGTCATGTGAAAAAGCATTCCCTTGAGGTCAGAATGTTCATTTCTGTGACACAGGTGTGACACAGGACCTTGTAAACACTCCGGGGATGTGAGGTTACAGAGAAGCGGGGTCACTTAGGGAGCCTCAGGGAAGCGTAACACGCTTACAGAGTACACACACTGTTGACACACACATGCTCTCTCATTCATATGGGACAGAACACATTTAAATGAGCACAGTCACTCACTTACACACACACACACACACACACACACACACTTTTACATGAATAGTACAGAAGAGAGTTTGTTTCATGCTTTCTCTCTATCAGTAAACTGTAGGTTTTCACAAAATATGGGATTTTTTTCATTTCTGATCATCTCATGTGAAATCCCTTAGATTTTTTTTCATCTTTTTACAAAAAACAACATCAGTTTTGTTTTAAAGACATATTTATGTAGTGCCAATTTAGTTTGATGCCATAGAGTTTGATGCCATAAGAGTTTAGGTTTTAGATACTTAAAAAACTCAAGAGAAATAGTCACACATGCCTTCAGATGTGTGGAGCCTGCAGTTGTTGCACTGCCAAATAACAATGCAATTCAATTAGCAAACCTCAGGTCTAACAAAATTCTAAGCTATGCCTTAAATTGCATACAAGGACCTACCATTTAAATGCATTTACTATGTATTAATTAATAACATTAACATGACTATTGCTTGTTTTGTAGTTTGTGCATAATTTTTGCTTGTGTTCAGTGCAGTATAGCAATGTATGATATAGTAGGGTAGTTAAAGCAAAAACAATCAACATGTCCCTTCTGTGGTGCATGATGGGATTGGCTATTGGGAAAAAACAGTGTCCATTATAACCCAGTTCCTATGTTCGGGAAAATAGAGTCCATCATCTGGGTCTTACATTTCTTAACTGAACACACAAGACAGTTATGTAGGCTTTCTTTTAACATTATCTATGTGTGTGTTATCTGAGACACAGCCCTAGCGTGCAACAAATCCCACCTGGGTGGACTTTTCCTTCCCAGGGTTCCACCAAGAAGGACACATTTTCTGTGTTTGTTTAGAAATACACACCTTACAGTTATTTTCTCCACTTCCTATAAGGTTACTGTGGAAAAATGTGTCATAATGTACTGTTATTGGAGAACAATACTTTATGACGTGTGTGGCTAGTGTGTGTATGTTGTGCACAGCCTTGTTTCTATTATCTGTTCTTACTGTAGGGTTCTTAACAGAAGGTAACCCAGTGTGCAGAACCAAACACGTCATCCGGAGCGCGAGCACGGTGTGACTCAGGGGCGGAGGCGTGAACGCGCACTGAGCGCGTACCCCTCCCCTTTTCTCTCACATAAACGACCATCTGCTCATTTATAGACAAGAGTTTGGCTTAAAAGTTCGATTTTAGTTCAATTAATTATAGTTTTTGAATATGAATTTAAGCAATTTAATTAAATGGATGCTATTAAACACATTTAATCACAGCAAATGCCAAATATAAGGGTAGATAAAGCTCACATGGGAGCAGAACACAGGCAGGAGAACTTTTATTCTCATCATCATTCAAAAAACTTTTACATTTATTAGGCTATGTCATAATAAAAAACATGATTGTTGCAATGACAACTTATGCATGCACACTCACACACACACACTCTCACACACACACACAAACACACATGTAGACCTAACTTAGTCTCTTTGTGAAACATTTTTGAGGTTGTATTTTAACCTAAATGAGGTCAATAAACAATGCATAAACAATAAATATTAAAACAGCAGCAGCAACAACATTAGTATTTATGGATTTAATAATTTAAATATGGCTTGTAGACAAACTGTAATAATAGCTGGGCCTAGAAGTATAAGTGCAATAACTTTTGCACACATTATGTGAACACTGAATAATAAGTAACATTAATTTCTTATTATTTTCTGTTACAAATGCGTGAATTTCGCTCTAGTCCTGGATAGTAGCCTAATTGCTGCCTGTAACCTAGTTTTCAGCAGACAGACTGAAGAGAGAAGCAGGGATTAGCTAATTCATTAGGCTTAATCCATTAGTGTGTGTGTGTGTGTGTGTGTGTGTGTGTTTGGGGAAGTTGGGGGACGCTTCACCAGAACTTTAATTACCAGGATATTGATTTTGGACAACTTTAGTTTGGTGAAGATGAGTTTTTTTTTTTTTTTTAAATGAAACCTCGCTGGAAACCTGAACTTTTTCACTTTAAAAGTAAAAATCTTTGCTTATCTCTATTTTCTATTTTTAAATCAGTAGAGCACACCTTTAATGATATAAAGTGTAGCTCGCGCGCGGGGGGAGGGGGGGAGGGTCACTGGGGTGAAGCAGGAGAGAGAAGCGTGTGTCCGTCTCGCGCGCACAATAGGATCAGTGTGAGGTCACGTGCAGTTACAGAAATCCGGGAATTAAATCACATATGGTGCATTTGTGTGTCTCGGCATTTTGCGTAAGAGAGAAACTTCTTTGTGCACACACAAATCAAAATAAAACAGGCCTAAAAACAAATAGATAAACGAAACCGAATTTGACGGGAATTTCTACTATAGGCTGTACGTGTGTGTAACAGCTGCACTAGCTACTGATTCCGGGTTAAAGGAGAGCACTCGTTTTGACCGAGTTCACTGTGTAACTGTAACAGACACTCACTGCGTGCTGCAGGGCGCGGAAAAGCTGAGTTAAGCCTCGAAATCCAGCAGTTACTGAACGTTGAGATGGTGCCGTTAATGAGAGGAAGGAAAGAATGAATGAACGAACTGACACACACACACACACGCACGCACACACACACATACACACACACACACACACCTGCTCACACCGCGCCAAGCTGTCACAGCCGTTTACGCACAGCCGGAGGGAGACACGCCGAGTTTTACTTTTCCACGACATGAGCGCAGGATCTGCTGAAATCTTGTCCCGTGTAATGCTGATTTATCCCGGTCTAAAAAGTGCAAACAGTGATTAAAGTCTTGGCTGTTTCCGGATGGAGCTGATGCATGCACAACAACAACAGCAACAACAACAACAACATCAGTATGCATTGCTTATTTTAAACAGAAACACACACTTGCTGCTGTCCAACTCCACTAACGCCTGTGGTCAGAATTTCAGACAGATGTGTGTGCTGGTCGCATCCTGATTGGCTGCGAATGATGTGTTGCATAATTCCATAGACACTCCGGCGCGTGCACAAATATTAACGCGAATGTGTCCGTTCTGTTTTATTAGAAACAAACTTACCAGAAGCACCTGATCCCCAGCGAGGCTTGTGTCAGGAAGCTATGGTCTATATGGTCTACTAACAGCCTTGTAAATGAATGCTTCAGAGAATGTTCCTTTAACGATATAGGACAACTTTCTACGCCCATCCCTGGTTAGTGCAAGTTAGCAGAAGGTTATAGAGAACGTTCAGAGAAACGTCCTAAGAAGTTCTTAGATTTCAGCACAAAACTTTCCTGGAAAATCAAACAGGAACTTAAAAAAAAAAAATCTATTCCCAGAACCTAATTGTTAGCTGGGTACCACGCTTATTTTACACAAACAGACAAACAAACAAACAAACAAACAAAAGAACAAATGAGCAAACAATTAAATAAGATTTGTTTGAAAAAAATAATAAATTAAAAATCGATTTAAAAAGCCAGTTACCAATGAAAATAGTAATTCGCTTTTTCATAATTGTATCAAATACACAGGCTATGCATTTTTGTATTTGTTTTATAAATTTATAAACAAAATTATTATATTTTATTATATTATTATATTCCTGGTTAACCCACATTAAACTGACGTTTGTCCTGCCTGTGTTTGGCAATTTGCAAGAGACTATAAAGGCTGTAAAGTTACATATTATACGTTCGACTGAGATTATATTAGGGATAATGAAAGACAAATAAAAATATTGGACAGGAAGTTAAAAAAAAAAGTTATTAACCTTGAGCAAAAATATTAAAGGCTATTGCAGTATATAATCAGTTTCATATTATTATTATTATTATTATTATTATTATTATTATTATTACCACTGCAGTGACTAATTAAGTGTGTTAATTTATCAATAGATTTGATAAACAGTGAAATCGTTCTTAACGAAGTTTTTCCAAATCTCTCTCTCTCTCTCTCTCTCGCTCTCTCTCACGCACGCGCGCACACACAAAGCCCGGTGAATGAGTGACACTCATAAAACTTGTAGCCACGAGTCCGCCACGCGCATAAGATGGGGTGTGGCTGTGGGCGGGGCTTAGAGGCTTCACTAGAAAGGTCAAAGCGGAATCCTGACACAAACAGAGAGACGCTCCGAGGCGCGTGCAGAGCTGAGGGAGAGCCGCTGATCAGCTGGGAATCTGTTACTGTGAGGTTTAATAGAAGCTGACAAGCTGTGCTTATTCTCGGAATTTTCTCAAGAACATCTGCAAGGAGTTGTGTAATAGGCTAAACAGGTAAGACTGTATTGCATCTGATAGTTATTAACATGTAAAATGCACTGTGATTAATTCTATAGTAGATTATCCTATAGTATGACATGTTTATTAGACTTCAGCTGAAAGTGTCTCCATGCGATATCAGCGTGTGATGTTATGCACGCAAGTGTTTGTGCATAATAATAAGCCATATGCTAAAATCTAACATGCACAAGGATCTCCGTGTACTTCCACTAACTTTTTATTCAGCAGTCTTCAACAGCGAATCCGACTGATCTGTCTGGGTTTCATCAGTCTGCGTGTCTGCTGACTTTGCTTTAGAGTCTGCACAATTTAAATCCGAGCGCTTTATCCGCCTAAATCCGCTCGTGTCCTAGATGGAGAGAGTCTCAAAAATAACGACACGGCACCCTGTAAACTATGATTTCCATATTTTCTTACATGCTTCTGTTTCAGGTCAGCTTAGATTAAATAAATTCACAAGGTTTTGTTCAGTTGCAAGTGTTATTTTTCTGAGCCAGTGGACACCTGCAACTTGCAGCTAGTTATAGCATGCACAACAGATATTGACACATGGGCAATTTAAAATAAACTAAAAAAATAATAATAAAGTGAAGAAAAAAAAACCCCAATGTGAACTTGGTGGAGGCAGTTTGAGCTCTGAGCTGTCCGCTCTTTAGTGCTGAAACCCCATACTATTTTATCACAAATTAGTCAGTGTCAAACCCTGGTAATATTAAATAAGCTAATATTTCATTCAATATTCAAATGTCATTTTATTTATTTGTTTGTTTCAAATGCCCTTTAAATATTATCTATTGCATTAACGTCTGCATGCCTCTGTGTCCTCAGATCACAATGATGACCAAACCATATGGGAAGCCTGGAGATGTGACTGAGCTGGTCAGCTCTTTGGGCTGGATTGAGGAAGACCTGAGCTCTCAAGATGGGGAGCAGACGCCAGAGATAGGAGACCACTACAGCCTGAACAGAAGGAATAGCCGGGTCCCCATGGATCTTGGCAGTGAGGACATGGAGGAGGAAGAGGAAGAGGAGGAGGAAGAGTGTGGACTGGATGGGGAGAAGGCACCAAAACGCCGGGGACCCAAGAAGAAGAAGATGACAAAAGCCAGGCTGGAGCGTTTCCGTGCCCGTCGAGTCAAAGCGAATGCCAGAGAGCGCACACGCATGCATGGGCTCAACGACGCCCTGGACAACCTACGGCAAGTCATGCCATGCTACTCCAAGACACAGAAACTGTCCAAGATTGAGACACTGCGACTGGCGCGCAACTATATCTGGGCGTTATCGGAGGTCCTCGAGAGTGGCCAGTCACCAGAGAGTCATGGTTTTCTGGAGATGCTCTGCAAAGGGCTCTCACAGCCCACCAGCAACCTGGTGGCCGGCTGCCTCCAGCTGGGCCCTACAGCCATGCTTCTGAGTAAACTGGACGAGAAGAGTGGACCCTTGGAAGCAGTGAGCGCTCAGCAGGCACACGCTTTGAGTTTCCCATCACCTGGTCTTCCTAGCCCCCCCTACGGCTCCTTGGAGGCCTCCCACCTTCTTCACCTGAAGGGGTTCAAAGGAGCAACATATGAGAATCACTCACCCAATGAGTGTAGCAATGGTACGCCGCCTTACGACGGCCCTCTCACACCACCCCTCAGCATCAGTGGCAACTTCGCCCTCAAGCAAGAGCCTGACACTGAGAGGAACTACACTCCACATCCCACACACCCAGCCCACTATCTGTCTTCTCACCACTACCCAGTATCCTCTATGGCTGGACTGCCTCAGGGCCATGCACTGTTCCCTGGATCCCGTTATGAGCTACCTTTAGACATCACTTTTGAGTCATTCAGTGCACCACACATAGTGAGCTCACAGATGGGCACCATTTACAACGAATGAACACCCATGGCTACCACAGACCTCAGAACATGTATCCAGAATTAACACAAATGTAAGGAGGCAGGTTGGTAACACACAAGCAACACTGTGAGGGAAACTGTGGCCTGCCTGATACAGCAGCATTGCAGACATAGATATTTTGTTAATTTATTCTTGCATTTGTGATCACTCATCTGGCTTGTGACTTCTTCTGGATTTTCTTCTTTCGCATACTTGTCTGACCTTAACTCCTCTCCCTAGATGATCACTGCTAGAGAGGTCCCTTATGCATGTGCTGTAAAGGCTGTACACCCCTCTCCTCCATACACTTATATTTTTCTAAACCTTCTACGTTGACTTTCCTTCTGCTCAAGAGCCTATTTCGAGAAACACCCTCACAAAGCAATACATTTTGCCACAAAGACATACAAATGCATTTATTTATAGCCGTATTTAATATTTATTTTGACTGTGTGATTTTATAGAAACAGTCCGCACTGGTTTATCATGCTTTTACCATTCCTCATAAAGTATTTAATTTATTTATTGGATTCTTTTTGTTTTGTTTTTTGTATGTATTTTTGTGCCATTTCCACTGTATTTGTCATTTCAAAAATGTTTTGTACATACCTATTTCGCACTTAAAATAAATATTCTTATATTATATACAAAACATTTGGTCATCAATTTCATTCTTATTAGTATTTTCACTCAGATTTTTATACAGTCTAGAAGAAAATAGAACTAAATATTAATACAACAGAGAGTGGAATGTAAAAGACATGTCCCTGGATATCACAGTGTTTTTTTTTTTTTCAATAGATTTCATTACTTGACACACCATTAATCTTGTAGAGATTATACACTTGACTACATCATTAATCCAGTATGTAAACATTAAAATCTCATTAAATATGCTTTCACCCTACAATAAATACAATTAATCCTGGGGAGCATGATAATTTCCCTATGTTTCCTTTAGTTAGTGTACATACAGTAAAAAAAAATGTAAACATAACAGAACACATTTTAAATTAAATTAAACCAGTAGCTTCAAAAAGGAAATAATGGGTAAATGAATTATTCTGCCAAATGTCAGCAGTGGAAATTTACAAAGTGTCAAAATAAAAGGCCTAAGATTATACAGTGTGAGTGTGTGTGTGTGTGTGTGTGTGTGTGTGTGTGTGTGTGTGGGCATGTTTTTATAGCTTGATGGGGACCACGTGTTCGGCATATCTGCCAGGTTGGACCTTGTGGGTCCTTGTCCTTTTTTTTCCAAGCACTGCAACTTTTATTTTAATGAAAAAGCCAAAAATTTCCTTTTGGTAACTGAGGTTAGGGTCAGATTTACATCTAGATTTAGGTGTAGGCACAGCATGAATTATCTGCCTTAGGTCCTCACAAAGTTAGTAAAGATACAAACATATGTATATATGTATTATGTATGTATGCATTAAGGTTTTACTCCTTTTTAGTCCTTTGAATACATGAGGAATACATGAGAATTTGGAGATTTTCAAATTTGGCTGGTCCTCAGAAAAAAAAAAAGCAGAGAAGCTGAGTGTTGTGTTGAAGGATCGAACAGTAAGTCAGGTCATGTTGGCCTCGGGGAGCCATGGGAACTCGAGCTTGCAGAACAGGTGACTGTGTCACGGAGGCCCTTTTCTCTCTCATATTTTCCCAGCATCTCAGGACAGTGATCACAAAAACACAAACGAGAGAATTATAACAGAGAAATATAAACGAACAAAATGATTTAACACCCCATTTTGCAACCAGAAGGTTAGTCTAATCAAATTAAATAGACATTTTATGTTTCATTCAAATGAGAGAATAATGACATATTGCATTTACTACAAAGTCCTGCTAAGGATGTTTCCTAGAATCACCTGAAGTACACAAATAAGGAGAGTTGCATTAAGCGGCTAAACAACAGAGAAATAAGTGAATACACTGATTTAACACCCCACTGTTGCAACCAAAATGTTGCAGCACCACACAAGGGAAATCGTAGCATTTGTATTTTTAATAATGGATTTTGTTAGTACTCACTAATGCCAGGGAGGCCAGGGTGATGCTTCGGCAAACTTTGACTCATGCCTTTCAAATCCTGAGACTAGAGTACATGACTACATAGCACAACAATTCTGCTCTTGCACAACTGCTTTTTTTTTAGCCAACACATTTATATCACTGCAATCAAGCCGAGAGCCATTGATTGTGTGCTGCTTTGTGCTGATATTGGTCAACATGGAGGTTCTTCAACTTTGAACAAAAAGAAGGGTAATGGAGTGTGAAGGTGGTTTGGAAAAGCAGTGGAACAAGTGTTTGTGTGTGTGTTAGTGTGCATGCATTATTTATTTGAGGCATTTCTAAAAGAAGGGCAGGCTGTTGTGCATGAAGTGGAGCCCGTTCACAGACATCTCTATAGGTTTGTCTTTTCCAGCCCCGGCATGGCGAGAGAAGTGAAGGAGAAAAAAAGGAGTGATTGTTTTTTAGCGGGCGCCACTGGTCCATTGTAAGTGCAGCCTGTTCTTTCTCTTGACCTTTGACCTGCATTGTTGTGAAGCCGCTCGTTCGGGGAGCTGAGACAGCTGGGAGAGCTGCGGGGGGCTGACAGACAGCTGAGGCACAGAGAGAGAGAGAGAGAGAGAGAGAGAGAGAGAGATGTAGAATGCAGTATGCAAAACAGGGAGGTAAATGAATTCTGTTCCAAGTCCTCTCTTCTTTTCAGCAGCTCAGTTTCCTCTCATCCCCAGCACTGAACACATAACTCCACATGGCCACAGACGGAAAGAGGCAGACAGGTGTGCAAAGAGACAGGAAGGAGGGCTGGGTACAGAGCAAGGCTAACTAGCTAATGGGTACAGAGCATGGCTAACTAGCTAACTGTGCTTTGATTCCCTGTTATTAGGAAGGTTGCGGTTTATAAAAATGGAAATATGATGGGTTGGGTATTAAAAAAAAAAAAAACAGCATAGAATCATGCTAAGTCAAACAAACTCAGAAGAACCTCAGCACATGATTCTGAACCTGATGTTACAAGCCACCAAACATTTTTAATTCTGAGCTGAGGTTTTCAAAATTATTCATGAAATTAGCACCACATACAGTACATGGACTAAACTGTAAATAAATTAGTTGCTTTGTTTTGGAGGTAAACACAGCTTGCCAAATTCCTTCCATCACTGACAAAACGTGTATTTTCAAAAGTTTGTATGCCCACGCAACGTAGTAATTTCCTAAGCAACAAAGATTGATCTACAGTCATCATCTCCAAAGTACTATGTTCTTCATGGAAATGGAAAGTGTCCAGATGATGAGATCAAGATGGTCAAGAATGGATCTGACACACAATTAGAACATGTGGCTAAATGTAGCAGAATAAGCAAAATAAATAGTTAATGTACTTCTGATTTGCAGGATAATTTTGATTTGAAATATATATATATATATATATATATATATATATATATATATATATATATATATATATATATAGAGAGAGAGAGAGAGAGAGAGAGAGAGAGAGAGAATATGATGTCTTGTGAGGTTTACATAAAAATATTTAGTTATGGTTGCAAACATGATTTCATTACTAATGCTAAATTGAATTTAAACAAAAATCGAATCCAGTGGCCTAGTATTAACATGATCCAATCACGTTATTAAATCTTGCAAGAACAGGAGAAGTCGATATTAAACACTGTTAAGTTGATCAAATCACGGGAGGCATGGTGGTGCAGTGGGTCAAGGGACCAGGGACCTGCATTTGATCCTGAGCTTGGGTGACATTCTGTGTGAAGTTTCATGCTGATTTTATTCCAGGGCTTTAAATACACGATCAAATCATGTTGGCTATACAAAAACAAATGAAGCAAAGTGCTTCAAAACTGTGTTAATGTAAATCAATTCATTCACGTGCACCAAACAAACACAAGTTAAGTAAAGTGTAAGAGATGAATTTATGTTGAAGTAACACCTGGAAATGACGTATACATTTGAATCAAGTAAAGCCAATGAACTTTCAGTGTATTTTACTGTGTTACATGCAGTAAATAATAAAGTAAATACTCAGCATTGTGACTGTATTGGAAAGTTTGTATTAAACAAAATTGTCATAGTGCTGTGGAAATTCTCATTGTACTCTGGTTAACAAAGCAATCTTAGATAAAAATAGACACTGGTGTTTTGACATAGTGAGTTAAAATTCAGATGGCAGCAATGTTGGCTTTGAGTTGTATTTTGTTGTGTATTGTGTTGTTTGTGCATAAAATAAACTGCTAGGCATGGTATATTTGTGCTGATGAGTTTTGGAAAAGAGAACTGTATGTGTACCTTGTAATGTAAAAAAAAATTCTTGCCATATGACAAGATGGAATATGACAATTAGGTAATTAATAATTACATTAAAAATACTACTATATAAATGTAATGTATAAATTAATGTAATTAATAATGTAATGTAATTAATGTAATTAATGTAATTTAAATTTATAAATTTATAAATATTAACAAAAACAGTGTTCCTATCCCTGAAAATCATTCTAAATGGCATTCTAAAATTTCTAATCCATTTTTTAAATAGTCTTTTCATAGTTAAAGACAAAAGAGCAGTGGCATGTGTGGCACTCTCACCAGAGTAGATGGAGAAGCTTGCGAGTGATCAGCTGCTCTCTGACTGTGCTGACATGAGCGTTGAAAAGCCGATGGGAACAGAAACGTGTTGCACTGACTGAGGCTCTGCCCTGTGGCTCCATCCCAGGGGAGCTGCTGCCATCACTGTGACCTCTGCCTGCAGCATCACCTCTCACACAGTTCACATAGTTTCAGACAGAGGAGGATGGACAGAGATATAAGGTATGATCAGTTTTGAAATCTAAAAAACAAACCAACAAACAGATGGAAAAATTAAATATACAGACAAGTGACATAAATTATGTAAATTACATGGTATGGTCTTCAGAGTCAACAGATCTCTACTCTATACAACATCTATGGGACCATCATCATCACAACACCAACTGAGGGAATAGCTTTTGGAAGAATGGTGTTCTTTGCTCCAGTATAGATGCAGAGACATGTACAACCTGTGCCAAGGTGTATTAAAGCTGTTCTGATGGGCCAACACATTACACACTTCATGTTGTTTTTTATCATTAATTTATCACTAGTTGGTATATCAGTATAAGAACAAACCTGAGAATAAAGTGATAAATTCTGCATTAACCACAAAGTTCTGCTCGTGACATTTTGCTTATTATTTATTGTGTTAAAAACCACCTTAACAACTCTCCTCTGTTTATCTGTAGGATCACTTACAACTTGGGAAGATGTTCTTCTTGGACAAAAACATAAACCATATAAGATTTTATCCAGTCAGTGGACACAAATAGTAATGCAGGAAGATCCAGAGATTTTTTTTTTTTTTTAATTTGTACTTATTTTAACTAGCCCATTGATAGTTCTTGGATTTTTTTTATTGAACAAGTTTTAATGTATTATATTCCATTTGCAAAAACTTCATAGTTATTTAAATTCTTATTAAATTATATTGAATTAAATTATATTATATATTTTACAAATTATTTATATTATTATTTCTATTAAATTATAGATTTTAATTCTGCTTCTATCATGAATATCTGCTTTATTTTTACTATATGACGCACTTTGAGATTTTGGATTAAAGCATAAAGTAAAACAAAATTAATTAATTTAGTTCCTGGTTGTTATTTCTATTATGAAGGTCTATACCCTTCAGTTACATAAATTAAGAACACTTAACTATCAAAAAAAAAAAAAACTCGAAGAGCCTTTTAAGACCTGTGCAGCACTGAGGAATCTCAGTTTTCTCACTCTCCACATGTAATATTTGATGACAAAGACAAAATATTTGAACTCAAATGAATTGTTATAACTTTCCTATCATGTGTGGTCATCAAAAAACCTTCCCATACCATCTCCCTTCATCACAAACTTACAATAGTGCAGATATTAAGTTTATGCACTAAAAAGACATCTCAGATGGCATAATATCCTCATGAAGCCCGCTTCCCTTCCTGGAGTCTCTTTTGTTCCAGTAGGCAGACAGGATGGGAGTTGTGGTTTTAAAAAAAAGTGAAGGAGAGATGAAGAAAGAGCGACTGGACATTAAAGTGCAGTCTCAAACCTCTCACTCTTTTTCTCCCTCGTTTTTTTGTCTCTCTGTGGCACTAATCCACTGGGCAAACAACACGAACTCCCAGTAAATGAAAGGTCCTGATCCACAGGGGCGAGATGAGGGATAAAGCATCGTGATTAAGATTGTATTAATGGGGCCATAGGAGGCTGGAAGGCTTTAATCAGTGGTTGTGCTGCCTTAATCCCTTGCCTTTAAGCTGCTGCTAACACTGTGATCCTCCCTCCTCCTCGGTCACTCACACTCACACACACTCTAGAAAAGCATGGCCAAGGTGCCAGAGCAGGAGCCCAGTGAAATCGAGATGGAGTGAGAGAGAGACCCCGGGAGCAGCTGTGAGGAGAAACGAGGGAGATGTGGGGCCCGAGGGAAGAGGAGCTTTGGGAAAGGAAAGACAAAGAGAGACAGAAATAAAAGGATAAGAACAAGTTGGAGTGACAGGGAAAGGAAAAAATGACAAAGGGTGTGATGACGATTAACATCCATGTCACATTTATTCATTTTTTCAAGAATTCGTTCGTCTTACTCATAAATATGTAAAAAAACCTCTAAATTTATGATTAAATGAATGATGCAAGCTATGTGTTGTTCTACATTATCTAGTCTCAGTGGTTCACAAGTAATAAACCATGCAGAGAAAGCTATATAATAGTTTTTATTCAGCAAAGTTTTCAGTTGAGAGTTAGAGAAGAATAAAGACTAGGCATTGCAGTGTGATATTGTGAGGTGAGGCTAAAAGGTTGAGTCCACTCTGTCAGAGTGCTAGGGTGTCAGAGTTAAAGAGCTTCTAATGGGATGGGGATGCTGTCGTGTTTACCCTGCCTCCCCCCTCCACACGCCCACTGCATTGTAGACGTGGCCCAGCTTTGAGCCTCTACAATGGCTAGAGAGGAGGGACAGATGGATGGAGGCACAAAAAGGAGGCAAGGTAGGAGGGCCGGGCCGTGTGAGAGAGGGAGTCCTCTGTCCTGCTCACGCTGCTCACCGTGCAAAGAAATGGAGAAATAAAGAGAAAGCGATGGAAAGGAAAGAAAGAAATGGAAAAGGGGAGGGCAAGAGGTCACAGCGGGATTTGGAGTGCTATAGATTATAGTCTATACACACTATGGAATACAGTATCTGCCTAGATTTGCCTGGAGCAGGCAAAATAATGAGAATAATGAGTTTACAGTCACCTGGAAAAAGTCGATGGATTAGCTCTAGACTTTGCAGTTGACATATTTATACTTATCTTGTATATTAACTATTTATATATAAAAGATGATGATCAAGCAGGTTGGTTATAATATAGAAACTAAATAATACATATGGAATTAATATATTAATATAAACATTAGTATGCGATTTCAAGGCTTGGATAATGATGGAAATAGAGTCTATTCATAATTAAAGTGGTTGTCCCTTATGGAAAATAAATCACATACATTTCAAATAATATGAAATCACATGAGAAGATGCATTTCAACATGTTATGCCTTGAAATTGCACATGTGAATTCAATGAGAAAAAATAAAATGCGAAAAATGAATAGTGAAAAAAGTGAAAAGTAAAACCACATGCCCTACATGTGAAAAGTCTATATGTAAAAAATGTGCAAAACAACATGTGAAATGTCTAAACAAAAACATGCTTATGTAATACTGAAAAACTAGAGATGTCTTACATCAGCTCCTGCACTACTTTTTAAGCTCCTCAGGGCAATGAACATGTCTACAGGCTTCTCGCTAGTCAGTGTTTGAAAATTGATCTACATTGATGTTTGGCTGGCTATTAAATATTTAATCTAGCATCAAAGATAGAGATTTTTGGTAAATATTTCAATAATTTGCAGTAAGTTAAATGCATTAACAACAGGCTAAAACACTGCGCTTTTAAAGTTAACGCATATATAGGTTCAATATACTATACATAATTTATTTCAAATGCGATCCATATAAACAGATCAGAGCTGGAGCGTTTGCAAAACTGGAGTGAATAAGAAGCTCCATTTTGAAGAAAGAAAACCTGCATAATAGTAATCTACTGATACTTTCTAAAGGACTTTCTAAAACTACAATTGTCACTTAAACCAGACTTAGTTGTCGTGACACAAGTGCACAGCCTTCATTCAGCGACCTCATGTGCTCTTGTGAGTTTAACCCCACACCTCCAGGTGAGGCCCTCATCATTAATTTGCGCCGCATGTAATAAGCACTGAATGGCTTTGATTATGGGGTTGGGTGAAGTGGGGGGATGCTGAGCGGAGGTGAGGGAGATAGGGAAAAGCCCCTTCAGTGTAAGATGAGGAGAGCTGAGGGACTGGGAGGGAGGACCCGCACACAGCAACAGATGGGCCCCAATGGTGCTCTCAGGTTGTAAACTTTCTGTTGGGAACATCTGTCCGTTTGTCCATATGCCACACACTCACACGACCAAAATGACTTGCTAACCAGCTACTGCTTGAAGCGCAGGCGCTCATCAAACTCATCACCCAGGGGCAGTTAGTGCATATTATTGTGCTTATATAGGGATGAAAATGAATCAGAAGACTAACAGCCAACGCTAATTCCCTGATTAACAAACACCCGATATATTGTACAAATCCCCAGCACCTGCTGCACTTAGCTGGTGGACTATGTTGCATCTCCAACACCAAAATGTTTTCTTAAGTGATCATATAGTCTCTTCCTCATGACTGTTACATCATTTCTCCTCAAACTGTTTTATTTTTCCACTTCTTGTGTACTGAGGGGATAAAGCAGAATTAAGCAGCTGATTGAGGCTCTGTATCCAGAGAGCTGCATTACACAGTAATCCAGAACAAAGTAAGGGGGAGATGGGATAGTACCTCTAATCCTACCTCCCTCCCAATAACAACCAATCCCCCCCCCCCCCCCCCCCCCCCCCCCCCCCCGACACACACACACACACACACACACACACACTTTTTCAACTATAAAGTGAAGAAAAATATGTCACAGAGCAAAGTATAAAAACAGAATAGGAATTTGTATGTTTTTAATTCCTCCTGGTGATGTAAGGTGTATCAGCATAAGTACACGTGTCCAAGACAGAAAATGTCCGCACATTCATACAGCAATAATTAATAAAAAGTCGAAATAATGAAAACTTCAAGCATACTTCATGCAGTTAATGTTTAAAAATAATCCATTATCCTCATGGATCTCTCATGGGCCTCATTTCTGTTAATTCCAATTAAAATGTATTCTTGAGTAGAAATATGACTGTACGGGATTAAACATCCCACTGTTCAGTATAAAGCTATACACGACATCTCTTATTTTGGAAAATGTTTTTGTCTGGGACTCTCATATCAGGGGTTCTCAAATCTTTTAGAGTCAGACACCCCTTTAAATATTAAAAACTAACTAACTAAAATAAAGTCACAGACCTCAGTACACAGATATTTTACAATCAAACTATTAAAAATTAAGCACATTAGTTCAACGTGTATGATAGTATTTTGACTATTTATTGCATTTTTCATTCCACCCAGAGGACCTTTTTTAGATTCCAGTTAGATTCCAGTTGACATTATACCCAAAGTTGTTGTATGTATAAATAATGTTGCGTTTCCGCAACTAACAAATTCAGAAAATGTGGACCACCTGGTTGTTAGCACCTAGTAAGGTGCTCATGTTTAGTAGTGACAGGGATGACTAGCTGTTGTAGCATGCATAAAAATGTCTGCACTAAACTGAATGCCATACTGTGCTGGCCAAGAGTATTTAATGGTCTACCTTCATGCATAAGTGTGCAGTATTAATTTTGGATGCACTGTGTATCCCCTTCCTCCTATACACAGTGTCCAAAGTGACAGATGTTGCTGGGGCAACAGTTGGTATTGAGGGGGAGGAGCTTAAGACCATCTGCCCAGGGTCAAGGTTTGGATGAGTGGGGGATTTAAAAAAAATTAGTGTGGCAAGTTGAGCTAAACGGCTAAAAACGTGGTAAACATTTCATTTATTCAGTTCCGTTAGGCGCCTGCAGGATTTGGTCAGGATTTGTAGGAAGGCAGAGCAAATACTGCTAGGATTCAGTTTCCCCCTCCTCACACTGCACCGGTCAAGCAAAGAACCCTGCATGACACTGCCTCCCTGTGGCCTGCTGACACTGCAAATGGTTCTATTTTTGAGCCAAATTAACCATAGACTTGAAAAGACAGAACATTATTTATTGATAGGCAAAAGGTTACAGATAAAATAAGAATTGATATAAACTACAAGATATCAAAAAGAATTCTTAAATTTTTGCTTGTGTTTTCCACTTCATCACGGAAGTACGCAATCTTCATGTGTGCCATTTTCCTCTGAGTTGAGAAAGGATAAAAAGTTGCACAATGAGTGGGTGCAGAACAGTTAAAATTTATGCTGTCTGTAAAATAAAAAACAAGGCATTTTTTAAAGTAGCCTTTCTTACTATGTAATTGCGAATCCTCCCATGCTCGAGACGGAAAAATTCAATGGCAGTGAGCTCGTCAAAAGATTTCATCTGTAGGAATCCACAGTCTGGAGAACGTTTAGCATGTTCAGACCTTGGAACACAAATTAAACATGTTTCAGTGATCAAAACTTTCACTTACAGCCTAGATACAGCACTGTGCATTGAGAATAGCAGTTTTGTTTATTCCTTTGCTCCAAAACACCCGGTCCAGTCAATCATGTGTGTTAAAACAGGAAAAAAATCTCTGTGCTGATCAGACCAGATCTCTGGCATGCATACCGGCCTAATATCCATACATCCCTACTCTAATTTGTGACAGTGTTGAAGACAGCAGGGGACAATGATTTATTCACTGCTAATGAAGGCAGGCCTACCAGGGAATATCTTCTGGCTCCCAGCCTTCCAACTCTTTGAGGCAGTAGAAACAGCAGGCCACATCAGGCTCATTCTCACTAGGACAGTGCACAAAACCTGCCTTGGCCATCTGTAGGTAAAGAGATACAATTCTATAGGACTAGTAAAAACAGTACACTTCACATCGGGTATCTGATTTCATTTGATGCAACAGATATTTTGCTAAATCACCCAAATCAATACAGTAAGCAAGCAGTCAAAAAAAAAAAAAAAACACACACACACACACACACACACACACACACACACACACACACACTTGGAATAGCCCTTACTTTGGTTTTTACTAGTTCCATGTTCACCTTGCATCAGACTGAATTGGGACAAAAACTATACCAAGTTAATTAATTGTACGAGTTTGTCACCCACTTAATCTGTGCATGTGAACATAAACTACATATTGACTTAAAAAGACACATGAAGCTCATTCCTGAAGTGAAATTTACAAATCTTAAGAAAATATATTTTAATATATTTACCATGCCACTCGCTGCCTACATCAATCCAGGATGGTGAATGCAAGCATACCATTGAAATAAATGATTCAAAAATAAATTTTTGCTTTGCCTTTTGTTCACTAGTTAGTTTCAAGGATTTGAATTTAAAGAGTTTAAAAAAAAGAGTTTTAAATCTCTTCTTCAGATAGTGTTGTTGAATTTCATGTAATTGAATTAGCAAAAAGAAGATATGAAGGCTAACCCACCCTTAATCCTAACCTGAACCTTCATATCTTTTAAACAGCTTGAGTCGAGTGAATTGTTACAAATTTCTGACTGAGACCATGGTGATTTCTGCAGCAGTGTGAGGGAAAGTCTGACAAAATGATTCCAGCGCAGGTGCAGGCTATACTGGTTTAAATCATGCAAACATTATAAATAATTGCATTTGACTCAGTAAAAGTAGAAACAGGGCAGCACAGTGGTAGAGTGGGTAGTGTTGCTGCCTCACAGTCACCCAGTGCCTGGTTCGATCCCAAGTTGGGGTCTGTGTGAAGTTTTGCATGTTCTCCTTGTGTCTGCATGGGGTTAAGTTGTTCAGTTTCCTCCCACCTCCCAAACACACACATGTAGGTGCATTTGCCATGTTAAATTTCCCCTAGCAATGAATGAGTGTGTGAATGCATGCATGCTTGGTGCCCTTAGTTGGACTGGCATCCCATCCAGGGTGTATTCCTGCCTCACACCCAGTGTTCCCAGGATAGGTTTCCAGATCCACTGTGGCCTTGACCAGTTGTTACTGAAGATTGAGTAAGACTGCATGAATGAAATCCCAGAACCAGTTTTTAGAACTGTATTGTTATACTTGGCACATACAAATTCAAGCATATTCATATATTCTCATAAGCTACATCAAAAGTAAACATTGGTATACTTGACACTAGGGGTATTTCTCCACAAGATTATTGTTATTAAGCATCATCATGCTTATAGGGAGCTTGGATATACCAGTAATATACCAGAATTAATTTTAGATGGGCTGGTGGTTAAAAATGGGCCTGTTTGTTAGCAGTGGTTAACCACAGAGAAGTTACCACAAAACCCAACACCTGTTAGAGAGCTAATCAGTGTGCTGTCAAGAGTAAAGATTACTGCAAGAAAACAACTCATTAATAGGTTGAGTGAAATAAAATCAGCCCTCAGGACGTTAGCCTAAATGCAGGAATGTTTTATTCACCACTAGCTGAGTGAGCAATGTTATCTGAACTCACCAGCTCGGGTGTGCACTGACAGTCCTCACGGAAAGGCCAATCTGCAAACGTCTGTAAGCGCCTCTCATAGCTGTACATTTGGTCAAAGGTCAGGAATCTGGCAGCAATAACATCTGAGTGAGACATAACTACACAAACATTTAATAAAAGCCGTATACAATGAGAACACACCCTCAGAAAGACTACTACACATTTCTGTGCTGTCAAAAAAGCAGTTAATTAAACAAGGGGGATCTAATTAAGCAGCCCTGATTGATCACAAGCTTCAGCTGAGATAAAATGCTGGTTATTTTTCAGTAATGTGTGGCCAAAGATTAACATATTAAAGCCAAGAGTTAGCTTTCTTGAGCTGTTTTTTTTTTTTTTTTTTGCTCTTGAAGTACTTAACTCACTGTAACTCATTGTACTCCTTGAAATAAATGAACCACAGAGAAATCAATTGAATTGACCATTTTTGCTACAGGAGCCTTTTTTTCTTGTTTTTCCCAATATATATTAATATACACAAATGAAGCAAAACAAGATACAAACTTGTACATCCTAAATGAGCAGAGCTCATTACACACACACATAAACAAACAAACAAACAAACAAACAAATAAATAAATAAATGGTAAGACTGATACAACAAAGTCATTTATTATTTGACATATTACATATGGAAATGTGTGTGCTTGTGTATATGCACATATGGGTGTATATATATACACCCATATGTGCATATACACATTCACATATTTCCATAAGTCATAATTGAAAACAAGTTGAATAAATAATTTAATAAAATTACATAAATTAAAAAATAAATAAATAAAAATTTCCAAAAATGTAGGTCATCCCTACAATTTCCAATAAACTCAATAACTTATAATAAATCTTAATGAACTAATGCTACAGGAACCTAGGCATGGAGATGACTGATAATGGGGAGAGAGGGGTCAGTTGTAACAGGCAGCGTTGCCAACTCTTTTCAGGGCAAAGTAGCTAATTCAGAATGTCAAGGTGAGAGTGCTTAAACAGCACCACAATGTCAAAATGTCAATGTCAAAACTCGGGAACTCAC
This sequence comes from Pangasianodon hypophthalmus, assembly GCF_027358585.1. Taxonomy (NCBI): domain Eukaryota; kingdom Metazoa; phylum Chordata; class Actinopteri; order Siluriformes; family Pangasiidae; genus Pangasianodon; species Pangasianodon hypophthalmus. The sequence goes on from NC_069725.1 coordinate 5,921,229, forward strand.
ATTTTTCTTTTAGCTCTGACTGTCCGAATTGGAAGCATGTCAATAACAAAACATCATGGCGCCTACAGCAGACAGTTAAAACTAAGAGGTGATTTTACATGTTAACTGTTCAGTACAGTTGTAGTTTGTACAATTTTGTATTGTAAAGCTTGTTTGTATGCATTTTGTTCACAGCTTTGCATGAATGTTGATGAGGAGTAGCCTACCTACTCAGGCTGTCCATTTTTCTTTTTATACAATATAATTTAATTTACCATTCCCTTGAATTATTTTTCCACATTTCATTTACACCTCTCTAAAATACGTCTTTGAATTTGGCAAAGCAAACTGTTATAAAACTCCTCCCTTGCACAAGGAGCTATGGGCAGTATTAGCTGAAAAAGTGTCCACAGATCCAGAAAATCTACCGGAAATAGTAGACCATCCAGGTACCTTTGGGATACTCATTTCAACATACTACAATTTGGCAACACTAATCTCGGATACTATATACGAAGGATAGTATGCTAACTGGGACTCAGAAATAACCTCCAAACTCATATTTACAAACTTCCAGGAAGGACTTGAAGGCATTCTCATAAAGTTGCTTGAAGTTGCCAGGTGACTAATTAGGTCACAGACTAATTTGCGTATTCACTGAATGGTTATGGTTAATTGAAATGAGAGAATAGAACAGAGTTTATCAGAATAGAAAATAATAAAGTATGAAGTACAAATATTATTATTATATTATATTATATTATATTATATTATATTATATTATATTATATTATATTATATTATATAGAAATAAGTGGTCTTTTGTCATCACACCACAAACTATTTACATATTTCTAAAATAGAGTCAAATTAACTATTTATGTATTTCCAAAATAGCATAAAACTATTTGCATATTTGCAGACAAAATGAAGCAGTGGTAGTAAGCAGTCAGGACTTCTGATTGGTAGCATAACAAGAACTTTAAGTTACATTTTGAAGTTGTAAATGTCTCCCTCTGCTGGGGAAATTAAGTACTGAACCCACATGAAGATTTTGTTCCTGTGTGTGTGTGTGTGTGTGTGTGTGTGTGTGTTCCTCGTAAACGTTACATTTTACTACTTTGAAAATCGTAAACATCTCCTTCAAGTGCTCATGACTAGCAAAACAGAATCATTTTATACCTCTTATTTTGTTTACAGCACAGGGGTTTCTTGGAAAATTCTAACATTACATTGATCACAAATCTTAATCATTAAAACACTATTACGCATGTGTTTTATGCATTCTACCTAAGGTGTGACAATTACCTTGTTTAACCTATGTAGTTCACTACATGCAATGCACATCATTTGATATTCAGCCACAAAAGAAAAAAAGTGGCAAAACACAGAGCTGAATGTAAGTCAGTGAAAGTATGTATCTGTCTTTACCTATTTACATAGACCTTTTTTCAAGTAAGATTACAAAGTAATCCCCAATTAACCTTTAAAAACTCGTAAAAACTCACTACTACTTGACATGTTTTTTAAAAAAAATTATACTGAGATGTTTATTACATTATATTTCAGGAGGTCTTGATGGTAAGACAGTATTTAATACTTTTGGAGGATGGTTTGGGGCCAAAAAAAAAAATGTAAATATCTGTGCATTTCATTTGTACTGAATTGAGTGGTTCTGATAGTGCTTGCCACAAACCTTTTGACAGTATTGCTTCATTGTTGGAACGTTGAATAAAACTGTGTAAGACCTTATCTGGTCAGACTTTCTTTTGTTTGTTTCACAGCTTGGAGTGTAAAGGTGTTTTCACACTTGGTCCGTTTCAGTGCTCCAAGTGTTCTCAGATCCATGACTCAGCATTATTTGTACATATATGAACACAGCAAAGTGGCCCACAAGTGAACCATACTCAACGTTATAGTCAACAACTAGGCCTATCTGCTGAATTGCATTATAAATGTTTAGAGCAAACAGGTTTTATTTTGTGTTCATGTTGATGGTAACGACACATCAAGCAAAACAAGACAAGACAAGACAAGACAAAAAACAGTTTTCCTATTAACCCCAGAACTGTATCATAACAGGACAGAAACCACATGCCTCCCTCTGCTGGAGAAATCGAGTCCTGAACGACAGGCAGGGATTCTGTTTCCAGTGTGCGCGTGCTACTCATAAATTTCAAATTTATGACTAGAAGTTGAGATTACAACTTGGCACACTTTCAGGGGCTCACGGTGGGACTAACAAAACAAAGTGGACACTGTGGTGTTATTGAGACGGCTGTGTTTGATTTTATGAGACATGCAGTAAATAGTTCATATTTAATGTATAAAAATATGACATGCATCTGTTATCACAGCACACGAAGTCAGCTGTGTTACATACTCTAACTGTGCAACTGTGTCATTGCAGTGACAATAGTTTCCAATGTTCAGCAAGTTGGTGATCATGACTTAATATACGATTATGATCATTCCAACATGATAGTAACAATTTGTCGGCAGTAATGTTAGGCTGAAATTGGCTTATGGTGTGCATTTGATGTATCTTTTCTACTGCAACATTTGCATTCAAATTTGCACTCTCTGAAACATTAATGCACTTTATTGTTTAGTTTATTGTTGATTGAGGAGCTGTAGAGAACCCAATTACCATCAACACTTGTGCGGCAATAAAAAAAATCTTGAATCCTGTGACAATCAGACAACATCAGAATAACGCGTTGTCTCTGGGAGTGGCCGGCAGGTTTATGCTGTTAACGTTTGGAATCTGTTTTTGTCAGGCAGACTCAGAGAAGGCCTCGGAGTACCACTGTGTTCCTGTAACTCTATCCTTCCCTGCACCCGGCTGCTGAAATGTGCTTACTCGTCCAAAATACAGCCCTGTGCCCTTCTCCAGGAAAGTCATGCATAGTGTGTGGACTACCATATTAGTGTGTTTTGAAAGCTTCCTTAACTTAAGCTTGTGTAGAAATTTTTCATTGAAGACATTCATTTATGGAATGTTGATGGCGTGGCCATTTCTTTTTTTATGCCTACTGATCAGTGTACGCACCTGCCGAGGGGAACTGCGGGTCGTTTACGTCACTTGGTATTCTGTCTAGTGTGTCATATTAGGCATGACATTTGGCACATTCATTTTGGACTCTTCTAATCCTTGTTGATGTGTCTTAGATGTTGAGTGGGTGGATGTGACCACTGGCTGTGCTACTGTAGATGTCATGCTTATTCCTGGTGGCTTGCAACAGCAGGTGGAAACTTCATGGACTTTTATTTGTTAATAGAAAGTAGAGACCTCAGATTTGTTTCCCCGGCACATGTGCTCTTCTCAAGCCATTTTGTGCCCTAAGAAGTAAGACTGTATATGCTGTGCTGCATGTGTTGCACCCTTCTGAGCTGTGTGGTTTAAAAATGCCCTGTATATCATATCCTGTTATAATGCTTTCATACAGCAACATGCAAGTGAAAACACATTACACTTTGCAGGTATCTTTATTATGCATTTTGTACAGTTAACATGATGCTACTTAATATGATACTAAGGAGTATTCCTCACTCCTTATATCACTAATAGTAACAAAACCCATTCCCACTTTGTATAGTGCATAATGATACCTGACTTTTTTTCTTTAACAAATGAATTACGCTAGAGAAATTATCAAGAAACGTTGCAACTTTACAACATACTACAAAACGTTTATAAATTTAGTACTTTGAGTCTCTGCTCGTGTTGCTGCCTCACAGCTCCCGGGTCCTGGGTTTGATCCTGAGCTCAGGTTACTGTCTGTGTGGCATTTCACATGTTCTTCCTGTGTTCATGTGTGGGCTTCCTCTAGGTTCTCTGATTCTCCACAGTCCAAAAACAAGCAAGTTTGCAGATTAGCTATGCTAGATTGCCCCTAAATGTGAATGAGTCCCATGACAAGGATAAAGTGTGTCTATGACTAAACATAATGCGCTAAGCAAACTGGGGCTGAATTTCTTTTGTATTGATGCTATAACGTATTATAAACACAACTTATAATGCATTCTGTTAACAATTTTTTAAATGCAGTATAAACATGGCTATAAACTTTATTGCCTTTCTGTAAATATATACTGCACCTATGTGTATAATGCTTTATGAGTGTATTTATAACATGTAATGAATGTATTCATAGATCATTATATATATAAAATGCCTTCTTAGAATGTGTTATTTAGAGCTCTTTGAAGAAGCTAATTACATTGTTCAAGAGTTTAATGAACACAACATATGGGTTAAGAAGAAAGATTAAAACCTGTGTAGGCACTGCAGTGTTGCCATGTCTCCTCTGCTCAAATTATGTCTCTTGGCCTCCATGTACTGTATGTCTCTGTGTATATCTCTTATATCATTGACACTTGACTCTACAGCCTCCCGCACTCCGCCTTGCTCTCTCACCCTATCACTTGCTCCCTATCTATCGCTTCCCCCCGCTTCCCAGCAGGCACAGTTGTCCTCACTTATTAAAGTTCTGCTGTGATTAGCTTCTGGAATCTCTTGAACTTGTTCTGTATTCTCAGTGTGGTGAGATCAAGAGCAGGGCCAAAGGGAGAGACGCAAGGGGGCGATGTGTTTGCTTGCTCTTTTTTTTTTTTTTCTACCACACGGCCTGTGTCTCTACAAACACAACCTGCTGTGTGCAAGACAGAGCCTGGCTTTCACTTGGAGGTAACCCATAAGGACCATCCTGTGTTTCAATTATAGGTCTTTATCAGGGTGCTGCAAACTATCTTTGGGAATCAGCTTTGTTCATGACAGAAAGGACTTCTATGCAAAAAAATTGCTGCAGATGTGATAAAGAGGAAAGGAAGAAGCAGAGGAAGAGAGTTTAATGTGGGGCTCAGGTAAGGACATCCATTTATTCCCAATAAGGATAATGCCCTGTAAAGTAGATACGTCTATCTAAGATTTATTCTGTTTATTACCAAAGAAAAACCCCTGCAAATGAAATTTTAAAGCAGGTAGCAGGATTTAGTAGTGTGGTTTGAAACATCCACACAACATTTACTATTGAAGCACAACTGTTTATTGATTAATTCTTCCTAACAGTCCTGCAGCATGTTCCTGATACACATGCCTAAAGTGAATTATTTTTAGAAGTGTTGATGTGATGATGTAAACTATACATCATGCAAGACATAAACAGATAGTAGGTAACATGATAGATATTATGAGTTTACAGCACTCGCTGTCCTGTGGTCTGAACAAATCCATCTCTGACCTGGATTACCATCAGGGAGCAGCTTTTTGAGAAAGCTTGCTTCCTTTTTTACCCTCACATCTGCGGTCAGCTTAACCTCACACACAGCTGTTCGTCTGGCTAATAGTGCACTGAGTTTCACCCAAGAGATCGTTAAAGTGTGTGTATGTGTGTGTGTGATAGATGAAGCTGCTTGACTCAAATCCCTGTGCACACCTGCACGTATAAGATGACAAAGACAATTCAAATATTACTGTTAGGTTGTGTTTAAATGTGTGTGTCTCTGACTAACCAGAGACATCTATGGATGTTTATTACTGGACTTAAATTGACTCATAAAATTAAATGGTCCTAGTCCATGCTGATTTGGCCCTTAAATATATGGTTTATAAATTTTATGGCTTTTATATGGCTACAGTAGACATCTTTTCTATGCCTTCAAAAAAATGATGTAATAAAAAGTTTTTTTTTCCAAATTTTATACACATTTGACCTCATCTTTGCATTTATGCAGCTTTCCTTTGAACTATCCAAAGACAACTGAGATGATTTTTTTAAAGATAAAATAACAATACCAATAAAATCAATAAGAATAAAATGTTGATATGCATTTGTATCTGCTGCCAATCCCTGAGCATGTGTACGTGTGTGTGTGTGTGTGTGTGTGTGTGTGTATGTGTGCATAATGCAATGTATCTCATAGACATTATGAGGCATGAGGCATGAGGAGGTTCTCTGTCTTCTGCCAGATGTGTGAAATTAGTGTCTGTCTGTGAGAGAGTGACAGTCAACATCAACATTCTCCCCATACATAGACCTAGAAGAGACTCAGGGGCTACACATTTGGAGGCCCTGGAACGAATTTTTCATGTGACTTTCACATCATGATAATATAAAACCTCATTCAGTTTTCCTGTTGTTGCAGAGGAAACTTGCATATCTATCCGTTCCTGATCAATATTCTAATTTTAGTGTGATCATGCACCACCATGCAAACTGATCCTCATGTGCCAGACATACTGACTCTGTGCTTTTCAAGGGCAAAATGAACACAATGGCAATTTATTTAAAAAATAAGTGTTTCTGGAATATCACAAAGAAATCTTAGAAGGCAAAGCATTAAGATGTCTATTAAGATGGCTATATTATAATACTGATGTATTATGTGTTATATGCAAAAATATCTAAGGAAGATATTTTAATAAACCTAATTTTTGAACAATAGAGCTTTTTTTAATTCTAAATCTGTTTATGCATTTACTTATTGATTTAGTTAGTTAGTTAGTTACTCATTTATTTGTTGGGAAAGAGAAATAGTAGAATTGATGTAACAGACTGCCAACCAGCAGTGCATTAAATTACACCTTTAAAAATATAACACAAAACTTCTTACTTAAAAATAAAACTTCTTAGTTATAATATCATGGGTTTTCTTGTAAGTTCTTTTTAATGACAGTTACGCTCACATACGTGTAACTGAGCCATTAACTACGCAGAAGTGGTTCTATCCAGCATTGCATTGCATATTTGTCATTTTGCATGAAAACATATATTTTATGCATTTCCTATATTGGAAACATTCAGATTTCACACACTTTATTTCTAGTGATGGATGTGGAGATGAAGGCAGGGCCTGGCCCTTCCTCTGACCTTTTAGTGCAGACTCTAAATTCACCATATCCACGCCAGAACACATGGTACTGCTGATCGACCAACGATACATGCCGGAGCACACTGAACATACACAAGGGCTTTTCATTACACAGAATCCTGACTAGTCGCTTTATGAGTGAGAGATGAAGACGAACCTAGCATGCAGTTGTGAAGTGTACATCACATGCATGAATGGTGTATAGCTGAGGCATTCAGCTAAAATTTGCAAAGGACCAGTTACATAAAATTCCTTGTTATTAAAGGTCTGGATAAGCAACTAAAATGACAGAATGACAAGAACAGTTACCTTAATGCTTAACAACTATAAACAAGACAGGTCAATTTGAATAAAGCCGTGGACTCTGAACAGATGTGATGTCTGTTTTCAGCTTGAAGTAGAGAATAAAAGCATACTTCTCTGTCCAATCATCTTTAAATGTCAACTTTTTTGTGTAAGCCATGTTGTCACTTCACAAATCATACCAGACAGGGTAAATAAAATGAAAAATCTATGAAAGTGTGTGAAATCTCTTTAATTGATCAATGAGCTGTCTTTAGCTACATAATTTACATAACTACATGTGACTGGACAAACCACAACAGCTGTGTTGTTGAACTACAGCCAGTTTTTTTCATATGTTGATCAGTTCTGCTACCGGAGTTTTCGAGTGCTTTGTTTGATCCACTTAAATACTTCGCTGGGTCTGCATCAGGACTGCGGTCTGCCAGTTGACGACCCCTGGTAGCTGTGGTTGACATCTGACATCTTTCTGAATTGAAGTTCTGAACTTCCACAGCAGTTATATCTAGATCTCAAAAGTGATCATGTTTACGTAGTGTTGTGCTATACATTATAGTACTCCTGTACCTATGTTGCAAATGAGTACAGCAGCCAAAAAATGTCCACATGTGACATAGAAATAGGTTTTTACAGTTTGGCACTACTTTCCAGGGCATTTGTTGACTGTCTTGTCTAGTATGTACTTGTGATATCTGACATTTCAAACGAAATTCGTAGAAGAAATATCCAGATTTATATGTCCTCTATATATATCCAGAAATATATATATACAGCAATAATGTTTGATACAATATGTAGAATAAAAATGGTTGTTGAGTCCCATAGTACAGTATAGAGCTTTTTAGCTAATAAATGCTTGGAAAGAATGTCAGAGAGAGAGAGAGAGAGAGAGAGAGTGAGAGACAGAGACAGAATGTGAGTGATAATAATGATGGACATGGTGATGAAAGACATGTCAGTAGATTTACACAGGCCTCATCCCCTAGATATAAGATAATGTATCTAGTATCTGGGTGACTCTCCAAACCAGTGCCTGTGTTTAATCTTCCATTCACCCATTTCCTGCCATACAGGAGAGATAGGCCAGAGAGGGAAGCCTTCTAGAGCTACCCCAAATCCCCTGGCTTTCTTCCATGGTATGCTCCAGTTTGTCTCAGTGCTGTGGAAGCATCAGCTCTCCAAAACCTGCTATGGCTGCCTGGACGTTTGGTTAAGCGGAAGGTGTTGTAGTGTTAATCCAAGTTATCTGTTTTCACTGATCTGGCACCAGTTTTGTGGTTTCTATAAAAATTGTTAATACTTAGGGGTTTATAGAGAGGCTCTGTGTAAAAGCAGGTGATTACTAATTTGGTAGATGCTTTTTCCCAAAGTCACTTACATCTGAGATAAGATACTATCCAAGCATACAATAGACAGCAAAAATGATATCAAATGAAAATATATTACAGTCTTATGGTCAGCTGTAATTCAAATTACATTAATTGTTTTATATTCATAAAACAATTCAATGTTTTATTCCTTACTTAGGAATAACTGGCCTTGACTTACTTAGGAATAACTGAAACAGCAATAGAAAAAGTATAAACTTATTCAGTCTGTTTCTAGACATTCTACTTTCAAGCTTGTTATTAATTTTTTAAATTTTGCTTCTTTATAGAAATAAACACTTGAATTCGATGACTGTCTAGATAGGACTAATAGGTAATAGATCTTATTTTTATTTTATAAAAAGAGATGATCTATCTATCTATCTATCTATCTATCTATCAATATCTATATATATGTTGGTACCAGATGGGCTGGTTTGAGTATTTCAGACATTGGTGATTTCCTGGGATTTTTTTACACACAACAGTCTCTAGAGTGGCCATGGCCATAAAGAGTGCTTATTTGACTTACTATAGATTTCCTGTCAGCTCAGACCACTCTGATCATTCTCCTCTGATCTCTCTTATGAACAAGGTGTTTCAGCCTGCAGACCCTCTGCTCACAGGATGTTTTTTTGTTTTTCACACCATTCTGTGTAAACACTAGAGACTGTTGTGTGTGAAATTCCCTGGAGATCAGCAGTTTCTGAAATACTCAAGCTAGCCCATCTGGCACCAACAACCATGCCAATCACATTTTTCCACAATCCTGATGTTTGATGTGAACATTAACTGAAGCTCTTCACCTACATTTGCATGGTTTTATGTACTATGCTGCTGTCACATGATTGGCTGATTAGATAACTGCATGAATGTGCAGGCATACAGGTGTTCTTAATAAAGTGAGTAAACCAAAGAATCCATCACTGGGTTCTACACTGAACCCTGCACCAGAGGATTTTCCTATTAAGCAGTGTTTACAGTGCCATTTAGAAACCTATGAACCTTTAACTATCTGAAGAACCCTTTGTAAGAGTATACAACTAAGCAGTTGAGAGTGACATTACTCAAATAACAAATAACAGTGGTTATTAAGAACAATATCCTGATCTAGCACAGAACTTTAACCATTAAACTGCTTTTATACACTGTATAATGACTTTTGTCATCCATGCCAGTTATTATCCTGTCTCCAAGTCTGGTTTATGTCCAGACGGATGGGTGCTCGCGTGGCCATGTCAGTATGCGGTTGGAGTTGATTTTCAGCCTGGAGGCACTCCAAGCTTGCTTCTGTGGCTCTCCACTTGCACTGTGTTGGAGGATGGTGGAAGGTGGTTGGAGGGTGGTGGAGGGAGCTGTCCACAACATCTAAAAACAGATATATAAACAAACCATAATTCTCATGGTAATTGGTGCCCTTTACAAGGAGCAAAAATCCCTAAATAGCCAGGATGTGTTAAGACCATGTGGGCACAGTGATATTTTTCAGCACACGACCTGTCATCTTGCTGTCTCACACCACATAATGTTTCTTGCTGCTTACACAGTAGTATGGAACACCATTATAGACAGCATACAGGACATACACACTATCAGTCAGAAGTTCCAATATTTACACCTGGAGACACCTGGAGTTACACCTTACACCTTACACCTGGAGTTTTGTCACTTACTTCTCCACTTGCAGTGTGTTGGAGGACTGCACATTCAGTTATCCAATCAACATTTAGGAACATACTGTACTAATTTAAGTTCAACAAAGATGATTAAGTCACTTTGGGTAAAAACCTCAGCCAAAATGAGCGAATGTAGTGGATTATATATTATTTTAAATTTACAGTATATTACTGGAAACATTCAGTGATATACTGTAAAAGTACAGTAATTACCTGTACATATATTACAGTACCTTACTATAAATATTTATTGTATAAACAGTAGCCAACATTACATTTTACCATTTTTTCTTTTTGTAAATACTATGTAAATAATGCATTAATTTATGTTAGTTAATGGAAACTTAATGTAAACTGCTACCATTTTATTAACTATTGATTGTGGCTAATCTTTAGAAATCACAACAATAGCATCAGACATATGGATAGAAATCATGTCCTAGAATTTAAGAGAATATTATGATAGATGATGAAGATATAATATATACTATATAACAGAGCAGATATGCTGGAACAGAGTCATACATTATCAGTCAGAATACTGACACGTACATGTATGACTGAATGTATGTTCGTGACCTTATAGACATTTTGATTTAACTCTCCTTTGAACAATGTTCCTCTGAAGCAATAGAAAATGTAAGACAGATGAAAAGACAGATAGACAAACTGACAAAGATAAATAGGTAGATATATAGATTGACAGAAAGACAGAAATATTAGTAAGTAGTGTGCATATTTTCTAAATGTCTGTCCAGTATATAGTTTCTATATATAAAATCAACCCACAAGTGCTCAGAGACTTCATTAAGCTGCGTAAGAAAAGGCCAAGAGTGTGTTAAATTGTCATCACTGCTACACTGAATAATCTAAAATATAAGTTTTTTTGGTCACTGCATATATAACTTTGACATATCCACTATTATTTTACATTGGGAAAATGGCAAAAATAAAGAAAACCCAACTCTGTAAGTGGTGTGTGTGTTTGCCTTGAGTGTACCTGCAGAGGGCAATAGTGTACCATTATTACAGCATCACATCAGAGCATGTTATATCAGTGTAGTCACAGATAATGGTGAGAACTCAGGGACAAGAGTGAAGGTCTTTTCCCTTGTGTCGCAGTGCAGCTTCAGCCTGGAACAAGGCTTTTAGTGGACATACAATGTACTCTCTCTCTCTCTCTCTCTCTCTCTATTTTCCACTGGTGGCAAGGATCAAAACAGTGACACCTGACGCTGTTACTCTCTGTCTTCAGATTACCACTTTGCTCCCAGGCTGCTGTTGTATGGCATAGCCCGATACAACTATATGCACAAACCCAACTTGGGAATTTCAAGTGCTTTTAATATTATATTAAGTGCTATTAATATCGCCATGATAATATACTCTGAGACTGTATTTGTGATCATAATTCACAAGCATTTTTCATGGCTTGATTCTAGAGAACCAGAGATGGGAATAACATTCTGGATGTTGAGATTTGGGAAATGGAGTACAACACTCAAGGCCAAACAACTGAAAGTGTTAAACAAGTAAAACAAGGTTAACCAGCTAACAAGGCACATGTAGAGCTCGATTTTTCAGTTCAGTTTTAGTTGTATAGCACTTTTAACAAGAGACATCTCCTTGAGATAACATAAGGAAGAAACCATGAGAGGACCAAGAGTAGTATGGCTAAAATGATCATCCTGACTATTTTGCCCACTGATCAACAATTATTAAATCAAAAAGTCTGCTGTTTTTTTTTTCATATTGTACATTATAATCCTATATACATTCATGTGTATATGTTTGAGTAATTCATCAGTTAGACTCAAAATAACTAAATTAATTAATCTCTGTGTGACTATTGTAGCTATACTAGGTCCAGCCTGCTTAGTAATCCTCGGTTTTGTCTGTCTGCTTCTCAATATTTGGAGAGCAGAGACAGGAAAATTGTGAGAAAGGCTGTGATTATTCAGTTAAAAAAAAAAAAAAAAAACAGAATGCGGGGCTCCAGACTTAATGCACCAGAGTTACTAAAATCCATTATGTAACTTTAGGCAATTAGTTACATTCATGCATTTGTCCAAACAGCCATGGCATGGTTGTTGGTGCCAGACAGGCTGGTTTGAGTATTTCAGTAACTGCTGATATGCTGAGATTTTCACAAAGAATGGTGAGAAAAACAAGCAAACAAACAAAAAAACATCCTTTGTTGATTTGAGAGGACAGAGGAGAATTACCAGACTGGTTCAAGCTGACAGGAGGGCTATGGTAACGCAAATAAGCACCCTCTTTACAGCTGTAAGCATCTCAGAATGCACAACACTTTTAACCTTGAAGCAGATGGGTTACAACAGCAGCATAGCACATCAGATTCCACTTCTCAGGAATCTGAGGCTCCAGTGGGCACAGGCTCACTGAAACTGGACAGGTGAAGATTGGGAAAAGTCCAGACAACGTTTTTCCATTCTTCACGTGTCCAGTTTCTCTATGAAATACACTAGTATTTGACACAGAGGTTTAGTAACAGTAAAGTGCAGTAAAGCGCTGCTTTCATATACACTATGGCCAGAATAGTGGATTTATGAACGGTTACTCAGGCATGCAAGAGACTTTGGCCACTGCCCTTTGTCTTCTCTGCATTCTTTGATTATTCTTCCATCCTCACACCTGTCCATCGATGGCCACTCTGTCTCTCTGTGACCATATCTGCCATCTCAACACATACACACGCGCACACACACACACACACACACACACACACACACTGCGCCAGGGGGTGACAGAAGATCCCTGATCTTGGATTTCACCCTCTCATCATGACATCCATTAAAGTCCTGCTGGGTCCAAAGCCCCAGCGGGTAGACAGCACATTAGCAATCGGCCCATTGAGCTTAACAAGGCCCAGCACTGAATTATTGATACCAACACAACTAATGAGGAAACACGATCGCCACTGCTGCTGACACATACCAGCTTCCACTCCATAACCCTCCCCAAAACACACACACACACACACACACATACACACACACACACACACACACACACACACACTGATGACACAATCGTCTTTCAGCACACCTGCCTTCCTGCACCTTAACAGAGCAAACAGAGAGGCTAGCTAAAGTCGAGGGCATCTGATAGCATTTCTGTGTCATTCTGCGGGGGTGGAAAATGGCCTATTGTTCACATGCTTTAGTGCAAAAGTAGCAAAACTATCAGACAACGATTTAAAATGATTCTTTCTGATTTAACTGGAGGGTCACCAGTTTGAATCCTGATTACAGCTAGTTGATGGCTTGACTGGATTGCTAGGAATAATAGTAGATGTAGTATATTAGCCATTGTGCTCTTGCTTAAGACACTTAAAGGAATACTGAAGCGTTTTATTATTTTAATCTCTATCCACTGCATCTGTAGTATATGTGTGATTACCACAGATAGTGAGAAACGAACGAAATCTACCTTAAAACTTATTTATAACAAAAATCTAAGGGCAACCGTTATGACCGTTATCAACATCTGACATCGACTCTGAAACACATCTTTTTGATTTCACATTTAATTAATAGAACCCCCTCTGTTTTGTTATGTATAGTTTCATTTTACATATTTTATTACATTTTTATGCATGTCATTTTATTATATATTTGTGTAAGCTAGTTTATGTGCTTATATTTTCACTTCATCATTTATTTTATCCTATGCATTCATTTATATTACGTTTCATTTAACTTATTTAATATTCATTATTTAATATTACATTTTCATTTAATTTTTTTACTACTTAATGTACAGCACTTTGAGCTACCATGTGTGTGAAAAGTGCTCTACAAATAAAGTTTATTATCATATTATTATCAGTACAACCTTCTCATGATGGTATAGTGGCTACAACTTGAAATTAACAAAGTCACACTTAAAAAAAACAAAAAAAACCCAAAACTTATATTATTGATTAAAGGAATACTCCAGCATTTTTAACTGAATTTAAGACTACCATATCTGTGTGATTAGCACAGATAATAACTGCAACACATTTCCCTTTACTGAAAAAAGAAGACCTTGCGTAATCTGAATTTACTAAGGGCAATTGTTGGATGAAACATTTTTGCAAAACATATACTATACATAATGCTTTAATAAAGTCTTCAGTCAAAGGTATTCATAAATTAAGGATGAAAATGATTAGTTGATGCAGAGATGGGATTACATTTTCAGAGGAAAGAATTTGCAGTCAGTGTAATTCAAAGTAAAGGTGTAAGTGCCTCAGTTGTGACCTGATGGCACACAGATTCCACAAAACCATACTGGAAAAAAGTAAGCAACTGGAATTGCTTTTACTATATCACCCCATGGCTGGACAGTTGGATAAAGGTTCTATATAAGAACAGCTTTGACAAGACATTTTCTCATGCCGCTTAAGCCTTTATTGTTTGTGCAATTATAGTTTTGAATATGCATTATATAATTGCATGTGTTAACATTTTTTTTTACGACTACCCTTAGGCTTAAATTATGAGTGAGTTTTGAGAAAATATTGAGTTTTTGTTGTTTTTGCACTATACAGCAAGGGTATTCAACTATGATTTATAAAGGTATAGCTACATACATGTTCCTTGCTTACAAAAGACAAGATCAGCAACTAACATGACTCAAAAGCAACAAAAGTTACCTTTTAATGTTTAATGATTCGCTCAAACTATAATTAAGACGATGTGAAATGGTTGTTTTGCTTTGCATTAGTGCTTCATGCTACAACTTTTGCCTAAAAGAATGGACTCTGAATAAATAGGACATCCACATATTTTGAACTTGAAATGGAAAATAAATGCCTACTTCTCTGTCTTAAAATCTTTAAATTGTTGTTTTTGGCATTTTTTTTTAGCAAAACATGTTGTCTTCTCCCTAATTTGAGAAAGTAAATAAAATGGAAAAATCTATGAAAGTGTGTGAAAACTCCTTCCTGTCTTGATGAGCTGAATTATAAATAATTTGCATAAATGCCTCTAATTGGCCAAAACAAGCCGCAACAGATGATGGTTCATGTTTAAGAAACTGAAGTCTATGAACTACAGTGACTTTTTCCACATTGGTTAGTATTTTTTCAGTGCTTGGTTTGATCCACTGAAATACTTGCTGGGTCCCCATCCAGACCATGGTTCACCAGTTGACGACCCCCGGTATAGGGAAACGTGTTGATTATAGATGCTATGGATAAAGATTAGGTTGTAAAATGCAATAGTATTTCTTTAACCTGAACACTTTCCTTCTTGCAGTATCAGAGTTATTAGGCAGTAGGATAACAAAATAACAAAGTTTAACATAAAGGCTAACCCAACTTATATAGATCGCTCCCTGTTGCTCTTGTCCAGCCTGGGCTGAAGCAGGTGTGGATCTACTTGTGATCGCAGTAGGTGGAAAGGGCAATCCAAGCTGCTATGACACATTATTTTGTCAAAGCTTTGATAAAAAGCAGTTAATAAATCCCAGGACCATGAGTGCACGCTCATTTAAGATCTGTGTGAGAGCTTTATCATTGTTCTCATTCTCTGGAGCTGACATTTGCCCTCGAAACAATGCTGTTTGCTCAGGTGATGGTGTACAGTATGAGCAATGTCTGGCATCAGATGACAGCATGTATGCACGGGTGGGTGTGCATCTGTGTACACGTGTTTTGTGTGTGTCTGTTTACTTGTATAGATGTGCTATTATGTTGTTATGTTAGTAGACATACTGTAATGCACACAAAATGGCTGTGTCTTTTGTCTTTCTCTCTCTCTCTCACTCTCTTTCTCTCTCTCTCTCTCTCTCTCTGTCTCTCACCCTTATGTGCTGTGTACTGGGCTATTATGAGTGTCAGCTGGCCTCTTTAGTATTCCCTTCACTACTCACTGACTCACTGCTCAAGCCTGAGACAAGGAAAAGGAGAAGGGGTGAATAGGGAGAAATGAGATACTAAATAAAAGACATTTTTCTCCATCTTCCGGCTCATTTTTGCATTCATCTTTTTATACATGTGTGCTTAGCTTTGAGTGAGTATCTGTCCTCCTTTAAGTGCCAGTGCATATCATAGCTGGTCTATTTACAGATCTTTATGAGCACCATTCAATACAGGAAACACTTTTTTTGAAGTTCATTCATTGATCTACTGTAGCTAATTACTGTGCATCTTGCTTACGTTTGTCTTCTTGTCTTTCCTCGCTGTTTGTTTCTTTCAATATCTCTGTTTCATTCCCCCCAAGTCTTTTCTCCCATCACTCCATGTCTCCTCATTCCTCTGTCAGTTTGAATTTAGTTTAATCTCTTCCAGCTCCTCTGCCCTGTCACCTTCTATTCCGTCTCTTTTTTTCCTCTAGCATCCTCCCCCCCCTTTTTCCTTTCCCTCTCCCCGAAATTCATCTACCAGCCAAAAGACTTAGGAGCAGGAACTGTAATCCTGTACACAAAGATGCAGCTAGAACTAGGGAAGGAGATATGGACAGGGGATGCAAGGTAATCCCCTTTACAAGTCCAGTGTCACATGGAGTCAGAGAAGAGAGGGAGCAGGCTGGCAGATGAATGAGAGCAGCAGGGAGGGGGTCTGTGAGCTGCCCTGACTGCCATAAACAGTCCGATGATGAGCTGGTGAAAGAGAGGGAATGAGATGGAGGACGAGACAGAGAGAGAAACAAGGAGAGGGGGACGGTGGCGTTCTGGGTCCAACGTTGTCTCCTGCATGCTTCCCACTCTGCGGAATGACAAGCGGCTGCTGCCTTTCTGATTGGCTGGGAAGGCCACCAATCAGCGTGCAGGCATGTAAGGTGCCTTTAGGTGATACCCAACCCCAAAACAAGAAGGAGGGAGAAAAAGAGAGAGAGAGAGAGAAAGAGAGAGAGAGGGGGGGTATCTGAGCAGAGCAGAGCAGAGCAGAGCAGGCACCAGCTTGACAGTGTTACTAAGGCATTTTGTCCACACTCTCTGATGAATGGCGCTGTTGAAGGGAAATAGCTAATCAGCCGTCTGTAGGGACACATTATCCGTCCTGCTTCGACTTCCCTGGATGTAACTCATTCACTGACTGGAGCTCTGCTGTGTCTTCACCACCTTCACAAATGCCCCTCCCTGACATCTAACTAACTGCCCTCTGTCTCACCTGAGAGGAGCAGAGGACCTGTAACAACCCCCACCCTCAAAATTACTACCACCTCTCCTCCTCCTCCTCCTCCTCTCCACTGTTCACCTGGACAGAGCAGGCACAAGACAAGGGACACACGATGGACTGCAGCTATGCTCTCAGCACTCAGATAGTGTTTGCTGCTTGATCTGCCTCTTTTTTCGGAGGGGAGAGGAAAAGAGGAGCGCAGAGAAGAATTTGGAATCGGGCTCTCCAGGAGCGTCACAGAACTCGGATCAGCAGTGAAGAAGCCAGCCAAGTTTGTCAGGATGATTTTGGGTAAGTTTCCTCTGGGCATTTTCTCGAGGCTCCATGTCTTTATTGCACGCTTCAAATCCTTTCACGGTTTAAATGCATTGAGCTATGAGTCACACACACACACACATAAACACACACGCACTCTTTCACTGTCTGATTGAATAACTCTAGAGTGTGTGATAAGAGTGGCAGGGTGCATGGCCCCCTGGGCTGTTTTCTTTATGGTGAATGTGTTCTGGCAGTAAAGGTCATGGCGATTGCACTAAAATTTGGAGGTTGTGTTGTCTGGCTACACTTTAAAATGGCAAAGAAATTACCTTCATTAATAGTTGAATTTTGGCGTAACCTCCAAAATTGTGCATCACGGCATGTCGTATTTGAGGCTTTGTACCAATTTAAAATGACACTCTTTATTCACTGAGCTGCAATGTTATTAGTCTTATGATCATTATACCTAATAAGCTGCTTATACAGTATATACACTTTATGTACATAAATGACTGACAGTTTATTAGCTATAACTAATCTAGTAACTACTAAAACAAAAAGTCAGTGTATGCATATTATTGACATGCTGGTATTGAGTAAGGTCCTAAGTCGTTAATCATAGGCTGGTGCTGAGTGGTTGATTGGGATATTTTGCTAGAAGTTTCTTCCCGATTTGTAAGCTGAGATGTGTATGGAACTCCAGCTTGCTGCATCAGTGTGAACTCAGACACACCGACTCATACTCTTGCATAAAACATCCATAATAATTATGCAGATCATATACTATTGCCTTCACAGTCACCTCATCATCTCAATCCAAGCGAACAACTATGGGAGATTCTGGAGCGAAAGGTTATACAGTATTACCATCTCCACCACCATCTTAAAAACCCCAATTGAGCAAATAGCTTTTTGGAAGAACAGAGTTGATCCTTCAGTATAGTTCCAGAAACTTGAAACTGTTTTGGTTGCCCAACACCTTACTAACATTTACTTTACGTAGGTTTTTCCTTTAATGTGTCAACTGTTTGTATAGAAATGATTCAGACGCACTTTGCTGAAACAGTTTTAAACATCTTTTTATCCCTGTGAACTTTATTTACTACACTGCAGTTTTGACTACCTCTACATTTATTACTGATGTGCATTGCACTTACTGAGTGGATTCTTCTTCATATATATTTCATACAGTATTGCATATACAGTAAACCTGTAATATTATTGATCTGAAACAGTCCTGTCACTTAAGATTCTTTAGCTTCTTTAAATGAAATGATCACACTCACAGATTTTCTTTTTTTTTAATGATTTATTTCTTCTCTTGACACAGTTCTGGGTGTGTAGGCCTGTGCGAGTCTATGCTGGCTCAGTGTGTTGTTCTGTTCTGGCTTTATTCTATTGTCGTGTGTCTGCACCGGGGCAGGCCGCTTTACTTCATGCATGCCTGGGCTAATTCAGCAGCGACGCTGATACTTTCCGCAGGGCATGATTTTCAGAGCGCCGACTGTAATGATTATAGGGTCTGTGATGTGGTGTGTTTGAGACTGAGATTATCACAGAGACACTTTTATTGAAGTCTTCTGTTTTACTTGGTGTTTAGGCCAGTTGCTTGCTCAGTAATGGCAGGTTCTGGTGCCATGTTTATATGTGTACATGTGTTGACCTGGTCGCATCCATGCTCTAGCAGGATTTTTGTGATGCTTAACATGTTCTGTCAAGGTCCAGCATTGGCTTTGTTAAAACATGCAGCCACCTATTTGGATTTCCTCATTCACGTTGTTATAGAGTGTGTGTGTGTGTGTGTGTGTGTGTGTTTTTGTATATTTTAAGTTTTGCACATTAGTGTGTGTTTTTTGCTCTTGATGCTAGGATGCAGAACCAGCCTCATTTAACACGCACACGAGCACAGATCCACAACACACACCGCCAGACGCAGAGGAGGCATTAGTGACTAGAGAGATGTGTTAATAGCATCATTAACCCTCTAATAACAGCTGTCCTCCTACAGGCTAATCAGTCAACATTGCTTCTCACTGCATCTCACACTTATTTTTACTCCAGTCTAGGTGATACTGTATAATTTGTGTTTAGCTAATACACACACATACATATACATACAGTATATAATACATATCTGTTATATTGCATGGGATTTTCTGATTGATGCAACCAATTTGACACAGGGGCATTCTAATATTTAAAGATTTCATCGCAGAAAAGTGCTGTGTTCCTTATCTGAGTTTGTACCCTTTGTGTTCCTGCCTTTGTGATTTATGTTCTGCTGTTTGCTTGACGCTTTGGCACGCTGCTAGTCCCTCAGAGGCTCTTGTCATTGCGATGACCTTTAGAATGCCGATGCAGTCAGATCTCCTCCGCTGTGCCTTTTCACACTCCACTAAATACAAATGACCTCACACACACACACACACACACAGACACACACACACTGTCTAACGGTGTGCTGGGGATATTGCAATTAATTTATTAAATGCTGTCTCTTTTCACACCATTGATTTCTAGTATGCACATACATAAGAGAATGTGTGTGTGTATGTGTGTGTGTGTTCATTGTCTGGATGCATTTTAAATGACCTTGAATAAATCCACTCTTTATTCCCTCCCCTCTTCTCCATTTCGCTATCAGACTCATTTTTCTGTTTTTCTTGCTGTCTCTGAAAAATGAGCAGGATGAGATAGTTGGCCTGGTTGATTGGGATGAGAGTGTCAAGTTTGATAAAGGGACTTAAATTCACTGCAGTGTGGGTTTCTTGGAAAACGGTCTCACTCCCTCTACCTTTCTCATTGTCTTTTCTTATTCACATCCAGACACACTGAGTGCTAGTTTATTAGCTACATTTTAGCTATATCAATCACAGGTCATTTATCAGACAAACCTTCCTCATAGGTCACTTTGTAAGTATACAATTACTGACTGTAGACCATATGTGGATGATTTATCAGTGCCCCTCTTCCACATAGATCAGTGGAAAGCAGACATCACAGGGCCACCACAGGACAGATATAATGTGGGTAGTGAATTATTCCAAGTATAGCAGTAATAACGATATGGTAGTGTGTTACTGGTGTTCATGTGCAAGCCACTGTATTTGACCACCTTCTAGGTGTGCAGACAGAGATTACAGCTAATCTTTATACATGAAGAATTTGTTGTCATCCTCTAGCCTCTAGTGGACTGCAGTCTAGATGCAGAACCAGCAAAGTATTTCTGTGGGCCAAACTAGAAAAAATATTGTAGCAGGGACAATATGGGTCTGAAAAAAATGGCCATAGATCAGTGACTCAAATTTTCTATTCAAATTTATGTCAATTATTTAGCTGAAGGCAGCTCATCAGACCAGAGACTAGCTACATGGCTAGAGACATTAGCTGTGCCATTTATGGTCTCTGGTCTGATGATTAGTGAACTGACACCATGGCTTGTTTTAAAAATAAAGTTTGGGATGAAAGAATGTTTAACGATAATTGGATAGAGAAGTGTGCATTTATTGTATATGTTAAATTCAAAATAGATGTCTTATCAATTTAGAGTCCGTGGCGCTATTCAAAAGTAGTAACATGAGGCGTCATTATGAAACAAAACATAACCACTTCGAATTGTTATGTTTTGTTAGTGAGAATTACTCATGGTTAAGCATTAAAGCTAACTACTGTCGCTTTTCAGTCATGTTAGTTGCCTATCTGGACCTTTGTAAGCAAGGAACTTTATGTGACTAGACTGTTAGAAATTTTACTTGCACACTTGTCTAGCTCTTCATCAGCGTCTCAATTATATTGAGGTGTTTAAAAATTCCAGCAATGCTGCCGCACGTGATACACTTGTATTTGTGCTACACACACAGTGTGCTGCTGTGCTGAGAATGCTCCTCTCACCCAGAATGAAAGAAGTTCCACCATGTAATTCTGCATATACGAAGGACTGGGTCAGCGATCGCTGTGAAAGAATAAATCTAACTTTTAAATAAAGAGTCAGCTTCTTCGGTCTTGAGAGAGCATTTGTTGTTTGTGGCATTTAGGCGCAGTGCCCAGGGTCATCTGATGTGTTATCTGTCTTTCTGTCTATTTGTCTCTGAGATTTTATGTTCATTGCAGACACATCTGTCTCTGTAATGCCTGTTGCTTGTCTGCTCGCCTATCTATCACACCTCTCTTCCAAATCTCTCCATTTATCCTGCTGTTTTCTTCCCCTCTCTCTTTCTGCCTAGTTCCCCCCACCTCTCTCTCTCTCTCTCCATACCATAAGCTCTCTGTGGAGGTCAGACGAGATAGAAACAAAAGTGTGTTTTTTGTTCAGTAAGCTTTTTTTCCTCCATTCCCTCTGTCCCTTCTGTGTTTTAGACTGACACAGCAATTATGAATTCTGCTCACTAAAACTAAAGCTCAGCATACTTATCTACATGGCAGGGTCTGAGTCTCAGCTCAACTTTAACACACATATAGACAACCTTTACATTCATACTTTTTCTAAATGCTGGCACAAGCTGCACAAATCCTCAAAAAGCATTATTCAAATTCCATTCCAGGAACCAAATCTCCTTACCGCTTCATGTACATGTTTATTAGAAGCATTTCTGTTGTGTATTAATTTCTGACATTATCTTCTCGGCTATTCTCAGTGCGGAATTACATATATCATACTGTAAATGTGTGTTTTTCTTTTTTTGCATTTGTTTCTCATATTCATGCACATTGGCTTGGTTTAATATGCAGCTCACCCAAGGTAGGCTTCAAGTTCCTGTTTCTGGATGGAATAAATTACTGTAGACTTTCGTTCCTGTTCTATAACCTATTATTAATGTCAGCATAAGATTCATGCAAAGAATCACTCATTTGCCCCACAATCAATCAGTCAATTCAGTGAATATGAGGGAATAAATTAGTGTGGAAGATAAAAGAGGACAAAAAAGCTATCCTAAACATACTGAATGTATGTGCTTGTGTGATTTTCAGTCAATTTTTCATGCTCTTATGTGTAATTATGTTTCTATATTAAATAATGTAACCCATACAACACTGCTTCAGTATACTAAAGTCATTTGAGGTGGTGCAAGTTCCCCTGATACATTTTAAATGAATCATCAATGGTGATTATTTAATATACTTTACATCAGGACCTGACTTGGACTCCCAGTTCAGGGAGTTTGGTCTTGACTTAGATGTGAGTTATGACAGCATTCTAAATCATTTCAACCTCAAACCCAAGTCAAATCAAACATAATCATATGATGTCTCAACTCACACCTGTACATTTAGTTCCTTTAGTGCAATTTTTTCATTTCTAAAAGGAGTATATCATTTGCAAAGGGTGCCAATATTGTTATAAGTGGAAAATAATATGATTTAAAAAACGTCTTATGGGAATAATTTTATTACAGGAAAAGCAAGTAGTTTCTCCTGTTGACTGAGAGAAAAATTTGATTCACTAAGTGAAATAGTCAAATTAAAAATAAGCATTGTAGCACTGTGTTTCCGTAAGCAAGGCTAATTTGCATACCCATGATCCTCCGTGGTTCTCCCTTATTAATCCAGTTCTGTGGCTAACCATTAGGACTGTTACTGTGCTATAAGTGTGAGTTGCCAGTAAAAGAGAAAGTGTATTGTTTTTACCCAGAGATGCATTGATACCATTTTTTTCAGACCAAAATATGAGTACAAGCACATGTTTTTTTGTACTTGTCACTACTGATACTGATACAGAAATGAGTAACCTCTGTTTATATTGGTTGCTGTCGTGGGCTGCTAGCAATGAACTCCTCATGCTGAGTTTTATGTTTAAGATGTCACTACATTTAAAGAGCATCTTTAACAGAGAGCATGAGGATGGCTGACCTGAGTGCACAGAGCAATATCAGGCAGTGGGGTCATCAAAAATGTGTGCAACATGCCATGATTTGCAGCATGACTCACAAAAAAAGTGAAGAGTAAAGTGTAAAGGAAGCATGTATCTCAGTGCTCAGTGCTCGCAGAACTGAATTGCTCTCAGTAACATGCAACAGTTTCTCTGGCACCTTGTGCTCATTTTTAATGAGCATACTCTCCATTTAAATGCCATAATAGCTTTTATCATATTACTTGTATTGTAAGAAGATCTACCAATAATTCTGGAACTGACTGAATGCCTTACCATACAGTATGTCTTTAGAACTAAACCTTTGACTGCTTACTGTAATCTTCACACTGTACCGTCTCACACACCATCTTGCACATTATGCCTCGCTGGCTGACTGACTGCTGTCTGGATGTTAGACGCTTGTCAATAGTAGGTGTAATAGACACTAATGAAATGACTATAAGTGGAGCTTTGGGAGGAAGGAATGTGTTACACAATGTGTGAGGCCTGGGAGTGCTTGCTGTAATGCAGCACTGGAAGGTTTCTACACCACACACATGCACACACACACAGGCCAAGTATTGTGCCTGTTCTGCCTGCATGAGCTCTTTAATGCTTTAAGTGTAGTGTGTATGAGTGCCAGGTGTCCAATAGAGCAGCCAAAGAGCCACATCCTCCTTGGGATCAAATCACATGGAGCATTTACTGTGAGAGTGAACAGTTGTGTGTTGTTGTATGTACACACACTATAAGAGACATTGTGCATGTGCAGTGTTTGGTCTGGAAAAAGGATGTTGTGTTTGCTTTCTGTAGAGTAGCTCAGTAAACAAATGGATCATCAGCGCTTGTGACTCAGTGGCCGAACGGACAGTTTAGGAGGACGCTTATGAAATCTGGATGGATAATAAACACAGAAGTTCATTGGCAAGCAGTCAGACATATTTATCAGTGATTTCGGACCAAACAGCTGACAACATAGAACGGCATCAAGATAAGATTTTGCAGCAAAAAAAGGGAAAAATCAATTCATATTGAAACCCTGCAAGGTCACTGCATGTGGCTATGCAAGAAGGGAAGATAGGCAAAGAAACAGGAAGATAGGAAGAGATATTATAGAGCAGAGTATTGTTCACATATGCAATATAGTACATCTTGTATGTTGTGTGCATTTGGTTAATGAATATGCAAAATATCCCTCCAAGCCTGCAGTATTCTGAGACAATTCTGAATATACAAAGTCTGACTCATGCCTACAAGAGAGCCAGTAGCCAGCAGTGTTGAATAAACTCCTAATAAGAGAGCGAGGCAGAAGGGCGATCAGGCATGACCCTCCTTTTACTTCTGAGACCATGAATCCACGTTGTCTTCTTCGTTTCAGTTTCGGGCTACACTGCAATAGACAACAAAATCTGCATAAAACCTGCTAGGACTGTTAAATCTGAAAATAAAGTTTAAAAGATTAAGACCATGATTTAGTCTGATTTACTAACAAGCTTTACTGAGTGAGTTATGAGGGTTAGGCTCAGACCTGCCCTCAGCTCTGAGTGCCGCTGCTGAAGTTGACAGCATAAATTAGCATTGAGCTCTTTCTGAACCTCTGCCAGAAAAACGGGTTGGCTAGCAGGTAGCTTTATCGGTACTGGTGTGGAGGACCTGTTACAAGCGTCTGGTATGCGCACCTGTCCCCCACTCCTTCCTGCTTCCCCCTGTCTCTCCTCTCTCCCACTGCTGGCTTAGAGCAGAGGATGTGAGGGACTGTGCTGAGACCTGCCCCAGCCCTGAGGAGTGTGTGTGTGTGTGTGTGTGTGTGTGTGTGGGAGGAGAGAGAGGTGCTCCAGGCTGACAGGGCTAGCCAGGTGCACTGGTGCACTAAGAAATTATTCCACAGTCCACTGCAGTTTAAAGGGCAATAAGCATAGATCAATGTACAGGACAGTGTTTCAAGAACCACGCAGAGACGTGACCAGAAATAATCCTACATTTAACTAACTAACATCACATATCAGGGATTATTGACTTTAGTACATTAAATCTCCATTCACATGTTTTAACACATGTCTGTTGGGTTCCTTACTGTGGTGCCATATTTACTGTAAATTTGCTTGTACAGTTTATGATACAGTTTATTAATGTGACCAATAAAGGCATGGTATTATTTCAGTTTAAATCTAATTTAATCTAATAATCTATGACTAATAATAATCTGATTTAAAAACATGTTATTTAAGAAAGAAAAATGTCTCGCAGATGTTATACAACTTTAAATGTAATTATAAATATTTAAAAAGCATGAAGTGTTAATTAATAAATTAAAAATTGTAATCTCTGGAAAATTGTTGGGATATAAGAGCAATAAAACACTTCAGAATGCTCTGTTATTGGAAAATAATCATACATTTTCCAATCATATAATTCCTTACATGTCACTCAATAAACAGTACAGTATAAAAGAAGATATTAGTCCATAAATATTCAAAACATACAAATGTCTAAATGTCTAAATCTTCACTGTATGCATCACTAGCAAAGATGATGAATGAAATCTGATCTACATATAAAATGAAAGAGCGAGAAATGAACCAGGAAATGGGACAAACTAACTGCTGTTTCTACAAAGTTACTCTGTACTTTGATGACAGCAGGATATTGCCTTTCCAGTTTTCCGAAGAAAAAAAAAAATTGGGCACACTGGAAAGGTTTGCATCTCTCTGACTTCGAAAATTGAGAATGCTCTAAAGACAATGTGGAATTTCATCCTGTCAGCTTGTGTCAAACTGAGTGTGAATGCAATAAACACAGCCATAAACTGAAAATGCTTTTCTCATCGTTTTATAGGCTACATCCCTTTTGTCTCCTGTCTTCACAAAGCTCCTAGATGGTTTAGCAAAGCGTTTAGCAAACCTGCTGTGATGGCGATCTGCTGTCTGCGTCTCCCGTTTATGCACTCCACATTCTCATTGAGAAGCACATGGTGGCTGTTAACACATTTGGTGAATTTCATGATGAAAAGCAACAAAGCTGATGCTTGGAAAAGAAATAAGCCATTTCCATAAAATTAGCTTGTAAAATGGAGGCGAGGAGCTGCTCTGTGAGCTGAGATGAGAGAAAGCCAACAAAGAAAATATGCTCTGAGCCATAAACTCATGTTGTGTCCTACTAATCTCAACAACAGACATTTATGAAAAAGGCATGCAGCAAATTGAAGTGTTCTCCACTTTTCTTCAAAGTACATCATACACCATATACACTAACTGGCCACTTTAATTGCACATTCCTGCAATTATCCATTCAGCCAATCATGTGGTAGCAGCACAATGCATACCATAATCAGGTCAATAACTTCAGTTAATGATCACATCAAACATCAGAATGACCATGGCATGGTTTTTGCTGCCAGATGGGCTGGTTTGAGTATTTTAGAAACTGCTGATTTTCATACACAACACTCTCTAGAGTTTAATAGAATAGTGTGAAAAACAAAAACCATCTAGAGAGTGGCAGTTCTGTGATCAGAAAGCCTTTCTTTAGAGAGGTCAGGGGAGAATGGCCAGACTAGTTCAAGCTACGGTACACAAGGCTACGGTAACTCAGATAGCCACTCTTTACACCCAAGGTGAGCAGAAAAGCATCTCAGATTGCACAACATGCCAAAAATTGAGATGGATGGGCTAAAACAGCAGAACATCACATCGTGTTCCACTCCTGTCAGCCAAGAACAGGAATCTGAGGTTACAGGCTCACATAAGCCGCATAGTAGAAGATTTGAAAAACATCGCCTGGTCTTTTCCTACATGATTAGATAATTGTATGAATGAGTAGGTGTTTAGATGTTCCTAATAAAGTGGAGAGTGAGTGTATTTATTGTGTGTTAGCAACTAAAAATCTAAGCTAGCGCTGTACCATGGCTGCTGTGCTTCTGTTGTGCTTTTCCCATATGTAAGTATTTCTGTCCTGGGTGAAAGGAGTGATTTGGCTCTGCAGCACCCCAATAATCACAGCACAGACAGTGCCACACATCTTCATTAAAGCATTAGCTGTGGGAGATGGATCCTGCTCTCGTTTCTCACCCCTCTGCCTCTGCTTCTTCTACTCCTTTCTCTCTTTCTGTCTTATCCGTTTAGACTGTTCTCTCATTTTGGACACACAAACACATTAAACCAAAGTTACAATACACCCACACTCAGAGACATCTGCCATCCAAGCTGTACATTTGTGCCCTCGACGTGCATCAGCAGCCCGGCAGGCCGCCGACTCAAGGCAGAACAAATTAAGGTCACAGCAGGCAGTGGACATCTTACAAAATCTGACCTAGACTGGCTCTCTACCGCCAACTTGATCTCCTCTAACCACACACACCAGATCAAGACCCAGCTCCACCATGTCATCTGTGCCACTGGGAGACTCTCAGGGGTTATTTATAAATTCCCACTAGAGACCAAAATGCCCCTCGTTCTTTGCCCAGTGATGAAAGGTGATGAGTGTGTCTTTGACTATAAAGGACAGAAAATTGGGATGATGAATGCCCAGTGATGTGGTGTGTTATTGCAGCGCTGAGTCTGGGCTTTGATATCAGGCAGAGCAAAGTGTGTGTGTGTGTGTGTGTGTGTGTGTGAGAGAGAGAGAGAGAGAGAGAGAGAGAGTGAGAGAGAAAGAGAAAATATCGACTCTGAATGGTACGGGATTGGAATGACTCATCCAGCAGCTTTGTGAAGTACCGCCGCTGTGTTTGAGCCTATTTCAGTCACAGCTCTGGGATGTAGTTAATCTACTTCATCTTGAAAGTTTAAGACACTTCCTCAAGAGTAGCTGTGTGTTTTCTCAGCATCTATGAGGATCACAGCATAAATAACTAGCAATAGTGGAAAGAAGAAAACGCCATCAAGAGGACACATGTGATGAGTGACTATCATACACATTCACATGGCTTGGCTGGGTCTTAGCACCTTTGCTGGAGGTGGACGTATCAGACAAACCTTCCCTCAAGGGCAGTATCCAATTTTGCCTGAGTTTGCATGGCTATGTAATCCATAGCTGTTAGGAGGATGACCTTCACAGCATGGGGCCTTATACACCAGGGAGAGAGAGAAAGAGAAAGAGAGAGAGAGAGAGAGAGAGAGAGAGGAGAAAACAGTGTCAGTCATAATAATAATGCAAAACAAGACCTTTAGCTAATCTACTGCCTTACATTTATACTTCTCAAAAAAAAAAAAAAAAGACAGGCTGAAAAGTAAACGCTAATTATAACTAATACAATTACATTTTTCAGAGGGAAGAGATCACTAATCCTAAACATATACAAAAGATACTTTTTTAAAATTATTTTTTATTTTATTTATATATTTAGTTTTTGGGAGCTTGTCAGAAAGTTCACAGGGCATCTGGCTGGGACTAGAGGTGTGCACTGGGACTGACATAACAATACAAATGTATGAGCAGGGCGTTTTTTTTGTGTTAATTCTGGTGAGAGGGCAAATGTGAAGCACTCAGAACAAAAAAAAGTCACATTATTTAACATGGATGTTCCTTCATTCATCCTTAGTAACTGCCTGGTCAGAGTTATGGTGGTTTAAATTAGGCTACTACTTTGTTTTGGTTTTTGTGTTCATATTTGGGGAATAGATTCAGCTAGATTTCTTAGATTTGATATTTAATAATGAAAAATTAATAACTAAAAATAATTTTAAAAAATATCCCATGCACATCCCTAGCTGAGCTTGAGGAAATGTCAGCTCAGAATTCACAGACCATGCTGACCTCTACATTTTTAAAATCCACTTTAAATCCAAATACTGATACTGATATGAATATTTGGAGCACCACAAAGATAGAGATACAGATACAGATAGTTACACCCTTAGTTCTGCAGACAAGCTTTTACTCTTTTGATAGTGTAACGATACAAGGAAATGAGCATGTGCTTATCAAAGATTCATTCTACACATAGTGGGAGTAAATGTAGCATGTATAGCGCAGATTCAGCATTTAGGTCTCGGCTCACTTTGGGGCATTTCCATCAGGTCGTACTGTCGGAACAGCGTGCATGTGAGCATCTTGCCACCATCTTCGTCTTTCAAAATCAGTGACCTCTCAAATTGCCTCTTTTCAAATATGTAAATATCCTTTATCCTTTCTGGTATTGATGTTCCATACCCCTTATATTATTTTCCTTTTCTTATTTCTCATATCGCTTTCTCTCTTTGTTTCTCTGTTCGACCTCACATTTCTCTTTTTTTGTCAGAAACAATCAGTGGATTTTCCAACTGACTACCCAGTACTGCTGCAATCACAGACATGGGTAGATCTGTGGAGGGAGGGCAGAGAGAGGAGGACGAGGAGGAGAAAGGCAGAAGAAAGATGGCTGAAAGAAAGAAATGAAACCAAAAAAGGGTTGTTTTGATTTGAAGTGCCTATGACCAGTGTGTCATATCTGTCATTCCCTGTGCCTTATGCTGAAATAATAGTGCTGCAGAATTGCATTCCATCACTGGGCAAGAGAACACACTGTTCACATCTTGTCTCCTGCCTGCTGGCTAGGCACATCTGTCTGGTCATTAGGCTAATTTCACTAGATGTCCTAGGTCCTCCAGCATGGAGGCGTCTTGAATTTTGATGACCAAGTAAAGCCGCCCATCCAGCCCACCCAGCTGGATGACCTCTGAGACAAAATAAGCAGTCTATTTTGCTGCTCCAGAACTGAATCTCAAAATAGCATTGGGATACATGAAGACGAGATGGCAAACAAACAAAAGAGTAATAAGTAATGGGAAAAACAGAGAGAACGAGAGAGGAGTAAATGTCTCAGATATGTCGCTTGTGACCAAAAGTGCATATTGATATTCATTGAATAAAAACACCAACTGGTTCCACAAAGGCTGAAAAGAATAGCATAGGTATAGCAGATAAACTGGGCTTTCACTCAAGCTTACTAAAATGGATGGAGATATCAAAAAGGATTTGGATTGAACAGATAATGTGTTCTAAACAGATACACATACAAATAGGATGCATATTGGTTCTGATTAGAGGTGTGCAAGGGACTGGGATCCCACAGGATGCAAACAAATATGTGAAGCGAG
Source organism: Pangasianodon hypophthalmus (assembly GCF_027358585.1). Classification (NCBI taxonomy): domain Eukaryota; kingdom Metazoa; phylum Chordata; class Actinopteri; order Siluriformes; family Pangasiidae; genus Pangasianodon; species Pangasianodon hypophthalmus. The sequence goes on from NC_069725.1 coordinate 5,951,741, forward strand.
CAGGAGGTTTTTACTTTCATGTGAGCGAGTGATCAGATATGAATGAAGATCTATTTTAGTCCACTAGTTTGTTTATAAATTTGTTAGAAAATAAATTTGTTAGAAAATGTCATGGTCAGCTACTAACAAAAAAATTGTGTGACTGAGGCTGAAAAAACTGCTAAAAGTGCTGGCATTTCTACTTTTTTCCAGTGTTTTCCAGTGTTTTCCAGTGTTTCCAGGGCAGAGTGGTAGAGTTCATATTTAATTAAAAAAAAACCCGCCCTAATGGAGAGAAATGTGTTATATTAAAGCTTATTGCCTATTACATTTATAAAAAGAGCAGTGTATGAGGTATGGCACTGTTACAATGTGAAAATTCTTCTTGCATCAGTGTGTAAAATATTTGGCAGGCCACTCTTAATCCATGCTTAATGTAAAGAATTATTGATTTTTGTGGCTAGATTGTAGAAAAGGGCAGAGAGAGAGAGAGAAAGAGAGAGAGAGAGAGAGAGAGACGGCTGTTGTCTGCTCGGTGCATTTGGCACAGTGAGAAGACCCCTTTGGTTATCACCTATTAATCTCACATCAAGGACTATAGCAAGGCCATGCTGAGAGATGTAAAGTGAAAGACGCAGAGTAGAGCTTTCAAGTGCGGTGACCACATTACAAGTGACCACATTACAAAAAAAAAGCAGGTGGATCTTCTATAATCTGTCAGACGTGCCCTGAATCAGCAAGGGGAATTTATAGCCAAACTACCTGAGTATTGTTTACAATTTAACACTAAATCTTTTCATGAAATAATATTTCTACTTCAACACATTCCCCAGAACACTGAATGTCCTCTGAAACAAAACTTATTGTATAATGTTTCCTCCATCCCTCCCCTTTTGATTATAGGAAGACTGAATTACCAGAACATTGGATATGTACCTGCATTTACATACTGGCCCTTAGGTAGATTTTATATTAGTCTCTATTCACACAGCTACTTGCATGACGTAGCATTTGTTCGGCTGGTCTGAGGTAGGATTGTTGGAAAAGGTTGTACCATGGCAGAGGGGTTGGATAGGGGTAGGATAATTTAATTAGTTTAGAAGAATAGTAGAATAGTTGGACTGTACTTGGGGGAAATTATTGTATAAGGTTGGACTGGGGTAGAAGGGTCCAATCTAAACATAATTAATTAGATATACTTAAAAAAACCTGAAGTAACAATTTGCATGTAGTGGGCAATTTGTTACTACTCCACCACTAAAGCACTCCACTATGACTATCACACTCTTCAACACTCTTTGACTTACTTCAGTGTCACTCAAAAATGACAAAGCAAAATATTAGTTTAGTTTTAAGCAACATTTACTGCTTTTTTTTTTTTTTTACCTTATAGGTATGGACAATCATCTGGTATATTGTGCTAGCTGTCTGTTTGCATTCTAGCTGATATAACAGTCATTCAACATATGTCATGCTCCTGTATTTCTGCTCATAGAAGATCCTCTGATATACTGCACTAGTACCTGCACTAGTTGCACATTTTCTGATTATGCTGCTACAGGCAGTGACGAATTCTGTACAGGAATTTTGGCCTACTGGGAAATGTCTAGGTTTAGGCTATACTTTCTTGAAATCATAAGGGAATGAATAAATAACATTATTAACCATTATTAAGCATTTCATTTTCATTAACGTTTTCATTCTGGAACAATTGAAGTGATTTTGTTTGTGAGTTTTGTTGAATGCTGTTAATGAAAAATTCCTTTTGTTTTCAGTTTTTGTTTTAGTTTCTGTAACAGTTCTAATCCACTGACCTGCATATTTATAGTATTAAGATATGGCTACTGTCATATTTATAGTTACATATTTTTCTTCCTTACAATTTTTACTTTAACACTTTAATTTGTCCATGAGGGATGGTTGAATTGGATTGGACTGGACAGGACTTTGGACTGAATTGGACTAGGGTAGGATGATTAGATTCGGTTGGAGTTGGTAAAGATTTTTGGCTGGAGTTAGTTTAGTAGATTTTGGGTTGGTTCTGGGTAGGGTGGTTGTATTGGATTAGACTGGTGTAGGATTAATAGATTTGGAAGGACTAAGTTAGACTAGGGTGGAATTTGGGTAGGAAGTCGAATTCAGGGAGACTGGGTCAGAAATGAGTAGGATGCTTGGATTGTATTGGACTAGTTAAGGAAAGTTTCTTTATCCTGGCTCAGGGTAGGATGGTTAGGTTGGATTAGACTGAGACAGGATGAGTAGATTTGATCAGATTAGGTAGAATAGTTTCATTGGGGTGGGTTTTGGGCAGGATGGCTAGACTGGGTTGGAAGGGAGAAGGATGCTTGGGTTGGGTTGGACTGGTTTAGACTGGTTTGACTTGGTGTCAGTTTTTGGTACAATGGCTCGATTGAATTGGAAGCAGGTAGGACGGATTGGTCTTTACTGCTTCTCCTTACACCTCTTAGAGAGCTCCAAGCGAGCCAGCACATACACAAGCTCAGGCACCAATGAACACAGCAAAAGTTTATCAGTCCATTATCAGGGGTTATGGAGACAAGATATAAGAGTAAGAGAAAGTGAAATGCTTGTAGAGTAAAGGGGAGAGGACAGAGATGGAGAGGATGAAGGGGAAGAAGAAAAGAGGGAGGGCTGATATGGGATGCAGGGCACGTGGAGGAAGGATAACCATCTTTTCTGCAGCCCTTCTCTTCGGTGTGTTTGCTCAATCTTCATTTACTGCAGAGGCTCAAAGACAGAGTTAGAGAAAGAGTGCAGGAAACTGAAAAGGGGTGGGGGGAGAGGTAGTGACGCAGAAAGGATGAAGAGTTTGAACCAAAAGAATGGGGGGGTCCGGATATGCAGGCAGGCAGTGAGCACTGCTGCAGAGCTGACGCAGAGAGCCAGGTGTGTGTGTGTGTGTGTGTGTGAAGCTAGTCGTGGCGGCAACAACAACCACACAGTGTTTGTCAGGAGAGCTGTTTCAATGTGTCTGTTTTGCTCTACTGGGTCCAAGCTTAGTAACTGGACCACCTTGCGCAGTCTTGTTTAATAGTCTGCATACCACAACAACACACCATCACTGAAATGGAAAACCAACAGTTCACCACTCCCATAGACATATACGCACAAAGACACAGACTGGCTTTAGGAAATACCTATTTCATGGTTTTGTTTTGTAAACTTTGAGCTCTCCTCTCTGTCTCTAGTACTGAGCAATTACTCAGATGATATCAGCTGCCAGTCAGAGGCTCACCGATGAAGTCCTGACTGTTTTACATGCTAATACAATGCCACATTCAATCAGGCGCTTGTATAGGAGAGGGAGAGCAGTGCACTCATTAAAAAAGAAATCATAATAACAATGAGGGAATCTGCATCACTTCGCTCTCTCCTAGTCAAACTCTAATTTCCACTGCTCTTAGGAGACCTGCTTGCGACAAAGAAAGGGGAGAGGAGAAAAGAAATTAAGCGTGTGATGGGGTCTGGATGTAAACAAAGACAGGGTGCTAACTCAGTGTTCGATCTCTATTTTGTCCTTCTTGTCCTATCCCTGTTGAGCTGCCCACCTCCTTTTTTTTTCTAACAGTAGACAAAGTCTGCTTATATAACGAGTGTGCCAGCATGCATTTATAAAATGTTTGCAAGCACTGCTGCAGTTCCTCTTGGCTTCATGGTTCAGCATGTGTGCAGAGGGCAGAGAGAAACAGAATGCATATACGCTCAAGGTTAAATGAGAGCGTTATCCTCATGGGGGATGCGGATCTGTTTTTTAGAGGGTATGGAAAGGCATAGGGAAGGTCTATTTATAGACTAATGCCTTCTGCTAAGAGCCGTGTCTTAATGGAAGTGAGACGCAAACTCAAGCCTCACATGCGCAACTGTATTCCCCCTCAGATATATGAAGTGACAGAGCTCTGCTGAAGTGTAACTTTCTGCCAGGCAAGCAAGGATTCCCAGTCTGCTCTGCATCCTTTATCTTACATGCTGGCTTTGGGGCGCTTACTTTCCAAGATGTGTTTCAAGTCCAACCTAGATTGGCTTTGTGTGTTTATTTAAAATGAATGCAAATCCACAAAAAAAAAATATATCCCCCAGCATTTTTCGCATTACACAGAAATGTTTTTACCTCAGTATCTCTCTCTCTCTCTCTCTCTTTATTATATGATTTATCTCTCAAAGATAATCTTTGTTCTGTATTATCATAGCAAAAATTTTGTGTACAGAAAAAAACAACATAAAATACCCTTATTCTCGGATGCAGTATAAAACTGGCTTGTCATTTGTGGTCATATACCAAGGACAAGTGACATTCAAATGGCCCAGTGCACTTAGCAAGATTGAACTCAAGCTAATAGAATATACACATATACGCAGAGTGGCATCTTGTGCCAAGGACTCATTTGTCAACCAGCTACATATTAATAATAGACACTGCTACTCAAAATAAGGACAAATCTTTATACCCCTTTCTGTGATACATAATGTCATACTGTGGATTATGTTGACTTGCTTTGCATTTTATTTTTTATTCTTTTTATTAGTTTTTTTCTGCTCAACAACGTTGGACGCTCAGGCTTCCAGAAAGTACTTATAGCCAGAGCTGGAGGGGATTGTGTTACCTGTGGCGCTAACTGTTATCTGTAAAGGAATCTCATAGCCCTCTGTCTCCGCCTCTTAGATGAATTTGGGTAGTCCAGCTATTTGTGCTGAGTGATAGGATTTCATACCTGAGGGCAGGAGGCTTTCAGGAGGTGGGTGGGAAAGAAAGGATGGTCATTGTTTTGTCTGGGCGTGCACTCCTGACTTTTAGAAGTTAGGAGAGACGAATGGGGGAGGGTGGAGGTCGGAGAGATGAGAAAAGCCTGCAGGCGGATCTCAGCCAGGTGGAAGAAGGGGTTGAAGGAGTGGCTCTGTTCCACAGCAATGATCAAGGATGGAATGTTTCTGTCTCTTATGCAGGGAATAGAAAGTCAAAAATGGCCTTGTTGCACACAAGTTTTTGAAGCAAGCAGAAGCAGGATTAGAGAGAGAGCAGAAGAGAGCAGGGCTAATTCACAATCTGTAACCGAGGTAGAAAAATAAAAAAAAAATCATTAGCCAGCCCACTGAGCAAGTAAAAATTCTACTGGAGTGCCCAGTTCCATGATTTGGTTGCGTGGAAAGCTAATTGACTAGCCTAAAAAGTGGTAGTTAATGCAACATAATGTAACAACATAATGAGCTAACTAGCTAGATAAATGCAATAATATAGACTTATTTTCTCTCAAACTGTGAGATGCCTGCGAGTTGTTCTAGGTGTTTCTTTTGTCCGGTGTTTGCACATACATATTTGTTCCTGATTCTGCTAATTAATCCACCTAGGAAACCATTCTACTCGTGTGTATAGTGTAGCGTGGAAGCATGTGCTGTGGTTAAATCATTGAGGTTTATTGCATCACCATGTTGTTTAAACATACACACCAAATGAAAGCTTTTATTTTGCGGAAGTGAATCAGAAGTCAGTTTTTTCCTTATTTGGTTGTTGAACCTAGTAGCTATACTAGTGATTTGTCCCTGTGTAAGATCCAAAAAAATTACTGGGCACCAACTCCATCAAGTTGCCATAATGATCGAAATATAGAGATAGAGATTATATAGAATATATAGAATATAAAGAATATAGAGATTAACAAACACACTGTTTCTTTATGCAATGGATCATTCTCATTTCACAGTCAGTGAAATGCCATGCGCTTCACAGCAGCCTCCAGGCTTCACTGAGTCAATCAGATGAGCCCTACAGCTAAGAGCATGCAGTGGCTAAGAGCAGATAATCTTACCAACCAAGCTGTCCGGCTGCCAAACTTAGATCATTTGGAACACAGTGAGTAAATGCTGAAATAATGACACAAAGTTAAGACTACCATTAACTGTAAAGAAGGAGGTAGAGAGTAGGAAGTATGGAAGAGTAAGATAATGTGGTAAGTTAATGCAGCATAATTAGAAGACTTTTCTTGCTTTCACAGCACTTTACCATGTGTCTGGATCCATGGCCTTTTCTTGAACAGTTACATCATGGCACCTACACAATAAAGGTATTCACTGTAATACATACTGGTACCTTGAGGCAGTGAAATATAAAACTGGTGTGTACGTGTATGAACTCACACACAGATTTACTTATACAGTGCATGTTGGTTTGTGCTGAATATATCACTTGAATTACATAGCTGTAAACTGTTCTATAACTGTTATTATATATATATATATATATATATATATATATATATATATATATATATATATATATATGCAAATCACATGCAGCAAATATGTACATACATACATACATAATGATTGCAGTTTGATTCAGGTTGTTATATTTGTTATATAATTTATATTATATAAATTATAATAATTATAATAATTATATAATAATTATATAATAGCTGTAACAACTACAGCAAATTTGCTAGAAGTTAATTGTGCTCATCACTACTGTCATGTTAAAAAAGTAATAAAACCACAGACCCCCTGGCTATACAATCCCACGTTGAGAACCTCCATGTTGAGTCTCTTTGCATGAATAATTATTTTTCATCTCTTGGCCACTTATTGTTAAACCCGCCAATTCTCACATGTCCAAATCTGCCAATGAAAACCAGAGTAGAAATTATACTTGGTGCCAGAGCTGACTTGACATTAATGCATGTTCTCAGCAAACACTAAATGTTTAACAAAGTATTCATTGCTAAGACTGTATCTGTTCATCAGAGCATGTTTCAAGTCTCTATACTTTCTTGTGAGGACTTGCCTCTAGTGCTTATCAGTGCCCAGTGCAGGATGCAGGCTTTCCTCCAAATTCCTGAGATGAAATAATCAAAGGGGACATTATGCTAAGCAAGATACTTTGCTAGAGTCCTTAATTTCAAGATGTTTGGATGTGTTACAACATTAAAGAATCCATCCTTATGAATTATATTTAAAGGTTCCGGTCGAATTAAAGCAAATGCCACCAACGTTGCTCTCCACTGGTTGCCAGTGAGGCATAACTACTTTCAAGGTGGCCTCAACAGTGCAACTCGTAGAGATTAAGATTAAGGTATGCATCTGCTTTTAAGCTAGGAAAACACAAACAGAGGCTATGAGTGGGCCCAACATGAGGACTACAGAGACGTGGAAAGCACCTGTAAACTTCTAAACCTTGCTTAGCTTAGGGCAGCTTCCTAAAGCTTGTGTGCAGGTGGCCTGTAAGCCAGGAGACAGACTCAGCACATTTTTCAACAGAGAGACAGCCTGGTAATTAAAGCCTCACAGCCTGGATTCACCTACTTACAAGATCAAGCCTCAGACCTTTTGGGGACTTTTGACTTTCAGTCATGTTATTATCTCCCCAGGATGTCATTACACACATAATCTGCACACTACATATATTATTTCATCTGCCCACATTTGGATATTTGCAGCCCTGCTGTCTTAAAATAGCATCTCTGTGTTGCTATATGTGCTTGTCTTTTTAAGTATGTGACAAACCCAGGAAGTTTAGTCTGATGGTAATGGATCTGCTTGATGTTTTGCAGGGATGTTCTTGCTGGCTCTGCTTTCAGCACAGTGAGACTAGGGTTTTGTGTGAGAAAGGGGGCTGCAGCAGATCACTGTCCATTTTACAAAACCTGTGTTTTTGTGTCCTGATGTTTTGTTGACTTTCTTTGTGGAAGGAATGTAGGAATTACAGGGATTTCCATTCAGGACATTCAGGACATATATAAAATCTAAAATCTGCTGCAGAAAACCAATGCACCACATTCATCAAGAATTTGTGCCCCAACCATAACCCAATATATATCCCAAAAGGCAAGATATAAAATAGAGAAATTACAGCACTGGTGAATTACGTCAGAGCCATTGTGATGCCACATCTCATGTAGGTGTATAATTTGTGGTGACATTTTAATTTACAGGTCTGTCAGACACACAAATTCACTCTCTACCTTTTGCTCACAGACACAGACACACACACACACACACACACACACGGAAGAAACCCTGTACATGGATTTGTGCTGGGATTAAAGACAAACATGCTGAGACTCATTCTGCTCTCAACTATGCTTCAGGCCTCCCAACTCATTTTCAAACCCATTCACTTACCTGCAGGCAGTGAGCTCGGTTCACGTGGAACTCGCATTTGACAATATGTTTAAGAGGGAGCAAACTGTTTACAGCACAACCTACTTCATCTAGAATAATCCATCATAAACTCCAGAACCTGACTCTAGAGGTTTACTGTGTACCAGTAAAATATTATCTGCTTTTGGAAGTTTTTAGCAATTTAAACAACAGGGAAACAGCAGCCATAAGTTAGGACTGGGAAAACAAACTGATGAAGCATTAAAAGTGATAAACTCGAGGGAGAACTGCAGTTATGTATATTCAGGCCAAGTAGGAGAAATTATGCTAGCACCTCCTTGTGGACAAAAGACACTTTGCTACTTCATTGTGTCCTAGTAAACAGGAAAAAAAAAAGAATAAATTCCAAAATTGTCAAGCATTGCAAAAAAGATGAATTTAATCTTAAGTACAAAAGCATCATCACATGTATATTTAGCTTGAAAAACACTCCATTAGTCTACAGGACACAATTAGTCCAAACAACCAATAATCAATATTCCTATTACAAGCCATCCCATAATCATTCAGATGAGCTTATAGAGCACCTGTAGTATAATATAACATACAGTACTGTAAAGAAATTCTATAATGCAAAGATAATGAAATGAAACATTTCTGCATATAATAATTGACTCTGCATTTAAAACTGCATCAGTTCTACGAGGTACAATCACGCAGCTTGATAAGGACGTTTGGTTGTTGTGCTTGTTTTTCTCCCATACGAGACAGTTTTTTGTTATGTTTGTATCAAAGAAAAGTGACCTGTTGCTTAAAATGTTATTTTCTTTAATGACATTCAAATATTCTAGGTAACATTTATTTGTGGAATGTTTGGAAACCTAAAATTTGCTCTTTTTCTGCTGACACACTTATGCAGAAGGTATACTATATGGCCAAAAGTTTGTGGACACCTGACCATCACACCCATATGTGGTTTTTCCCCAAACTGTTGCCACAAAGTTGGAAGCACACAGTTGTATAGAATGTCTTTGTATGCTATAGCATTACAATTTCTCTTCACTGGAACTAAGGAGCCTAAACCAGTTCCAGCATGACAATGTCCCTGTGCACAAAGCGATCCATGAAGACTTGGTTTGTCAAGGTTGGTGTGGAAGAACTCGAGTGTCCTGCACAGAAACCTGACCTCAACTCCACTGAACACCTTTGAGATGAACTGGAATACCGACTGCACCCCAGGCCTCCTCACCCAACATCAGTGTCTGATCTCACTAATGCTCTTGTGGCTGAATCCCCACAGCAATGCTCCAAAATGTAGTGGAAAGCCTTCCCAGTAGAGTGGAGTTTATTACAACAGCAAAAAGGGGCTAAATACGGAATGGGATATTCAAAAGCACATATGGGTGCGATGGTCAGGTGTCCATAAACCTCTGGCCATATAGTGTATAAAACAAAGGTTATGTTAAAAAAAAGGGTACAGTACTGTAGATACATATGAATATAGGTCTGTGTGGATGCATTCATAAAAAAAAACAAAAAAAAACAGGCCAAGTCAAATGAATCATTCAATACAGCAGGTTGTAATAATCACAAATTGAAAATCCAGAGAGCTGGATTGACACTGCATTATACAATATGTAATTCATTCAGTGTTATTGTGTCTATAAATGTAAAATCAGAAATATTGTGATTAGATTTTGAATAGTGCTGTATTGTTCATTAATGTGCTTATGTAACTGTCTCTGAACAGTACATAGGCAGGAAAGAAGGTATTCACAATTGGTTGAATTGCAATAAGGTCCAGTGCCTAGAGTAATGACCAAGCCTGACACACTGAGGCAGCATTTAACTTCTACAGATATACCCTAAATTTGTTTTTTTTTTTTAAAGCAATGTCTTTTTTTTTTTTTTGGCAGTGTATCTCAGTCATTACACATCACTTCGCCATACTATTACTGTACTGTATATTAATACGTTTTGGCTTAGAAAGTGTTTGACATACACATAATTATCTGTTTCTTAAATTTACAAAATTAAATAAATAACTTTCACTTTGAGATATTTCTTTCAGATTCAGATTTTTTCTACCACTCAGGTGTAGGCAGATTTACTCTCAGTTCCACACTGAAACTATAGTGGAACCAGCAAATGTCAAATGTATGCATACAAGAATAGACAAGTACAGGATTTTTTTTTCTAAAATCTAGTGTACACAACCTAGATTTATTTTTAAGCCCTGGAGAGAGGGTGTCGCTCCCTATTGTCTATGTAAAGAACATCCAGGGTTCGAATTTATACCCAGTGTGTCAGTCTTTGGAAACTGTAGAAGACATTAAAAGCCAAGTGACTTGGATTTGATTCAAATGTAGAGCAACTTTAGTATAGAGATTAATAAATTAGCTAATGCTGGGACTGTGTTGAACATTTTGGATGCCTCAAATGATTATAGCCTTTTTATGACAGACTGAATGTTGTCTTCTTCTCGCACTGAAAATATATTAGATCCAGTTTTTGCAGGTGAACTGAGATCAAGGCCCAATCAAGGTATAGGCTATGATCTAACCCCATGGCGCTGCTTACAGATTTTAAATGACTGGTTAGAGTCTAGACACTTCTGATACGCTAATGCACATGTTATGAGACTGTCCAGGTGTGCAAAGATTTTAGGAAAGGTGCTGCTCTTTTTTTTTAACCAAATGATGACTTTAAAATAAAGCTTTAAAACTTTACTGAAACTGAAACTTTAAAATAAAACACATGTAAAAATGTAAGGAAATTCTGGCAGTAAAAAAATAGCACCTCATGTGTCACCTCATGTGTTATCTTTCGATCAGACAATGACTACAGTGTTTTCTTGAAAATTCTAAAAGCTACAATTGATTGGTTAAAACCATTTAAATAAATTTTTAAAATTTTTTAAATGACATTGCGAATTGAGATTCCCACTTGCGACAAGTGTTCACTTGTTTACTAGCAGTTAGCTAGCTAATGTTAGTAATATTGTGTTATTCAGGTTGGCATGAAGAATTAGCGGTGTTTCTAAATTGTGTATTTTTCTATAATTATAGATCCTGAGACTTGAATTAGGAAGCTTCTTAGCTGTGGAATAATTAAATAAAATACTTCAAACAATTTATTATTTTACAATTTATTATTCAAAATTACTAATAATATGGGTACCTTAAAGATAATATTTCTTTAATAATAAGTCTAATATTTCAATATTCACTATTCCATATTCATAAAATAAATATGCACTGGGAGGGTAAGTGGAATTTATTTTACAGTTAAAAGTTACAAAATGAATAATACCATAAAAAACTTGAAAAAACCTTAATTACCATTCAAAATTGCTTGGGATAAGAAACCAGAAAGATTTTTGAGAATTTACACTCAAAAAGGAGCACATTTAGAAAGAATCTTCTGGAAGCAAAACAAATGTAAGAGTATGATAATTATTAAAAAAAAAACTGTAGACGACCGTAGATTGTCTTACGTGCCTTTGGCCTAATCATGTAACATGTCTAATATAGTTGATATAATGTAGAGAACTTCTTTGGCAAAATATACTTTTCCTGCTATGATTTTAACAACAATGAGTTTAAATTTTTTATTTTTTTTATAAAAATATTTTAAATATTATTTTTTGTATTATTTTTTGAATTATAATAATTGTCAGGGCACATTGAACTATATGGTTATGACTATTTCAAGATGTTTATTCAGATCAATAATTGCGAGCCAACAACTGTCTCATTGCCTACATCAGAATTATTTCAGCTTGCAATGATTAATGCTTCTGTTATTATTTTTAATGGCCATTAATGGTTTCTGGACCCAGCCGCACATTTGCGGATTTGAGGATGATTTTTGCTTTCTGATTGCGGTGCCAAAGATTCATGCTAATTAAATGTACATCTTTAATGAGGAACTTTCTCTAGAGACCTGGTATGGCTTTTATGTGCTGGCAGTGAGATAATGGGATTGCCTGCATTAGTTTATCTGCTGTTGACCCACACACTCATAACAGATGTGTTGCAGTAAATCTTCAACCGAGGAATGCAGCATGAAGCAGCATAATACATGCAGGTGAAAGAAGACAATATCCAGGTTCAGTTCATGCAGTGTGTTTTTGAGAGATGGAGTGTGTGTGACTATGACACAGCAGTGGGGTTTAGTCTGGAGGGTTTATTTGGATGATGTATGGTCTTGGCGGTAAGGTGAAGGTTCTGGCTCTCCCCTACCTCTGTGCAGAGACGGTGATGGAATACAAAGCAGAGTTGTGCTGGCGCTCTGCTAATTAGCCCTAAACCGGCTAAATGAATGAGTTATTTCTCCAGCCTGAGCCACAGCTGAGCACAGGACGGGCACAGAAGATTCAAGAGTGGCACAGAAATGGCATTAGAGTCACTTCCATAAAGCAGATCTGCTGTTACCTTCTATTCGCTGTGTTAGTTTTTGTAAATGATGGAAGATCTGAAAGGACATGGATGTTAATGAGCAGGTGAATGAGATCCGAATGATTCAACGGCAGCGTTTGCTACTCTTAACAGTCTATAACACCTCTGAAGCATGACGTTCTACAATTATAACAGGGGCTACAATTGTACTATAGGTCCCACTCATGTTTTCTCACAATATTATGAACAGAAGTAGCATGCACACACTCTGACATCTATAGTAACAGTGTAGAACTAAGTGTACACAGATTTCAGTTTTTGTATACTTAAGGAGAAAATAATAATAGAAAAATACTTCAGTTCCATTTTTTTTACTTTTTACTTCCTGTCCAGCAAGAGTTCTCTTTTTAAGAGAATTTACCTACTTGTCTGTGGATGTAATGAAGGCACACATGCATGTGGGCATTTAGAGAAAACAAGTGTGTTACAATTGCATCGTTTTACAGTTGTAAATGTGTCGATAGATTAATCAGTGGTTAATAATTGAACTGTGATGGACCTTTCTGATGCTTTGACAGCAAGCGATTCTAGCCTTTAGACAGATGGTCATAATGAAAAATGAAATACTCGGCATAATAATTAAGAAACCATGCACAGTCAAATAGCCTCTGAATGGGAGAGACGTGGAACTCTTGTTAAGAATATCACAGCTTAAAGTCCCATCCTTTAATAATTAAACTGTCAGAAGAGACAGCCATTGTGTATTCTGTGGTAAAATAATGATGATGAGCGAATGCGTCTTTCCCTTGCTGATTGCCTCCTCAAACATGCACCAAATGTTCCTGCTTACAGCGTTCATTTAAACAGTGAGAGAGGTGTCACCTGCCTACTGTTGTTTACTGCACCAGTAATTACAGCCTTTTTCCTGGCCCTACATTATTCCCTCCTAATGTTCATCTCTTCAGCTGTTTGACTGGAGTACCGTGGCCATCATTTTAGCTTTGTTCTTCTCTAACGATGCAAGCATGCTGAAGATGTTTTCAGAATACCATTTTCTCATCAGGAATCATCTGCACAGCTGTGAACGTAATTGCAGATAATGTTCAGTATGGGCTTATTGCATATTTCTTCAATAAGACATTTGAGAGTGCAGACCACACCCTCAACTAAATCATATGAATATTGATTGTGGAATTGTCAAAAGTGTCAAAAGTGGAGAGAACTCTGTGAATTTGACCTGGAATTCTGCTTTTGGCTAAAAAAGCCAGACCACTAAAGATTCTTGGGTAGGAGTTGTTGCATATAGTAGTGAGGAGATGGGGAAGTATGAGATCTTTGTCACTTTGTTTTCTTTGAAACATATAGATGAAAATTTCTAGGAAGAAGATGGAGTCTCAGGCGTGGTCTTTCTTCCAAACGTCAGTTATTTTACACCTCCATTTACTGATGAGTAATACAGAATGCATTTCGGTTTGGATTAACCAATCAAGCCATGGTTTTCCTCATCTGATCAATATTTCAGCCACTAATTAGTCAGGGCAATGGTTCTTCTCTATTACTTGACTGTTACAAATATGTGTATCTGGACTACAATGCTCAGCAGCTCCCTTAACTCTCCCTTAGATCTCACACTCAAGTGGCTTGCTGTGTCCTGAAATTTCACCAACTGAATAAGTAAGGCGAGTGTGTTGGGCAAACAGCAGTCTCTGTGGAGGGACTGGCAACTGTACTCGGGCTTCCAGTCAAGTTTGTGCCTGCAGCATCTGCATGGCACATGGTCATTATGGGACATATAGGGCAGTGGAAGCTTGGTGGTTAAGGCATTGGACTACTGATTGGAAGGTCATGAGTTCAAATCCCAGCACTGCCCAGCTGCCCCTGCTGGACCCATGAGCAAGGCCCTTAACCCTCAACTGCTAAGTTGCATAAATGAGATAAACGTAAAATGTAATGTCCTTTCACTTCTGTAAGTCATTCTGTATAAGGGTGTCTGCCAAATGCTGTACATCTCATTCATTCCTCTATGAGCCATTAAGCTCTTTTGGGTGAAGGGTCTTAGTCTTAACCCCTTGTGTTATTGGGAGCATAGAACAAAAAGCATAAAAGAGATGATCGAACCTAGTTCAGTAAAAACGAAAGGGATTAGTAAACTCTATTCCTTGACAATGAATTTGAAACTGACAGGGAGGGAAATATGCCACTGGAAGACCCATAACCCCACCATGGCACCCTAAGTCCTGTGGTTCTCCTTCAAGTCCACAATTAGATGTTTTCAACAAAGTGGGAACCTGTAGTATGCTAGTTTTTCTCAATGGGTGAAAAAACTAAAAATTTGGGACACAGCATCATAAAGTTTTTATGTCATTACTCAGTCAAATGCTTGGGCGAAAGCCAGTGAAATGTTTGTCATTTTTATTCAGATTTCAGATGGAGATGAGAGTCATTCTCTAGCCCTATGTGCTAGATGATCACTTTGACAAATTAAAATGACATCCATATCGAATGATGTAGGCTGTAGATGAAATCAGGTGCGAGGTTTAATTATTTATTGTATGCTGTTTGTCCTATGTACATATCAACCATGATACTGTATGCAAACATGATACCATTATACTTTCTCTTATATCTTTCTTTTCATCATCGTTACTGCTTAACATTGTTTTCTCACAACAAAGCATCTGCTGTGACTGTTCCTAGCTAATAACACTAGCGTTTTTGTAAGTGACTTTACCAATAGGTGTTTACTGGCTCATAGCGAATACTAGTGTGCAGCCATTGGAACCCCAAAATGAGAAAAGAGACACCCTACGGCATTGCAGAACTCACAAACGAGGATTACACCATCACCAGTTGGCCTTTTAGGGCATGGGGTTTCTCTCACTTTCTCTCTTATGAATGCTCACCTGGGGGGACACCTGGTATCTATATTCTTCCAAAGAAAGCAATTCTCCCATCCTCCTTTATCACTCTCTCTTATCTCTCATTTGTTTTTCTTATTTTCTTTTGAGACAAAGAAGGAGACTAGAGCAGCATAGTACAGTTCCCAGATTCCAGCAGAACAAAGCTATAACATGATCTTAAAGTTTTATTTTGTGATGAATTTCTGAGTAGATTTTTTTTATTTTTTGTTTGAAAGTTCTTTCATCTGTATGTTGGTCTATTTCTTTTTGGTTTTTGGTTTCCTACATTGCCTACAATGCTGTTTGTTTGCTGATAGTATTGCCATTGAGATTTAGCCTGTTCTTCATCTCTAGCTAAAGCTAGAGCTAAAGCTAGCGATGCAGCAGTGCTTTAGTCCGTTAGTCTTTCACCTCCTCATCTGTGCGCCCTGCTCAAACAGATCAGGTTCCAAAGCTTCAGTTTTGATGCTAATACAGGGACATTGTCATGCTGGAACAGGTTTGGGCCCCTAATTTTTTCCAGTGAAGGGAAATCTTAATGCTACAGCATACAAAGACTTCTAGAAAATTGTGTGCTTCAAATTTTGTGAGAACACTTTGGGGAAGGCCCACATATAGGTGTGATGGTCAGGTGTCCACATACTTTTAGCCATATAGTATAACTTGGTGGTGCCACCCATTAGTGTGGTCTTGCCCCCCTCCTTTGCCACCCCATGTCTAAAAACGTGGACAGATTATTTGGTCCTTTGTTGCCCCTGAAGACACTTTGAACAATCAAAACACTGAATCCTCAGAACTGAGACTGTTGGACTATTAATGAGAAAAATCCCAAAAGACCCAATGTATCTAAGTGATTATGAACTGTTTGTAAATTGTTTTTGTAGTACCTGAACAATAGAAATCTCACCATTTTACTCAACTACTTCCTTGATTACTTTCTTGAGGATCTCTAAAATGTGTTCATCCCCGTCATCATGTTCATCATCATGTGTTCACAAGATTGGTTCAAATAACAAATGCACCAAAGAAGACAGTGTCACTTATTAAAGAAATGTCTGATCCTCCATTTATCATGGTTACACAGAGTTATTTGAGTTTGGTGAATTGTTTTCCTGCAACTATGATCTTCCGGTGCTCTTCTGTCTATTTATAAAATCTCAGCACCTCCCCTTTCCAAATCCCAACCCTCTATTATTCACACTCAGCTCTTAAATCTTCCTTCAACTCTTTTAATTGTAACATTAGCTACAGCTGCTTCCTCTTGCCATGTTTGTATTCGTATACACTCACACTCTGTTGGCTGTAATATCGTGGTCACTGGCACAGTCCCTGCACTGTGGGTTGTTTAAAAGGCGTGATTATAGCCCTCTGCATGTGTTGCAGGATTCCTGGCATGTCACAAGGTTTTATCGACTTCCAAAACCTGCACTGTCCCCCTTCCCATCTCCCCAGACAGCCCTGTCCATCATTCACCCACAGCCCTGATCAGGTTCTCAGGCAAGCTAGGGGAGATTTTAGATCATGAGACACAACAACATAGCTGGTGCTCTCTGTGGGAGTTTGATGAGGCTGTTAAGACCACACTATCCTCATCAAGGCTGTTTGTCTTTCAGCAAAGCATCTGATAGTGCTGTGATGGCTAATCAGCACTCTTGTTTGAATTGATGTATAACCCCTCGATCTGGAACAGCTGTCCATGTGATTATGTGTGTGTTTTTGTTACATTAGTATGTAATGCTGTTGATGATTAAAACCTAATCCACCAATCATGACATTACACACAAGAGTTTATGTTTGCATATGTACACATACATTGTATTGTACGTAAACAAAATCGGTATATAATCTCTCACACATGCCTGCGTGGACACGTATGAATGTGAGTTATAGTGAGAACCAGGTCTCGAAAGGGTGCTTTAATTTTAATGATGTAATTATACACTAGGGCAAGGAAGCAGCCGGGACCTGATTTATACACTCTGGCTGTGGTGCACTGTCAAACACATTATGAGTCTCAAGACTGTAAAGACAACCACACTCACACACACACACACACACACATACCTCCCTTCTCCACTGCTGTGCTTCACTACCTGCCTTTTCAGCTATTTCTTTCTATGACTATGTCGCTCCTTCTGTCTCTCTAACAATTTCTGTACTGCTTCACAGCTGGTATGAGAATATGCAAAGGGTCTGATATCTTCTCTGTCTCTCATTGTAATATTGTTACATGTAGCGTATGCTGCCATGTATGTGGTGTAAACAGTTTGAAGCTAGGGCGCCACGGTGCACTGGCCTCTTCTGCAGAACAGTTATGTGAGCTGTAAAAGTGTCTCATTTGCTACACCTGCTGGAGATCGTGCTGGTTCATAGACCTGAGGAACATTTTTACAAAGTGGGTTTCCGCAGTGCCATAATCAGACGTGACAGTTTACTAATGAACAAAAATAATACCAGCCTTGGATGATTTTACAAAGTCAGAGGTTGTACTTCTGACTTTGAGAACATATTTTACCACTCAAAGGTTTTCATACAAAGGTCTAGGACTCAAGTCCAGTCTCATGATGTTTTGCACATTGGCTTGGACATGTCTTTGATTTATTGGCATTTGTACTTGGACTTGTTGTAGTCTTGGGCCTTGGTCTTGCTAAATATGGCTTGGTCTTGGCTGAGAATTTGTAAATGTATCTTTTCTTTCTACATGCACAAAGTTTGACAAGAACTAATTAGTTCCTAAATATACCCCAAATGTAGTTGCCATTTTGGAAAAAATGGTTATTTTTCCTCAGATTCATCAATATAATTTTAATTTTTAATTTTAATTTTGTAGTACCTCCTAAATGTTATGTGAGTTAATGAGGGATTAAACACTACCCACAAGCTTTCTTTCTCACCAGTGTTTTATCACCAAGCAGATTTTCTTTCTTTTGCTTTCTATTTCTATATCTGCCACTGATTCCTGCCTGTTCCACCTCCTTTCTCATGTGCTGTTTGTGTACTGCCCTGCCATCAGGGAGTCCTGCAGGTCTGCACGCTCACTATCACTTAATGAAGCAAAGGATTATTTGGGCCTGAGGCGCCAACAGAGAAGGAGCAAGAAGAGCACATGAGCATGACCTGAAACTGTACGGCATCAAACACATTTTTCCCTTCAAACCCACTCTCATCTCTTCTCCTCTCCTCTTTTCTACCAGTTTTTCCTCTCCTCTCGTCACATCCTGTCAGCTACCTTCAGTGACAGAAGTATTCACAGCAGGCTTTCTCCCCCGCCCAACCCACTGATGGCTCTTGCTGAGAAACCCGTCTGAGAAGTGCACTGCAGAATCAAAAAAGAGGCTGACAAACAATCTTGAAAAAGCAGTGGAGAAATGTCTGGGAGAAATAGAGAGGTGGAGATGAGAGAGCGAGACCTAGACGAGTAGAAAAGATTTAGGACTCCTGGGAACTGGAGGCGAGGAAAATCCAACTGTGAAAATTAAGCAGCTTTAAGTAACTACTTGCTAAAGCTGCATTCTGAAGAGCCGCTCATTTCAACGCCTCATCCACAAGGTTGCACTGGCAGCAGATTAATGAAGAGAGACGGAGTGAGGAAAGGAGAAAACGGGCAGAAGAGAGCAGAAGGAGGAAGATGGCAAAGAGAGAGGCTTAGTGAGACAGGGCAGTTTCATAACACAGGACTGACAATGATATGCCGAATTAAAGTTGGGGTCAGAATGTTTTTTTTTTTCAAGACAGAATGCTGTTTGTAATATTTGGTGATGTTCTTCTCACATTTTCATTGCTAAAAATAGCAAAAACTCCTGTCTGTGTAATGCCAAGGCTCTGTAAGTGTGAAGTTTGAGTTTCAAAGCAATGAGCTTCAGCTAACTTCCATTAACATCAGTGACTATACTAAGAATGTAATCAAATGCATTATTTGGAATGAACAGATACAAATAGGAGGGGCAATATAGGTTTTTTTTCTTCAGAAAGTTTACCAGAATGGTTCACAAGGCATCTGGTTGAGAATAGAGGTGTGCATCAGGACTGCGTTCCTGCAGGTTGCAACAAAAAAGCCATGCAAGCGAAGGTTTTTACTTTCATGTGGGCATGATTGAGAGGTCAGATATGAAGCTTGCGGCACAAACACAGACCACAGTCATTAACACGAGTGTATATGGTGCTCCCATGCTGCTTTGTGATGCATTAACAGCATCTTTAGTAACTGCCTGGTCAAGGTCATGGTATTTTAAGTTAGGCTACTAGTTTGTTTATATTTTGGGAAATAGAACTAACTAAATTTGTTAGAAAATATATCAGGCAGGTACAAACAAGAAATAAAAATGAAAAAAAAAAATCATTGCACGAGTGGGATTTTAAAACACAGTCTTGTGCCTTTCTGGTTTGGGCCACGCCCACTTCAGTTTTAAATCCAAATACAGATACAGATATTTGGAGCAATAAACAGATACAGTTACAGATAGTGGCATTGTGTTTCAACCCTAAACTACACCTTTAATACTAGCAAAAGCCTGACCTTATTTCAGATTTTCTGTGTTAGTCCTTCCCAGAACTGTTCACAATCAAATGATGATCATATTCTCAAAAACTCTTTTTTTTCTTTATTTTATACAGGAAGTATCAACCGAACAGGGGCAGTCCCCACATTTTTGCGGACCCCCACAGTGATCCAGCCTCATCTGGACATGAAGCCCTTCCTGCAGTTCCCCATGGAGACACCTCCGCCACACAGTGTTGGACTCTTCCACAATTTTAACACGGTGAGTAAAGACAGCCTTGTCCTACTCCTTTGGACTCTTTCATAATTTCACAATGGTAAAGCCTCATTGACACCATGCCTCATATCACCAGATAAATTGATCTTAGATCAGTGAGTCTGATCAACCAGCCAATGTGTCTGATTCACCACACTGACAGAGTGTACTAGAACAGTATTGCTTAAATCATACTAGCATGCCAGATATAGATGTTTCGATATCACCAATATGTTAACCGCCATCTGCACCCGTTTGAAATGTCTGCATTGTTTGCTTTGGCTGATCTCATTGATTTGCCCTGGGTGATGAATAAACACAAGGTGATTTATGGCTAATCATTTCAGTTTCCCATGCTGGCAGTTTCTCTCATTCAGAACTCCTCCATGTCTACAGGGTGCATTTCAAAGAATGCATTAAAAAAGACACCTGCTTTTAGTTGTGTCAAAGCCAGATTTGACTTATGGTGCTAATGTTGGCTTAGATGTTTCCTGACACTTGTTGCCAGTGTAAAATTTGCTGTGCCCTTTGGCTATGTACAGCATGACAGCACAGATGGAGGGAAAATACAGTTTCTGTGCCAGATCATCAAATCTAAAGCAAACTGCCCACTGTTCTTCCAAAGCCTTTAAATTATATTTCAGTAAGAAAGCCAAGTGATATTTTAATATTTTAAAATATGTAGGATTCAATGAGATGAGTTATGCCTATTGATTTTGTAGATGCAGTTGCAGGCAAAACTTTATCTCCAGTTTTTGATTAAATTATGGTTTTGACCACATTTGTTTCATTAGAACATCTTTGAAACACATGGCATTTCCTTGTCTTTTTTATTCTGCGTGCAAACTTGTGCACTTAATTGTAACTTTTGTCTTTTCGAGTTGGCATTTTTGTTCATGCATGTTCAGGGAGAGGCATATGTACACTGTGGCAGTTTGAACTTTGCATCAGCCCATAAATCTGTAGTTCCTGCTCCATGGGGCCATGTGAGGTGGTACAGGCTGGTCAAGGCTGATGGGGGAGATGTGCCTGCTGCCCAGCAGATGGGGATGTTGGAGAGGCTGGAAGGACAGACTGACCTCCTCTCTAGGACACTGCTGAAAGCACACTGCAGTGTCACTGCATTACCTAATGGAATTTCTAAGAATTTCATGACCTGGGTTTTTAATGGACAGGACAGCACACCTGGACGTTGTCCTGAGGATTGCAGCAGTTCGCAGTCCAATAAAATAGCACTGGGACCCTGAAATATAAGAAGGATGGATTATGCAAGACACTTTTAGATAGTGAAATGCAAACACAAGCCCTTAGGATTTTATCTTTAACCTCTTATAAACACTCAGCTGGCTCATCAGCTGGTTCCTCTCTTAAAGGTGCAATAGTCAATTTTTTCATGCTAGTACAAATAACCTGGAAAATATGTAGAACATGATAAAAAATTATTTAAGACATGGCCTCAATACAAGTGTATTATGTGGCTGAGAAAACACGTTTAGAAAACTGTGGCTGCTCGTTTGTGTGTACATCAGCCTCTTTTTTATAGACAATCCCCAATGACTCTTTACTCCACCCCATCTCAGTTTGTTTGCAGAGAAATAAACTTGGCGTTTATGCAGCTGAATGGCTTATCACGTAGCTTACTATACTAACTATATTAACAATGCTAATACTGGAGCATAAAGCTTATGAGAGCACATTACAAAGAAAAACAAGATGGCAAAGGCACCCTTGACCATTCTCATAAATCAACATGAGCCGATTTTCATGTTTATAGTGTTATAACTTGGCTTTCAAGCAGCTAAATGTCTGAGTGTGTTTGAAAGTAATGTCATGACAGCCTTTGCTAATGCTAACTCTAGGTAGCATGCTAACTCTAGAAGGTTGACCTACTAGATCATAGGTTCTGGGGCGGTGCTTTGTGTACATGGGTGGAAATGGGCTCAAGGAGTAAAACAAAAAAAAAATCAATAATGCACCTTTAACTACATAATTTGCCTATTATTTTTACTATAGTTACTGATAACTTCCTAATATTTACTAAATACATGCTTTAATCTGAATAAGTGAATAATAAATTGTGACATCTTTTTGAGACAGATAGAAATGTAGCTGTAATAGCGCCATGAAGTTCAAACCAGTGTTATGTCTGTTAAAACAGTGATCTACATGAAATATTTAGTTCATGGGTCCTTCCTGGCTTGGGGACAGGGAAGGAATCTGTAAACAGCTGTCGAGAAATCTCTGTGTTTGACGTCTACTTGATGGAGCCCCTCACTGAAAAGAAACAGGCTGTTTTTAGGACGTTCTCCTGTAACTGTTAAACAGGTCAAATGAATTATGCTGACACATAAAACACCCCGCTGGAGTCATTCCACAATGCACAAGCCTACGTTAATGGCATTTGCCATAGTCATACACTTCTATTTAAATCAGATCTGGTCTTGTGTACTCAACACACAAGTGTCTGCTTCACACAGGAACTTTAATGTGACTTTAATGTGATTTCCCATGTACCTGCTTGTCTGAATGGATGTGCTCATGGGTGGTTACATGCCTGCATAATTTACCCCAGCTGGCTGTAGTGTGGATGGTTTATGAATATCTGGCACACACTTACACTGTAGAATCAGGAATTTCCTCTAAAAGTCAGAGAATCAGGAAGATTATACTTGACTTGTTACTTTTCACCTGCTACATGTTCTAGGAATCGAGGTTTCTGCAGTGTCTCAAGAACACATACCTCAAGTATTCCACGTTAACACCTACCTCTGTTCCAGAGTGACTTGTAGTATTATCTGGAGTATTATGCCTTCAAAATCATCGCCACAAAATTTCACCATAGTTTACAATCTTTTTATTATGGCACACAATAGGAGCTATGGTTTGATACTACCATGATTTTACTGTTATTCTCAATGTTAACTATGATTCAAATATGATTTACCCAGTCCAATCTAACAGAAAAAAGTTCACATGCAATTTATTTGCAGCACTTTCTATACATTGAATATCAACATGCTGGCACAAACACATATGTTGCACAGCAATGTATCAAACTTTCAGATGAATGCTCTGTATGCCATGTTCTAGACTTATTTTTAAACTTATTTTAACCAAACCCACCTCTACCACTACACTATTTGAATAAGTATATGTAATAAATAATTTTACCTCTTTTTTTTTTAGCATATTAACACTTCATGCATAAAGTTTGGGCTCATGAAACTTCTTCTTTGCAAACAAAATCAGGCTTGCAAGGCATATAAAAACCTGTAAATTCTTTAGGCTACAGAGATTACATAGACTTCCCGCATTTTGAAAATACCCACATTACTGTACTGCGTTTCCGCGTGAACGTGTGGAAAAAGAGAAGTTTCATGAGCCTGAACTTTGCTCATGTAGTGGGCAATAAGTCTCATGTGAACATTTTTTTCTGTGAGACTGAAAAAACTTTCTGTAGGACCAACTCGCACAGGGACAGTATGGAAGATGTGCCACATAAACAGATTATAAACATGTGTAATCCTTGATTTGATGAAGTTTTCTTTAAGCAGATATTTATTTACTGTAGCATTTATGGAAGGAGTCTCCAGTATCAGAGTCCGAGTTAAAGTTATAAGTTTTCTCACACGGGAAAGTCTTTCAGACAGTAGGCTTTGTGGTTTCCTGGTAACATGAAAATGTGTGGGTTTTTTTGTCTTGATAACTTCAACAGCAACAAAAAAGTGGTACTTTTTGTAAGTTGTTAATTAATGTGATAACAAGAACTAGCTTGTTTTGCTGAAATTCCACAAAATTAAACCTAACTGTAAATGGATAAAGTGTATGATGGGTATTTAATAAATTTTTTTTTAAAAATGTTAGTATTGGCAAATTGCTGTGGTAATTAGACAAACAAAACACCTCAGAATGTTGTTGGAAAAAAACAAGTTCAACAGCACAGCCTATCAATAAAGATTACCATATTTTTACTATGGTTTACATTAACTATGTTGATTACGTTGATTATGCTGAAAACCACTTGCCGCTGCTGAGGATGGCCCCATATGGACAGCCTAAAGTTCAGTGAGATTACTGTGGATGGTATCACTTAGTAACCATAAGGATGGCTTATGAATGCAATTGCTACAAACAGTTTTGCTGCGAATTACTAAGTACTAAGCCTATCATAGCAATTTGCAGTCCTAGGACATCGCAGCAAAACTGTTCGTAGCAATTGCATTCAACAAACAGACTTCAATAACCTCAACAAAATAGACTTCAAATTAAAACTATAATGAATTCAGAAATAACTCTGATGCTCATATTCATAAGTTGCTCATCAGAAGTTCCTGGTTACACAATTGCACTTTTTGACTACATAGTATGCAGTTATAGTGGGAAATTATTTACAATCGCAGCATCTGGTGTCACCTAGATGAGGATGGGTTCCCTTTTGAGTCTGGTTCCTCTCAAGGTTTCTTCCTTATATCGCCTCGGAATTGTATTGGAATTTTCCTTGCCACAGTCGCCTCTGGCTGGATAAATTTATGAATTTAAAATTTATATCTGGAATTTATATATTTCTGTAAAGCTGCTTTTTGATAATGTCCATTGTTAAAAATGCTATACAAATAAAATTGAATTGAGTTGAATTGCCTGTGATACCACCACAGTCTTAATGCATCTTATGGTACCAGAGATTGTTCCACTCATGACATTGACAGTTTTTGGCAAGAATCATTCAGAGAGTTGAACCATAAGCCTTTATGGTTTTGACATGTTCCTCTGATTGAGGCGGAGTTGCAGCTGCTTGAGATCTCTGTGAGTTTGGGATGTATTTAGTATGAGAGTTTGAGTCACTATGGGGGAGCTGGGGGAGGGGTGAATCCGGCAAGCTGCGGAGCCATGCGCTGATACAGAGGGGGCGTAGAGGAAAGACGGACACTCTGAAAGAGAAGAAAGAAAAAGAGGGTGACAGGAGGGAAAAGGAGAGAGGGAGGAAGAGTGCATGACATTTCCTCTGCATCTGGACAATTTGAGTAAGTATGGATGTGTGTGTGTGTGTGTGTGTGTGTGCGTGAGAGAGAGAGAGAGAGAGCTTGTGTGAGACAGAGAGATGGAAGGAAGTTGGTCAGGGAAGGAGAAAAATAAAGAGAACATTGAGCAGGGCTATGAATAAGTGAGAGAGAGAGAGAGAGAGAGCGAGGAAGGGGAGGAAAATTAAGAAAGAGAGGCATAGAGAGTGAGTGAGAGAGAGAGAGAGAGAGAGAGAGAGAGAGAGCAGCATCAGAAGCCAGAAGGCTCACATAGAAGCAGCAAGAAAGAAAAGCAGGAGAGAGAGAGAGAGAAAGAGAGAAACTGAGATATCACAACACTACTGCTCAGAGTGTGGACAGAAGACAGGAAGAAAAGGACAAAGAGACTCATGTAATGATCTGTAAACACTGAAGGGTGTGTGTAGCTCTTGGATTGGTGTATGTGAGAACAAGTGAGTGTGAGAGAATCAGGTGGATCACTTCTGGATAAGTTACTCACTCCTTTTGCACACCCCTTCCTGCAAGTGAACACACACAAACACACACGTGTGTGAGCTCTGACAGGGAGACTGATGAGGCTGTGTCTGCTCAGTACAGAAAGGTGAGTGTCTCAGACAAAGAGAGGTGTTTTTATATCGATGAGTTGTTATAGCTGGAATATTCCTTAGGGTCAATTATTGCATGTCGGATATCCTTAGAGAAATAAATATTTACCAGGGAGAGCAGAGTGAAGGGGTTTCACTTGTCCCTTGTGTGTGGAATGTGTGTGTTTATGTGAGCCGCATGCCATGGTTTAATTAAAGTGGTTTTGTCCGAGTTCAAATCTGCTCAACCTGGAGTTGAAGTGTGTTTGTGTGTGTGTGTGTGTGTGTGTGTGATATATTATTGCCCAATAGACTAGGATGTGTTTTCTCCCCGTACATGGGGAGATAGCAGACTCTGTGTCAGGCTTACTGGCTTACTGGCTTGACAGCACAGATGTTAAATGTCTTGCTGCCCAGTGGGTCACTGTGTTGATGTGTACAGTGTGGAAACAGACATTGTTAGGCACCACAAAAATGATAACAATTATTCTATTAGTATTGTGAAAAGTCTGAGTCTGCCTCCAAGAACTTTCTTCTACTGCATATTTACAGGGATGGAAAAATACTTGAGTGGTTGTACTTCGTTACTGTACTTACAGAATGAGGACTGAGAGATATAGAAAATCACTTATCCCACCCCTAATAAGAATGGCAGTTTTCTTTTATCGCTCATTTTATTGTGCTATCATTTATCTTAGATTTATATTCAATGATCTCGTTTTCTTTTTTTTATCCTTAAATGGAAATGGAAATGCTCACCTAATTCAGTTTTGTTAAATTGCCATGTGAGTGTGGAACAGAGTCAAAATCAATAACAATAAAATAAATAAAACTTCATATTCGGTATGATAAATGACAAAATAAAAACAGCTCTTGGTAAGAGTACTGTACCCTGAAAAGGGCTCTACAAGAATTTCTTATTAATCAGTTATTCACCTCATATTACTCAGTCTTTACCATGAATTATTCACTAACTACAGTAAAACGAATAGGAAATTCATGTAGTTATGAGAAGTGGAGAAGAGGAATGGTCGTCTGGAAGATGGGTTCTGAGGGCATTAACTGTTGAGATTAATATCTTAATTCTGCTATAGCAGTATATGTAAGATATTTCATTACTTTAGCCAAGAGTGGACTGTTGTTTTAGTGAGATTATTTCTCTTGATTTATGCCATATGGCCTGACGTCTCTGTCCTCTACACTAAGTGAAAATGAAGTTAGAGAAGTAGGAGTAAAAGGCACCAGACTCCACTCACAGCTATTTTTGTTCTGATTCCTGAGGCTCTGAGGGGCGACTCCCTGGAATTTGGGCTGGATCAGCATTTTGACATTAGACAATCTGTTTTCTATTAATTCATCATGTGGGTGGTTTTAAAGTGCTTTGAGTGGACTTTAAAAAGCTTCAGTGCCCTTTAACTAATCTGGGGCTAATGAGAGGCTTTTCCAGTAGGGGTGGGCGATATGGCAAAAATATCATCACAATGCTTAAGACAACTTCATGATACTCTATATCTCAATATATATAATTTTGCTGAGGTTTTGCTAAAAATATGCTACTGTAGGTTCAGGAATTTTTGTCCAGCATTTATAAAAGTTTAGGTAATGCATCAAGAAAAGCAGGGAACAATGAAAAAACTGGTACATTAATAGTTTTTAATGTCCAGCTCTGAAACCTGATGATAATGACAACACTTAGGAAAAAAGTATCATGATATCAGTATATCACACTGATCCAAAGAGTGTAGTCTGTTTCCTGAGCTGACTGGTGCTGACTATTATATCCGTTTTGTTGCCGCGCTCTGGCTTGAGGTATTCGGATTAACCAACTGACTGCCATCTGCAGTTAATTCCTTGGAGATTCATGACAGCGCAGCCGTAGTGATTAATCCAGCATTTGTCCGCTGCTCTGTTCTAGACTGTGGATTACGTGGATGAGTTTGGGATGAGTACTGAGATAAGAACAACCAGAGGATGTTGGTCTGTTATTCTTCACATGGTGTTTGCCTGCGCCATCACGCCTTGCTCTATGTGTTAACTTGACTGAGTATTTACTTTTTATCAACGGTTGCCTGGATACCACACCCATGCGGAGTTTCAAACTGTTTTTGTTTGAGTTGGCGAATATTCACTGCGGCCTTTCCCCTTTCATCCAGCCAAGGGAGACTGTCATAGACAGGCCTGTCAGACCTGATTGATCTTAGAAGTTGAAGTGAAAGGCATGGCTGTCATCTAAATGTGTTTTGAAATGTTAAAAAGATGCCTCGTGTAAAATAAGCATGTTCTTAGTGCGTGCTGAAATTTGTTTAGTTTAGTATAACCAGTGATTATTTAGTATAACCAGTGTTTCTAAATAAAAGTGCAGCATTACAAAGTTAGGAGCTGAACTGTTTTATTTGCTGTTTTAACACACACTAACTCAGGATTTGGACATTTGTACATAGACATTTGTACTAGAGTGAGGATATGTTTTACATCTAAGACTTCAATGTATTTTTTCAAGTCACTCTGGATAAGACCGTCTGCTAAATGCTGTACAATATGTGCTGTTCATTTTCCAGAAGTCATACCTCAAGGAGAACTGTGCCCCATTTGAAATGTGTACCATAATGAAAATCAGTTAAAAGAAAAGTGTTCATCATCATGCCCATCATCAGTAGATCATTAGTTTGAATCCCAGTGCCATCCACATCCATCCACAACCAGGAGACAAGAAAACAAAATTGGCCATGGTCTCTGGGTGGGAGGGATGGCGTACTGTCTCTCTTTTGTCAATCATGGGCGTCTGTGAGCTCATATATGCGGAAGGAGGTAGATAGCGCTTTCCTCTGAGTGCGTTACGCTGCCCTGTGGACGGCTGGCTTCAACAGGAAGCATGTATTAGCCTTCACCAGGAAGCATGTATTAGCCTTCACCCTCACTGCTTGGTAGCTGTTATATGATAGGAAGAGCTGGCTTTGTGGGTGGGAATTAGCAGATAAATAGAGAAAGAAAGAAAATCTGCTAGACATTATTAGAAAAATATGGTTTGTACGTGCTTGGATCTGACTTTGATGCAGACATGACTTTTTCAAGACAACCAGTTTGCATTAAGATGGGTAGCTCATGAAATCTATTAGAGTGATGTCATAGGATACGCCATAGGATACGCCTTCACTAGTGAGCATCTGACAAATGTGTTCCTGTGATCCTGTTCAAGCACTGTAAAAGCTATGCTGTCTGGTTCCAGGAGAAAACACCCCTCTTGGTAAAGGAGTTTAGCCCTTTTTTTCCTGACATTCCATTAATACATTAATAATATTATCAGTAATTTCCTGACATTTTGTGTTTTCTTTTCATTCTGTGGTGAAATTCAGGCCTAAAAATCAACACATTGGATTTGGTGTGAATTCTAATTGCTAATTTGCTAATCAGCTACAATGGCATGACAGGGAATCTACTCAATTATATCAGGTAATGAGTTGGGTTGTGTTGATTAATTAGCTAAGTCGTTGATGCACTGTAAAATTCTAACTTGTTAAATTTAATACGTGCAGAGTGCTACTCACAGTGTCCTGACCCTTTATTGTCCCTAACCCCCTCTCTCCCTGGTGATCTCTAACCTGAGGGCCATTCAAACCTCTCAATCAACATGATTAATAGGACTGTGCCTTTCGGATATGGTTTCTGTCTACAACAGCTGTTTCACTTCTCTCTCTCCTTTGCTTTCTCTCTCTCTTCCAGATGGATCCTGTTCAGAAGGCGGTGATCAACCACACCTTCGGAGTCCCACTGGTTAAGACCAAGCGGCCCATCATCTCCTGTAATGTCTGCCAGATTCGATTCAACTCAGAGGTGCATTATCTAAGCAGTCGCTCTAGCCGGTCACTTTATGGACGTTCTGTTTGGATATTCGTGCTCATAACATACAATGTGGTAGCTACAAAGACACAAATATTATGTTTGAAAATGTGATTCATCTAGATGAAGGCTGATATGCTCCAGCCTGCTGAAACCTCATTTAGATCCAGAAGGAGAACACAGCAGCTCCACCTCCATACAGATGTACTGTGTATCCACATGTTGTTTTGTTGCTGGTATGGAGGCTCAGCATGTGAAATCTATGCTGGATTCTTAAACTCCATATCAGTATGCAGAGTTGATTAAGATCTTATGTCTTACAGGCAGTCATTTTCTTCCAACATATGATGTTGGTTAAAATTTATCTATTAGAAAAGAAAACTAAAAAAAGTGAACACGAGTAATATGGTCCATTACACACCTCCCTTTTCTCAAAAAGAGGCAAAATTTCATTAGCTGGTTAAAAAGTGAGAGCTAACATATTGTAATGATGTATGGCGAGCTAGTTAGCTAGTTAAGTGCATTAATCCAGACTATGTGATACAAATGGGAATATGAATTCCTGGGGTTGTGATGACTGATAAAGTTTCTAACGTACCATATCGTGTTTGAGAGTTTTGAGAAGTCACTGGCAAATATTTCAGCTCTGAACTGTGGTGATCTGTCCATTCATCGCAAGTAGAATTTATTTTTGTCTGGTTAGGGTCTTCATTTTTTTTGGCAATTTGTTTAACCACGAGGTGACTTTGTTGTATTGTGTTAGCAGGACAGTTATATGCGGAAGAGTTTATTTTGCTCAGTGTAGTCAGTGTTACTACATACCTGTGCGCTCCTAATTCTGAAAAGATTGTCTGCCATCTGTGCATGCTAATTAATCCATCTAGTAAAAACAGACAGATTGCAACACAGCTGATGTGTGTAGTGCACCAGGTTGTGGGATTCGGAAGCTCACTCAATTTACTTTTCAATTTACAATTAACTCAATTTAGTTACAGCATCGAGGTGTAGCAGGTTGAGTGTGAAAATACATACCTAATGAAAACTGTTGTTTTTCAAAATTCAGTAGGAAATAGAAATTATTTTCTTTCTTTGGTTGTTGAACCTACTTGGTCATTGAGTAACGACAAATAAAAAACTAATAGCCCACACTCGAAATATGCTGTAGGGACCTGTGCTAAAGATTTTTTCACCTCTACTTAATTCTTTAAAAAATGTTAAAATGGGTTTTCTTTTGTTTTTTGTTTTTCACTTATTCTCTGAATAGCACTGCAATGATTATCTATGTTAATGGAAACCAGATCCTGGAATATTCCAGCACTGCCTTCAGATGGTAACTCTGATAAGCAGTGCATAGTGCATGAGGTTAGTTCCAAAGCGATGTCTGGGAGTGTCCCACAATCCTGAGCTATTTTTATTGAGCAACACTGTAATCATGGGTAGAATATGTTGTTCTTGGAGGAAGGCTGTAATCTTAAGCTTCCACTCTGCAGATGCACAGCTCACTTTGAGCCCAAGCCACAGACACAGAGAGACGAGGGCAAGCCCGAGAAGTCTAGTCTGCCTGCGGAGGCCTGTTAAGCTGCTGGGTCAAAACAGTAACAAATGATTTACAGGGAGGCGCACTGAGCCTGTCCAGCTGGCATTAAGATAAAGACATAGCAACATATCTTTATATTGGAGTGACATTTATTTTAGGACCTTGTGCGGCTAAATATAGGTCCCATTTGACACATAATGATTATTTATACTCTTTCTAGGCTTATTTTGCTTTGTTGGTCCAGATGTTGTAGTTGTATTAGGTGTGAATTCCGTACAGACCTGTGTTGTCTGAAGAAGCTCTATGTTTATAGCCCAGCTCATGACCTTCTAGTCGAACCAGCTCAATACTGCAGGCATGCTTGGAAAGATTGACACATTCCAAATAATAAAAGATGAAACAGCACACTTTTTAGTGGGTATCTCTGACACCAGCAGCTGTTCTGCTTTGTAAAATTTTCTGTGTGCTCAGTGCTCCACACAGGTACAATCTCTACCCCCACCGCAAAACCATTAAACCTATATACAGACGTATTAATCAGTTTTAGTTGTAGTGATCAGGTGAACATATTGCTTATTGTTTATTGCGTCATTTTACTTCCTTTAAGCCCATGGCTCTCAAAGTGGGGTGAACAATAGCCAGGGGGTCTGATTTGTTAATTTTGTTACAGTCGTGCCAACAACAACCCACCATTATCAAACTTATTACATCAACGGGAATCTAACAATTATAATAAAAATATGTTCTGGAGTTCTATAAGTTCAGAAATAAATAATTAATATATATTACACATTTAAATAATATGCCTAGTATTTGAATAGTTTATTCATAAAATAAAGTCATTTATTTATTTATTCATTCATTCATTCATTCATTTATTTATTGTATTTTAGAACCCCTGCTTCAGCAATTTCTTGAAAGAAGCAAAATTTTGTCAATAAACAAATCTGGTTTGGTATGATTACATAAAAATAGTCTCTAGAAATAGGTTCAGTAATCGTATAATAATTTTTTTGGTAGGACTATTGCTTCTATTCAAGATGTTTTACTGAAATATCATTTTTGCTTCATGCATCAACCCTGGACACACACACAGCACACACACACACGCGCACACAAATGCTACTATTTCTAATGTATTTGTGATGTATGCTTAGCCAATGGAGTCCTGTTTGGTTGGAACAGGCAGTAGATAGAGACAGATTGCTAATCAATCAGCAGGAAAAGAACATTGGGATGAGGTATCAGCTAAAGATTTTCATGATTTCACAGAAACTCAGCTGCATCAATCATTCAGCGTTACAGATTTCCTGGCTTTAATATTTGCTGCCTTTTGCATTACCACTTTTAGAAAGATCATATTACAATCCCCGAGTGAGTGAATGCAGCAGTTTCTCTCGAAAACAGCATCACGCTGATTCCTTTAAAATCCGTCCTCCACCCGCCCCATGCCACCGTCATTTCACGCTTCATTATGGATCTGTATATTTCTAATCCCTGCTCTGTGATAACAGAGCAGCTGCAGATTGGCTGCCAGCATTTATCACGAGCTGCATTCATCAAACCAGAAGCTGGGAGCTTTGTGGCGCTGCGTTGCTGTGCTGTTGTAGGCAGCAGTTTGCAGTGTCCCCGCGTCCCTGCATGTGTCACGTGAGGTGGACGTATAACCTTGCCGCGCTGCAGGAGTGATGTCATTGCTTTGTGCTACTGTTGCTGCAAGATAGGGTTGAATGCGTGCTGTTCCCTCCTCCTGCTCTCGCCCTCCTCTGTGGCTCACTGTCAGTCACTGGGCCTGGGCTCTCTCTGTCACTTCTGGAGCTTAAAATCACCTCTCTAAAATAAGCAGGGCTTTAAATCCGAGCTGTAAAATGAGTGGGACTGCTGCTCCCCCTGTTGCCACACTCATTGCCATGTTTTTCTGCTCTTTTTTTTTTGTAATTGCATCTGTCATTCTGCCCACACTTGGTTTTGTGAGAAACAGTAATCTGTTATTGTGTTGTTCACTGTGGGAGTTTGCCCTTATTAGTCCTTTGAAAGAAATGGTTATGCTTGTTTTCATTAAGCTCCATGAGCTGTTGCCATATTGCTTTCACATTTCCTTTAACTTTAACCTTCAGTCAACCTTATGTAACTTGGTGCTGCATCTTAGGTTTGAGGAGTCTTTACCTAAAGGTGAAAAATACAGAGCA
The DNA here is from genome assembly GCF_027358585.1 of Pangasianodon hypophthalmus. Taxonomy (NCBI): domain Eukaryota; kingdom Metazoa; phylum Chordata; class Actinopteri; order Siluriformes; family Pangasiidae; genus Pangasianodon; species Pangasianodon hypophthalmus. The sequence continues at coordinate 5,985,051 of NC_069725.1, forward strand.
GTATCTATAAAAATACATTAATTTGGCACCTATACTGTGTTTTACAGGAGCCTAAAAGTCACTTTGGGTGAAGAATTGCATGTACAACCTTATACAACCGAAGGGCAGGTATTATATTTAATCCATTTGAGGTCAGAATTACTACGTCTTAAAAATGAGTTTATCACAAATAAGCCTTAGTATTTCAAAATAATCATAACAGTTCACAAAAGTTGCTATTATATTTATACTCTCACCAGCCACTTTATTAGGAACACCTGCACACCTGCTATTGTAGCCTCTCCACCTCAAGGTTCGGCGTGTTGTGCATTCTGAGATGCTTTTCTGTTTACCACGGTTGTAAAGAGTGGTTATTTGAGTTGCCATAGCCTTCCTGTCAGCTTGAACCAGTCTGGACATTCTCCTCTGACATCATTAATGTTGTATTTTGACCAGGTCTCACTGCCTGTAATCTGTGCTATACTTGGCATGTGGTTACAAATACATGTGGCAAGTTTCAGTTTGCTCTTCTGAGAGAACAACTATTATAAACAAACAGCAAATGCAAAAACCTCATTTAAATATTGTAAGTATTATGACTGATGCAGGTTTTTGTAAATCAATGCAACTCACCCATAAACTACGAGTGCAATTTATCTGATTGAACACGCAAATTAGTACTCTTTATTTGGATTTTTTTGGTAAAATGGAGCCTTAGAGTATTTGCCCAAACATGGTAATGACATGCACCATCTACAAGAAAATGTGTTTATTCTCAGATTTTCCTTCCACTCTGTTTGGTCTCCGATCAGTTATCAGTTCAGTCTTATTTTTCCTCTCTGTGACCTTAACCCATGTGTCTGCCCTTAACACATTCTCAACACCTAAACCTGATTATGTTATTTGTGGCTTCCTGGTGGAGGGTTCAGAGCACGTGAGCATCTGCTTGTGCCATTCAGAAGCATAGATCTTTCTGTAAGTCTTCCTTGATCCCAGATATCCGAGCTCCCTAAACAGTGACCTGCCTCCTCCACCTCTGTGACCTCAAATCTGATCTCACATCTTTAGACAGACAACCCCTTAAGTGCCTCAAAGGGCTTTGATTACAGACTAACAGCTATATATGGCTCTGTCATCACCAATTATGGCCCACAGCCTGCCATCATGGACATGGAGAACTGGCCCAATTTCACCCCAATTTGTGTTTGTGCGATGTTGCCACAGAGATGGGATCATGTCAGTCTTTCTCTGTCGCCATTTCAAAAATCTCAGCTCTACAGTGTTTGCTTTGCGTTCATGTTTTCTGCACTCCAGTGCCAGGCTTTCTTTCTCTCTGTGTATTTTCAGTGCCAATGGCAGCTGTCATCATCTCTCAGTTCTTGTAGGAGAGTGACAGCAGGACAATCTTCTGACTAATAATGACTAGTTCCATCCTGATAGGCTGCTTTCCGTGGTGGGCTGTGTTTAATGCTTTAAGCTACTATTAGGTAACGCATGTGTGTGGGTCCCGATGACCACTTCTATCCTCCATAACGAGGACACTGACCACAGGCGACAGCTTCTAAATGTGTATTTCTGGAAACATCCAACCTGTATCCTCACCAGAGGTCAAGTCAGCAGTATGATGGATGACTGGTGTGTACCATTCCACATATCAGAGATCGTACTGCTTCTGAACATGAAGGAGCACAACATATCTGTTCCTCCACTGGGAGAACTAAATATATTGTGCTATCCACTGACATTCTCTGACAAATGTGTTCTTTTAGACAAACAATTAAACCATAACTTTTTTAACAGCCTGACCTACCAACAGTCTTTGAGGACCTGGCCTCATATGTATAGCAACAGGCTTCCCTGCATCCGTGTATGTTGCGTTCTTTTAATTTTTCTTTATATATATATATATATATATATATATATATATATATATATATATATATATATATATATATATATATATATATATATAATTATAATTATATGTAAGTGATGGCAGTGTATGTTGTGTTCATTCATTTTTCATTTTGAAATGGAAAAAATATATATATGCAAATGAAATTTTCAGAAATGTTGGCTTGTATTTTCAGAATGTTTTGGCTTGTATTTCTCCTTTGCTTACTTTTTATTCTGGGGCTAACGTGCATCAGTAATTATTGGGTAGCTAGTAGTAAGAAGCGTAGTTTAAAGATTGCCATTAGTGCCTAATATAGATCACTATGCACTTTTTTAAAATAGCAAGAGGGTGAGGGTAAAGGAGGATGACATGTTGGCTGAAAAAATCAGCAGAATTTTCTAGTTGCTGCAATTTTAGAAATACTTTAACTACCCAAACTGTACTTCTGCATATGTTGATCCCATATTTATCATATTTTTTAAAATGAAAACAGAATAAGCATCCAGAGTGCACACAGACTACTTGGTTTGGTCTGTTCATGCTGAAATGTACTGCAGTGGACATTTTTTCATATGTGGATTCATGTATATTTGATTTCTAGACATTGTGTGTTGAAACAAATAGAGTCTATTAAAATCGAGTCAATATTTTCTCTTTTCTCAAAAACAATCCATCCAAAAATGGACTAGATGTGTTTATCCTTGTTCCTATTTTCATTTCTGTATGCATGACTCTCTCAGCACCAGTAACAGACAGACAAAAAAGTGTGATGTACAGACAGGACATCATGCATCTTCATCAGATATAGGTGATCCCCAAGGTTCAGTACTATGACCACTGCTGCTTATCAACTCTATGTGTGCAGATGGTTTGCTAGCGTAGACTGGAGCTCTCTAATTCCTTATGGATAAAGAACAGCGCCCACAACACTGACAGACCTTACTTAGAAAGTGCTCATTATGCTCAATGTGACCAAGTTGGTTTACAGTGTCTCTGTGACATGACATCGTGATGGTCACTGTTGTGTTTTTACATTATATAATGAAAGGGTTGCTTTGTTAATGAGCATTTGTCAGTCCCTGGTGTTTATTTTTACATTGCAGTATTTCAGCCCTAAGTATGAGCCAGTTAAGTGAAGAAGGAAAAATATGCAGACTTTGATGAAATGGAATAGAACAAATCTAAGTTTGGCTCTAGGTTTTTGTGAACAACACTGGGCCAGCATCACTAGTTTAAAACTTCTTTTTCATTACAGAGTCAGGCAGAGGCCCACTATAAGGGGAACCGCCATGCCAGGAGAGTGAAAGGCATTGAGACCTCTAAGACTCGTCCACAGGAAAGTGACAAGCCTCCTCCTGGGCCCACTTCTTCCCCATCACCCCCAGGATCCCTGACGGCCAATACAGACACTGACTCCAGCAAAACAGGTAATGATTACAGTCTACACACTCTGCATAGCAAAGTTAATATAGCATAGAGTAGGATTCAAAAGTCTGAGCCTAGTACCAAAATTTCATTCATTGATTAATCTTCAGTAAATGATTTATACTGGTCAGGGACTGGATCTGGAGCTTATCCCGGGAACACTGGGCATGAGAACAGAATACACCCTGAATGGGATACCAGTGCGTCACAGTAATTCCAAAATGCATTTATCAAAACTAATGTTACTTAGATCAGATGTTTAACTCAGATTCACTGATGCAATTTAACAGACAAAACTTTTAGAGAAATACTCATATGTATACTCTTAGAACCACATCACATCAAGAATCCTTAAGGACATAGTGTTTCCTAAAGTATATAATCAAAAATCCCATTAGGAAGCTATAAACCCTTAACAATCCAGAGAAAGAAAAACATACCCAGAGTGTAAATGGTATATCTCTGGATAACCTGCCTTATTTCATTCAAATCATTATACAATTATACAAACCATTCTAACATATATCATATGGGAGATCATTAATACACATAACACACAAGGTAATTTCTTAGCAACTAACATACACTCATTGTCCACTTTCTTAGGACATGGTAAACTCTGTGTAAACTCTAGAGACTGTTGTGCAAGAAGATCCCAGGAGATCAGTAGTTTCAGAAATACCTAAACCAGCCCCATTCTGATGTATGATGTGAACATTTTCTGAAGCTCTGAACGTGTATCTGCATAATTTTATGCTTTGTGCTGCTGTCACATGATGAGCTAATTGGATAATTGCATGAATGTGCAGTTATACAGTTGTTCCTATTAAAGTGGCCAGTGAGTGTGTCTCAGTGGAAGAAGTCTTATTTGTTGTAATCATTTTTTGACATGACCAAATTGCATTGGAATTTTTTTTACATCTCTTGAAATGAAGAGATTTTCTAGAGTCTTTGGAGGATGTATGCAATGGTGTAATTCTTCCTAACTTTGTCCATGCTTGTTCGTATTGAATCCACCACATCATCACCTGCTGCTCTAATTGGTCAGGCAGAAACATCTGAACTTGTCTGTATTTGATTATGTGAAACACATCATGCATTCCTTTCATCTCAACTGCCAGTACTCTTTTCAACTAATAAAGATTCATGTGAATCACCTAGAACCCTGTTTGCTTAGCAAATGATTCAGGGCATCAAATGGAAAAACAGTACAAACCTTTCCATTACGTACTCTAGTGCTTTCACATGTGTTCTTTGACCATAGTATTTCAAAAAGAGCTAAAAGAGCTACTTTTCTGGCATTGGGTTTGAGAGGTCAGTTACAGGGCCAAGCGCTAAAGTCCTGACCCTGAACCCGTACAGCTATGCTGCTAATATCATGGACAGACCATGGGAATCTTCAGTGGTTCTGAAGTCTAGGGCCAAGGCCTCAACTATTGATCCCCATTTAAAGGTCAATCTCACATGATTGGTGTGACTTTGCATGTCGCTTCAATGCATGGCAGTTGTTTTGCATCTTTATTAATTGGAAGCAGCTGATGAGCTTACATCGCTGTAGGCCGGGTATTAGAAGGCAATTTGTCTTTCATTCAAAATAAACTGTTGGATTCCGAAGGCTAAAGCTGGCAGCACTTGGTGAATAGTGAGAGAGAAAGATGGTAATGGTGTGAGACTGAGAGATGGTGGATAAAAAAAACCATAAAGGAACAGAGATTTCACAAGTCTGAGGGGATTAGCTTGCAGAAGAGACCAGCGGCATAGCAGAGCAGAAACATCACAGCTGATCTTTGTCTAATGAAAAGTGATTAAATGTGGGCAGATGATTCAGACAGCAGGTTGAATTGAGAGGATAAAGAGCTGTAGAGAGGGATGAAAGAGGGGGACACTACCATTGCCTCTCCAGTGTTCTCTTTCCATTAACTCACCCTGACTAACCCAAGGTTGGATCAAACCATTAGGAAAGTGGGAAGCACACGAAGCTGGATTTTCCAAAGACAGTCATTTTCAGTTTTCTCTGGATGTCACTACATTTATAATCTAGAGAGACAGACATTCACATTTTCGTGTACATACTTTCATGAGTTTGGAAGTGTGGTGACAGAATAGGAATCCTGCACTTCATGATGTTTTCTTTACCTAAGCTCTGATAGGGTAGGGTTACAAAAGAGGGGACAGAAAAGAGAGGACAGTATAGCCGTGTCTCACCCAGGGATTTGCTTGCATATTCATAAGGGCCAGAACAGGATGAGTTCCAGCAGTAGAGAGCCAAAACAAGCCAGCTATGATCTAAATGTGTAACAAGATACATGTGAAAGAATGCCTTTTTCCATCCAAATCTCCATCCTGTGACCCTTCGCCCTAGCACACACACACATTTAGAGAATTCCAATGCATTGCCTGCTAGCTCATATCTCCCATCAGCCTCTCTGCAGCATTTCCTTAATATGAGTTTCACAACGGAGCATCCACGGAGCTGACAAACCCAAAAGAGTCAACAGCTGCGGTCCCATCTGGCTGCTTGAAGCACTTTATCTGGGGGTAGAAAAGAATAATGGTGTGTGCGAGTGCCATAACAGTTTAAAAGAATAATTTAGTACTTCAGAGTTCCCTGAGGTTTCTTCTGCTTAATTTCAGTGTGTGTTTGTAGTGTGGCAAAACTTTATTTGGGTTTAGATTTGGGTTCACCATAAGTATAAATGGATTGTGGTGTGTTTGATGTGCCACAACAATTTGGAGGATTTACGTTGTGCTTCAAATTTTAGTGAGGTTTTTCTTTATTATTTCACACCACAGCCTGAATATGTTTTTGATTTTGTGATAGAGGGAAGTAATATGTTATAAAAGATACAAATAGGAGGTGCACTAATTGTTGTCAGAAAGGATTAAGGCACAGTAAGGCATCTGGTTGAGCCTAGAGGTGTGCATCAGGACTGGGATCCCACAGGATGCAATGAAAAAAGTTTTCATGATAAGCAGTCAGATAAAAAAAAAAACTAGAAAAAAAAAAAAAAAAAAACTTAAGATGAACTCAAAAAATGTATGAACTCAAGTGATGTAGCTAAGTTTGAGGAATTGTCAGAGCCAGAATTCACACACCACGCTGACAATGCTGGTGTTTATTTTTCTGGGTTTTTCCAGTGTGTTTGGGGGGTATAGTCATAGGGTTCATTAAAAAACAAACTTGCAGGCTTAGACCACGCCCACTTTGAGTTTAAACTCCAAATACAGATATGGATATTTCAAGCACTAAACAGATACAGACAGTGGCCTTGTATTACACCCCTAATTTGTGAGTGTATAGCTTGGGTGGGGGCTCATGTTGGAGAGAACTTAGAAAACTCCCACGCTTTCATGAGAACTGCCGATGTGCAATGGTGCTCGAGCTGTTATTATTTATTAAAGGTTGGCTTGCATGCATCACTGGAGCTGCCTCTTGGAGAAGTTGGAAAAACAATACAAAGATCCGTGGCATCACCTTTTACCCAGCACGGGTGTACAGTTTCAGCCTGCTGTCAGGACAGCCAATTGATTAATTCACCACAAGAAATAGAGCTTGTTTCCTGGACACTGAATTAGCCCGAGGCTCTGGGGAAAAGGCCGTGCCAGGGCTTGGGGGATGTAAACGTGGGAGACGGATCTCCAGACCCTCTGTTTACTCCCTTTGGCTTTCTCTTCCTTGGTCCCTCCCTTTCTAATGAAGGGCTGCACTAAAACCACTCCACAGCTTTTAGACTTCCAGACAATAGTTTGGATGGACACATCTGGCTTGCAGCTAAGACAGAACTTTGTAACTGTTTCGAAGTTGAATATAGAAATGGAAATAGCAGTGCTTTCATTTAATTTCCAAGCATGCCCACATATCTCTTGTTATTTCACATATCTCTAATCTCCTTTAAATCTCTTCTGAAGTTTTATATCATAATCCAGGATTGAAGCTACAGTGGCAGAACATCTTCAGTCTCGAAAAATGACAGGAAACATTTTTTTATGTAAGGTGTGCATATTTTTTGACTCAGTGTTTGGAGAGAGCCAGCCAGAGGGAAAAAGAGAGTGTGTGAGTAAACGTAGCCCTCTCTATAATTAATCAGTCGCAGAGCTCGTATGGGCTTAGTGGTTTCAGAACTCATGCATGATTAACGGTGGGTTGGGGGGTAGGTGGGATGGCAGGCGACTGGCCCTCGATCCTATCTGACCTCTTCAACACCTGATCCACCTGTGAGGCTCAGCCATGCCTGCACCGGCCCTGCACTTCACCTGCCTGACACACACACACACACATACACACACACATTACCCACATTTAAAGCATTTTGCTAGTATATAATTAGAGTATTTTTAAGCCTTTGAAGCCAGTCTTGATATATTTAAGGTGTAGTTTGATGAGGCCAAACTATTCGATACCTTTTATCATTTGTCTTATCTGAAATATAAACACTGGAGAAGAGTGAATCATCAGCTTACAGTAGAATGCACAAAAGGCAGAAGAAGGGCGCTTGGTGTAGAGTGCATGCAAATGATGAAAATGATGATGGTGATAAATGGCAGTGGTCGAGCATTAAGGGGGTCTCTTCACCCCGACAGAGTTCAACCCAAACCACTTGGACACTGCGGATACCGCAGTATCTCATCACCCACTCACACTAATGCTTCTTTTAATACAGAGCTTAGAAATTTTATAGCAGATTTTATTGTGTGTGCATTTGTGAGATTTTATGTAACTACAGATGATGAATGATTCTGTGAGAGCAGTCCTGGGAGTATAAGGTTACAGTGGGAATTCTGTGACTTTTTAAAGCCACACCTCCTGTAGCATGGAGTTAATTAAAATGTACAAATATTTCCATGTATTCACTTCTTCAGTGTGCTGACAAGTGCACAATGGTGTTTGTATTGATGGAGTCATTTATCCACCCCACCTTCTGTGAGTAATGGGTCACTCAAACATCCTGCATGTACCACCAGAGCACGTCCATATCAAATCTGTAAATTGTGAGGCATGATGGAAGAAGAGCAGACTTTGGGGGGCGTCCAGGATGAAGCCTATGTATTTCCATCATGATATTGCTCTTCCACCTGTCATCTTGGACTGGAAACCGCAAATAAAAAATACTTGACGAGAGATTTCCCCATTCAGTCTGAATGTTTCCACTACATAAAACCCACCTCTTATATAAGGTGCAGCCTAGCAGAAAGTCAGAGCCTTTATTTGAGGGAGATTATCACATAGAGAAGAGCTTCAAAATGTCCAAAATGGCTATAAATAATCCATTATGTAACCAGGAAAAGGAACTCGAGTGGTTAAAAGAAATATTTAAGTTCCTCTCCACAGCACAATGCACAATTGCGCATTCTCTCCAAAACCATAATCTGGGATTGATTTTGTCCCACAACAAATTTGTTTTTCTCTCTGCTGTTGTAGAGGTCAAGACTGAACCTTTTTTCCCCTAAAAGTGTACAGTATGTGACAAACATTCGCTTCATCTAGCGCACTAAAGTGTTCATTGGTTTTAACTTAATTTAGTTAACATTTAACTTAAATGTGTTTCTCTGTAATACTCTCCAACCCAAATACATGGGGTCTCCAACTAAATTTAGCTGGTCTAAATCTCCTCCTCCTAAATCTGAAAGAATTCCAAATGCATTACTCAGAGAACCATTTGTGTGTGTGAGTATGTGTGTGTATGTGTGTCTTTATATATCACCACAAGGTCTGGAATGCGTTTAGCTGGTAATTTCTTTTTTTACACAAACAAACTGCTGCATTTATTAAAAAATAAAAAAAAATAAAAGAGCCCATATGTTTCTTTTTGGTTTCTGAGGTTAAGAACTTCTTTCTCAAATACAGAGACATGATAGGGTGAAGCCACATTGCCATGAAGCCATATTAACTCTGTCAGGACCCGTTTTATTTTGTTGTACAACTTCAAAGAGCACTTTACAGTTTCATGTAACTTTTAGTCCCTCAAGTTCATGGCCTGGTATTTTTACAAACTATTTTTATGCTCAATAAACTTTGTAGTGCACACTACTTGGCAATGAATTCACCACTCAACCTCACTTCAGTCTGAGGTTAAAAAAAAAAGGCAAAAATATTCCTGTGGTGCAGACTTGAAACACTTACATTCCAATCCACTATTTTTATTGTCAGAAATGCAAAAACAAAGAACAAATAGTCTCTGTAATATGTGTTGTATCATTGCTGTTTTGTTTTATAGAAGAGACGCAGCCCGTGTCACAGCTGAGCAGGCCTGTGGTAGCGCAAGGGCCTGCGCCTGTGTCAGCTCCCCCTACCCCAGACTCCCCTGGTCCCTCTACTGGTGCCCTCATGCCAAGCCCTGCCACTCCTCTTCCCCAACCTGCAAGCAGCTCCTCGCCTGGTTGTGGGTCTTCAAACCCGGAGCCAGCTGGAGCACCAGGAGCGACCGCAGCTACTCCTGGCAACGGAGAGACGGAGGAGGACAAAGCCAAGAAACTGCTGTACTGCTCGCTGTGCAAAGTGGCCGTCAACTCTCTCTCTCAGCTGGAAGCTCACAACAAAGGTGAGCTTTTCCACAAATCTGAGCTGCAGCCCTGCAGGCTTATCTGATACAAACAAACACAAGCTTCTACATCTACACAGTAGTACAAGATATGTTTTTTTCTTACCTTTTCTGATTCAAATGCCTCTTTTTGGTCTTTCTGTCTTAACCATACATCTGGGTTTGGAACGTTATAATTTAAAATGCAAAACCCATTCTGCTTCGGAACAGTCTCGGGTCAGCAAGTTTAAAAATTCAGCACTCTCATTTGATTACCAATATACTGAGGACTTTCCGTTGCAGTTGCACAAAAATAATGACACATTGTAAGACAGTGTTTCTTCTTACCTGTCAGAATTGTTGCCACATGTTTGCCAGCAGCTTGCATACCTGCCCTGGTGAAAACATAATTATTTAAAGAAATCACTTTCTGAAAAAATGGTTTAACTTGCACTTCAAGCCGCAGAAATGTGCTCTCAAGGCTACACACTTGACTGAGTTGCAGAGCTACACTAGCAATTACAGTCACCATGATATGAAACTGTTTAGAAGGCTAAAATCAGATAGTTGTTAGGTCTCTCTTGGAGAGCTTGCACTTGCTTATTTGTGATTTACACCCGACTAGGCTCCATTACAATGCCCCAGAAGTGACGCAAAAAACCTTATTAGTGAATCCTAGCTGTGTGGAGTAGCTGCAGTTATTACTGTATTTTGGCTTTTTTTGTGTGTTAAAAGAATAGGTCCACCAGGGTTTTGTAGTATGGCATGCAGTCCAAAAAAATTTGACTTTTCTTTAAATGTGCAGTTTGTAATCTTTTCAAAGCCTAAATCTAGCCTTATTCTAGTAATAACATTTCAAAGATACCCTAAAAATTGATTTGCAATGGAAAAGTGCCATGCAATGGATCTCACTTGATTCTTTGTTTTTAGACTTTTTTTTGACCTAGCAATTAGCTCCACCCCCATTCAGAACTTCACTGCTCTGCTATGAACCTTTTCCTAACAAAACAAAACAAAAACAAACAAACAAAAAACTTTTCAATTTTTTCGTTATAAATGCAATTTGTCACACAGACAGCAGAGGTCTCTAAAATTTTACATTTACATTTATGACTTACATGAGTGCTTACAGAAACATATGCTAGTTCATTAGGTCAAGGTCTAAGAATACTGTCAAGTTAAAACCCTGCCAGGGAGAAATTAGCATAGCAAGAAGCACACAGAGTCAGAGGATTTTTTATTTAAAATAGTGCTCATTTAAGTGCTTAGTGAAAAGGTGTTTGTTTATTCAGTGTTTGAAGACAGCCAGTTACTCAGCTGTTTGGACAGCCAGGACATTCATGCTTCCAGGACAGAGAAGAGTCCTGATATATGACTTCCATGCAAGAAATACATCAAGTCTGTTCTTTTAAAGACAGTTCAGCATATGGCTACATCTGTTTGTATATTTATGACTTCATTTATTCATTTGGCATGAGCCAGCAGTTTAAAGTGCATTAAAACAGGAGGGCCTTTTGGATAGGTTGACTAGAGCAGAAAACATGCCAAGCTAGTTAAATAAGCAGGCTCTTAAACCACTATTACAATTTCCACATAATTTTAATCACCTGTATCAACTTTTGTATCGACCTGGTTTAAAACCTTTTAAAACATTCTTTCGTGGAGAGTTTAGCACAAGTAGCACATGCTCTGACTTTCTGTGCACACACAAACAGGCTTTTAAAACAAACTTTGCAGATCGATAGGAATGATATGTTATCAATAATCAAGCAATAATCAAGGCTTAAGCAGTGCCAAGCAGTCTGGAAGTTACACAACTGTTTCATCAAACAAATCTCAAAAAGCTAGTGAGGCCCAAAAATAAAAGCACATGTTTTACGGCAAAGTGGAGGAAAAAAGTCCAAGAAGCAGGAAGAGCTGAGTGTTTGCTCATGGTGTCAGCTCTGCTGGTGTATTTAGTTTGCTGACCGCACTCATCTCATCTGTTTATTTATATCCCATCTGTTTGTTACAGATGCAGACAAAGAGACAGGCAAATCTTATTGTCTGTCCAAAGTGGGACCAAGACGTAGACAAACATTAAAAGGCAATGTTTGGCTAGCGCACTCTAGATCGTGCACTCTGATCTCCAGCCCTTCCCCTTAACCCCTATACTTATCCCCTTACTGTAATCTAAACTCTACACACACATCGCTCAGGAATCAGGGGGTTAAAGGTAAACTCTCGGTCAAAGTGAGGCTTCTTGACGGCAGTTCCTCATAATGGGATGTGGTGGTTTTATATGTCATGATTTTTTTTTCCAGGCTAAAGCTGGTTATTGTACACAGTTTGTCTAAAAGGTTTAGCTATGTTTTCATCCTCAGAAGCCTCACATGACACTCAGACATTTAAAAAGAAATGTGTTCCACTTTAATAAACACCACAGTGGACGCTGATGAAGTTTGTACTTGGCAAAATAGTGTGTCTTGAACTGTTTTCAGAAATCTGAAGAATCCTGTTTACAGCAGCATTGCAATGATGTAGTTTTAACTTTAAGGTTGCTTTCAACATTGCTTGAGTGACATTGCTTAAACACTGGGAAATGCTACACATTAAACAATTTCTTATGCAAACGAAACACTCGATTTATTACTTAAATCTTACTTCATGTAGTGTAATGTGAATGTAGCAAAGTGAGGATATAGATTGGAATCGTTAATCATAACCTTCTGTCAATCCATTAATTATCTAATAATTATACCAACTAATAATCAAGAGCACAGTGCAGCACAAGGGGTGATGCTTGACAATTGAGCCCCCTAGTGGCCAAGTCAGACGTTACAATTTACACCTGTATTGAATTAAACCAAAAACATCAAGCAGTCCAAATCCCTATCATTCCTTTACAATCCAAAGAGTGATGGGTTTAAGGACATAAAACAGATGGTGTTAGTCTGAGTCATGACAATATAGCCCCAGGTCTTATTCCGCTAATATATCTTCCTTTCAGCTGAGTTAACAGTATGATTTATTCCATACTACCTGTCTTATCTCTTGTCTTATGTTCCTCAGGCACCAAACACAAAACCATTCTGGAGGCCCGGAGCGGACTGGGTCCCATTAAGGCGTATCCTCGTCTTGGGCCCAAGCCCAGTGGAGAGAGTGGGCCTACAGACCCCAACACTCAGGAACGCACCTTCCACTGTGAGATCTGCAATGTGCGGGTCAATTCAGAACTGCAGCTCAAACAGGTGAGAGAAGAAGCCCAGTGAAGTCTCAGAGGAGCAGCACATTCATTCAATTTAGTGATTAACACAGAGAATCCATGTCTCTTGAAATAACTCACACTTTTATGTGATTTTAATTTTTGTAGCCCTCGCACACACACTGATGAAAGATTAGATTGCCACACACAGGTAATTCATTTAAGAGTTATTCTACTGACAGCTCTATGTGTTTGAATCTCCAGCACATATCAAGTCGAAGGCACCGGGATGGAGTAGCAGGGAAGCCCAACCCACTCCTGAGCCGACACAAAAAGCACAGGGGTGCAGACCTCACGGTGAGCTCTTACTGAATTACCTACAGGTTTCAACACCAATCCCAATTCAGGACAAGTCTCTCTTGTGCATTTCATTCACACACCTGGCTCTTTTATTTGGAAGCTATTGAAGTATTGAATTAGCTGGATCAGTGGTGTTAAATTAATACTAAGAAAGTATACCTTGCAGTAGGACTGGATTTAGAGAAGAAATATTGAAGATCTAAATGTTCACCCTAACTGTTATATTTAGCATTTCTTAACACAGGGTATGTTGTGAGGTTGCAACCCTTTTGTATCTATTTATACGCAGCATAAATCCACTGTGGTACTATCTGTTAAATTTATTGGTTGGTCTAACAAGGCATAGCTCTGCATTGGCACATTAAAAGGTTAAGCAAGGATACAGTCAGATTTATTGATGAAGCTTGCTAAGTGCATGTCAGATTCAGCTGGCTTGCATAATTGTCCTTCTCTTTCCTTTCCTCAGGATCTCACCAAAGCGCTGGGCGCTGGCCTTTTGCCCAGTCCTCTGGCTGTAGCTGCAGCGATGGCAGCTGCCGCCTCGTCCAATCCGCTAGCTCTCCGTGCCGCAGCTCCCGCCCCACACCCTCATCATCATCATCATCATCATCTCTTACAGGCCCCGCCCCTTAGCCATGCTATTCTGAGACCGGCCCCAGGGCCAATCCGCACCTCACACGGGCCCATTCTTTTCTCACCCTACTGACACACCCTCGTCCACTTCAGCCAGCCAGGAGCAGCAACTCCAAAAGCACACTGTGAAGTAATAAATTAGAAAAATAAATAGCAAACCGCACAGCAATGACTAGAATTAACTCATCCACCAACTGCTCAATTATAAAGAGGAAAAAAAGCTGGAACAAAAGGAAATGGAGGACAACAAAGGGAAAAGATCTGACAAGAGTTTTATTCCTTCTCTTCCTTGCCCTACCCTCCTCTTTTCTTTGGAGTGACTGAGTGAGTGATTAGCAATGAATAGAAAGACAGTATATAATAATTACTTCAGCTCAGCATTGATCTTTCCCTTCTTGTCACACACACACACACACACTGTGAGACAGAAGCAGTCACATAGGAACCGGATGTAAGAAACAAACTGCTGGAGAGTTGTGTAACATGTAACATACCCAAACATGCACACATACTAAAAGACTACTACTTCTAACTGTTTCCATATATACTGTGTACCACAGTACGAGTAGTTTCTCTCTGTCATGTTCAGCGTGTCCTCAGCCCTATGCACCTTGGAAAAAAAAAAACAACAACAGAAACCCGTTCTGTCAGTAGGATAGCTGCTTTGAGTGATCTCCTCTTTAATCAATCCATGTCCTATGAAGTTCTGCCCTCTAAGACACTGTTAGCATCTTTCCAGTGTGGAGAAGCTTCTCTGCATAATGTACTTAGATCGGTCCCTTGGAAGAACTACGGTATTCAACAAGAAGTGACAATACGACCAGAGGGGATGTTGTGTCTGTGTGTGTGCGTGACTAGAAGGCAATCTGGATTCATGGCAGTGTGGGGAAACATACTCACAACACTAAGTGGTACTACAGTTTGGATTCAGAACAAACACTAACATCTAAACACTTCCTGAGGGAAACATCTACCAACTTCTCTCCAGAAGTGAGAGGAAGACATGAGCTGATGATCTGCTGTTTAGCAGAAATCAACCCTCAGTTCCTAAAGGAAGACCAGTAGACATTTATTTATTCTTGTGTAGTGTAGCATAGTCCAGAACTTCCAAGTTGGCTGATATTGGTAGTATCACATAAACGAAAAAAAAAATACATGTTATAGAAAAGATGGTATAGCTGTTAGTAGACTCAGTGATGATGGTATTAGATGGATGGTGGGGTTCTTAGAGAGAAAGACAATATAACAGGGGTGTCCAAACTGCATCCTTCCTCTGAATTATTTTTAAAATGAGCCTATTAAGACTTGAATAAATTGGCTTATTTAACAACTTTTAAAGGTGACATTCTTGCTTTGACCACTGGGTGTCACTACTATGTAAAACTGAATCTAAAAACTTTTAATCTTCTCCCCTTTTCCCTCTTCGTAATGTTTATATGGTTAATTTTGCAGATCTAACTTAACATTACTAAGGTTTCAGGTAAACATGGTGTCACCAAAGAGACAAAAAAAAAAAGAAAGTAAATGCAGGTATGCTGGCAAAAAGACTACTGAATCTGTGTTGGTGTGTGTAGTGGAAGGTGGGGCAGAGCCCAGCCATATATATCAGCCATATGTTTTAAATTCCATTGAAATACTAATTACCTCTTTTGAGTGACCAATGATATAAAAGATTGTTGCTATTAGATAGATATAAGCCGCCGTTCTAGAAGTTGCGCAATCATGGGGCAATAGGTTCACTTCCCCACTTAGTTTCCATAGAGTTATTCCTGCACCTAGTGGTCAAAAATGGGAAATGCAAGAAGTGCTAATAAAGGCCCGTTGGGGCAGGAACCATACTGCCTCATCTCGGGGGAGGAGTGGTGGACAGGGCAGTTAATGGGGTTGCCATACCTCCAAGGTGACCTTATTTCCCATTCACAGACTGCGAGAAAAAAGAGGAAAATATGTCTCCTGTTTGTAATGCTGAATATTTTGGGCTAGGTTCAAGTCTTCTTTGTGGAGTTTGAGAGATAGGTGGGCTGGAAGTTTTGCTGAAACCTGGCAAACCTGATTAATGATATTAGCTCTACTGTGCTCATCCCGCCCACAGGAAACACGCCTGCTGTGTCCTGCCCCACAAAAATCTGTGGCAGATTTTTATGCAGCAGAAGTTGCATAAAACTCACCCATTAAGATCACCTAGATGAAGAGGGAATGTTATAGTGGCAATCAAGCAGGTCTATTAATTGTATTATTGCATATGTGGCCTGGGACTGCATATTACTTTCCCTATCCTGTTCCCAAAAAATGTTTGGGCACCCCTGCAATATAAGCAAAGGTTTGGATACGCAATGTGTCCATCCTCTTTCTCTCTCTCTCTTTCTCTCTCTCTCTCTCTCTCATATATACACAAGTTATGCAACCTCAACAGAAAGGCCAGCAATATGAACCCTGAACATTTCCTCCTGCATACCGGCTAAAATCAATCCTGAACTCTATCACCTGTCCCAGCGAGGGGTGGAGGAATGGACAACACTTTGAGGAGGAGTGAGAAGGGCAGGGAAATGAAAAAATGGAATGAATAATAACTAAACAGGAAGAAGCTACAGGATCACAGTCACATTGCAAGGGGACGAGACTGTTCTCCCGTTCTTTGGTCTGAACTTCCTGTCTTGAATCTAAAGCCATGCAATGCATCTAATTTCTATTCTTTTACTATGGTTGATTTAATGTAATTGTTTTGTCGTTGTGGTTATTTTTTTCATTTTCATAAAACACTGTTTTGTTGATTATATAATTAGTGATGTGAAGACTGTGGTGGGGGAAAAAATACACCCAAAAATATTTTTTTAGGTAGAGAATCATGGGATGAAATTCAGTGGGGACATGGCCTATTCACTGTATGCGGGGAAACAGAAATATTCATTTAGAAAGCAAGACCAATCATAACATTGGAGGGATTTTCCACAAGGTACTGATGGACACACCTAAAGCCCTTCCACTGACAAGTGATGCGCTAAAATGTCTTACTGTTTGGATAGTTGCAATGCAATAAGCAATCAGATTACGTGACTTGCTCTAGATGAGCATAAACCAAATGTACAGGGTTCTGTAAACTGATTTGTGTGTGCCTGCTGATGGGAATCTGTGTTCGTCCACAGCGATGTTGGCCTTCTCAGTGCAGCAGGAAGGGCTGTGATGGACTCTCACCTGCCCTTCACATAAAAAGGGCCTTATGAATCTTTAATAGGGGCACAAAATACAGGAAATCTGAGTGAAAATAATATATAGTCAGCCATACCATAGCATATGTAGCTAAGTTTCAAGATTTCATTGTTGCATTTTGTGTGTGTGGTCAGCAGGTTTGGGAAATACAGTATCATTATCATGATAATGCCATTACAGAAATGCTAACACATGTTAGCGTCCACCATTGTGCTTTGATTAAAGTGACCTCTATTTGGAGATGTATTTTATTTTCTCATTAGTTAGTGAGGCACTAGCAAGGGTGCTATAGTTCTTGTCAGTGTGTATCTTCTAGCGTTGTGTGTATATCAGACAGAAACCAATCAAGCTGGACTGAACGACTTGTATCAGACCGCAGCTGGCCGTGGTGCTGTGTTCACTGATCTGCAGTAAGCACCACTCACACAGCAGCTTCAGCGATGCCATGTCAGGCTGAAAACTCCAAGGAGTAACAGCGATTCACTTCCCAGCACAGTCCATAAGCATGATACGGACACACGTCCATCTGTGAACTCTCTAAAGAATACGTTCATCCTGTAGTCATCAACAGAAGGAGCATTGTCAGTGTACATAAATGTTTGCAGTCCTTTGGTAGATTCATCCAATCTTTCAGGGCGGGTGTAATGTTAGTGATGAAGTGTGTTTTAGCCGTAGCCTTATTCCACCCTAAGCCTCTCCAGGAGCAGAGAAAAGGGAAACCCTGAGAAGCTTTTGGTCAAACCTCGTCTTGCCAATAAAGTTATTTTTGAATTTGTCAGAGGGATTAAAGAGTATGTATGGTGAAACGTAGCAATATTCAACCCATACCGGCTACTCTTGTTTATTGCAATAAGGAGATCAACCAATAAATGCATAGCCTATGTGAGTAAAATAATATAGATGTAATTTAAATGAAACACAGAACTTTATGGAAAATATTATTGATATTAAAAGAAACCTGAAGTTACCACAGGAAAAAAAAATGTCTATAAATCAATAAAGACTATTAAACTTAATTCAGATGACTCTGCTTTAATTTATTACGAATTCTTCTTTGAATGCTACAGTGTACAATTATTATTGTAGCCATTTTTGATTACAATATTAGATATCATCTAAAACCAGCTTTCCATGGTGAGCTGAGGGACAAGTGTATCCTATAATCTTTTTTTTTTAACCACAGTGATGACTAAACTCTGTTGATGGTCCCACATGGATACCCTAAAGATTTACACTTCCCAAAACCTGTTTTAAGACTCCTTACTTCAGTGGATAATTCTGTGTTCATCTCGGGACTCTTATTCACAATATCCTCATATTGAACATCCTTTCAGCACATGCAGTAAACAACTTAAAACAACTGAAAACAGGTGCAGAAGTGTTTGATTTATATTGTGTATGATTTACTATTCAGTGTCACCCAGTAGAGGATGGGATATCTTCTGAGTCTGGTTCTTCTCAAGGTTTCTTCCTCATGTTGTCTCAGGGAGTACATCCATATGTCTGTAAAGATGCTTTATCCAATGTCTATTGGTAAAAGCGCTATACGAATAAATTGTATACTCAAACTCATATTTTGTTAAAAAAAGTCCAGAAGAAATATGCCGCTTTAGTCTGCTGTGGTGCCATTTTGCACTGCGCACAGCAAGCTAAGAAAGAAATATAATATAAATAAGTTATGTTGCAATGGGGATTTACAAGTGAAAAATCTGCAACAGTGTTTTTAAGTGGGCAGGAAGGGGGAAAAAAGTATATATACATATATGTGTATATATATATATATATATATATATATATATATATATATATATATATATATGTACACACAGACATGCACATATGTACATAGGACTACAAACACTATCACATTATACAAAATACTACACACATACAAAATACTGCTCATTTTATGCAGTTCATAGTTGAAGGAAAGACCTACTTGATTAAACAACTATTAAATGTTAAGTACTTATAACATTAAAGCATAATTGCGTCATTCTGCAAGTTAAACGCTAGGGGGCGCGCAAGCACAATTTTAACCGACAATAATGGTAATGTTATGTATGACCACAAGATGGAGGTGTTACGCAAATCACTCACCGAAGTGCCACCTAAATCACAATCTATTAACAATCTATCTATCTATCTATTACAATCTATTACCAACATGTACAGAGTGCACAGGAGACACATACACCTTTCTAACATTTTATACATCCCCATATAATATATAACCATACAACACAGTAACTTACAAAACAGATACCAAAATACAGCAACAGACAGAATAGTGTGAGCCATGTGTTTTCTGACCCTTTCTCAAACTCTCATTAAAGTTTCACTTCCAAAATGTCCTTCAGAAAAAATGACAGTGAAACATTTGGAAACCAGAAGATTTCAGTCCCTCAGTTTGTTCTATCTAACAGGAAATTGGGATTTCACACTCACCACATTGCTGTTTTATTAGATTTTCCACTTTATAAGAAGAGCAAGAGCTGCAGAAGACATTTAGGCTACAATGGTTGTTTTTAAAGCTGTTATTTGCATAATAATATTCTTTATAATGTGAAGATTTCTGCCTTTATATGTACATAAGGCCACATAAGGCCACAATACATCTGCAGAAGTTTACAAATGTGTGGTGTTGTACCATGATCCATTAGTTTTTTCTTAGCTCCAACCTGTAAGAGGAATTTAGGGATATAATGACGATGATGACGATGATGATGATGATGAGAGTGGTATTTGGGGCGCACCAGCATTTTGAAACACTTCAGGAGTGTGATACACTCCACTATCACTACTAATGGCTTTAAGAGCATTTTGTTTCCCAGAGATGGTCACAGTATCAAGGGTCTGATGTACCTGATGTGCATTTCCAAGTTGTGAGAGGGACGAGAATGAGGGGACAAGACACACACACACACACACACACACACATAGGCCCATACACAATTTATTAGCCATTATATCATGTACCGCAATCATGTAGGAGCAGTTTGTATACATAAGTTATTGTAGTCCATTGGTTGTTATGCACAATTTATCAGCCCTTCCTTTACTCTGTCCATTAGTGGATAGGACCACTGATAGGATCACTGCTGAGCAGATATTTTTTTATGTAGCAGATCTTTCTTAACAAAACAGTGATGTGGTAGTGTGTGTGATGTATCAGACACATCTTTAGGATTTTAAAACACATCAGCATCATTGCTAGAAGGAGATACAGCCCAGCAACCAAAAATGTCCAACAAAAGTACTTCTGTGGTCAGAAAGTGACACTGATGGGTTAGGGGAAGATTATCTGCACACCAACAAGATATATGTGTCTAATAGTGACCAGTGTGTGTGTGCAGTGTTTAAAAACCACAGCAACAGTACTGTCTGTTCAGTGATGGTCCTGTGTTGGTCCTTTTCCATTGATAGACAGGCTAAAGTGGGGCTGTTGTATTGTGCATAGCAAAAGATGTTCCTGGGTCAATACTTGTATAAATACAAAGTGACCTTAATGATACAACAAAATAAGATCATTCATTCAAGTTCACCCAAGGACAGCATGAACCTAACTAATGTACTGCGCTACATTATACCACAGCATTGTTGAATTCTTAAATCTGATTGAGCTGAAGGTGTTGATACATTTTATATAGAAACTCGGACAGTATTGCCAGCTGTAAAGCAAATCATAAGTCATAACTCTTTTTCTAATATATCATCGTTTCTATAAAAACATCTTACACAGGGATTTGTATGGTGGATGCTCCATATAAACAGATTTTAAAAATGTGTGTAATCATTGATGTGGTAAAGTTTGCTGTGTGGAGACATTTATTTAGCATTTTTGGAAGGAGTCTCCAGCATCAAAGCTTGTAACAGTCAATGGTAAAGCTGTTTCTTTATGTTCTCCAAAACAGGAAAGTCTTCAGGACAGAGGACTTTGTAGTTTCTCTGTAAGATAGCATGCTACATTTTGTCTTATTAACTTCATGAGAAAGACAAAAAGAGAGGCTGGTGATGGAATGACTGTATATATCTCTTATAATGTAAGTGACAACAGGACCTAACTTCCACAAATATAACTATACATGGGTAAAAAGTACTGTGTCGTTCTTTAATTATATAAAATATTAGTGTTAGCTATTTAAAATGGTATAAGAGGAATAAAATATTTCAGTGCATGCTGTTATTGGCTCTGCATCAGGCCACATCACACCATGCCACTGTCTTTTTATTTTTTTTAATTTATTTATTTATTTTTAATTTTATTATTTTAACTATAACAACACTCCTCCAACTGACTTATTCCTTATTGATCATCATGTTGAAATGAGCTTGTGTTCAGAACTGAGTGATGCGGTGACCAGGTGTAATCACATTAACATTTTCAAAATTATGATAGGATGTGATAAATACATAATTATAAAATGTGACACAAACTATGGTAGTTTTCCCAACATACAGCAGTGTGTGCTATCCTTGATAACCCTATCACAAGAGCTGTAAGAATCCAATCAGCTTTACTTTATGCATGGCTGAATTTTCTTTACGTCTGTAAGAAATTTCTCTGGGGAAATTGCTACTAGATGACGTTACGTGTCTGTAGATTGTTAAATAGCCTTATTCTCTCTCACAGGCCAGAAAGCTGACCCATGGCCATGCTATTCTCTGTTTTTATTGGTCACGCTTCTTAAAAGGTAGTTCAAGGTAAAGTCGTGGCTTTCAGTGCTTTTCAGTGTAAAAGATAGTATAAATGACTAATGCTTCCAGACTGTGGGCTGCATTTCTAAAGCCAACTCAGAGCTGCATTCTGTGCATTAATGTGGTTCTACCTAGTGGATTTCACATAACACTGCTTTCAGTACAACAAGCTCAGATACACTAGAGACAACTGATCTATCTACACAGTCTGTCAGTGTGAACATAATTCTCTATAATCTGTTTAACGAGAGTTCACATAAAGATAATTCATTATTTAAAAATATTATGAATAAAAATATTGAATACAACTTCTATCTATAATATAAATGAATTCATCACAAACCAATGACATGCTGATACCACATAAGAGATGGATCAATATTTAAATGAATTACATTTTGACATATGTTCTGTTGTATAGTGGCTCCTTCAGAGATGGCCCATGGCCTCTTGGTTCCTTCTCTGATGGTTCTCTAATCCATGGAATGTTCAAAGTTTGTGATATTTTTCATAAGCAAACCCTGCCTGATACTTTTCCAGAACTTTATCCTGGACTTGTTTGGTAGCTCATTGGTCTTCAAGATGCTGTTTGTTTAGTTATGTTGATGTTCTCTAACACACCCTGGAGTCTTCCAGGAACAGGTGCCTTTATACTGAGACCATGCGATACTTAAGCTACACACAGGCCAACTCCATTCAACTAATTTTATGGCTTCTGATGGTAATCATAACATTTTATGTTTTTTTTTAATTTGTATATAATTTTGAAAACTATATAGATTTCCTCCCAGTTCAATATTATGGACTATTGTGTGTAGATTCTTGACATAATCCTAGTTTAGTGCAAAAGTGAAAAAGGAGAAAATTCCATGTGCAGATTTAATTCTGACTCCACAAAGCCAACTGCTATTGGTAGCCTTTTTCTTTTTAACTGCGTTTGTTAAACATCCTCTTAATCTACCAGACCAGACTAAAAGAGTGGTCATTTCAGTTAATGTAGCCTTCCTGTCAGCTCGAACCAGTCTGGCCATTCTCTACTCACCTCTCTCATCAACAAGACGTTTCCGCCCACAGGACATCCGCTCACTGGATGTTGTTTTGTTTTTGCACCTTTCTGTGTAAACTCTAAAGACGGTTATGCATAAAAATCCCAGGAGATCGTTATGTTTTCATGGTCAAAGTCGCTGAGATCACATTTTTTCCCCATTCTGATGTTTGATGTGCTTTTATTTATTTATTTATTTATTTATGTGCTCTTTTACATTTATCTGCATGATTTTATACTTTGCACCACTGCTACATGATTGGGTGATTGGATAATTACATGAATGAGCAGGTATACAGGTGTTCCTATTAAATATGATGCTTCATCCACAAAGTATGTGTTGATACATGCCTTGAAGCTATCAGCATCTATTCTGAAAAGAGTCTGATGGAGGAACAAAATGAAAGTAGCAGCATGCTGAAGCTCATATATACTCTGTTTACCAGGTTTCATCTGCTTGAGAGTGAAATAGACAAGACGGGGGTAGAGATGGGAGAACATGTTAGTAGTACTACATCTCAACAAGTGGAAAAGTGGCTGAGATTAAAAGGTTCAGGCTTTGCCCTTACAAAATGGAGAACTCCATTAGCTGCCAAACGCATGAAAACATTAATCAGACATTTTAAGGCTGAACCAATATTCAGACTACTAGAGGGATAAGACACAAGAGCAGTTTCAAAACTGACACGTTACATATTTCACTGA
Source organism: Pangasianodon hypophthalmus (assembly GCF_027358585.1). Taxonomy (NCBI): domain Eukaryota; kingdom Metazoa; phylum Chordata; class Actinopteri; order Siluriformes; family Pangasiidae; genus Pangasianodon; species Pangasianodon hypophthalmus. The sequence goes on from NC_069725.1 coordinate 6,008,702, forward strand.
ATCATATTGTTGTCCAGTAGATATTCTGTATTTTAATATGAAACTGTCTTAAATGCTTGCAAAATACATGCCTTTTGGCAGCGAATGAGAAGGCAAGGTTGTTTTCACACCCATCACACACTGACACATCCATGAGGAATGAACATGGCGTCCCCAATGTAATCATGTCATGATAATTCATTTAAGATGAGATTAAATGATAATCGTCATCCATTCAAATCACTAGTAAAAGAAATGCCAGGAAATCAGTGCCTCGTGGCTCATGTTGGCTTCTTTTTGTAAATTCATATTCTAATTATTCACCTCCATTGTGTCACACATGCAGTCACACTTGCATGTATTACTTGCATACCAATTGTGTCGATTGTCCTCTAATTGTGCTGTCATTATGCCAGATGCAGCACTTAATGCAACACCATGCAGCTGTATGCAGATTTTGATTAGAAATGTGAACAAGGTGAAGTGCATCATCTCCCTGATGCACAAACAAAATTTGGTGCTGTCATAAGACCTGCCCTCCTCTAGCCTGTCAGCCACTGACTGACATCCGCTCCAGCATGAGAGCGCAGACTATAGTCGTGTGCACATCTTTGTGATTTCAGCAGTGCCTCAGATGTTGTGTAGCTTTCAGTATCTCCACATTCAATTTTCAGTTCAATTACATTTTAGTCATATAGCACTTTTAACAATGGACATTGTCACAAGCAGCTTTACAGAAATCCTGATGTAGATTTAGATCCCTAATGAGCAAGCCAGAGGCGACAATGGCAGAGAAAATTCACTGAGACAACATGAGGAAGAAACCCTGAGAGGAACAAGACACAAAAGGGAAGTCATCATCTTCTGAGTGACACAGGATGACGAGATTATAAATCACTGCAATAGACAGATGTAGAAAAGTAAAGGCAAACAGTACAAAGTGTGTTGAAAGGTTGTTCAGTATGAACAGATTGTGAATAAGAGTCCAGGGATGAGCACAGGACAGTCTTTATGACTACAGCATCAGTTCTTAGGCACAAATCTACAGTAGACTTACAGTAGTGTACAGTAGTATATTGAGATTATTCACTGACTATTTTTTCCACATAATTTGTTTATCTAATGTGTTTTTATGATTCATTTTTCACGTGTGATTTTTTTGTTACACATTATGCATTTATTTTCACATGTACACTACATAACCAAAAGTTTGTGGACACCTGACCCACACACCCATATGTGGTTCTTCTCCAAACTGTTGGCAAAAGTTGAAAGCACACAATTGTATAGAGTGTCTTTGTATTCTGTAGCATTACAGTTTCCCTTCACTGAAACTACGAGGCCCAAACCTGTTCCAGCATGAATGGTGGAGTGGAAGAACTTGAATGTCTTGCATAGAGCTCTGACCTTAACCCCACTGAGCACCTTTGGGATGAACTGGAATGTGACTGTGCCCCAGGCCTCCTCACCCAACATCAGACCTCACTAATGTTCTTGCAGCTGAATGAACACAAATCTCCACAGCATATTATTACAACAGCAAAGGAGGACTTTGCATATATGGGCGTGATGGTCAGGTGTCCACAAACTTTTGGCCACATAGTGTAGGGCATGTGGATTTATTCTTCACACAATGTTGCATGTTTACTTCAGGCTATTATCATTGAAATGCACTTTTACCTGCTTTTCACATGTGTATCACATATTACTCACATAATCACACCTGAAAAGCCTATGATCATGTGAAATGTATGTGATTGTTCCAAAGAGAAATAATGATGATAGCTTAAGGTTAGCCAACAAGGGAAAACAAGCTATTCTGAAAATTGGAGAGAGTGTAATTTTTCAGATGAAACATTTTTAAGCCTAAACAATGTGCATGTCTCTTGGAACAGCCAAATGAATTAACATTACAGACTCCAGCTTGTCTTTTGCCTCAAGAGGCCAGTGTGTACAGTCCATCTAAATAAATTAACATATTCAACATGAATCTTGATAAACAACACAATACACAATGCTCAGATCTGTGCATTGTGGGATGGTTTATATCTTAATCAGGTGGAAAATGGGAATGCCTAGTTTTAACACCATATCTCCTCACACATAGAAGAAAGATTTTTTCTTTTTTGGCTGTAGATCAGCTTAGCATCTACATGTGTGTTCTTTCAAATGTTCTTGCGTCTCTGATAGTAAATTAAGAAGAAAGATTCTCACTCAGTCTCTTTAGGTTGCTCTGACTGAACAATACATGCCAACGGGTTCAAGTGCGAACTCCTCAAACTGGTAATTAGGCTGAACTCTTTATACACACACACTCTTGCACAAGAGGCACCACAGTGGGACACTAACAGTTCTTGCCCTATTCCAATTCCTTGCTCTCAGATGAGTCAGTCAGTATGAAAGCAAATATTAACAAGAGAACTGTTCTTGCTTGGCTATGAAGAACATACACACTGGCAGGTGACCAAGTATTTTATATAAACAAGACAAACACTTATAGGTTTTAAGTAGTGCTGTCAAGCAATATTATTGGCAGATAAACTCAACTTTGGCCAAAACCTATTTTTTTTCCTTTTTTGTCAGAATTCAGCCATAGCAATATCCATCCATTTTTCTGTACTGTTATCCTACACAGGGTCATGGGGGAGCCTGAAGCCTCTCTCAGGGAACTCAGGGAACAAGGTGGGGGACACCATGGACAGGGTGCCAACCCATCACAGGGCATAATCACACACATGATCACACACACTACAGACAATTTGGAAATGCCAATCATAACTGAATCAAATCCCCAACCTCAGTGATGTGAGGCAAACGTGCTAACCACTAAGCCACTGTACCCCTGCCACAGCCACATATAATGGATTTTCACACACTGCCACACATATGGTCTTGTATTATCACATATACTAAAGTAATAAACAAAGAAACAAAAAAACAATTCACTGACACACAAAAAGCACATTTACACAGTATAAACATCAGATAAGTCAGCCTGTCATATGAAAGCAAATATTAACACACAAAGAACTGCTCTGGCTTGGCTATGACGGACAGATGCCCTGGCGTTCGAGGAAGCAGGGAAAGTGTGGATGGATCAATACATAGACGATGTATGAATGATTTGGTAGATGGATGGATAGATTGGATTTTCTAACCATAATATCTGTGATGACTCAACGAAACTATAGCTTACTTAAAACATCATACACCAGTTTACTGTGCAGTTTTAAATTTCCCATTTAAAAAAAAAATAAAATAAATAAATAAATAAATAATAATAATAATAATAATAATAACAATAATAATAATAATTTCAAAATATTTTCATGAGTTTTTAATCAGTGGCTCCACCCAACATCTCCTGCTGAAACTGTGAACTGTGAACATCTCCTGCTGAAAGCCAGCACCTCTGGTAAATATGTGGGCGGGAAGTGACTGTAATTTTCCTGCTTAACATGATAAAACAACTAATTTTTTAAAATTACATTGTTCAGTTTATGTAATTAAAACTGAGAAAGGTTACAGAAACATTTTTTTTTCACACACAAATGACTTTATGACTGCTTCTCAACATTAAATGAGGTCCGTTTCAACCGTCTGTCTATTTTTTCCACCATCCATACATGTTCCTCAGAAGGATATGTTACTATAGAAACAATGACATGTTACAATGAGTGCATAATATAAACCGGTGATTTGGAACTATTGGCAGGGCTGCTGCTATAGAAAACTAATCAATACTTTCAGACCAATCCGAGAATTTACAGTTTGTGGTTGTTGATGTTTAGCAACTTGACTTTAGTCCGATCATAATTGAAATTTCAGTTCTAAAATGAAGCGTGTTTAAGTTGTTTAGTGTATTTGATATTAATCATGTTAGATGTTAGCGAATGGGTTATGTAAGGTTTGATGATGAATTAGAGTTGTCATCTTATCTCACTCGGTTCATTGTTATATGGAGTAACGCTGAGGAGATCATCCAGGAGACTAATTGTCCATCTCCATGAGACTAATTGATAATTTAACTCGGTTAGTGAGCAAATGGAAAACAGATTGAGATTACATTTGGTTGTTATATGATGTATGCACAGACGGCTTCATGAGACTCTTTCATACACCTGTTTGTCTAGAGAGCTTCAGAGATTCATATCATTTTATTTTATCATGATAATATTGTTGTTGATTGTTTTAGCTATCTAAATTGTACCCAGTGTGCTTATTTAAAGGTTAATATGCTATGAAACTATTCCTAGTAATACATTGACTGGCCCTCATGCAGAGTAGCCCAGCAACTGAAAGACAACAGTTTATCAGCACATTAAAATATTTAATTGAATATATAAAGAATTACATACTTAAATGCATACATAATTAAATATAGAGAGAGTTTCAGCCAAGCAAACAAGCAAGCATTAATATAAGCCTATATCAGCCTTCCAACTACTTAGTCAAACTCTAGAAATTATTTTATATTGTACTATGCACATAAAGAAGTTTCTTATTCAAGTTTAACAGGTGAGGTACCTCACACAGAAGCACGTTACTCTTTAATGAATATCTATACAAAACACGCGATAGCATGAAAGCATGTAAAATGGTTGCTTTCAGCTAAAATGACAAGTAGGATATACTATGTGACTGTTAATATAATCTACATTATGTTATGTAGGTGCATGCTTTTGCCTGATGGTTATACCTAGATTTTCTGATGTTTGCAAAGGATTTATATGAATATGCTCAAATAGACAAACACAGTTTGTGTACAAGAAAAGAAAGCATGTTTGCAGAATCCACTCCAGTAATAAGATTTGCAATTCATTTGCAGTTCAGAGAACTAGATGATTTTTTCCCCTATGTATTGTGAGTATAGTGTACACAGTTCACAATTATTCGGTTCTCTTGCTTGTTTGCTGACACAAGTTCAAACCACGTCTATGTCAATACATCGAACATGTTTTATTCTGAATTCAAATTAAGCACACACAAAGAAGTGAATATTAATGGACCCCATTGCTTTTTCTCCTTTAGCAGCTTCCTTCTGACCTTGGCTTACATCCAGCTTCACATTTGTCTTTTCATTTTTCCTTGAATACTGTACTTGAATCATCCATTAAATCATACACATTCTGTGTTAGGAGGTTAAGAAACATCATAATGGCTTCAAGCACAGAAAACAAATTATAGACAAATCACACACATTTCGCATGTAATCACAGGTTTTTCAAATGATAATCTGAGCAATGTGTGATCACTTGTGGAAAAACATGTGAAAGTGCATTCTATGTTACACCTTAAATTGTACATGAGAAGTAAATCTATTTGACATTATGTGAATAATATACTCACTGGCTACTTTAATAAGAACACCTGTAACACTGCTCATGCATAAAATCAGAGTACAGGTCAAAAGCTTCAGTTAATGTTCACAGCAAACATCGGAATGAGGAAAAATGTGGTCTCAGTGTCATGGTTGTTGGTGCCAGTTGAGCTGGTTTGAGTATTTCACAAACTGCTGATCTCCTGGGATTTTCACACACAACAGTCTATAGAGTCTAAAGAAAAAAACTCCAGTGATCTACAGTTCTATGGGTGTAAATGCCTTGTTAATGAGAGAGGTCAGAGGAGAATGGTTAGACTAGTTTGAGCTGACAGAAAAGCTACGATAACTAAAAAAAGCCACTCTTTACATCTATAGTGCACAGAAAAGCATCCCAGAATGCACAACAAACATTGTGGGGTCTACACTGGGGGTCTACAAACTACATTGGGGTCTAAGCCTTTCAGCAAAGAACAGGAATCTGAGTTTACACGGGGCACAGACTCACCAAAATTGGACAGTTGAAGAGTGGAAAACCTGGCCTTTTTCAAATCTTCAACTGCCTAGTTTCTGTTTTTATGGAGCATTGCAAACATTTTGACAGCCGGTATCTGATTACACACTAATTTGAATAGGCTTATGTCAGTTTTAATATGGCATGTGCTCATTCAACAGCTTCAAAGAGTAACATTTATTGTGTGAGAAAAGTACACTTATCTAGTGAGGGTTTCGACGTCTTTAGCCAGACTGACTGCTTTTACTGGTAACATGTCACTTTGGTGAAAATATATTTACTATATATGTTAAATAGAAATATACACTCACTGTCCACTTTAATAGGAACACCTGTACACTTGCTCATTTATGAGGTTATCTAATCAGCCAATCATGTGGCAGCAACGCAATGCATAAAATCATGCATATATATACATATATATATATATATATATATATATATATATATATATATATATATATATATGTGTATATATATATATATATATATATATATATATATATATATATATATATATATATATATATACATATATATATACATACAGTACTGTCTACATAAACAATACTATAAAGAGAAGTAAACAGTAATAACTGAGTCAATATTTGGTGTGACGATCCTTCGCTTTAAAAAAAATAAATAGTAGTCTCAGGTACAATTTGTGCTGTTTTACTGAGCATCTTGCAGAACCAGACACAGTTCTTCTGCTCTTCTAGCCTGGCCACTGAATCTATCATGAGAAGAACTGAGTTCGCTTTTTCACATCTTTTCTTGACCTTTAGCATACATTACTTTGTCATTATCTGGTTGCAAACTAAACAATCATATTAAAGTTTGTATACATGAATAGTCATCTGGTAATAGCAATTCATTTGCACACATGAAATGTTATTAAAAACAGGTGTGTGAAATGTTGAAAACTGTGTGTTTGATTTTGGGCCATGTGTTGTAAGATTTTGATAACCTTGCCTCAAGGTCTAGTCTTTATATTTAAACAACTGGAAAACCATTTTGTAATGACAACTCCTATTCTGAACTAATGTAAGACAGGTAATTCTACTATTATTCTGGAGTAATTTAAAAGTGTCCACTTTGTACCTTTTTTGCCAATATCACCATTGGCATTGCCAGACAATCTAAATGAAATAATTAAAGCACATAGCTTTAGGAGGAGCTATGTCAAAATCCATTAAGGATCGCAAAAATGCCAAAGAAGCAATAATCTTACCTATTTATGTATAATGGACCTGCAGCGGTAGGCGCTACATGAATAATGTGTTTAATAGACTTCAGTTTCTTTTGTCTTCCTTTAAAAAAGGAAAGAAAAGACAGAAATGTCAGGGGGATTGAGTAAGGAAGAGCTAGATTATTGCTTTTGAAATTACCTTTACACCTATGGCTTATGCCCCTGTAGAAGCAGTGTTTGGACATGATAATACATCACATACATTACTGCTTATTCGAAATCTGCCCACAAAACCTGTAAATTCACATACTCATCCCTCTTAAAGACACATTAAACCCTTAGGTTTCAGATTTTAAAAAAATCAAGACCTGATAGGTAGATATTTTTGCTTTAGGTCATATCATTGGTGTAAGCCAGTCCCAAGGGAAGCTTATTCATAGTAGGCTGTAGGTAAACACTGATTAATAGCACTTGTCTGACAGCCTCCTTAAAACCTTAGGCAGTATATCATATATGTCAAGTAGTGTCCAATTTCAGCATTATGATGGATCCACAGAAAGAGAGAAGAGACGGAGAAATGAGGGGGAAAACACAATGAGGTAAAGATTGCTCTCTCCACTGCAATCAGCAAACGCATAAGTTAAATCCTCTCCAATCTCTTTTCCTGCTATTGCTTGGCCCGTTGTGATCCCTCTGATGCTGCAATTTTCCTTAAACATTTCTGATCAATGCTGAGGAAAGCACTGCCAGGGAGAGAGGTCAGCGGGACCAAGCAGTCACGTATAAAATGGGGAAATGAAGCAAGTAATAAGCTAAACAGCTCTGTGGCTCCATCAGATAAGATGCAAAAAGATTCATTTCAAGTATTTCATTCATATGAGTCTTTGTGACACTCCTATTACAAAATGCTAGCATTTCCAGAAAGTTTGTGTGATTTTGTCTGTGGGCTCTGAATACTTAAATTGATCTGCATGGAGAAAAAGAAAAATGTTATATGCACAAACATCTGTCGATTTCGAGAATTAATGTGTAATAAGCTGTAAGCAATCTGCAGGAGCAATAACTGTTTCTGCAAGCTAGCTACTATTGGAGCACGAAACTATTGGAGTTTGTGGAAATTAAGTAAACTTTAACTGAGGATAGCCATAGAGCAGAGGCTGTGAACTGAATTGGCAGACCTGCGTCCAGATGCAGCATCAGTGGACTGAACAAGTACTTGTAAATTACAGTAGTTCTCTAAAAATGAACCATCCTGCCTCTGTAGATCATATTTTGTCACATGCATTTATGAAAATTATTTAGCTATTGGCAGGTCATTGAACCAGAGACTACTTACAAGGTTAGAGACATTAGACCAGAAAAGGGAAATTTGCACATACTTTCAGATAAGTATGTTTACTCTCCCCTCATTAAGTTCAAAATGGATGTCTATCTGTGGCGCTGGTCAAAAATGGTAACATGAAGTGCCACTGCAAAACAAAAAATAACCACTTCAAACTGTCTTATATATAGCCACAAACTAATCATTAATGTTTAAGCATTAAAGGGTAACTGTTGTTGCCTTTAGTTACTTACCTGGACCTTTATAAAGAAGGAATTTTTTTGTAACTGGATCTTCACAAATTCTGGTGTTATTCAAGCCTCAAACTTTATATGCAGAGCATTAAATAACTAATGTTTTGCCCAAAAAGCCATCAAGGTGTAAAAAGTCCTAGTGTAAACCTTTCACCCATTTCAAACCTTTCACCCACCCACCCACACCACAACAAATTGGGCTCCTGGGTTCTGGGCTAAAAATATTTTTTATTTACAAAATCCATTAAAACTGAAGTACAATGGCTGTGCAAATGTGAGCTGAACATTTTGTAAATGGGAAATAAATGCCGTAGAAGGATAGTGCACATCTCTTCAGTAAGTGCTGCCTCTTAAACACATTTCAGCTTCTCTTGAGGCTCCCTGGAGACCTTTACATTCTCCCACGCACACACATACCAGATTTCTTTTTTCAGAATACAGATTGGTCTGCCTGATACCTTGCATGTTTACAGCATTGTTACAACATTACGATGTTAAAAGAGTGTAGGAGATTTTCAAAATGAACTAGTGATGTGTGACAGAAAACACTGGTTAAATCTGAAGTGTTCTCCATGCTCATTAACTACTTTTCCCGTGAGACATAAGGCTACACATGGGACATTAGAGTGCATAGGCTAGAGCTAGCATCTCTCTCCTTCAGGTCAAGTGTATTTTTAGAGCACCAGATCGCTGCTAGCAGTTGTGTCCATGCCTGGTTTCTGAGCAGAAGAGAAGCTTGATTTACTCTTTCACTGTGTTGTGTTAATAAATCCTACACATATACATAGCCTAAAGTAGCATAAGCTAAAATGGAGCAAAGAATCACAAGTAAGGTTCTTTTTACTGTGAGAAACTGGTTAGTGTGAACAACCTGAAAGGTGTAATTATGCAATGCACAGGAGATAGAAGTGCTAAAAAACTCTTTGGAGCTATTCTAAAATCTCTTGTTAGCCTATGTTAAATAGCTAGCTCTAGCAGTAATGATGATAAACATTTATGAATATTATTTGAAAAAAAATCCTCTCAGGAATTCAGTGAGATGTCAGCTAGCATTAACAATGATTATGAGATCATATTATGAATATGACTTTTGTCAGGTTAGGTCATGTTAGCTAGCTGGCTAGCATTAGTTGTGAAGATTATGAACATTTATTATGACTTCTTACCAATTCTATGAGGTTAGGTCATGTTAGCTAGGTGGTTAATGCTAGTTATGAAGATTATGAACTTTTATTATTACTTAAAATCCTCTAAAAAATTCTGTCACGTTAGTTCATGTTAGCTAGTGTTAGTTGCAAAGATTATGATTTATTATTTATTCTAATACTCATAATTTCTGTCAGAATATCATATGCTAGCTTGCTGGTTAGTGATCCTTATGAAAATTGTGAACATTTATTATGAGTTAAAAATCATTTCAGAAATCCTGTCAGATATTGTCTCAATTTACAAGCTTCAAGGAAAAACCCACTAAAATTTCCATACTGAAGTCAGTTAAGTGACTTCTATGTCCTGTGATCTGGAAACAGACTTTATTTTTGTCCACTACAATACAGTTATTTCCCTTGCTCAGAGACACCTGATTGTACTCACCCATTAATTATCAGGTTTAAGAGTCCCTCCTTGAGCAGGAACATTACCACATTTTGCTGGACTTTGGCCTCTAGCACTGAAGTTCTTCACCCCTGTTTTATGGGTTGGATATAGCTTATAGACACACACTTGATGCACTTAGCATTTTATAGACACATAGAGCAGCCTGTCATGTGAAAAGCTTTTAAGTATTATAGACTTCAGTTTTATTAAAATAAAACAACATTAAAGAATGCTAGCATGTGCGGGTCAAAATCTGGTTTTGCACATGTGCTACTAGGTCCAAAATCTACTCACACTTTTTAAATGCAAGTAAAACACTCACACTGTGAAACCCTGTAGAATGATCTTAAAAATGATAAATAATAAATGTTTACTGGCAGGAACATTTAAATTGATTCCTGCTTTGCCTCTTAACATTAACCCACCTGCACGACAAACAGCTCAAGAGGCTGATCAGTGACCAAGAGTTCTGGGCAATGGTTCTCAAATCAAAAGGCCAGCCTGAAGATAGAGGAAAAAAGACAGAAAATAGAGAAAAGACTGATTACCTCTTTAAAATCACAAGGAGCAAATTATTAAAAGCAGATCCAATAACACCACAGCACTATTTCCAGCTCTACCCTGAGAGACAATGAATAGGAAATGGTGGAAGAAGAGCTGTGTCAGTCTCTGATAGCTTTCTGAAGAGCCAAATCAAAAATGGAGTGGTGTTTTTTTCTAGTGTCCGCAGATTGAATCCTGTCACATGGCATAGTGTGGATGGCAGAATGTAGTGAGTGGAATACGTAATAGCCCAGGGATTTTACGGTATTTCAGATTGTCTTAAAGAAACACCTCTTCTCCAAGACCACATAAATACCAGAGAAGAGTAAATAATGTTAAAAGTTTTGTAAATGAGAATGGTATTAATTCTGAATTAACACACAACAGACATCAAGGGTTTGAAATTAGTATAATGTGATGTTCAGACCTGGTCACAGTATATTACTAGTGTGAACGCTAATGCATCCTGATGCAGCCCTGACAACAAGACCACCTAGTCTCCAGTGTTGCCAGGTTGCCATTGACTGTGTGAGCATTGCTTTTATTGGCCAATCTAAGTGCCAGATGGTTTATTTTACAAAATGCTGACTGTTGGTATTGGGCTAGTACATTTCGTTTGACTGTTGGTATTGGGCTCGTAGTGTTGGCATTGATCTGTTCCTGAAATGACACCAGGTTGCTTTTGTCAGATTTGCCAAATCTTGTAGTCAGGAAATGCGATCACATGTAGACACATATGAGACACATACAATACTTAGAGTAAATGGTAATCTGTCTCATCAGGCCAGTGACTGGGGACACTTTATCCTGACGTTAATACCAAGTCTGAATAGGGCCTATACCTGAGAATTAAAGGTTGAAAAACATACACTGCTAGTCACAGGGTTACCTTTTTTTAGAATTTTTTGAGGGAATTTTTCCATACTAACCAGGAAGGGTGAAAGCTATCACACACGTTACCCTACAGTTACACAACCTGAACACAACTGAACTGTTTCTGGAACAAAGTTGGCATCCAACCAACACCACATGCCACTGAGAATCTCTGAAGATCTCCCAGAAGTTCTCCTCTCTGTAAAACTGTTTGCATGAAGAAAATGTGTGTGTAACAGTTATAGACGTTGTGCTTTAGATTATTTGTAGGTATGCTATAGTTATTTTAGGTATTGTAAGCTTGGGTTATTGTCTGTGTGGCTTTTCTCCCACCTCCCAAAAACATGCGAGTAAGAGAATTTAACCTTTGTATTATGTTGGAGAAAAAAATGGCATCCATAATGTCATGGGACAAACAGTTTAAATATACACCGAAATATTAAAAGAGTCAGGTCAAAATAGTAAAACTATATTATGCGTCAGAAAATTAAAAAATAAATAAATAAATAATATATATATATATATATATATATATATATATATATATATATATATATATATATATATATATATATATATATATATGGTGCACTATATTTAACAAATATTTAATAAACATATTTCTTCATAAACTGTGACATTTTAATTTATGTGATGCAAAGATTTCAACATTCTTTAAGATGGCCCTTTTTGTGAATGTATTTTCAGTTATGGTTACACTTTCACTCTTTCTGTCCAAAATAATTCTCTTGCTTTTTCATTTCTCTCAACATGGTGAGCACAGTGTAAGTGCGTTTCTGCGGATGTATTTCCTGCACTGGAAATACCATATGTGGTGCTGGTTTTACAGTCTTGTTGAGGGTGGCAGACCTGGCACCTTTTCCACTTCTTGCCATCATCTGTACCCACTGCATTCATTGCTTGCTGATTGGCTGCAGGTTTGGATATGCCAGCTTGAAATTTCTGGACAATGGTTGCAGCTGCCGGGGATAAAGGTGGCTAGGTTTGCCTCTGGATCTTGGTAATCTGATGTCAGTGCAATTTGTCCTCGTTCCATTGTTGGTTGATTTCAGTCCACAAGATATAGGCATTGCAAGCAGATACATCTACAATGTTTTAGAAAATCACGAGAGGCCAAAGGGCACTCATGCGCTACAGTGACACAATTTTCATAATTTTGCCTCTGTACACCACCACAACGGATTTGAAATGAAGCAATCAAGATGTGAGTGAAGTGCAGACTTTCCACTTTAATTCAAGGGGATTAACAAAAAATATTGCATTAACTGTTTAGGAATTACAGCCATTTTTTAAAGAGTCCCTCCATTTTCACAGGCTCAAAAGTAATTGGACAAACTAACATAATCTTAAAGATTAGGATTATTTTTAATACTTGGATGCAAATTCTTTGCAGTAAATGACTGCCTGAAGTCTGGAACCCATGGACATCACCAAATGCTGAGTTTCCTCCCTTAAGGTGCTTTGCCAGGCTTTTACTGCAGCTGCCTTCTGTAGCTGCTTATATAATCGAGTGACAGCGAATCATGTAGTCCCTGGAACCATTTTGATTACACAGGAAGCTGATAGTATGCTTGGCTTTGTTATGGTGAAGGTGACCATTCTATACTACCATCTTTATATTTCCATGGTCCAAATCCTCTTGATGGTGGCTGTGTTCCATTGTTTCTAATGGAGGTGACTCTATGGCAGACTCATCCTCTGAATCTTCTTCACCTGAAGAAAATTCAACATCTGGATCTTCAACTGCATTGTCCGCTACATCTAAAGCATTCTCTGAAACCTCTTCCTCTATTTCAGTATCACAGTGCAAAATCTTTGAAAAGACTTCTTCTTTTGGAGCTTCTTCTTTTTGAGCTCATTTTTAGCACCTATGTCTGACAAAGTGTTGCAGCACTGACAGGAAATGTAGGTAAGCTCCTTTTTACCCTCTGAGGGAAATCAGAACCAATCATAACAACTATATACATCAAAGACTTTTTTATTTTAGGTCTGTGAAACCATCTCTGAGCATGAAAGTATCGGGGTCAGAATGATCCACAGTGCCATCTTTGTATACAAATATTGCACCGACTTTCCACAACACATCAGTGTGATCAGAATTTGCATGTAAGTTCATGACCCTAAATGAGGAAAGGTCAAACAATTTCAGGAAGAAAAAGAGAGGGCAACCAGTATTTCAGACTACTCAAAAGTGAAAATGGGTCAAATTGACCTGTAACATAATAGGAGTTTTAAATTGCCACTAGACGTGACTGAGTGTGTGTACGGTGCTCTGCAAGGGCCTGTGTCCACCCAAGGTGTATTCCTGCCTCATGCCCAGTGTTCCCAGAATAGGCTCTGGTTCCACATCGATTTATTCCTCACCTGAAGTGAAGTGAAGCCAATCCTGTTGTTTTTTATTCCTGACTGAACACTGTTTTTAAAGATTTTCTGCCTTGTGTCTGCGTGTATTCTACTTTGTCAGATTTTTTTTAGGGTTTAAGGACAACAGTGTATGTTTGTTCTGAAAGACATGTAGTCTCACTTGTCTTGTTTCAGTTCCTAACCCTCTTTTTCCCATAATTTACTATCTCTAATGTGCATAAGCAGACAAATTGATCAGTTATGCTATATCCATATTATGTAAGCACTCGATAAGTAAAGATCTTGTATCTGGTCTTGTCTAGAGAATCTTCTATTGATGTAATTTGTCACAAGTCCAACCTATCACAAGCCAAACAGAGTCTCTGAGAAGTCCCTCAGCGCATCACAGCCAATTAATCCAATTAGCACGGAGAGTGTCTGAAGTTTCACGTACAGTGGGGAGGACTGAGCTTCTTCTCGTTGGCTTTATTTTTGGCCTGGTTGTGTCACCACTGAGAGCAGAGAGCAGCACGCAACTCTCAGAGCTTCCCCATGTCGCTCAGTGGCCTCTCCTCCCCATTTGACACGTTCTCTTACACGTTGCCTAACACCTCAGGCTTCACTTGCCATCAATCCCCTGCTGCCCTGCAGGAGCCTGTCCACGCATGCTGTGACATGGGCACCACTCTGCTCTGGCTTTTAATAACCATTATGTCCCTGTCTGTTTTAAATGCTATTATTGTTTTCCAACATTTCTATACACTGCAAAATAAATTACATCTTAGCAAGTGGAAATATCTTGATTATAGTCAAATTTATCTAGTATTTCCTATTATGAGATTACAATGAACCAAATCTTATTTGATTATTAAACCTATTTTTAGACATTTTTACTCATTTTGTGCCTGAAATCGTCTATTTGCAGATCATGTTGCTAATTTTAAGCATTTATTTTGAGAAAGAAGCAAAATTATCCGCCAACAAAATAAGAAAATTTAAAGCGTGAAATGAGTAAAAATGTCTAAAAATAGGTTTAATAATTTTATAATTACTTTATTTTAATCTTATTATAGGAAATACTGGATAAATTGAACTATATTCAATATATTTCCACTTGCTAAGATGTCAGTTTCATGCAGTGTACTTTTTGTAATTTTTTCTAATGAATGTGAACATCACTTTATACAATATTTATAACTTTTATTACTATAAAGAATGCATGAGTTGAACTAAAAGGGGGCAAATCTTACTGAGAAAATTTATTCTGATGATGTTGAGGTGGTTATAAAGGTTATAAAGTTATATAGTTATAAAGTTGCATTCAGAAATGGAAAAGCAAACATTCGAACTGACATTTTGATTATTTTTTTCACTGTTAATATCTTGTGCCACAGTAGTGTTGAAATTTTGATTCTGATTAGCTGAAGGTGCCAAATAATAAAGAATGAGACTCGACCAGCTGTGTGGTTAAATGAAAATGCATGCTGGTGGGGGGTGATGATGGACGACGCGCAAGCGGATTGCCACTAATAAAACCTCGAGTTTATAGTTCAGTTTAATTATGTGGAATGTCTGAGAGACAAGTTAGTTCCTGTTCTCACCTACATTGTAGCTGTGATAAACAGTCATTCCCTCACCAGCCTCGCTCCTCTCTCTCTCTCTCTCTCTCTCTCTCTCACACTCTCTCAAAAAGCACATCTTGTCATTTTACCGAGAAACAGGAAACATAAACAAAGCACCATGATTATCACAAAGTACTTACAACTGAGACTCCTTCCATAATGGTAAAATAAATGTCTCCCAAAAAAAAAAAAAAAAAAAAAACATCACCACATTAACAATCATAGGTTTTACTTTGTTAAACAACATTTTTTTAAAATCCATTTATTATTAGTCTTAGGTTATTTGGAGTGCCTGTCCTTAGTTCCTATGTATGGGCTGTTTCTATAGAAAAGATAATGTACTGGAATGAGCGCATTAATATTAACCTATTGTTCATGTTATAGCCGGAAGAACTGTCGGAGCCATGCTGTTATACGAAAATAATGCACACGTTCTGACAAATCAGATTCGAGCATTCACCTGCACTGTGGTATAATTTTCTATAACAGCAGCTCTGGCAATAGTTCAGATGCAAGCTTTATATTAATGATGTTCATTAATAATGTTCTGATATGTTATGGTTTCTATAGTAACAACTTACATGACGACTTCTACAGCACACCAACCTAATAAATGGATTTAAAAAACATGCCTAATTGTTAATAGCCAAGTGAGGGAATGACGATTTATAGCTGTTATAACATAAGTGACAACAGGAACTAACTTCACAGTCATTCTACAATATTAAAGTTATTTTGTAAAAAGTATTCTGTAAATGGGCAAAATGTATGGGTCATTTTTAATGAATAAAAATGTAGTTGTTGGCAAACTGCTGTGATATAAAAGGAATAAAACATATCAAGACTAAAATAATTAACTTCACAGTGGTAATGATCACACCACCCCGACATTGATAATTTTCCTATAACAGCAAGTTATGAAGTTTGTACCTTACTTAACATGCACTATCTGACTATAAATTATATTTCTTTGGCTCCTTCATTAAGTCTTGTAGGGTATAAAAATAAAAAAAAACCTTTGCACTTGGCCATATGTTTTATTTAATCTTACTGGATTCTTTTATTTATTATCATGTTTTGTAGCCACACTTGTTTTTAACATGCCATACCTCTCTGAACACAAGACATTAGGTTTAGTAGCTTTCCCTAAATAATAATAAATAATATAATTAGGCAGGGAAATGTTGATGATGATGATGATGTAGACAATATATTTTCATAAAATGAAAAAAAAGGGAAAAAAGATGCTCTGGTTCAATGGGATGTCAATTGCAAGGTAATAAATAGAACCTAATCTAAAATAAAGAAGCTAAAAATTAATTTGGGTTATTTTTCTGTGCTACTTTTATGAAATGTCGTGTGCTGTTCTCTCCCTTATCCCTAAAAGGCATTGTGAATCTGTGACAAGGAGAAACGCTGGCTGCAGAAGCATCCTGTCATCTTGTGTTTTGTAATATTGCAGTAGATGCAGTTTTTCTTCCACTGTAATGAGTCCTCACATGCTCTTTCTACAACACAAAGTGATAGAAGTTTGAGGTCTTCAGCTTTGGCTGCCAACGCAATGGGAGAAAACAACAACCTTGTGCTTCTGCCCCGCTTCCGCTATACACACATAATCAACATGCAGACCTGTGGGTTCATACTTTCGTGTATTTCTCAGAATCTTTTCGTGCAGTCTGGCAATCAAGGTTGCTTCCCATGTTCAGTGCTTCATTTCAGCGTCCTTTATCAAAAGATGATGAGAGTGTTCTATGTTTTATGACAGAAATTCATGAGCAAGCCTACTAAAAAGAGGATTATGACCAATTTTTATTGTTCATTAATTTACTTTAATTTGTTATATCAGATATTGAAAATTTGTTATATCAGATATGAAGATATGATTTATTAAAATAAATCATTGAATATTTGTGTGCTGCACTGAATTGTGTGCCAGGAATTTAATGTCAAAAACTGGATATTATAGTAGCTCCAGTCTCTAACACTAGTATTTTGTGAATGTTTATTTTATCAAACTTTATCTCTTTCATACAAAGGTAAGCAAAATATAAAGGCTATTTATGTAACACATTTAAAGACATGACTATCCAGGATACCAATTTTTAGTTGACTCACCTCTAATGTTATATTTCCATTCTTCCATTACCTGCTCTGATTCAGTTTTAATTTCATTATGTTAAATATGTTGGCTTATAGTTATCTCTGTCTTTCTCTGTGCATGTGCTCATCCTCCTTTTCTCTTTCACTTATCTTCACTGAATATTGAAAAAGCATACATTTAAAATGCCATGTACCCCACAGCAACATTACTACCATCAGCTAAGTTATTGCAACTGCTGTGGCAAGCTGATGTGGTTAGCAATGTTATGACAAGTTTGCATTTTACAAGCTGCTAATTGCCCTCATAAATGCTTAGGTTCATGTCATATGTCTTTGCATATCAGAGCTATGTCAGTAATTAGGCTGTAATATGTTTGTTGCATACCTTTCAACAAGAGGTCTGGTAGCATAGTATGAGCTCATGAAAGCTAAACATAATGGCTGAATAACTCTATGGGCAAATGTAAAATGTCCTCCTCAGCTGCTCTGAGGTCAGTTGAGAACCAGTCATTACTTCTGATTGGGTCTTGGAAAGCATTTTTTTGCGCATTCTGCCACTGTATTATCGAGATGTCACTGCTTTCCATATTGAATTTGACTGGGGAGTGAGGTAAAAAAAAAAACACTCAGAAGCTTCTGAAAATACTGAGGTCTAGACCTCACTGTCCTCATAGCTAGATACAGCCATGGGAGCATCCAGAGCTTCCTGTTATTGTGGAAGAGCTGTGTGTGTAGTGATTTATTCATAACCAAATCTTTCACGTGCTGCACACTTTCCAACCTGAGCTCAAAAACAGGTCACAAAAGTCTAAATTTCAGAGACATTATTTCATTTGTAAGTATGATGTGTTGTTCTTTAATAAATAAAAAATAATAATAATTGGCAAATTTCTGTGGTGTAAGAGGAATAAAACACTGGGCTGCATCGTGCCACCCCATTGTTGCTTATTTCCTGAACAGCATAGTATTTTATTCCTAAGACAAAAATGAATACATTTCAACCACATTTTGTTCTGGATGAAAATTTCTGGAATATGTCTCAAATGTCTCAAATGCTGATGATCTACCAGTGACATGGATCTGTACTTGTCCAGTGGTGACTTCAGACTTGACTCAGAGTTTTAAAAGGTGCTTACTGCTCTGACATCTCATTGATCATTTCTCTCAGTGTTCTTTAATGCAGACCCAGCGAGAGTCCCTCAACAGCACCCTGCTATTATTGAGTCCAGCATTGTGACCATCAATCTAAGCTGTCAGCCTCCATCTCATCAACTGTCATATCATATTCACATTTTCTCTTTCTCACTGGAGAGCAAACTGTCTTTGAACAAATGATGTTAGCAAGGTGTAAATGGCTCTTGGCTATTTGAACCAAACTCACCAACCAGATCTTCTGACAGGCACTTTATTCTCTACTGAGCAAGAACATAAAGGAGGAACTTATAAAGGTTTACTCACCATTACCGAAAGAATTATTTCAGAACATGTGTGTGAAGAACATCTGATTTTGAACATCTGTAGCAGCAGACATAGAACCTCATGAGATCCACAGACAGTCAGTGTCAATGGTTAGGGCATCTAAAGACAAGGCAGCAGGTGTGGGTATGATTAAGTTTGATAGATATGTGCCATCTCAATCAAACCAACTGTTCCCAGTCCTCATTTAGCAGCCCTGCCTCAAAGGGAAGGAAGTAAATAATGTTAAGCAATATTTCATTATGCCTTGACAATATGTAATTATTGTATTGGTTTGCGTTCTCCACCCTGCACATGCACATGAATCGTTAATAATTCATGTCGTAGTGGGTGACCTCCTACACTCACGCATGATCTAAATAAACAGCCTATGGCTTTCTCCCATGCGTCCTCATTGATAACCTCAGGATGTGTTTCTTTGATTAAGAGGAAGAGAAAGTCATTAATTATAGACGAATGCGATTAATTATTTTTTCTGCCCCCGCTTCTGTCAGATCTCCCTGTTGCCCTGACTCTATCCTCCTATCGACCCACTGTGATCCACGGAGTGCAGGAAGAGATAGCAAATATGGCTTTGGGCTCATTACTAAAACATCATGTTGGTAATGCCGTACCCTTTGAGGAAAGACACCATTTGGCCCTCCACCTGCCCTTTCTTGTTCAACATGTATCCTCACCACTCATTGTTCGGTCTCAGGGCAGCACATGTGTCTGCAGGGCTTACTAGGGCTTGTACAGGCTAAATGTTTGCAAATTAATGTCATGCACTATAATCAGCCGTTCTGGAAATTAGGTTTTGTACTATCAAGCATAGCAGACCTGCCTGCTTCCACATTATAGCTAGGTAAGTTTTCTCATACAAATTGGATTTGGAATTAATTTATTTTTCTAATAGTAAAGGAGTAATCACTCCCGTTTCTAAGGTGAGGTTAAGCTGCAATGATATTTACTCAACTGTAATAAACACTAAGGTATAATCTCTTACGGCAAATGAATGCTCCTGATGGCGGACAAGAAAATATCAGTATTTATCTTAGAAGTGTGCAGGGGGGGCAACAGTCACCAAATGGACCAGTCAAGCATATCTTCCTGTGTATCTTTATTTATTTATTTATTTATTTCCTTCCTTTAGTGATGTTCTCTTTTCTTAATTCACTAAAAAAATGTCTTGAACTCAGGTTACTGTCTGTGCGGTGTTTTGCATGTTTGCAAGGGAATCCTCCAGGTTCACTGGTTTCCCCTAGGTGTAAATTGTGTGTGTGTGTGTGTGTGTGTGTGTGTGTGTGTGTATGTGGTCTCCTGTGAGGAACTAGCATCCCATCCAGGGTGGATTCCTGACTTGCTCTCAGTGTTCTCGAGATCCTGAGTCTCTGGATCCCACCATGACCCTGACCAGGAAAAAGTTATTGAAGATGAATAAATGAATATTGCTAATTGTGTGCTAATACATGCATACCTAGAACACATGATTTGATGCACTTTTATTAAGCAGTGAACATTGGAATAGACTTTAAAAATATGACTAGATACTATAGATCTACAGTAGAGTAGAATATACTCTAATATGAATGAAATATGTGAGATTTATTATAAATTACAGACAAAGCTTACACTCTTAGATTATTAGGCTTCCTCAAGGGTTCTTTGGATAATTAAGGAAACACTAGGGTTCTACAAAGAACTTGGAGCTTGAGGCCTCTTCCAGAGGTACAACCTTCAAACCCTTAAGTATTGTAGATGTAGCGTTTATCCTATGAGCGTGCGCACCTGATAAAAGGGTAATTTTCCATCAGTTGATTTCAGTAAAATGCCAGCAGATGTTTGATATTTGAATATATTGCACTGGGATTTATAATTTAGAGACTTGTGAGTTAATTATAGCCTGTTGTAGTTCCTTCCTGTTCTGTTTAAATATTGGTAACTGATGGTGTGTAAAGCTCAAGTTCCTTAGAACATGCTATGTTGACTTTTCGAATGCTCTTCTAACCGTTCTGCAGCAATCTTTGCCCATTATTACATGTTCAGTATTTACTTTACCGTAGATGCTGTGTACTTACCTGCTGTTCTGATGCTGCACAAATCCTTCCCAGCATTTTAAGAAGGAGGCAAAAAAAAAAAGCATGCGATCAAAGTTTATTATTTAGGATTATACAAATTATGCTCTTCATTTCATGCATAATGAGTCACTGAGTAGTTTATCTTCTTCAATATTTGAGAAATATTTACTGTGAGCTGCACGAATAGGAATAATTCTATAAAAGATCATAGTCTTCATTTAAAATCAAATGGTCTGCCATGCAGGCTCTTTATGATTGCTGTCATAGGTACTTATCTGTAAATTTTTCAGCCATGAGAATACTCCTACAAGGGACCTTTGAACATGCAGTGGTACAGAGCTACTCATTTTCACCACAGGAAGTATGCCTGGTCTTTTCCAAGCTATTACACTGCTTTCAACTCAAGTGTAGACTCAGTCTAGTCGAAACTGCACTTGTTGCATGGACTTCATCTCAACAAAAGAGTAGAATTGTTTCTTTAAAATGGGAACGATCCCATTTCCCAGACTTCTAGAATGTTGTTGTAGTTGATGGCGATGACGATGATGAGTTATGGTCTGTAAGTTCAGGGTGGGTGGCCACTAATGTCTCCATTAATCATCTGAGCACCACTGCTAACCAGTCAGATGCTCCCCCCTTCCCCCCTTTAAGAAGCTCATGTAGGTTGTGAGACAATTCTGCCAAGGCTATCTATGTAATTACTTCCTTGCGAGATTACGTTCTCGCCAATGGCTCTGTCAATTAGGCAGCCAGGCGGAAAAAAGGACAATAAGGCCCTACTTAGCAAAAACGAAGAGTTCAAACACATTATGTCAACAAAGATGACATTTTAGTATGTTGAACAGTCTCACGCACAGGTGTACATACTGTAAAATAAAATACTATATAAACTTTTATACACTTTACTGTGAAAAGGCTTTACTGAGAGCACATTAATAAAATGTAGGATTTCACCAATACTCTTCACTCCAGCATATTTAGCAAACAAAGGTTTTACTGATGATTTGTTGTTTGTTCTTTTTATTTTGGAAGCAAATATTCAAAAATTACAATTTATCACAAAGAACCTTCTGTTTGGTTGATGATGATCTGGTTTTGAGCATTCACACTATTTGCAGAGATGTCACTTGATTGTGTTAGGTTCTGACGTAGTTACTTCCTACGGAGTTATTTTCCACTGATAAAGTCTTGTCAAGTCCTGATGCACTTCCTCATTTGATTCATCCAAGGCAAACAATCAGAGGTCAAATTCGTACCTGACGATTATTCCTACAATGACTTGGAATAAACAAGATTATTATTAAATGGCACAGCATCACAGAGATCAAACTTTCTGCAGTCTCTTTTAGGGAAAAAAAAAAACTTTAAGGGTTCTGTGGATAATTAAGAGTTCTTAGCTTCCAAAAAATGTCTTCTACTTGGAATTCTTTCTCATGGGGAAACACTGTCATAGGGTTTGATAGAAAACCTTCAAGGGTTCCTCCAGAGTCACAAGCCGAAGAACCTTTCTTCCCAAATCAGTGTAGGGGTGATCTGACTTTATATATTTGCACTGGAATTTGATCTTGACTTTGGCCAGCATTTTAGCATCTTAATTTGAGAGATCTGAGGATGGAAGTCATTTGACTTATTTTTTTTATTCAATATTTTTTAATACACTTTATCTAATTGACTTGTTATTTAATGTAGCATTGTTAGGTAAAATAAATAAACCAAAAAAGGATAATACTCAGAAAAAATTTGTTTATCTATAAACATGTAGAACTGTGGGTGCTTGCAGCAGGTAGCGTTGCTGTCTCACAGCGCCAGGGTCCTCGCTTCAATCCTGAGCTTGAGTTACTGCCTGTGTGTGGTTTCACATGTTTTGCCCCTGTTTGCTTTAACATAAGTGTGAATGAGTGTGCTAGTGTGTGCCTGGTGCCCCATCCAGGGTGTATACCTGTCTCAAGCCTAGTGTTCCTGGGAAAGGATCTACCCTGACCAGGAAAAAGCAGTTACTGAAGATCAGCATAGTAATGTTTCTATAATCCGAATAACATTGTAAACCATGATAAGAGGTTTTGCAATTATTGTGATATGAAACATTGATGACTAGTCACAGTTAGGAGTCTTGCTGATCAAACTGCAACACATTATAATATTTATATAAGACAGTGTTGAATCAATGTCTACTAGCAATGCTACAGTATGATAGTAAATTTGTCAGGATGCTTATAGTAATTTATTGATTGCTTATTATAGAGGCTTATTTCCATATTACTGCCTTCTACAAAATCAGTATATTAGTATCAGGCCAATTATAATGATAACATTCAGTACAAGACATGCACTATATGGCCAGTGGTTTGTGGACACCTGACCATAACGTTCATACAGCATTTGCTTGTTGAACATCCCATTCCAGATTTAGTCCCAATTTGCTCCACTCCTCTGGGAAGGCATTCCACTACATTTTGGAGCATGGCTGAGGGGATTTGCCCATTGAGCCAAAAGAGCATTAGTGAGGTTAGGTACTGATGTTGGGTGAGGAGGCCTGGGGGGCAGTCACTGTTCCAGTTCATCCCAAAGGTGTTCAATGGGGTTGAGGTCAGAGCTCTGTACAGGCCACTCGAATTCTTCCATTCTAACCTTGGCAAAACATGTCTTCATGTGATAATGACAATGTGCACAGGGACACGGTCATGCTGGAACAGATTTGTGCCCCTTAGTTCCAGTGAAGGGAAATTGTAATGTTATAGCCTACAAAGACATCCTATACAATTGTGTGCTTCCAAATTTGTGGCATCAGTTTGGGGAAGAACCGCATATGGATGTGATGGTCATGTGTCCACAAACTTTTGGCTATATAGTGTATTTTGCAGTCTGAAGTTCTGTTCCAATGTTTAAATGCTCATTACATGTTATATTTCTATACATATTATATTTCTATTAAATTTAATGCTGTGTTTAGAGAAATGGCACCCTGATATCTAAAGTCTCTAAATGACGTCAGTGAGTGACCAAAGCGCGCGCTGCGGGGTTTTCTTTTTATGGAACGCCCTCGCACCCTGTGATGTCAGGATCTTCATTTGCGTAACACAGAGGCTATATAACCTCAAACCACATCTACACAGACACGGCTGATTGGACTTAGCTGATGCAGCGATCATCTATGCGGATATCTGCTCTGACAGGATATCGAGGCACAGCTTTAACCATCAGCTCCTCTTCTAACGCATCCAAGTGACTCCTTCGTGCGCCTCACCTGTGCGTTTCAGACGTTTTATCAGCTCAGGTAAGTGCACCACTTGTCTAAACAGTGCCTTAGAAAAATTCTGAAATGCAGTAAATCATGTGGTTCTGAATGTAGGACAACTTATTTATTTAACAACCTACACTTTATAGATGTATAAACCTGATCACAGCGATCCAGAACGCAGCAGAAGTGAAACACACCAAAAAGCGATATTTGTTCCAGCTCCGAAATAACAAGCTTAAATTGGGAATCACTGTCAACATTAGATGACAAATCATAAAAAGGTTCTGTATTATAATCATCTAATTTGCATCTAAATTAATGGAAACTAAATCAGCATTCAGCCCTATATGGCGAAACCTTTCCATTACGCACAAACTCACATCATGGTCTTTCCCTTTTTTGGATATTATTTCCCATCTTTTTATGATCATACAATCTGAACTATGTTACATCTTTTTGATTGATCCCATGTTTGCATTCTTGCTATGCATTATTCCCAACCACTGGCTGTATTATCACAAGGAAAAGGCACTCCAGGATCTCACGACTTAGATATTTTTACGCATTCGCTCGCGTGGGTGTTTATTTATTTTTTATTTATTTATTTTTACGGTTATTCTAGTTTAGCTGAAGAATGCACAATCTGTTCCGTCACTTTAAAGCTAACTTTGAACTACATGTGGCTATTTGGTTATGAGTGCCATATAGTTATTGCTTAATGCGCAAAACATGACTCTCACTGGGATGGGAGAACTCAGGGATGGAAGAAAATAATAGAATTAACTCAGATTATGCACATGTGCACGTGAAAGACATTTAGGATGTATACAACACAACACGTTACGGTTCCTCGATTAAAAAATGACAGGGTTGCCAGATTGGAAGTGTTCCATCGTAGGTACACTCTTAGAAAAATGTTAAGGGTGCTTCAGTGGGTTCTTTGTATTGTTACGGGTTATAAGCTTCTGAAAAACGCTCTAGTTTGGAATCCTTTCACAGATGGGGAAACACTTTATTGTCGGGTTGTATATAGAACATTTAAGGGTCCCCAGAGGAACAACCAAAGAACCTGGATTTCAAGCCTTTTTCCCCCCTAAAAGTGTCATTGCGGTTTAACAGCCCAGGTAACTACCTGGTACCAGCTCAAATTGTAACTTTACTAAACAAATATTGAATCATAAACGTGAGAATAAAAGCTGTCTGTGCTTTGCGCCTTCATTTGGCACTTCTTGTATTTCCTTTTCTCCAGAAAAGTGTGAAAGAATTGTTAGTGGCACTTATGCTTACATAGGATACAGTGTTTATTAGATTGCATTTATTTACTATACAGTAACACACTTTGGAAGGAAATCTACCCAATCTGGTAACGCTGAGAGAGAGAGAGAGAGAGAGAGAGAGAGGGAGAGATGTGCTATGTTAAAAGACCTGTATGATATTTACGCATTACGCACATTTACGCATTACGCACCGGAACGGAAGGTTAAAAGAGCGCAAAAGATGCTTTGCTTTATTTAGTTCTGCTCAGTTCTGAGTGTATATTAACCACAGAACACTTTCTGGTGTTTTCTTTCCTCAGACTGTGTGTGAAAATGTACCGAGGCTTGCTGCTGGTGTTCCTCATCCTTCTGGTTGAGACTCGGCTCAGTGAGTCGAGCTGCGCGGAACAAGAGACGCAGAGATCGACCTCGGAAGTAAGTGATTTACCTTTAACTTAAATCATTGTATGGTTTTTGTTGTTTGATTTTTTTTTGGTAGCATCATGTTCTCCACTCTTTTTTTTTTGTGCGCGCAGGAGAGTTCAAGTTTTCGACTCGCGGCTCGTAACTTGCTCAAGCGGTATCACGACATAGATTACGACAGTTTTGTCGGACTGATGGGCCGCAGGAGCGCCGGTGAGAGTGCATTTTCACATCCTTCATGACTGTAGTGGTTATGGGATTGCACGAGATGCCATGTTTCATGCCATGTTTTGTAGGATTGACAGATTGGCTTGGCTGTTGGGAGGATAATATAAACAACAGCGGCATCAACAATATCAATAATAATAATAATAATAATAATAATAATAATAAATCACTGTAACCACCCTAAACTTGAGCTAAAAAGATATTACACAAAAGCTACCCTAATCCTATTTACCAGCCAAGACCATTTCCAGTCCTTTTCCTAATATGATTAAGAAAAGTTCAATTAAGTGGGAAAATCTGACAGTGTTATTTGTTCTCAGATGCTGCTGATAATGACCAGACTCGGCGTAAAAGTAAGACCATCCTCCTTTCTGATTTCCACTCATTCTTATTCTCCAGTCCACAGAAATGGTCTCATTTTATGCTTTATGGTTTGATTTCAGGAGAAATGCATGACATCTTTGTGGGACTCATGGGACGGCGAAACAGTGAAGATGGTGAGAATAGATTTAAATCCAAATACCTGCTGTTTTAGGAATTTGCAAACACAGTTTATATCCTTGACAAGTGCATAGCCAAATCCCCAGTGCTGAATTATCAGCTGTGTAAGTCCATCTGGGTTTCTGTGTTGGTAATTCAACTCTGGGGATTTGCAAGTGTGAATTCCCATCAGCTTAGACGTGTTGTATTTACACTGACAGACGCTGAACGTCCGTGGAGGAAAGACTACCCAGAGACACGTGGCCTGTTCTTTAACAAATGCAGACTGAGGTTAGTGTTGTATCTGGCCTTGAAAACTGCAGCACACGCATGCATTATTGCCAACTAAAGCCAATGTTTTTCATTGCAGGTTTCGTCGTGGGTTATAGGCAAAAATCCTCTGGATCAACTGTGCCATTCTCACAGAATTAACTCCTTTTCATGACACACTTTGCAAAAAAAAAAAAAAAGAGTCAAATAATTACACAATAGCAATTATTCTAAATTACATTTGTCATAAGATGATGATTTATGTTGAACTGCAACTAGAACTTGCATAGATTTGTATATACCAGTAGCAGTATATAAATCTCTAGAAACAACATCTTTATCTGACTATATTTATTTACCACATTAACTTTCTAATGTAAAAAACATGATTTTTTTGTAAATAAATGTATTATTTAATTGAGCTCATCATTGATATACAGATACACAGAGAATACTGTATATGTTGATATATCAATTATATTTGAAGCTCTAGTACCCTCAGCAGCACAAAAGAGAGGATGTATTGTTTAAAACCCAGTTATTCTGTAAGCTCTGCATTATATGCTACATATTAAGACTTTATATGTAGCATATATAACAGTCCTTTAGAAATAGACAAAAATCCAGACAATGAATATGACTGGCATGATATTAGGTATAGATGAAATGTTTAGACTCAAGGCCATCTGGATTTTTTTTTTTTTTTTACCCGGCTATGAGTGTAAACAGCAGCAAGCCTTTCTTATGCATCTTATGGCACATGAGCCATAAAAATGACTCACAGTATAGAGTTGAATGGCACTGATGTGTAGAATTACTCAGTTTAAGGTGCTGTTGTGTTGAAAAATAAATACAGACTGACATTTTAATTTCTCTCCTGCCACGTCCAGTCCTCATCAACTTTGATACATTTCTTTGAAAGTAGATTTGTGGTGGATTAAATGGGTAAAAAGAGCAAAAAGTCTTACACTGTCTAAAGATATTAAACACTAGAATGTTTTAAATTATTTCTTGATCAGTTCTCTAATATGTATGTTATGATTAAGTAGACATATGTACAAATAGCCAGAACTCCACCACAGTCACAACCTCAGATGCAGTAGAGACCTCCAAGCTTTATTAGTGGTAAAATAGTTTCTTTGCAATGAGACAGTTATAGAACTTAACAAACAGCAGCAGAAACAAAGAAAGAAAGAGTAAGAGAAATCATCACCTTATCATCCTCCAAAGAAAAATATACCTCAAATTTAGCCCAAGGCAATTTAAGAGGGAAATAAATCCTGTACATTGATATGTCACTTGCTGCACAATAACTTAAGAGAAAACATTTCAAATGGTCAGTGTTCATTTCTCAGTACAAAGATATTTTAGTCTTTACTGTAAATCATAATTACAGTGTATGGTGAGGCAGCATGTCCAGGTACTACATCATTATCATCATCATTTACACAGGTCTGAATTCTCCCAGCATATACTGCAGAGCAAAAAATAAATGTGGAGCACAGGAAATGAATGAAACACACACATCAAATGAATATCTAAACAATTATCTGCTGCCAAAGATGTAATCAACAGTCCAATGAGTAAAAGAGACTCTCGTAACAGTGATGGCAAATGCATTGGTGTCCAGAACATCGGTGTTGATGCTGCTAGTTTTACCTGGCAGAAATTAAATTAGAACTGAAAGTAAAATTAAGGGTGAAGAAACCAGTCTACACATGCAGGACTTTAGAATGCCTTGGAATAAGGGCATGGTTATAATGACCAACAGGGTGGTGCGAGGGCAACCCAAAACAAAGCCAGGTTACTATTACCGGTCCAAACTTGTTTCATTTCCTATAATAATGTCCTGATGCCTCTCCTGTGTCAGAAAACTTACTGACAGTAACAAAGTGCTGACACTGAAGATTCCTTCCATAAATATTCCATAAACAAACATCTCTTTACAGAAAGCTTCACAATATCAATTTCTCGGTGAATTAGCTGTAACTGTAGAAACAATAACGTATTAGAATGAGTGCATTAATATAAACCTGTGATTTGCCTTGCAGCTGGAATTACTGAGAGAGAAAATGAATCAACATCTGATCAATCAGGGCTGAGAATTCAACAGTGCTGTGATATAATTTTGAATAAACTGGTTTCTCTTCCTTTAGCTTCTGAGAAACTTTCAACACAATATCAACACGATATCACCATGTTCATTACATGTCCATGCACACATTCCCTTTCTCTACATAAAACACAACATTTTCACCTTCCTGAAGATGTTCTATCATGTACCGTTGCAGTGCTGTTGTTTGCTGGCTTATTCTCTTGGACTGTCTTTTGCACCGAGTCCCCTTCTGTTTTCCCCTCTCCCTCTGGCCTGGCCTGGCTCGGCTGCGTCAGGTTGGACGCCTTTGGTTGTTCTGCTACACGCTGAGCTACTTTCACAGTGACCTTCACCGGTCTCTCAGTGTTAGCTGTTGTGCTAAGGAGAGATGGATCTGGAGGCTGGTAGCGGTAATGGTAGCCGTAAGGCCGCAGGTGGTACGTGTAGTACTCTAGAATGTACATCAGCTCAGCGTCCACGTAATGGAAGGACACGGCGAGATCAGAGCAGCACAGTGGACCCTGTGAACAAACATCACACAGGATGATGCCAAGATGATCATGAATAACACAATTCAAAAGAGCTTCTGAGAAACAGAATCATAAACAGAATATCAGCAATCACAACAATAGGACTCATTATGATATATTTTATACCACAGCAATGTTGAATCATCAAATCTGATTGGTTAGAACGTGTTAACTGATTTTCTTGAGCGGCAGCTCTGACAACCGTGCTGCCCTGCAAAGCACATCACAGGTTTATATTAATGTGCTCCATCTAAGACTTTCTATAATATCAACTTACACAGAGACAAAACATGCTGTAAGAAGATATTTATTCAAGATTTATGGAAGGAGTCTCCAGTGTCAGCAATTTCTAACTGTCAGTAACTTTACTGTTTCCCGAGAATCTTCGGGACAGAGGACTTTCTGGTTTCTCGCTAACATGACAAGCTGGTTTTTTGTCTTACTGACTTCAAGAGGGAGGAGAAAAGGAGAAGCAGGTGAGTTAATTAATGTTTAGAGCTATTAAAAAAAGAAACTAACTTGTTTTATGAATATTCTGCAATATGAAATATAACAATAAATGGATAAAAAGTACAATGTGTCATTCTTTAATTGCTGTGGTGTATGAGGAATATAGCACTTTACGATGTGCTGTTATAGATAAAAAGTTAACTTCTGGGTGCTAACACTGCATCACACCACCCCATCATTGATTATTTTTCTACAACAGCACTACCCTTCGTGTTTATTACTCATCACATTATTTTCATTTATCACTGCTCAATTTTCATTTGTAAGATAATACCTGCAATTTTATTTCTCTTCTGTTGATTATTTTGTTCATTTCAAGTTGATTCTCAATAGGGTTGATAGTTGAATTATCAGGCACATTAGACAAATGTTAGACAAAAAGATGTGCTGACAAATTATTACAACTAAAATTCGCCTTGTTCTCCTTTGTGCTACTTTTTTTATTTTATATTAATCTTCATCGGAGTAGTATGTGACGTCTGATGAAAGAATTTACAATATTTACTTAGGCTCAAGCACGAATCCCCCATGAAATCACACAAATAATGTACAGGCACTGCACACTGTCACAAATAATTCAGTCACTGGAGTAATAATGGTGTAACAATTGGTTTTCCATAAAACCTACATTTCACAGTCATGCGCAAACAATATATATTCATACAGGCCACTCATGAGGGTGCGCCTAGGGCAAACCCATTTTGAGCTTATTTCCCTTGACTTACTATGATTTAACTTGCAAGTGTATTGAGTTTTACCCTGATGCTCAACTCATAACATTAATGGAAATTTCAAACACATGGTTAGAGACTTACCACCACTATGGGATAGTAGCAGTAATTCCAGTACCAGAAGGTTTTGGGGAAAATCTGAGTGAGATGGTGCTCCGGGACAAATGGGTGGAAGGTCTCGCGCTGCACACTGTCCCTCGAGTCTCCAGCCAACACGCCCATCTTCTCCAAGCACTGACCCAAGGCCAGATCCTCCACTGAGGAAGTATGAGTGCATACTTGGGTGCTGAAGCCCTTTACAAATCGTTTCAGTGCCTCCTTGCTGAGCACGTATCCAGCACCGCCACTCATGTAGCCCTGCTTGACATAGGGTTTGAAGCGCTTGCCGAAGTAGATCGGCTCTTCTGACGAGTAGTTGGACAGGATCCAGCGCAGGTTGTCCACCACCACAAAAGTGTCATCATCAGCCTTGAGGAACCAGTCTGCTTCCTCGCCATGGTTTTTCAGGGCATACTGGAAGGCTCGGATGGTCTTCCAGTAGAGCTGATCGCGTCCTTCTGCTGTTCCAAGGCCCACTGTTGGGAAGTCACGATCCTCCACCGAGCTCATGAACAGCACCGTGTTGCAGTGACGACTCCATGTTGCTTTCACATGCCGTGCCTTTGACTGCAGGTTGTTAGGGCCTGTCATGACCCAGCACAGGATACGTACTTTTTTGTAAAGCTCATCTGCAACATGGCTGTCCTCACCTAAGGTGAAAAAAGGGAAGTAATACACTCAGTAATGCAGTTAAAAAACTATATGCTTCATTTCAAGTTTGGGAATCAAACATCATGCTTTAATGACACACCATGGAAAAGGCATAAAAAGGGCAAACATTATTAAAAACAGTCAAGGGCGCCTAAGAAGAAGTAAAAATAGTTGGTTGTGGCTACTATTACTCCCAGTAAGTAATTATACACCAATCAGCCATAACTTTAAAACCACTGACAGGTGACGTGAATAACACTGATTATCTTGTTACAATGGCACCTCTAAGGGAACAGTCAGTTCTCAAAGTTGATGTGTTGGAAGCAGGAAAAATGGGCAAGCCTAAGGATCAGAGTGACTTTGACAAGGGCCAAATTGTGGCTAGATGACTGGGTCCGAGCATCTCCACAACGGCAGGTCTTGTGGGGTGTTCCCGGTATGCAGTGGTTAGTACCTACCAAAAGTGGTCCAAGAAAGGATAACCACTGAACCGGTGACAGGGTTATGGGTGCCCAAGGCGCACTGATGTGCATGGGGAGCGAAGGCTAGCCCGTCTGGTCCAATCCCACAGAAGAGCTACTTTAGCACAAATTGCTCAACAAGTTAATGCTGGCTATGATACAAAGGTGTCAGAACACGCAGTGCATCGCAGCTTGCTGCATATGGGACTGCGTAGCTGCAGAGCGGTCAGAGTGCTAGACCATAAAGCAATGGAAGAAGGTGGCCTGGTCTGATGAATCGTATTTCTTTTACATCACGTGGATGGCCGGGTGCGTGTGCGTGGCTTACTCGGGGAAGAGATGGCACCAGGATGCACTATGGGAAGAACGCAAGCCGGCGGAGGCAGTGTGATGCTCTGGGCAATGCCCTGCTGGGGAACCTTGGGTCCTGGCATTCATGTGGATGTTACTTTGAGATGTACCATCTACCTAAACATTGCTGTAGACCAAGCACACCTTTCATGACAACAGTATTCCCTAATGGCAGTGGCCTCTTCAGCAGGATGATGCACCCTGCCACGCTACAGAAATTATTCAGAAATGGTTTGAGGAATATGACAAAGAGTCCAAGGTGTTGACTTGGCCTCCAAATTCCCCTGATCTCCATCCGATCGAGCATCTGTGGGATGTGCTGGACAAACAAGTCCGATCCATGGAGGCCCCACCTCACAACTTACAGGACTTAAAGGATCTACTGCTAACATCTCAGTGCCAGATACCACAGAACCCCTTAAGAGGTCTTGTGCAGTCTATGCCTTGATGGATCAGAGCTGTTTAGGGGCACAAGCGGAACCTACACAATATTAGGCAGGTGGTTTTAATGTCATGGCTGAATGGTCTAAGTTACATTAATCATCTTACCCTAGCACTATACTAACTAACTTTCTCATGTTACACCTGCTGTTAAAGTCACATGTACAGACCAACAGAGGGAAGCACTGATGTACCTGTATGATGAGGGTGATTCAGGCTGATGAGAGCAGAACGCTGCACCACCCAGCTGAAGTTGTTGCTGGTCTGCTCATTCTGCTGTGCACTGAGCCACAGGCTGGAGCTTTGCTCAAACCACACCTCCTTCAGGAAGAAGTAAAGAGTGCAGCATCCTACCAGAAAGCCCAGCACGAATGCATACTTGGAGCTCACCCCTTTCATGGCAATCTCTTCACAGTCCGCTACAATCACTCAAGCGCTGTAAAGAAAAAGAACTGACAGTTTGAGGAAGTGATATTTGTATTTATTTGTTTAACTGCATCTTGCATTATTCAGATCATGGACAGACAGCATTATAGCACACCCTCATTGGCAACTCTCCAAGTTATGCAAAGCATCAGAGTTACAGGAAGGGCCACATGCTCTAAAACAAACCATATCCTGTATTTTACTGTGTGCATCATCTGTGTTGTGTCAGTGAATATTACAAGTCATATTCATTCGTTGTTTGTTTCTGAGAGTTTTTTTTTTTTAAAAGCAAAGGGTTGTCACACCAAATATTGACTTTGTTTCATTTATTACTGTTTACTGCTCTTTACAGTATTTGTTTTTAATGTAGAAACATTTCATTTCATTATTTTGAAGGCATCTTTGCTCTACAGCATTTCTTTGCATCACAATTCTATGCACCATTCTGTGTAAACTCTAGACTCTAGACTGTTGTGAACAGTTTCTGACATACTCAAATCAGCCCATCTGGTACCAACAACCAGGACACAGTTAAAGTCACTGAGATAACATTATTTCTGCATTCTGTTGTTTGATGTGAACAGTAACTGAAGCTCTTGACCTGTATCTGCATAATTTTATGCATTGCACTTCTGCCACATGCTTGGCTGATTAGATAACTGCATGCATTTTTCTTTTTATTCACCGAAGCCTATACAACACATCAGTGAATTCTTTCCCCCGCCTGGTCTTGGGACAATTTTCCCAAATTGTATCCTTGCAAAAAAAAAGTGCCTGGATTGATGTTCAGCACCACAAACAGCGACCAGAACAAACACAAATCCACATGCTCCCAGGGTGGAGCTGCACTCACACCCATTAAGTACCTTGGGCTTATGTTTATATAAAGCTCATCCAAAGCAAAGAAATGGCTGGCCACTGATGGAGAAGAGGTAGATGAATGCACAAGTGTTTGTGCAATAACCTGTCTTTCTCCTCCCTTCTTCAGACTTCTCCCCTCTTCAGACTTGTGCAATAACCTGTCTTTCTTCTCCCCTCTTCAGACTTCAGGGCTGAGACACCATCCATCCACTACACTTAACTACACCAAGCACTGCTGATGCATAGAGATTCCACCACACCACACTACACTACAGACATAAGCCAGAACCTTCACTTTGCAATGTGAAGTAAATAAATTGTTTCCATAAATACGTGTGTCTTGAATTAATCCTACCACTTTTGGCATTTTCTGTATAACAAGAACTGACGTGACACCCTGCCATTGACAAAGCGCACTTTTACAGTCTAGTTAATATGAGCGGGCCGTTAATACGACTTTAACCATACAGATTCAGGTCTTTGGTGGAACACTCGTTTACTATTTCGTTAATATTCCTTTAATTTAATTGGCATACCACAAACTTTTGTTTTGGGTGCAGCACTGCGAGAGATTAAAAAGACAACTAATTACTTTAAGTGGCCTGAAAATTACCAACTGCTACCAACTAAGCAGGCAGCCACATGACCAGATCTGAATAAGATAAAGAAACATATGAAAATTCGCTAACTCAGGATGAAACTACACTAACCAGTAGTGTAGTTTTTTTTCCTCTCAGGCTATCAAACTGGATTGTGTGTGGGTGTATGTATAGTGCCAAAATCCAGTCAGACCAGATCCCAAACACTTGCGCACATTTATTCTCCCAAGCTCCTCTTCCACCACCTTGAACCACAGTATCAACACTTTTAGCACTGTAGATCTGGCTCCTGTAAGACTACCTTGCAGTGAGATAATGTAAGATTTAGATAAGGATGAAGAGCACTTTAAGCTGGTTACCTTGAGTGACTGGAAGATCTTGGTATTTACCTTAGCTCCCAGCACAGGACATCTGCTTCTTTTAAGTCACATCATCAAATCATAATTAGTAATCTGGATTAAAACAAAACCAGACAAACAAATGTGCTGTACACATGACACAAGTAGGTAAGATATTCCTTATGTTTGGTCACTATGATTATTCTCAGCATACTCAGAAACACTAGATAACTTAAGCACACTTGTATCAAATGTTAAGTAATGAATGGAGTTGGAATATTAGTGAATTTGAAATACAATGACTGTTAATGTTATTCATTAAAACATAAAATCACACATCTATCAGCTGATCTATTTCCTGCTGTTAAAAAAAATTCCACTCCAGCGTGTTACCTCGTCGTTGTCCTTCTGTTTATCCGCTGAAATATTACTCAGTTGTCATATCACAAACGTTTAAACAGTCCAGAAAGCAAAGAAATCCCAACAAATGTTGGACTGGAGTGAAAACACCTCGCGTCAGATTCCGCTCGTTGACGCCGACGAGGTTTCCGTTAAAGGCCTTCTTTGTGTACTTTCATTCACGCGCTGCATTACCACCAGCTGCACCGCTGAGCGATTTCATTGGAGGAACGGTAGCTCTCTGTTCTCAGAAGCCCCGCCCACTTGCGGAAATGTGTTGAAAATACGTCACCACTGATAAAAAAAAATTCTCACGAAAGTCGATTAATTCTATTAAAAGTGCTTTACTGGAATAACTAACAAATGTACATTTCGTATATGTGAATAGTATATGCTTGTAGTTCTAGTAGTCCGTTTCTGAGAACTACATATCCGTTGCAACAACGCGGAAGTCATATGGGCAAATCATATACCGCTGTCTCATCCGGGCATTCTGGGGTGAGCGAAGTTTCAAAGAGCTTAACACTTTTCAGAGCTCTAACGGATGTCTGTTCCTTGATTCCTCAGTCCTACCTGATTCAGCCTGTGAGCCGAAAACTGATTGAGTTAGCCATTTAAAGGATGTACAAATTCTTAAAATGCAGTCGGAGGAATGAAGCAGAGAGGAAAGAGAAAGATACACAGGTGCTTCCTACGCGGAAGTAACGTTGTTGTTGTTGTTGTTGTCGTAGCAGCGCGTGACGCAGGCCTACCTTATAAATGCTCCCCCTCTCTCAGACAACAAATTACAATAAATTATACAATAACAAGAACCATAAATATAAAATGAATAATGTTAATTAAAGTAACAATGATTAAAAATAAAAATATTGCCATGAAAGTCAATGAATATGTCTTGGTTTAAAGTTTAAAGAAGTCATGTGATGAGTAGAATTTTGTGCAGGCTAAACCATTAACATTTTAGATTACACTAAGAATAATTTTTGTATGTAACCAGTGTTGTGTATATGCAGATCTGTTATAACAGTGAATACAGCTAGGAAACACATCAATAAGTGCAGTCAATAAAGTCCCTTTCAGGTGAGCAAGGACATCTCATTTGGAAAAATTCTTCCTGTAATCATTTTGAGGAGCATCTCGTCACCATAGATTTTGTTGGGGTACGACAACATTAAATAGTAGCCTCAAACAACATTAAGTTGAGAGGCGATCACACTTGACTTATTCTAAAGGCTATTACAGAATTTTTAGAGTAAAAGTTGAGAATCTACAAGAATTTTCAACAAGAAAGCAGAATGGTGTAGTCTGATCTAAAATCTAGTGCTTCAGCTAAGACAAACAGCCTCACAAAAAGTAAAAAAATACAATTCCCTTAGTTGATCAAACTGAACCTCTCTGACATAACACTGCTACCACACTGTTTATTTGCCTCATTTGTAAAGACATTTAGCTTTAGTTAATCTTTTGGATGCACAAAATTTTCGATCATGGCTTTAATGAAATCTGACGTTACAATTTTTTAAGCAATTGGTGCAAATCTGATGGTTTCTGGTTGTAATTGCACTCCAAAGACACATTAACAACCTAGCTAGTTACACAGCTAGCTAGATAACAGTGTAAAGTAAACTTGTTAGTCAACATCCTTTCTAATCAATTAAGGAAAAGACTGAAAACTGCACTAAAAAGATATCAGTGTTCATTTTGCTAACTTATGTTCAAATGGATTTTTTAAAAAAGAAATTCAACTACCTTTGATATAGCAGGTGTGGTTCTGACACAATTGTCACAGTGTGAGAGACGAACACAGAAGAGGTATCATTAACTGTCCTGTTCGCTGCTCCTGGCCCACTCA
This sequence comes from Pangasianodon hypophthalmus, assembly GCF_027358585.1. Classification (NCBI taxonomy): domain Eukaryota; kingdom Metazoa; phylum Chordata; class Actinopteri; order Siluriformes; family Pangasiidae; genus Pangasianodon; species Pangasianodon hypophthalmus. The sequence continues at coordinate 6,046,149 of NC_069725.1, forward strand.
TTAAAAAAAAAACTTTCATATGTAAAAAGCGAGCATGGGGCAGGGTGATTCCTGCCCCAATGGGCCTCTGTTACAGCTGGAATATGTATAGGTAATAGGTATAAGCCAGCTTAGAGCTTGTTGTAGTTCCCATTTTTGATGACTAGGTGCAATAACAACTTACCTAAAACTACACAAGTCACTAAAACTACACAAAATCACCCTGACAGAGAGTATGAGGAGACTCTCAATTAAACAAACAACACAGAAATGTCTTGTTGATCCTAAAGAAAACAGGAAAAATGTGGGAGGTAACAGCTGAGATGATCTAAAAGCTATTAGAAAAAATATATATCACATTCACTAAGGGAGATGTAAACATTAAAAATGATAGACCTATTAATATGTTTTTCGCTATTAATAAAACACACATTAATTGACCTTTTTGTTACTTCCCAGCTGAAAAATCCAGCTTAGTCTGACCAGCTTTCAAAACTCAGCCCAAGTAGTAGATCGTCTTCACCAGCTGGCATCAGTTTCTGAATTTTTAAGTTATTTCTTAAGATAATAACACAACAGTAAGGAAATTAGAAACATTTATTTTGTCAAGTAATAAAATGAGCTGAAAAATAACTTACCAGCCGTTTTTGCAGCTGGTTCGCTGGATAGTTCAGCAGGGCTGTGGTAATGAACGGACGCCTTCGGAACCTAACACTAATGCTTTATTGCTTTAAATTAATTTTCTTTGTCTTCTTCTCTTTGTCCCAAGGGTATGCAAATATTTGCATTCAACTGTTAACCAGTCCTTACCAGGTGATGTGTTATGTTCCCTCTGTACAGCCTGCTTCAGTTCCTGAAAGAGAAGAAAAAATATGCTAGATCAGAGTGACTTCTGCATTATGCCTCAGACTGTTTGTTTTTGTCACCCTGTTTCTAAGGCTGTGAACTGCTACAAAGGATTTACTACACGTGGCCTTATGCTCCTGCAGCGTCAGTTACACCACCCAAAGCACACATGGGGGGTGTGTCTGTGTGTCCTTGTTTGCTTATATGTGTGTCTTTGTGTCCTTGTTTGCTTTTCTTTTTGGCTTTAATGGTTCTTCTTGCCTCAGGGCTATGCCAATTGTGTTCCTAAGTTTGCTATTTTTTTCCTAAGCCAAGTTACATGTTTTAATGGAATAAAATTGATGGCAACATTGTGAAGTTATAGCATATCTCTCTCTCTCTCTCTCTCTCTCGCTCTCGCTCTCTCTTGCTCTCTCTCTGTCGAGCTACACATGCTACTCCTGAGATACCAGTGATCCTGACCCCTTCTGTTCTCCGGACCTGCCTGATCCATCCTGATGCCCTACTTCTGGTTGGACTTCTCATCGGTCGAGATCACTCGCTGCTGTTGGGGGTGGCCCCACATGGACAACCTGAAGATCATTGGGATTGCTGGGGATAGGGGCCGTGGAGATGGCTTGGGTATCTCATATGGGGAGTTGTACTGTGATGGCTTTGGGGCTGCGATGCAAACTGTGATGAATTTACTGGTTGCACAATTGCACTATTTGTCCATGTAGTGCACATTGCACTATCTGTTATCACCCAGATGAGGATGAGTTCCCGTTTGAGCCTGGTTCCTCTCAAGGTTTCTTCCTCATATCATCTCAGGGAGTTTTTCCTTGCCACCATCACCTCTGGCTTGCTCATTAGGGATAAATTCACATATTTACAATTTATTTTGGTTTAATTTAATTTGAATTTATTTATTTCTGCAAAGCTGCTTTATGACAATGTCCATTGTTAAAAGCACTATACAAATAAAATTGAATATAGCATGGCTCCGATCATCTCAAAACACATCTGTATAAAATGAAGTAATGAGTGACTGTTACTCATTACTTCTAAATAATGGATGAATAATGAGAGCAATTCCAGATCTATTCAATATAGGAAAACGATCACTTCCAATGAGTAATCAGTCCAAAAGTTTTGCTGTCACCAATTATACTTGCTCACAGCAAGTTGTATAAGTTGAAATTCCTAACCAGCACCTTAGGGAGGTGCACATATTCCTTAATTTTATGCAAGTCTGACACATAAATGTACACTTACTGGCCAGTTTAATAGGAACACCTGAAAAAGCATTGTCTTTTGTCAACCTTCAGCTGTCCAGTTTTGGTGAGCCTGCACCCACTGTACCCTCAGATTCACATTCTTGATGGGAGACAGGAGAGGGATCTCTTGTGGTCTTCTGCTGTTCTAGCCCACTATGTACCTCAAGGTTCAACATTTTGTACATTCTGTGATGCTTTTCTGCTTACCATGGTTGTAAAGAGTGGTTATTTGAGTTACTGTAGCCTTCCTGTCAGCTCAAACCAGTCTGGCCATTCTCCTCTGAACTCTCTCATCTACAAGGTGCCTCTGCACACAGAGCTGCAGCTCACTGGATGTTTTTTGTTGTTCACACATTTCTGTGTAAATGCTACAGACTGCTGTGTATGAACATTCCAGGACATCAGCAGTTTCTGAAATACTCAAAGCAGCCCATCTGGCCCAGTCACTCTCACTGAGATCATTTTCCCCTATTCTTATGTTTGATGTGAACATTAAATAAAGTGTCTTAGCCTGTATCTGCATGATTTTATGCATTGAACTGCTGCCACGTGATTGGCTGATTGATTATTTGCATGAATGTGCTGGTGTCCAGGTGTTCCTAATAAAATGGACTGTGAGTGTAAGTACAAATGTAGTTCTGCTGGGATGACGTTTTTGAAACCTATATTTATTATTATAATTACCTCATCCCACTGTCTGCACTAACACTGTATACACACATTTCAGATGCCCATATTATTTCAGCAAGAGCACCATAACATCATCTTTACTACTTTAGGATAATAAGGTTTATGTCCTGAACTATTTGATTCTATAGAGCTTTTAGTAATGTTAACTAATAACACCCCCGCTAGCCTTATTTCACTAAAAATATACCTCATTTAAAAGACTTAGTGGGAGAAAACTTTATGTAGCTATACATACATTGCACAGAGTGTGCTAAACTAAATATTTTGAGTTTCCCATTTTGATTTTTAAATTTTTTTTTTAAGTTTAACTTGCTAGTAAATATGGGATTGATTTCACCTTCCTGATAGTAGCCCATTTTTTAAATAAGACTTTATACTTTATCCCCCATATTTTTTTCTTTCTGCAAATATTAGTGATATGACACACCTGCATAATTATTTGCTTTCCCTCAAATAATGGAAAAAAAAAATCAAGGGGAGCTGATTTCACCTTAACAACACAGCCTGTTTACACTGATAAACCTTGTACATAGTTATACACTAAATGACATCATACAAGGGGTTCTTTGTATCATTAAGCATTCTTAATCTTCCTAAAAATGTTCTAGTTTTGAAAATTTTCTGATAGGAAAAAAAAAAAAAACACTAGGCTGTAGGGTTTTACATAGAATCATTAAAGGTTCCCCCACAAATACATTGTTTATGACACTTCCTGTCATGTGCTTTGACTGTTATTGCACATGTGATCTGCATGTATTGTATGTCTGTGTTTATTCTGTATAAAGTACCATGTACTAATAGCCTATGCTGATATTCTGTAGGTTATTTGTCAATTACAGTAGCAAAGCTGTACCAACAACTAGCCTTAAGTCACACAATAGTAAAGATTTTATTCCAGTCTATTGGTTAATTTTTCCTAACACATTTCACATTCACTTACCAGAGAAGCAAGACTAATGAAAATCCATGTGCAGCTTATTTTTTGGAGAAGTATATCCAGAGCATATTAAGTACAAAAACATAATATCCACAAAATGTTCTGAGGTAGAGAACACAGTTACTCAAACAAACAAAGTCCAAGAGGCAGTCTGACAGCAAATGACAAGAAACAGTCAAAGGTCATGTTCACTGAAGTATATATGAAAGGTAGAAAAACAGGCTCAGAATTTACTGATAAACTCTACAATGGATATCAGATAAAGTTCCTGCAATATGTATGAGAAGAAAGGTGTGTACTGACAGACTGAAATTAGATAAGCTTTTTATGAGACTATTGTATCTCAATGGCAAGAGTTCTGGTGGAACAGTGGGATATGGCCATGTATTGATTTGAGTTTGGAAAGCTGTATACTATTAAACCTCATACCACTGCTCGCCTCTGATTGGTCAGAAGGTGTGCATTATTTTCGTATAACAGCACAGGTAGCTCTGGCTGTAACATGATCGTTAATATTAATGAGCTCGTTCTAATACATTACAGTTTCTACAGTAACAGCTCATAGACAGGGACTTGTACGGCAGACACGCCATGAAAACTAGGACTAATAATAAATGGATTTGTTGTAAAAATGGGTCGTTGTTTAACAAAGTAGTTCCTATCATCGTTGATGTGTGGACATTTTTTGTTAGAAGACATTTATTTAACATTTATGGAAGGAGTCTAGTTTATGCTTTCTGTTTTCTTGCTAAAATGATAGGCCGAGCCTTTTGCGTGTGTGTGTGTGTGTGTGTGTGTGTGTTGTACAGTTTCTAAATGGCCACAAGGCCTACACTGTGCTGTTACTGCTGGATTTAGGTGTGCCATATGTCTGTTTGTAGCTACTTCCCTGTGAAGGATGTTCCACTGTGGACTGGCTGTATGCTTCTCTATAGGAGGCTTATACCAGGACCACCACCTGTCCATCAGAGAGAGGTCTGGCCCAAACATTTCCTCTAACCAAGACACTTTATAGGAAGGCATAGTGTGTTACCTTCACACAGGGTTTTAGCAAAGAAAGTGCTCCATCTGGTGCAAACATTGTGCAACTACACTAAGATTTTTTTTACTGCATGATAAAATAAGTTGCAAAAATGTGCTTATATTGCCAACATGCATTCATCTTCACTTTATAGAGGCATAGTGTGTTACCTTCACAGTGTTTTAGCCAAGAAAGTGCTCCATCTGGTGCAAACATTCTGCAACTACAATGGGTTTTTTTTTTTTTTTTTACTGCATGATAAAATAAGTTGCAAAAATGAGTTTATATCGCCAACATTCATTCATCTTCACTTTATAGAGAGGCATAGTGTGTTACCTTCACACAGTGTTTTAGCAAAGAAAGTGCTCCATCTGGTGCAAACATTGTGCAACTACAATGGGTTTTTTTTTTTTTTTTTTACTGCATGATAAAATAAGTTGCAAAAATGAGCTTATATCGCCAACATTCATTCATCTTCAGTAACCACTTTATTCTTGTCAGTTTTTGCAGTGGATCCAAATCAAATCACTTTATTTTCACTTCACCATAACCACAAGTGTACAGGGGCCCGTTCTTCGTACGTCGCTTATTACATCCGAGATGATATGATCCAGCTAATCATTATCTGGCTAATTCGGTTCTTCGAACACACCTGTTGTTGACGATTAGTATGGCTGGATTGAGTTATCTGAGATCATTGCGCGTTCATGCGCTGGTTTAAAAGGGGCTATGTATAGATAGTAGAAACACTGATCAGCAGCGCTGCTATTGGTTGCCCACAATGGCCAAAGAGCGTGCCCACTTTTTCTCAGCGACAGAACAAGAACTCTTAATGGAGGGTTATGGCGAGTTCCACAATTTAATAAAAAGTCAGGGAACACCTCAAAGGCTGCAAAAGCCAGGAGAGAGGGTTGGCACAAAGTTGCAGACAAATTAAATGCATAAGTAGTGACGGTGTTGGATGTTTTTATCACTTATTACAGTATATATTATGTACTTTTCTTTTTTTTTTCTTTTTAAATTTTCATAATTACTTTAATCTTTTATGTTAGAGCCACCACGGGACCCGCTAGAACTTGGGAACAAGTAAAGGTGAAATACAAGAATATTCTACAAAATGGTAATATTAACTACATATACTGTTCATGTACTGTATGTGTACTGTTGTATACATATGCAAGTTCTCCGCATCTCCAATAGTGTAAAGGAAAGTGCCACTCGCAAACAATCTCAACGCGATGCACACAGTTTTTGCTGTTGTTAAAGCCCTACTCCGACGAGTCGAACTTTTAATATGAGGTTCCAACTATGACACCCTCACATGAAAAACGATATCTATCGCACTGTGCTAATGGACCTGGTCTGTCTCACAAAACGCGATTAATTCTAAAAGCTCTGCGAATTATCCTCGCACCTTCCGCAACTTGTTGCTCTCGTAAAAACGGGCAAGACATGGCTGCAGCAGACTTCCCGTATCACCTCCGCTTATAAAGCCGCGATCTAATCCTGTTTACGTGAAATAAGCCTGCTCCCGAGCAGGTTTAAGCTTACCGACCCGTTGCTATGACAACAACTTCAGGATGAGCGTTGAAGAACCGAATAATCCAAGATCATGCCAAATCGTCAACAATCAAATCCAGCTAACTGAGTTAGGGGCCCCTGGAATATATTCTGTGTTGAGCGGTGCATGAGACACATTGCAGCACTAGAGTCTGATATCAGTCTGTCTATCAGTCAGAGTCCAGAGTAAATGAAAATGATAAAGTGCAGTGCATGGAAGGTAGAGTGGGTTGTGCTTCTGGGGCTGTTATTAGTTAGAGGATTAAGAACCAAGCCCAGGAACACTGGGTGCAAGGTGACTGAATTTGTCACGTCAGTCCATAGCAGGGCACAATTCACACACACATTGACACACTCATTCACATCTGTGGGCAATTTAATGATGCAAATCCACCTACCTGACAGAACATACATCAACTGAGGCATTACATCTGACCCCACACCATGTTACAGACTCTCTGGGTAACATTTTGCTCCTTTTATTTAATTTTATATATCCTCTGAAAAGAGTATTTGTTTATGAATAGTTAGATAAATGTACAGATGTGTTTAAAAAAAAAAAAAAAAAAAAAAAAAGCTTTATGAAAAAAAACTCAACATGCAACTTTATATGTATATATATATGTACAAAAGTAACATGTTGCAACTGACCCCGCTCTCCCCTAAATACAGCACACAGGGGGCGACAGAGTACAGTGCCAGTAAACTGCACATGTGTTTGATGAGGAGAAAAGTTCACAAGGTTTATTTCTGCCAAAATGTAATTTAAATTTAAATTTAAATTATTTTATTTTGCATATAAAATAGTATTACTCAAAAAAGAACAGAGTTGTTCAAAAATACTAGAGTTTTTCATTTAAAATCCAAAAGATTATCTGGCTAAGACACATAATTAAAAATATCTTTTCTGTGGAATATTTTTACTGTATTTGAAAAGCTTAGTAGTATTATTTATTATATATGTGAAAAGCTTAATATTAATAAATTAACTTTTTCTAGTTTATCCAGTCAAGTGCTACAGACATGGTGCATGTTTTTTTTTTTTTTTTGACTTTTCCGCACATCCTTTTTGGGAAATAAACACTGTATCCTACTCAGGTGAATAGACCTCTTTTTCTTAAACAGTGGTTTGACATTAACTTTCTGTTAGTTGTTCAGCTGTTAGATTTAGAATAAAAATGTAAGTATTTGAGTCACATTTTCAGTTGTCAGATTTCAGCTAGAGAATACAATAGTTGCACAATTTAATCTCTGTATAGAGATGATATCCTACTATAAACCATCTCTAAGCACTTGATTCTTGATCACACTGATATAATTAATGACAAGTGTATTGCCCACTAACACAAGACACTTATAGCCTGTACACAAAGAGACACATGTATTTGGAGAAGTTGGGTATTACACAAAGTTACATTAAAGAACATTCAAAATGGGGTTGAGCAAAACATGCACACCATCTAGGCCCACTTTTTAGTGATTAAGTTGAGTTCAAGCTGCATTCAAGTTCATTCTTTCATTAATAGCCAAAACATCAAAGTTTTACAATGAGATAAAGCAGAAAAACTCAGACAGTAACATGGGCTGAGGATTGAAGACCTGGTTCCTACAACCATTAACAATATTTAACAGTAGAAAACATAGACCCTCTGATACTGTACATCCTATAACTGTATGCACAATATACCCCTGAGTGATTGTGTTTGCATGTATTTGTGTATTTCCTGTAGTCTACTAATAAAGCCTACTCATGTATTGTGCATAGTAGTGACTAAGATACACCACATACAGTATAGTCATTCAATAATTGACGTTAGTTTGAAACAAATGTCCTGGCAACAACACCACAGTTCGCAGTGCAGTAAGACCAGCATGTGCCTCAGCTGTTAGAGTTGTGTGTCAGCACTATCACACTGCTGTGTACAGTCATGCTTAACAGCAAAGTATGCCATTTAGTAAAACGTTAGAATTATGTACAACTAGGTACAACTCCCATGGAATAAGGGTGTCTACATTCATGAAACATACAGTAAAAGCTATTAGAAAGGTTTGTACAACTTGAAGTTAAAGAACATATTGACTGACTATAATAAGAGAAGTGAAATCACAGTTGTGCATGCTGTTATGTGTCTCACCTAAGGGTCTTTTTTGTCTTATGTCACTGTGGTTGTATTCTGGCAAACCACATACAATGAAGATTTTTTTCCTTCTTACAACATACTTTGACACCTCTATTAAGAAAACATAACTTCTTGTTGTTTCGGCTGCTCACGTTAGGGGTCATCTGGGAAAGAGGGTTTTGTTTGTTTTTAAATGCCGGATGCCCTTGCTGATGTCAGCCTCTGATTTTCCATGAAAGCATGGGACCACCAGGGACTACTAAGAAAACCCCAGAATGATGCAAAAATGTATCATTTCTAACCTAAGAACGGTAATTTTGTTTTGCAGGTTACACTGCATGATTTCTAGTTTCATTCTTCTTCTTCTTCTTTTGATTTAAACCAAAATTTGATGCTTCATGAGGCAAAAAGGCCCCAACTGCAAAAATGCATGCACATTTACTGTTGTGTATATGCACAGGACAAAAGAAAATAATAAATTGATGAAAAAAAAATGAGTACAAAATGTAAGCATTTATAATATATGGGAGGAAAAAAGCAGGATTATGAAGGTTACGTTCATGTTATAGTAGGCTGTAAACATTTCTGGTTGATGGAAACCCCCAAATTCCACTCTGCTATGTTGCACTCTGCTTGCAAACCAGCTTTATTTTCATCTGCTCCAGGCTGGTTTATGGTGGGCAATGGTGCAACTAGCATGGTCTCACACCTAGGATGCAACAATGCTGGAAACCACATGGTATTTATTTAATTATTATTTTTTGTTTGTTTGTTTGTTTCTTTACTGACATTGTCAAATGTCAAGGCATCATAAATACTATGACCTACAGTCTAAGCTTAGATTTTCAATTTGTTGGTTTGACTTAGTCAAGTTCATAAACATTTGAAAGATATGGACTCTCTTTGCCTGAAGGAAATATAACTATTAAGACTTAATTAACTATTAAGTATTAAGTAGAGTCTACTCACTTTGCTCATTTTTTTTTCTTTGAGATGTTGCTTCTGTTCTTAAACTGTTTATTATGTTCAAGAAGCTTCTCTGTAGTGGAGTCTAGTCTTTTTAGTTTTTTTTGTTTGTTTGTTTGTTTGTTTTTTTTCAGTAGGTTTCGGTGTGACATTTTAGAGTGGTTTGTTGGTGGTTTGCACGTGCACCTCGCCCTCCAGAGACCGGGGTTTCAGTTCCTGCCTCGCCCTGTGTGCTTCGGGAGTTTCCTCCTGCAGTCAAAAAAAATGCGCCGTAGGCAGATTGGCATTTTCTCTCTCTCTCTCTCTCTGTGTGTGTGTGTGTGTGTGTGTGTGAGACTGTGCCCTGCGATGGGATGGCACCCCGTGTGTAGGAAAAGTGATACAGAATGGATGGATCACAATTGGAGCACAAGAAAGAGAACAGCTACTCTAGTCCTAGTATCACAAACCTCACCAAAACCTTCACCCCCTGCACGCGCATGATGCCCTGTAGACCACAGAGATGGGGCAGCATATGGATGCTGTACAGACTTTTAAAATCATATTCAGCAAACAAACTGTTATGGTGTACCATGTGTAGAAGCTTACGACGGGGTTTTAGGGCCATTGTAAAAAACAAATAAATAAATAAATAAAAGAATAAATGAATATTTGGAGAATATGGGTGATGCGGCACGACTTGCACAGTGGTTCCAGAGTTCTAACACTAAGCCATCAGGTACTGATGTGCCAGAAGAGTTTCGTGGCTCTGACATGCACAATTCTGTCCTAGTGTTATGACTTTTTATTCTCGAAATATTGCAACTTTTTCCTCATAATATCTTATTCTTTTTTTTTTCGTGAAATAACTATTATAATTACTTTATTTTTGAAATATTATTACTTTATTCTTAAAATCTTGTCAAAAACTTCACTCCAAAGACTTCATTACTGTACAAATATTTCTTATTTCTTATTAATTCTTATTTCTTATTCTTGTTTTTAATTTAGTTATGTAAGGTTTTCATTTCACTGCAAGTTATATACTTTAGATAACCGTGTATGTGACAAAAATCTTGAATCTTGAATCATTATTTGAAAAAAAAAGAAAAATATATATAAATATATAAATATATAACAGACTTTTTTTAATTATTATGTTTCAGTCGTATTCTAAATGTTGGTTAAATTGTTTCAAATTATTATTATTATCATTATTATTATTATTATTATTATTATTATTATTATTATAAGAGAGTAATTAACTAATTAGGAGAAGGAAACTTTAATTCCTTGCCTGTATAGCGTATTTATTCTTTTTTATGTGTTATCTTTACAGTACAACATAAAACTTCCGCACTTAAGGCGCCCGCTGAAGTTTTTTTCATGCAGATCTGGCAACCCAGCGAGGCGCCGCGCGCTTCACGCGCACTGATGATCATTCCCAGCTGAGCGATGCAGGGAATAAAGGTCGGAATTAAACGGTTAGAAATATGAAGGTAAGAAGAGATTGCCTGGATTATTAAAAGTTATTTATTCATTTGTTTAAAATTGCTACATATTATTTTTAGCTCTCATTTCCGTTTGGCACAAAAGAAAAGCTGAACCTCCTCTGCATTGGTCGCAGATTGTGTTGAAGTGCTCCACTTCTGCACCAGCACACAAGCTTCACTGCTGTGACTTTGATCAGTTCTTTAGATTGGGGGGATAATATCATATAAAGTAAATCTAAAAAATATACTGTTCATTTTCTTCATTTTGCTGCAAACTTAATATTAATATTTCTTTAAAAAAATACATGAAATGACTAACTACATGAATAAATAAAAAAGAATACAAATAAAAAGAATAAAAGAAGAATTAATGACTGAAGCAACATGCAACATGCAGCAAACGCATGAGTTTTTCCTTTATAGATATGATATCTATAAAATGGCTTCCCACAGATCATGGACAGGCTGGTGAGGTGGTGTTAGGTGTATTAACACATAGTGAGTCTTAACACTGAAACTGGTTAACAGAACACTGGCCCATTGTACACACAACAACAGATTTATGTTTGTTGAATCTATAATCTGAAAAGTCTGTACAGCATCCATATGCTACCTCATCTCTGTGATCTATAGGTCATCATGCGTGTGAGGAGGGTGAAGATTTTGGTGGGTTTTGTGATACTAGGACTGTTATTAGCTGTTCTCTTTCTTCATCGGACCCCAAGTGCTCCAACTGTGACACACAGTCAAAAAAGACTAAACTCCACTATAGAGAAGCTTCTTGAACGTAATGAACAGTTGAAGAACAGTGACAACAGTATTCCCTACCACCTCAAAGAAACTACAGCACGGTGAGTAGACTCTATTATGGTATTTGACTCTAAGATTATGAACTTTAAAAAGTCTCATGAATATTTAATAGTTATAGGTCCTTCAGGCAAAAAGAGTAAATATCTTTACAAATAAAGATATCATGTTATATTATATTTAAATATAATATAACATTATATCTTTATATATATTATATTATATGCTAGTATATAATATTGCTAGTATATATATTATATGCTAATATATCTTTATATATATTATATAATATTGCTAGTATATATTATATGCTAGTATATCTTTATATATATTATATTATATGCTAGTATATCTTTATATATATTATATTATATGCTAGTTGCTCCACTAAGCACCATAAACCAGCTCGAAGTAGATAAAACTCAAGCTGTTTTTTTTAAGCAGGGTTCATAATGACAGGGTGGAGTTTTCCTGTCAAGCGGAAATGTTTACAGTCTACTGTAATACGAATGTAACCTTCTACTTCAGATGTCATTCTTTTTTTTCGTGTATTATAAATGCATATATCTTGTACTAATTTTTATTTCTATTTTATTTCTATTTTTATATACTATTTTATTTTTATTAATTCATTATTTTCCTTTTGAAAAACGTTATTGGAGTTGTGTGGGTCTGTGCATTAACACAACAGTAAGTGCACATGCATTTTTGCACCTGGAGCCTTTCCGCCTCATCGAGCATTTAATTTTGGCTTCAACTAAAAGAAGATGATTAGGAAGAAGAAAAAATAACAACACGAAACCATGTTTGATTCTTACCAACATATGCTGCAGTGTGACTCTGTGCTGTCCATAGCTGTATAAGTGAAGTGAAGCAGCTGTTTTCACCATTCACACTTCTCAGACACTGTGAATACATTTTACCACAACTACTTTCAAGATGAATACACTATATATAACAAGCTTGCACCATTGTCAAAACATGACTGGTTACTCTCATGGGCATGGGTATGTAATGCATAGGTGGATTAGACCCTTTTAGGGGGCGCAGTCACTGTGATTTAAATGATGTTATTACGAATTTGATTAAACCCACAGAAGAAATGTTTCTGGATACATGCCTCACTGTTTCTGGGTATATGCCTCTCTGCTGACTGGTGAACACAAACACAACGGATATGCACAATGCCCAATCAGCTCATGAGAGGACTGCAGGCTAGCTACTCTGCGTGCCACACTTTGTGGACAGAAGTACCACATCCAGAAAAGTGTTTGGGCTTCGATGCTCCAGTGAAAACTCTAAGGTGGCGTGATCTCATTAGGATATCAACACATAAAGTTAAACTGCTTGTGAATGATCTTAAGTGTTACTGAGATTAAGCTAGTTGTTTGCCCAGTGGTGTCCAGTGTCCCTAAACAGCAGCTGATTGAGACAAAGATTCAGTAATTTCAGGTCTTTGTTTTTTTTTTTTTTTCTTTACTGCATTTACAAGCACTGGAACCGGATGTCCTTACAATAAGAGGAAATAAATGTGACTACTTCGGCCTTCCAAAGAGCATACATGACATCTGGTTTTCTTCCAGTTTCTTCTCTGTGTCATATGGGGCTAAGTTCAGCCAAAATTAAAATAACAAGGTTAAACCTACTTTGGTACCTGTAGTTCATGAAGATTGTCTTTTTTGTTTTGAATGTATTAAATATATTTTACATAATAACTTTGTGTTGAAGTGCTGAAAACCACATTGACAACTTTTAATTACAATGATTTTTTTTGTAGGTTTATAGCACAAAATGCATTAGTTTTACACACACACACAACATTTATCAGGAGATTTGAAAAGACCATGATTTGCAACCAAATTGGCAACACTTTGGCTAGTTTTAGAGATCACCAATGTGGGGTTTTAGGGAAAGTAACAGTAATCAAACAACTGGCATAATGAAAACCAGCTAGTGTGCTAGCTAAATCTGATCTGGGATCTGAGTGATCTGACACTCATCCAATTTCTTTTCATGCAAGTTTCACTTAACATTGCTACCGTGTCACTTAACATTGCTCCTGAAGATCTTCTTTTGAAGGGTGTTTTTTGTTTGTTTGTTTCTGTGTCCTAGTTGTTATTTTCTGCATTACTTTTATCTTGATAGTGAGTGTGTACTAATGAGCTAGATATTTCTCTATTTCTCATCAAAGCTGTCCTTTAACACATTTACTTTTACCTATAATAATCATTATGAATAGCATCAAGGTCCTCCCCTTTTGTGGTGTAACTTGTCATAGCCAGTAATGAAGATCAAATATCACTCCGGAGAGCAGAGGTTCGAGGCCATAGACTTTATTCTTTCCAGAATCAAGTCGAACAGTTCTCTGTGGAGAAAAGCTGCCCAGCTCTTCAGAAGGGCATTGTTATATACATTTACATGAAAAAAACTTCCACATCCTCCTTTTCACAAGACCTAACATTCCAATATATGCTTATGTTATTGTTTAAGGCAGGCTTTCTCACTTAAATTTACAGCTTGTTCCTGCTTGTTCCTGCTCTCGCAACATTAGCAGGATACCACTGCCTATGTAAGGTGATATAGATCCCTTTCAGGCCTCCGTGTCACAGTGTGCACTATACCGAATCCATACATCTATAACATTGAGGATTAAATATTCTCAAATATGAGTATACGTTTTGTGGTTAACATTTTATGGTTACAATATTTCTATAAACTTGGAAAGTAAGGACGGTCAGTATATGCTGATTTATAAACTCTTCTTCCATTCCAGTGCTGCCTGAGGAAAAAAAGTTGCTGCATCAGTTTTGTGATATGCATGTAAAAATGATATGCGTGTAAAAATGCCCAATATTTAAGATGAAATCTTAACATTTCTTTATTATACTTAAGACTATATGTAATTTTACTCAGCAGAAATGAATGTGTTTGTAAAGGAGACGCATGGCATGTTAATGTGCCATTTGGTCATCTGTTTTTTCCTTGGGTGGATGCTGAGGAGTTGCAAAATGCATTCAGAGCCTCAGAGTTGGAGGAAATAAAGCGGCGTCGACAACAGGAGTACAAGAAGTTCCTGAGGAGGTGAGGTGATACAGCAACCAGCACCACGCTTTGTTTGTGTTTTTTCATTCTATACCTAGTGAGTACCTACATGTTTATCCTAAGTGTAGTTCTATCATTTTCAAATATGGTTACATGCAAAAGTGAAAAGGGAGAAACTGCATTTAAAGATTTTTTTGATGATTCCACTGAAATTCCACTGCTTTTAATTTAATAAATGAAATATAAAAATTATAAATATAACCATATCTGCCTTTCTACAGCCATTTTGACAGCCATGTTCCTTAAAATGGTTCCTTATCTATATAATGTGATCTTTGTAGAGAGCCCAGTCAAGTTTAGTAAGTTAATAAAAAATGTTTCTAAATCGTTTTTGGGAAATAGTTGTGTTTTCCTTATAGAAAAAAAAACAATGTTGGTAAAAAGCCAATTTTTCAAAGTTTTATGCTGTTTGCCAGAATACAGTCACAGTGCACTTGGATTATTAAAGTCAGTCAGTTTGTTCTTTGACTTTAAATAAGGGGGTTGTAGTCATAAGTTTACATACGCCTTGAAGAATCTGCAAAATGTTAATAATTAAAAAAAGAGGGATCATAAAATTTCACATAAGAGATGTTTACATATAGTCCACAAGACACAATAATAACTGAATTTACACAAATGAACCAGTTCAAAAGTTTACTTTAATACTGCGTGTTGTTACCTGGATGATGTTGTTTGATAGTTGTTCATGAGTCCCTCATTTGTCCTGAGCAGTTAAACTGCCCACTTTTCTTCAGAAAAATCCTCTAGGTATTGCATATTTGCTTTTCCAATATCTTCTGCATATTTGACCCCTTCCCAACAGTGGCTATATGATGTTGGGATCCATCTTTTCACACTGAGGAAAACTGAGGGACTCGTACACAACTATTACAAAAGGTGCAAACATTCACTAATGCTCAAGAAGGCAACACACTACATTAAGAGCCGGGGGATGTAAAATTTTGAACAGGACGATTGGTGTAAATTGTTATTATTTTGTTTAAAAATCTTGTTTTTTTCATTTAGTACTGCCCTTCAGAAGATACATAAGATATTTGCATGTTTCCCAGAAGACAAAATAATAACAATTTACATCGATCATCCTGTTCAGAAGTTTACACCCCCTGGCTCTTATTTCTGTTAGATAATACATAAATAAGATACATAGATAAACATAAAAATCATTCAGGGGCATAGTGTGTACACACTTATAAGGTGTATCAGACAGTCTATGTTTTCTACCATTAAAAATATTTTTATTGGTTGTAAGAATCAGATCTTCAATCCTTAGCCTGTGTTACTGTCCGTGAGGAGTTTACTGGTAGGTGGATTGGCTACTCAAAATTATACATAGGTGTGAAAGAAAGAAATTAATTAATTGTAGTGGCTGATAGTGGTTTTATAATCTGCCCTGCTACTTCCAAGATATTCTGTGTAATGTGTTTTCATACAGTGATGAGTGCTCTCTTAAATTTTTGGACTTGCAGATCACAAACAGCAGCAAACCTTCTCATTGTTGCTGCGGCCAACATTCCTCTTCAGTACCCCACCCAGGGTGTGGAGGTCCGTCCAAAAAAGTCCATTTTAATTCCCGGTAATTACCGCCATTACAAACCCATCACTGAATAGATAATTAAAGTTAACTGTATGTAAATTTGTATTAGGCATCAGTGAATTTTTATAATGGTTAGAACTATGTTTAAGGTGTATGTGTTTAGATTTTGCACAATATTCAGAGATCACTGTTACATTTGTGATTGCTTTTTTATTTATATCATGATGAATTCTCAAATCTGATTGGTCAGAAGATGTTTTCTATACCTCTGACAATAGTGCCTACTATAATTCAAATCATAGGTTTATACTGCACTTGTTCTAATATCTTTTTCTTGTTTCTATAAGAACTCATCCATGGTGACTTGTATGGCAGATGCGCCACATAATCTAAAACTGATAATTAAATTAATAAAATAAGTTATTTAACTAAGAAAAAGGATGAAAAGGAATAAAAGAGGAATAAAACATTTTGGAATGTGCTGGTATAGGAAAATAATCAACTTTGCTGTGGTAACAGTAACTCCACTTCATGTTGGGCAACATCACACCACCCTGTCATTGATCAGTTTTCTACAACAGCACAAACTTGGGCAGAAACTTGTGTGTTTATGCCAATATACTGAAGAACTGATTGCAAGAGACATGATTCTTGTACATATAAGAAAATTAAAATATTTGTTCATAAAGCAAATTTGGATGTTATGTTAATTAAGAATGTTTAGGGTGGTAAAACCTTATTTTCTGAAAGAAGTGAAGTGTGGTATGAATATGATGTGTGATCAACCTGGTCTCATGCTTATTTTTATGTATATAGTGGATATAAAAAGTCTACACATCCGTATTAAAATGGCAGGTTACTGTGATGTAAAAAAAAAATGAAACTAAGATAAATCACATCAGACGTTTTTCCACCCTCAATGTGAAATTACAACATATAAAAATTAAGTGAAAAACAATCAGAAATATTTTAGGGAAAAATAGGAAAAATAAAAAAACTTACAATAACCTGGTTGCATAAATGTGCACACCAATAAACTAATACATTGTGGAAGTCTTTTGATTTTTTTTACGCCACTCAGTCTTTTTGGCTAAGAGTCTATCAGCGTGGCACATCTTGACTTGGCAATATTTTCCCACTCTTTCTTGCAAAAGCATTCTAGAGCCATCAAACTGTAAGGGCATCTCCTGTGCACAGCCCGCTTCAGGTCACTCCACAGATTTTTAGTTGGATTCAGAATTATGTAATTATTATACCTTTTGGAATTGGTCTCATCAGACCATAACACATTTTGCCACAGGGTTTGGGGTGATTTAGTTAGGCTTGGATGTTTTTTGTGAGAAAGGGCTTTCGTCTAGCCACACTACCCCATAGCCCTGACATGTGAAGAATATGAGAGATCATTGTCACATGCAGAGTGAAATCAGTACTTGTTGAATATTTCTGCAGCTCCTTTAATGTTGCCGCTGGTCTCTTGGCAGCCTCCCTGTTAAGCTTTTGTCTTGTCCTTTTATAAATTTTGGAGGGACATCCTGTTCTTCGTGATGTCACTGTGGTGCTCCTTTTTCTCCACTTGTTGATGATGGCCTTCACGGTGTTCCATGGTATATCTAATGTTTTGGAAATTTTTTGTACCTCTCTCCTAATCGATATCTATTGACAGTGGGACCCTGTACAGGATTTGTAAGCTCTTTGCAGACCATGGCTTCAGAAGTCAGGTGAACCCAAGAAGATGTGAAGAAAATCCTACAGAAACAGCTGGTCTTTATTTCGGGTTAATCAGAATAATTTCATTGATGACAGCTGTCTGATAATTACTTTTGAACATTTTTTACGTTACCTGTCGTTTTAACAGGAGTGTGTAGACTTTCTATATCCACTGTAGCTGCCTGCTTGCTTTTAAATGCATAGATTAGTGTGCTATGTCCCTTACTTTATTTCAGTTTTCTTTTGCAAGTCCTTATGTAATTTTTTTTCTTGTTCTAAGGGTTGGGTCTGATACTGAAGTCAAGAAAGGTTTATTCAGTGAGTTTTCCAATTGTTCTTCTTCATCTATGTTTACAATTGTTATGTGTTTGGTACATTTGGTTTAGGGCATTCCTTGTACAGTATATATCAACTGTGCTATAGTAACGTTGACTTAACTCTACCTCTCTGCTTGTTGCAGGTTAGTTTAACTGCCAGCATGGGGACATTTGACGTAACAGCCTTGGTGGATGAGGTCAGCAGAAGCGGAGAAGGAAAAATGCACATAACTCTCTCCAGCCCACTTCTATCTGCACTTAACAGACAGCTTCAGTTCATTACTTATACAAACACAATTTTTCATCCCAATACTGCAGACATAGGTGAGCTGCCATGTGACTCAAGTCTAGCTGTTGCATTGAATTGAACTGATTTGTTTTTTTAAAACTGTAACAATGTTATCAAGGTGACTGATTAATATGTACACTTCCATTCTCCTGTCATTTCTCAAGAAATGGTAGAAATGGTTATATATTTTGCATGAGATTGGATGATTTTTTTGGAAATGCATAGATGATGGAGAAATAAGATTTTTATTTTTATCTGGAGTTTGACATTGAATATTTTTCAAACATCACTTAAATTGTCATTATTGTAAAAAAAAACAAAAAAAAAACAAACAAAAAAAACATTTAAAAAAATTTTTTGTAGGCTTGTAGGATTGTCTTTTATTAATCAAATTTTGGCATGGACAATCAATCCCTTTATTTTTTTATAATCCAGTGCAATTTCAAACTGAAGGATTCCAAGCAGCCTTCACCATTAAAATCCGACATGAAACGACTCCTAAACTCTACGATCCTGGACCTACTGGACCTAAAGGAGGTAATTCACACAGGTATTGACATGTAATGAAATGCATACAACTGTTTTCAAAACGAATAATAATTGCGTTTCATTACTTTTTACTTTCCTCCTCTTGTAGAATACAACATAAGCACACTTGTCACCATTGCTACAAAAACATTTCTGCGTTATGACAAGCTTCAGGATTTGATTGACAGCATTCGACAGTTCTATCCAACGGTCACAATAGTTATAGCTGACGACAGCGAGCATCCTAAGCCTGTAACTGGCCCTTACATAGAGCACTACATCATGCCTTACAAAAAGGTAAAGAGATTCTCTGGTCTGTAGTATAAAATAAATGGTTAGCTGACTTTTAAAGGATTATTGTAGGATAGACATGGATTAACTGTGGATTTAATCTAAGAGCCATACTTTTGATATTAAAATGTCTGAATAGTGTTGAATTACAGAGTCTAATCCTAGTACATACTGTCCAATACTGTATTTCAACTATCTTGACATGGTGGAATAATTTAGAAAAACACATAATTTTAACTGTCGTCAATAATCATGCCAGTAGTTTTGTTGCATGCAGTCATGAAAAATAGATAGAATTGAACGCATCATGTACATGGAATGTATCAGGCACACATAGTATGTGATGCTGCAAAACAGTGGTATAATAAAGTGCACATACATACAGGTAGTTTTTGCAATGTCACCTATACTAGGGATAGCATAGACTAGTTGACTAATACATTCACTTAATATGTTGGATGTAGCTAACATGTTAAAATGTAGGCTAACATAAGACTAGCATGGCCTCCACAAACTGCAGCATTCATTTTTGCCAGCAGCTGCTAGCTATGTCATGCTAACTGACAGTTAATTGCAGCAGTACACAAATTGTATTTATTTTAACACCTTATTAACATTAAAATGAACAGAGTTCAAATGATCTTGTGTTTAATTACATTGGCATGGCAGTTTATTCATTTAAAATTGGCATATTATGTAAGATAGAAATATTTTTAGTTTATTCATTATGCTAGTTTCTGGTTAGCCTTGATGACCTTTTATTTTAAAGCTCATTCATGATTATACATTATACATACATTAAACCATTAAATATTTTGTCCTAGTTGTCAGCGTTGTTCTTATGACAGGATCATTATGGGGTTTTTTTTTGCATGCAATCTGACTGGCCATTATGCTGCACAATGTTCACTGCTTTTATAACTAATCTTTTAAACTTTACCACAGGGTTGGTTTGCTGGACGTAATCTTGCTGTCTCTCAGGTGACGACTAAGTATGTACTTTGGGTGGATGATGACTTCATCTTCACCTCTAAAACAAGGTTGGAGAAAATGGTGGATGTTTTAGAGCGCACCACTTTAGATCTGGTAAGAGGAACACATTAACTTTTGCTTTGCCTTTTACTCTCTGATTATGCTGATTACCCAAGTCAACTTAGTCTTGCTAAACAAAAATGTCCTAACTTGTTGCCAATTTGCTTACATTGCACATAAGCAGTGGTGGCGAAATGAGGCTTTCCGAAGAATCTTTTGAACTATAACAAACCAAGTTGAAACTTGGTTTGCAACTAGAGGTTCATTCATAGTGTACATGGTGAAGAGGATGTTATTTATGCACTCAACCAAGACACTATTAATGGATCTTCTGGATGTGATTTATCATGTACATGCACATTTATGAGACTGATTTTCCAAAACTGTCTGTAATATTTATGTATTTCAGTTGGTAGGTCATATACTATAATGTACATTTACACTCTTTCTATGAAAAGAGTACTCCTTTTATTTAAGTGCTCCTTAAATAAAATACTGACTGAATGATTTATTGATGCCACTTGTCATATTGTCTGTTAAAATACGATTGTGTACAGGAAGGAGTGTTTGCTTGGCATACAGTAGAAAATATGTGCTTCTGCTACTGTGTGATGCTGATGGCAGGGCAAGTACTGAACCTGTAAAACCACATTTGAAAAACTCCAAAGGGAGGCTGATTGAGTCAAGGTCAATATCCCTTAGACAAATCCAGTGTTGAATTAAAGCGAGCCGCACCTAACCGACTGAGCAGTTCATCAATTCGTGGTATTGGATTTGTGTTGGAAAGCGTACAACCACCCCGGGGACATTTCAATGTGGTGTTCTATGAGATGAGTGTGCCTAGGTAGAGGCAAAACCACATCAGAAAAAGTTGTTTCCAACTCTGCAACCTCTGCAATTTGGGACGGAGAGAGGTGATCACCACAGGGGAGTGGAGTGGATTGATCCACCCATTTTAGATTCACCTCTGGTTCCAGCTCCTCCATCTCGGAAATCACCATCACCAAATCCACTAGGACCACCTCTCACCATGATTTGAGGAGACTGAGGTAGTATATTTGCATTGCCCCACCTTTATCTGTCCACCTTACCTCATAGTGGTCCCCAACAAGCTGTGTGACCTAAATAGGGCCTTGCCACTTTGCGAGTAATTTGGAGCTTGATGTGGATAGCAATATGAGCACTTGAGCTCCCAGTGTAAATTCCTGTAGCTGAGTGTCCCTATTATACAGCCAGGATTGACTTTCTTGTGTCTGAAACAAATTATCCTGTGTTAATTGACCCCAAGTGTGGAGTTTTGCTCTTAGATCAAGTTTTGCTCTTAGATCCTGCTACCCCCCTCTCCCCCTTCCTGCTACTCAACCTGCACTTAGGATCGTTGAAGTGGATGTGTGCTGGCTCTTCCAGAAACAGAAGATCAGGAAAGTTCCTGGCCCAAACAGTGTCTAACCCACCTGTCTAAAAGTCCGCGCTGACCAGCTGTCACCCATCATCACCTAGAACTTCAACAGATCTCTGGAGCAGTGTAATTAAATTACACTGCTCCAGAGATCTGGAGCAGTGCAATTAGTAATTGCACTGAATTAAAATTTTACTCTGTGAAGGTCCCCCCTCTCAGTTTTCTCTGATGACATCTAAGACACCACAGTTTCTGATTAGAACATACCAAAATGTGAAAAACTTGCAAAGGTCGGAAAACTTTTCATATGCACTCAACATAATCAGAAGCGGGTTTCCCCAGTATTCAAACTGGGAAATCACGCTAGAGAGATCTGGAGCAGTGCAATTAGTAATTGCACTGAATTAAAATTTTACTCTGTGAAGGTCCCCCCTCTCAATTTTCTCTGATGACATCTAAGACACCACAGTTTCTGATTAGAACATACCAAAATGTGAAAAACTTGCAAAGGTCGGAAAACTTTTCATATGCACTCAACATAATCAGAAGCGGGTTTCCCCAGTATTCAAACTGGGAAATCACGCTAGAGAGTTTGCTCTTTCATTACTGTAAATATGTTTACAACAAATGGTTCATTTTTAGATTTTGGCCAGAGTGCCCCTTGAAATCACTTCCTCTTCACCAACACGTGTCCACACTGGATAATCAACCTAGTGCATATTAATTTCAGTGTGTTCTCTCTCTGAGATCTTTGCATAATACTACAGCTTTTTTTGTTTGTCTTGCACTCACCTTAAACTATAAAGTGCCTTTACAGTCTCAGTTAAGTGCCTTTGTCATTTAATGCACCTTCACATTGTCTTATTATATTATAGACATCTCAGATATTTTCCTTTTCTGTTAACTTTGTATTTGAATTGTCATTATATAATTTTATGTCCATTACCTACAGTATAATCTAATTTCATTCATGAGATTATAGCTGTGGCTATTGTCATTGTTTGCTAACTAGGGTTGTTTTTATACATAATGGAGTGCAACAAACTGTTTTGTGACTCAAAATTGGCAGTTTACTTAATCATGTAATATTACAGCATTAGAAATGACTGTCCTCAAGGCTAATTTACTATTAAAGTAGTAATGCTGTAGATTTGAAAAGGGCAGTCTCACACCCCACACCCGCTCTGATCTTCTCGCCACACAACTGTTAACACCTCCTGCTACCCCCCTCTCCCCCTTCCTGCTACTCAACCTGCACTTAGGATCGTTGAAGTGGATGTGTGCTGGCTCTTCCAGAAACAGAAGATCAGGAAAGTTCCTGGCCCAGACAGTGTCTAACCCACCTGTCTGAAAGTCTGCGCTGACCAGCTGTCACCCATCATCACCTAGAACTTCAACAGATCTCTGGAGCAGTGTAAAGTTCCTTCCTGCTTTAAATGCTCCATCATCCCCGTCCCAAAGAAACCCAAGATCACAGGACTGAATGACTACAGACCTGTTGCTTTGTCATCTTTGGTCAAGAAATCATTTGAAAGACTGGTGTTGGCCCACCTTAAGGACATCACTGGACCCTTGCTGGACCCCACAAAGAGTCTGCATGCAGAACGGAGGTTGAACAGCTGGCTGTCTGGTGCAGTCAAAACAACATGTAACTGAACATGCTCAAAACAGTGGAGATGATCACGGACTTCCTGGACAGCACTGTGGCCGCCATGGAGTCCTTCAGGTTCCTGGGCTCTACCATTTCACAAGATCTGAAGTGGGAGACCCACACAGACTCCATTGTGAAAAAGGCCCAGCAGAGGCTTACTTCCTTTGCCAGCTGAGGAAGTTCAACCTGCCACAGGAGCTGCTGACTCAGTTCTACTCAGCTGTCATTGAGCCTGTTAACTTAACAGCATGTCTGGTTTGGTTCAGCTACCAAAGCGGACATAAGAAGACTACAATGGACAGTCTGGACTGCTGAAAGGATTATTGCTGCTCTTCTGCCCTCCCTCCCTCCAGAATGAGGAAATGGATAGTAAATAACATCTCAGACCCCACTCAACCTGAATAGACTCTTATGTCCAATTGTAAATTTGCTCCTATTTATTCCATTACCTGTATATATCCTTACTTTCTGTAAATTGCATAGCTGTACATACCATCTGTACCATGTCTATTCTGCATTAAACTTATTGTGTCTTCTTCTTCTTCTTTTTTTTTAATTCTTATTATGTGTCTTCCTGTCACATTTGTGTACATACTGGAAGCTTCACTTATCAAGTCAAATTCCTTGTGTGTGAGCACACTTGGCAATAAAGCTCATTCTGATTCTGATTCTTAATTAATTTATGAATTAAATGTTGACACAAAATGTTTGTCTATTTGAATATGACCTATCTATGGTAAGTGTGTTTGTGTGCACGCACCCAGGTTGGAGGGGCAGTCAGGGAGGTGACAGGATACACTGCAACCTACCGCAATATTATCTCATCAGAAAAAGGTGGGGAAGATGGAGACTGTTTACACATTAGAAGGGGCTTCTATCATGCTCTCGAGGGCTTCCCTAATTGTGTGGTCACGGATGCCGTCGTTAACTTCTTCATGGCGCGTACCGACAAGGTGCAGCAAGTGGGCTTTGACCCTCTCCTGGCACGGGTCGCACACCTAGGTAAGCAGTTTGATGTCAAAATGAAAAAGCCTGTCATATTTATTGATAATTATCTACAATATCTGATGTGATGCTGTCGATTAAGTGACTAGAAAGGTTCTCGTTTCACTTTTATGTCTATAAAAATCTCCTCCCGCTCTAGAATTTTTCGTTGATGGTCTTGGTGTTCTCCACATTGGTTCCTGTGATGATGTGATAGTCAACCATGCATCAAAGATCAAAGGGATGTTGCCATGGGGACAATCGGAAACTGATAAGTCCTATTCTAAGTTACGTTATATCAACTACTCAAACAACGTAAATGGTCTTTATTACTTCAAGAACCACTTCAAATGCTTAACCAGTAATGCTTAAATGTGATCCTACCCATGTTTTTAACTATTGTCTCAATGTCCTTAAGACATTGCATTACACGGAAATTTACAGTGCTATCAATGAAAAAGAAGACCAAACATTACCATGTGCCTAAATAACTCTCTTGTCACCATATTCTCTTGAAGTGAAGGAAAAACTCTCTTTTGTCTTTTTCTCTGGAATATTGTTAAAGACGAAAAAGTACGTAAGGTAAACCTTTTGAACGATTGTGCTTTTGTACCCGTATGTTAAAATGATTTTTTAAATATTTATTAATTTTTTTATAATTGTTTGTTTTACACACTTAAAAAATAATAAAATAAGATTTTACTATTCTATAGATTTTGTATGAGTATTAACATTTTTTACTCACAAACTTTAGTTCTTCATGAGCCATTTAACATTTACTACAGTGTTGTTTTCCTGGGCATAATCTCACTATCACTCCGGTGACGACTAAGTACGTGCTGTGGTTAGTTGACTACATCTTCACCTCTAACTTTCCAGAGTCACTGGAAAATTCATGGATGCAGGAATGTTTCATAAACCTACTCGTAGAGTTCTCATTTTTGTTTGTACCTGCCTGCAATATTTTCTAATGAATTTAGTTGGTCCTATTTCCCAAAATATAAACAAACTTGCAGCATAACTTAAACCACCACAATCCTGACCAGGGGGTATTCCATGAAGCGAGCTAATAAAAGTGGAGCTTATTTGAAATAGCCTCGCTTGACTTAGTGTAACAGGCCTAGCAGTCGAGTGAAGATACAGTGACATGGCAGAGAGTGAAAAAGCCACTTTTTTCACTCCAGCTAAACAACTTATAATTATACAATGAGTATAAAAGCTTTATTGCAAAAAAAAAAAAAAAAAAAAAAAAAAAAAAAAGCAAATCTTTGGCATGGCAGAAAATACACAACAGAATGAATATGTAAGAACATACAATTGATTAATGTAATTTATATACAAATAATATGAAAGACTTTTTAAATTGGTTAAATTTAAATAAGCTTAGCTTCAAAACTAACCAGACACAGAGCAGCATAAAAAAAGTATATGTTGCCATAGTAACATATGGCTTTTGATTAGCCTCATTTTGTGGAGCTGAAATTATGGTAATTTCTAACCCTAGGTAATTTCATTTTAAGACTACACAGGAAACCCAGTTTACCCTAAAATGTTTACCAAAGTTTTTATATTATTCATCAATCTTGGAAGAATTCTATATTTTAGCAAATCGAATTATCAAATATTTCACTGCTATATCAGACTGTTTGTTCATTTAACTCAAACTGTTTTTGGTGGGCAGTGCAGCCTGTGTAAAAATCTCCTTTGAAGCCGCAGACACAGTTCTGATGTACACTCAGAGATGCTGAGGCATCTTCTCTGCGACCCTATGACAGATTCAAGTACACTGTGTTTTAATGGGAGAAAATACCAAGGCTCATTGGACAGCATGGCAGAAAAAATCAGTGCAGCCTGTAATGAGATGCACCTAACACTGTGTCTGAGAGAGGTGACATACTGAGATGCACCTAACACTGTGTCTGAGAGAGGTGACATACTGAGATGCACCTTATACTATGTCTGAGAGAGGTGACATACTGGGTGCCATCCTAACAACAACAACGTCATCCTCCTTCTCCTCCTCGTCTGACCTATCATCACCCTACAGATGGATTTATGATTTGCATTTGTCTTGACGATTTAAATGTTGTTTCATACTTCCTGTCTGACAAGAAGGTCTCGAGGGTGCAGATATACAGTGTGATGTGCTGATACGACTTTCCAACAGCCTCTCTGTAATGATCAACTGAGAAGACTGTCTGGAAGTCTGTCCCAGGGATGTTTTTGATCTGTGAGCCATCAGGATATAGCAGGATATATTCTCCATCCTCCATGTCTTGGTTGAAGTCTCTGTTTTTTGGTGGCAGCAACCAAAACTTGTTCAGTAAACCAGTGAGGTTCTACAACTAAAGGTAGGAATATCCCTCAAACTGGCCTAAAGGCGTGTTTTGTCTTCACATGACTCCAATATTAATCTAGATGGAAAAGAAGATAATGGATAGGACACAAATGCTTAGGATCATGGTGCCTGACATTGGGATCACTGACACTGTATTACTGCATGATCAGTGTACCTTTAATGTTTTCTTTGACTGATTTTTTTCTGTAGGTGACTCCTGGAGAATATCCTCCTTTTCTTTTCTTAAGTTCTTTGTACTTGGTGAATTTCTTGGTGAACTGAATTCTGGTGTACCCCCACCTGTAGAGAACACACACACTGAGTAAAAGGTAGTTACAGTTTATGGTAACCATTATTCATTGGTTAAGATGAACTAAAAAGGAATTATTCATCTTCCACTATTCACCAATAATGACCACGTAGTCTAAACAGCAATAAAAACAACAACAGTTCTGTACAATACAGCTACGTTGCTCTATATTTTACCTCAAACTGCACTTGAGGTAAAATACGGACTGCAGGCTGCATCTGTAACATCAGCTGTAGACACTGCAGATTTGGCTTCCTCCAAAAAAATCTTAAAACTTGCCCACAAGAACGGCAAAACTTTGGTGAGGTTTCCAATGCACAGAAAGGGCAATAGATCTTGCTCTAAAACAACATATTTAGGAACAGGACACAGAAACAAAAAAAACCCTTTAAAAGAGGATCTTCAGTAGCACCCTTAAGTGACAAAGATCTGTGAAACTTGCATGAAAAAAGAAATTGTCCTCAAATAGTGAACAATGTAAGGCTCATCTGACATTACATTACACCAGGGGCAGATCTAGGATCAGACCTTCAGGGGTGCTCAACCCCCAAGACATGCAAACATGCAAAGTATTAGCTGGTTTTCATGATGGTAGTTGATTGATGGACTTTTGGTCTTTTCAAATTTACTGATTGCTAATGCATTTCATGCTACAAACCCACAAAAGAAATCATTGTAATTAACAGTTTTCAAAGTGGTCAAGTACTCTCTGTTGACCTTTTTAGCACTGTAAATAAAGTCCTGAGTCCCCTTGTACATCAGCTATGGTACTCGAAAGACACCCAAATTCTGTGAAAACAGTTGTTGAGCAACAAAGTCGTTACTTGGTTGACAAAGTTATGCAAAATAAATTGAATACATGAAAAACGAACAAACAAAAAACACTTTTTATGAACTGTGAATCAAATTAAGTTTAACCTTGTTTTAATTTTGGCTGAACTTAGCCCATATGACACAGAGAAGAAACCAGACAAAACCAGATTTCATGTATGGCTCTTTGGCAGAAGTAGGAAATAATGGATATTTCCTCTTTTTGTGAGAAAATTCCACACTTGCTTGTAAATGTAGTAAAGTTGGTAACATTGGCAACAAACGTCTCCAGGTTACGTATGTAACCATGGTTCCCCGAGGGAACGAGACGCTGCGTCACAAAACGCTATGGGAACGCCCCCGCGTGACCGCGCTCTGAATCACGTGTCTAATCCGTCCAATGGATGGGCGAGACGTCACGACGTAGCGACCCGGAAGCATAAAAGCCCGAGCGGCGAGCCCCGCGTTAGCTTACTGGAAAATGAAGCAAGCGCCGCAGGGACGCCGGAAGTGTGGCACCGAGACGCAGCGTCTCGTTCCCTCGGGGAACCATGGTTACATACGTAACCTGGAGACGTTCCCCTTCAGGAACTCGAGCTGCGTCACCAAACGCTATGGGAACGAGTATACCCACGCCGCCAGACTTACAAGTCCCTGCCTCCAGGAGGAGGCAAGCCTAAGGCACAAGGACAGAGGAGCTGGGAGTGGCTCGGGTATCTAGGTCATAAAACCTGGCAAAGGTCAGGGGCGTGGACCATCCCGCCGCGTTGCAGATGTCCTGTAAGGACACACCTGCCAGAAAGGCCTTAGAGGCCGCCACCGCTCGGGTAGAGTGAGCCTTGACCCCCAGGGGACTGGGGAGACCAGAGGACTCGAAAGCCAGAGAAATGGATTCTACAATCCACCGGCTGAGGGTCTGCTTAGAAGCAGGAAAACCCCTCTTAGGGGGACCAAAGCAAACAAGCAACTGGTCCGCCTTTCTCCACAGGGCAGTTCTGTGGACGTACGCGTCCAGTGCTCGCACTGGACATGTACAATTCAGCTTCCGATGGTCGGGCTCCCTAAAGGGAGGAGGACAGAAAGCCTGCAGCACGACCGGCCGTGGTGCCGAGGAGGGGACTTTCGGTACGTACCCCACTCGGGGGTACAAGAATGCTTTGGCCAAACCAGGCGCAAAGTCTAAATAGGAAGGGGCCACCGAGAGGGCCTGAAGATCCCCCACTCTCCTAAGAGAGGAAATTGCCAAGAGAAAGGCAGTTTTCAACGTCAGAAGACGGTCCGAAATCTCCTCTATGGGCTCGAAGGGGGGTTTGCAGAGAGCCTCTAA
Source organism: Pangasianodon hypophthalmus (assembly GCF_027358585.1). Taxonomy (NCBI): domain Eukaryota; kingdom Metazoa; phylum Chordata; class Actinopteri; order Siluriformes; family Pangasiidae; genus Pangasianodon; species Pangasianodon hypophthalmus. Next base: position 6,075,425 of record NC_069725.1, read on the forward strand.
AACCACGGCCAGGTCCCACGAGGGGACCCGAGATCGAGCTGGAGGTCTGATCCTCAGCGCACCGCGGAGGAAACGTGTCACCCAGGGGTGCCTGCCCACTGACTGGCCATCGAGAGGGGCGTGGCAGGCCGCAATAGCCGCCACGTACACCTTCAGGGTGGAGTGGGTCAGTCCCGCAGAGAGGCGGGCCTGCAAGAACTCCAGCACTGTACCAACTGGGCAGTGAACAGGGTCAAGCCGGCGGTCTCCGCACCAGGAAGTGAAAAGTTTCCACTTAAGGGCGTACAGTTTCCTCGTAGAGGGAGCTCTGGACTGGAGGATGGTCTCCACAACCTCAGTTGAGAGACCGGAAGCGCGGAGTTGTGCCCCCTCAGAGGCCACACCCACAGCTTCCACAGCTCCGGGCGGGGGTGAAGATGGCCCCCCGCCTGTGAGAGGAGATCCCTCCTGATCGGAATCTCCCATGGGGAGCCGTCTAGGAGGGAAATCAGGTCCGAGAACCATACTCGGCCCAGCCAGAACGGGGATACTAACAGTAGACGAATTCCGTCCCGGCGCACTCTCTCCAGAACTCCCGGGAGCAGAGCGACCGGAGGAAAGGCGTACAGACGCAGCCTCGGCCACGGCTGTACCATGGCATCCAGTCCAAGAGGAGCTGGATGAATCAGAGAGAACCAAAGGGGACAGTGCGACGTCTCCTGCGTCACAAACAGATCCACCTGGGCTCTGCCGAACATACGCCATATGAGCTCCACCACCTCGGGGTGGAGTCTCCATTCCCCGGGCACCGGCCCCTGCCTCGACAGGGCGTCCGCTCCCACGTTGAGATGACCAGGGATGTAGGCCGCTCTCAATGAGAGGAGGTTCCCTTGGGACCACACAAGGATCTGGAGCGCCAGCCTGTAAAGGGGGCGCGAAGGCAGACCTCCCTGGCGGTTGATGTAAGAGACCACCGTCGTGTTGTCGGTGCGCACCAACACGTGGCGGCCTCTTAGGTCTGGGAGAAAGTGTTTCAGAGCTAGAAACACGGCCAGCATCTCCAGGCGGTTGATGTGCCAAGTGAGATGGCGGCCGCTCCACAGACCACGGGCAGGACGGCCACTCATGACCGCTCCCCATCCGGTGAGGGACGCATCCGTCGCTAGCACTACGCGGCGACCAGGAGCTCCCAGGACCGGGCCCTGAGACAAGAACCCAGGTTCTCTCCACACAGCTAAGGCACGGCGGCATCGTCGCGTGACCTTGATCATGCGGAGCGGGTTTCCTCTGTTTTGGAAAAACCCCCTGGTCTTGAGCCACCACTGTCTCATGTGCAGCAGGCCAAACGGTATCACGTTGGACGCAGCTGCCAATAGGCCCAGCAGTCTCTGAAACTGCTTTACAGTGAGTGACCGGCCTACTTTCACTCTCGCGACCGCTGTGAGGACCGACTCTATCCAAGCAGGAGACAAACGTGCCTGCATCGTGGTCGAATCCCACACGACGCCTAGATAAGCGGTTCTCTGAGCCGGAGAAAGCACGCTTTTCTCGTTTAGTCTTAACCCCAGTTCCTTCATATGGGCGAGAACGGCATCTCGATGCCGAGCCACCATCTGCTCTGAACGAGCTAAAATCAACCAGTCGTCGATATAGTTCAGTATGCGGATGCCCTGTAGTCGCATAGGAGCCAGGGCAGCATCCACGCACTTCGTGAAGGTGCGGGGTGAGAGTGCTAGGCCGAAGGGAAGAACCCGATACTGGTAAGCTTCACCCCTGAAAGCGAACCTCAGGAACTTCCTGTGCGGGGGAAGGATGGAGATGTGGAAATACGCATCTTTTAGGTCGATCGTGACGAACCAGTCCTCGGACCTAATCTGAGACACGACCTGAGTGACCGTAAGCATCCTGAACTTCAGTCGAGCGACTGAGAGGTTCAATTGCCGCAAGTCCAAAATGGGACGCAGCCCTCCCCCCTTCTTGGGAACAATGAAGTACCGGCTGTAGAACCCTGACTCCCTGTCGTGAGGAGGGACCACCTCGATGGCCTCCTTCCTCAGGAGAGTACGTACTTCCTGCTCCAATACCAGAGCCTGCTCGGGACCCACCACAGTGGGAAGAACCCCAGAAAAACGAGGTGGAGGCGAGCCGAACTGAATTCGGTAGCCTCTTTCTACAGTACGCAGGACCCAACGAGACACATTCGGCAGAAGTTTCCACGCTGCCAGAAAGCTCACTAAGGGAATCAATCTCTTGAGACTGACCTCTGGTGTAATAGAAGCGGTTAGCTGGGTGCCCTGAGGCGGCGAACCGACATGGGGGAAATGAGCTAACCGCTGCGAAGGCCTCAGGAGAGGCCGCGAGCCTCCCAGACCCGCTACGTTGCCGGGCGAGAACTGGGAGAGGCGCTCGCCGGAGACCGCTGCGCCCTGAAGCACTATAGGTGGCAGGGTTGGCAGATCGACCTCCTGAGGGCACTGGGGGGACCCGGGCACCGTAAGATGAGGTATACGCCGCGTCGCCCCAGAGGGGCCCGCCCTCGGAAGCCCTGGGCCAAAACCATCAGGGCTTCTTAGCCGCGGCCCTTCTGGACATGAGGACGGTCCTCAGATCCGCCTTAGCGCCCGAAGGGCCGGGCCCAGGGCGTCGTCGCGACTCCTGCTCCCGCCTCAGGGGAGCACGGGAGGCGACGCTCTGCTTTTGGGCCTCCCTGTAGGAGGGGGCCGTACACGGAGGGGGCTGCCCCCACCCGGCAGCCCCACGAGCTAGAGAGCGACGGGGGAGGAACCGCTGAAACGCCGCCGCCTGAGCACGGGCCTGCTGGTATCTCTCGACGACGGAGTCTACCGCGTCACCAAACAGGCCCGAGGGAGTAAGCGGGGCGTCCATGAGCACGACCCTGTCCTTCTCTTTCATATCGGACAGGGTCAGCCAGAGATGCCTCTCCGCCGCCACCAGGACTGCCATAGACCGACCGATAGCACGGGCGGTCTCCTTGGTGGCGCGGAGGGACAGATCAGCGGCCCGCCTGAGCTCAGCTACCTGCTCAGACGTACTCTCCCCCTGCTCATCCAGCTCTTTAAGCAGGTCAGCCTGGTACGCCTGTAACACCGCCATGGTGTGCAGACACGCACCGGCCTGACCTGCTGCCGTGTACGCCTTGCCTACCAGCGCTGAGGTGGTCCGCAGCGGCTTGGTAGGCAACGCCGGAGCCTTCAGGGACGATGCAGCAGCAGGGGACAGATAGCTGGCTAGCGTCTGTTCAACCCTGGGCATCGCCCTGTAGCCGGAGTAGTCCAGCCCCGCCACATTAGCGTAATGGGAAGACGTGGGGCTGAACAACCGGGCCGAAAATGGCCTATTCCAGGACCTCGACACCTCAGTGTGGAGGTCCGGAAAAAAGGGCAGGCTCCGGGGCGGAGGTGGCGGCCTACTGCGCAAAAAACGCTCCTCCAGTCTAGATCCCTGAGGCTCAGGCCGTGACTCAGCGGGCCAGTCAATGCTAAGCTTAGCGACTGCCCGTGCAACCACCTCGAGCAGCTCCCCGTATTGAGGAGACTGCGGCTCAGGGTCGACGCTCTCCACATCGACCTCCTCGGAGGACGATAGGTGGAGCGCCGAGTCCGCTCCCCGGGGGGAAGAAACCGCAGAGCGTGCTTCCGAGCCCAGGGAGGGGACAGTGGACCTGGAGGGTGAGGAAGGAGAAAGGGACGGGCCCGTCTCCATTCCCTCTGCCAAGTCCATCTGCGAGCCCCACGAGCGCAACCGCCGCTCTGCCTCGGCAGAAGCGGGGCCGGCACCGCGAGGCACGCTAGTGAGGGCTCCCTCCTCAAAGAGAGCCCAGCGGGAGCGGAGAGTGCGCAGCGGTAAACGCTCGCAATGTGCGCAGCCGGCTCCCTCGAGAGCCGACTGAACATGCTCCGCTCCCAAACAGGCAACGCACAGACTGTGTGTATCCCCGCCCGTAATAAATCGCGGACAGGGAGGAACACACGGCCTGAAGCGCTGCCCGCTCTCGCCCTTCGTCTTATCCTTGGCTTTAGACATGCCAACGATAAAACACCAAAAGACAAAAATAGACAGACAATAAACACAGAGCGCTTGCTGAAAACAGGAAGGTAACGCGGGGCTCGCCGCTCGGGCTTTTATGCTTCCGGGTCGCTACATCACCCCGCTCGTGACGTCTCGCCCATCCATTGGACGGATTAGACACGTGATTCAGAGCGCGGTCACGCGGGGGCGTTCCCATAGCGTTTCGTGACGCAGCTCGAGTTCCTGAAGGGGAACTCCCAGCCTTACAGGACATCTTCCATACAGAATGTTTGAGGAAGACTCACAACATTTCTAGGGGCTACCATAGACTTCCAGCATATAATAATAATAATAATAATAATAATAATAATAAGTAGAAGATGAAGAAGAAGTAGAAGAAGAAGAACACAAACAAAAACAATAGGGTTCCAAAGTGTGTGTGTGTGTGTGTGTGTGTGTGTGTGTGTGTGCGTGTGTGTGCGTGTATGTGCAAGAGAAATTGAAGAGCCATCAGACTGAGGTTCCCTTCACTGGAACCATGGGGCCCAGACATGTTCCAGCGTGACCTCAACCCCACTGAACACCTATGGGATGAACTGGAATGCTGACTGTGCAGCAGGTCTTCTCGCCAGACATCAGTGCCCAACCTCGTTAATGTTCTTGTGGCTGATTGTGCAGAAATTCCCGTAGCCACAGTCTAAAATTTAGTGGAAAGCCACAAGAACATACTTAATTAACTGCGATGTTACAACTGACCCCATGGGTAAAATTTTAGTCCTATGATTTTAATTTAATATATCCTCTGAAAATAATATTTGTTTTTTATGAATAGTTAAAAGACAAATCTATGTATCATGTGTCAAAAACTCTTTAGAATATTTTACACATAAGATTTACCAAAAATGTGACAAATGTTACAACTGACCCCACTCTCCCCTAAATACTCACCCCATGTAACTGTAATGGTGTTAAGCCTTTATTTTGTATGTAAAAAAGCATTACTTAAAAAAAAAAAAAAATCCAACCCCAGTGAACAGAGTTGTTTAAACATCCTTGATGAATTCACTTAAAATCCAAAAAAACTTGGCTATGTCACAAGTATAAATGTCCTCTTTGTGGACTATTTTGTCTTAATTATATACTGTATTTGGTGGCGTTACTTTTTTCCTGATATGTAGGTTTAATATTAATAAAAGACCCTTAATGTTTTCTAGTTTTTCCAGTCAAATGCTACGGACATGGTGCATGGGTTTTAACATTTCCAAACATTTTGTTGCAGAAGTAATAAACACTGTACACTATTTAGGTAAACAGACCTCTATGGTCATTTGATGGTAACTTTCCATTAGTTTTTCGGTTGTTAAATTCAGCATAAAATGTAAGTATCGATGGCCTGGGCAACATATTCAAGTGTCTGATTTCAGCTAAAAAATACATTATCTGTGCAATGTGATCCTGCCTAGAGATAATAGCACATGCCCTACTATAAATCATCCTTAAGCACTTGTTTCTTGATAACACTGATATAATTATACACCTTATAGCCTTATAGCCTGTACACAAAGAAGCAAGCAGATGTGGAGAGGTTGACTGATATCACGAAGTTATGTTCAAGGGCATGCAAAACTGGGTCAAACAAAACATTCACACCATCTAGGCCCACTAGTTAGTGTTTGAGTTGAGTTCAAGGTGCATTCAGGGCTCTTTCATTAATAGCTAAAACTTCAAACTTCAACATTTTACTTTGAGATAAAACAGAAAACCTCACATCATATCAAATCTCTTGCAGCCAGAAAAAAAGATGCACTCTGCTCTTATAAGCTTAGTATTTTTTACGCAATTTAACAGCACCCAATTGCATAAGCTACAAGCACTGTGACAACAAACCCATGTGACACCTAACCCCATGCAAAACCATGTAACCATATTCTGTGTCCATTTTGGTGTACAAACCATGTTTTTCCTGTAGTTACTACCACTACTACTACTTCTAGAAACCTACATGTCAAAAGAAGTATATTTTAAGAGCGTTTCCTGCATGACATGACACTTAAGAATTAATGTCTGTGTTTTTGTGGGTAAGGTGTTCCTTCCTGCAGTCAGTGTCACCAGTCTGAGTAGAAAGTGGCTCTTTTGAAAACTATCTACTGAAGGTTTTTTGGGAAAAACGAAAATGGTTCTTCTTTGGCATATCGCTGTGAAATCCTCCTTCGTAGTTCCTCCTATTACTTTTATTTTTAGAATGTAGTTACAAAAGCTCATCTACATTATGGGAAGATCTCATAACGGAAATGTGTAAGAACAGAGAATAAGAACAGAACCTGCTACAGAGGAACAGTGTATGAAACATGGCATGATTTGAATCATCATGAGGTTATGTAGGGGATTGATTTATGGCACACTCAGTAGAACTGCATTTTAACTATAACCTTAGAAAATGTAGGTCTATGTGTTTTTAGGATTAAAAAAAAAAGATCCTAAAATACAATAAAGTTGAAAAAGTTCCCCAATGTGAATACTTGGCAACACGAAATATATAGCTTGCTTTTTTAATTATTCCGTTTCATTCGCATTCGGAATTTCGGTTGAAAAAGAAAAACGTTTTGGAACGGGATCTGGCAACCCTGAGAGGAGCCGCGCGCTTCACGCGCACTCGCACGCGCACTCATGATCACTCTCAGCTGAGCGATGCCGGGGAAGAGAAGAAAAGTCGGAATTAAACGGTTATAAACGTGAAGGTAAGAAGAGCTTGATGATTGGATTATTACTAGCCTAGTTCTTGTTTTGGTTGGTTAATATAGCTGTGTTTTTAGCTCTGATTTCCGTTTGAACATCCGCCGTATCGGTCGCGGGTTCGGGGTTAGTGCTCCAGCACACGTTCAGAATGAGCTACACGTTTCTTTCCTGCCGCCTTCTTTCACCAGCCTCTGTGGGTGGAACACTTTAAAACTGTAGTCAACTTATAGGGTTTTTTCACACATCATAGCGACATCTCAAGAAGGTTCCTTCCTCTTACCTACAAGCTTCATGTTAATATTTCATTTCATTCCTTGAAATCAACGAATAAAAAGATAACAAGCAATTAAAGCCTGAAGCAACATGCAACACAAACTTAATACACAATAGCTTTTACTTTATTTTATTTTATAATAATAAGTCTTTGGTATAAACTTTTACACATCAGTATTATGCTATTCAGGTTGAATGGCCTCCCACAGATAAAAGACTATAATGTAAGTTGTTAGATGTTAGATCTTCAGTGAGCTGTAACACTGAAGATCTAAAAAAAACTTTTGTTTTTTTAAAAAAACAGAATACTGGCCAGTTGTACAAACCACAACAGGTGTATGTTTGTCGAATTGCTCATCTAAAAATTCTGTACAGCAGTTAATGCGCAAGAGTTTTTCCTTTATAGATATGATATCTACAAAATGGCTTCCCACAGATCATGGACAGGCTGGTGAGGTGGTGTTAGGTGTATTAACACATAGTGAGTCTTAACACTGAAACTGGTTAACAGAACACTGGCCCATTGTACACACTACAACAGATTTATGTTTGTTGAGTCTATAATCTGAAAAGTCTGTACAGCATCCATATGCTACCTCATCTCTGTGATCTATAGGTCATCATGTGTGTGAGGAGGGTGAAGGTTTTGGTGGGTTTTGTGATACTAGGACTGTTATTAGCTGTTCTCTTTCTTCATCGGACCCCAAGTGCTCCAACTGTGACACACAGTCAAAAAAGACTAAACTCCACTATAGAGAAGCTTCTTGAACGTAATGAACAGTTGAAGAACAGTGACAACAGTATTCCCTACCACCTCAAAGAAACTACAGCACGGTGAGTAGACTCTATCACAGCACAAGAATTTCATTTAGTCAAAGAGAGAGGGTATCCTTGAAGTATTTACGAAACATGACTAAACCATAAACCATATTATTTATGCCTTGATTTTTTTTGACAATTTAATATATAAACGTGTGTGCGTGTTTTCCAGCAATATTGCATGCTAGGTGTGAGGCAATGCTAATTGTACCACTAACCCCCATAAACCAGCTTGGAGTAGATGACAGGGTGGAATTTGTGGATGTCTGTCAACCAGAAATGACATATGTTTACATATAATACATGCTTCCCCTGAACAGCATTTCGTAATTGATTTACCATGACTAATAAGGTAGTAAACTGATGCTTGTAGCATAGTAGGTCAGCATATTAACCACATTGTAGCTGCCGGCTTGTCTTCAGTGGATAATGTGCGTCAATGTGGTTTGAAAAAAAAAAGACTACCCAGTAAAGAAAAAATGCTTAATATTTAAATATCAAATGCTTCTAAATATGGAGGCCCTGTGAATAAGTTAGTAAACTGACACTTGCAGAATTAGCATTAACTGTGTTTCTCCACCACTGTTATGTGAGATGAGTATATAACAAGTTAATGGGTTGTTCACAGTTTTGCTGAATGTGGTTAATAGAGTTGCATAGACTGGCAACCTCCTTGTGTTATCTAGTCCTTCTTTTCCACTATCACCTCACTATTAAGACTTTGTTTATCTTAACACTGCAATACAGTGAGTATATTTTTATAGTTATAGTGACCGTATTGAAAAATACCCATGACGTCACGTCTTTAAAATGTTTTAAAATGCTTCTATGCTGCTAGTGGTGATTATGCCCTTCTCAGCACACACCCACTACACCATTTTGTTGTGTGTTGTATTTAATGTGCTGTGTTGTATTTATTATATCGTCCCATTGCTTGATTGCTTGTATTTATTGTCCTGTCTACTTTACTGTGTTTATTGTATTGTCTGTTGTGCACTGCCACTTTGTCACTTTGTCACCCTCAAATTTTGCACTACATGTTGTCGATTGTGTACACCGCTGTGTGACCCCTGTAATGTCGCACCAAGGCCTTGGAGAATGCTATTTTGTTCTACTGTATACTTGTATATGGCTAGAAAACTCTCTCTCTCACATTCTCTCTCTCTCTCTCTCTCTCTCTCTCAGGAGAGTTTTGTATGAAACAATGGCAGGTAAACATGGTTGGTCATTTGCAGCATCAGTGAAATTGGTTCTTCTTGTGTGAGAATGTTGTTTTCAGCTACATTTAGTGACAAAATTGCCAAGTCTGGCCTGTGAGTCTACCAGCTGATTTAGCAATTAATTATTCATTAATTATTAAATGACACAAACAGACCCATTTGGCTAAAGTAGTTTATTTAAAAATAAGTGTTCACACGCAACTGTGATGTCATCATTTTTGACAGATGCAACCTGTAGACTTATTAGCATTAATCATATACCAAAAAAAAATCAACTAATACTAACTGACCCAGTATAATTTGGTATTATATAACATATAAAAATAATACTATTCATTCAACTTTCAATCTCATGATAAATCATGATTTATTTTTTTCTTTCTTGAGTGCACCTTGAGAATTTTTTGCTTTATTTCTTTTTTAACAGCTTTAGGCTTGATTTCTTGATATGACAAGTTTCATAAAGATGCATAATAATAATAAAAGTTTTGTGACAAGATGGTTCCCTTTTTACGCAAAACAACACAGATCTTTTTCACGTTTTAATGTTGCTGCTGAAGACCTCCTCTTTTTCCTCTTTTTGTTTCTGTGTTCCGTGCAAGTTATTTCCTGTGTTACATTTCTCTCATTTGTGTGTGTGTGTGTGTGTGCGTGTATACCTTTGACCTAGCTGTTCTTTAACACATTTACTTTTAGGTATTATAAACATTATAAGCAGCATCTAGGTCCTTCAATTTGTGGAGTAACTCATTAAGTAAGGAGCATAAGCTGTCAGTATATGCTGATCCATTAACTCTTCTTCCATTCCAGTGCTGACTGAGTAAATATTTCGTATTAATGCTCCATCAGGTTTGTCAATTAAAACTGTACTTTGTCCCAATCTGGTGACATATGCAACTCTGTAGAGTTTCACCATGTTGTTGCATAGGGAACCATGTGATTTGTGTAAAAATGCACATGATTTAAGATGAAATCAGAAAATATCATTATTTATAAAGCTGTGTCGTTAACTCATCTAGTATGTTCTTTCTTTTGGCAATATCAGTTATGTTGTCTTTTTCTCCTACCACCACTTAAACATATTTATTTCATTTTACACAGCAAAAATGGATGTGTTTGTGAAGGAGACGCATGGCGTATTAATGTGCCCTTTAGTAACCTGTTGTTTCCGCACACTGGTGCTGAGGATTTGCACTCTGCATTCAGAGCCTCAGAGCTGGAGGAAGTAAAGAAGCGCCGACAGCATGAGTACAACAACCACCAGATGAGGTGAGGTGATAAATAGCAACCAGCAGCAAGCCTTGTTTGAAGTATTATTTTACCTACTACTCCAAGTGATTCATTCATGCACACAGGGAGGTTTTTCTACTGTGTGAAAACCCTTTACATGGTGACTTTTTCTACTACATAAAACTGCATCTTTTCCGGAACTGAAATATGTTTCTCTTTTACATGATCATTTTTTAGAACATTAATTAAACATTACTACAATATTTTGGGGAAATAGTTATGTTTTCTTAGTAGAGGTGTCAAAGTATCTTACAGACAGAAAGAAATTGATCAAATGTTTTGTCTTTGTAGCCTTTTATTTTCCCAGAATACAGCCACAGCAACATCAGATGGGTTTTCCCAGACTACCATACACGTTTATGTGTAAAAAAAACTTGAAAGGCTTTTGTGATTGGGTGGCTTAGGGAGACGCATAACTGGATGAACAGTCATGCTTTCATTTGGCTTACTATAGTCAATCAATTTGTTCTTTAACTTTAAATAACTCCTTAACTCCGTAACAACTTGCAAAACATTCTAATAGATTTTGTTTCAGAATTGTATAAGCCACCCAAAAAACACACACATCGTTGTACATAGTTCTAACCTTTTACTATATGGCTCAGTTCCTGCTAATGGCATAATTTCCTGCTAAATACTTTCCTTACATGTCAGAGCAGAAATGCTGGCATATGACTGTAACATCCAAGGCACATGCTGCTTTTACAACACATCAAAATGTGCTGCTGCTAACAGGAAGTTTTTTCAGAATAATGTCCGTTATTAAGCAACTACCTATGGTGGTTCCTGCATAGGATACATGAGTATGATTCATTAGTAGACTAGATTTTTGAGTGTACGAGTCAGATCTTGCCATACATTGTGGTCATTTGTTTACCAGACTAAAAGGCTTTGCATGTAGCCCAGTTCCAGGGTCAAGGGTTGAGGTTTCAAGCCTGAGCCTGTGTTACTGTCTGTCAGGAGTTTACTGGTAGGTCGACTGGCTACTCAAAATTGCACATAGATGTAAATCAGCATCCAAAATTTTGTCTGTCCCTGCTTTCTGCCCAGTGTTCCCAGGATAGGCTTCATACCACCCTGACCGGAATAAAGCTGTGACTGGAATGAATGAATGGTTGGATGTGTAATGGGTATTCATATTGTGAACAGTGTGCACTTAAATTTTGCTTACAAGTATGCTTGCTGGCTTTTTGTATTTGCAGATCACATACAGCAGCAAACCTTCTTATCGTTGCTGAGGCAAATACTCCTCTTCAGTACCCCACCCAGGGTGTAGTGGTCCGGCCTAAAAAGTCTACTTTAATTCTTGGTGAGCTATTGTTAGAAATATGTCTCTGAATAGGTAATGGTTGATATGTATAAATTTGTCCTTAGAACTATGTTTAAGGTGTTCACTTTTTGATGGTGCACAATATTCTGAGATCACAACTGATCACAACTGATCGTAATTGCTTCTTATACTCCAGCACTTCTGAATTCTCAAATCTGATTTTACTGAAGGTGTTGATTAATTTTCTATAACAGCAGCTCTGACAGTAGCGTTGGCTGTAATTTAAATCACAGGTTTATATTAATGCACTCATTCTAAATCATTAATGTTTCTATAGTAATAATTTATTCACAGGGATTTGTATGGCAGATGGTCCACATAATCTAAGGCTAATAATTAAATAAAAAAAAAACATGTTATTTAAGAAAGGAAAATTATACAATCATGGATATGGTGAAGCTTTCAGTACATTTATGACATTTAACATTTAACACTTACTTGTAATAGTAAGTCTACCGCCATAGGAAAGTTTTCAGAACAGAAGACTATACTTTCCTGTTTCTTAGTAACACAAGCAGCTGCTTTTTTGTCTTATTAACTTAAAGAAAGAAACAAGAAAGTGATAAGTTGGTGAGTGAATGATTGTTTATAGCGGCCATAACACAAGTGATAACAGGATATAACTTGTCTTGTGGATGTTCCACAAAATTAAATATAACTGTAACTCAGTTGTGACTTGTGGTTTTTATAAAAGAGGGGAAGCACAGGTTTCTGTGACTGAAGTATATATCTGTGTATGTTCAGTTTTTCTGTTGGTCTGGTCTCCTGTTTAATTCTCAGTCTCTCCTCATAAGTAGGAGCATCAAAAGACCTCCAAAATCAGGTTGACAAAATTAGAAGTGCCTGCCACGTTGCACTAAAAAGCATCTAAGCTAGCTAAATTTCACTGAAGAAGGTAGTGACCGCTAGCTGGATAGACCTATAAATAAACAAATCCAAAACAAACACCAATAATCAAACATAACTTTACACTTACAATTTCTTCACAATATTTATCAATTATAAAGATTATAATAGCAAGTTATACAAGTTGTGTAAAACTCTTATGGATTAGGCTACTGACCACTACTGCAGCTCCGAGAACTCTGAGAATGACTGGCGCTGATATTTTTAAGTTTGAGATGTCAGTCATGTTCATTACCTTTTCAGTGATTGCCAGTTGGTTACGAGGTTCAGGCCCTTTGAGAGATCTCCCAGTCATCATATCGAGAAGCCGTGTGTCTGGGGCAGGACAAAAGTAGTGCATTGTCCAGTAAACCATTTTTTTCTTATGCAAAAACCCCGGCCTGCACACTCATTGACACAAGAGAGAGAGAAACAAGCTGGTTGTCTAATGAGTGTTCATCTTTGCTCCCATTAAAACACAGTGTAACTGCATGTTCCTTGGGATCCCTGTGAGGTCGTGCATCAATACTGTTTAACAGCGAAGCTTCTACGAGCTTCAGTGGAGATTTTCACTCAGGCTGCGCAAGAGTTTTTAAATGAATGAACAGAGTGATATTGCAGTGAGATATTTGATAATTTGATACTGAGTTTCACCAAGAGTGATGAATAATATAGACACCTTTCTACATTTAATATAGAAATATTTTAATTGCTGCATTTTGCATAAAATTTTAGGGGAGGCCAGGCTTCCCATGTCTTATAAAAATTGCTGTTGTATAAGAGGAATAAAACACTTTGGGAGATGCTGTTTTTGCAAAACAATCAACTTTGGGGTGGTAAGAGTAACTAAGGGTAACTCCACTTTATGTTGGGCCACCTCATACCACATGTAGTTGATTATTCTCCTATAACAGCATGCCCCCATTGTGTTTTAATCCTCATTACATTCCAAATAACTTGGGCAGATGGAGATCTCTGTCTTTTCCCCGTGTGCTTATGCCAGTACACTGAAGAACTGATTGCAAGACAAGTGAAGGAAGTGAAGAAGTCATTGGTGTTGAGATGATCTCAAATTACATCTATTTATAGCTGCCTGCTTGCTTTTAAATGCATAGATAAGTGTGCTGTTTCTTTTCTTTTATTTATTTTTATTTTTTATTTATTTTTCAGCTTTCTTTGCAAATTCAGATTTCCGATAAATATTTGTTTTTCTTATACTAAGGGCTGGGTCTGAAACTTAAGTCACAGAGGGTTTATTCAGTAAGTTTTCCAATTGTTCTTCTTCTACTATTTTTACAATTGTTATGTGTTTGGTATATTTAGATTAGGCCATTCTGCATTTAAACATGATTATAATCAGGAACTCAGTTTAATCAATACAGGATTTTATGCATAGGATTTTATCCTATACAGTATACTAGCAAAACATTCCTTTGTATTTATCGTATTTATCGACTTTTCTATAGTAACGTTGACCTAAATCTACCTCTCTGTTTGTTGTAGGTAAATTTAACTGCAAGCATGGGCACGTTTGATGTAGCAGCCTTGGTGGAAAACGTCCACATAAACAGGGAAGGAACAATGCACATGAATCTCTCCAGCCCACTTCTATCTGCGCTTAACAGACAGCTGCAGTTTGTCACATATACAAATACAATTTTTCATCCCAATACTGCAGACATAGGTGAGCTGCCATAAAATGAACTGATTTGTTTTGGGGTTTTTTAAAACTGTTATCAAGGTCACTGATTAATGCATGAGATTGGATGATTTCTGATGTACAGATGGTGGAAAAAATAAGAATTTTTATTTCTGCTTGGAGTTCAACATTTCAGCAGTTCAGTTGATCTGGTTTTAACTTTAATGCCATTTTTATACGCAAAAAACCTTTTTTTTATTTTCTGTAGCTTTGTAGGGCTGTCTTTTATCAATGCCATTTCTTTGGATAACTAATCCTTTATTTTTATAAACCAGTGCAATTTGGGACTGATGGATTCCAAGCAGCCTTCACCATTAAAATCCAACATGAAATTACTCCTAAACTCTACGATCCTGGACCTACTGGACCTAAAGGAGGTAATTCACACAGGTTTTGAAACATAATGAAGCACATAAAATGTTTTCAAAATGAATAATATGTTTGTTTCATTACTTTTTACTTTCCTCCTCTTCTAGAATACAACATAGGTACGCTTGTCACCATTGCTACAAAAACATTTCTGCGTTATGACAAGCTTCAGGATTTGATTGACAGCATTCGACAGTTCTATCCAACAGTCACGATAGTTATAGCTGATGACAGCGAGCATCCTAAGCCTGTAACTGGTCCCTACATAGAGCACTACATCATGCCTTTCAAAAAGGTAAAGAGTTTCACTGGTCTATAATATAAGTATAAATAAAATGACTTTTAAAGGATTATCATAAAATAGATATGGATCAGCAGTGGATTTTATCTAATACTTTTAATTTTAAAATGTCTCCTCAACATAATGTCCCATGCCTAATTTCACCAACCTGAATGAGAGAGCAAATAAATTACAGAGACCTGATATTAAAAAACTGTATTTGAATAGTGTTGAATTACAGACTCAAATTACAAACACAGCATTTCATCTGTCTTGACAAAGGTGGAATAATTTATAAAACCACATAATTTAATTGCCAATTAGTCTCATTGCCTGCAATCATGAGAAATAGACAGCTGCCATGAGCATGCAATGTATCATGCACATTGAAAGTTATCCGCTGTAGCGGTCAGAAGCATAATTTGCAACAGTTAGATATACTAATTTAGAAAGTGTCAAGTTTAATGTTGTATATTCTTCTTGCTTAGTTAAGTGCTACAAGTTCCCTCCCAGTCTTATTTTCACTAACCCCACTCCTGACTAGGCTGCAGACATGTGCCTCAAACCAATCACACAGACCCAGAAGCTCTCATGCACAAGCCAGAGGCCGTACTTCCAGTAACCTCATCTACCCTCCTCTGTTCTCTCAGTCTCAAACAGTGGTGGTAGGTGGAACTGCCAGTCTGCTGTAAAGAAAGCTGATTTCATCTCAGCTTTAGCTTCCCATTACTCTCTTGACTTTTTGGCACTAACTGAGACTTGGATCTCTCCACAGAACTCAGCTACACCGACTGCCTTATCCTCTGCTTATGCTTTCTCTCACCCTCCCTATCCTGCCTAAAACCACCAGCCATCAATACTTCTCTCCCACTCGTAGAAACCTCCACTCTATCGCCCCGTCCTCCTTAGCTTCCTGCACCCTATCATCCCTTCCTGTCCCTGATTCCTTTTCCTCCCTACCATTGGAACTAGCCACTGACACTTTCCTCTCCTCACTTTCCTCATCCATGGACTTCCTCTGCCCTCTATCTTCTAAACCCAGGAAGATTTCCAGCCCTGCTCCTTGGCTATCAGATGTGTTACGCAGTAATTGGAGGGAATTAAGAACAGGAGAGAGAGAGTGGAAGAAATCACAAGTCGACACAGATCTTGCCTCTTACCGTGCTCTCCTGTCCAAATTTTCATCTGAAGTGACTTCTGCTAAGACTGCCTTCTACAAGGAAAAGCTGGAATCCACTGCACAAGATCCTCGCAAGCTCCAGAACATCGTTTCTTCGTCACATCGTTTCTTGCTTCTCCCTGACTGCTGAAGACTTTGTCATTTTTTATGATGAGAAAAAATCTGCCAGACATTCACTTCTACCCCTACTCCTACACTACACACTGAGGATTCTCATTCTCTGGCACAGTTTTCTAAACTAGCAACAGAAAAGATCCTGCAAATCATCTTATCCTGCAATCCTACCACCTGCCCATTGGATCCAATCCCTTCCACAATGCTCCAGACCATCTCTCAAGACCTCCTCCCCTTCATCACCACTATCATCAATGGCTCCATAACATCTGGTCATGTACCAACCTCATTCAAGACAGCAAGGGTTATTCCCATCCTGAAGAAACCCACTCTGGATCCCTCTGACAACAGCAACTACCGACCGGTATCACGTCTCTGTTTTCTTTCTAAAACCCTTGAACGAACCGTCTACAATCAACCGTCTTGCTATCTCTCACAGAACAACCTCCAAGATCCCAATCAGTCTGGCTTCAAACCAGCACACTCCACAGAGACTGCCCTTTTGGCCATCACTGAGAAGCTACATGCCGCTAGATCAGCCAAACTATCTTTAGTCCTCATCCTCCTTGATCTTTCAGCAGTGAACCACAAGGCTCTGTTGTCCACCCTCATGAGCATAGGAATTCATGATGCAGCATGGCAATGGTTTGCTTCCTACCTGGACGGTCGGTCATATCCACATCTGCTCCTCGCAGACTCTTCACTGGTGTCCCACAAGGCTCAGTACTTGGTCCTCTCCTGTTCTCCCTCTATACTCGATCTCTTGGTGCGGTCATATCCTCACATGGGTTTTCATACCACTGCTCTGCGGATGATACTCAACTCATCCTCTCCTTCCCTCCCTCAGACATTCATGTTTCTGCTCGGATATCAGCATGTCTGGCAGACATCTCATCATGGATGACAGCTCATCAGCTGAAACTCAATCCCAGTAAAACTGAACTGCTGTTCATCCCAGGTGATTCATCCCCAT
Source organism: Pangasianodon hypophthalmus (assembly GCF_027358585.1). Lineage (NCBI taxonomy): Eukaryota > Metazoa > Chordata > Actinopteri > Siluriformes > Pangasiidae > Pangasianodon > Pangasianodon hypophthalmus. Next base: position 6,092,601 of record NC_069725.1, read on the forward strand.
CTCAGGATCTTGCAATCTCCCTAGACAATTCTCTGATCTCGCCTTCGGTTACTGCACACAACCTTGGGGTAACCATGGACAATCAACTGTCCTTCTCTTCTCACATTGCTAATCTGACACGCTCATGTCGACTTCTCCTTTATAACAACAGAAGAATTCGTCCATTTCTTTCCACACAGGCCACACAGGTGCTTGTTCAGTCCCTTGTCATTTCAAGACTGGACTACTGCAACTCACTCCTGGCAGGTCTGCCTCTGAGCGCCATTTGCACGGCACCACGCTCCCTCCGATCCTCTAGCACTGCTTGACTGGTCTCACCATCTGTCAGGGTACAAGGAACGCATGCATCGAGACTCTTCTCTGTTCTGGAATGAACTTCCCCTAGATGTCCGAACAGCTGAGTCACTGGCAGTCTTCAAACAACGTCTAAAGACTTACCTCTTCCTAAAGTACTTAAGTTAGCACTTACATTTTTTTTTCTGATTTTGTATTTTCTTAGCGCTTGTCTCATACGTCCCCAACAGAGTTTTGGACTGATGGTATTCCTAGTTTGTGACCTAGTGAGCCAGTATCAGAATGTATTTTTGATAGACTTCAAAGCACTTTTGTAAGTCGCTCTGGATAAGGGCGTCTGCCAAAAGCCATAAATGTAAATGTAAATATAGTACACAATGCTGCAAAATAGTGGTATAATAAAGTGCATATCAGGTAGTTTGTGTAACTACGCATACAATAGAGATTGCATAGATTAGTCAACTAATAAATTCACTAGTCTCCACTGTGGGGATGTCAACTAGTCTTGGCAATCGAAAAAAAGTGACGCAGACAGTAAGGATGGTGTACTTTCTTTTTCTCATGACTGTATACTCAGATACCAGTTTATTTGGTTAACCTTTCTTGTACAAACACTCACTGGCTCTCTTGTATAAACACTCATTTTATCATGTACATTACCATGTAAGTATACAATTTCTGACTATAGCAGCACAATTCCTCAGCCAGCCTCTACTTCTGCCATCAAATGATATTTGGGCTGCTAAACATCCCTCTTTATTTGGTGGATTTACTGACAAAGTCAAAAAATGTAACTGCTAACCTGCATATTATAATGTTTAACAAATTCTGCTTGTGTTTTGCCATACACTCAGAAAAAAAATTGTAATATCTCCCCATTGTTGTGATAGCCTACTTTCTAACAAGCTGGCTATCAAACATCTAAAATGTCCTTTTTAGTAGCAGGCAGTTGTCTGTCCACCTCACAGGAACACTGGTTATTTAGCTAGCTAGCTGAGCTAACTCATAGCTCATGGCCACAGCCTGTGAACTGAACTGTGTTCCTTTTAATATTGCGTCAACATCAGATTTCACATTTTGTGTTCTTAAATAACCACCTTGCTAATTGAGTAATTCCAACTGGAACGCTAAGCTACTGCATTGCCCTTTAAACTGTGAATCAATTAGTTGTAATCTGTTTTAGGAATTGTAATATCTAAATGGATATAGCCAGCTTGTTAAAATGTAGGCTAGCCTGGCCTCCACAGACTGCAACGTTCATTTTTGGCAGCAGCTGCTAGCTACATGCTAACTCACAGCTAATTGCATCAGCACACAAACTGTGTTCATTAACACCTTGTTAACATTAAAATGAACTGATTTCAAATGACATTTTTGATTAACAGTTTATTAAGTTAAATTGGGCAGACTATTTCAAATGGTTGTGTTTTTAGTTTATTCATGCTAGTTCCTGATTAGCCTGTTTACCGTAGTTACTAGCCTCTTTTAGACTCTATCGGTCTAGGTCTCTTGTGCTTTTTATGGTTTTGGTGTAACATTAACTGCTTCCTTTCTGAACCTGGGCTTGTTACAAACATTGACTGTAGTGACACATGTTGGTCGATGACCTACATTTTAAAGCTCAATCAAGATTTAAGATTGATTGTTTAAAAAAGATAAGATTTTGACATACATTAAACCATTAAATATTTTTGACCAGGTTCAAACCTCACTGATGATCTTCATAACTAATATTTTAAACTTTACCACAGGGTTGGTTTGCTGGGCGTAATCTCGCTGTCTCTCAGGTGACCACTAAGTACGTGCTGTGGGTGGATGATGACTTCATCTTCACCTCTAACACAAAGTTGGAGAAAATGGTGGACGTGTTAGAGCACACCAGTTTAGACCTGGTAAGAGGAACACATTGACTTTTGCTTTGCCTTTTACTCTCTGGGCTATGTTGATAACCCAAGTCAGCTTAGTCTTGCTAAACAAACCTTTCTTGACTTGTTGCCAATTTGCTTACATTCTACATAAGCAAATTAGCAGCCTGAAAGCGAGCACTCATGTTCACACATCACTTCATTCAAAGCTTCTTTGCTGTTTTTTGGTCCCACTTGCTTTTCTTTCTTTCCACTGATGCTTGTTTGCCACACATCTGTGTTATATATCCTGTCATTGTGCTGCCTCATTACAGTAGGTTAAATCACTCATAAATATCAGTGAATCACTAAATATTTCATCAAAATGATTGCTCCATGTTGATAAATGCTACAGGTGTGGTTGCTGGTGGCACTGTTTGTAAAGTAGACACATAGTAAAATCACTTCCTGTTCACCTACGCACACGTCCACTGTCAAGAAAAAAATGAAGAAAATTTACATGCTGCATGCACACCCAGTGTTTCAAGCAGTATAGTGCATACTTACTTCAGTTCTTTCTGTCTCCCAGAGATCTTTGTATAATGCTACTGCTGCAAGATTTTGTTTCTGTCTTGCACTCAATTTAAACTATAATGTGCCTTTACAGCATCAGTTAATTGCATTTGTCATTTAATACACCTCCTCAAAGTTTTATTATATCATCTGCAAAACAGACAACATAAAACAGACACAAAACATTTCTTTTCCACCCCCTTCAGATAAATGTGATTGTCATTTAATGCCCATTATACGTCCATTATCAAAAATCTAATTCTGTATATGAGATTTCACGTGCTGCCATTGTTTGTTAACTAGGGTCGTTCTTACAGTTTAATGAATGTCCTATTATACAGTTAGTAATTATAATGCTGACTTAATTGCAGTGCAGTTGAAATTCTTTTAATTTGGCAGAACATAAGTAGGATCATTTGCAGGTTTGCTAAATGCCATCATGTCTCACAAATGCTATGAATCAAAACATCAAAATGGAATACGCTGCTTACGAACAAGAGCAAGTATGCTTGAGACCCTACAAGACGTCAAAACAAAATGTTTGTCTACACACACAGGTAGGAGGGGCAGTCAGGGAGGTGACAGGATACACTGCAACCTACCGCCATACAATTTCGACAGAAAAAGGTGAAGAAGATGGAGACTGTTTACATATAAGAAGGGGCTTCTATCATGGTCTCGAAGGCTTTCCTAATTGTGTGGTCACGGATGCCGTCATTAACTTCTTCATGGCGCGTACCGACAAGGTGCGGCAAGTGGGCTTTGACCCTCGCCTGGCACGGGTCGCACACCTAGGTAAGCATTTTCATGTCAAATTAAAAAGTCTGTCACATTTAGCGATTATTATCTACAATATCTGATGTGATGCTGTTGATTAAGTGACTGGAAAAGTTTCACTTTAATATTCCCTAATATCTCCCTCTCTAGAGTTTTTTATTGATGGCCTTGGTGTTCTTCAAGTAGGTTCCTGTAATGATGTTGTAATCAACCATGCATCAAAGATAAAAGGAATGTTGCCATGGGGACAATCAGAAACTGATAAAGCCTATTCTACGTTCCGTTATGGCAACTACTCGAGCAACCAAAATGAACTTTTTTACTTCAAGAACCACTTCAAATGCCTAACTAGTAATGGTTAACTATTCAATGTGCCATGCCTACTTAGACTTAATCATGCCTGATTGTGCTATGCCTACTTAGACTTTCTCTTTAGACTTTTCTTAAGACATCACATTATATGCAAATTTGAGGACCAAACATGACCATGTGAATAAATAAATAAGTAAATAACCCCTACACCATATAGTCTGAAGGAAAGTTTGTCTGCAGATTTTAATTTTCATGTGTCAGTATGAGCTTGTTTTTTTTCTGTGGCACGTTAATGAAAGACCACAAATTTAAGCACTTGAGGAAAACCTTTGGAACTGGTAAGATTTTGTAACTGTACATAAAAATGAATGTTTTTGATATTTCTTACCCTAGGATTATGACTTTTTTTAAGGATTTTACTTTTTTTACAAATTTTATATGATCTGTGTTGGATCTTGAGCTTAGATTATTGTCTGTGCAGTGTTTCACACGTTCTCCCCGTATTTCTGAGTCTCCTGTGGGTTCTCCGGTTTGTTCAAAATCATGCAGCTGGGTGGATTTGTTATGCTAAATTGTGCCTAGGTGTGAATGAGTCTGGATGTCTGCGTGCACCCAATGCTACCGGGCTCCGGATAGCCACCCTGACCAGGATAAAGCAGTTGAACATAAATGAAGGAATGTTAGTTCTTGGAGACCCATTTTACAATACATGGTGTAGTGATGTTCAACATCAGCCACTGGATGGTAGTAATGGACCAGAATAGAGTTTTTTTTTCTGTTCTGTTTGTGCTATATTTTGTTGTTGTCAATGTTTTTTAATGTACACTTCAACTGTCCAATTTAAGAAACATATATTTCTATATGTTTTGTTAAATTTTCATGTCTCCTTGGCATAACTGAGAAATAATTATTGGATTTTGTCCCACTGTTGGCTAAAAATGAACTACGTCTTATGTCAGTTACATAGTCTAATTAAAAGAAGATAAATACTTGAAATTAGAATAGAATAAATTGAAAAATACATGTAATTACATTAGTTACTTTTTTCAATGAATTAATTAAGCAATATTTAATATCTATTATATCCCATCTTACTGATTGTGTAAATGGTTTCAGAATGGTTATAATTAAGAAAACATTGATTATGTGTGGTTTCTTGCAGTAGTTCTACTCATCCCCTACTAACTGTTAATAGTGGGTGGTGACATAGCATTTTCCTAAATCTGGCACATGGCCTAAACAATGCCTATGTCCTTGTGTCTCACCCATCATGAAGTATTTCATCTAATGTTAATATAAAGTTAAAAGTTCACTTTTAAAAAAAAACATTCTTCATGGGATCATTAGTAAAGATGGTTATTATATAGAAGTAATATTATCCATCTATTACACACATTATACATAATAAAAAAAATAAATAATTTAAAAAAATAATAATTTTGTGGTATTTTGTGGCAACACTGTACCGTGAAAATAGGCCTGCTGAATAAATACCTATTATCACTGCTGTGGTACACATGGCGTTATGGAATAGCTGAAGTTTGGAAGAAAGGCCATTTCCTGAAGCTCCACTTTATTTGTGTTTCTTTAACCATTTCTGTGTTGATCTGGAAGTCTATCTGACTGTTAAAAGTTCTATCTATGACCTGAACCACTTGGCAGATGCAATCACAATTTGGGCTGAAATATGTTGCAACTTGCCAAAATTCATGATGCCATCAATCTCCGTAAGAGCCCCTGAATCAGCTGTACAATTCTAAAACTGAAATCTTTAAGCTCTTTTTTTCTCTTCTTCACCATCTTCACATCTGCAGTGTGGAGTGACAGTGTGCGCATGTGTCCATTTCTTGTGTCCAATTTCAGACGTGGAACTTTTTGTTATTGTGTTTAGTGATATTTTTATGATTATGTATTAAAGAAAAAAATCTATTACCTGATTTGTACAGGTCAACAACCAGCTGTCTATTTTGTATCGGAAGTTATTTATTAATTTTCGTTTTTTTTCAAGTTTTTTTTTTCTCAATGGTAATGGATGTCTAAAGGATTTTACATGTGTGCAACCTCATTTATACCCCAGGGAAACAAGCAACAAGCAAGCAACAGAGCTCTTTGGGACTGAGAGCACATGAAAAATAATATATAAAATGCTTTTTATGAATGACCTATTTTTCATTTATTTAAATTATTCCTTAATTCTATATTTTTGACCACATTATATTTGAGAGAAAATACTATTTTAAATGTTTTTCTGAAAATTCCTTCTTAAACAGAGGTATAGTTTCTCTTGAGTGAAAACGCTGATTTATTGTGTGCAACATTTATTTTAATACAATACATTTTGTTTTACATTTTGTTTTGTATTTGATTGTATATAATAGATTTTTGTATTTTACTGTATGACCTGTTACACAGATAAAAAATAAAATTCTTTCAGTCCTTTCACTCTATCTAAAGAACTCTTCAGAGAACACTGACATGTCATTATTTCCAAATGTGTTGGATACACCTTCTTTTTAGAGGTATTTCATCCATTCCCATTGTAGACATAACATTGATTGCTGAAAGGCAATATGACCTGATTAAAAAAAAAAAAACACTTATGATATAAATGAATCAAAAGCATACTAGGTTCAGACACCTGCTGTTTGTGTTTAGGTTTGTGTGAGATTTATGTGTGGCTAAGCTGTTGGATAGTTTTATATCACAGTAATTGATGTGAGCTACAACCATCCTGCCAATAATACGATTTCTAAAGTAAAACCTGGAGGGTTCAGTGTCTGGGGAGTTCTTTGAAAAAAGCTCTGGATAAGTATGGGCATTCTTCATCAAGCAGGAAAATCATTTATTTTGTGGCCTGCTTTTGCATGCTGCATTAATTTTGATCAGGTCAAGTTAATGGTTAATGATTATTTAGTGACTATTAGGGCAGTGATGAGGAAAAGAGACAGCAGAGGGCAGTGTGTCACTTCACCCTGAAATGACACACTGAACTCTGCTGTCTCTTTTCCTCATCACTGCCCTACTAGTCACTAAATAATCATTAACCATTAATTACTGACACTAATTCATTTCAAACAGTGGAACATGGTTGATTTCACTTGGATTACAGGTTAAAAAAAAAACTACAAGAAAAAAATTAATCAGAAACATCAAATTGTAGGATAAAAATGTGATAAAAGTCCCAGCCCACTATGCTACTCCTTACCTTGAAATATAAAACTTTTATGATTTTTGCAAAAATCTTATTTTTGCCTTTGCGTGTGAATTCTTTTAACATCAGAGTCTCGAAACAAGTTTTTCCATTAGTCATCCATTATATGTTGTGAAATATAAACAATTTAGTATTCCACAACATTGACTCAACCCCATTACCTAAAGTCTGCTAAAAAATTCAACCTTGTTACTCATTTAAGAGCAAAATACAGCTATTGTCAATAAAAAAAACCTTTGTATTAATGAGTGTAGAACCCTGGTGTGGTCACTTTCAGCGCACTTTCAACAAACTGGCCTGTCCCAGACTCTCAGCTTTCACTCCGTCAAGTTCAAGTTCACGCTCTGTGTGTGTGTGTGTGTGTGTGTGTGTATTGTGCGTGTCTCGGAAGCTCTGCCAGCTATCTCGCACTCTCTTTTTTCTTTCGCCCATTACGAGATTCCCTGAAAGCACAAAGAGACACAACTAAGTAAACTGGCAGTAATATGACATCATGCATTACCTGGTGGTTCGACCTGCTTCCTCTCCATCCACAGCTGATGCTCGACGATGCCCACGCTGCCACATACCCCCACTGCTCAACTCAGGCCGGGGAGCCTTCCTGGGTGGAGCTGACTCCCCCCGTGGCTGAAGAGGTAATCCGCTACCACCATCTGCGCCCCCAGTCCGTGGACCGCCTCGAATTTGAATGGCTGAAGTGCCAGATACCAACAAGTGATCCACACGTTGGCATCCTTCATGCGTTTGAGCAATTGGAGCAGGGCATGATCAGAACAGAGGGTAAAAGGGTGCCCCAGTAGGTAGCATCGGATGGTGATGTCCGCCCACTTGATGGCTAGACACTCGTGCCGTTCTTGGTCTCCCTTACAAAGAGCTTCCGGCTTGTGTACAGCACAGGGCCCTCCTCCCCCTCCACCACCTAGGACCCTCTGTCCAATGCATCAGTCTGCAAAACAAAAGGGAGAGAAAAGCCAGAAGAATGCAACAGTGGGCCCCCACACAAACCTGCTTTTACCTGGAAGGAAGCCCGCTCGCACAGCTCCGTCCACTGGACCAGATCTGGCGCCCCGTTTTTAGCGAGGTAAGTTAGTGGGCTGGTGACATCCTAAAAATTAGATACAAACCTCCTATAATAGCCAGCCCCAGGAACTGCCACACCCCCTTTTTGGTCTTGGGTCTCGGGCAGGCTTCAATCACTGCTGTCTTACCAATTTGGGGACACATCTGCCCATGGTCCAAGTGGAATCCCAAGAAACTGTACTTCCACCCACCCAACTGCACACATCTTCAGGGTTCGCTGTGAGTCCCGCCCGTCTCAACGATCTCAGGACAGCCCTCGTATGTTGTAAATGCCACTGCCAATCATAACTATAAATGATCATGTCATCTGCAGCGGCATATGTATTGTGCAGGTGGAGGATTCTGTCCATGAGACATTGAAACATCGCTGGGGCTCCAAACAACCCAAATGGAAAGGTGACAAATTGGTGTAATCCAAACGGAGTGGAAAAGGCCATTTTCTCTCAGGATATTGGAGTCAAGGGAATCTGCCAATACTGCTTGGTGAACTCCAGTGTCGAATAAACCTAATCGATCGAGCGATTCATCAATGCGAGGCATCGTATATGCACCGGGCTGCTCCAGTCAGTGTGGGACTCCTCGACTACCCCCATGTTGAGCTCGATCCACAGATTGTGAAGCCAAGTAGTACTAAATTGGCAATCAGAATCGGCCATGGAGAGCTGTAGTTCCAACCACACAAATTTGCAATGCTGCTTGAGAATGTTGGTTGGAACTATGGTTTTGGGAAACGCCAAATTTTTTAACTCTGTTGGTAACAATGGAACTTGCGACCACAGTTGGCTAACGAAGCTTTCGGGAAACGTACCCCTGAACCACAGTGCCACAATAATAATAAATAGAAAAATAGAGAATAAAGTCGTAACATTACGACAATGAATTCATAATGTTTTGAGAATATACTCATAATAGGTCATTTACTAGAATAAAGCTGAAGTTTGGAGATTAAGTCATTGCTACATTCGCCAGAACAAGAGAACCCAGAAGCAGAACACAGACACAGGAAACTAGTTAAACAGGTTGTATTGATGGCTTGAGGCGGTGGGAGTGATTAGGAATAGAATCAGGAATTTGTGCCAGTTGAAGTCAGAATTCGATCTCAGGTGGGTGGCATGAGAGCCAAGTGCAGAGTCAGTAAACTATGAAGAAGGCAAGGAAGGGCTGGGTGTAGCAGAAAGTGAGGAGACAGAGAGCTGACAGGCTGGGTGAGCAGTGAACTTGGAACACAACGAGAGAACACAGAGTGAGCACAGGATAACGCGACTCTAGGATGTCTTCTGAAAGATATTAGAAGGCATTATAGCATTTAAAGATACTATAAGGCAATAATGTGTTTGTTCCAGTTCAGGCATCACAATGTTCTAAGAAGTTTATGTTTTGATGTTTATGTGAAGCTGTTTGATGAAATGAAAATGAAACCAGACACTTGATTCATAATTATTAATAATTATAAAATGAATAAATGTTTATATAAAAACCTGACTGGCAACAACATTGTAATAACACAGCCACTGTAATTGTTCCATGAGTTCCATGCCTCATGTTCAAAGTCAGCTGTAATATGTGGCTCAGTAGCTAAGACATTCTTTCCGTGTAGAGGGAGTGTCACAACAGGTTGCCCTGCATGACACTGTGCTGTTTTTTCTTCAGTCATGATGAATAAATATCACGTGCTATCAAAAAGTGAAGCCATTTCACTTTTTTGTACGTTTTTGTAAGGTTTTGCATAGTAATTTCTTCTGACGGATTTGGTAACATTTGAGTCATTACTAGGGAGTTATCATGATCTTCACTTTAGAATACTGTTCCAAATGGCTAGTTATTCCTTTAGAAGGATGTAGTAACACAAGCCATGATTAGTGAGCTACCATGATTCTTACAATAGTTATTAATGAAAACCTAATCCTAACGTAGAGAATCTTCTAACTATTCATAATGGTTAGGAGAGCTATCCAAAAGAAAACTGAAGTAGGAAACATACATAGAACCATATATTTCGGCGAGGTATGTTAAATAAATAAATCAATGCATAGCTTATAATTTGTTTGTCATTTGGGGTATGGCTGATAACTCTAGAAATGTTCCAGTAGTCTCTATGACTCTCTAGTCATTCAGTGAGAAGTGTGGCCCTAAGCTGTCTTCTATTTATTTAAGTAGTAATAATAATATATAAAAAATAGATACAAATAAGAATGAAGTTCAGAGGGATGACAGAAAATTGGCCACAGGAGTAACGTCTCGAAATCTGCATTTAAAAAGCCATTTCTTTAAAATTATCCATGGTTAGTGAGTAGTTCTCCTTCTCCTAGTAGTTGGTGTTTAGGTAATAGGGAACTACAGCTATTACTTACTAAGAGTTTCTATAATTAATAAGAGTTAGTTGATAGTAGTTACTAGAATGTTAATATTGCATTACTCATTTGTTCCTGTGTAGTTATTCATTAATGATGGAACGGTAATCTAAAGTCTTACCCATGAAGCTGACCACGCCCTTTCAAACACGCCTCCTGACATTTTGTGAAGCTCTGTCAAGCAATGAAAGCTCACTCTTCCCACTAGACTGGTAAGTCATATTTCTTCGGTTTTTAGTCACTTATGTAACACATATGCTACTGACATTTGATACAGTGTTCAAATGTTACAGTACTGCTAAATTATAAATCTCAAATAAAAAAATTATTGTGTGGTGAAAGCTTGGGATCTCAGAAAATTCATAATGGCCAGTTTGGTTTGTTGGCTTGTTGATTTTCTATGCATGTGTTTGATGTGGGGCAAATATTTTCAGTATTGAATTGAAATAATTAATTTAATTCATTCATTTGAATTATTTTATTTTGTATGTATAACATGGATAACAGTAGAATTACCAAGCGCATGAAAATAGTGTAAAACCGCAAATGAAAAAACTGTGCAGTGATGCTAAAGGCTTCTGCTCATGCTTCAATATTTGACTCGTTTGGAGTAAGAAGGTGTTGGTACATTGTAAAGCCGTCTCAAGAAGTCCTGTTACTTTTAGTTCTGATAGATTTCAAATTGTGCAGATAATATCATGTAAAGTAAATCTAATAAATGGACTATTGCACTATATGCGTACATACAAACTGAGTAACGTTCTTTTATGCCACAAACTTAGGAATCATAATGTTAATATTACGCTTCATGCACTTTCCAAAAAAAACTCTAGGAAATGTAGTATTTTTATTTTAGCAATGAATAAAAAGGTACCAAGCAATTAAAGACTGAAACAACATGCAACACAAATTAATACACATTAGCTTTTCCTTCTCTTTTTTCAAATAATGAAGTGTTTGGGGTAAACTTTGGTGCAGCCGGGCCTTTACACATGGACATGTCAGTGTCGTTCTGTTCAGTTTTAATGGCCTCCCACAGACAATAGGCAGGCTGTCATGAAGCTGTATTAGGTGCATTAACAGGAAGTGGAACATGTTTGTGGCAAACAGAATACTGGCCCATTGTTTTTTTTTTGTTTGTTTGTTTTTTTTGCCTAATCTGCACACAACCACAAAAGGTGTATGTTTGCTGAATTGGTGATCTAAAATTCTGGGTATCATCCACTACCTCATCTCTGTGATCTATAGGTCATCATGCGTGTGCAGAGAGTGAAGGTTTTGGTGAGTTTTGTGATACTAGGACTATTAGTAGCTGTTCTCTTTCTTCATCGGACCCCAAGTGCTTCAACTGTGATACACAGTCAAAAAAGACTAAACTCCACTATAGAGAAGCTTCTTGAACATAATGAACAGTTGAAGAACAGTGACAACAGTATTCCCTACCACCTCAAAGAAACTACAGCACGGTGAGTAGACTCTCTCATAGCAATTGACTCTGGGATTATGAACATCATTTAAAAGTCTCCTAAATATTTAACTGTTGATCTCCTTCAGGTCAACAGAGAAAATATCCTTCATATGTTTATATAAGCCATAAACCAGCAAATTAAAAATCTATTTTATTTTATTTATGGTGCCTTCATACTTTGAAAAGAAAAAAAAGGCATGGACATGGGTTAAAGCAATTTTTCATGCTTGTGCAAGACTATGCTTGTTGCACCAATAGCTACCAAGCTGGCTTTTAAGCAGGGTCCACTATGGAAGGGGTGAATTTGCGGTTGTCTGATGGTGGAATCTTTACAGCCTGTTATAACATGAAGAGCCTTAGCTTCAGGTTAATATGTCACTCCTTTTTTTTTTTTTTAAACGGTGATCAATGTGCATTAGAAATGCTTACATTTTGTACTCATTTTCATGTCATTATAGCAGTTCATTATTATTTTTTTTAGGAAAAAATGTTATTTGATTTGGTCTTTGCATAAACAAAACTGTTCCTGATACTGATACTGTAACTGATATTTAAGATAAATTAAGATAAATAATCATTGATCTGTCATTAACCTAATTAAGAGATGTGCACACCAATATATAACTTGATATAGCAACAGATTAATGCCTCAACAACTTGATAATTTGATTTTGAAAAAAGTAATGCCTGATGCACTTTGCTATTGCATAGTTGTAATTTGTCTGTGTTTATTAACCATCTAGCTTCCATTATTTTGTTTTCGACTATCATCCAAATGCAGGCTAATTAGTCTCAGCCTCAGATTCACTTCTCCCTTGGCTCACTGAGCATCTGATATGCTTTGTACATTTTTCTGGCCACAAGTTTCAGGATATTGAAGGTTGCAATCTAACTGACTTACCAGACAGACCACAGAGCACATTACACAATATACATCATGTTGCTTTGTCAATATTACCACTTCAATGTAACCTGCAACTACTTCTCCAATATTTCGGAGCATCTGCAGCGTAAGCTACTTTTTGAAAATGCATTACAGAAATGCCCTAAGAATTTTCAATAAGTGGTATTTGTACGCAGGCTAGTGACCTGACTAAACGTAGTTATGCTTTTGATGGACCAGAGAACACATTTTCCTCCAGGTATATAAGACAAAAACACTGGAAACACTTACCAGTAGTGGGCAATTTTTTTTTTTTTTTCAAGGAAAAAAGTAATGCTGGTTAATGTTGATGTCCCCCAAACATCTTTACTACTGACAAGACTCCAAACGAGCACCCTCGATTAAGCAATACATTTCATAATAATCCGAGGTTTATAAACCACACACTTATTCTAAATATAGATGCTTCATTTGTACTTAGTTTTGTGGCGTGATTACACATACACAAGATAATAAGGTGTATTTGTAACATCCAGCACAGACTCTGACCCCCCAGACTGCCATAACTCTTGTCTTCTAGATAGCTACTCTGTGGTTTTGACCTTTGCCCTGCCTCGTTTGGCTCTTGCCTTGCCCCTTTGTCTGACACTGCATCTGCAACTGCATCTATAGAGCACACTCAGCCATTCAGCTGCTTGAAAGCCAAGTTATGACACTAAAAAATTCAGCTCATACCATTTTAATGAAAATTGGCGAGTGCCTATGCGATCCTGTTTTTCTGTATAATAAGCTCTCATTACCTTTAAGCTCTGGTATTAGCATTGTTAGCATTGATAGCAACACACTAGATGATTCAACAGCTTGAAAGGCAGGTTGTAACTATAAACACACAAAATATGGCTCAAGAATGGACAAAGGTGCTTTAGTTGTGCTGTTTTCGCTTGTAATGAGTTCTCATGAGCTTTAAGCTCTGACATTAGCTTCTTTTGCTTTGTTAGCATTAGCTACATCATTAGGCCATTCAAAGGCTTCAAAGCCCGCATGAAATTCAGCTCATACTGATTTATGAGAATAGTTAGGAGTATATTTTCTGTCCTGTTTTTCTTTGAAATGAGTTCTTATGAGATTTAAGCTCTGGCATCCTTAGCTGCATGGGAGTTAGCTAGCATTACATACATTTTTGTGAAGGTGATTCATCCAAAGCATTGCATTACCTGGCTCTCTAAGTGATAAAAATGTATCTTCCCTCTTCTTTATGTGAAAATGCAGATTGTGTTTACATATGCGTTCAGGAGCAACGTTGCTAATTATGTATCCAGCTGCATCTCTTTCACCAGCAATAATTTACTCCATCATGGAAAAGCACTGCCAGTGTTTATTCTGGTTTTACCGCATTTCTCGTTGTTAAGTTTTTTTGAAGCTCAGTGTGTTTTTTTTTTTGTTTTTTTTTTACAGAAGAATTATCTGGCTGCAGTACATATTTACCTATTTCAGCCATTTCTTTCTGTGTCTATGAAATGACTGACAGGCCAGTGTAAACACAAACAAGCAATTCTCAAACACTTAATACACTTAGACTGAGGCCATGGCTTAAATAATAATTTTTTATCATGTTCTACATATTTCCAGGTTATTTGTATGAATAAGAAATAAAAAATTGATTATTGCACTTTAGCACATTTAATTTTAGCTATAACAATCATTATCAACAGCACGTAATGGTGTAAGTCAGAAAGTAAAGAGCATAAGCTGTCAGTACATGCTGATTTATCAACCTTCGCCCCATTCTGGTTATGCTACTTCCCATTAATGCTGCATCAGAGCAGGTTTGTGAGATAAATCTGCCTGCACAATGATGCTGCATAAGCAAAATTTTGACCACTTCATTACGAGGCATCATTATTTAAGATGAATGAAGAAAATGTCATTATTATTAGAGCTGCTTTATTAACTTTTTTGGCCGCATCTGTTGCTTTTTCACCTAAAACCACTTAAAAATATGTATTTTTTTGCATTTCGTGCAGCAGAAATGGATGTGTTTGTGAAGGAGACACAAGGAGTTTTAATGTGCCCTTCAGTGACCTGTTGTTTCCTCGGGTGGGTGCTGCGGCTTTGCACACTGCATTCAGAGAAACAGAGCTGGAAGAAATAAAGAAGCGCAGACACCATGAGTACAACAGCTTTCTGAGGAGGTGAGGTGGCAACCAGCAGCTGGCTTTGTTTGAAGTGTTTCCTCCTACACTAAGCCAGGTGTTTCAGTCATGCACAAAGGGAGTGTAGGATATCTAAGACTGAGCATAGGATATGTAAGATTTTTGTTTGTTGGTTGGTTGGTTGGTTGTGAGGGCCCAGGAAAACCATTTACATGGTGAAATTTTGACATTTTCCACTAAATAAACTTGAAAACTACATGTTTTCCTGAATTAAAATATGTTTCTCTTTGCATGTATCTCAACCACAAGTACAGTTCTAGCATTTTAAAATCTGATGCTCCACCTAACACCCCCTCCCCAAAAGGAGAAAATTGCATTTAAAAATTTTATTACAATTTCACTGAAAGACTCTATCACACTGATTGTCTAAAAACAAGTGACATTTATTTATTTAAGATGCATTTAATTTAATTTAAAACATGAATATAATAAATACCATGAGTACGAATCTACTTACAGAAGCCTAGGCAAGTTTATAAACTTAATAAAAAGCATTTCCATAAGTTTTCTACTGTTAAATATTGTTATTGGTTGTAGTCAGGTCTTGTTCACACACTGTGGTAATTTTTAATACCAGACTAAAGGGTCTTGCAGGGAGCCTGGTTCAAGGGTCCTGTTCCAGGATCTGAGGTTCAATCCTGAGCCCGGGTTACTGTAAGTCAGGAGTTTAGTGGTAGGTGGATTCTACTCAAATTGCACATAATGTAAAGGAGCATGTGAAGGTTTGTGTGTGATGGACTGGTGTCCATCTGTGTGTCCCTGCCTTCCACCCAGTGTTCCCAGGATAGGCTCCGTATTCACACTGACCAAGATAAAGCGGTGACTAAAGACAAATTAATGCATCAATAATAAGAATTCAGTTGTAACGTTGTTGCTGTTTTATTAGCTGCTCTGCTACTCACAGGATATTCTGCGTCATGTGTTTTCATAAAGTGACCACTGCTCTCTTAAATTTTAAACATGTGCTTCTTGAAACGCTTCCAAGTACTTTCTGCTGGCTTTTTGGACTTGCAGATCAAATACAGCAGCAAATCTTCTTATCATTGCTGAGGCAAATATTCCTCTTCAGTACCCCATCCAGGGTTTGCAGGTCCGGCCTAAAAAGTCTACTTTAATTCCTGGTGAGAGCCACTATTAATATTATGGTTAATTGTATATAAATCTGTAAGTTAAAAAAAAACATTATGTAATTATATATTCATGGATATGCCTTCTGTAAGGAGTCTTTTAACATTTACGGAAGGAGTCTCAAACAGATAGTATGTTTTTTTTTTCCGCCTCGGGAAAGTTGTTATTCTCAGTAAAATAACAAGCTGATTTTTGTCATAATTTCATTAAAGAGAAAAAAGAGAAGCATGAATGCATGAATGACTGTTTATAGCTGCTATAACTGTGATAACATATTGTCTCATGGACATTCCACAGCATTAACTGTAATTATAAACTGATAAATAAAGTATGATGTGTCATTCTTTAATTAATATAAAAAATAATAATTGTTAAAGTGCTGTTGTATAAGAGGAATAAAACATTTTGCAAGTCCCAATGTAATTTCTTTTTCTTATACTAAGGGCTGGGTCTGAAACTTAAGTCAAGGAAGGTTTATTCAGTAAGTTTTCCAATTGTTCTTATTCCACTATGTTTACAATTGCTACATGTTGGCTACATTGGTTTAGGCATTCTGTATTTAAATATGATTATAATCAAAAACTCTCTTTGTAAAGTTTGTCCCTATTTTTAATCAGTACAGGATTTTATGTATTCCTATACAGGATTCTGGCAAAACATTCCTTTGTATTTATCTACTTTGCATGTATTTATTTAGACAACTGAAAAACAGCTACAGTACTGCTGACTTCTCTGTTTGTTGCAGGTGAATTTTGTTGCTAGTATGGGTACATTTGATGTAGCAGCCTTGGTGGAAAATGTCCACATAAACGGGGAAGGAACAATGCACATGAACCTCTCCAGCCCACTTCTATCTGCACTTAACAGACAGCTGCAGTTCGTCACTTACACAAATATAATTTTTCATCCCAGTACTGCAGACATAGGTGAGCTGCCATATGGTGCAAGATATGGCTTTTAAATGGAGGCTGTTAACGAAACCAGATAAACTGTGACAATGTTATCAAGCTGACTGATTAAAATGGAGCCTTACCTTTCAACCCTTCTGTCATTTCACAAAATGGTAGAAATGTTTATGTATATTGCATGAGGTTGGATGATTGCTTTTATGGTGATTTATGGAGACATAAGATTTTTTCTGTACTTTGTAGTGTTGTCTTTTACTAACCCAATTTATATGGATAACCAATCCCTTTATTTTTTATAAACCAGTGCAATTTAGAACTCATGGATTCCAAGCATCCTTCACCATTAAAATCCAACATGAATTTACTCCTAAACTCTATGATCCTGGACCTACTGGACCTAAAGGAGGTAATTCATACAGGTCCTGACATGTAATTATGTAACATGAAGCATATAAATAAAATTAAAACTAAAACATAATTACTTTTTACTTTTCTGTTCGTCTAGAATACAACATAGACACGCTTGTTACCATTGCTACAAAAACATTTCTGCGTTATGACAAGCTTCAGGATTTGATTGACAGCATTCGACAGTTCTATCCAACGGTCACAATAGTTATAGCTGACGACAGCGAGCATCCTAAGCCTGTAACTGGCCCTTACATAGAGCACTACATCATGCCTTACAGAAAGGTAAAGAATTTCATTGGCCTACAGTATAATATAAATGGTTAGTTGATCTTTAAAGGATTATCATAAGATAGACATGAATTTAAAGTGGAATTAATGTAAGAGCCATATGTTTAATCTTTAAATGTCACTTCAACATAATGTCCCATGCCATCTCACCAAACTGAATAAATGTAAACATAAACACTCTATTTTGCCTATCTTGACAAAGATGGAATAATTAAGAAAAACATCATGTTCTAATTATCTGTCAATTTTCTAATTATAAGTCAATAATCATGTCAGTAATCTTGTTGCCTGCTGTCATTAAAAATAGATAGACTTGAACACACTGTCATGTATACTGAATGTATCAGGAAGATATAGTATATGATGATGCTAACTGCAAATTATTAATATAATAAAGTGTTTAACTAAACATTCACTTTGGGTTGTATAGACTAGTCGACTAGTTGACTAAGTTGCCACTGTGGGAATGTCAACTAGTTGGGCGGTTGAAAAATAGTGATGCAGATAGTAAGGAGATGAAGGCAGATGGTGGAGGAAGCAGTCAAATGTAGTCAGTCTGAAAAGATTTCAGACTAGATGAACACTCGGTTCGAATGTAACTGTGGTGTTTAATACTGCTATACTCTCGCGCATGTGCACATATGCTGCCCAGATAGCGAAACAGGTTGTGGGCCTTATCTGGTTGAAATTAGGCCCACATACCACCACGGCCCACTCCCCTCGAATGGCCCTTAAGCTGCAAACCCATGCCAGAGCTCAGCCTAATGCTGTTTCACACAAGACTGTGAGAAAAAAAAACTGTGCCAGAATTAAACCAGAAGGGCCTAAAGTAAGCCAGATCTCACCCAGATTTTGTTGCTATCTGGGTGGGACCAGGGGCGTTTCCTCCGAGGAGGCAAGGGAGGCAGTTTCTTGTGATAGGTTATGATTGGATATGATCGGTTATGATTGGATGTGATAGGTTCGTTCGATAAATCCCGCCTCTTCTTTACTTTCGAGCTCTCGGCCTGAATGGACAAAATGATGGCGTTACTGACTAATTAAAAAGTAAGTAAACAACTCACCCGCTTAGATAGCACTGCTTTGTGTCACGTCAAAAATGAAAACTTGAAATGGCGTGAAAACGTGATGACTGTTAGTTTTTAGTGAGCATTCAGCTTGATGAAATGAAAGATATATCTTCGTGTCTGTGTTTGTGTTTACAGAGCTTTTATGACGATGAGCCGAAAATAAGCTGACTATTAAAAAGAGCTGAACATCAGTTCACAAATAAAATAATATTAGTAACACTTCACAATAAGGTGTCATTTGTTAACAATAGTTAATGTGTTAACTAACATGAACAAACAATGAACATTTATTACAGTATTTATTCATCTTTGTTAACGTTAGTTAATAAAAATACAGCTGTTCATTGTTAGTTCATGTTTGTTCACAGTGCATTAACTAATGTTACTGCCCTGGCATTGGCAGATAGCTTTGGTTTTATATTTAATTTAATTACATTAATGTTTAAGTTGAGATTTACAAGAAATATTTTAAATTAAAATTTTTAATTGCTACTGTGTAAAGGGAATACTGCTGTAAAAAGCACCTTATCTGTTTAAAGTGTTTGCAAACCAAATGTTATTGCACTTTTGTTCATATAGCAGTACTTTTAAAATAAAAGTGCACAATACACTACTTTTGAATTCATTATTTAATTTTACGCTTAACAATGTGATTAATTGCGATTAAAAATTTAATCGTTTCCCAGCACTAATATATATATATACTGCCTCCTCATTTTAAAACACCACTGCAGGCCACTAGGCTGGGACGTTTACCACAAAATCATATTATGACAGTGAAGTAGTACTCATTATAAGTTCCCAACGCAGCACATCCCCCAGTAGTGCCCATGAGGAAAAGACACTTGTAGCGCCATGACAGTTGGTCTGTTGAGTGGTCATGATGTGTCGTGATGAGCTGAGATGTCTGCCACATACACCTTCATGGAGACTTGCCATTATTCAGCAGTACCTGTAAAAAGGTTAACACTTTAGACCCTGGATAGTGCACACCATTTGCAGAATGTTTCCCACTGGTACAAATACCAGTAACATAAAAATCTCGTTACAGTAAGTCAACTCATTAGGGAAGTTCCCTGGGAGTTCCCCTCACTAGTGAAAGTAGCAGTGGGAACCAGGGCTTTGCTGACTGCCTCAGGGTTATGAGCAGGACTCTACTGCAGCAGCAGTGGTTCGACTGCTGAATGCTGTGCAGCATGGGCAGGATCAGTGAACGAGGAAATGCCCTCTGCACAACTGTTGCACCACACCACCCTGAGTGTCCCATAAAGCTTGCTCTCTGGTGGAGGCACAGAGGAGCCCATTGTCCAAGTATGGAAGAGCACTGACACCTCTGGCCCTCAGAGGTGACAAGACAGCCTGCATGCATCTTGAGAACAGCAAGAGACAGGCTGAAGGGGAGAACTTGTACACCTGTCCCAGGAAGGCAAACCTCAAGAAGCACCTGTGTTCTGGAGCAATGGGAACATGGAAGTATGCATGTGATGGATCAGTACTTCCTGGATCAACTCAGTGACCTTTTTGGTGGTGGCATTTAGGGCCCAACTTACAAGGTGGCTCAGGGACAACTAGTTGCACGTACTTCCAATCCCACTCAGCTAAAGTGCTTGATCCTGGCTAGTTTTCAGAGCCCAAAGCTCAGTTAGTTTTTTGACTAACCTTTTAAACTTTACCACAGGGTTGGTTTGCTGGGCGTAATCTCGCTGTCTCTCAGGTGACCACTAAGTACGTGCTGTGGGTGGATGATGACTTCATCTTCACCTCTAACACAAAGTTGGAGAAAATGGTAGATGTTTTAGAGAGCACCAGTTTAGACCTGGTAAGAGAAATAAGATGACTTGCTTTGCCTTTTTACTCTCTAAAATCACTAAAATCAGCTTACATAGTCTTGCTAAAAAATTATTTTGTCCTGTCTTCATTCCAATTTACTTACATTGCACATATGCAAAGTAGCAACTTGAAAGGGAGCACTCATGTTAAAGAATCACTGCAACTAATGCTTTTATGCTCTTTTTTGTTTGCTCTTGCTTACTATTTATAAAGCTGTTCTCTTTTTGGCTGATGTGTTTTTGACACAAATCTGAGTTATATGTCCTGTTATTATGTAGCCTCATTTCAGTAGATTAAATCATTGATAATATATCACTGAATCACCAAATATTTTTTAAAGTGGTTGTCCTGTGTTGGAAAAATGCCATGTGTCACCTATGCACATGTACACATTAGACATTTAGACTAAAACAATTTCTTTTTCCTCTCATGAAAATTTACATTCTGCACACACACCCAAGGTTTCAAGAAGTTTCATTTCCCTGCTTTCTCTCTCCCAGAGAGCTTTGCATATTCCTACAGCTGCAAGATTTTGTTTCGGTCTTGCACTCACCAGAGACTGTCTTTACAGTATCTGTTAAGTGCCTTTGTCAAGGAATGCACCTTCTCAAAGTGTTACTATATTTTAAAGACAATTCTAAGAATCTAAGCTGGACAATTTGCCGCCCCTACCAGCAAGAGCAAGTATATCTAAGACCCTTTGACAAGACATTGGCGCAAAATTTTTGTCTATTTGAATGTGACCCTTCTTTATATTTTATGTCCTGTATTGTAAGTGTGCTTGTGTGTTTGCTTGCATGCACTCAGGTAGGAGGGGCAGTCAGGGAGGTGACGGGATACACTGCCACCTACCGCCATACTATCTCAACAGAAAAAGGTGAAGAAGATGGAGATTGTTTACACATTAGAAAGGGCTTCTATCATGTTCTCGAGGGCTTCCCTAATTGTGTAGTAACAGATGCCGTCATTAACTTCTTCATGGCACGTACCGACAAGGTGCGGCAAGTGGGCTTTGACCCTCGCCTGGCACGGATCGCACACATAGGTAAGCAGTTTGAAGTCAAATTAAAATGTCTGTCATTTATTGCTAAATAAATGTAATGCATGATATGGTCAGTTTCGTGACTGGAAAGGTTCTTGTTTCACCTTTATGTTTATTAAAATTTCCTCCAACTCTAGAGTTTTTTGTTGATGGCCTTGGTGTTCTCCATGTGGGTTCCTGTGATGATGTTATAATCAACCATGCATCAAAGATCAAAGAGATGTTGCCATTCGGACAATCAGAAACTGATAAGGAATATTCTAAGTTCCGTTATGCTAACACCTGGAGCAATCAAACTGCTCTTTTTTACTTCAAGAACCACTTCAAATGCATGACAAGTAACGATTAAAAGTGATCTATGAATATTAATACATTATTTTTTTTAGGAATGTGCCTCTTTAGACTCCCTTAAGAAGTCTAAAGAGGTTATAAAGTAAGACATTATGCAAATTTACAGACCTGTCAATGAACCATACAAAAAAGACCAAACATGACTTCTAAACTTCTAAACCATTTGGCATGTATGTAAAGGAAAGCCAGACTGCAGATTTTGTGTAAGTGTAAGAATTAAAAGACCTTGAGGTAAACCTTATCCAATTTTTTTTTTTTCCCTGATTTCCTCCTTAATTTATTCATGGCCGATTCCCACCCATCAAGCATCTCTCCCCTATCACACAACAGCTACCATTCTGCTCTCTTGGGCTCCTGGCCACGGATGGCTGTGGCATCATTAGGATTTGAGCTAGCCCTAGCCATCTCTGGATGTGCCCCTTTTCTGTTGTGCCATTCGGATGCACTACATCCTCCTGTATATTAAAATGACTATTTTATTTTATTTTATTTTATATTATTAATACCTCTTGCTCCACTCATTTAAAAATTACAAGTATAAAATTTGCAAATTTCCTCTTGAGTTCTGTTTTAGTTCTATATTATGTTCATATTATTTCATGACTAAATCATAGTATGCTATAGGCGTGTAACACCATGACACTATCTGTATCTGCTTTGTGCTCCAAATATTCATATCTGTATTGGGATTTAGATTTCAACCCCA
Source organism: Pangasianodon hypophthalmus (assembly GCF_027358585.1). NCBI lineage: Eukaryota > Metazoa > Chordata > Actinopteri > Siluriformes > Pangasiidae > Pangasianodon > Pangasianodon hypophthalmus. The sequence goes on from NC_069725.1 coordinate 6,115,341, forward strand.
AGTGGGCATGGTCTAAAACGGAAAGGAAACACCAGAAAGTTCATACATGAATTGGAAAATACCTGTAACGAGATTATGTTTATTTATTTATTAATTACTTAACCACATATTTAAATTTAATTAATTTAATTAATAGATAATTTAATTTATCTATCACAGTTTACCGCTTGTGCCTATTTATTCAATTCAATTCAGTTTTATTTGTATAGCGCTTTTAACAGTGGACATTGCCACAAAGCAGCTTTACAGAAATAAATCGATTCAAATTAAATTAAACCAAAATAAATTGTAACTATGTGAATTTATCCCTAATGAGCAAGCCAGCGGCGATGGTGGCAAGGAAAAACTCCCTAAGACGATATGAGGAAGAAACCTTTAGAGGAACCAGACTCAAAAGGGAACCCATCCTCATCTGGGTGCTAACAGATAGTGTAGTTATAAATAAATCCCTTCTATGTCTGTGCAATTGTGCAACCAGTAAATTCATCACAGTTTTCACAAGAAGTTTGGTTTGTTAAACCTGTCCATTTTGGAGTCCTGTGTACAAAGCTGCTTGTGGCAACCGCAGCCCCAAAGTCATCACAGCAATCACAGTCCCAAGCCATCACAGTACACTATTTATAGCATGATGGCTGTCTTTAAGAAACACCTATTATGCATGGTTAACTGTTAATAATGGATGATGGTGGGATGTTGGGTAACTTGCAGGAAGTTGCATAACAGTTCCCCCAAACATGTTACTGTGTCTCACTCTTTAATTTAATGTAAAGTTAAAAGTACACTCTTAGGAAAAAGGTTATTCAAGGGATCATTTGTAAATACAGTGGTTATATATAGAACCGTGAAAATTTCAGAGAACCATCTGACTGCTTAAATGGTTCTTAGCATGTAAGATAAAATGGTTCTTAATTTTTGCAGTGCAAATTAAGCAACACTTGCCTCCACAAGGTCATCTTTGGCTATCATATTTTCTCACTACATAAAATGAGTCATTATACTTTAAAAGAAAGACAGTTAAACTTTGGCCAGGTATGTCTACAATGTAAAATATTGTTATGTCAAATATTTAGTGAGATAAGTAATTGAACTCAGCAAGTTTAAGTAACTAAACGCTCTGTTGTATACGTTATGATACTCTCAGAAAAAAGTTATATTGCTGTTTGTTTGTTTGTTTGTTTGTTTTTTGCATTAAAGATGACTTAAAAATAAAGGTCTTCTAAGTATTTTGGGGGCATGTTGCCAAATGGCAACACCATACAAGAATGGAAATTGACAGTGGACCTGTTGACCATATAAATGTTAACACTAATGAAGCAGAGGTACACACGGAGTCATAGAATAACTGGAGTTTGGGAGAAGGACCACATCTGAATCTTCTATGTGTGTGTGTTTTTTTAACAATTTCTATTTTGATTTGGAAGTATGTCTAGCTCATCAACTCACTGAGAGCTCTAAACCTCATGGCAGATGCAACCAGGTTTTGGGTTGAAATAACCTGGTACTTAGCAGAATTCATAATGCTATCAATCTTCATAAGAACCTCTGAGCCAACGGTATAAATCCACAACTTTAATCTTTAGGCCATTTTTCCCTTCTTCATCATCCTCCTCTGTGTATGGAGGAACATTGTGGTCCTATTCTTGGCATTTTCCCTCTTTTTCCAGATGTGCAACTTTTTTTTGTGCTGTAAATGTGCTTTGTTTAACTGTAACTACTAAACATAACTGCTTATGTGTTTTTTATACTTATTACCTGATTTGTGCAGGAGAATAACCATCTCTTTTTTGCCTTGAAATTTCCTTCGTTTTTCCAGTGGTAATGGATGACAAAAGAAATATCCCATGGAAACCTGCTGTATTTTTGTGCAACCTCATATTTATACCCAAGGGACACAGGACATGGTTAAAGGCAACAAAAAGGTTTTGGGAGTCTTCTGTTATATATGGCTCACATATGAAGTGTGCCAATATTTATGGAGGGCATTGTATACAACCTGTTGCACAAATACTAAAAAAACTTTCACACAAGCTCCTTTCATTCTTCATAAATACCACTTCAGAAAATATTGCATTCTGTCATTATTTTCAGTACTGTTGCTCACACATGTTTAGAGGCATTTCATCCATTTACATTAAATACACAACACTGATTACTGAAAGGCATTGTGACCTGGAGACAGGAAGCTTAGGCTTAGGGATCAGAGCACATTTTAAATACAATTCCATATAAAATGTTAAAGATTATGCATGATGTGGCTTGCCATCTGAGAATTGTGTATTTTATAATTCCCAACTGAGCCTGAACCATCCTTGCATCCAGGCATTTGAGATTTAGGTGTGGCTGAGCGGCTGCAGTTTTATATCACAAAGTAATTATGATCTACATGCCATCCTGCCAATTAGTAAAATACTCTGGTAGCTATTTAAAGTAAAACCTGGGTAGTTCATTGTCTGGAGAGTTCTTTGAAATGAGCCCTGGATAAATATGGGCATCAAACATCAAAAACGAAAATCATTCATTTTGTGGCTCTGTATTCATTTTAATCAGGTCAAGGTGCTGGTTAGTGATTAGGTAGTGAATAGTAGGTCAGTGATGATAGTAATGAGACAGCAGAGGGCAGTGTATCGTTTCAGTGTGTGAAGTGCAGCATGTGCACTCCCACTGACAATAACTGTGCAAAAACACAAGAGGCATGCTGCATTTTGCTTTGATCATGGGTAAGATCCACTTAGATAGCTACAAGAAAAAATAAATAAATATGAGGCAACAAACTGTGGGATAAAATTGTGGCATTGCCTCTTAAGTCTACCAGAAAATTGACATTTAATAACTACACACAGTAATTATAGTAAAAAAAAAAAAAAAAAACCTTTTACAAAGCTAAGAATCCTACATCCAAAGAATAAATGTAAGGATATATGTAAAACACATCAAGGACGTTGTTATAGGAAAATAATCAATGACAGAGTGGTGTGATGCAGCCACAGGAATCTGCCAACACTAACCTTTTTTTTTATCATAATAAAATATTGTATATTTGATCCATTTATAGTTGCATGTAAAATTATTGAACATCCATGAGACAAGGTAGTTCCAGTTGGTTTAAACCTGTTCATGTGGAGTGCCTACCCTACAAGTTCCTGTGTAAGCTATCACTATAGAAACAATAACGTATAAGAATGAGTGCATTAATATAAACCTGCGATTTGTCTTGCAGACATCACTAGTGTCACAGCAACAAATTCAGAGAATTCTGTGGTAAAAATCTAAATGAAATAGCACATGTATATCGTATGGTGGTTTTTAATCTTGTTTTACAAGGGCACATGCCCTGCACATTGCATTCCCCACTACAGCACACCTGTACCATCACTCAGCTTTCACAGAAAGGGTGAATTAGCTGTTACTGAACTTTACACAAAAAGACACACAGACATGTAACTGTTTTATTCAAATTTCAAGTAATGTGGAAAGTAAAAGCTTTATTAGCAAAATGCTGTGTTTTTTCTTATTTTAACATGATAAAAATTGAACATTTTAAACAAGCTCAATTCTTTTTTTATTGAAACATTTGTTCATCCATGTTTTGTGAGTGTGGGCTTATATTTATATTGTATAGTCCTGATAGTGATTTATGAATATTGTGTTCATAGTACACATAGTTACAAGAAAACTAATATTCACAGTGAAGAGCATTTTCAATTAAAATACATTTTGGCCACTCAGTGCATCTTTCTTTAGGAGAGATTATAAAAATTTATAATCAATTAAAAAATCATACTAGAAAATGGAAATAAATAAATACTTCTAGGGAATGGTCACAAGTTTTGCAGCATACAAAATACTAAAATAACATAATTAAAGGAGGAGTAATTACTGATCTCATTCTTCCCATAAACCCCCAAATATGGAAGATCCTGGAAACCGAAGGCACAGACTGATCGAGAGAGAGAGAGAGAGAGAGAGAGAGAGAGAGAGTATGTGTGTGTGTGTTTGTGTGTGTGTGCATATTTTTGTGCATATAAACTTTTAAAACATACAAGTATGTACGGTAATTGTGTGTGCTTCATAAGACTCACCGCAGTAGTGCAAGCTTCATTAGCTACCACAGTGATCAGAGTGACACACTGCCTACTCTGAATAAACTCTGAATAACCTATCATGTGTGACTCTCCAGCAAATACGGGAAGGTAAAGAAATCCACTACAGAAGATTTTTGGTAGCAGCTGTGTAAGTCTCTATGCCCAGTGTTTAGAATAACTAAAGTAGCTGGTTTTTTTTAATGATGCTTGGATATTCACACCCAAATCATTGTGTTTTCTGAACCAGGCTTCTCCTGTGAACCAGAAAGCAATAACAGTCACCATAAATTCACTTTACAGTACACAAAATGAGTTCTGATTAGTGGATAAAACCTCCAAAGGACAAATCACTATACCCTTTGCTGCTGGATGTAGACAACGGCATCATGGACTGTGACGAAGATGTGCTGTGGGTTCATGTAGCTCATCAGGCCACTTGCTGTAAGAATCTCCAGTACACTCTCTATAAAAATACAAGATTAATCAGTTCTGTTAAATGGCTTCATTCAAGATTCCAGGCTTAGACTAGTTATAATTTGCTGCATATAATTATACCACTCTTAATTTTCTATAGCAGCAGCTCAGAAAACAACATGTGCTCATTGTAACATGTTACTATTCCTATATTAATAACTTATACAGGGACTTGTATGGCAGATGTTTCATATAAATGGATTAAAAAACTGTGTAATTGTTGATACGGTTTCTGTGAAGAGATGTTTATTTAGCATTTTTGGAAGGAGTCTCCAGTATCAGGGCTTTGTAACAGTCAGAGGTGTAGCTTTACGCTGTAAGTTTTATGACACAGGAAAGTCTTTAGGACAGAAGGACTTTGCAGTTTTTCTGTAACAAGTCAAGCTGCAATTTTTGTGTCTTATGAAGTCCGACAGAAAGAAAAAGAGAGGCTGGTGAATGAATGAATGTTTATAGCTGCTGTAATGTAAGTGATAACAAGCACTTGTTCCACAACAATAAACATAATTATAAACAGGTAAAAAGTATGGCGAGTTGTACTTTAATTAGAAAAATAATAGTGGACAAACTCCTGTGTTATAAACGGTGGAATAATATGTACTTAGACATAATCGACTTTGGAGTCGTAACAGTAACTCACATCACACCACCCTGTTGTTGATTATTTTCTTATAACAGCACATCCTGTCATGTTTTATTCTTTACTTAATACACACATACTGAAATTGTGTGCAGAGGTTGTTTTTCTAAATACATGGAACTTGGTATGGTTATGAAACACACTATACATACAGAACACAGACATTCAAAAACTTACCATTACAGTTGGCCAAGAATATCCGCAATCCCATCTTCTGACAATCAATACACATCTATAACAAGCAATATAAATCATGAGCAAGATACACTCATAGTTTAATTCAACAGCAATAATGAATAATCGAAACAAGCCAGAGTCACGCGGTGTACCTGTACGAAGAGCTTGGCTCCTGCAACATCCACAAAAATAACACTGCTGCAATCGATTAGTACGGTCTGGACTTCATTCTCTGCTATTTCTGCAGTAATTCCAATCAAACATACATTCATCAGAAATGACAAAGTATGCCTCAAAGCTCAGCATTTACTTGGTAAGAATGAATTACCTGATTTGAAGAACTCGTTCTCAGAGGAAAATGAGGTGTTTGCTAGTCCCTGGTCCTGAAAATCAAAAAGACACAACATTCACTATTGCATAAATAATAGGTTGAAGTTTTAAAGCGGTTGTGTGCATGGTAGTTTAAATGAAAGCACTGACTGCTAACTGACCACAGTGTTGATGGACTCTTTTTCTCTCTTTTCCAGCGCCTTCCTAGCCTTCTCACGGCTGTGGATACGCTCAGGTGTGAGACCGAGCAGCTGGTTCACATCTGCCTTAAAGAAACTGCGGTTGCCGTAATAAATGGGTCCATTATAGGTCAGAATCTTCACTCCAGGGACTTCATAGCACTATGGTACAAAAAAACTGATTAGTGCCAAAGAACTTCTACGTGAACACAGAACTATCTGTGACCTCTGAGTGAACTGCTTTTATTTAACCAACATGATTTACAAAAGAAGCAAACAAACCCAAATGGATAAGAGTAAAGGGCATTGCATGTATGTTCAATAGTGGTGCAATTGCCGTCCATAGATTTGAACACACACAGCCTGAGATTATTTACTTAACACAGAAAACGGAAAACAAAAAGTCCAATCAGACTCTGCAGTGGAGTCGCTCTGTGTAACAAAAATACTGATGATACAAAAAAGTGTATTGTGATATAATTTATCACAATATTATATTGTTTTACTTAGTGCTTTTTTGAATTCTCAAATCTGATTGGTCAGAAAGTGTTGATTAATTATAACAACAGTTCTGACAGCAGTTTTAACAGCAAGGCATATTACAGGATTATACTAATGTGTTTGTTCTAATATGTTATTGCTTCCATAGAAACATCTCATTCACAGAGATGTGTATGACAGACACTCCACATAATCCTATAAGTTTTTTTGTCTTATTACCTTCAAGACAGAGAAAAAAGAGTTGATGAAGGAACGACTGTTTATAGCTACCACAACAAAAGTAATAACTTAATTAACATTAAACATAACTATAAACTGCTAAAAAGGTATGGTGTGTCATTCATTAATTAATAAAACCTGTAATCATTGGCAAATTATTGTGGTATAAAAGGAATAAAACACTTCTAGACATGCTGTTATTGGAAAACAATCAACTTAGTCCACCCTGTTGTTGATTATTTTCCTATAATAGCATGCCTGTCCTGTTTTATTCATTACATATCACCTGGCCTAATTAATTTGCTTTACTAAGAGTGTGAAGGCATGCAGAAAAGACATTTGCTGTGATTCTGTCAGATTAATTTACCTTATTGTGATTGTTGATGGGCCGGTAGATCTCTGTATTGGAGGCTCTTCCCAACACTGAGCAGTTAACTCTGGAGAAACAGAGTTTAGTAAGGGATCATGTGTATATTTAACGTCTTTACTTCATCTGCCTCATCTCCTTATGGCTAATTTAGATTTTAGATTTTCTTCTGAAAAGAGATGTATTTTGAAACATGGGGTTTGCAGTGCATATTAATTCAGAGTTTTCCCAGACTGCTCCTGAGCTTTGGCATGCATACGTATAAAAAATTCAGTGAACACAGTTATTATATCTGATAAATGCACAAATATAGTAAAGAAAGCTTTTTATTACATTGGCAATATTACTGCATGTGCTCAATATTTGCTTTCACTGGGACTGCTCTAGTTGGAGAGCTTATGCTATCTTCCAAGGAGCTGCCAAGGAGGATAACAACTCAACAACTTGTGAAGAAGACCAAAATGTATTGTTTTTATTATGTTAAATTTTCAGACTGCCCCAATGGATAGAGAAATAAAAACTCAAATGTGAACAGTACAGACCCACTCTACAACTGAACAAAATGTTCTTATGAACATTTCATGAAAGCAAAAAACTACACAGGTTTTTTCCAATGCTTAGAGAAATAACAACTGTGAATAGTACAAATGCACAGTCTGACTGACCGAAATGGTCCTTCCTGATGATTAAGAAAATAGCAAAAGAAGGTTTATAGTATTGTAGGAAACTTGATTGATCGTATTCACCTCTGTGTGCGACAAATGACAGTCATCATGGAGAAAACCACTCCAATGGCCAGCCCCAAATCCACATTTAGCACAACCACTGAAAGCCAGGTGACCAGCCACACCACCTGCACACACATGCACATACATGTTCCAATATTTCAAATACACTGTAGTATGTTTACTGGCACGTACACCTAGTGTTGGTGCAACTCTTACAAAGTCGATCCTGCTAACCCTCCACAGATCTGGCAGGTCTTGAAACTGCAAGAACATTTGTCGCAAGCTGGTCACATTTATACATGCCAAGACGGCCTGGACAGAGAGACAGAGGAAAAACACTGGTTATAAACAGATCTGTGACAAACTAAAGGAAAAACTGGTGGCTCTGTTATGCTATGGGGGAATATTTTCTGATAGGGTTTGGGTCTACATGACCAATGTGGAATTATTTGCTTTTCCTTTACTTTTACTTTTTTAAACTCTGTTTTATTCTCTTACTATTTGTGAGTATATTCTGTACCAGGGTGTCCTGACCTGATATGTCTCGCCATAAGATAAGTGGATGGAATGTACGTAAGGCGAGAGATAAGTGGTACACGCTGTCATGTGACGACTCTTTTATCAAACAGTGAGCTAAGCCTCAGAATATGTTATCACATAAATGACCTAAGAACTTGTTTATATATATATATATATATATATATATATATATATATATATATATGGGGAAGGCTTTCAATTCAATTCAATTTTATTTGTATAGCACTTTTAACAATGGACATTGTCACAAAGCAGCTTTACAGAAATAAATGGATTCACAAAAAAATATATATATATTGTAAATATGTGAATTTATCCCTAATGAGCAAGCCAGAGGCGACGGTGGCAAGGAAAAACTCCCTGAGATGATATGAGGAAGAAACCTTGAGAGGAACCAGGCTCAAACGGGAACTCATCCTCATCTGGGTGCAACGGATAGTGCAATTATAAATAAATCCCTTCTATTATTGTGTACTATATGGACACATTTAGTTAGACAGGAAGGGAGGCCAATTTTGCAAAGCCAAAACAGAACTCCAACTACACTCCCGTTTTTCTCCATCTGAAGAACTTCTGCAAATAAAATTAAGCTGCTATGAAACTCCTGTCTCCAGATCCATCCGTCCATCCTTTGCATTTGACTGAAGCATTATTCTGGTATAGACCACAACACCCCTTAGAAGGAAAGCTTACAAAGTTATTCTAACTGATATTCTGACGTGACATGATGATCCTATGATGTAACATTTCCAACCTGATGGAAGTGGACTCTTCCAGGATGACTCCGCTCCAATCCACAGGGCACGAGGGCTCAATAAATGGTTTGATGAGGATACAAATGATGTTAATCATATTTTATGGCCTTCATAGTCACCTATGAACACCTTTGTTACATGATGTGCTCCCCAATGTCATCAAAATATCAATCTAGGGACTATCCTTTAGAAGAAGAGTGCTCCATCCGTCCAGTACAGTTCCAGTTGTCAAATCTATGCTAAGGTGCATTGCAGCTGTCCTGGTGGCTTGTGGTGGCCCAACACCTTACTAAGACACATTGTTGTATTTTCCTTTAATTTGTCACCTGTCTGTAACTGCTGCCTTGGCGTTCACACCAACGGTCGCAATTTGCACGTGTTTTTGGGGCCTTATGCCACCACTTACCTTAGGTAAAAAGTAGAACAGAGGGCCAATGAGAAGCAGCACAATCAGGACCACCAGACTTGTGAACAACCCGGAAAGCTAGCAAATTAACAAAGCAGCAAACTTACAGATCAGTCACAATCCGTATGTGAAAAATGAACACAACAAGTATGATATGTCTGCAGTGTGTAAGGTCTTACTGGTTACCTGTGTGTAACCACCAGCACTTTCCAAAATGTTAGTGGTGGCCAGTGTAGCTGAACTTGGAAAACAGGTAAACAGGGAAGATACTGTATTGGAAATACCATGTGCTAACAGCTCCTGTAAGAAAAGTAAAAAAGTATGCACCCAACACTCAAAAATTTAGAACCATTTATGATTGTAGTAATAAGTATAGTGATAGGTTATTCAGTATTTCAATTACTTTGTTGGACCAACAGGAGTTTATTTAATGATAAATAATTTACTGTAATTATAAATTTATAGTAATTTCTGTTCAAAGTATGCATATTTTCCAAATTTTGGGTTATTCTGATTATTAATCTTAATAAATCCTGTTACTTTATGCATTTTATTATACTATATTTTCTCTCTTTATCTATACTGTTTTTTCTAATACATTATACCACAAATTTTTTCATTTGTCATTCAGGACTTTCAGGAGTAAAATAGTTTATGTATTCATAATCTAAAGAAGTGGTGCTGTGGTCTCAAAGAAGAAACATTTTATAAACCTAAAATCTGACACAAACCTGGCTTTAAATGATTAAAAACAGTCACTCCAAACATTAATACTGTATTACACTGCATGTAATACTCTACGATATTTTGTTTCAGGGGGCTTTACCTGATTAGGGTGAATAGAATAGCCATGCTTATCAGCATATATCATTGCTAGTGACACAGACACAGCATAGCCTACAAATGTGATAGCAACTGTGTCACCAGCTATATCTGGCACTGTGTGCAGAGCAGGCAGCCGAGGCCGAGGGAACCTACAAAACAGAACCAGAGGCAAGGAATCTGTAAGGCCTAGTTTTAGTATTCAATTTAAAACAATATAAACTATTTCATACAATAAATATTCAGATGTAGTATTCAAAAATAGGACTAATGGTTACCCTGCTGGAATGTGACCCACTATCTGGACATCATATCTGGAATCCAGAGAGGAGGCATAAGCAACTCCTGTAGCAATTATCACCTGTGGAGAAAACAGAGTAAAGCACTGAAGAATAAAAGATAAATCAAAACACATTTTCTTTTCATATAGACTGTGATGTTGTCTCAAAGTTCATCTAATGGCATACAGTGAGAATTTCCACAGGAATGGGAGTGCACAGACGCTGACGAAATCGTGTGTTCACTTCCTTAATGGGAACGAGCACAGCTAGGCAGAGCAGCGAGATCAGCAGCTCGGCGAGGTTAGTATGGGGCAAGTTCTCCATCACCGAGGCCAGAGTCTGTGGGATAGAGTTAACAAGTCATATGTCGCCAGTGTATACAACTTCAAGGGAAATTGCCAGTGTAAACACATTTTGTCATCAAGTCACTAAACTGGAATAAATTCACTCAGTTCTAAATTATTTCTTATTTCTTGTATACAAAGCAGGGAAGCTGCTATAAATGGGCTAGCAGGGATAGGCACACATTGATCAAGCAAAGAAACAAAAATTGCAGAAAAGGGCAAATGACACAACCGCAAGTTTAGTGTTTTTTTGTCTTTCAGTTTACCTTATTTGGTATCCAGGAGAAACACAGCATGAACCCAGTACAGCATTATGGACTTAATTCAAAAAATTTTTTGCCTCACATTATTCTTATTATACTACCTCATGATATAGTGCATTGCTCAATCCTAATAGTTCCATTGTTGACCTATCGATATATATTAGATTTTAGTCCTCCCTGATATTTAATATCACAACCCATCATTACTGATAATGTTATAATAAGTATTCTAATAACTCGACAGGCCTCATTGCCTCTCACAGACCTTGAAGAGGGAAAAGGTGCCCGTGTGGCGAGGGAGCCGCAATCCCAGCATGTTCTGCAGCTGAGAGACAGTCACATGAAATGCAGCAGCACTGGTGAATGCCTTAACAATGGGTTCTGATAAGTATGTGGAGAGGAAACCCAACTGCAGACCAAACATACAAAGCTGGAAGTGAAAGCCATAGAAATAGGTGACATTAGTGTTCCATCACACAATCAAGCTCAGCAAAAACAAACACAATACACCAATTAAATCTGTTTTTAATACATGTCACATGTATGAATTACTGTCAGATATATCAGGTATTTTCTTACCATCATCACTCCTGATAAGAATGCTATGGCTGAAGCCACCCCGATCCTCTGATTTTCGAGCTCTGCGACCTCTGGGCTACTGCAGTTCAGATCAGGGGGAGTCGGCACCAGCTGCTCCACCACCGTGCCGGTCATCAGACTCACTACTGCAAAAGTACCTGTACCGGCCCATACATAGTCAACATTACAACTGAGTATATACAGGGAGGAATACATACAGGAAAAATACAAGAAAAAGTGAATATATTGTATACTGGGAATATATTTTTTATGTACACAGATACAAATTTCACTTCTGATTAGCTACAGTGACAAAAACTATGATGAGAAATGACAAAATTTACACTTCAATACCTGCATTCACACTTACTGAGTTTTATATGTACAGTTTAGAATGTATATTCATCTCAATATTCACATCTAGAAGTCAGTTTTTTAAGCTTATGTTTCTTTTCTTGATTTGTGCATATAGCCATTTATAGTGCAAATTATTTCCCTGTGCAGTGTCATGAGAGTCATAAATTTGTAATATCCATAGTTAGCCTTAAACACAGTAGTAAAATCGTAGACAATATTGGTTAAATATGTTAGTTAAAGCACAGTTGCTCTGAGGCACTACAGGAAAACCTTGGCAGTATCATGGTTACCATATAGTATCATAGTAAAACCATAATGATAGTTAACCATAGTGAATTTTCCTAAGGAATGTCTAGCCCACTGCTACTGAACGTTGAAAGTTTTTTTTTTTTTTACCTGTGGAGACATGACGTCCCGTCCCGAACAGCATGTACAGGACTACAGGGAAGAACGATGTGTACAGGCCATAGATCGGAGCCACTGATGTCAATAATGCAAAAGCCATTCCTGGTACACAAAACCACTGGAGTGAGTAGTGCTAATATTCATCTCAATTTTACAGTATAATAACAGCTTTGCTTTGTGGAAAATTAGGGTAGTCTTTTTGTGGCACAAAGGGGTCCATGAAGTGAAGCAGTAAGGTCTGTAAATGTCTGATTTTTTATTTTTTTGTTACAGTAGTGGAAATCATAATCCACCATTATTAAATTATCAAAGTGCAGTTATTATGGATTTTTTTATTCTTATCAGCCGGTTTGCCTGGTCAGTTGAATTCAAACCTCAATAATTCAAAAACATGCAGGTTATAAATAATGTCAATGTGTCCCTAACATGTTCTGCTGGTGTGAAGTTTAGGAATAAAAATCTCTATGGCTCCAATAAATAGCTAGAATATTTTGTACACATTTAAATAATGACCTTAATGTTTGAATAGCTGAACAAGACATGAAGTTCATAAGAGAAACCTTTTCTATAGGGGTCAGTAGACCTTATTTTACAGTTAAAACTCAGGGTACAGGAGAGATGATGAGTTGAACAGGATGAGCAACTGATTTAACCATTTTTCAGGCACCACGAGATGAAGACGTCGCTTCGATTGGAAACACATTGACTACCGGTGGACCGATGAGTTTATATTTAAAAAAATAACAGCTGTGAGAAACTTGGGTTTGCCTGGACGGTATTTGTCTATTTTCTGTGCTCGGAAGGGGGAATCGAACCCTGGACCTCACGGATGCGGGGTAAGCGTGCTAACCACTACACCACCGCGCCTGGGCGCCAAGAGACTCACACAAACAAATGTTAGGTTGTTGGAAATTTCTAAGTCAAACTGTTTCTCCTGTCAGCTGTGCTGCAGGAGTAACTCTACCTTGGGGAATGTGTAGAATCCCGACTGTCAGCCCTGCCACTGTGTCTCCTAAAATCCATTTCCTGAGTCTGTATTTCGGCAGCCAGTTGAAAATCGGCATCCGCTGCTTGAGCAGGTGGAGGCAGTGGACCTGAGAGCAGCGGCAGCGCGCGCACAGTCTCTCTCTGAAGCGCTCGCGCGGTTTGGCCTCGGTACCGTAAGTCTGTCTGAAACGGTCCTCTGTGTAAATGTTCCTGTACACTGCCACAGACGCGCTCATCCTGTCCTCTCAGTCTGTCCTCTCAGTCTGTCCTCCTACATCCACAGTAACGTTGCTCTAGAGCCGTTAGGATGCATTACCTGTCCATGAGCATTCTTATATATATAGCTGTCACAGGTTTGACAGCAGGAACCATTGTGTTTTCCTGTCGAGTGCTTTGAGCCAATTGACAGGCTCAAAGCGGAAGGGTTTTTTTTTTCTGTAGCTGAGAAGAATCACTTTGTGGAGCCTTTTCTTTTTTTAACAACCTGATTTGGTGGACTCACATAAAGGTGTGCTTGTCCAATTTCAGCGATGATGGATCCTCTGGGTCCTACTGCGACACGATTTACAGCAAGGAAACCCGTGAGACATGTTTCCTCGTCTTCAGCGCTGAAAGGCGCGCGCGCACACACACACACACACACACACACACCTAATCTAATCATAGCTCTTACCTCTCTACCAAAGCTGTACCAACAACAGCTCCACAAAACTAGTACTATTTTATAAATAATAGTATAATAGCCTTTATAATGGCACAATATCAGCATTAATAGTGCTGTGCCTAGACTAATAGTACTATACACACAACAACAGTACTGTTGTACCTACACTGATAGTACCATATCTACACTCAGAGTATTGTGGTATGACTACACTAATATTAAGGTCAAATACCTAATAACCACTCTAGAAAAGAGTGACAGAGTGCTGAATGCTATAAATGTAAATGTAATAGTACTATATGGGCACTAACACTACTATACCTACCTACCTACATACACACACACACATTACCCATGTCATAGACTTTAACTCTTCAGTGCCCCATCTTTCTTTCTTGTGTGACAGACAGGAAAAGAAGTGTACAATGTGTACCTGTGTTTGAGGCCCACACTGTGATCAAAGTGCTATTGTTTACAGACTGAAGGTGTAACTTCAAACCATGTGCATTTAGCAGTTATTAGAGTCACTCATTTCCTGAGGGGGATAGATTGCTCTCTCAGGCCCTTTTTTTCAGTATTCTGCTCAGAAGCAAAGCAGGTTTTAGAGATGTAATCATATAGGTTGTTCTTGCCTCACTGATCAAACTGCAACTTGACCCTGATGAGTTTGTATTGTCTTTTTTCACATTGACCATCACTGAAAAGGCAGTGCAAATGGTTGCTTTACAGCATATATGTGTGCGTTGGATAAGACATTGCACTTCTCTAGTTTTGAACTTGTCTAGTGTAAAACATATTAATAATTTAAATTGAATAGAACAAAAATTAAACATATACACCTTGAAGTTGATTGTTTTCCAATAACAGCATGTCCCAAAGTGTTTTATTCTTCTTCTACCACAGAAATGTGCCAGTGATTATACTTTTTAATTTTTTACTGAATGGCATGTCATACTTTTTAACCATTTATATTTACATTTATTGTTGTGGAATGGCAGTGATCCAAGTTACTTACGTTATTTACATTATTGTAGTTATAAACAATCGTTCCTTGACCAGTTTATCTTTTTTCTCTTTCTTGAAGTTAAAAAGATGCAGCTTGTCGTGTTACTAAGAAACTGACTGTTACGGAGCACTCAAACTGGAGAATTGTTCTATAAATGTCAAATAAATGTTGAACAGAAAGCTTCACCAGATCAATGACTCTCCATTTTTCCTTGCTAAATAACTTTTGATTAATCTCCTTATTGTTAGCCTTAGATTATGTGGAGCGTTTGCCATACAAGTCCCTGTTTCTATAGAAATGAGAAGGTTTTAGAATGAGTGCATTAATATAACTCGTCATCATTTTCAAAGGAATTAAAGGAAACTGAAGCGTGAATTTCAGGGTGAACGTTATGGAGCTCACTAGACTTCATCTCAGCCAACAAATCCAGCTGCCTGTATAATGTACATTTAAACAATGTCTGCAATGTGTGCTGGAGATAACAATCTCATACGTACACCAACCTGGTATGAAACAAAGAGTGAATACATAACATATTTTGGTAAAAGTCCAATGTTATGCTTCATGAATGAACTCCTCCCGATTACTGTTATTGTGTGCTTGGTGCTCCGTGCAGAAAGCCATGCTTTCGAGCTGAAAAAGTCATGGCTGGCATCTCAGCTACTGTCCACCAGAACAACCTGAAAGGGCTGGCTGATGTGTTGAGATAACACTATTATTGCAATACGAAGTCATAATGTTAATATAATATGGTAATATTATATATTACTATAATAGTATGAATAATAATCATAAATTTAAAAAATAATAATATATTTACATCTAATAAATACCAGATCAGTAGGAACATGTACAGAATTAGGTTAAGCTGAAGTTCTTCTACAAGCGTTGCTTCTCATGTGCTTCGGGTTTCTTCAGCTAAAATACCAGAAAGACTTGATTATTATTATTATTATTATTATTATTATTATTAATCTATTTATTTATCTATTTTATCTATTTGTTATTATATTTATTATTTTTATTATTATTTATTTTATATTTTTATATACTGTTATTTATCTAAAAAGTACGATATTATTTAGAATTTTACTTTCTTTACCATAACACAAATGTTTCTCTGGAGCATTAATTTTTTTTGGAAAATAAAGTTTGTTCCTTATAGCACATATATAGCAAATATCTTATCTTAATAGAGATTTTTATAACAATGTATGATAGCGTATAGGATTTTAATATCACTTCTTATACCAGGGTATCACTAATTTTATACAGTATTCTCATATCCAATAGATTTACATCTATATGACCCAGTAAAGATTGTGCAGTCCTACTGAAGATGAAATGCCTCAATCACACAACAGGTACGCTTTAGTCTCAGTGAAGCAAGGAAATTGAAATGTGACACCTGAGAAGGACTTGCTGTGAATCGAGGTGACTGCAGACTATATTATCTGTGATTTCCTCTTTTTCACTACATTATTCTCATTACATAGTAAAAACCACAATGTTTTTTATTGGATTCTAAAGTTATATTTGTTAATAAATATAGTGTTAAATATCTTCTATTTTTGGCAGTCATTTCTTTTCTCAGTGGTGCCACACTGATTTAATGTGCTGATTTTGTTTTAAGCTTACCCTTGCAGAATCTCGAGTGTTATGGAGATGCTGTGTTACGTGAAGCTCTGTGTTTAAGAATGCAGCTATTGTGTTGATCAGCTCTAGAGAATTTATGGACACACTGGTGGTGTGTTGCGTCTGGTGGCTGTTTAAACAAGATATTAATCAGCGGTAAAAGGAACAATGCGCTGAATAGAAGAGGATATGGAGAGTTAAGCCTGGCTAGCAAGACAAAGTCCAAGCATTCCACTATGGGTTACTAAAACTTGAACAAAAACAATATAAACAGACTGACAGCCTGATTTGCGTCGGCTGGTGTTTATCTACCGTCTAATTTAGATCTCCGTCTGTATGCACTTAACATGTTTTTGAACATATTTTTTTGGTGCTTCATACTTGTCTTTGAATGTATTACTACAATGTGACAAGAACATTGTTTTCAGCCACAATACGTAATCACAAAGGGAGACAGCTTCATGTGTGTTTATATACTTAGAGGGATGAAGGTGTGTGCAAAGAGGGCAAAGTTAATTATGAGTGTCTCCATGCCTTTGTGTCTTATCACTCTCCTTCTTACATAAACATTTATTTCTTTACAAAAATATCTGCCTCATGCTGAGCGTGTGTCCTGGTCCCCTGGGTCACGAGTCTCTGTTTGCTTCATCACTCCATTCTTCTCAATGAGGGAGGGGTCATAGGGATCTTTTAATACTGTAGTTCCTCTCATTGTTCTTAATCTTTTTTTATGGGCTGCTGGTGCTGACCAAACGTGGTATGTCCTTTAGTTCTGACCTCGTCTAGGAGATTCGTGCTCGCCTTCTCCCTCTGTCTCCATCTCAACCACCTCTCCCTTCCTGTTCCGTCAAGTGTGTGTCTCTCCATCCCTTTTTAATGGTCTCTCAAGATGAATTATTTTCTCAGGAGTTCATTAGTTTTCACTTTATCTTTTCACGCTAGGGTATTGTTATGGGCATAAACATTTCCTTAACTGTGCTACTGTCTATTCAATTGCTGATTTTTTTTTTCCAGCTGTGCTACTGAGTACAATTCACCATCCCAGTGACTGTTGGGTGTTATATCTCTAATTTTATGCTAATACAGCCTTATTAAGCTGTATACTTATAAATGAGAGAAAATCTGAGTTTATGCCCAAGAACTGTTATTTCATTTTGTCATTTATTTGAAAGTTTGAACAAGTGTATATATAGCTGTTTGAAAAAACCTTTTATAAAATTCAAGTATTAAATTAATTGCTTAGGGAAATTGGTAGTTATCCCTTTAATATTTTCATTTGGACTTTAAAAATAGGTGACCATTTTTAAAATCTTAAATTAGTTTAAAAAAAAAATTCTCTCCCAGCTAGTACTTTCTTGTTAGCAATGTTAGCACCTCTGTATTAGTATAATGTGTTATTCATTATGTATTTTTTCCCTGATATTTTAGTAGATAAAGCCATAACTTTTTTACTTGAACTAAGATAAAGTAGTACAAACAGTTCTAGTAAGGGACTCAGATTATTAGACCTTGGTTTCATATATTTTTCCTAAATATTAAGCTAAATGTGGTTGAATGGATTCGTTGTTTGAATTCTGAGAAGTCCTGTTATCAGTTCGGCATACATATCTGTGGATAAATTTCCTTTTCACAAGTCTGTTTACACAGTGCTGTTAGGGAATGTGCAAATCAATGTGATCAGGTGGAGCTCAAAGTTACCATATTCTCACTCGCTAAGATAAAAAAAGTCCTACAAACCCAAAATACAATGTCTGTATTTGATAGGCCAATTCAGTAAATGACTCGGCATGCCTCAGTTAAGACATTAAGGGAAAGAAAACAACAGATGGATAAGATACAGTCTTGAGGTCATACTTTATTCATCCTTTAAAAAAAAGATGGTTGGTAGAGGTCAAGGTGTGGTCCATCAACATTTATCCTTCTTACAGAACAAAAGGTCACACCACAGGTCCTCCCTCCTCTTCCTGTCCATGCTGCTGCTTAGACGCCAGTGTCACTCTTATTACTGTAATGCTGTTTTGACAAAAAGGCTGTAACTATTGACACAACAATGGCTGTTTAAGTGCTTGCTCATTCACAGACGTGATTTCAAACAAGGACAGCAGTAAAATGTCTGGCCCAGTGTAATGCTAATGCTTATTCTATTTATTGGGTAGTGTCCTGAGAGGACTCAGTCTTCAGTTGTTTTTGTTGGTTTTTTTAAGTATGTGGGTAAAAATGTATATACGAAAATATTCTAGTAAGTTACAGAGCAGCCGATCATTCACACTAGAGGCTTTCAATATGCTACTTCAGAATAAAAATATATTTGATGCACAAAGTTAAGCACATCTGACTGAGAGGTAGACTAGGCTAGAACCAGAAATATTCAGCTAACATGAGTTTTATGGTCATAAACTAACCACTGGTGAACGTTAGAGAATGATTAATACAAATTGTGCTTGGACAAATACGAGTTAGCCTCTATGTATACAATTACACTTACTAGTGAACACTAGTACTATATTACCAGTAATAGTAGAATAGCTGTATAAATAATGCAGCATTATCAACAATAATAGTACTATTAGTGTTATATCTACAGTAATAGTACCAAACCTACACTAACAGTATTATGCCTACATTAACAGTATTATATCTACACTAATTGTACTGTACTATACCTGCACTTATACTAATGTACTATTATTTTTAATATAGTACTAATGTGGTACTATATCCATAGTACTCTATCTATGCAATTTGTACCAAATCTACACTTATAGAATTATATCTACATTAAAAGTATTATACTGTATCTATACCAATAGTACTGTACTATACCTGCACTTATAGTACTAATAGTACTAATGTACTATTATTGTTGTGTATAGTTCTAGTGTTGTACAGCTTATTATACTATATCCACACTAATAGTACTCTCCCTATGCAAACAGTATATGGTATTATATCTACATTAACAGTACTATAACTACAATAAATTCCACTATACCTATACTAATAGGACTATATCTACACTAATAGTACTATGTATATTACCAAGTCAAATCAAGTCAAGTCAGGACACAGTACTATACCTACACTAATAGGACTATTTCTACACTAATAGTACTATACTTACACCAACAGGACTATACCTACATTAATAGAACTATATTGCCACATTAATATTAATAGCACTATCAACACTAATAGTATTATATCTACACTAATAGTAATATAGCTACAATAATACACTATAGATACACTAATGGTACTATCTATACTAATAGTACTACATCCATGTTAGTAGTATTTCAGACTCTTAGTACTTTATCTATAGTACTGTAGACGCACATTAATACAATATACTGACAAATAGTACTATATTCACAATAACAGCACTTATTTTACACAAATAAACTACCAATACTATAATAGTAATATACTTTGCAATAACAGTATTAAATCCAGTTCATGAGTATGAATAATACTCAAATACAGTAGTTTCAAGTATCAAACATATATATTGAAGCTAAGGTTTAGCATGACAAAAGCACCTCAAGATAGTTCATATACAGATCATTGAATATCACAAGATCTTCTTTTAGACATAAGGATTATGGTTATTCTCAATAATGTTCATTATGAGCTATATATGAGGGAATATGGCAGAAGTTTTTTGGGTTGCAGTGGGATCACTTTTTGGCATTTACCTCAGCATTGTGATACACTAAAGCACTGCAGCCTTGAACAACACTGGGAAAAAAAACCCTGCTTCATTGTCTGTGTCTCCATCGTTTCTGTGCCCTCCACCCATGTGGCCTTGACACTCCACACCGCCTTTCAACTCCACCCCAGAGACCCTCAGTGAGGAATGATGATGGCCATCTGCAGTATGGTGCCCGAGACACACACACACACACACACACACACACACACACACACCTACCTTTTGAGTAAAGAGGCCAAAGTGCTTGAAGGACTCTTGGCTCGAAGTGACTCTAGTGCTGACACTAGTGATTTCTAAATTTGCTGGGCTCATACAATTAACATTTGCTGATACACAAAAACAGACATCTGAGTATTCAGAGAGTGCTGGTGTGCAAATTGTGATGGACTTGATGACATTGTGTAAAATGAACAGCCACAGTCTCGACGAACTACGAACCACTCATGAGTATATTGTGTGTGTGTGTGAGTGTGTGTATTTAATGAAGGGTGTACTTGAATTGAACACTTTCACAGCTAGGGTCAGGCCAGGTCATGTTTGGCCATTAAAGGCATAGTTTATAATCTTTTAAAGTGCATCTAAACCTAAAATAATAGGCGTTAAACATATGAAGAAAATACTGATTTTTTTTAACTGTAGAACATTTAAAGCTGCACGAACAGGATTTGGGGATTTGGGGATTGGAAGCCCTTTTGGAATTGCTTGCTACGTTTTAATTAATATTTTAATAACTTGTGTTGCGCTTCTTCAGATCTGACGGCTAACAAGATCTTAGCTAACTAACTTCAGCTAGCTAAATGACAGTGTGGAGAACAAAACACACCCATTTGCTTCTGATGGTTGTAATTTTTATTTATCTCATCTGTGTTCTCTGTGTATTTGGTTATTTGATCCTATTTGTGTTCTCCGGCTTTCAGCTAACTAGCCAATGCGTGAAGCTGATTGGCTATGTGTGAAGACTTCTGTCTAATGTTGGGATGATGTATGCATCTGAGAACTCCTGCCAAGTCAGGAACATCATATTATATACTTTTTTTCCCCCAGACTCAACACTTTTTCAATTAACACAAAAAAAACAAATGGACTACAGCTTTAAAAGAATCCTCAGGTGTCTTGTTACTGTCTGCATTATGAACACTCTTTGAAGTAAAGCATAATGTATACAGTATGAGTGACTGTTTTTCTAAGAAATGCACAATCACAAGCCAATTCACCACGTTGTGCTTGAGTGGCTTAACTGACCTCAAGGGAGCCCCAGAACAGCAAAATAAATCTCTCTCTTCAGCTGTATAATAAAATAGCTTCAGGGTTTAAGATATTTTAGCTATTAGGTGATGGTTAGCTAAAGAATTTGTACCTATGAACTGCTGTTGTAGTCATAAAGGCCATCCTGTGCTCATCCCAGAACTCTTATTCACAATACACTTTTAACATATAGTTTATATTATATTACAATGTACAGTTCTAAAAAATAGAAAGTGGTTAAGCTTCTGGGTTACTGATCAGAAGGTCAGGGGTTCAAGCCACAGCACTGTCAAGCTGCCACTGTGTGGCCCTTGAGCAAAGCCCTTAACCCTATAGGATCCAGGCACACCACATCACGGCTGACCCTGCACTCTGACCCCAACTTCCTCGGATATGTGAAGGAAAGAACTTCACTGTACTGTATGGTACATGTGACAAATAAAGGTTTATTTGTTCTAGATCCAGTATAACCCAGAAGAGGATGGATCCCCTTTTGAGTCTGGTTCCTCTAAAGGTTTCTTCCTCATATCATCCCAGCGAGATTTTCTTGACCTGCTAGCCTGCTTATCAGGGATCTAAATCTACATCCAGCTTTCTGTAAAGCTGTTTTCTGACAATATCTACTGTTAAAGTGCTAAACAAATCAAAATGAATTGAATTGTATTGAACTGAAATTAGCAATCAGGAAATATGACAGTGGAGCTCATAAAAGATAAACTGAGGGACTAAAAGATCATCAGTCATCAAATATCAGTGATAGCCTGCTAGTGGTACAGCTTACGTGGCTATGTCTCCCTCTCTGAAGAAATAGGCAAAATTACAAATAAATACCAACCATCTAGAACTGTCACTATGTTGAACATTTAACTGAATACATGTGAAGTCTATAGCTTATTTAGTTCATGCAACCCCTGAGAGAGCAGCAATATGAAAGGATGCTCAACAGGACCCAGTAACTGGGCTGGGCACACAGAAATCTCCCTTCTCCTGTCTTCCATCGTCTCCCCCTGTACCTGCCCTCAACCTTCACCCCTCTGATTCCAGCATCAAAGGGCACTTGTGGCTCCGGTTGGGTGGCCACGAGTCTCTCATTTCCTCCCCATGTGCACTGCAGCCATTCAAGTTGGACAGGCCCCATCAGGGCTGAGTGGGCCCCAGAGAGCCAGCCAGCAGGGCCGCTCATGAGCGCTTCCTGGTCATTTAAGAAGCAGAGCACAGAATGGAGCACTATTGTCCCACTCTGTTATCTGATGGCCTAGGCCAAAAGGTAGACAAAGCCAAGCGCCTTGCGACTCCACCTCCCGCCTTGCTGACTGCAGTGAGGCTTTTTCTTTTTGGAAGCATGTCTTAGGTTGATTTAGGCAAGTCAAGCAGATTAAGATACAACAGATACATACACAGAGGTTCTACATTCAACAAATAAAATATTTATGGAAAACAACACCTTAAACTGTTGTTTGTAGTTATGCAGTTATTTGTGTACTTGTTTAAATGTCTTCTGTATCTGTTAAATTAGTAGAGGACTGTAAGTAGTGGTGGAAGGCCTGACTCTTTTCAGTAATTTTTAGAATTTGACTCACTTGATAAGAGACGACTTTCTTTCAATTCCCAAACTGATCCTTGCCTTTTTTTAACTGCCCAAAGTTCAATTAAATTTTAAATTTGTATAGCACATTTAACAATATATTGCTACAAGCAGCTGTACAGAAATCTACAGATGTAGATTTAGATCCAAAATGAGCAAGCTAGAGGTGACAGTGGCAAGGAAAAACTCCCTGAGACAACATAAGGAAAAAACTTTCAGAGGAACCAGATTCAAAAGGAAACCCATCCTCTTCTGGGTGACACTGGATAGTGGGATTATAAATCATTACTCTTCTACAACTGTATACTATAAAGTCAAACAGTACTAAGTGTGTTGAAAGGATGCTTGGTGTGAGCATATTGTGAGCCCTGGGATGAGCACAGCAAAGTCTTTATGATTACAGCAGCAGTTCTTAGGTACAAATCTGCAGTACCCAGGTGAGCTTACCCATGGAGCAAGGGTGAGACTTGGGTATTAACTGTCTTTGGGAAGGGTAAATCTTTAGGCAATCCATGTGGGACCATTCATAGCAGAAAGTGAATCACAGGTGCAGTAAAATAATATGAACTAAATAACCTAATACATTGTATTGTGTTTGTTATAACGTGTAAAAACTAGCAAGGTGCTACTTCTTTGCATTGATAAATACAATAAGTATTAGTATTTTTGTGCCTGCTGTGTGTGTACTTAACTTTTATTAAAGTACACTTAGAAGATTCCTGTCCATTTATTCAGATAACTATTGACCTCCAGTAAATCCGGGGCAGTGCAGGCGCACCCTCATGCTGTACACTCATTTTAACATTCTCACTAGAAGTGCCTCTAAATCAATATGATGTACCAAATAACTCAGATGTCAACTTCCAATATTCACCCAAAAGAGCCGACTTATTCACAACCAACACATCACTATTAAAAAGTGCAGTTGATGTGTCTGACGTAGATACACTGCTCCAATTTAATGAACACACAAGAGCATCCGTGTTAGTGGAGTCATGGAGTACTGACACTGCCATCCTGCTCAAACTGAGCTGGCTGAATAGGTTTTAAGAGCTATGGCTGACTGATAGCCCTCTTCCACTGACACTGTGCCTTTTAAAGAACCTTTTAAAAAACCCGCATGGACTTTAAATGCTCAAATGTGAGAGTTTTCAAGGCCTGCTACAAGCTGCCAAAACAGAGCTTGAGCTGATAGACAGAGACAGTCCTTGCCAGCTGGTAAGTGCTGGTAGAAAGAAACACGTTCTGAATTACTGCTACTAATGTTACATCACAAACACGTTAGAGTTAAGAAAATACAGAACAGTAAGGCAATTATTCACTGACATCAGTAACCACTTTATCCAGGTCACAGGGTCTCCATGGATCCAGAGCCTATACCAGCAACACTGGGCAGAATCTAGGAATATCATCCAAGCTAGGATGGGACTCCAATCCATCACAGAACACTATGCACACACACATATCCACACCTAGGGGCAATTTAACTTAGTCAATCCACTTTCTGGCATGTTTTCAGGGGGAGAAAAACAGACAATCTGGAGTAGTGCTGCATTCAACTTACCTCAGAAGTGGGAAGTCTGAGATTGGGACTACATCATTTCTGACCTCAGTGGGTTTGAGTTACAAAGTGGAGAGAAAAAAAAACAAGGAAGCCTCTATGTTTGTCTTGTATTAGCAACAAGCTAGCCAGCTAACTGTGATAAGTGATGTATATTTTCCTCCTCAAAACAGCAAACTGTATAGCCAGTGTTATATTTTAACAAGCTAATATAACTATATGTTGATTGATTTTTAGCAAATAATTACATTTAAGGAATTTGGCACATGGCCTGATTCAGAGCGATTTACAGAAGTGAAAAGATCCTATATTTATCTCATTTATACATCAGAGCATTTGAGGGTTAAGGGCCTTGCTCAAGGGCCCAGCAGGGGCAGATTGGAGGTGCTGCGATCTGAGCTCACAACCTTCCGAGGAGTAGTCCAGTGCCTTAACCACTGAGCTACCACTACAAATATACTGAAGATATAAGTATACAAATACTCTACTTGTATATACACCATAACTCATTTACAGGTAAGAAGTGCTACTATGTTTACAGCTGGTGCTGTGAGCCATTATGTTGATTTGACCTCATTTGCTGAAATCTGAGGAACTCAGAGTTGAGGAGACCACCCCGAGTTCCCAAGTGGAAATTCTTAGTTAAGGGGGCGTTTTTGTTTGTTTTTGGTCGAAGGTCAGGAATTACAAGTTAGAAACCCTAATTGAATGCAGCATAAACCCACTTAGACATGGGGAGAATATGTGAAACTCCACATAGACAGTAACCTGAGTACTGATGCAACCGGAGACCCTAGAGCTGTAATGCAATTAGAAAATCTCAAACATTTATTGATCAATTTAATCAATTATAAGGAAAGTATCTTACCAAATGGCAAAGATGGTTTACCAGTTGGACCAGATTGGAATGTGTTTGGCAGCTGGTCAGACCAAGCTCGTTTTTTTTTTTTTCAGGGAAATTAGCATGGATTTGACACCATGTCTTGCAGTATACACGGACAGTATGTCTCATTTCAGGTCATATCTTAAAAATTAATTTTATACACTTGGAGCCTGGTTAATTTTTGCCATTTGTGTTCACCGTCACCACGGATTAGAGATTGATCATGGTGTGAACAGTGTCTCCTAGTGGAGATGTGAATAAAAGACAACATCAGGCAGCCATATAACTGCCAACCTCCTTGACTGCTGTACATGATTGATTACTCTGTTGGTTTTCCAGAACGGTGTGTCTCCAGAGCTTTTCCCACAGGTAGACAGGTGATAGCTGAGACACAGAGCCTGTATTGTGTGCGTGGTATCAAAGAGAGACTTGTTGAATACCATCCACATCAGTGCAGGTGTAGTAAGAGGGGGGATGGTGGCCAAACAGCTCCTGTTTCAAATGTTATTCTTTCCCTCAGAGACATAAACATGTGACGTTGTTCAGAATAGGTATAAAGAGTGTTTTAAACACATTATACAGCAGAATTTTAAAAAATTTTGTGTACATGTGTTAATAGAAATGCAGCCTGTGAGTAAATTTGATCGGTTTGTTGATCAGTGCATTGCCTTGTCTATACTCTCCATAGCTAACTCACTACCTCCACCTGGTGCTGAAGCAGTTACAGAGCATGTGTATTAAAGCAGTAAAAACAGAGGTTCTCAATCTTTTTGTATATATACTGCAAAATAAATTCCAACCTCAGTACAGATTTATATCCTAAACATTATTTAAATGTGTACAACAATATTATGTGTTATTAGAGATTTCTATTCCTGAACTTTCCACTAATAGAACATATCAGGTCCGAGTTGACATTATTTACCGGCTGACTTGTTTGTCATTTGAGCTTAGGATTAAACCTATTCAATTCAAGGGACAGTTAAATAGGCTAATAACTATAAGGTCTCAATAATAAATATAATAACGGACCCTTTGTCTTTCCTTGACAGACCCCACTTTGAGAACTTTGAGTATGAGAAGGTTACTTAACTTATCTTGAAGTAGTTTAACTACTCACTTGGGGGGCTTCAGATGAATGTCTACAAGATTTTATCTCAAGTCTATCCCAAGAATTTCCTATGACTAGACGCTGAAAATGGCTACATGGCTGAGAAGCTGAATTTGATAATTGGTTAAAAAATAATGATATGGCGCTGATTTTATACAAGGACAGCGGTTTTACAGCATCAGGGTCCTTGGTTCGATGCTCCGCTCAGTTTATGGACTGTGTGGAGTTCTGTGCATGTTCACCCCATGCCCGTGTAGTTGTCTTCTGGGTTCTCCAGTCTCCCCCCACCTCCCAAAAAATGCCAGTAGATGGCTTGCCTAAGAGAAATTGCTGGTGTGGATGGTGGCCTCCAGGGTATGTTCCTGCCTCATGCCCAATGTTCCCAGGATAGACTCTGGATCTACCATGGATAAAGCAGTTCCAGAAAGCAAGTGAGTGATTTTATACAGAAATATATTAGAATTAATTGAATCTTGTGATAGGCACTATCACTGAGGTATAAATATTTTATTATATTTAAAAAATTCATTAGTATTATATGGAGTATTATAGTATTATATTTTCTGCCACAGGACAGTCTTCAGGAATGAAGGCTTTGTGCTTCACAGTGTCTTCGTAACATAACAAGCTGCAAGAGGCTGGTGTGTGAATGACTGTTTATAACTGCTATAACATAAGTGATTAGAGGAAGTTACTTGTCTTGATGTTCCACAACAATAACTATACACAGATAAAAGTATGATGTGTTTTTGATCAATAAATGAAAAAATTGTAATTGTAATTTTGTTTAATAATGTTGCGTTAGAGAGGGATGCATTTTCCTGGTTAAATCATTTGTACAGTACGGTAAAACCTCAAACACAAAAAACAAACAAACCTCAAACAAACACGAAGGCATCCAACTCAGACTGATCCATCCATCTCTGTCCCCTAGTTTTTTCTCTTTTAATTTTGAAGATCAAGCAATGGCAAAAAAAAAAATTTTGAATAATTCCATGTCTTTTGATCTGCGCACAGAAGTATGGGTTCATTTCCATTTTTAATTTTTTTTTCCTCCTTGCTTTCTGTAAGAGTGCCAGCATCAAGACTTACCTTGGTGTGCAAATGTGCTGGAATAGGTTAAAAGCAAATCTCCCTGCTCTCTCTCAAAGCTGAAGTGCAGATGTTGTGAAGTTAATTAAAAATTTAGCTATTCGTTTCTTCAGCACCAATTTGGGTTGCATCAAATGGGAGAAAACCGACAGAAATGATTTTGAGAGGGGTGCACACGTAACCTGTCACCTTAGATGTGTGAATTGTTGAAGAAAATAAGAGACTGGGAATTTCGCAACCTGAACTGAAATCGCGGCTGATGCCTGAAATATGCAGTATTGATCTGTCTGATTTTTTTTCACCCATCAAAAAGAAATGCAGTAAATTCCATTATAGGTGACATCAGTGTATTAGATTTTGCCTTAAAGAAACTTAGCTTTAATCACCCAAATCTGAGATTGTTATATTCCATTATTTAAAACCTGTTGGTTTTCTCTGAGCTGCTACATCTTATAATCAACGTGATGATGGATTGACAGTACAGCAACAGTGGGCATTTTCCACAACCCCCAAAATCACTGTACACTAACCCATGGCTTCATAAATAATCATCAGTGTTTACTGATATTGCATCAGATGTTGACACTGACAATCCCCCCTATTTGCTGGCAAAGATGAAGAAGGTGCTGTAAAGAAAGCGTGTCATGTCTCCAGGTGCCTGCTGACATGAGCAGGGTTTGATTCTGTGCACAGGTGTTGCAGAACTGTTGGCACCGGGCTCCCATGCCTTCGCACACAGCACAGTGTTAACCGCTAGCTGCTGGCACTTCCCAGCGGACCTGTATTTCCAGTGAGGGATATTACAAGCGGCAGGCGCGTGCCTCTGATCTGCATGCGCCAGGCACACTCCAGGTCCTGGGTGAATAATGCTTGACTTGTTCAATTTGTTTAGAAGCCTCATTCTGGGCTTTGAAGCCATGCATCTTAGCATAAATCATAACCTGTCTCCTTCTTCACAAGTGCTTTGAAATGCAACATCTGCTTTTGAGTCACTGCTTTACAATTAGATAGGCAACATCAATAAATTGACCAAATTCTCTATAATGACAAGTTTGGGACAATTACACTTTTTTAAAATATCTCAGGAAAGTTAAATGCTAGGCTAGAATGCTATATCAGGAGCAGATGTAAATGAGGTTAGTAGTAGTGTAACCTACTTAGAGAGCACTAGGGCTGGAGGGCATGCAGCTTGTGTTTGCTCTTTCATCATGAGGTATCTGCTTTGGGTTTGTTCATTTGTTTTGCTTAAGCAGAACCTTCTGTTCAGCTACACAAAATGCTGTGATGGAGCTTCAGGTGTTGATCTAAACGGTGTTCAGTAACAGTAACTTATACCACAGCATTGTTGAACTCTCAAATCTGATTGGTCAGAAGCTGTTGATTAATTTTCTATAAGAGCAGCTCTGAGAGTAGTGCTGGTTGTAATTCAAATGATAGGTTTATATTAATGCACTCCTTCTAATATGTTATTGTTTCTCTAGATAATTCACAGTGACTACTACAATGGATATGTCACATCACCTGAGGCTAATAAACTGATTTTTAAAAACATGGTGTTATTTAACAAAGAAAAGCATAATTGTCGATATGGTGAAGTTTTCTGTAAGGTGACATCTGTTTAAAATTTATGGAAGGAGTCTCCAGGGTCAACTAACAGTCAGTAAGTTTTCCACCATAGGATAGAGGACTTTTCTCAATAACATGACAAGCTGCATTTTCTTGTCTTATTAAGTTAAAGACAAACAGAAAAAAAAGGAAGTTGGTGAGGGAACAACTGTTTATAGCTGCTATAAAATAAGTGATGACAGGAACTAACTTGTTTTATGGACATTCCACAACATTAAATGTAACTTTAAACCGTTAAAAAAATGACATGTTGTTCTTTAAATAATAAATTAAAACTGTAATCATTAGTACATATGCTGTGGTATAAGAAGAATAAAACACTTTAGGTCATGCTGTTATAGGAAAATAATCTGTTTAAGTATGGTAACAGTAACTCTGCTTAGAGCTGGGCCACATCACTACCCAGTCATTGATTATTTTCCTATAACAGTACACCCTATCGTGTTTTAGAAGTTACTCAATGAGAGGATTTTACACTTAGTGTCCTAGTGAACTAAATGAAAAAAAGCACTATGACGAGTTATTCTGCAGAGACTCTGTTAGTTCATGAATATCAAAGATTACTTCAGTTTATTATTATCCAGTCTATTATTTCTTCATAATTCATTTTATCCAAGGTCCATAGTACTCATAGACAAATGCATAAAGCACTGTATTATCATTCCATTAATAATAATCTGTGACTGAATGTAAGGGTAGGCCTGGTCTCCACATAGCCTCCTCTCTCAATTAAGGCAAAGATCAAACAAAATAAACTCAATTCATCATTCCCCTCCATCATAATGCGCATCCCCCTCCATCTGCAGCATTAAGAATTCTTTTTGCACATCGAGCAATGAGCAAGGAAAAAAAATCATATTTAAGATTCATATTTTCCAAAGGCAGTTATTTGATGAGTAGTCGTCAATTAATGGTATGAAGGTACGGTTTACACCAGGAGGATTAGATGAAAGCACTTCCCTGTCACATGGTGCCACTGGCTCCGCGCTCCACAGCATGGCTGTCTATAGGATGACATTCCTCCATACGATCCAGGTGCTGACGGAGGAGCCCGAACAGATGCTAATGGAGCACAAACACAGATAAAGCTGTGAGCAGCTCCTCATTGCCTCATCATTATTGTAGCGGTAGAAGCAGACCTCTCCTGGCCTCGAGGGTGAACTGCAAGAGAATTGTGTTTGTGAGAATGGTTTGCACATTTAAGAGATAAACTTCACCACATAATACAGTAAGATGCTGTGTTTGTAACACTTAGTGCAAATCCATGAAACACATTTGCATATTTTTATTGTAGATGCCATCTAAACTTAGTAAGTTTAGATTGGCAAAAATGACTCTTGAACATTATGGTTCCTAAAATGGAAATATGTCAAGCATTCTGAGTGTTTTAGGTAAAGTTTTTAAAAAGTTCCTACAATATGAATTTTTGAATGTACATTTTTATCTAAGGCCTATCAGTGCTGTAAAACTCATAAGTCTGTGTGCAGAATGTCTGCCTTCCAAAAAAAAATACACTTTTTTGCATTAAACAAATAATAATTTGACACAGATCACAGATCCCTGAAAATGAGGAGGAGTGGAAACAGTTAAGAGGCCTTTTAGGTGTTTTAACATTAGGAACAGCATACAGAGTTACTTGACCAGCCAGATTTTAGAGCACAGAGCAAAATATAGTGGTGAATTACTCTAAAACCTTAAGCATGACCTATTTGAGGATTTATTTCCATATGCTGGAGATGCTCACACCTCACATTAGAAAGGAATGCACAAACTATATTGAAATTTCAGACCCCATGTCATGTGATTATGACTTTTTTCAGGTCAGTTTGTAGTTATATTTAAGGTTGTAGAATGTCCATGAAACAAGTCAGTTCCTGCTATCACTTATTATAGCAGCTCTAAATAAACGTCCCCTCAGCAGCCTCTCTTTTTTTCTCTCTTGAAGTTAATAAGACAAAAATGTCCTCTGTCCTGAAGAATTTCCCATGTCAGAAAACTTGCAGCATTACCTCTGACTCTTACAAATCATTGACACTGGGGACTCCTTCCAAAAATGCTAAATAAAGTCTCCTCACAGAAAATGGCATCATGTTGACACCTATAGGAAGCTGATAGTATAGAAACAATAATGTATTAGAATGAGTGCATTAGTATAAACGCTGTGTGTAAATTGTTTTATTGTTTTATTTTAATGGTTTGGTATAAAACCTCTCACATACTGTATATTCACTTCACTGGAATTTAAATAACAAATTTATAACTAACTCAGTTTTGGAGAAAAAAAAAATATCCAAATCTCAGTTACTTTAAAGAGAAGATTTTGTACTAAACACTATATGATGATCCTGCTGTGAGTTGTTCTGAAGATACCGCACGAGTTTCATCTCTTTTAGCTTGTAGGTAATCAGAACATGAGCCATCTCAATGTGGCACATGCTTACAAGCAAAATGAAAGATTTCTGAGGAAATTGCCTGGGGTCCACATGCACTACAATCCCCACATTTACTTGATGCTTGTAAAATGACAGAGTTGAGTGTTTGGACTAATTATTTTTGTTTGTTCACAGATATGTTCTTGTGTGTTAGGAATCGCTTTATGATTAATAATCACATTGTACTTTTCTTTTGATTTCACCTTTAGCTTTTTTATTATTCATATTGTGTTGCTTTATCCTGACAGCTATTATAGGGAATTGGACTTTTTAAGGGACTTAGCTAACATGCTCTATAAATAAACAATTTTGCTCCCCTCAGTAAATTAGTAACCATTAATTCTGAATGGCATAAAAGAGCATTAGATACCAGATAAAGATAAAGTACACACAACTGCATTAATATTTTACACATTAGGATATTGATTTACACACTTTATATGTGTGTTTCTAATACCTGTGTAGTTGCACATAACCTATTCACTCAAGTGTAATGTAACCACAGAGGATATTATGCACTGTTACAGATTACACCACCACATCTTAAGTAAATGCACATGCATATCATCTTCATGTACATCTCAACATTTTACAATCAAACACTACTATCATTTCTATACCATATTTGTGTTGTAACATGCTAACCTAACAGAATCAAATGGATTAAAATGAATCTGTACTGTGACCGTTCCTGTGTACTAACTACACAAGAACTGTCCACATATTTTAAAGTGTAACTCCTATATTGAATGAATAACCCTCCATCCTGTTACAACTTAAAGACACCTAAAGTCCTGTTGCAACTGTCCAGATACACTTGTGTACTCACACAAGACGAGCCTGTTAATACATATGATGTACTATTGTAATCCATCTTTAATAGTGCAGATATTTTCATTATTGCAGTATGGTTGTGGGAACAATTTATGGGAAACTGCAGAAGTATTAGAGACTTGTACATTCTACATGTACTTACATTGCACATATCCTACTGAGAATACTTATTATACGAGCCTTGCTGTTAACAATTACACTTTTCTAAGTAGGGTTCAATGTTACGCTAACAAGCAACATAATTGAATGAAATTATAGTTTAATACCACAGCAATGTAGAATTCTAAAATTGCTTGGTTGATTATTTTTCTATAAGAACAGATCTGACAGTAGTAGCAGCTGTAATTGTAGGCGCTAAATTTGTTACTTAATGAAGAAAAACATCTAATTGTTGATATAGTGAAATTTTCTGTAAGGAGATGGTTATTGAACATTTATGGAAGGAGTCTCCAGTGTCAGTGCTTTATAGTAGGTTTTCCACTACAGGAAAGGCTTCAGGACAGAGGAGTTTGCACTTTCCAGTTCCTCCGTGACATGACACACTACTTGTTTTTGTGTTACGAACTTCAACGGAGAGAAAAATAAGGGAGTCTGATGACTCTGTTTTCCTAAAACAGTATGCCCCATCATGTTTTATTGCTTACATAATAAAAACAGACATATGTAGTTTTGGTTCAGTTTTAAGATCGATATAAGATAATTGGCATCAAACACAAGAGAACTGTTTATGACAAACTTATACAGAGTGAATCAATCTCGATCCTAGTGCAACCTTCACGTGTTTAACTTTCTCTTCAAACAGAGTCTTCTCAATATGTTCAAAGTAGAGAGGTACTCTTCAAAGCTTAACACTCAGCTAAATTCTTTCAGATGCCAGAAAACAAAGGGTTTCTTTTATTATATAGAGTTCTGCATCATCCTGTTATGGTCTGAACAGCCAGTGTGTAGATAAATAACACTCAGAGCAGTTTTTGTTGCTGTAAAAAGAGTTGTACTATGCAAAATAAAACTCGATTCCCTGGTCCTTTACTATCGAGTCCTAGTCGCCCCCCCTTCACTCTTTCCTTCCGTCTCAGGGAGTGTGGGTACGTGTCAAGTGATCGCTGAATTGAAATATTGATGTGGAGTATCAAAGCATGGCGTATAGCTCCTGTGTTTCCTGAACTCACCAAAAAGCGCTTTGATCACAGGCTCCTGTGATCTGACTTCTGAAGTTGTTAAGAGTACTGGAAAACAAAATGCAAACAAACTTCAAGTGCCCCTGGTAGTGATAAAAGTTTTCTCTGACAAGTATAAATATGTGCTTTTCTGTATCTGTGCCCAAGCCGTGAATCTCAATCTTTAATAAATGCAAGCAGACTGGCACTGAAATTTTTTTGAGGAAAGTTTTCTTTGGAAACAATGTTGACCAGAGTGTTAGCTTCTCTGTACAGATGTTTGTATGCATCTCAGCATTTTTTCAATTTGCATATGTGGATATTTTCAGATTCTGCATCTAAGTGATAAAAAAAATGTTCAGTAATTTTGTGGTGTGGTGTAATTTGGTAGATCAATTTAAACCAGTTATGTTGCTTATCTTCCTGCTTTATTTGTTTAATATTGTTTTATATATATTTATAAGCTTATCAGGTTCTTTTTTTTTTTCAATATTATTCGGAGCAAGCTGTCGCTGCAACATAGCCACATAAGAAAACTTTCTACTATAATAATTGTTCTTCTTTACTTTCTTCTATAATTTTGTATGTAATCATTCATTTCGTAATCATTCACCACATGAGAGACGAAATTTAAGCAGTTGTTCTCAAAGTGATTTTTTTTATTCAGTTACAGCAATGGAAACACAACTACCATTATCAAACATTATCATATTTATAACTGAATTTGACTGGTCTCTTAAGTTGAATGGGTTTCAATCCAAACCTCAATAACTCAAAATCAAGTCGGCCTTGGACCCTAATGTGTTCTGTCAGTGGAAAGTCCAAGAATAAAAAAGTCTATGGTTCTAATAAATAGATAAAATTATTTTACACATTTACATAATGTTCAGGGGGAAAATGTGTACTGTGGTAGTCTGTGGAATTTATTTTACAATTGAATTCAAGTTTCAAGTTTATTTGTCATGTGTAGGAAATACCAGGGACAGTTGAAATGTTTGTTGAAATGTTTGTTGTGCGGATCAGGTACTTTACAGCTATGCAATACAAAATATATACATATAGATAAGGGGGAAGGAGAACAAGAAAGAGGGGTAAAGGATTATATACAAATACAATATATATACAAATTATGCAGAATATATTAGAGAACAGGTATTTATGCCTAATAAGTATGTAGGTAAAGTGTGGATCCTAACTGTAAACACTGGAGTATGTGAACAAGAGTGCAAAAGGTAGTAAAATAAATAGTAGCTGTGGGCAATATGTAGTGTCTGAGCAGTCATCTATAGACATAGGAGAATATAACAAGCAGATGAAGCGGCAGTACAAAGTAGCATTTAAAAAATTTACAATAAATTAGATATAGTAGTTGTATCTGTTGTTTGTATTGTGCATGTAGTGTGTTTTTAAATGAGTGTAAAAATGAGAACTCTCCTGGTCTTAAGTTTAATTAAAAGCACAATTTTATTAAAACCTCTGGTATTCCTGAGCTTTGTCACATACGTTTACTCAATTAATCAGCTGATGATTTTTGCAGAAGTAAAATAAATGTTAACTGACCTTTAACTCCCAAATAAGGGCAATTGCTTTACCACATGGTATCACGAAAAAAAAACAAATGTGCTAAAATCTTTCAGAGCACATGATCAAATGTGTACTGACTTAAATACTCAGCTTTTGTCCCATTTCCCTCTCCTACGACGTCAGTCATGGTGATTATGAGCAGTGCTGTCACAGTCTGGACTGATTAGTGCTTAAAGCTGGTCAGATCCATGGAACAGCAGGTTATATGTTACGTTGAGGGTCATTTAGTCAACACGAGGCTGTAAAACTGGCTTTTGGAAATGGCCACCAGTACAAAGGCTTGTGGCTGGCTGTTTGGAGTGCAGATGGTCAAGACAGCTGGGACAATTTAGTGATCTGAGGCTCTTAAACTGCCCCCAGACATGGTAAAAAAAAAAAAAAACAGCTTGACAACATGCCTGCTTGTTCCTGTATTGTTCAGTTGCTTTTATGAGGACAGTCAGTTTTAAACGAATGGATTTGTCATCCTTGTTAGATGGTGTCCAGCTCAATGATTTTGCACTTCCTTGTTTTATTTCATTTATTATTTAAAGCCCTAGTGGATAGATGTCATATTATTACCATGACCACTTCAGAGCTTTGGACTTCACAAACAGAGACCATGCACACACGTAATTGGTGCTTACAATTTTGGAATGTTCAAAATATCTGCAGTTGCTGTCATTCTTGATGGGGGGCTCAATAGTGTAAGATTTTCTAAGTGACAATACATTAAGTAAAATTACTAATAGTTAATTAATAGTTAAGTTAAACCCTTAAACTCACAGGTTCTATCAGTGGGTCCATTCGTAACTATATACAATTCCTATTAATCACTGAACAATATACTTTAAGATTTATAATTTCATGTAATCTCTAATGTTGAGATGTTGAGATGTAATGTTGTAAAAGTGTAATATTTAAAATGTTTTATTTTCTCAGTTATATTTGAAGCAACACTGAAGGTAATTCCTGTTCCTGCATCATGAATAGGCACACGAAAAGACAAGAACTGATGAAATCATTTTAAAAGGATTATTACTCTGTCCTTAAATTCCTTTGATGATCATTTCTAAAACTCCTCCTGCATTTATTTAAGGAGTCACCACAGTTTTTATTTATTAGTAGTTCTGGCCTGTTATTAAGACTAAGGATTAGATTGAGTAATCATAAGTGATGTAAGTGGACACCGAGAAGTATGCGAGTGTATTGAGAGTATTTGAAGGAGCCTGCGTGAATGCTTGCTATCTCTACAGCTGCCTAATGAAGGCTGGGATCTGTGCTTGCTCGGGAAATGAGTTTTCCCTTGAAAACGGTGGAAGCAGTATCCAGGTCTATTTAAATGAGGCAACATGGGGAAGGTAAGCACGACCACAGGAGCATTGTTTTCACAGTTCAAAGTAAGGCGAGCATGCTTTGCACTTCAAAGCCACTCATCTGGGAGGCAGTGATGGTGGGGGCTGGAGGGGGTGAAGGATGGAAGGGGGATTTAGGGGACAGGAAATAAGAATCAGGGTAATTAACAACTTCTGCTCGGTAATGAAGCCCAGAGAAAGAGACAGAGGTGGCCTCTCAGCTTAACGCCACCAAATATTTGACATGTTTTACTCGTGTCCTTTATCTCTTTTCTCGTATTTGACTGCTATTTTGTTTTTATTAGTAGTACACATCTTAATTGCCCCAAGAACACTGTTCTCTTTATGATGTTACAATTATGTTCCAACATTTTCTAACCTGCCTTTTTTTTCAGAGAGCTGTAATTTTGCACCAGATCCATTTTGAACATGTTAATGATTTGTTCCTACATGTTCTTTGGGTTAACCGGAAGAACAAAGGCTAATGAATTATGCAGCATTTAGTAACAAACATCAATCAGTGTGTCACTTGTACAAGTGTCGGGTTTAGGACAGATCTACACCCCGGTTTTGTTGATGTATTGAGAATAAATAATTGAGTATTATAGCTGAAGACATCTTTAGTATAATAATTAATAACTGAGGTACTCATTCATTACTGTATTAAACAATTGGTTTCCTCTATTCTAATGACATTTTACTCACTTTTATTAGCCCTGATGTGTTTATTTGTGAATTGCATAAAAATCACTGAAACCATAAAAAGCATGAATGAATTTATGAAAGCTAGGCAACAACAATAACAACGACAATAGTAAGGGCTCATTATATTCTGTGCGATTATTTAAAATTTATTTTTTGTTAAAAATTGCATTGCAAATGCAGTGTAATTATATCACCTTAGATCGTAATGATATCTTCACTGTGCTATGAGGGTTTTGTAATAGATCCTAAGCCTTTAGCTTGTCTACAGGCAAATTACCCCCTTACCCCCGACTTCAAACACATCTGGCAGTGTGTACTGTATAATGGCCTAAAAACACAGCTTTACAGCAAGCAACCGTAGATGTATAATACTAAAGTCAGCATATGACACAGAAAGAGTGATATACATATATCAGGATGAATGTAATCATTATTTATTTTAATCTGTATGCATTCTTCTCTAACTGATAGTCAGACGGCTCAGAAGTTGCCTGCTTTGTGTTTAACAGCAGCATAGTAACATATTGCTTTTGTTTAATACTCTAGTACTTCCATTTCCTGCTTTTAATTTTGCCTCATTTACACACACACACACACACACACATATATATATATATATATATATATATATATATATATATATATATATATATATATATATATATACATATATATATAGTATATTAAAATATATATTTCCTGACAACTACTATTTGAATAACAATAAATGTATAAGAATAAACTG
Organism: Pangasianodon hypophthalmus; assembly: GCF_027358585.1. Lineage (NCBI taxonomy): Eukaryota > Metazoa > Chordata > Actinopteri > Siluriformes > Pangasiidae > Pangasianodon > Pangasianodon hypophthalmus. Next base: position 6,153,688 of record NC_069725.1, read on the forward strand.
GATCCCAATAGCCATTGTAACTCTTAGATGAATTTTGTTCAATTTATAGACTTCTACAATTAATATACACTCTTTGAGCTTCTAATATTTGTGCTTATGAAGACTGTCCATAATTCGTGAATATGTCCTCTACCCAACATATTTCCAACATTCATTGTGAGTGTTAGAAAATGTACGCTTGAATATTGTCTTCTAAATTCAGTCACAGCCTATAGGCGTCTGCAAGAGAAGTCGGATCAACACTGTGCTGTGCAAAGTGTTAGACACATGCACAGACATGCTAGGAAGTAAAGGTGCCTTCAAAAATATTAAATATTAAATATTAAACAAAATTTAATATTTCTATGAAAAAAGCAGTAAAGAGTAATAGAATTTAAAAAAAAAAAAAGGCAATATTTGGCATGACAATCCTTTGCTTTTTAAAAATTCATCAGTAGTGTCAGGTGGTTTGTGCGGATTTATAAGGAAATTAGCCGGTAAGTTTTACTGAGCATCTTGGAGACTCACCACAGCTCTTCTGGAAACTTTGACTGTCACGCTAGCCTCCGATTTTGTAGGCAAATCTTGACTTCATTATGGTTTTTGTCTGATAACTTGTCTATTATGTAATATGTTGCCTTCTTTACTGACATACAAACATTTTCTGTAAAATTTCATTTGTTGTTGAAAAGGTAATTTTTGGAATAATGCAGAAGTCATAAAATAAACATCTATGACAAAATTTGTATTAAGAAAAATTAGGGTGCCTAAAACTTTTGCACAGCACTGTATAACATGCAATTTTAAGAAATAAATAAAATGTAAATAGTCTGGATATCTTTTTAATAAGTTTATGCATGAAAGGGTTAATAGTTAATGATAAAGTTTAACACTCAAACTCTCAGAATCTATCAGTGGCTCCAGACATTTTACATTCCAGTTTCCAATTCACTGTACACTGAAAAAAAAAAAGACTCAGTGGTTCAGTACATATGACAAAAACAAACCTGTGATAATTACAAAAAAAGTTAATTACTATAATTACTTAATTGCTTTAATTTCTGTACTAAATTAATTCATGTACATATGTGGCTAAAACCCAAAGTGTATATTTTACTAACTTTACTGGATTAAATTTAATATTATTTTTGCAAGTACTCACAAAACCAGAAAAAAGAGATTGCATACTAAAGTGGGGCCATGGATTTAAACCTCAGTTTGCATATACATTCACAGAACTTTAAACTGGTTTAATATTGCGTATTATAGATTGGTTGTTTAAGGCCTAAGGTTGTTGTATTATGAAACATTTTGAAAGGTCAAGTGTTTCAGTAAAGTTTTCTTGGTTCACTATCGTTGTGTGTCTCAGTCAGGTGTATGGTGTGGATGTGTGTGCACAGAAGTTAGATAAGTAACCATGTTGTGTTCTGTCAGTTCAGTCTTTATGAAGGCTGATGTAGGAGCATTGGAGCATTGGTGTGCTACTTCTGGTGGGGACCATTAAAGGTGCTGCCTGTTAAGTAGTAATGATGTGTACTTTTTACAGTGTTGAGATTTATGTAGTTTGTTTAACTCAAGTTTGAGTAAAATTTACTTATTGAAAAAAAGAAAAATGAAAGGTAATTTTACTTAAATTTGATGAGACTTTATGAGATTTTTTTATGAGAATAATCCTTGGTGCCATGTAAACTTTACTTAAATATGCTTAGTTAAATTGACACAGATTTTTTTTGTGTGGAAATTGTTACCACACTTCTCTTGGGTGACTTTCACTCCAGTATTTTTTCACTGTAGTTGCTGAATCATATGCTTTAAGGTTACTAACTGAATGATAAAACTGAGAAAGGCGCTAAAGCAGAGCAGAGGCATGCATGTGCAGACACAAAGGCTGATTGTTATGCGGTGTGAGGTGAGAATCCCGCGCATGTTTACACTCGGACCCGACACAATGAAGCGCTCTTTCTGTGTATTAAGATGTTAAACGGCTCTGAGGCTGACCCCGTAAGCTTGCCCAGTGAAGACACAGAGATGACTCGAGCTCAGATCTGTGTTTAATCCGCGGGATGGGATGGCGCCCTTAACTTGAACCCGGAGTGTGAAAGTGTCCCGCAGAGCCGCTCATGTGGCCGCGCGCTTAACACCAGGCTTTGATCGGGTTTTATTCCATTTAACCTGTTGGTTTGTTAGTCAAATGTCCTTAAGGGAAATCTCCTGCACGTGCGACTAAACTTATAAGAAGTGATCATCATGCAAAATAGCAGTAGCTTTTCCTGCATATCAAAGTATCAAAGCTTCGACTATGACCTGCCTATGTAGCCTTTATAGCGTTTGTGTTGCATCTGTGATGCTTTTGGGGGTTTGGGGTTAACACAGATTTAAGAGATGTATTGGGTATGACATGCAACCCATGGATATACTGAATTATTTTTTTTTAAATTACAGTGGACCGTGGTTCGCAAACTTTTTGGAGCCAAGGACTAACTCCAGAATAAATTCCACTGACCCCCTTACTACACATTTATTATGATCATGATCCAATTATTCAAATATGAGCCTCATTATTTAAATAATATTTATTTGTCAGAGCCATTAAGCTTTTTATTTCTGAGCTTTCCACCAACAGAATAGGTCCAAGTTGACAATACTTATAACTTATTTGTTTTTGAGTTATTGTGGTTTGAATGAATTAAAGTGATCAGTCAAACAGGCTAATAACTGTAAATAAATAAATAAATAAATAAACTCAATCATAAATCAAATAACTGTGCAATAACTGTGCTTCACAGACCCTTGGGAGTCCACAGACTTATACATTAAGCTATACATGATTACTATATTAAGCTATGAATGGTTATTATATTGTTATAATGGTTATTATAATCACAGCACAAGTCTATTCTAATTAAACAGACTGGTTAAGACCTTACTGGCTTTAGAGCAATGCATGAAATAAATGGTTGCATGTATTGCCTGTATGCATATTATATAACACCATGTTATAACATTAGAGATGGCATTCAGTTTAACAACAACAAAAAAAAACATGCACATTTGGCCATCAGCTCTTTAAAGTAGCAGGTAAACATTATTTTCTAGTTAACAGAATTGGTTGTATTTTTGCTGTGGATAGTCCAACATGGAAACCCTAAACATTTCCCTAATAGAGTCAGGAACAATCTTGTGGGAACAGTCAGGAAGTCTCTCTCTCTCTCTCTCTCTCTCTCACACACACACACACACACACACACACACTTCAGGGGATAATCTCAGCTTGATACTGTAGATTTGTGCCTAAGAGCTGCTGCTGCTGCTGCTGTAATCATAAAGACTGTCCTGTGCTCAGCCCAGGACTCATTCACAATCTGTTCAGACTCAACATCCTTTCAACATTTTTTTTTTTTTACTTTATAGTACACTGTTGTAAAAGAGTAATGATTTACATTCCCACTATCCGGTATAACCAAGAAAAGTTTCTTGCTCCATCACTTCTGACTTGCTTATTATGGAGCTAAATCGATATTTGGATTTCTGTAAAACTGCTTTGGGATAATATTGTTAAATACAGTTTGAACTGATTTTTATTGCTGTATCATTTTAAAAAGCTTGTCTTAAACAGATGGTCAAAGGGAGAATGGTGGCTGGTGAGCATCTTAAAAAGTAAAAATCACTGACATAAAATTAGGGTGGTGATGGTCTCCACACACACACACACACACACACACACACACACACACCCCTCCCCGGGGTTCCCCCTCTATTCAGTGCCTCTTTAAGAGACCCCTGGTGAGAGGTTCTTCTCCTCCATAAAGAGAAGATGCGCGAGGATGACTCGCCATAGGCTTTGGGTCTGACTTCAAAAGGTGTTTGATGCGCGAGCGCTGTGAGAAGACGGGAAAAAAAAAAAAACACGGGACCAAACCACGGAAAGTCATTCAGCTTCAGGAGTTCAGAGAGTGCCAATGTGTCCTGGAAGAGTCTCCTTACCTCGAGGATTTACCGTTTTTTCGCTGTAACCGCGTTCACGCTGATTTCCGTGTGGTTTTCCGAAGCGGATGACTGACTGAAGTCAGCGCTCGCGCTCTGCCTCTACGCAGCCACGGTGTGCGCGCGCGCTCTCTGCTCGCGCATTGCTCTCGCGCATTGCTCTCGCGCGCTGGTCTGCAGGTGCTGCTGCTGATCTCCTGCCAGTAAAAGCACATGGCTGCACTGACGCTCTCCAGAACCGACAATATACTCCATAACTTCTTACAGGTATGATCTGTTTCAAAACAGCAGCAAAGAAGAACGCACTGTGTTTTCATGTTCAAATCCAAGCTATTTTTAGCCATGGCTTGTAAACAGTTAACGCATTGTTTCAAATATAATAAAACTTAATGCACATAATTATAATAATAATAATATATAATAATAATATAATAAATAGGCTGATTAGAAAAGGAACAGAAATGTGGAAACTTTTTTTTTTTGAAGGCTTTTTGAACACATTGCTCATTGTAGTTCACATTCACAATACTGTAGATCAGGGCTTCTCAAAATGCTTACATCCAGGAACCCCAACCCCAGTAAAAGAATTTCCAAGCATCCCATAAACCACAGCACATTTCATTCTCAGGACAATCAGACACCATCATTTCAGTGCATTCCAGCCACTTTTTATTCCTGAACTTTCCACTCATGCAGATGTAGATTTCCCACAATGTGGATCATGTTAACAGTGTTTCCTGGTTTTATTACATTTGTGATTAAAGTTAAGTGACTGGTCAATTAAGTGTAAAACTATGATAACTAAAAAAGATAACCATAACCAACTTGATACTAGTTGATAGTAATCTCAACCACCGTCGTATGATTAAAAAAGCAATACACTTTGGGAGCCATGAGATATACATCACGGAGCTCTGGTGGTCTGGTCCCGAGACCCCATTTTGCGAACCGTGGCTGTAAATAATGTTGGTTTTTCTGTTTACTTTTAGTTAGAAACTGAATAAATTTTTCATTATATACTTCTGAAAACATTATCAACAAAAAAAGTATAACTGTAAATCTGTAAAAGCGTAGACTTCTCATTTTCTAGCCTTTTAAAATAACCATTATTATCACTTTTGAAGTGCTAATTAATGATGTAATTATTTAAATTGAATTTTATTATTAAATAATGTTGTCACCAGTTTAAATAATTTCCATTTTGGTTTGTGTGGTCTTTAACAACATGTTCTTGTGCCCCTCAGGATCGTACCCCGAGCTCCTCTCCAGAGAGTGGCCCCAATCCGCTGTCTTTCCTGGCCACCACGTGCAGCCAGGCTTGGCAGGTGAGCGGCAGCGTGGGCACCGAGGGGGCTCAGTTCCCCTATGAGGGCACAGTGGGGACCACGTCCAGCATGTTTCAGCTCTGGAGCAATGACGTGGCCCCTAACTCCAGCCTGAGTGCCCATCACATGGCCTTCACCGTGCCCAAGATGCAGTTCCCCGGCCATGTGCAGAGTAGCCTGGGCTCACACTCGCACCACCACCATCATCATCATCACCACCACCATCACCACGAGCTGCCTCTTACCCCTCCAGCCGAACCTCCTGCTTCATACTCATTTGAGGTCTCGCCGGTCAAAATGCTGACATCGCAGACGCAAGGAAACACTCAGTACTATGCACAGCACAACGCTGTTGGCCAGAACTTTCCCGGCTTCCTGCAGAACAATTCAGCCAGACCCCACCTGCCTGGAGGGCACATCGAAGATAGCCAGCAGTGGTGGAGTCTCCCTCAGAGCAACACCGGCACCTCCAATCACCCATTCTCCCTGGGCAGGCAGCTGGTTTTAGGCCACCAGCCTCAGATTGCTGCTCTGCTGCAAGGCACCTCCAAGAGCCTGCTGAGCTCCACGCGCCGCTGCCGCCGCTGTAAGTGCCCCAACTGCCAATCCACGGGGAACACCGTCGGCAGCCTGGAGTTTGGCAAAAAAAGACTGCACATCTGCCACATCCCGGAGTGCGGCAAGGTGTATAAGAAGACATCCCACCTAAAGGCGCACTTGCGCTGGCATGCAGGTGAGCGGCCCTTCATCTGCAACTGGCTCTTCTGCGGTAAGAGCTTCACGCGTTCAGACGAGCTGCAGAGGCACCTGCGCACACACACCGGTGAGAAGCGCTTTGGCTGCACACAGTGCGGCAAGAGGTTCATGCGAAGTGATCACCTCTCCAAGCATGTCAAGACCCACCAGAGCAGGAAGGGTCGATCCAGCCAACCCTCTCACGTTGACCCACAGCTGAGCAGCATTAAGAGGGAGTGAAGGAAGCAGAGAAGTGTAGTGCACAGATAATCTCAAGACTCTCATAGAGATGGTCAAGAATATCACTTGAATAATCCTCATGAGAGACAAAGCCATATTTAAAAATTCACTGAGTTCCTGAATACAATGTAGAGCTACTGGGAGACATTAAATTCTATATCGAAGGCCATGCTGCTAGTATAGAGGTGATGTACAAACACTCCAAACAGGAAATGTGACATTTTTAATTTTTTTACTTGGTTTCAGGCATGCTATACATCTCACTAATGCTGTTCTCTCTTTGCACAGTTAATTTGTCAATCTATTAATTCATGACCAATAAATTGTACAAGCACAGTATAAAAATATTTATTAAATTAATTTGGTCCTTTATTTTTACAGAAAATATTGCCTTAATACTTTTATCGCATTTTGTTCTTTTGTAAAATTAATTAACATAATTATTTTAATCTGTCAGATTGTCTGTAATTATTCACTATCATTCCAATATGAATTTAAAGCAGCAATTTGCACTCAAAACATTTCTTTACTTTAAATGTAAATTTCCTGGATGTTTGCATAAAGCCTGGTTTAATTCTGGCCTCAGAGAGTGTTGTAATGTATATAATGTTTATATGGCATACAGTTCTATAAAGACTAAGCATGTGAAAAAAATGAATAAACAAAAAAATGGATCAAAAACTCAATACCTTTCCTTGTCTTATTAATTCCATAGCACACGCCTCACATCTTAATTAATGTGTAAATATGAGCAAACGGCTAGCTAATATTAAACCTAACATCACATGAGTGCTGGACCACAGCCTATACGATGATTCAAATGTTAATTTAAGAGTATTCGGGATGCTAATTTCGGGTGGCTATTGTTCCTGTGTGGTTAGGAAAAACTTTAAAGGGTCAAAATGACTGAAAAGCTCTCAGACATTTTACACCTTACCGTAAATGGTTAAGACCGTTGATAGAGACCCTGGACTGACCTTATGCCATCAAGTTCACCTTCATGCAGTCTTTTAATGGCTTTTCCTATCTCAGTGGTGATGATAGAGTCAACAGTTAGTGAGGATGGCACTCGGCTGGAGCTCACAGCGAATAGACCCCCAGCTGCTCGGGTCCTGCCGCTAGTGACACCAGTTGCTTTGATTTGTCACCTTTCTGCAAGTGAATGACTTAGCACCTTCTCTCAGTAGTCATGTATATCACAGACATGCTCCCATTAGCTTTTTACTGCTCTCCAGTGCCCAGAATGTGACCCTGCTTGAGAACAAATGAACCAGATGCCTGCATAAATACGTTCCTACTTGCCACTGTGTGTAGGCTTTTGCTCTTGAAAGCAATGCTAAAAAGCTACGCAGTTGCTGTTATCTGTATCTATATCTGTATCTTTTTCTGTATCTGTTTAGTGCCCCTAATATCTGTATCCGGATCTGTATTCAGATTTAAACCTGAAGTGGGTGTAGCCTAAACCAGAAAAGTATTTTTTCTTTCTTTCTTTCTTTCATCCTATTAAATATTAACCCAGAAACACTGGACAAAAATCCCAGATGTACAAATGCCAGCATTGTCATTTGATGCCATCATTGTCTATGATTTCTGGCTTTGACAGTTCCCCAACCTCAGCTACATCTACTAAATTTATAATTTACTTGATCTATTAGTCAAAATTTTATTTCTTTATTAAGTAGACATTATGTATGTAATTAATTTTTAACATGTAGTTTGGCTTGATATCCAGTGTTCGCCAGCTGAAAAAACGTATAGTAAAGTAAGGAAAATATGGCTCCAGATGGCTTCTTTTATTTAAAAAAATATATTTTTGTGAGAATTTTTTAAAGATTACAATAAATTATATTTACAGTTAACATGAAGGTACCTATTTTAGCCTACTACAACACTATTAACCTTATTTCTAGTGAGTTAAAAATGACCTCTGGAACTTTATCTCAGATTATTGGCTAGCCCTGGATTCAAGATTATTCTAATCTGGCATTTGATAATCATCTCTCATGAATTTACTAGAGTAAATAGAGTGTACTAGAGTGTACTAGTTGTTCAATAGGTAGGTAATAGGGTTGTAACAATATATTGATTATTTGATTATGTGCATTATTAAAATGTGCGACTCACATCATTTATATGAGCATTCTATTAATTAAGCATCTAATGCAATTGCATTACAAAAGTGCACATTTTTGTTGTGCATTGTTTATGATTCAGAAGTAAAAGCCTTCTTCTGGGAAGGCTTTCTACAAGATTTTGGAGTGTGTCTGTGGGAGTCTGTGCCCATTCAGTCACTAGAGCATTTGTGAGGTCAGGCACTGACGTTGGACAATGAGGCCTGGCTTGCAATCAACATTCCAAGTCATCCCAAAGGTGTTCAGTGGGGTTGAGGTCAGGGCTCTGTGCAGGATACTGGAGTTCCTCCAAACCAACAGGGACACAGTCATGCAGGAACAGGAAAGGGCCTTCCCTAAACTGTTGGAAGTGTAGAATTATCTAAAATGTCTATAGCTGTCAATAACATTACCCTTCACTGGAACTAAGGGGCCTAGCCCAAATCCTGAACAACCATCATCCCTCCTCCACCAAACTTTACTGTTGGCACTATGCAATCCAGTAGGTAGCATTCTCCTGCATTTGCTAAACCCAGATTCGTTCATCAGACTGCCAGACAGTGAAATGTGATTCATCACTCCAGAGAACACGTTACCACTGCTCCTGAGTCCAGTGGCAGCGTGCTTTACACACTTCAGCTGACACTTGGCATTGCGCATAGGGATCTTAGGCTTGTGTGCAGCTGTTCAGCCACTGAAACCCACTGCTTCCTGGCTGAGCTGTTGTTGGTGCTAGATGCTTACATTTCACAATAAAAGACCTTACAGTTGACCAGGGTAGAGCTAGGAGGGCAGATATTTCACAAACTGTCTTGTGGCATAGGTGGCATCCTATGACAGTGCCACGTTTAAAGTCACTGTGTGCTTCAGTATGACCCATTTCACTGTAACTGTTTTTCTAAGGAGACTCCATGGCTATATGCTTGATTTTATGCACCCGTTAGCAATGGGTGTGGCTGAAACACCTGAACTCAGGGATGTCCACATACTTTTGACCATACAATGTACATAAGACTCAGTAATATCTGTTCATAATTAATTAGCAAACTATTACTTGATTATTACTTACTGAGTCATTACTCAGTAATAGCAGTTTAGTCCCTGCATAGTTACATAGGTAGCTTGCACAGTGTTACCCAGTATCAATATTCAATAGTAACTTAGGTTCAGGTATACTTTTGGGGTTTTGTCTCATTAGTATAGTTTTTTACAGTAACAGAGCAAATATGTCGAGACCTCACAATCCATTATTCCAAAAAGACAGTTTATTTCATATGATACAACAATGAGATCTGTCACATAGACATTTAGTCGATCTAGTCTGTCTTTCCTGTTTTCTCTTACTAAAACATCTGCAACAAAGCATGCGAAAGTCTAAATTTGTGCAAAGGCATCAGAGGAGAGGCCATTCTCAATACAGGACTATATTATCTAGACAAGAGACAGGAGAGTGTGGACGGTGGAACATTCACTTGTGACAGTATGTTAGGATTAGCCTTTCAAATGTGCCAGATTTAAAATATCTGGCATTTGATGCAACATTGCGTTATGGCCAAGTCTTCCTAAAGCATAAGTATTATCAAGAAGACATTCTGTAAAAGCTGATGAAAAGTGTTTTTATGGATACCTCAGCCCTGAATGGATCATCGAATGGTTTCTTTCAGAGTGACACTTCTTAAGAAAATGGAGCAAATCAATTCACAAGCATAAACAATTTTTTTTATTCTGTTTTACACCATTTCATGCCTAACGTTTAAAGTGCAGCCAGTCATGGGCAGTGTGGTTAATTGGGCATGGTTTATTAGCAATTAAACTGGATTGTAAATTATTCAGGTTTGGCCATTACCTGCAAGTGGACCATCTTTCTCTGCCAACAAATAGGTGTGTAGGTAATAGATAAAGGTAAAAAAAAAAAGTAAAAAGAAAATAACAATACTAATAAAATAATAATAAAATAAAATAAATGAATTCATACTGTCACATGGTTTTACATTATTTCTCCTACTGCAGTGTAGATTTGAGAGGACACATGTTTTCTGGATGCCACTCTGAATGAAAAAGAGGTGACTCAAATAAATCAAAAGGTGCATAGTTCACTTCAGTAAAGCAGGTGGTTTGCAAATACCATCCTTAGTGTGTTCAGAAGCTTACTGGTGTCCTCTACTGGTTAAACTGTGTGCTATCTAACATGATAGTTTGCTATCAAATATCTAAACTGTATTGTCAGTTTAAAAAAAAAAAAAAAATGAAAGAACTTCACTGAGTGCACTGCAAAAAAAAAATAATTAAAAAATACTGGCAAGGAAATAAAATTCTGAAAATAAATTCATTTATCTAATATTTCATTAGCATTTCGTTCCATTTTTTCTGATTTTATTTATGCCAAAGGAGCAAGAGAATTTCAAATTTCGTAGTATTTAAAGGGAAATACGTTTAACAATATCATACTCATTTTAAAATAATCTCATAGTGGGAAATATTAGATCAATTCACTTATAGTCAAGAGGTTTTCACTCATGAAGATATTTTGGCAGTGTGAGCATATTTATAAATGTCTTTGTATTTTATAATATGTAAATTAATACACTTTTTACAGGTACAAAGGATAATCTGATTTCCTTTTAAAATGGGATGATTTTGTTTGCAGTGATTAAGGGTATGGTAACTCCTTCTGGCACTTCGAGATGCACCATCAGAGATTTCTTCATCACATTTCCGATATGCTGTCTTTGACTCTCTCTCATTTATTTAGGGAGTAAACAGTAAGCAAGAGTCATGCTTCATGATGGGAGGGGCTTCTACACATAAAGATTGTCATACTGTAAGGCTTCTCGCTCTGTTGTCTATTGTTATAATAAACAGCATTTTCCTTTAGAAAAGTCTACTAAATCCCAGAGCACACTGAGTCCACGCATGCTTCTCTGCCAAAATGTAACGGATGCATGCTGAAACAGTGGCATCTTTCTCCAGCTGTCCGTGGCCTGATGTGTGGAGCAGTAGCTGCAGCTGCAGGGAGGAGAGTGTGACCTCTAGCTTTACATCTTGGCAGCTGACGGTCTCTAAGGGAACGTTGTATCTGCTCTCCTTCCACTCAGATCAAACAGCACTGTACAGTCAAACAGAATTCAGAAACACAGCACTGGACATGTCCATATTCAGTGAAGAGGCACTAAAGCCATTGCGTCTTCATGCACAGAGTCGATCTTTAATGTACGGTATATACAAATATATACTGCATCATCAGTCTGTTTCTAACTGGCTCCTTCTGGAGAATGTATGTATCCCAGCAGGCCCTTTGTTGTGAACCAGAGATAAAAATAGTGCCTTTGTAAACAGGCCTAGAGCCCCATGTAGGCTCTGTAATGCTAGCTATTAGTCCCCTGAACCGCAGAGCACATTGTTGAGTGAAAATACTCGACACGTTTACAACACTGAAGCAATTTCTACTGCGCATACACACACATGCACACCTACGCACTCTTGTACGCTCATTCACACACATGAAAGGTTCATTCAGCTCCAGTGACCTCCCAATGCAGGAATGGTTATTTAACTTTTGAACAAAAAGCAAGGAGGAAGAAAGAAAGCTGAAATAAAAAAGTCACTTGGTCATTCACGTCAGAGTGCGAGTAAAGGACAGGACAAGACTAAATTGTCCCGGTCGCTATAGTGGACGCGTCCAGGCTGTAACAGGCTCCGAAGGCAACCAGGGTCAGAGTTCAAGGGCAGCTCAAAGTTCGTCTTCATCCAGCTGGGCCAGGTGATTGGAGTGCTGTAGACTGGAAGAGGCTCCTGGAGCTGATGGTCCCACCTCCCACAATGGTGCTCTGGAACCACTCTCTCCTGCCTGCTGGATTAGACAGAGCAAAAAAAGGGAAAATATCGATTACACCAAACAGCTCCTTCACTTCTGCTTCAAAAACATTCCTACAGCATTTCCAAAAGGTCGTTATTAATAACATCTGGGATTTAAAAGGCTCAACGTGTGCCAAACACAGCAGAGCAATTTGCAGTCAAGGCCTAAGCATGTTATATTTGGAGCTTTGGCTGTCAGAGCTGCTCCTTTATTAGAGCTATAAATGAGACTAAATCTCTGTGAATGAGTCAGTGAATAACAGCTCTATGCAGAGTTTCAGGAAAATGGAACTGAAATGTGAGAATAAAGGGATATCTCAATACTGATCCAAAACATGATCTTGTCCTGCTTCTCAGCACATCTACGTCCAGTCACATCCACACTCTTCCTGCTAACTCTGCTGTCTCACTCTGGAGAACTTCAAGCTTCTCTCTCTCATTACAAACCGGCATTTTTAGTTTTGATTAGCTACCCTGATGACCATGAATCAACTTTCCTCACCACTGCTGCTGCTGTTCTCAAAGGAAGAAAATTCCTCAAAACTTCTTTAAACATTCAGCAGCACCAGAAAAACGCATGAAGTTGGTGTCCCTTATTTTCTATGGTAAACTCTATGGTGACCATTTTTGTCCCCACAGAAGTTATCATAGAAAATAAGGAAAAGTACTGGCTGTTTCTCATAAAGAGTTAGCAGACAGAAACTAAACGACCACTCATTCCTTCCAGAACTGAGCATTCCCAAAAAAGTTAATTCATCACGAGGCATGTTTTCATTTTTCACCAGTCGTGATCAAAACACCACTTAATTTGAGCACCGGCGTAGGATGAGAACAATCAGGCTGTCGATAAGGATCTCATACTTCCCTTTCTCCTTCCTGTTTGTTTTGTAGCACAGGCCTGCAGATCTGAATAAACAAGATAAACATCCAAGCCAACACAGCTATTGTTGAGCTTGTCTGTCAGGAGAAGACGGTACTAAAGGGTCACGGTCCAGGAGAGTAACAGAACACAGACGCCAGAGTAGGCGATGAAGAAGGTGCAGGTGTGGGACACTTGTTATGCACTAGCTATATTCAGCACCGCCACTTGGTGTATTCATAAAAAAAATCAGTGTTCTTCCTCATATGATATGCATTATGATATTATCCTCACTTGGTTTCCATGGAAACAGTGTCACATGCTTTCGTTTTGGATTTTATTTCCTGTTTTGGTCTAGTCTCAGGACTTGGTTCCTTTCCTTGATTGTGTCCACTTCAATTACTGGACCACCTATTGTTTGGAGTTGAGTGCAAAAGTTTGCACATCCCATGGTTTTTGAATGGAAAAATGTAAGGAATGTGCTTTCACTTAACAAATAATATATGCAATGAATCAAATAATATGCAACAAAAGAATTCCAACATTTCCAAAATCAACAGAAATATATTTTCAAAAGAAAATTTACCATGATACGTTTCAAAGAGGCAGTGTATGACATTCAGATCGAGTTAGGATAAATACGTCAAGAAGAATGAGGAAAGCCACAGGGGGCCAAATACAACAAATGAGAGGATGTAAAAGCTGTTCAGAGCATACATACGAGGTTGGAGGCAGTTATAAAGACAAAGTCAAACTTTTGAATTAATACTTTGTTTTTTGCTATTAATATTTTAACATAGCCTGTGTGACAACTCACTAAATATTTTCTTGCTGTCTTCTTCACTTTAACACTGGAGACTCCTTCCAAAAAAAGTTAAATAAATGTCTCCTCACAGAAAGCTTCAGCAAAGATTTCATACATTTTTTAAAATCTGTTTACATGGAGTGTCTGCCATACACATGCCTGTAAGCTCTTATTATAGAAATGAATAACAGATCAGAATGACTACATTTGAGGTCAATACTACTGTCAGAGCTCCTGTTATAGAAAATGAATCAACACCATCTAACCAATCTGAATTTCCATAAATTGGAGCACTTTAAATTGGATGCCTATTAAACTTATGATGTGTTATTTAGATATTATTATATTATTACATTTATTGTCAAATTTAACATTTAATAAATCTAACTCCACATAAGATCTCTAAAACCCTCCTGTTGTACTTCTGCTGGCTTCCAGAAGGGGGAGTGCTGAAGCTTCGTTTCAAACAGAGGACCTCTTAAAGCAGAGATGTCCAAACTTCACTGCAAATATCCAGTGTGGCTGCAGGTTTCATTCCAACCAAACAGGAGCCACAAGTGATAATCGACTGAAGGTTAAGATGAACTGATTAAACAGGAGGAATAATCAGGTGTGGCTCCTGTTTGGTGGGAATGGAAACCTGCAGCCACGTCAGCCCTTTTGTGGATATGATTGGTCACCCCAGTCTTACAGCCATGTTGTGAACATGTGTGAATGACAGTGTGTGCACCTGTGAGCCTTGTGTGCTGGCGGGATAAACGCCGTTGGACACTGTCTGGCAGGAGTGGACAGCATGTGAAAAACGGGGCTCCTCACTAAATGCCAGCTGAACATGGGTTGGAGAAACTGTTTGGGACTCCAGCTGGGACTCCAGCTTGTATCACACATACACACACACACACACAGACACACACACACACAGAAATCAGCATATATTTTCCAGACTGGTCCTGAAATGAAGTTCTGATCCCTGATGAAGTTCTCTGAGCTCCCTGGTTCTGATGAGATTAAAGCAGGTGATTTTGTTCCAACATGTTCTTTTGTCTCAGCCAATAAGAGCTCAATAATTCCAGTTCTACAGGCTGGACATGTTTGTGTTTGTTCTCAAATATTGTCCAAGTGTGTGTATGTGTGTGCATGTGTGAATGCTTCTTGTACTGTGACCTGAAAGTGTTAAAGAAATATTTTAGCCTTTCTTTTTTTTCAGTTTAATGTACTGCATCTGTAGTGTATATGTGATTACCACAAAGAAGATTTTTTCCTGTACTGAGAAAAGAAGAAAAGAAAAAACACTAGATTTTCCACTAGATTCACTGGAACAGTCACTGAATTCAGAGGGAAGAATTTGTGGTTCACAGTTCTAGGGTCCCCGGTTTGATCCTGAGCTCGGGTTACTGTTAGTATGTGGTTTCGTATGTTCTCCCCATGGCCGTGTGGGACTCCTCCAGGTTCTCCTATTTCTTCCCACCTCCCAAAAACACACTGGTAGGTGGAATGGCTACACTAATATTACAGTGTTATTATATACATATATCTATATGTGATGAGTATGCTAATGTGTGTCTAATGCTAATGCCCAGTGTGTTGCTGGGATAGGCTCCGGATTTACCGCAAACCCGAACAGGATAAAGTGGTTACTGAAGATGAATAAATGAATGAATATAGTTGTATTGTTCTGATAAATCATGGATACCACAAAACCTTTCAGAAAATGCAAGTAAATGAATTGCTTTTTCCTATATTGTCTCATCCTAAGACCATTACTGTCAGAGTATAAATGTTATTTCGAATTCTCATTACATAGTCATGTATTTTAAACAATTATTAACAAACTGCCCTTAGACTTCCATTATAAGTGAGTTTCAAGTCAAAAGGCTTTCTGTTCATTCGTAAATAAAGGAAATCATGTTCAAATTCTTTCTAACAGGCATCACATATATGCTACAGATGTGGTGGGTAGAGGTGAGGTTGAAATATGTTGGAGTATTCCTTTAACACAGATGTTACAATATGTTCACAGTAATTATTTGTAAATGTGAAATGAAAGGTCACAGATGCCTTCCTGTGTATGTGTGAGTGTGTGTGCCAGAAGCCAGAGCTCATCTCAAGTGTGTATGTTAATGAGGACTGTACCTCTAGCTGTGCGGATGTGTCACCAGGGCCCTGGCTGGACAGGTAAAGGGAGGGCAGGGACGTGTTGTAGGCACGCAGGCAGGGTGCTCTCTGTCTGTCCATGGAGGCTGAAGAGTGAGGCCTCAGGCCAGATGCTGCAAACACTGGAGGTCTCATGGTGCGGCCCAGACTGTTACTCTTGCTCTCCCTTCGCTGGTACTCGATGGGTGACTGCAGGGCTAAGCAACAAAACACAACAAAAAGTTACACCCTTGTACTGCAAACCTGATGTGGACATGGCCTAAACAGGAAGTTTATTGCTTCTATTTCCTAAAATATAAAAAAAAACCCTAGTAGCCTAATATAAACCACCATGACTCTGATCAGGCAGTTACTAAGGATGAATGAATGAACACTGTAAATGCATTATGCAGCACTGCATATTAACGTTACTGAACGTGTTGTTTATTTGAGGTTTATATCTGACCACTCGCTTGCGCCTGCATAAAAGTAAAAAACCTCCCACTTGTACAACGTTTGTTGCGTCCTGTGGGATCCAAGTCTCGATGAACAGTCTCAAACAGATGCCTTGTGAAATGTTCTGGCAAGCTTTCAACATAAAAAGAAGAAGAAGAAGACGAATAGTGCACCTCCTATTCATATCTGTATTTGTATCTTTTCACTCCAAATGTATTCGCTTACATTCCTAGCGTGTGTTTGTGTGTGTGTGTGTTTGTTTTTGTGAATTCTGACCAGACCAGAATGTCATGACTATTTAGCAAAACCAGAAAAAAACTGCCTTCCCAGGATTAGTAAAACAGTCCTGACAATATACAGTGCTTTATATAAAAGCTGTGGTGTTCGTTTTTCAAAACTGAAAGTGTAAAACCATTTCTTTGTGGTTAGTGTGGCTAAGGTTAAAATTAGGACTGAGTGTAGAATATTTATATGTCTGTGTATGTGCACACTGACAATATTCCATTAAATCCTTTTTAAATAGTTTTTAAACTCTGAATTGCTCAAAAATTATTTTCTGAGTCAAAACAGCCCTTTTAATCCTGATCCTGTGTGTGTGCGCGTGTGTGTGCATGTGTGTGTGTGTTGTATTTATAATCTTTCCATTAAATCCTTAATTATTCTTTTTAAATTGTTTCTCACTCTTTAATCCAATTCTAAAGACGTGTTTTGAACTCTGTCGCTAAAGATGCTAAGGATGGTGGAGGTGATGATGGCTCACCGTTGAGGAAATTGCGTTGCGTCTCCAGGATCTGGTTCACGTCTCTCACCCAGGACCTGCTGATGTCCACCAAGGAAGACTGCAGGACGAAGCGCACGGTGTTGCCGTCAGCACCACGGGACGTCAGCGCAAAGCGGGTCGGGTCACCATCTACACACGCCTCCACACCCAGACAACTCATCTGAAACAGACACCAGACCAAAATACATATCAGTATGATTGGGAGTATAATAGCAGTGACTCTTTATGAAAATTGACTCTGGGATGGTACTATGGTATATTATGGTAACTACGATACTGTTACAGTTTATCTTATAGCTTCTAGCTGTTATACTCTTGACCATGACATTACAAATGTATAATTATAAGAGTTATAAATGTATGATTGTGAAATCATATCAAAACAGTCAATTACAATCAGCTCAAATCATTATGAGTGGGAAATTATGTAATAATTGCAACAGGCCCAATTATTATAATATACTCAAGGGTACTTACTTTTTATAAAATGATACCATTAAGGCTTTCAACCTCCATGGAAATAGAAAGTCTGTGGTTTCATAACTGATATTGCAAAATAACATCACACCAATCTATTGCAATATGTCCTTTTGTTCATATTATGCTAATATGAACAATGTGTTTAGCAGACTTTCATATAAGGCATTAATATAAACCTAGCAAATGTAATTTAATCCTTACGGAAGCAGTCATTTTCACTGAGGAGCAGCAATACAGAAAGAAGGGTCACTGAGTTAAATAGACCATTTTAAGGAAGGTCATGATGTACTAATAATACTACAGATTAGATTGCAGCTACTGATAGGGTGGATAATATTACAGAACCAGTCTAATGAACTCAGCAAATCTGAGTCATTAGATCTGAAGATACAACTGGTCAAGATATAATTCTGACTCACAGAAGATTGCTTCTGAAAGAGAAGGCCAATGCTACCTTGATGCTATTCTTAAATATGTATCCAGGAATTGAGAATCCTTTCTTCCGGTCAATAGGCTCACTAAAAATGACGATCTGCTCGAACAGGAAGACCCGCCTCTCCTTAGGCCTGGACAGAAAGCTGCTGTCCTGTTCTGTGACAGTGAAAGTGTCTTGTTGAAGCAGCTTTCCTTGCGCTGTGATTTTCCCCTGTAAAGAGAAGGTGTATTTAGGAGCCAGGACAGCTCACTATTTCTTCCTTTGTTGAGACAGTTCTAAACTGCAGCTCGCATCTGGCGCCGTACCTCAAAGCCCTGCAGCCGTCCCACGTTCATCATGTCATTACAGCGCTTAGGAACAAAGCACATCACCTCCACTGCTTTCTGTTGCAGAGACAGTGAGTGAGTGAGAGTGAGTGAGAGAGAGAGAGAGAGAAAGAGAGAGAGAGACCCAGAGAGACTTTTAAACTGTGTGAAAACCGATGTTAATAACCATATTGAGTAAGAATTATTCTATTTCTGTGAGAATTATGCATAAGTCTTGACACTTCAGTAGACATAGTTCACAGAGTTCTGTGATGCAGCTACACTTGGCATCTGAATGAATATTACACGACACCACTTTTTGCTCATTTAAATATAACTACTCGAACATTACAGATACAGTTTCATACCTCCAAATCCTCTGTGTCCATTCCAGCCTTGGTGTAGTACTTCAGGAAATCCTGCTCAGAAAGACACAAAGTACATTCTGTATCTGAATCAGAAATCTAAGCTATATGCATCATCATTTTGGCCATGTGTCCATATCTGAAAAAACTATCTCTTTTACACATCTGCCAATAATAAATACACTGGGTTCTCAGTGCATCTACTTTATACCTATAATCATTCCCAGTTTATCATGTGCACCATACCTCCCGGGAGCTACATCCTGGAACTGTTGCACCAGAAATAACTTTGAGGTTTCAGAGCAATAGGGATGAAAATGCAATCATCCAATCACAACTTACTTACTGGAACAGGTTTTCGTCTAGGATTGCCCTGTATTTGGCTCTATTCCATATTGGCCAATTTCTACAATGAGAATGAGGCTATCACCACCATGCTTCATTTGAGGATAGTGTTCTCTGGGTAATGAGCAATCACTTCTATGTTTTTTTTATTTGTAATTATTTTTGCAAGCTATATCCCCCCCAATATATACAATTGTCAGCCCACTTCTTCCTCAATATAAATAACAGGGGCCCAATAATAGGGGCCCACCACAGAACCACAACTGAGTAGATTATTATTAATATGGTGGACGTTTCACACCATACAGTGGCATCGACATGTCAGTGTGTATGGTGCTGGTATAAGTGTATTTAAAACTGTTTCTACAACTGACTGTACAAACAACTGTTTGCACAGTCCAACTCTTGGGTAGCCATTCAGCAACAAGCATATGATGTTCAGTAAAGACCTACCCTTTCCATTTTGAGCTAATATAGATGTGTTTCTGATTTTGCTGCTGCATTTTCACATTTATTGTGGTGTTTTTGGTTTTGCTTTTCATTTTCGGTTTGTCTTACAGGCCACTACTGGAAAGCACACCAGGAAAGCATTAAGCCCAAAGAGTACACTGACAGCCTCAATTAATCACGTACTCTCCATTTTTATGAAAGATGTTTACAAGTGGATAACTTCTGTGCACTATTTATCAGTTAATGATCTGTTCAGTGTTCAACTAAGCTAATTAAAAACACTCGTTTCGAAAAGGTCATGGTTGTCTGGTTGTGTGTCTGCATCTGTGTGTGTGTGTGTGCGTCAATAAGTTGTTTGTGTTGGCAGCATTCTCTCTCACCTTCAGTAGCAGCTGGTATTTCATGATTCTCTGCACAGGTTTGATAAGGAGATCGTTCAGCTGTAACCTGTGACCAAGCTGCTGTTTAAGCTCCTACACACAAACACAATTTTAAAAAAATTGGTTTTGTAATGGTTTTGTAATATTTGGCGAAAGATCCCATGTGACAACTATCAATAAAACATGAATACACTGAAGAGATAATATGTTGTAAACAGATACAGATACAAATAAGATGCACTTTTTTTTTTGTTTTGTTTTTTGTTTTTGAAAGCTTGCCAGAAAAGCTCACAGAGTATCTGGCTGAGACTGAAGGTATGCACCAGCCACTCCAAATCCTGCGAATAAACAAAGTCACACCACCGAGAGGTTTTTGTTTTCATGCGGGCGAGAGGTGAACACAAGATCACAATCGTTAACGTGAATGTGAATGATTTCAGCAATGCTTTTACAGTGATGCATTTCCATCATAACCATTCGTTCTTAGTAACTGCCTGGTCAGGGTTGTGGCGATTTGAATTAGGCAAAATGTCGTCAGTGGGTTTCCGGTTTAGGTTGGTGTTTGTATAGATTATCTACTAAACATCAGCAAGAATACACTGTTGATATATTGTATAGAATTAGTTGATAGGCTGCTTGATGAGTGACCTGACAGCTTGTTGACAGTCTATTAATGTTTTTTGGATGTCTGTAGTGTCTACATTGTACTTTCCAAATATTAGAACAATACTGAGAAAAAATGATGAGGACCATCAATATCAAGGCAAGGCGCAATAGTCACCTGTCTGTCATGTCTATCAAATCAGATAGCTTGCTCTCTTCCGCTAGCATTCAGTCATTCTAGTGTACACAGCCCAGAAGCATGTTTTTGGGAACTTGCCCTTGGAATTGTGTTTCAAGCTTGACTAGCCAAAATCCATAAGGTCAGTGTACATTGTGTTCATTTGTTATTTGTTCCAAAATGAAAAAATATATATATTTGTTAAAAATTAAATGATATCATGATATCCACAATATCTCACCAAGCATAGTGTGACATAATTTATCACAGTAAATTTTAGCATCATTTCACTCAGTACTAATACAGAGACATGATGGCTGATGACTCTTTTCACTGCATTCAAAAGGCATCACAATGCCAGCAATAAAATCACTTGTTATACCGTCACACTACTGAGAAACAATAATGGCAAAATAGAGCTGCTGATTCCACATAAATTTATTTCTCCTGTTCCTAGAAGTGAATGGCTACAGGTCCATCTGGTGAGCATGAGTCACACAGGAGAGGGCAGTAAGAATTAAAGGATACTAATAATGATTGCACAGATGGATCTGCTCATGTACCTAGTACAAAGCTGCAATGAAGTTGTGATGATGTTGAAAAAAAAAAACGAGTCATACTTACTTCAAAATAGGTGTCGATGTATTCTGACACTATGTGCTCCGACTTTGGTTTGTTCTGGCAGTACACCACATACATGTGAAGTCGCCTTTCCTGTAAATATAGGAATAAGAAACAACAAGTGAAATACTGGTACATGTCCCAGGCAGCACAAAGCTCTCTCATTCTCTGGTAAGTGCTGTATACTCTGAGATATCAGGAAATAATTGCATGATGATTCAGCAAAATGGCAAAATGGATCAGAGTTAAGTTCAGTACAGGCTCAGCAGGCCATTAAAGCACTAAAAGACAAGCAGTGCAATGAGGATTAAAGTGTCTATCTCAGTAAAAATGCACCTGTTGTAGATGGATGATGTAAACATGTGATGGAGTGAGGCAAAAATGCATTAGGACAGAGAGAGAGAGAGAGAGAGAGAGAGAGAGAGAGAGATGCAGTGATTTGCTGATCATTTGTGCTGAATTAACCTGTTTGAATCTGACTCTGTCTAGTGGATATAGAAAGATGTGATGAGATGAGAGTGAATGAGAAAAGATAAATAGGGAGAGAAGTAAGAAAGACAAAGTGCATGCCCTGTCACTGTGTTTGTAGGTTGCTGAAAGAAAAACAGAGAGCTAAAGAGAAAGAAAAGAAAAGAAAAAAGCAATGAAGAAGAGCAGTGCCTCTTTACAAGGTGCAGTTGTGCTGAGTGCAGGAGTTAGGGATGGACGGATCGATACGAAAGTATCAATACTTTCAATCCAGGCAATTCCTTTTAAAAATCAATCCTATTATAAAAAATATTGATACTGATAGGATATGCAGGATAGGAAAGACTTTCCTTTTCGGCCATCTCACTTGCCTTGCCTGTCTGTTGTTTTATACACACACACACACTCACACACACAATACAAACAGGCAGGCTGCAGAAATGAAGGTTCAGGGAGTGAATGTATAATGGGAGTGATATGGTTGAAAGGAAAATAAGGAGCATTTGGAGTTGTTTCACACCTCAAATAAAAACAAACAAGTTTATTAGATACTATGGCAATACCACAAACCTGATTAAATGTATAATTCAACACATTTTCATTTGACATTTTAAACCCTTGAGTAACCAGTTTTGTTTATTTTGACCCAAAGAGAGAACTGACCCATGACTAATTTCAGATATAATTCATGATATTATAATTATTATAATTATAAACTGTAGAAAATTGCAAATTTATTTTTGTAAAGTAAAGTAAACAAAGAAGTTTTGATATTGAAAGTAAGTTTTGATATTGGTATCAGTACTGGGATACTAGTTTGAGTATCAGTTTAGATTCTGATTGGTCAGCTTCCCTTGGTGACATCACCAGCAGGAAGTTGGAATTCAAATTCATGAATATTCCATCATTGTAGCTAACGACATATTGAACTTTACTGAGCTTTAAACCAAATAAACTTTTAAATAGTCTTAATAATTTTAACTAAACAAAACAAAAACAGATAAAAACAACTATAAAGTGAAAAAACAACTGCTAAAAACAATTTGAAATTTGAACACAGTGTGCAAGTTAAGCAGTTTGGCCTGAAATAATCTGAGTCAAGCATTAGGAGAATTTTAAAAAATAGAAGAAGATAAAGGAGCTTGGACAATTGCAAGTCAAATCCCGACAATTCCACAGTTACATATACAATGCCATGGCCAGGAGCCAAGGGAGCAAGGTTGGCCATTCTCTCTGGGTGGGAGGGATGGCATACTCTGTCAATCAGAGTGACACTACCCAATACTGAGTGTCTGTAAGTTCATGTATGCAGAAGAGAGCACTTAGCGCTTTTCTCCAAGTGTGTTCTGCTGTACTGTGATGTAGCATAAGCAGCAGTTCAAAGAGATACAGTGGTTTCACTTGTCTTAGAGGAAGCATGTGTTGGCTTTCTCCCTCCCAGATTAGTAGCTGTTGTGTGCTAGGGGAGAGCTAGCTAGTGGGTGGGAATTGGCAAATAACCAAATGGAAAGAAAATGGGGGGACAAATTTAAAAAGAATATAAAAGAAAAGAAGGAGAAGAAGAGTCTGAGGCAAAAACAGTGCTGAAAGTAGAAAATAAAAGTGCAGATAGTCCCATTGGCAATGTGTTAACGGTTGAAGGAAATTATTATTATGTAATTCTTAAGTCTTGTGATGAGGGTTGTTGGTGCCAGACAGGCTGGTTTGAGTATTTCAGAAACTGATGATTTCCTGGGATTTTCATGTACAATGGTGTAGAGCTTAAACAGAATGGTGTGAAAAATGAAAAACATCCAGTGAGGTGAAATTCTGCAGGCGGAAATGCCTTGTTGATGAGAGAGGTCAGAGGAGAATGTCCAGCCTGTTTCGAAGCTGACGGGAAGACTGCAGTAACTCAAATAACCACTCTTTACAACCATGGTGAGCAGAAAAGCATCTAAGATTGCACAACTTCACAAAACTGAAGCTACAGTTTCCAGTCTTCAACTGTCCAGTTTCGGTGAGACTACATCAGAGAGCTTACCTTCCTCAGCACTACGTTTGACTGTTTTATTAGTCTACTTGTTTTTAACAATTCACTAGTACAACATTTAATATATATCATACTTGAACTCAATCTACTTTTATAGATAAACTTGGCAGTTGCTACAGCCATGTTTTACGTTCATGTTCAATCAGGCTTTATTGTCATTCCTCTCATCACACCTCATTTTATTCAGAGCATAAGTAGTCCCAAGAATTTCCGGAAAATTGTGTCCATCAATTGCTGTCTTCAGTAATGGCCTTTTAAAAATGCTCTTTGAACTAAATGTTTTCTTTGCTTCCATTGGAAATCACTCTACAAATGGCCGCCGTGGGCTAACCCATCCCCCGCCAATCCTTTAAACTCCTCTGCATAGAACTCATCACTTTGGAATGGACCACAACAAAGGGCAAATCCAACAAAAAAGACAGAAAATGGAGAGAGAAGAGTAAGATATGAGAGAGAAATTTATGGCAAGAGAACTAGAGAGATAGAGATAATGGAGTTGTATAAGCATGAAGTCATGTATAATTCAGCCCCGTTATCCAGAATGTAACCAGAGTCAAGTGTACAACTGCAGCCAGGTACTGGGAGCCAACACCTGGATATCCGCGCGCACACACACACACACACACACACACACACACAGACATACACAGAGTTGCCTGGAGACAGCTCTACCAGTGCAGAGTAGGTCAGAATAGGAGCTGACTACATGATAAACTTGTAAATGTTCCAGTGAAAGAGTTTATTATTTCAGATAAAGCAGTTTAGAACCCTACTGTCAGTTTCCATAAGCAAGAACTCACACAACTGGAGCGTCATCATTGATGAGTAAACCAGAGAAGCCTAGAGATAAAGAGAAAAGCTGATAAAGCAAGAGAAAAGGGGCAATGGGAGAATACAAGCCTCTGTTTTTCATTACAGTTGGATGAGGCTGTCTGCTTGCTGGCCCTATTTTGATGCCACTTTTAGATTTTCGTTACGAGTTTTTTTATTTCCGTCTGCCTCTTTTAAGTTAATTCCCCAAAGGTCTCTGTCTTATTAAAAAGCAGAGAGGGCAGCAAAGAAATAAATGGGCTGCCATATTGTAACTCAGTCCATTCATGTTTGAGTAACAGACTTTAATTAAACCACCCAAAACTTCTATGGCAGCACACACCCGTAATCAAGGAAGTGCACCAGCAAATTAACATGAGCATAGTTGAATTTAAAATGTTCCTGCCTGAAAACATCTGGACCAACCCCAACAAACAACTTCCAAAGCGGCCAGTCCAGAGAACACTGCACTTTCTGTTCTCTGGGAGCTGATTGTACGTTGAGCACATTCTGACAGAAATAGGCAAGCATGGAGCGTGAAGCTATGCTATCAAAGAACGTGTTTGTTATTCCACCTCTTGTTCCTGGCTGCTTTTGTTCGCCTGTTTTTTCCCCCCGGCTTCCTGACCCCATGAGCGCTCATGGAGGAGAGCCAGTAGGATCGTGCACTCACACACACACACACACATATACACACAGAGTATCAGCAACGGAGGGTATGTGAGGGACAGAAATAGAGTGCACTGAGGAGGATAAACACAGCCGGTGTGTGTTTTCTCATCTCTGTTTACTCATTTACCCAAACACAGAAAGGAAGCATGGCACCACTACTCCGAGAATACGGGCACTCACAGTGATGTTCAGTGAGGGGGAGATGGAGAGAGATAGAAACAAGCCGTGTCTTAAATTGCTTACTGTGATTTAATACCCACTTATACAAACAACACTGTTAAAGGCTTGATTCTGATTGGCCAGAAGGTGTTTTTTACAAATTTTGACAGTAGTGCCAGCTGCAAGGTTTATATTAATGCTCTTGCTCTAATATAATATCATTTCTATAGTAACACTTTACTCAGGGACCTGTATGGTAGACGTTACACTTTTTTTTTTTCACAAAAAAAAAAAAAACACAATTAATTTAAGAAAATTTAATTATTTAAAAATTTAAAGATGAGTAATGATTGATATGGTTAAGTTTTCTGTAAGCAGACATTTATTAAGAATTTCTGAATGGAGTCTTCAGTGTCAGCACTTTTTAAAAGTCAGAGTTAAAACCAAAACTTTAAGGTTTTTTTTTTTTTTGACAAGGAAAATCTTCAAGATGGAGGGCTTTGTGGTTTCTGGGTAAGCCTGTGGGATCAATAAAGTTTATCTTATCTGATCTTATCTTATCTTAAGCCACTATCTTCTACAAGCCCCTCTCTCTTATTTCTGTAGTGCATGGAGAGATGGAGAGATGTAACTAGAGAACCGGCAAAAGAGCAAATTGCCCTGAGCGCTGACGCACTTCTGAAGGCTGATCACAGAAATGTTAACATGTGACACCCCTATGTGGTTATTCTACAGCATTTTAGGAAACCACCTCCACTGGGCCCCATCTCATTACCAAGCCCCTGACTGACACAACGGTAAACAAATAGAAAAGAGGAAACAACAAGAGAAGGAAAAGCAGAGGCATGGCAGTAGTGGGTGGTGAAGATAAGGAATGAAATAAGGATGAATGTAAACCTTAAAAATGTACATTTATCTTCATTTTTGTTTCATTTTCCACAAGAAAGCAGTTAAGAAATTAGTACACAGTTGGGGCATAAAGGTAATCAGATTTCTATCAATATTCTTTCAATATTTCTATCAAGATTTAATATTTCTATCAATATTTGACTGGTTGGGGCACTCACAGTCTCTAAAATAACCACTGAGTGGACGGGTTAGTGCAAAAATTGTCTATCACTTTTCCAAATATAGTCCATTATCTTTTATAGTCCATTATCCATTAGCTTTTTAGTCTGTATACTCAAAGGGAGTCTAGAATAGTAGTCTAAATAAGTATTCAATTTGACACACAGCTGCAGGCAGATAGAGATAAACCAAAAGAAACAGAAAAAAAAGTAGAGAAAAATGAAAGGAGAGCCAAGCAGAAAGATAGATGCACACACAAGAGACACAAATGGAGCAAGAAAAACACAGAAAAACACTGAGACAGAAACAGACATGGAAAGGAGGTAGGCAGATACACAGAGTGAAAGAAACAGGCAGGTGGTGAGAGACAGATGCAGGTTTAACAGGATTGACTGACAGTCTGGCAGACTTACATGTTTGATGAAGAGCTGTGCCAGTCTCTCAGGCTCTTCCACACATTTCTCCAGCTCGCCCAGGAAATAACTGCTCGAAACAAAGAAGGGCAGAGAGGATCAGTCAGATGTGCACAGACACTCACATCTATACAAACAGAGCACACAACTTTGCGATTGCAGAGCACACACTAAACTAAATGACAGAAAGAGATGTTAACTTCATAATTCCATCGAGGCTCAGCTATCTTCAGCATCCATTCTGGAAAAAATGTGGATAATGTAAACTGGATACTGTAGATATGTACTGTATGTAAGAACTCCTGTTGTCATCATAAAGACTGTCCTGTGCTCATCCTAGGATTCTTATTCACAATCTGCTCACACTGAACATCCTTTCAGCACACGTTGTACTGTTTGGCTTAACTCTTCTCCACCTGTATACTACAATTATTTACAATTCCATTATCCGATAGATCCAATAGAAGATAAGTCTGGAACAAGTCTGACTTGTTCATTAGGGATCTAAATTTACACCCAGATTTGTGTAAAGCTGTTTTCTGACAAAAGTGCTAAGCAAATCAAATGATATTTAAATGAACTGAATCTTAGAGGAACTGAATCTTAGAGGTTTCTGTTGGTTCCTGATGGTCTTGTAATAATGATTGAGTAGTGATGATTAATAATGATACAGTACTTTGTGGCTTTCTTTTCATGTGGGTTGATATAACAACGTAGAGGGTCTTCAGAGTTCAACAGAAGAACTGTAACTGATCCTAGATGGTTTGGAGTTTAAAGTGTTTTTTGGTGGTGATCTTGTGGTAATATTCTGAGGTTTAATGAAGATTGATTTGAGATAATGGACCCTCTATTTGCATCTCTATCAACAAGAAAATGCTGATATAGAGCATTTGTGGTTATTAAGGTAGAACTGGCAAATATTCCATTAAGATACAACAATACAAATAACGTATTTACATACAGGACACATCCTGGACCTGTTACTGAATCAAGAATGAGTGGACTCTTAGAAACCATTACGGTGATAATATTGGGAAAATGTTCGCTGGAAATCATTAATAGTAAAGTACCTGTAGGCACAGGACAAAAAGAAGCAGTGACAAAACACACAACCAGGCAACGATACTCACTCTTTATGCCAGTCGTAGATCTGGTGTATGTTGCCAAACACTATTTTATCTTTTCCCTTCATGTCTTCTGGTACGCCTTTAGTGTTTATAGTGGCCATGTAGCCCTGTAAGAGATTACACAGACACGGCCTACACTGGTTACACAAAACAAACATGTCCATACATACTGTACATAATTATACATACATGTTAAATATTTAGTGCTCCATCTGTGCTTAGGGAAAAAACACAATATTCACACTGCATAGTATTTGTGAAGTTAAACACATAGGGCCATATTCAGAATTGAGTTAAGTGCACATAATGATGGTTTAATACCAAAGTTGTGCACATCCGTATTTAAACCTCAAACGCAATGTTACTGCAGACTTAAGCACTATTCAGAAGTTGCACGAAAGTTTTGCACACAGGATGCAGTTTGAGTAAAACAGAGGTGTGTCTCAGTTAAACACAACACTAGACTTGAACTTAAGCCCAAGTTTCTTGTGCGATTTCAATGCCACTAACTTGCTGATTGGTGAGCCCAGAAAACTACTTAACCAGGTGCACAATTCTCCTCTGAATACGCATAACTTTTCCCGCATAAAGAGTGATATAACTTTAAGTCACCAACTCTGAATAGGGAACATAGAGAGGCCAAACATGGTTTTGAATTTTCAATGCTCTCAACAATGTGGCAAATACTGAATGGTGGCACATTATAAACAGTGTCGAGGACTCACTCCTGTCATCCTTAAGCAAATATTTAGAAAAAAGGAACTTCAAATAGTGTATGATAACTGAATACTATAACAAAACTCCTCCTGATGCATTAGTAGTTGTTTTGGGATTTAAAAAAAAAAAAGTTTAAATGCTACTGTGAAACACAAATGATCTGTGTAAGGCTGTTTTACTGTATAACTCCACATAATGTCAACATTAATACAGCAAAAAACGTATTAGCCATTAAATGTACTCATATTACCTGGTAACATCTATTGAAATAAGTAAACAAATATTGACACAGACGTTCAATATGCTTACAGGATACAGGATAATTAATATAAGACTGTGCCAAAGTACAGCACATTAAGGTTTTGGTTTGTTATATATTTAACTGTGTTTCAAGACCTGTAAAAATGGTAGAATTTTAAAAATAACATCAAAAACATGATTTAACTTGTAATACAATGGATCCCATAGATTCCCAGCTTCTGTTTGCAATTAGCCTTGGCCCCTGCCATAACAGAGCCTCTCAGCTCTACCCCCTTTGCTTAAAAGCAAACTTATGTGACATACATAATTTCAGGAAAGAACATGGGGGATGGCATGTACTATAATTATTTTATTTGCACCTTTTTCCTGTATAATGTGGCATAACGTCACTCACCTCCACTATGAGTCCCAGGTCAGCTACATACATTTTCTCTGTCTCAATCAACTCTTCAAGTACATACCTGCAGACAAAAGAAAGGGGGAAAGATGAGAAGAGTTTTCATTTGTTTGATCTGAAAACAATTCTGCCACCAGTATGTTTCACCAAGTATTGACTCAGCATCGGTAAATTCAGTTAAGCACACCACACACAGTGTGACTAATGATTGAGGAGGGGTTAAACACAATATTTAATTATGATGTTCAAATATGGAGTATGTGCAGTAAGCCTTAAAGACATTTTAAGACTTTTTTAATGTCACTTCAAATTACAGTTCAAAACAAATTTTAACACGTGCAAGGGGCTGAATGGGAACTAAATCAAGGTGGATGGGAAGAAATACTACACATTATACCACAGCACTGTTGAATTCTCAAATCTGACTGGTCAGACGGAGTTAATTCATTTTGTACAACAGCAGCTCTGGCAGAAGTTCCATCTGTAATTCAAATTACATGTTTATATTAACCCTTTCTAGCAGTATCCTGGCGTAAGCCTGTTGGGTTTCTGTGTGTAGAGTATCATGACTCTGTGTTTAGTTGCTGGTAAACAGGGCAGTGGGAAACAGGAGGGGTGTGAGCCCCCTGATGGGTAAATAATTCACACCTCTCCACAATAACCTTGGTACAGAGATAAAAAGGACAGCACAACGTAAGCTTTTTTGATAGTAAAACACTGTACAACTGCTACAATAAAATTCTAAAAAAAAAAAATTTTAAACCTAGTAGGCTAGGTAAAAAAAGAAATACTTATGAATGAATATAAAATAAAACTGCAAAGCCATTAGTGTGGAGTATGACATCACAAATAAATCCAGTGCTGAACACAGGCACCCCCAAAACAGGCGGAAATACCATTTGTTGTTGTTTCCATAGAAACGAGGACTTGTATGGAATGCATTGCACAGAAACAGATTAGAAAAATATATAATGATTGATGTGAAGTTTTTTGTGAGATATTATGGGCGGAGTCTCCAGTGTCAACACATTGTAACAGTCAACAGGACAGAGAACTTTGTGCTTTCTGGTATCTCGGTAACGTGACAAGCTTAAAAGAAACAAAAAGCTAGGCTGGTGTGGGAACTGTTTATAACTGCTATAAAATAAGTAATAATATTAAGTGTAACTATTAAATGATTTAAAGTATAAAAATGTAAAAATGTAAAAATAAATAAATAAATAAATAAATAAATAAATAATAATCATTGGCAAATTGCTATGGAATAAGAGAAATGAAATTGTTGGACTTCACATTGGAACACAAAACACCACCCTATCATTGATTATTTTCCAATAAAAGTATGACCTGTCATGATTTATTCCGTACTTATTACTTATATGAGCTGAGCTGTTGACAGATTTTAACCAGCACTTTTGACTGAATTTACCTTTTGCCTCACTGACATGTCTCTGTGTGTTACATTTTAACATCAGGTAACACAAGACACAAAACGTTGTACACACTCCTGCCTCTTGTGAGTGACCTAGTCTATATTTAATGTACTTTATATCCAGTGTATACATATACCTATAATATATGCCATGTTGACAAATTCAAAACATTCTGTTGGCTTAAAAATGTTACAGTGTTACTTGAATTAAGGC
The DNA here is from genome assembly GCF_027358585.1 of Pangasianodon hypophthalmus. Lineage (NCBI taxonomy): Eukaryota > Metazoa > Chordata > Actinopteri > Siluriformes > Pangasiidae > Pangasianodon > Pangasianodon hypophthalmus. The sequence continues at coordinate 6,184,884 of NC_069725.1, forward strand.
ATTTCATTTGTAAAATAGAATTTCAAACCAATTAAGAGTTTATAAGGAGCTACAGACATACTGAAACATTGTGTGACAATAACGCGTACAGTAAGTGTTAGGATACTTGGGTTACATGTTACTTCATATCTACAGAGTTAAACAGAGTTAAACATTTCCCCTTAGCTTAAAGGCAATGTAGAATTGATGTCATGTTGTAATTCTGGGTGGCACCATTACTCTCTTTTTAGGGATCACCATATTTATGATTTCTTTTTTTTATTTAGATACCATAAGAGCCATAATATAGAGAGTAGTTTATTTCTGTAATTCCCCTATTGTGGCAAGACTGTGTGTTTTTTCTGCTACACATTTAATCTTGCTTGTTTAAGAACACATCTAAGGTTTTAAAATATGCAGCTCTTCTACGCATTTATGCACAATTCTTAGCTGATCGTTAACTCCGACACATTACAGGTTCATCGGTTTATTGTAAGTAGATATGCAATTGCAATTTGTAGCAATATAATTGCAAAGTGGTATTTTTATCTGTATTATGTTTCCCTAGAAACGAAGTTCAGTTAGTCCTGGTGTGTGGGTTTTTGGGGTTTTTTTTCATTTTCTCCTCTTGTGTTATAATCTTTTTTGTTTAACATATTTTAATGCCAGAGCATTTAACAACATACATCATATTCCTCCTAAAAAGATGCAGATGCTTCCCTGAACGCACTGTTCCTTGCATAATTATTCACCCCAAGAATATTTCCACATTTTTCAGTGTTACAAACTGGACTTCATTGGGATTTTTTAACATTTAAACAACATCTCTATCATTGTGGGAGAAAAATTTTTTTTATTGTGACACAAAACTTTAAACAGAAAAACAGGCCTTTGGTTGCATATGTATTCAGGCCCTGGGTCAATACTTGGTAGAATCATCTTTGTCTGCAATTACAGCTGCGAGTGATCTGGGATATGTCTCTATCATCCTTGCACATCTGCATCCACATATTTTTATCCATTCCTCTTGGCAAAATTGCTCAAGCTCTGTGAGAGCTTGCTCAAGCAATTTAGTTTTGCCACAGATTCTCAATCGGATTGAGGTCTGCGCTTTGACTGGGCCATTCTACTACATTCAGGTTCTTGGTTTTGAACCACTTCAGTGTAGCTTTGTCAGTATGCTTATGCTTATTGTTCTTTTAGAAGGTGAAGCTCAACCCCATTCTCAAGCCTCTTACACTTTTCTTGTAGGAATTCCCTGTATTTCCAGGTCCATCCCATGTTTTTGCATGCTACCACCACCATGTTTCATGTGAAGATGGTGTACTCAATGTGATAAGCAATCACATTTACGATTTTATTTTGTATAGATTCATGAAAATTAAGTACATATTAGTTCAGAGTTGTAACACTACAAATTGTGGAAAGGTTCAAGGGGTGTGAATATACATGCAAGCCATTGTAAAGTAACTCAAAATTCCCTGTTAGGGGTCTAATAATGTTTAAGGTTAAGTTCTATAGACTCAAGACATACATGCTTTTCTCTAAGGCACTCCTCCGCTCCTCTTCACTGTCCACAGTGAGTGACGATTGGCTGGAAGTGTCATCCATCAACACAGAGCCATTGCCATCTAGCTGCAGGTTACTGGGTTGGGGATTCTGTGGAGAAAAGAACCAATGACAGGGTTACGAAATATATTTAATACTTGGCGGAGAAAGAGCCGAGCTCTCGTCGTCTTGCTGTAATGGTGCAGGTTGCCTTGGTGACGGGAAAGGAACATTCAGACTGTGTTAGTGACAGTTACTGAATGATAAGAGGGATTAGCAAGCTTAGTCACTGCTACTACAGTATCTTACAGCTAGGATGTTGGATGTAGTCAGTGTGACGTGGCTGGCCATTGTTCATGTTAATGATGAAGAATGTGGAATTTGGCCCTGCCAGATTGTGTAACGTGCTGTAGGAGGGGAAGTACAACATCATGAAGTTCCTGTCTTTGTTGTTAATACATATTTTGAAAGGTAAACTGAGGACACAAGTGAGACAGCTTCATAAATCATATGATTTCTCTTAAAAACGCAATGAGTAATTGGTACATGAGATATACATGTAATGGGAATGTGATGAACAGCTCAGGAATATGACAGAATTGTTATTCAAGAAATAAATCTTGTGTTGAAATACAAAAAATACAGACAGCTGCCTCTGTACTGGGTACAGAAAGATCCTTAATCGGTTGCCAAATGTTCAGTCACTCTGCAGCCCTTCCAGTTTCTCAGTTTCTATCTTTCTCTCTTGATAAATGTTCACGCCTAATGATCAGAAGGGCCAATACATCAATCTAATGTCTTTTTCTAGAGCAGCACCAGCACCACATGTCCTACAAAAAACACCACATGTGCATGACTGCGTCGGTTGGTTAATTCAGAGCCAGTCTTAGTTTCAGCGAGAGACGATTGTGGCTTTGGAGTCACGTAGCCTAATATGAAACACACTGAGATTCCTGCGCTGATGCTGTGATCGAGAGTACAGTTCTTCTCTGCATCTCCAGGGCTCCAGCTCACTGCATTCTCTCTCTGTGTTAATTTCTCAGAGCTTTACTGAGGGAGGCCTCTGCCTTTCACAGCCTCCTCTTTAACTCCATAAAGACAGCAGGGTGAAACAGTCAAGTCTTATTCAATTCTCCTTTACTTGACTCACTGCAATGCCTGTGGGGGTCTGAAAGAGGTCCAGATTGAATAGATCTTGTCAGATGTGGAAGTCTTATGTTTACTCTTCAAAGAAAAGAGAAGGTATGTGAAATAAATCAAAACTGACTATCAGTCTCAAAGCATTTCTTCAGTGCACAAAGTACAGGAACTTTTGGCACTAGGAAACTGGAACTGTGCCTTTTGTATTGGTTACAAGTCCAGTATCAAATTAAACAGTTGTATGGTTTTTGAAACCTGCATGAATTTGGGTGTGTCAGGACCTAAAGGTACCTGGGGGAGGGGCTATCTGCACTGCTTGATGCCGATTGGTTATGCATACTAACATCATACATACAAAAAAAAGTCAAACAAAGATAGTTTGGTTTGTTGGTGATGTGCTTCTACCATCGAAACGCTGTGTTCCCAACCTACACTAATGCTTATGTTTAATTTCTTAAAAACCATATGAAGCATTTCTACAGTACAAATGCAGCACAAAGAAATAAAAATACATTTGTTTCTGAGAGACGCATAGCTAGGAGTGGTGTGAGGAAAGGATTTTAGGTTTAAAGATTTTATGACAATTTATTTGCTGGTGTTTAACATAAGACACATGCAGCTCCGCTGATATATATATATATATATATATATATATATATATATATATATATATATATATATATATATGTCAAATAACATTGCTGTGTTTTGTAATTACGCTGCAAAAGGTCTACGTAAAACGACATCAAGATCGAACCGGAGACCCTGGAGCTGTGAGACGGCAACCATGCCAGCCCATCTTATATAAACTGATTCATTTTGAATCAGTTAAAGGACCAATGTTAATCCATATAATTCAACCATTATGGATTTAACAGCGCCATCATGGTTGAAAATGCATGCTTCCATTTTTCCAGTCGTCACTGTGATGGCTCCAATTATCTCTCAACCTGGTGGAAAAAATGAACTACAACCAGAATCCCAAGATTGATTGGTTTCTTTTGGGGCCAGTTCTTGTTTTAAATGTGCAGTGGAAAAATAACTTGAAATGAGTGTATGGGTATTAAACCTACTGTACTGTGCTCAGGAAGTATACATAAATAGACACATGAGGATTTGCAAATATTATTTGTGTATGGTTGTGTGTCTGTGCATACACAAATTATTTATTTGCAATATTATGAATATACAAAGGTACAAATATACTTAACTGTAAATTCAGCTCATCCCTGTGTTGAGTACTGTGCCATACTCAGAGGTGGAAAGTACAGTATAATTCCACTTTATTTTTTTATTCTCAAGTATCACTCTAGGGGATTGATACTTTACCTGTGTAGTGAATGTGATGTTTATCTTTGTATTTCTGTTTCCACTATAATAGTTCGGTACTGGTGCACTCCTTGTCATACTGTATAAGCGGAACAGCTGCACTCATGTTGTGCTTTAGTGTCTTGATCTGTCCTGCGTTATTATACTGCACTGTGCTGTGTTTTGCAGTTCTGTGTGTTCTATGTGTTGCATTGAGTGGAATGGTGCTGTGCTTTGGGCTCGAGGTTGCGCTCCCCTGCTTGGCTGACAGGTTTCCTGGCCGTACTCTTCGGCTCTGATCATTTCCAGATGTGCTCAAGCCGCATCCACAGGAGAGATCCCCCCTTGATCACGTTCCCTCCTTTAATGCACGCCTTGTTTTTCTATCCAGAAGTCCACTTTCTTTTCTTGGGCATTTAATAAAAAAACAAGATCGGGATTGTTGTGCTTCCTGCAGGAAATTATGCTAAAGTTAGATTCAGCCCAGGGAAGCTGTTTCATCGTTTCTCCATTATTTCTTTTTCTGCCTGGTAGGAGAATACTCAAGAGAACTAAATCTTCACTCTGCTAGAAAAGGATCAGGCCGCATGTGTATGAAATGCAAAATGCAAAGACCGTGATAAAGCATGCTGTTTAAAACACTTAGAGGATCCTTCCATTTGACAGAGGAGGGCTGGATTGCTGGAGCGATTATATGTTCATTCAGGAATTTTCCATTAGCCAACAAACAATAAACTCTCACAGGAACCCCAGGGTCTGAAGCACAGAGGCAGGTGAAGAGAAAAATATGAGCCTTCAGCAAGGACAGTATGACACAACATACCGATTAGACTCATTGTACTATACTGAGAGCTGGGTAGCGACTGAAACCAAGCAGCCCTGATTTCAACAATTTACGGTAATAATAACAGAGAAATATGCATGAGGGCATGACCTAAAAGGGACTGACCTGATTACTTTAATCCACTGCTCTCCCTCTCTCTCTCTCTCTCTCTTTCTCTGTCAATGTGGTAAATTCAACATTCAGGCTTAATGTGACTTCATAATTCACTTTTGTTTACTAAAAGGCACAAATCTCTTGAAGCACAGACTGATAACACGTTCCTTCACTTCTGCGCACCATCTGCTAGAAAACAATCATCATCAGTGCACAGTCAGGTCAGGCCTATAGCATGAAGCCACACACACACACACACGCACACACACACCTAGTTACTTCATCACATCACATGATACCCACAATGGAAACCCAGAGGTGATCCTTGGAAAAATAAATGGTCTAATGACTATGACTGAGTACAGAGCACTGTGGGACACTGACTTGTAATTATGCCCTTATAGAATTTAATCCTTGTGGAGATTTGCACTCATTCTTAAGCTCCATACAAGAACAGAAGGGCAGGACAACGGCTGACCCCTACACACACACACACACACACTTTCTCTCTCTCAGCAGTGCCAGCCCAGAATCTGGTGTAGATAAGGGTGCCTGTGTGGTACATTTTTTGTCCCCGTGTTCCTAAAACATAGGCATGATTGAGGCTAATCGTGAGTGCGGACTAACTGAGGAAGTTAGCTAATGTTACGAAGGTAGATTACAAATAATGTTGTACATTTTATCCCTCAGAAGTCACAGTTATTTTTTGTAGTTTTTTCTAAAATAATTTCTCACCCATAGCTCACAGATACAACCAGAGAAATTACAGAATCTAAACTTGTAATCAGCCTTACATTTGTTTTTGTATTGTGTTAATTAATTTTCCATAACAGTACAACTCAGGCAATAGTTCCAGCAAGGTTTATATTAATGCACTCTTTCTAACAACTTACACAGGGACTTGTATGGCAGATGTTCCACATAACTAATTAAAAAGTGTGTGTGATCATTGATATGATGAGGTTTTCTGTGAGGAGATTTATTTACTTAGCATTTTTGGAAGGATTCTCCATTGCCAGCGCTTTGTAAAAGTCAAAGCAAAAATCTTCAGCATGAGGGATTTTGTGTTTTGTGGTTTCTCAGTAACATGCTGCATTTTTTTGTCTTATAAACTTCAAGAGAGCAAAAAGAAAGGCTGGTGAGGCAACAACTGTTTATCGCTTCTGTAATGTAAGTGATAACAGAAACTACTTTGTGGTGTGGATGTTCCACAACATTAAACACAAAAGGTACAATATGTGGTTCTGTAATATATTTAAAAAATTAAATCACTTTGGGATGCCATGTCATTGGAAAATAACAAACTTCAGAGTGGTAACAGTAACTCTGCTTCTTGTCAAGCCGCATCACACCACCCTGTCGTTGACCGTTTTCTTATTACAGCACACCATGTCATGTTTGTTCCTTATTACATATTACAAATTACAGCTAAATCCTCTAAGACCTTGTTGAATACATTACTGGATGTTTGGATAGCTGAGACAGCACAATTGTCTGGCACTGTGATTTACGTGTCTGTAGGCCCAATCTACAACATATTTGATTAATGCCACTGTCACTAACAGTTTCCTCCAATTAAGCAAGGAACATCATGTGGCATGTGTGGTAAAGACAGGGCTGTAAATCAGAATAACTGCCATTGCTTGTTTGTCTTTTGTTGTGATGCTGGAGCTGCAGGTGTAAGAGTTGATAGATCAGAGAAAACTGTCACACAGGGAGCACTGAGAACGGATAGATCAAGTGGAAGAGTATTAACTGTGACGTTGTGTCTGATGCCTGGAGTTGTGTTTGTTTTCCCTTGGCTCCAGCTTAAGTGTACAAAGATGTGTGGCATATATGTGTGTGTGTATGTGTGTGTTTGATCAGTGAACGTTTTCACCTCTTGTCATCATTGCTTTAACAGGCAGCCTGGTTACTAATGACCCAGACTGTCCCATTCCTTCTGGCTTTTCTCACACACTGAAATCAAACATCCATCACTGCTACTGCAGATGCTGACAGCCCCTTCTTCGTCCCTGTCTCTTTCTCTCTGCTCTTTTCTCCGAGACCCTCAGGGAAGCCTCAGCCAGAGAAAAAAACGGCACACTGATATCGCTCTCTCTCTCTCTCTCTCTCTCTCGACAGACTCACCTGAGTCAGGCCCAGTGAGGTGGAGTCCTGAAGGGAATCGCACTGATGCCTGTGGGATTGTGGGATTCCTGAGGCATCTTCAGAGGCTGGCAGACCATCCCTCCACTCCTACACACGCATACATCAGTGTCATGAGATTCAGTCTATTATACCAGCTGAAACATGCCACGTTAATCTACAGAATAATCTCTGTCTACGACTACTCTCTTGAATCTTTACAGAATATTCACAGAAGCTTCTGGATTTGCTATTAGTTATCAGACAGCGGGATACAGGAGCTGAGTCTTCAACACATGACCACATGGTGTGCAATGAGACAGATGCAAAACAGCAAGTTAGGCCAGCAAGTCAGCTGCTAACTCAGTGTGTGTCGACTCTCACTGTTTTATCACTGTAACACCTTTAGAGGTGTGTGTGGACTGTGTGTAAAACTGTGTGAAGTTCAGGGTGAGTCACAAGTAGGAAAATGTTACCTGTAGGGTGTGCGCTGTTGGATATAATAAAGTGTAAAGTAATATAATGGTCTAATGAAAAATATGCTAACAATCTAACATACAGCTTACAGTCTAATACTCTGTTAGTGTCTAACGTAATGTTTAATAGAGCTGTACAATTCATGATTTATACATGATCAACTGCAACATAGGCAAGTTAAGCTGAAATTAAATAAATGCCTTTCAGTATTGGCTCTTATTGGCTGTGGTGCATTAAATCACATTGCCCATTCATAAGCTTTCATTTTTTTTTTTTTTTTTTGCCTGCATAGTGTGACATATTTATTAATTTAGACTCTAATTTGGTTTGGGTTTAGTATGACAGGATCTTCTCCACTAATGTGACTATGGACTAAACCATTTTTCAATCTATAAATTAACCATTTGTAAGAATAAAGGGTTGTGATGTCCAATGAGAATGTTCATAAATTGGGTTAAATAATTGAACAGAATATTCATGAGTGCCATTATCATGTACTCAGAATACTGAAATATATATGTGGGTTATATTATATATATTGTAATATATAATTGCATATTTATATTTTATAGATTTATAGTTCATTTTTGTACGTAGATTATTAAAGAGTATGGCATATTAATGTATATTATATTAATATATCATATCATAACTTTGTTTCCTCTTTGAATCTTTAATAGAGTATGTATATATTATATACATATAGTAATATGAGGGTCTTATATAGATTATATAGCTTAAGGGTCGAACAGAAGCACTGCATGCAAGGAACACTAGCATTAGGGTTTAGTGTATAGTACACTCATATGGGATTAATGGAAAATATACTGACGTACTAGGCATAATGACATATTAGGCTATGGGAATGTACAGTAATTGTGTCTCTAACCAGCTCTTTGTCTGTGTTGGTGAAGATGGTGACACGGTCCTCTGGTGCCCTGCTATTGCCCAGCTCAGGGTTGCTCCTGCTGGGTGGAGGAGGTGCTTTGCCCTCCACTCTGCGCGTCGATCTCTCCCCCTTGGTCCCTCCGACTGACCCGACGCTCAGCTTTCTCACAGGGTTGGTCAGCCACTTCTTCAGCGTACTGACAGAGCGACGTGAGCCCGGCGAGTTCGGGGCAGAACTGCCTGATGCCTGGGGGGGTAAAGAGGCCACTGATGTGGAGATACTGCCCTCACTGCCCGCTGCAGAGTACGAATCTGGACACACACACATACACACACACACACACACAGGGAGAGAGACAACAAACATCTGAGAGGATGAGCAGAGGAAGGAAAACAAATAAGGCTGCCTTGCATAAACATGGCTCAGTCATTCACACACAACCGCAAACCACCACACACAGCTGTGTGACACTAAACATGGGCATAAAGGAGCTACTGTTCAGTGTGTTTATGTGGCAGTAGTAGTGAGCGCGAGTTTACTGGCTCTGTGCCTTTAGAAATAGAGTGGCAGCTGTTGTAACTGCCAGAGTTAACGTAGTAAAAAGTATTTCACTGATAAAACAGCCGACTGTCCTCATGTTGCTTGTTACCACAATAAAGTCTACTTTCAAGCTGACCAATGGTGTGTTTATACTTCTACATAGGGACTGCAGTGGTGCATGTGGTTTTCCCAGGCATAAAACATAATGTATTAAAACACTTTTAAAGGCATTTTTGACATATATGGCTATATACAAGGATAAAGGTCAGGCTATCAAGAGTACATTAACATGAGGGTCTGACATAAAGTATATTAAATCGTTTAATTTAGAGCAGGGGTGTCAAAGATATGGCCTGCAGGGCCGGAAACAGCCCAATAAAGATTCTGATCTGAGTTTTTGTTATTCCATTATGAAGAGAAATAGAATAATAAGCTTAGGGCCATAAACTCAGCTACTGATAAAATGTGCTAATAATATGTAAAAAAATTGGACTCTGTAACTATGTCTCTTTCCAAAAGAACTAATTTAGGGGTTTCACAGCAATGGGTTGAATACTTATGCAATCACAACTTTTACATAATTTCTTAAATAAATGCTGATAAATGAACACATTTAAGAATAGTTGATGTGTTGTTGGTCATTAAACTGATTTGTTCTCAATATAATATTTAAAATTAAGGATTGTTCAAGGCTCTTAAACAGGTTAAGAGTTCTTCTTCCTAAACAGGTTCTATTAATTCTCTCTGATAGAGAAAAGCCCTTTTTGAGCTTTACATGGTCTTTACATCTTTAAGGGACAAGTCGAAGAATCCTTAAAGGTTCTAGATTTACTCCTTTTTCTCTATATACATATAATTAGAAAACCCTTTAAGGATGCAATAGAGTGCTTCCCTACTGAAGAGAATTCTAAATAGAACTGTTAAGAAGCAAAAAAAAAACCTTTAACTATCCAAAGAACCCTTGAGGAACGTGTTTTTGAGCATCTGGTTATTCACTTTACCAAGAGTTATTAAAATGTGTAAATATTATAATAAATCATTTCAGCTGTGTTGTCTTAGGTGTTTACAAGTTACATATTAAAGGAGAAATAAAGGTCTAAAGTGCAAAATGTTCAGAATTATGGTGCAGCATTTTTTAAAGAATATTACATTTCTGTTTTCTTTTTATCTTGCTGTTCTGAAAATCTTTGATCGTCTGTGTCTGTGATGTGTGTGTGTGTGAGAGAGAATGCCCTTTGACCATTCAAGCTCTCATCGCTCACACCCGAAGCGATCAGACTGGCCGGCCTCTAGGGAGCAGCGCCAGTTAGCCAGGCTGCAGTGTGACCCAGGGGAGCTAAATATATTCCCCATCCAGCTGAGGCTGTGAGCACACCGCTGGTGTCACAAGGACCCTGGGAAGGGAGCAAGGGGGATGTGCACAGGAAGCACTCTTTAATACTCACCCACAGGAATGGATGCAAACTTTTTTTGGTTTCTCACCACATCTATCTCACCCTCCGCTCCCATCCACTCCCCTCCCCTCCCTCTGCTCTGCCCCTTCCTACCCCGGTGCGACACTTACATCCGGTGGACACCACACATGGATTTCCAGTAGCCCCAGGTGACATCTGACTCAGGATATAGTCAGGATAGTAAAGTGGCCCGAGGTCAAGCCAGGTCAAATACAGTGGCTAAAAAGGCTATAAGTGCACTGCTTTTGTGCAGGTCAGAGCAAACCTGTCATATGGCAGAAGCTCCTGGATTCGAGATCGTTTTATAGCGAAAGCGAAATCGGTTATTCCATTTTCACACAATTTTCCAGTCATGACTTAACACCATAAGAAAGAGTGAATGGAATTTAGACGAATCTCAAGAGGAGGGATTACAACTCCTGCTGCCAGCTGAGCAGAGGAGCGAATCCGCTTTCTCACATGATCTTACTGCGTGTTGGCTGAATGATGTGTGAATGAGGTGGAGCGACCCCGTGTCTCTGTACACACAGTGGAAATGAAATTACAGGTCATTCACTTGCAAATCCATGATTATTTGCACTGACAATTTCTATAAGATTTTACAAAAGTTAAGGTTTAGTTTGGGGCAGAGTTAATGTTCAGATCTTTTTTTTCACAACTTCATTGATATAAAATTGAGCAGAATTCAACCACAATAGCCTCCTGCCTGCTTTAATTCATACAAACATTTTTTAATTAAAGCACCATTAATGTATGAGGAGCGAGTGAGATTAATTGCCAGTCCTTTAGTGATTATTAAGTAGGCTAGAGTAACAAAATATAATTACTTTCCACCTCCAGCGACAAGAGCAGCATATCTGCAGTCCTCACAGAATAGCTCTCATGGAAATGTACTGAATCAAATTCAATGGAGTGTTGTGGCAATGAATGTTATCAGAAATCAAGGCCTGCACAGTGACATTATGGAGTTTAGAACAATCCCCTATTGTTTATGATATCCTTCATAAATCAGTTGTGGACATGCACTATGAAACAATGTGTTATCCTTCACCTCAGCCAATGTACATGTCAGAATGTTTTAACACTCCTTTATTCATAAGTTAACTTCACATATAAAAATGGTGCACTGATAACAAATAAGAACAGAACTAAGCACTAATTTATGCACAGGCAGTAATTTACATTTGTCTAAATTTCAAGTATAATAAGACAATAATTCATTATAGTGTGGCCAAATGTTTGACTGATAGTGTAGGTGTTCTTCAATATATTTAGTGTACTACATACTACAAAAGAACGGCTCACCAAGTGTTCTTTGCTTCCTAAAGAGGTTCTACTTAGAACCCTTTGTGATAGAGAAACACTCATTGTATAGCATTCAAGATAAAACCTTAAAGGTTTCCCCAGAGACAAATTGAAGAAACTTAGATTTACCATTTAATGTATCTAACCCCAGTAAGTGCCTGCTGCAAATTAGCTCCTTACTGTACATATAATATCACTTTTGGGACACATACATATTTTTATATGCTTTTGTATTACTTTTATATATGATTAGAAATTGATACATTTTTTTCTTGTAAACGTATGAAAATAATACAATAAAATAAAAATAATTATAAGTAAAATAGAAATTATAAATGGCAAACAGTTATTCCTTTGATAGGCTTGATAGCCATATTTGTGAGGGATGTAGTTGGTGTGTTTATCCAGCAGCAGTGTCTCTTCATGGTGCTGTGCTCTTTGTGTTCATTTAGTTTGCATTTAGTGAGCATTTTCACATTAAGAGACCACAGCAATCATTTTAGCCGTGTTATGTTATGCTGAACACCACGCAACACTACAAAATCCTACACAAGTGTGCACAGTTATGTAGTCTTGATTTTGTGTCTCTCGCACACACAGTTGGACAGAAGACATTCCTGGAAACCCCCCCATGGTGCATTCTTGAGAGCATGTGTTTCAGTTCAGAGCAGCAGGAGCACCATTTCAGTCGCTCGTCTAGGACTACAAACCTGTCACAAAAGCACAATCTCTGTACTGTAAAGCAATCCAATATCGAGGGACAAATGTACAGCTTTAAAGATTCAACAAATTAAGGTTGGGGGAAGTCGGAGACACAGAGGTGTAGGGAGAAATGAGAACTCCAGACTGCAATAGCTGCGTAATTGTGCTCTTTTAAGTGATCCATAAACGAGATTACAGCTTCAGTGAGTTATGGAGTTTTAAGGGAATGAGAAAATGAGAAAATCCTTCAGTGCGTGTGTTGTGGGAAGGTCATTCAAGCATGCAGCTGATTGGAAGATCAAACGAATCGGGACTACTTGTTCTAAGAATAAAGAGGAACGCAGCTGGTGCTGGGGCTTTTTCATGCAGAACACCAGTGCTGTAGAACAGCCAGTCACTTGCAAACTGCAAACTAATGTTAAAGGAAGAGTTTAAAAATTGAACTCACACAGTTTTTCACCTACACCAAATGTAACTGATCTACCAAGAAATGTTTGGTGTCTGGTGCCCCAAAACTTTTCATGCAGCAGTCACTCTGGATTTTTGCCTTATTATTTTCTTTGCCTGAGTGCACCAAAAGTCATGATTTCAGAGACAATACTTTGATAAAGTTAGTTAGATAATTTGTTTATTAATGTCTCTTAGCACAGAATATAGCTAGGCATAAGTCTAGTGTGAGGTCTATTTGATAGTTAGCAGTTCTTACATTTCCAAGGCAAAGAGATCACAGCAAAATTCCCAGTGTAACAATGTCAGGAGTACGCGGCTCAGAAACTCAGCAGACCCAAGATAAGATCATATGTGAGCTTTTTATTTAGGCTCACAGTAGTCAATCAATAATGTCAAACTTTTCGACTTGGCAGCTTTCCAGCTCACTTGTCATTGTCTGTTTTGCTCTGCTCATGACCATACATACACACACACACACACACACACACGCTCAGCTCACTGCTCAGAGAAAATGAGAACAAAACACAGATCACATTAATGTACAGGGAAAAAACAGAAGACATACAAAATTCCACAAACTCTTCTTAAACATCACTAGTGTAGATGCAATCTCTATACAATCTCTCATGATGCGTAGAATTAGGGAACAATATATTTCGAGATGGCCTCTTTATTATTATAGACTTTATATTAACTATAAATATATCCACATAGGTAGAATCTAATTTGCATTGTTAAAAGCGCTATACAAATAAATTGAATTGAAAATTGAAATTGGCAGGACCATGTGACACTACAGATGAGCTAGATGGAGTTGAAGTAGATATTTACGGAAAACATTTTGAGTGAAATAAACTTCCATTACTTTTTTAGCTACATTAGCCTCCTAGCCTACTTTGGTGCAGAACTAAAGAAGAAAACATCTTGGCTGATCAAGTGCATTTGGGTTGAGGGGGAAATTGTACAGATTACTTTTTCACTAAAGCATATCTTGATAAGTACAGCTTTACGATTTCAGCTATTTGTAATCTACTCCTAGTCTGTAGCCTTTTGTAGATTCTACTAATTTCTAATTTCGGCTTTTAGGAGAGTGTTACAAGGGTGTGACTCAGGGTTGGATGTTTGATGTGGAGAGATTGAGGAGCTTTTCTGAGCTCAGCTTGCCTTAGGCTGGCTTTACCATCCAACTGCCACTCTGGCATGATGCATGGTGCCTAAACACACTGACGTATTTCACTACAGAGGAACGTGCATGTGTTGCACACACACACACACACACACACAAACACACACAGCCTTTCCAGGAAGTGATAAATGATTTGTTAAAAGTAATATTCAAGTTTGTATAATGCAAGTTTATATAATGTAAAGAACACCAAAAACGTCACTGCAAAAGTGGGTTAATTCAACAATCACTTCTTATCCATGGCAATAATTATTTCCCTAATCTGCAATGTCTGTGTGTGTTACTGTTCATAACTGAGAAGGTTCATCTCTGTTGCCTTCACTAGGATGCCACAATGGCACTTAGAGAGCAGAATGCACGTGTATTATAGAGATTAAAAAAGAGCTCCACTCCTAGATTGGCAGGCCGATCAGGGCCATCGGCAACTCATTTCTCTAATGGCGTGCTTGAGAGCAAGGACAGATTATACAGATGCATTTTCCTAATGCAAGTGCAGCCCCGGTTAGTGGATTGGATAATTAACAGCCAAAAGTAAAAGGCAGGCATATTTAGCCTGCATCCCTTCCTGTTATCAGTTAATGCTGGGCTGTCCCTCCTTATATACCTCTCTTTTCCTCTCTCTCTCTCTCTCTCTCTCTCTCTCTCATTTTCTCTCTAATGGCTCTGCATTGTTCCTGTTCTGAGCTCTAAGCTTTCTGAGAAAAAAAAAAAAATACACTGGCACCAAGAGGCATCTGCAGTTACAGTGCAGTCGATACGCATTCAGACATTTGTTTTCACTCTCTGTTCTGGCATATTGGATTTAAAATAAAACAATGAAAGTTGAAGCATGATGTAATGAAGTAAAGGTACTAGAGTGTTAGCTTTAAATCAATGTTATGCTGTTTGTGTTCCAATTAAATTCCCTATTGAATAAAACTTTTCTCATATCCAAAAAATATGTTATATATGTCATGTGTTGCCACTGAAATATTTATGTATGGAATTAAACATGAAGGGACGAGCTGTTATAGGAAAGTAATCAATGAGAGAGTGGTGTGATGCAGCCCGATGCAAAGCGGAGTTAATCTTACCACCCTGAAGTTGATTATTTTCCTATAATATCACACTGTGAAGTGTTTTCTTCCTCTTACACCACAGCAATTTGCAAAGAATTACCATTTTTTCTTTATTAATGACTGAAATGTCATACTTTTAATTGTTTATAGTTATGTTTAATATTATGGAACGTCAATGAAACAAGAAAGCACAAAGGCTTCTGTTCGGAAGTCCTTCCTGTAGAAAAACAACTGACTGTTACAAAGTACTGACACTGGAGGCTCCTTCCATAAATGTTAAATAAACATCTCTTTACAGAAAGCTTCACAATATCAACAAAGCAACATATTTGTTAAATAACAACATAAATTAATCCAATTATTATTACTCTTAGATTCACCTTATTACTCTTAGACAACATCTTCTGACCAGTCAGAATCAAGAATTTAACAACACTGTGATATAAATAAAGGTATATTTCAAATTATATGTAAATCAATTTAATTTTGCATATTGTATAAATCATATAGAAACTAAAAACCTATAAAAAGGCCTCTAATTTTAACAAAAATTTGATAGTTTAATGTTCAGTTGCTCCTCGCTTGCTGGTGTTGCTGCATTGCAATACATGCACCAGGAAATTATAAAATGTAGCTACTGTTTTATAATCTGAGGACTAAAGAGATATCAATGTCAGAAAAGCAGAATAAGACATCCAAGTAAACCAGTCAGTGTCCTCAATCCAATCGTCAAAAGCATCTTGTACAATGTTAAGGACTTAGATAGCACTGCGTTGTAGCAATATCAAACTACAAAGAACATGTGTCTAACAATATTTTGAAGGAATATGTGTAAGCATTCACCATAAAGAGTAAAATACTCAAGCATTATCTCAGTAGATTCAAAAAATGTGTCAGAAACGTACAGACTGAACTGTAGTTATTACAAATCTAGCCATTTTTACCTTCACCTTTTAATATCTCAGAGAAACAAATTCCAAAATCTCCATTAAATACATATACTGTACATTCAGAGCACATTGTCTTTACAGTTAATTGTACAGGTTTTTGAATTGTGTATGTACTCTTCAATTTTACAAGTCATCTACAAAGAATTCCAAAATATTACATGAGAAATGTGGGTGTACACCGTAACAAAACAGGAATCCAAAACATACGGCAAAATCAACTTTGAAAAGATGTTTTTTGATGATCAAACCTACAGTGTATGACAGATATGTCAAGAGGAATGGTCAAAGAGTTGGGACAGATATGACAGGAGGAATGTGTGGTGGGGTGGACAAATGTGTGTGTATGTGTGTGTGTGTGTGTGTGTGTGTGTGTGTGTCTGTGTGTGTTCAAATGTTTGCACAGATATCATTTTGGTGTTTTCACCACTAATTACTACATACACAGTATGACAATTTTGTTACTGATGAAGAAACCTATGTGTACCCTAACACACTAAACATCCTAAGGGTGTGCATACTTTTGCACTTGAATATATATGAACTTCAAAGGATCATAAACATAAATTATATATCTAGCCCTTGTGTGTTTAGGCCTGCATGTAGTTGCTAGATATTTGATAATCAGCCCTCAGGTGCTGATTCTTTGAAGAATTTGGGCTCAGGTTTCATATATCGATTCAGTGCTGAGGCAGCCATTCAGTCGGAGTGTGTGTGTGTTTGTGTGTGTTGGCAATAATGAATCAAAGAGTGCTGTAGTCTTGTGGGACCTGAAATCCTTTAGTCAGCTCTTGGTTGGCTGTGCCATAGAGCCTGCATTTGGCTACTGCCCAAAGCTCATGCACTGCTGTCCGGCTCAGTGAAGCATGCACACTCACGCTTTTCGCCTTTGCACCAATATCTAACCTTGAGCAGCATGAGTAAATACACACAGACAAACACACACATAGACAAACATCCTGCTCTACTGTCCCTTGTGAAACATGGACTAACTTAAAACACACAGCAGGTATGCATGTAGTATAGAATTCTGCATGTAGATTTACTCAGCCTGAGTGACCTGGTCAATAAGCAACACTATTAAGAAGAGCAGCGTCATGCTAATCATGCCCACACCCATCTCTCTCTCTCGCTCTCTCTCTCTCTCTCTCTCTCTGTCTCTCTGTCTCTGCACTCAGAATTGGCCCTCAGATTACATATCACCTACTCAGAGGAAATGGAGCTGTGTGAGGCTCAAAGAGGCCCAGCAGACTGAGTTCAACTACATGGCAAGAGCAATACACCTGGAACACAGGGTCACTGTGCTGGAATGAAGCAAATGCTCAAATAATAACCCTACAAGCCCGGAGCCTCTCCTCCGCTGCATCAGGAGCACACTTGAGTAAATTTAGCAGTGCTAGCTGTGATTATATCCATTTTTCAGGTTTATTTTTGCCCTGAGTGCATCACAGCTGTATCATTGTGCCCTCATATTTATGCTCTCATCCATATTTGGGGATTAAATCCTACGTGTTTTTGCACTCTTTCAGTTAATGAGTACTGACTGTTGGCTGTTCTTTCTTTTGGCTTCTCTTACCTCATTGAGTGCCTTGTTCTTTCTGTCCACTGGCCAAATCATGACCAAAGATGCTGATATGAGAACTAAAACACATGGCCACCAGGATGAGAGGCTGAACTGCAGATTCAGTCATTCTCGTTGGTGCCTCTGCTTTTACAGGAAACCTGGAAAAGGTGCCTAATGCAACAGAATTAACAAAGCTTCTACAGTTAGCAAGTTCTCAGTGTTTGCTTTCCACCTAAGTGCACAGCGACGTCTAACAACAGCCAGAGACGGATGAGAGAGCAGGAAATGAGGAAAGAGAAGGTTTGAAAGTGACAGTAATTTACCAGTGACTTATGGATGAAGCTCCAACCTAAGAATTACTCAGCGCACCAGTGTATAATCAGGAAGGCCCTGCTGGTACATTATATCCCATAAATGTGCTGATTAGGCTGTCTGACTCAGTATTAATGTGTGAAGAGCCAGGATAAACCCATATAAAGTCATCTTGCTGACTCTTCGTTTCATTAAAGTCTGTTAAGACAGTTCCAGACATCTCAGAAGTGCTAACTCCAGCTCTGTGGTTGTTACATGAGTCCGGTTCAGAGCCGAGGCTCGCTGCGTGAGTGATTATAGGATGGTGGAGGAAAGCCACAAGCAATAAAGGAAGAGCCCATAACATAAAGACATCTAGCTGCCCTTCCTTCATTCACTCCTCCAGCTGTCCCTCAGGACACTGGTGCAGCGATAGAGAAGGATGTCATAAGAAAAGAAGCCATCCTGGATACACAATGGACACACATGAACACAACAGAAGAGTGAAACAGACAAAAGTAAGATGAGACGTAACATAAATATGAACTGGCTTCAAAATAGTACAGAATGTGCAGTAAAAATATGACAAAACAGTAGACAGTGTAATCAGTGGATGTCCAGAACTAGCCAAGACTGAATATACCCACAGACATGACAGAGTTGGTAGCTACATACATTGGAAATTATTATTAACATGCACAAACCAACCACTGTGACAAAAAACAAATAACCAAAATATTTAAATAACCAAAAGATATGCCCATAATCACTGAGAAATCACTACCAACAAGCCCGGCATTGTCATCCAAGATACAAAGAACAAGATATGCTACCTTTTTATGTCTCTATTCCATCAGAGAGAAACATGTCTGTCAAATATACTGAGAAGCTTTCCAAGTATAAGGACTGGAACCTGAGGAAACAGATCTGCAAAATGCAACAGACCAAAGTAACAACAATCCCATGCTGGAGCATTGGGGTTAATCACAAAAGCACAAGAGACTATTCTAGAGAGACTACCATGCAAGATCCAATTGTCAGAGTTGCAGAAGGAACTACTCATATCATAAAGCAAGCACTAATTCTTTAGAGTCTCAGGTCCAAGGGTTGGACCAGGCACTATAGAGTAATATAGCACTGAACTCTAAGAAATGAGAAAATAGGATTTGAGCTGTATTTTGAAGGAGGAGAGAGATGATGCTTCACAGAATCTCTGTAGAAGGGAATTGCAAAGATTTTTTTAGAAGCTAGACAGAAGATATTATGTGTGCATGGTTTCTATCCAGGGCTACCAGGGCTCAATAAACCTGCCATTCCCCCATTCCATCCATTCTTAATGTCATTATAAGATATCAGGAGAGGTCTACTATAACATATGTTGAAATGTTGAATGTAGTATGCAAAAAAAAGAGGTATGATAATTACTGTTATCCAGTTAAAGATTTCTCAGGGCCTGTCAGTGGGTACAGACTTACATTATAACTACATACCTTCCTACAACACCTACAATCATACTAGCAACAGGAGAACACATGTTGTCTATATACATGCTTGCCACAGAGCTGTGACAGCCGCAATAATACTTAAATTTGTAATTGTATGCAAATTTGATATGATGCTTTAAAGGACAAATCCAAACACCTGGCTTGAATAATTCCTCCTATAGCACATGTGGTCTGACACTAATTCAATCCCTCATTCAACTTTAGTTCCTACCTTCAATTAGTTCCAATTTATGGCACAAAAATGGGAAAAAAATGTATACCCTGTCAGAAGGTCCTTGTCATAGATTACACCTTGCTTTGAAGTATGTGTATAATATGTGCATGACCAGCACTTCGTGTGTATAACACACTGCCACCAATTCAGATGTAATGTTGAATCGAGGCAGCTCGGTGGCTGTCAGTGACATTTCCAGATGGTGTTAAAAAAAATTGAAGTGAAAATGGGGTAGGGATGCAAATGCAATAAAAGCTGCTGAGTTTTTTTCCAGGTTGTCATTCTGGCAGTAAATGTGAGCTCAGTACTGTGCCCCAGGCTGAACTGGAGTCATGCAGTGGTGGTCTATAGAAAAAGCCAATGCATTCCAGCACAGCTGGTCCCAGGAGTCACTCTGAGCTCATCTCTGCCAGGGAACCGATGCCCTCCTTTCCACTGGCACCACCGCAAGAGCCCGGCATGGCAGCTACTATCTTGCTGTGGTTCTTGGGACAAGTGGGTGAGACACAGGCGCTGACACACTAAACTCAGGAACTGGAGAAGGAAATTGTACCACTTCAGCCTCAAATTCGCACCACCAGATCAGACACTTCTTAATAATAAGCTGCAGATGAGGGTTTCTGAGTGCCAGCTAGGGGAGGAGCATAAACCCAATGACTTTTTCACTGAGGTTCAAGGTGAGAGGTTTGATCTCTGATTCCCCATATATCTGTTAGTGAAGTTCGTTGTATTAAATGCTTATTGTATGCATGTGCAGGTATGCAGAAAAACCACTGGTCACATCGACGTGAGTAAAAGCCACCCGGCAAAACGTTTGTTCACTTGAATGGAAGAGGATATGGTATGGGAAGTGGTAGCTTGGTGGTTAAGATGTAGAACTTCTGATCAGAAGGTTAAGAGTTCAAATCCCAGTACTGCCAAGGTGTTGCCACTGGGTCCTTGAGCAAGGCCCTCAACTGCTCTGTTGTATAAATGAGATAATTGTCAGTTGCTCTGGATAAGGGTGTATGCCAAATGCCATAAATGTACTTGAAAAAAAAACAGGTATTCATGTCTGGTAGTTAGCTTTTGCATCCACTTCTTCCTATTTCATGTCACCCCAAGTGCATAAAGAGGAAGTTTAATCCCATGAATCCACCAATCTTGGATGTGTGAGCCTATAAAAAAAAGACCAGGGCTGGAGTCACGTCTTTCTGGAAGCCTCAACATGGAGGAATTACTTACTGATTTTATGGCAAGAATTTCTTTTCTGCTCCTCAGTCAACAGAGTATCTCTTATAACTAACAAGCAACAAACTTGCTAGCTGTCTCCAGAAATCCCCTCCAGATGTCATGGCATGAAAGTAGCAAAAGACTGTGGAGGGTTTTACTTCTGGCTTTGAGATTATATTTCAACAACAATTTTCAACATCTATATAGAATGCAAAGACATCCTAGACAAGTGATTAACACAAGTTTTTATTGCTTTTATCTATTTATTCCGAGTACATAGCAGCTGAAAGGAAGTGATGTTAGCATCCGTGCAATGTGTGGTAGAGATCGGCAGGAGACAACGTATAAACTCAGCAATTTTGTTGTTTTGGTAAATCCAGTAATCACTCTGAAAGTCCATTGGGGTTCAAAACAAAGGCAGACAACAATAAACTACAAAAATCCATGAACAACAACAAAAAACACAAGAGAGAGTCAAAACAAGGAAGACGTGTTAGAAACAAGGAACATGGGAAACAAGGCTCAGAAATGCACACTTGCAGTGAACGACAATTTGCAAAGACAAGAAATAGAAGGGTATAAATAGACAAACTAATCAAGGGCTGAATTCAGAACAGGTGCTCACATTAGATAACAGACCAGTGACGGGACAGAGGCAGAGACAGGACCAAAACACAGGCACATGGCAAAGTAAACAAAAAGCGCATGTCAACTAAAAACACAAATGAATGCAGTAGAAGACTTTGTGATAATTAGCATTGACAATTTAGCGCCTATTACATTGGTTGCAATTCCTAACATCCAAAAAACCCCTGCAATGTTTAGATATTTTTTTATCTTGGCCATGAAAATAACTCAAGTTGTTCATTAATTGTCAGAATTTCCCAATACACAGTGCAAAAAATAACAATAGTGGTTAGATAGAAGTCTGTTTTATTTAAGAATTTTCATTTGGGTGTGTACCCTCTCAGAGGAAGCATAGCATTAATCCTAGCATTAGCATTAACAATTTAAAGCCAATTTAAAGTTCCAGTTAAACAGTTGGTTCCTCCACTGTCCACTGTTTCATATCTTATTTTAATTTGCCAATTATGAAAATAAATCGAGTTGTTCATGTTGTCATACCAGCTAAATAATATCCAAGCCTCTGGTGTCATCGTTTCAGAATTTTGGTGCTGAGGCAAAACCAATTTTGACAGACATCATATCAACTCTTTTGCAAATGAAAAGAGATCAAGATCCAGGTGGTACAAGATCCAGCTCCAGAACTAGCACCAGCACCTTGTTGATGGAAAAGGGCTGCCAAAGCTCCAGCTCACCAGCGTGTGTGTGTGTGTGTGTGAGTGTGTGTGTGTGTGTGTGTGTGTGTTTAAGCCCACTGTAGCTTTGGATTTGTGAAGTTGCATTGGAGACCCAGATGGTACTGAGGAGCCATCTGCAGTGATGAGTCCAGAATGGATCCTGGAAGGCTCTGGGTGTGTGTGTGTGTAAACTTGGACAATTACATTTATGATCATAAGCAGCACCCATATCTCTTCAAGAGCAGCAGAGCCAGCCTGCCTCCTCACCTCCTGGCTTCTGCCTACAGCTAAATTCACCACATTAAGCTATGAAACACAAACCCCACACTACAGTGGACCAACACTCAAATTGACAACAAACTGCAGACTGATTTAGGCCACACCACCTGAGCCCACATCCTTTTTCTCTCTCCTTCTACATCCAGAGCTAAGAGGTGCAGATTGAGCAGCCTCCTGTGGCACCACTCTGAGGACCACTCTTCCTTGGTCAGTGTGCTTTAAAGGCCACTTTTGGTCAACAGCCTGCACGTCCCAGGCATCTTCTGGGACAGAAACAAGCTCTGCTTTTCATTTGTCCTCTCTTAAAACTGTAAATACTTGAAAGCTTAGGAGACACGTGCACTGAACATTAAATGGTGCACGCAATTTGGTAGAGATAATGTTACAGATCTCTGAAGCCTGTGTACACGATCCAGTGCGAATGTAATCTTAGAATTTAATGTGGGTTATGATGTTGACATTCTGTTTATGCATATTGACTAGTTCCCGACATACTTTGGCTGCCGATGTAGAGTTTAAATACTTTTTTCCCTCTTCTCTGGAGAAGAATAGAAGACACAAAACAATGTAGCTTCTTTGCCTGGCTGATTAGTAAAGAAATTCAGCACAACTCTTTCTTCTTTCCCGAGAGCCATCGTCATCATCATCGTCGTCGTCATCATCATTGTCGTCATCATCATCATCATCATCATCATCAGCATGCTTATTTTTAAAAGTATTTGAATATGAAGTGACCGAATGCACACTGACTGTGTACAGCATCTGTTTGGCTCATTTCTCAAACTCCCATTTTTATTCTTTGCCATGGCTCTCGATTTTGTCTACGTCACATTGCCATAGCAACTAAATCCAAGGGGATGGGAGTGAGGGACATCTACATGAAAGATAAGTAATCACAAAAATACACAACACACACACATTTTTTTATATGCCAGCTTGGCAACACCTTGTTTACAAGCTACCTGCAGTTGCTTGTGGACCATTCATAAGAATGGCATAAATGATAGATGCTTGTGAGGTGACATTATGTATGTTTTATATGCAGTTTTATGTAGTATGTGACTTGGTCTTTACCTGAGGAGCTCTTTATATAGGAGAAGCCTCATTTATCGTTATGGGCGACTGTTAGATTACAAGAATATAACGGTACAATTTCTAGACTTTTCATCAAAGTAATGCATAAAGTATCAATGTAATGCATAAAGTATCAAAGTAATGCATAAAGTATCCACTACCTGTTCATTCAGCTGACATAAGAGCTTATAAGTTGCAAAAAGTATACATACTGCCTCATTATAGCACTGTAAATGCAAAATTGATTACTATTTTAGTTTGAGCATATGAAAATAATTTATTCAGCTGACATTCAATATGTGATGTTGTATATGAATTGGGCTTCATAATATTTCCTAATGCAAATCAACCACCAGCATTAGGAATAAATATAAGAATTACACAATGTTTATCAATGTGTTATGAAGCCCCAGTGAAGGTTCCCTTCAAGGTATCTTTACATTTTTATAAATTGGTAGCTAGAGCCAGAGCCACATCACTGAAAGAGTCATCTTTATTGTATTTATCCTACAAAAATTTAATCTCTTCTCCAGAACATTTAGCCAATGTTCTCAATACACCCAAAGTGCTCCAACCCTGTGGTATCCTAAAGCTGGACCACAAGATGACTGTACTGCAAGCACATATGCTGTGGATTTCCCCATAAGGTCAAGAGGAACAGTATACATCCCCACATTTCTCAGCACAGCATTGGCTTGTTGCATAAGAGACCAAGTCCTCCCCTCCTCAGAAAGCAGCCAATCATCTTGCACTCACATGCCGCAGCTGGAACCCCCCACTACTCCTTTTTTTCCATCAACCAAGGGCCAAACTGTTAAGCCATGAGAGGTTGCAGAACTGTTTGCACTTCACTGAAATTTGTTTCTCCATTTCATGAAAATGTTTGGCAGTCCTCTATTTTGAGGACTCCTCTGGGGACGGCAGCTCCGAGTGGCTGCCAGCAGAGACCGATGGGGGACCTTTGTATTAAAAAACACAATTCTGTAATGCAGCGACGAAACATGCCCTAAAGGTCAGAGAAAGTCCTCATCCTCAACTAGTGGCATCTTTTTAAGTCATATGCAGGAAAGTTTACATCTGACAAATATAGATGGAATTTGGATGACTGCATTCCATATACTGTGTTTTTTTTTTTTCCTAAAAAAGGTATGGAATGCACGGCTGCATTTAATAAGTCATTCTTGTCCTATGTATGCTCACACATATCAGAGTGTCTAGAGAGGACACATTAGAGCAGAAGGTATGTTAGTGGGATGGATGGTGGCAAGGGAAGAAAGAAAGAAGGAGAGAAGTGAGGATGGAAGGGAATATAGCTGCAGGGAAGCAAAAGTGATTCAACCAGCTGTGGAATAAAGATTAATATAGACCAGCTGAGAAAGAGACAAAGACAGACAAATAGTAATACAGAGATTTGCCCCTGAAATGATCTTAATCTCCACTTGCATGTAAATCATTTAACTTTTAAAAGCAGGGACTATTTCTTCATCATGCTCAGAGAATTCTGTGTGTGTGTGTGTGTGTGTGTGTGTGTGTGTTAGACTCGCCCAGGAAGCGTGTCTTACAATGAGAGATGTGTCAGGAAAAGAGGAATGAAAGGCAAAGAGGGAGTGTGAAAGGGGGACGGGGTCTCATGTTAAAAATATCTCTGTTCCCCTGCAGCTTTTCACTTTAAACTACGTGTGCTGCTTTTCCAACAATCCATCCAGGACCAACATCTTACAAGTGGATGACAAAGAGACAGTAGAGAGCCAGGAATAGGATATGTTACAAACAGGAACATACCATTCGCTCTGGTCACCTCAGATTTCTCCACAGCAGCCTGAATCACACAACACCCCATGCAGACGCTGGTTGGAAAGCAGTTACTGAAATATATAAAGTGTTTATCATTGCTGTAGTTATGGTGAAATACCAAATACTACTTTTCCACTGACACGGTATCTGTGCTTGTTTAGGAAACAAGGGAAACCTTTTCAAAACTTGCCCACATTTCGAACCATTACATAATCACATAAGGGAGGTTATTAATGAGCAGCATAAAAATAATTACACACGTGGAGGACTTTACAAGTTCTGGCTTTGAGAACATATTTTACCATCTAAAGTCACGTCCTTCTGCATTTATACACAGCAAAGACAAGGTCATAGACAATGTTCACATGCAAAATGAGAAAAACACGTTTTATTGCTTTCAGCTATTTATCCTAAGCACACAGCTGATCAAAGGAAACTTTGTTAGCATTAACAACACAATTTGCAATGTATCTGTTATTTATTACTTTTTTTTTTTTTCAGTAATAATCTTCAAACTTTCCTAAAATTATTTTAATGACAGTAATGGGAAACAAAAAACTCAGAAGTTGCTCAAGTTGTTCCCATAGCAACAAACTGAGCCCCAAAGCCCTGATGAAGCAAATCTGCAGTCTGAGCACCGGCTGTTTCGTGGTTGGAGATTACCCAAACGTTTCCATCTAACAGCCTAAAGTGTTCTTCGGTTTGTCCTTCTGTGGAAACCCTTCTGCAGAAAGGTTCTAGGTAAAACCTACGAAAGAAGGTTTTCCCTTGTCCAAAATGCTCCTAGTAGAAACCCTTTAGGAAGCTAAAAACATTAGTCATCCAACTGAGGAACCAGGTTTTCTAAAAGTGCAGGCACCAGCTCTGGAACCACCAGTAGCATTTTGTCTGAGAATAGATAGAACAAGTGTTCTGGTGATCACAACTGTGATCAGTGATTGGTCATTGGAGATAATAGTGATCAGTGATTGGTCTTTAAGAACAATGATGATAAGGAATTGGTCATTGGGAGCAATGGTGATCAGTGATTGGTCATTAAGAACAATGATGATCAGTAATTGGTCAGTTACTGGTGATAGGTGAGTGGTAGGTTGGCTCACACAAGCGTAACTCAGTAAAGCTTTACACACTGGTGGTGAGTCTGCTCCAAAGGTCGCAAATTTTTTTTTTTTTAAATAAAGTCGCAAAAGGCACCTAAAATGTTGTCAAATCTAGCAACAAAGCCTCTAAGTTGGCAAGTACATCTCAGCGTCTGACCTCTGTCTTTTGCCAGCTGCTTACATGTCTGACAGACTTGGCGGGAGGTAGGATGCAAATCCAGCAGAACTGAGGCTTGTACACATCTCACCAGTGGGAGAAAAACTGGACAGATCTGAAATGAATCTCATAAAAGGACTTTTCAGTGTTTAAACTAGTGTGGCTGAGACAGTGATGTTGCTGTAATTGCCTCCTGCCTCACAGGCAATCAAAAAATAGACACGAGAGAGAAGGAGAAGATGCTGGTAAAAATGCAGGAGAAGTGATGGGGATTTTCATAAACACAACAGCCAAAGAAAAAGATTGTTACTGGGGAGACTGAGCATGAGCAGTCTGCCTGAGAGAGGTAGAAATCACACACACACACACACACACACACACTCACACACACAGACATACACACACACAGTCTGTCCTCTAACACAGCGGATTTAAGAGTGATTACCTGCAAGTTCTTCAGTGGTAAAAATGTAATATTACAGCATGTGTGCCAACTCAGACTGAAACGGTCTCCTGCTTAATCACTGACTTTAAGTATGATTAATGTGTTACACATCCATACACTCAGGTCATTAAAGTGTCAACCTCTACTACACTGTCTTTGCCAGACAGGCCCACATGTGAGAGGTCCTATAGTTTATGTAATGTGTAGGTATTATGCTTCTGAGAGACCACTTTATTTCCTCAATGAGAGAGGGAGTGGTGCCATCTCTGCCATCAAGACAGCAGCTGTGAAAAATCAACTTTATGTACTCTCTAAATGCTAATACAGCCAATCCTGGTCATCAGAAAGAATTACAGGTGTAGTTTGCAATGTTAAGAAGTGTTTTTCTACCTATTATAATCATATATTAATTGCAAAGACGCCACAGAATTACTACAAATTCCAATGCATGGATCTGGCTAGTTTCTTAAATTCAGGCTTTTATTTAAATATAACTGGTCTGAAATTACTCCTGCTCATCTTCCTTAAAAGGCAACTCATTAGGCAGTTTGAACAAAGGAGATGGGTTTGGTATTTCATGTTCTTTTTGCAACTGCACTTCACCTAACAAGCAGCAGAGGGCTCTAAAATTTACTAACCGTTCCTTTAAAGCATGACATTACAAGAGCAGTGTTGGAAAGGAAGCATAGTTCTGAGAATAGGAACTTTAAACAAGGAGATCAGAAATAATTATGCAAATAAGCAAATCTAACATAATGACTGAATTGAGCGTTGTGCTATGATCTTTTAAAAAAAAAACAATAAGAAGGCATAAGAAGTTTTATTCCCTATGTAAACAAATAAAACACTTGAGGTGTGCTCTTATAGGAAAATAATCAACAACAAGGTGGTGTGTTGCAGGCCGATGTGAAGTGGGGTTAGTATTACCATCCCAAAGTGAATTATTTTCCAATAACATCATGCTTCTTACACTTTCATTCCTCTTACACCACAGCTCTGCAAACTCTGGAGATTCCTTCCATAAATGTTACATAAACATCTTCTTATGGACACACCATAACATACTACACCATATGTAGGTTTTCTTTGTCAAATAGCATATGTTTTTTAGATTAGGATTAGATTATATTAGGCATCTGCCATACCGGTCCCTGTGAATGAGTTGTTACTATAGAAACTATAATGCTTTAGAACAAGTATGTTAATATATACCTGTGATTTCTTCTACAGCTGTTATAGATGCTGTTATAGAAATTTATTCAACACCTTCTGGTATAAAAGATACTGTGATGTGTCTAAGAAATTCTACTCTTGTAGCACTACTGATAATCCTAGGAGCACATTGCATTATGTCAGAAAAAAAAATTGGTCTGCATCTTTGAAACAAATGCTCTGCAAACAGCAAACGAGTGTTTAAGCCACAGTAGAGCACCAGGTTACAGATAGTAAATCAGCATTGTGTATGAGTAAAACAGCACTGCAGCTGTGATTATAAAGCCTTATACTGCACTCCTGGTTACAACAAAAATAAATGTAGACTGAAGATACTATTTCATCAGGTATAAATATCTTGTGGTTTACTGACTAATCAGAGGAACAGGGCGAGTGATGAAGAACGAAACCTGCTGTGAATTACCACATGTTGAGGCTGATTAAGTAAGTGTAAATGAGCACTCTTTGTCTTGCTCATATTGGCCTGAGATGTGTTTTCC
The DNA here is from genome assembly GCF_027358585.1 of Pangasianodon hypophthalmus. Classification (NCBI taxonomy): domain Eukaryota; kingdom Metazoa; phylum Chordata; class Actinopteri; order Siluriformes; family Pangasiidae; genus Pangasianodon; species Pangasianodon hypophthalmus. Next base: position 6,213,579 of record NC_069725.1, read on the forward strand.
TCTTGAGGTACAGCTCAGCTTTCTGTTTTTGGAAGGGTGAAGTCAGAAGGTGAGATGATACAGACATAATACACTCCTGCAATCTCTCCCCTGCCTCTTCTATCTACACACTCACTGTTTACGCTATTGCCCGGTTAAGTGACACAACGTAACTGATTATCTCAGAAAGTGCAATTTCATGCTTCATTGTCTAAGGTCAATGTGTGGAGTCATGATGCTTGTGGATTCTGATCCACAGTCCATCAGACAGTAAGTACCCCATCAACACATATGTGTGTGTGCGTGTATACATACATATACACACACACACACACACACACACACATACACATACACATACGTAAGTTCAGTCTACAAGCTCAATGATATTGATCAGACTCAGACATGGATGCCCAAAAGTGCCTGCTGGAATCTCCAGGCCTTATGAGCACAGTTGCCTTAATTGCCACTGGTCGGTGTGGTCACTGAGATGGAGAGGAAGACGTCATACTGCTCAACCCTGCTGCGCTTGTAAATAACAGCTGCAGTGCGGAAAGAAACAGCACGTTAAAGCAGCATAATTATGACTATCATGGTCTGGCTAAACCGCAACATGCACGAGCAGTTTGGAAAAAATGATGCACCATTTAGAAACGTAAGAAAAGGATCTGAGACGGGCAGAGAAATACAAAAACACAGAAGCACAGAAGAAAAGTGGCGCATCAGGAATTCTGCTGCATCAACTTAGCGGAGATAAATAACGTCCATGAGACGGTTCAGTTCAGGAAACATGATTCCTGAGCTGCCTCATTTATTGTTACGCAGCAGTGAAGGAGGACGTGAATGGCTGGCCAAGATGGCACATGAGACTAATCTACTCCAGAGTGCCTGTGACCACCATAAACATCTAAACAAGAACTGCACTACTTGTGTGTGTATGTGTGTGTTTAAGGTACGTTGGGCCAGTATGATGAGCTAAACGCAGTCTTGGCTCAATTTGGGTATCTTGATATGTAAAGGGAGTGTAACTCAAGAATGCAGCATGAAGAGGATCTGGTGCTGAATACATTTAGCTTGTACATTTAGCTCAGCTTTATTCCAGAGCATGAGTAAACATTTAGCCTTATTCGAGCATGATTAAACACTCTTATGTAAACCACCCAGTTATACCCTCCTCCATCACGGAGAATGCAACCGAGGTGCCTAAGAAATGACAAGGCCAGAAAGAATATAATCAGAATAAATGAGTGGAAAATAAAGGAAAAGGGGAAAAAAAGCTGAGAAGGGGTCACATATCAGCTTAAGCAGTCTCCATTTGCCTCCAGCTCTCTGTTAATGTGATTTATATTAAAGCAGCTGGGTCTGATGTTAATTCCTAGCATTAAAACAATATTTACTGACTTGCAGCAGCGTTCGCTAAATGACACACATAACTGCAGGCTTAGTGCTGATGGAGATGGAGCAGCACTGTCATTTTCCCCTCAGAGACCACATTCTGTCCCACTGTAGACACTATGAGTGAGCCAGAGGGAATATCATAAATGCATACGGAAGGGCTAAAATTGAGAGAGAGAGAGAGAGAGAGAGAGAGAGAGACAGAGAGAGAGAGAGGGAGAGAGAGAGAGAGAGAGAGAGAGACAGAGAGAGATGAGATGAGATGAGATAAAACTGGTGCATTGTTGAAGTTTATTGAGTGCACATTGCTACTTTTAGAATGCTTTTTTGCTCAACGGGTCCTTGCGGCTTTTAGTGTAAAGCAAGGGATGAATCATTGTCATAGTCAAATCACTTTCTTTGATATGACTCCTCAACTAAAACAAGAACTTTTCCATGAAATTACATTCCACGAGACCAGCTCCGGAAAGCCAGTCTTTAGATGGGGCTGTGTTTAAAGGTGGGGTCAGGGAGTTTTTTTTAATAAAATTTGGTAACATTCTGGTATCCGATCAGAAGAACAGCTCTGGTCTATATGGTGTCATAGAATCTTTAAACAGGACCAACTAAAATGGAACCTCCAACCAAACAGGATAAGCTGGCATATCAAGCTCGCTTTCAGTTATATTACCTCTCAAAGCTATATGTTTTAAGCATTTTGCCCAAGATAGTGTGTGTTGTGTTTCTAAAGGCTTAAAATTGTCACTTTCTTCTTACATCATCAGTAGCTGCTCCATCCTGATCAGGATGTGGATGTGGGAATACACCATGGATGGCATGCCAGTTCATCACAGAGCACCATGCCCACACACATTTGGTTCAGATTGACTTCTAGTGGCAATTTAGTCACCAGTTTACCTACTGACATGTTTTTAGGAGGTAGGGGGAAACCGGAGAGCCTGGAGGAAACCCATCCTGTAACATGAGCTCAGGATTGAGCCAGGGACCGTGTTGCCATATTCAGCCAATTTCCACCAAAATCGCTTAGCATGCCTTGATGTGTGAGTGGCTCTGCTGAAAAGAAGAACATTTGGTGCTACCAATTTTAGTGCACTTTTAGTTACCTACAGCAGAATCACAGCAAAGTTTGGCCACAAACTCTACCAAGGAGAGAAACCTGTGGCTGAGAATGATGTATTTTGTGTGTGTGTGTGAGTGTGTGTGTGTATGCGTGTGTGTGTTGTGTTCCTGGATGATTATTTGGATATTACAAGCAAGTTCTCTTCTTTTGTTGTTACTACCAACTGCAGTTACATCATACATCCCACTGTTTTACTGAAACACACAAAATGTGAGTTCCTCAAAGACAGAATTACAGGGTATTCAGTAATTGGCTGAAAAATTAAAGGCGTACAGCCAGGAGGCAAAAAAAAGGCAGGAAGACCAAAAGCACAGGGTTTTAATCCTGCTGTTGGAGAGGAAGGAATTTTTCTCTGTGCCCCGGTCCCCTACTGTTTCATAAACCCATAACCCAATGTATGTGCTATACATAAGCATGCAGAATCGCCTCAGGGGGCTTACCACACACTACACTTCTATCTGCATACACACAACTAACTATACATATACAAGCAGCACTTGTGCATGTTCTAATACTCGTGCATGTGTGTATTGTTTTTGTTAGAGGAGTGAGAGGAAAAGCAAAAAGGAGAAGTGCGAAAAGAATCCGTAATCAGGAGAAGTGACAAGCATCTGTTGCTCTGGCTGAGAATGTGTGGATGTAGCCACAAACACACACACGCACGGCTATGCTTAATCACAAGTGCATGCCCACACTCCATCTCGAGAGGAGAGATAAGGAGACGGTGGGAGGGCATCTGTCAAAGCGGATTTAAAGTAAAGGAATCTGATGAGAAATGAAGAACAGATTAGGAGATGAAGAAAAAAGCTAAATATTAGACTGTATGCTTTTATGATCTCACAAGCAGTCAAAACACTTTAGCCAAGTTTCAAACAGCTGAAATGTTATGGTAAAAAAGCACACAGCTATTACCATCCGGTGCAGCGAGAACCAGAATGCAGGAGTCACTGACCTCTGACCCTGGCATAACAGCAGCCGCACTTTGCCAGGACTTTTCGGAACAAGTGTTGGCAGGCGCAGCCCCGGTGGTGGTGGGCGCCCTTCATGTTGTATCCCAATCACAGGCAGCCAATCTACCAGGAACCAGCATGACCCATGGCACCCACGCTCTCTCCCCCAGATACACGCACTCCTGCCCTGTCGAGTTAATCCCAAAGAGATAACTGAAGAACCTTGGCAGATAACAATGGGGGGACTTGATGATGAAAAAAATCAGTCCAGAAACCAGGTTTAGGTTTAGGTTTAGGTAGTCACAGCTTGTAAGTGAAAGAGTCAAGATTAGGCAAAAAGCTCAGCAAGCATTCTGCTTCTCTCTTCCCTCCATGTGCGGCAATCTTCCCTCTGCCCTCTTCTCTTCTGCTCAGTGCCTGGTCAAATGATCAGACAGCACCACTGGCTGAGAGCACGAGGTAGAAACAGAGAGAGACACAAGACGGGAGGGGGGAGGAGGTGGAGCTCCACTCGGCAACTCCAGTCACTGGCTAGTCCACAATACAGCTCCCACTCCCCTCATTTTTTTCTCCCCAACTCTCTTTACAGCTTGTGTTTTCTTTTAGGGTCTCACTTCCTGATGCTTTTTTTTAATCCTCATTGTATCATTTAGCCTTTGAGTATGTCACTTGGCAGATTCCTTATTCACTGCTTCCAGAGAGTCAGTCGGAAACCTGACACCATTCGAAGTCAGAACCAAAGATAAACATGCGTCAAAAATAGCTGCACATGTGTTTAATGATATAATTATATCTGCAGTGCAAGACAAGAGCTGTTGCTCTCATAGCCAGGCTGAATCTTGAGAGCTAGTGGAGGGTTTTATGTTGCTGTATACACAGAAGTGAGCTGATGGCAACAGAAGGACAATGCGACACACACTTGTGGCTAGTTTCTGACTGATTATGCCTGCTAATAGTCTTCTTAGAGTACTGATCAAAGGATTGAAGGAAAGGATACATTGTGTTGGTGATATTTAAATCCAACTTTGAAATTATGTCCAAATGAGCAAACAATAGGGTTTGGCAGTGTATATATGTACATATTAGGGCTGGGCAATATGCTATGACCCCATTTTTGGAAATTCTCTCAGGGTTCTCATTGTAAGTTTTCATTGTAGGCAATTATATTATTATCATTATTAATAATATTTGCAATAAACAATTCTTCTGCCACACAATGTAGTCTGTTATCGGTAAGCTTTGGTTGCTAGTAGACAAAGATTAGGACTTTCCATGGACACAACGATGGCTTAACGGTTTTATTGGTTTAAAACGATTAATTAACAGAATTCAAATATTGTGATGCGGTCACAGGTGTGCATATATAAAGGATTTTACAAGTTTCAAACATCAGAATTTTGAACCGAAACTATGCATTTTATAAATATAGTTCTGTTTTTATGTTGATTATATAAAGCCCTATGGAATCTTATAGGTTCTGGGGAATTTATGGAGGTGCCACTTCACGCCCGTTCTAACTTTCTGGTCTTTAGGTGTCCTCTATGGCAGTAAATGGAATATGGACAGGTTTCTCATGGGATTCCATATATACCCCCATGATGTCCCACAAACACACCACAGCATCTCATGGGAGTGCCATTCATGACCCATAGATTCCAATGAGAATCCCATGGGAATTTTCCAATGACTAGACAGATAGAAGCCAGTTTTACTTATTCAGATGAAATTGTCAGTGCTGAGCTTGCTAGCTAGTCTTTATTTCATCTGAATATACATTTATTAAATTATGCTTTAAGATTTGTTCAGTTTAGTTACATAGCAAAAACCTGACATTTCCATGATATCAACACTAATCATGTAATAACATAAACTGAACTCATGAACTAATCATGTAATAAACATAAACTAATGCCAAATTGTTAGTACCCAACAAAGCAGTAGGACTCCCCCACCTCCTAAATCTCTATTTAACCCCTGACCCTGTGCTGAAAGTGACAAAAACAGATAGAGATAATGCAAGATAACCAAAGCAACAATCGCATAACAGTAGCCTGGTGATATGTGAGGAAGCGATATGTGCTACTTTAATAGAACTCAGTCATGAGAAAGCAAAACATACAAAACCTTGATTTATTCATGTTTTGTAAACTAGATTTTGTAGCTTTTGTTTGGTAAATGCCTGCGAAGCACGCTGTTTTGTACTTTTGGCTCATTATTGTTGTGGTGTTATTAATAGTAGACGTTAAAGACAATTATACCACAGCACTGTTGAATTCTCAATTCTGATTGGCCAGAAGGTGTTGATTAATTTTCTATAACGGCAGCTCTGACAGTAATTCCAGCTGCAAGGCAAATCACAGTCTTATATTAAAGCACTCATTTTTATATGTTTTCTATATGTATATTTTATATATGTATTTTCTACTTGTATGGCTCACATAACTGAATTTTAAAAAGTGTGTAGTTTTCTGTGAGAAGATGTATATTTAGCATTTTTTTTGGAAGGAGTCTGTAGTGTCAGTGCTTTGCAACAGTCAGAGCTAATTTTATTACTTTAAACTTTCCAACACAGAAAATCGTCACAGAAAAAAAAATTTAAAAGACAGAGAAAGGGAAACAAGAAAATTCACCAACATTAAACCTAACTACAAATGTAGCCTGTATTTAATTAATAAATAATTGCACTTGTTGGCAAATGATATATGCTATGCTATAGTATAAGAAGAATAAAACACTCCAGGACCTGTTGTTACTAGACTTCAGACACCATCCCAACGTATATTTTCCTTTAACAGAACAGCCATCGTATTTCCTTCCTTACATTATACATATATAATCATAGTTTTCTATTTTTTTTTAATGTTTAATGTTGCCACTTTGTTAACAAAACCTAAATGTTGTGATATGCATTGTGTATCATGAATATGTCTTCAAGTATTATGATATATGCTATATAGCCCACCCATAAGCACATATGGGTAACAATTCAGTGACATTTCAACACAAACTATGTGACAGGTTGAGGGGGGAAGCAGGTTAGGAGAGAATTCCTGCCTAATTGAGCCAGCATGTGTGCTTGGGGGGAAAGTGTATGTGTGTGTGTGTGTGTATGTGTGTGTGTAGGAATGCAGGCTAATGCAAGCTACGGTGAGAGAAGTTCATGAGACAGAGCGTGTCTGTACATTGTGCTGAGTGAATCCCTCATCCTCCTCCTCTCATCCATCTACATTGTTTCTCACTCCCTCATTCTTTTCACTCTTCTCCCATTCTTCCTTTTGCTCTCTCTCTCTTTCTCTCTCTCTCTCTCTCTCTCTGCAAACTTTCTCACACCCCCTCTAGTCCCTCTAGAGTCCAATTACTGAACACAACAGAACTGAGACGTTTCATGTACAGGCTAGAGACCGTTTTCTCCTCTCATCCTTATTCGAGTGTGGGCTCAGTATCAATGCAAAGTAACAGTATCACAATAAAGCAAGTCATCCAGGGAATTAATCAGGTAAGCTTGGATAATTACAGGCTCTCCCTGTAGCGTTACCTGTAAAGCCACACCCACAAAACAAAAAAAAAAACCTGAACGCTAGCACAAGCGAAGCTTACGGAATTGACAGACGACATGGCTGATAGTTCAGGACCCTGGAGCTGTAAAATATATTCAGTAAATGCGCCTTATTTTTGATGAAACGTCCGAACCCTATAATTCCAAGGTCCCGAAATATTACAAAGAGCCCTGAGCAGATTCATAACTATATAGTTATTATATACAAGCACAATGCTGATAATGCTCTTTAAGATCACTGAGTTAGAAAAAATGAAAAAAAATTAAAAGAAAATGGGTAGAAGGAACTCTTTTGGTATTTTTCATGCTGTTACACATTAATGTTTGAGATGACTTAGGTGCATCTTACCAACACTTGTTGATAAACTGGTAATAGATATATATCTATTAAACACTTACAGAAATATACCTATTAACACACTTACAGAAATATACCTATTAACACACTTATAGAAAAAACTATAAATACCTATCTGGTATTTATCACACCAGATGGTAATTGTCTCTAAGTTCTGACTTAGATGTAGTTGTTGTTATAGTGTTTAGAGTGTATAGATATTTTTATCAAATTTCCTTGAGTATTAGGAAGTATATAGAAGTAAGGGCCAAAACAGTAATATAACTCTTTCAGCACAAAGAAACAAATCGGACATTTCCAAAAACTAGTACACATTATTGAATAATGTGCCATAAGTGTCAAAAACAAGATGCAAGTGTCAAATGACTGACTGTGATGAGTTTATAATAACCATGACGGATGTGTCTGTATAATCCCAGCCCTGGCACACACAGTTCTGTGTTGCTCTTATTGATTTTTCTTATGGAGAAGTTTTCGGTGAGATGTTTATTTAGCATTTCTGGATGGAGTCTCCAGTGTTAGCACTTTGTAATGCTAGTCAGAACTAAAGCTGTAACTTTATATTTTCAAAGCCTTAACAGAAGGCTCTGCAGTTGCTCTGTAAACTAGTTTTATCATTAAAAATTAAACATAACTACAAATAGAATAAAACATACAATGTGTTGTTTTTACTAAGTAAATAAATGTAATCATTGGACAAAATGATATATGATATAAGAGGAATAAAACATTTCAGGACGTGCTGATATTGGAAAATAATCAACTTTGGACACCATCCCACTGATTATTTTCCAATAACAGCACACCCCATCGTGTTTTCTTCCTTACATGAATATGTCTTCAAGTATATGGCCAGCCCTGGCACACACCGGTCTGTCTTTTTTTTTTAGCTGTAATGCACATCCATAAAAACTCACCTACTTACTCACTCATGTTTAACAGGTGAAAGACACTCTACCAGGGAAATGATAACTAGAGATATGGCAAGACATAAATCACTTTTATATATAATAATCATATTTGTCATCTGAGTGACACCAATTCATTAACCAAATACCACTAGAGCTGTAATATTCACATTACAGACACAGAGCTGTTCAGTGGGTTCCACTTTAATTACATAAACTAGCTGTTAAAAGCAGAATGATTTCCACGTTTGAACAAGAATACGCTTTGGTTATTTCATCAAGAAATGTTGACAGGTCAGTCACTCGAATATTCAGCCCTGACCTGCGTTGTTTAGCCGAGTTGTAGCAAAAGAGCACCAGGCTGCTCTGTAAATGTGCTGCTTCGCATCAGTGACACTGCACACCCTCGTTTTTTCAATGCTCAAGTTCTGCTGTTAAAAAGAAAGCCTTGAAAACATCACATAGTCTGTAGCATCAGAAATTGGGAAATTCATAACAATTCAATCAGTCCACTGATTTTCCCAGACTAAACGGAGTCAAGCTGTAAGCAAAAGGTAATCACACACACACACACACACACCAAGAACATCTTGTGCATCCTCACATGCTATGACTGTGCATGGTCCTGATGGTACCTAGAAAGACGAAAGAAAGTAAGAAACTGAGATAACTCTGAGTGAAACCTCAGAGGATTGTGGGTAATGAAAAATTCTCATCACAGAAGAGTGTGGGCAATAAAACATTCCCCACCACTGATAGGCATATATAACATAAATCCAGCTCCTACACTGTGGAACCGTATCCACCCACTCTCTCTCTCCCTCTCTCTCTCTCTCTCTCTCTCTCTCACTCTCTCCACACAACCCTTTTTATCATACATTCAAACAAACACTCTCAGAACACATAAGAATTTAATAATAAGTTCATAAAACTGCCCATGCAGCAGTAATTGGGGACATATGTAGGCGATAAATAGGATTGAGTACAAGTTTATTTTTCCAACTAATATCATATTACTCCTGTGAAGATTGATGACATTAAAGAAAACACACACACACACGCACACTCGCACACTGAAAGGCTAAACAGATTAAATCAAAGAGATCTGATTGCATAGTAAAAGACTGGTGAATATCATTTAAATATGTGAGAAGAATACAATTTATTACTAACGATTCAAAGTAATTAACTGTTCACATCCTTACATACCATAGGATTATATAATCCGCAGGAAGACGTTTGAGAAGCTTGTGTGCTGCATGATGTAATTGAGTGCATTATGAATTGTCATCAGTAGGGGGTGTGTGTGCTATAACACAGCTGTTTGCCTCACTTCCTTCAGCGTTTGGTTATCTCTTAAAAGCCATGCTAGCAATAGAGGACTCAGCACTATCAGTGAGTGGTCAATAAATATGTGCAGTGTTAACAGCAGCTTATAAAGAATTTATGCACATGGTGTAATACAAAACATCCAAGGATGAAGCATCTGCTGGTGTTGAAGCTCAAGTCTGAAATCCCCAAAGATATGAATTACATAACGATATAGATACTCTCCGTAGGTTCTTCATTATACACTCACCAGCCATCTGCTCATTCATGCAATTATCCATTCAGCCAATCTTGTGGCAGCTGTGCAATGCATAAAACCATGCAGATATGGGTCAAGGGCTTCAGTTAAGGTTCACATCAAATATCAGAATGAGGAAAAAGTGTGATCCTTCTGACTTTAACCATGGCATGGTTGTTGGTGCCAGATGGGCTGGTTTGAGTATTTCAGTAACTGCTGATCTTCTGGGATTTTCACACACAACAGTCTCAAGGTTTACACAGAATGGTGCAGAAAAACAAGAAACATCTAGTGAGCTGCAGTACTGCAGGCAGAAACTCCTTGTTGATGAGAGGTCAGAGGAGAATGGTCAAGCTGACAGGAAGGCTACGGTAACTCAAATAAGCACTCTTTACAACTGTGGTGGGCAGAAAAGCATCTCAGAGCACGTAGCATGTCAAACCGTGAGGCAGATGGCCTGCAGCAGCCGAGGACCACATCGGGTTCCACTCCTGTCAACCAAGAACAGGAATCTGAGGCTACACTGGGTACAGGCTCACGCAAAACACTGGACAGTCTTTTTCCAATCTAGACAAAGATCTGATGAAATCCAATGTGATGTTAACATTAACTGAAGCTCTTGATTGGAAAAATTGCATGAATGAGTATGTGTACACGTGTGAGCATACAGACATAATGTTATATATAGTGCTCAAAAATCTGAAATGAAAATAATGCAGTTATAAGTCATAATGTTGAATAGAAATGGACTGCATATGTGATGGTTTTAAGTATATGGAAAATGTGTATATGTTAGTATTCAGTAATAAAGCTCCTGCTCTCTGGTGCACTCATTTAATCTCTCTCTCTCTCTCTCTCCTTTTCTCTCTCTCACACACACAGACACATATGTACTCTAAAGACAGATGTGCAAGCCGCGCCAACCACCGCCATTTGAGGTGGCTAAAGATGTAAGTATCTGAACAAGCTCCCAGTTCTCAGAAGACTGGATTAATGGTCCTGTTTGTGTGCCCAGGAGCTGAGCAGCATGGCGCGGAGTGGGGTCACGGCTGCAGCAACAGCTCTTCTTTTCTTCATCCCTTCATACTTCACCCTGGGTCTGCTGCGTGCATTTAAATCCCATTCAATTCAGCCTGCCCCCCCCAACAGCCAGACTGCTTGATCCCCAGCGGAAATCAAATCCTTAGCTCATAAATCACAAAAGGTCAAGTCATCCGCACAGAAATGGGCTTCTGGAAAAGCCATAAGCGACACGGTGAAGCTGATGTTTTTCGAAACAGTGGAGCCTGACACTCCTTCCTGAGCATTAATCAAGGCTGTAACAGGTCAAGACCTAGATCCTCTAGCAAACCCACTGCTGAGTGAGATAGCCTGCCTGGTCAGAGAGTCTGAATGAATCTTAACTGACTTGAAGCTATAAAACATGTATAGATGAAAGCAGAAAGAAAGTACAGTACGAAAGTAAAGAGAAAGAAAGTAAGAAATTAAATTTAAACATTTTTACATTTGTTCCACATTTCTGTATTTAAAGGTATAAAATGTCATTGTAAAAAATATTTCGAAACCTAGAGTGATCATAGAATTTCAAAGATACAGAAACTGTGTTTCACAACATTTCTCAAAGGACCTGGCATGTTTCTTCATTTTTTCAGCTCAGAAACAGGGTCTGCTTCAAGCCACAACAGAGCTGCTCAGTTTCCTTAAAAGACAACATACAATGCATAAATAGTTCAATTCAGTTGCGATTGCAATTCACTTCATAGGCAGCAGGGGGCTCTTAAAATTACAAACTGCTCCTTTAATACAATCAGTCCATGTTGGGTGACCTGAGAGGAAAGGACTGATGACCATCATCATTATTGCAGTTAACCAAAGTACAGCCAGTAGAGAGCAAGACTGCATACTGTATGTTCCTATGTTAAAGATAAATAATCAATGACAGGGTGGTGTGATGCAGTCCAATATGAAACATAGTTACTGCTTTAACCACCGCAAAGTTGGACACTGGAGACATTGGAGACTTCTTCCATAGGGCAGTGGTGGTTCAACGGTTAAGACTCCAAGGTGCTGATCTCAAAGTCAGGGGTTCCAGCAGCACCAAGCTGGCCCAAGCTGGTCCTTAACTCTATATGCTCCAGAGGCACTGTATCATGGCTGACCCTGCACTCTGATTTCAGCTTCCTAACAACCTGGGATATGTGGAGAAAAGAATTTCACTGTGCTGTAATTTATATGTGACAAATAAAGGCTTCTATAAGTGTCTCCTCACACATCACCATATCAAACAATTATACTTTAGTAAATAACAACAATAACATATACTCAACACTTTCTGAGCAATTAAATATGGTTAATGAGTCCCTTAATTAAATGTGGTAGTTTAATTCTTCACATAGAGTCCAAGTGATGGACAGAAACCAAACCAAGAGGCTGTAAACATAAGTAAACATGGTAGCACAGATAGTAACACAGATGGTTAGAGGACAGTGTAGGACACTGAAAGACTGTGTGTTTCCTCCACAATCGCTCCTCACCAGAAGGATAAATTCTCCAGCACTATACTGAGGCTATAAGCCTACTGTGAACCCCAGACATAACAAACTAAGATCCAAATTGAGAGCTAGAGAGTTTTTATATTAATCCACTGTCTCGCTTCACTCTTTCTCTCTCTCTCTCTCTCTCTCTCTGATTTTCTGTCTGTTTGTCTTTTTCTGGCATAGCTAAAACCCAATTCAGTATTGCTTGCACAGAGAGCAATGGAAGGCTAGGTTAGAAGCACTAATCCAGCGCCATGGGGTCCAACTCATTTTATGTAGTGTAAACTGTTTACTAGCTTGTCTGCAAATCCCATGCATAAGTCCACAAGATGTATGTTTTTTCACACAACCACACCCACCTACTTTCAGACACACAAACACACATGTACTACCCCACATAACGTACATAAAGGTACAGGGGAGTAAGTACCAAGTGGTGCCTTTCACAGCCCCTCTTGGGCTCAGTACCCATCATCCCCATCTACCATCAGTCCCACACACATCGAGCCTCAAACAAGTCTCCACACATGCATTAAATCTACCACCTCTTTTTTTCATACAGTTCAGAAATTTTCCAGCAGATGTTATCTTATATAAACACAATCCACACAACTTTCTTGTCTGAATTCTGGAAACAAAATGAAGCCCTCACAGATTACGTAAGACATTCTGACTCCAACTGTGACCTAGTGTCATCGCCTTATAAAGCATCACTCTTACAAGCATCTCATTAAAGTCCTGCACTGAGCAACGCATCGATTCTTCCGCCTCCTCTCTCCAGCATTTCACTGCAGTTGGTCCTATGGTACATGCTGAAAAAGACTAATGTGTACAGAAAGAAGGAAAATATTTTGGGATTCTTTCTCAGACCAGTCCAAGATACCACAGTTTCTCTGTGGGCCTGAGGGATGGGTGGTGAACCCTGTGGCCTGTAAGGATGACACCTGGTCAGTGTCAGAAGACTCCGACAGAAGAAAACCCCCGATCCCAATGACCTGGATCAAAGCTATACCTCCAAATGGACAGTTCATCAAAGGGACTTGGCTGTGTACTTTGTGGGAACCTTAAGACGCATCCCAGACCTTGCTGACTGTTCCACTGAATCATATAGTATAAATTCACAACTAGAGTATGTATAAAAACAATCAGATGCTTTTTTTTTTTTTACATTTACAGTCAGGGTCATAAGTTTACATACGCCTTGCAGAATCTGCAAAATGTTAATAATTAAAAAAAAAAAAAGAGGGATCATAAAAATTGCATTTTGTTTTTAATAAGTACTGCCCTATGCTATGTTTGTCCTGAGCAGTTAAACTGCCCACTGTTCTTCACAAAAATCCTCCAGGTACTGCACAATATTCGCTTTTCCAGCATCTTCTGCATATTTCTCCCCTTTCCATCAGTAGCTATATGATGTTGAGATCCATCTTTCCCACTGAGGACAACTGAGGGACTCGTACACAACTATTATGCAAAGGTTTATTGATTCTCAAGAAGGCAACACGATACATTAAGGGCCAGGAGGTGTAAAACTTTGAACAGGATGATGGGTGTAAATTGTTATTTCACCATGTTCACTGGCCTGTCTTTTTTTCTGTCTGTAGAAGTTAATAAAAATGCAGCTTGTCATGTTACAGAGACATCAGAATGCCAAAGTCCTCTTTCCTGAAGACCTTCTCAATTCTGATACTGGAGACTACTTCCATAAATTTTTAATAAATGGCTCCTTACAGATAACAGATAACAGATAACGTCACCATATCAATAATTTCTTTGAAAAATCAACATGTTTTTAATCATCTTATTATTAATCTGAGATTATGTGCAACATCTCCCATACAAGCCCCTGTGAATTAGCTGTTACTATAGAAACAATAACATGAAAGACCGCATTAATATAAACCTCTGATTTGAATAATAGAGCTGCTGTTATAGAAAATTAATTGACGTTCCAACATTCTAACCAATCAGATTTGAGAATTCAAAAGCATTATGGTGGATATATGGCTGAAAATGTACAAGAACGACACGGTTTTTGCCCGAGAGAATTAAAATGTAGAAAAATTTGGACCCAGAAGTTTCCGTGTTTTTCTCAAGGACTTTTCCACTACAGACTTGAGAGACTGACTGAAAGCACATCTTAGTCATTACGCAGACCATGTATAATAGTTTTATACTTTTTATTGTTTGTTTTATTTATTCTCCACTGAAGTTTGTGAAGTCTTATTGAAAGACCTGGCTTGTTATAATGACCTTTTAGGTTTTTTTAATAAGAATTAATTAATAATGCTTGTAATGAATGGTTTTTTAATTTTTAAAAGCAAAAATGGCAAAATCTTTTTTTATAATTTATGCACAAGTACAAAAAGGCGAATTAATCAGTGTCGAGCCCTGAATTTTGTTTCGATTTTGGCCAGTATACCACCAAATATAATGATATTCAGTTTATGCACATGTGGTGAAAGATAAAAGGAGGAGTATGGCTCTGTGGTGCATTTGACACAGGCTCATCCTGCTCATAGAGGCGTCTGAATGCTTTACAGCTGACGTTTCGGGCCGTCTGTTTTGGCCTGCAGCCCAGAGCAGAGGCGCTGAGAACAGCAGTCTATCAAAATGTCATCCACTCAGGAGCAATGACCTGGGTGCCTGTCTGCTCTCCATAGCAAACCCAGTTTATTTTCAAGCCAAAAAGTTTAGACTTCTACTTTAATTACATACACTCTCATTGTTTTAACACTGACATCTGCTTCTTATTTTCTGACACATAGTTTAGATTGCTAACTGGGATCTCATGTGAACTGCAAGGCAGGTGGTAGATAATAGATTACTAAGTTAGTCTATGGTCTAATCATAATTGGATAAGTACTGAAATAGCTATGTTACACCTACTTACTCATACAAATATATGCAACATTAAAGCCTGACGCATGCAAATGCGATTTCAGAGCAGGCCTGCTGAAAAACTGTGGTAGCCCTTTTAAGGTCAGGCCTGGCTTAGCCACCAGGTCCCCTGAGAGGCCCAGCTGTAGATTCCGGTAGCTGCTTTTTTTAAAGGTTATGCAAGGATATAATGAATCATAAACTTATGAATGAGTGAATGTTCCATAAAAGGCATGTCATTAAATTGTCCTTTTGAGCAGGGGTGTCAAACTCATTTTAGGTAACAGGCCACATTACACTTAGTTCAATGTCAAGTGAGCTAGACATCAGTTTAGTAGACCAATAACATATCAACAACTTCTCTTAAATGTGTTCATGTACTTTCTGAACATATAAATGGACTGAATATAGGAACATAAGTATCACCCACAAAACTGATGACTGCAGTTCATTACCAAAGGGGGAAAAATCCAAATTATGGTTTTACTTAATTGGGATTATATGTCATGTATCTACACACAATAGTCTATAATATTGAAGCAGACATAAAATTCAATATAGGCTGTAAAATAATAAAATGTACAAGTTAGTACAAATAGCATAAGTATTTACCCCCATTGCTGTGAAACCCCTAAATTAGATCACTTTTAAAGAGACGTGGTTATAGCATCAAAATAACTTTCTAGCTTGCTAATGAGAAATTACATATCTTTAGCATACAGTATTTTGTCAGTAGCTGTGTTTATTGCTCTGATTCACTTGGTGGGCCAGTTTACAACCCTGGCAAAAATTTAATACCTCATCTAAAAACCTTGTCTGGAATCTATTCACTATTGATCAGTGACAAGTGGCTGCTGAAAGTAATATACAGTAGCCAAGCAGGAGTACAAAGTTTTGCTTAATTATTTCTTTCACACATTCTTTTATAAACTTTTCAGCATAATACTAACCACACTGGCAAGATTATGACATGCAAAAGAAAGATGAGAAAGCAGTAACTGATTACATGTGAGTATGAAAATCCCATGGAAAATTGGGACATGGAAAGATTACGCGTCCAGCATTGGTGAATAGACTGCAATTCCCAGAAGCCTTATTGGAAACTATTGAAGACAAATTCTAAATCTGAACACATTTCCACAACTCTTCTTCCCTTTAATTCTCCAAGAGTTCTGCACCCTATAGCCTGCTCTCTTAGCTTATTCCCACTTCTGCAGGGTTTGTGATTCTTAGAAAATACGTAACTTGGTAACTGGCTGTTTCCTGTTGCTGTGTATCTAAGCTTTCTGCTCTGACAAGGATCAGCTATCGTTGATGCACTCAGCACAACCTTGCCTGTTATAAAAGCTGCTAAATGACTCGATCCAAATTTGAGGAGCTGGCTTATTCTGTTCATGGGTGGGCTGTAAAGTTTGCTGAGTGAAAGAGGGGATTTGAGGGAGAAATATAAATATTAAGGAACACCAGCAGCATGGTACACTGCATTGGCATAAGAAAAGGTAAAGAATGAGTGGGAGAAAGAGTGGGACAGTCTCACTTCAAAATGCAGTGTCTGCTTGTGATTTAGAGAATACTTGCACAGTCCTGTGATTCCAGTGAAGCCACCAGCAGGCATATTGTTCCTAATCTTTAACAGATGGGTGGTCTCCAGTCCTTCCATCCTTCTCTGAAGTAACGAGAGCTGGGGCCTCCTCATCCTCAGCAAGGTATGGAAACTCCACCCTGCCCTTTCAAATCTTATTAATGGGCCACTTAAATTGCATTATCAAGAGAAAGACATCTTTGAATAAAGCAAGGCTGGTCTTGAGACCTTTCATTAAAGTAGATACAGTTTGTAAACCATTACAGAGTTGTCAGCAATTAAATCCACAGCTTAGGCACAGCTTTGAGAAATCTGAACCCACATAATCCTGTGTAATTAGTGTGCAGGGAAACTCACGTCAGCAAAAGACAACACTGGCTGGTTGTGGTATGGCTTAACGTAACATTTAGTCGATGAAGTTTTGGCAGCATAAACCATATAAGTGGTCTCATTTGAAATAAACTTTGTCATCATTTTCACCCCCGCCATACGCAGCACTTTGTATGTCAGCTCACCATCTGTCCATATGGTGCAAACCCTAGTACCCTGTTCCCTCAAGGCAGTTACAAAGCTCCTTTTGTTCCATTGCACTCAAGGAAAGAGTGAATGCACGCAAACATTTCCTAGGCAAAATAACTATGGCTGCATTCGATAGGCTTTTTTTCTGACTTTGGGGAAAGGCAAGCTTAGCTGCCTCTTCCAGGCATCTGGAAGTTGTTCTCAGCAGCCACTCATAAGATTTTTCTATCAAACATTAGCGGCCAGTCTGATTATCAGCACAGGCTGTACAGTTAAAAGGGTGTGGTTCATTAACCTCAGGATTACCACTGTAACAAATCCAATCTGATAAAACCCATGCTACCTCTACTTATCTCCACAAAGCACAGTCACACACACATCAAAACCAAAACGTACGGATTATCTCTTAATTGTGTGATTTGACTGCAAAGCTAACGTTGCAGGTCAAGAATGAGCTGTTCTAACATCAGATCTTGTGCATGCATGAGATGTACTCATCTGAAACTATTATAATAATGTTTTGGTTCATGTTAATAGTCATAGGTGGATTTGTAAATATTTGTAAATATTTGGCAGCTTGCATACAATACAAGCCTGTCCAATGACAGAAATGCCGCTCCTAGTGGCTATTAAGAGTAATGATGGGCTTGTCAGCAAGAGCTATTGCCTGGTCATGCTAATAGCTTTTGGCTGATCAACACTGTGAATCATGTCAGATAGAGTGGAGGGTAGATGATGCTAGAATCATTAACTCTCACTGTGGAGGAGATATGTCTATCCTTGACTCATGTACAGAGTAACTTTGCTATTTCTGTTGACTGCAGCATTTCACTATTCTGTTCTCGGCTGAATCTGGAAACTTTACCACTGTCAGATATGATGGATTAAAATCTTGTCCAAGTTGAGCTGAGCAGGACCAAATAAGGCCTCTAAATCTTACCTTCTTTGTCCCTTTGCCCTCTCTCAGGGCTGTCCCGAGATGCCTGCTCCCACTCAAGCCTTTCCTGATCCCACTGAGACTGGCCGGCTGCCTTTTGTTCGCCATCCACTGGCAGCTCCTCTATGCTCTCTGAGTTCTGCAAAAACACATGAGAACATAAATGCAGGAAAAATACCTGCAAAATCAGTTTCCTTTCATAAAATTTACAATATTAAACCCAACACTTGCCTTCATATTTGCGTCAATTGTTGCATTTACATTTTATAATAGTGTTGTTCATGAGGTAGCAACTAAAAGACTATAAGTTTGAGTCAATACTAAAAGACTGTAAGTTTGGTGAGTGCTTTATGGCATCCAATCAATAGGCTTAGTAAAGGAAGTAGCCAATCTACTATACTGCAATTTGTGGAGCATAAATGCTCTGCTCTGCTATCTCATAATATGTCTCTTGCATCTATAACAGACTTTATTTTGGCAAAGTGAGTCTGAACTGTAAGTGTGCACTAAGTTGAGGTTTATTAGATTCTGGGAATATCTATAGCAAACAACTGCCTATAGCTAGCAGGAACCAGAGTCATGTCCAGAGTTACCGCTGCTAAGTAGATCCCTGACAATATATTCCTTCTTTAAATGTAGACCAGCTAGCTGCCTTACTAGTAAAGTTAAATAAAGTTAGTTATGAAGCTAAACATCCAAAACAAGCTAACATTAGCTAACCAATAGGCCAAGCTTATCTGTTACTCAACTTGTACCCTAGCTAACAGGAAATGAAAGATGAAGAGAGCACGTTGTTAGCACTTTGTTTATCTATTTTTTTTAAATCATCCTTGCCTTGTGTTTTCTTTTCATACTGTACTAACATCCCAACAGGGTTTTTAGACTGAAGGTACTTTTAGTCCCTGACCTAGTGAACTAGCATGAAGTTCCACTTCTGAAATCACTCTGGATAACAACATCTGCTATATGCTGTAAATGTAGACAGCCATAACAAGCTAACATTAGCTAACCACTAGAGCAAGCTTATCATTATTTATTTTATTCCCTAGCTAACATGTACCGCTATAACTAGTTAGCCAGTTTATTACTTAATATCTTATTTAATTTTAAGTCCATTGACTCGTGTGATTTCTTTTCTTGCTGTACTAACCTTCCCCTAACAGGGATTTAGCTCAATGGTATTCTTAGAGCTTGACCTGTTGAACTAGCATGAGGATGTGTTTTTGATAGAGACTACAAAGCACTTCTGTAAGTCACTCTGGATAAGGGTGTCTTTAAAGTGTTTTAAATGTAAATGTACATATATGCAGTTTAAAAAAAAAATACACAACTTGGGATCTTATTTACTTTGGAAAAAGGGCAACCCTGCTCACTAGATAGATAAGCTGCCTAGCGAACTTCAAAATATGCTTGAAGACTAACTAGCTAGCTACTTGATAATGATTTTACTAGTGAAATGTAATTGTTCTAAGTAGTCATTATAGAGAGTTCTATAATAGTAGTGCTAGCTGCCAGGTTTGCTACACTGCTAGGTGGCTCACATTAGATAGCTAATTACAAGTTACCAAAACTCAGTGTAAGTAAATACCTTGGATTGATATTCTTGGTAGGAATTTTCCAAATGGTCAAGTCACTCAGTCTTATTTAGCTTCTTTGCTAGAATCTTAACCGCCTCTTCACATCATGATCGTTGTTAAAGTAAGGAACATATCACTGCATTTTGTTCTGTTGCCCAGAGCACCATCCTGTTTTAATGTTTTCCTTTTAGTTTTGATTGCCTCCAAAGTTTACATGTATGCAAATAGTGATATGTCATAGGTCATCAAGGTCTCACAATATGGATTAATAGCAAAGTCCAGGAAATAGAAGCAGTTGCTGAACATATCACAACCTGAGTGATTAGAACACCACACTACCAGAGTGAAAATGTGCCGGCCATCTCAGAGTCCAAGGACAAGTAGTGCAAACATCTGAGAAAAGCCTTAAAAGCTTGTGGTTACCCAAAATTGGCTGTTGTCAAACCAGCAACAGGATCCAATGGGAACACCAGACCAATAACTGAAGAGGAAGAACAGAGCAAATGGAACAATAATACAATCCCCTATGTGGCAGGGTGTCAGAAAAACCAAGGAGGATTTTCAGTAAACACCATGCTCCAGAGTATGTCAAACCCAGCAACACGTTCAGACAGAAACAGTCCAGTGCCATGAGGAATGCACAGATCAGTACACTGCCGAAACAAAACAACCACTTCATTAGTGCATGTCCCAACACAGGAAGGCAAATTCCTGGACAAGGACAAGGTGCACTCTTTTGAGGTTGACAAAGTACGTTATGGACAGAGAAGCCAGCTAGTTTGAAAGAAGACTAAAGAGGCCACAACCATCTCTGAACAGAGAGGAAGGTCTGTGACACCACCTATTGCCCAATTATAGTGCTGACCTGACACGTTTAACACGGTGGTTTCACACCTCTAACCCTGATGTCACATCAATCTCATGACCTTACAGGTGAGAAAAACACTGTGTTTAAAGTGCAGTAATTTTCCCACCAAGTTCAGCATATTATGTCCTGTTAATATGGCCACTCATACTATCATAATTAAATAATAGTTTTAAATGAGTTTATAGTAGTATTTACTTTAATACTTCAGGGATTTAGCAAATCCCTCTTGTCTTTTAAAGATAAAATGGTATCATTGTATTGTTTTGTTTTATCCACCTCAGATAATTTGCTGTTAACACATGTCTTAAGGCGGATTATTTTGAACTTTTGTAGAACCATGTGCAGTATCACCAAGATAAGAGGAAAAATATGCAGAATGGTATGGATAAGCGAGGCTGGGGCTGATTTCTTTCTAGCCTAGACTGTAGATTCATGCAGCCTAATCAGGCCAGGTGTTGACACGTCAACAGCATCAATTGAAAAAGTGCATGTGAAATACAATCACGGGTGTAGCTAGCGTGAACAAGATATATTATTTACTCTATCATTATTTTTTTCCCCAAAATGCTTCTGGAGAGGAAATTAAAAGTAGATAGACTGAGCACACATTGTCCAATCGAAATACAAATTTAGTGTTTTTTGGTTTGAACGAAAGGGTTACAACTTTTCTGTTTACCATATTTGGTATTCAAACCAAACACAACATAAGCCCTGTTGAGAATTACATTTTTGATACTTAAAAATATTTCATAATTTAAAAAAATTAGAAATCACAAAGACAGCTGCCTGTCTGTGAACCAAATCATTCTTATTATGTCATCAGTGATACCTCATGATGTAATGCATTGCTCGACCCTAATAGTTTCATTATCGAGCTATTGATAGTTATTAGATTTTAGCCTTCCCGTCTAATATCACGACCGCTGTCACTGCAACATTTATAATTTAAAATCTGTTTCATTGCAAGTGTTGATCTGAGTGCTCATTACAAAGAGATAGTTTTGTCTCTTTTTCTGTTTCTTGCTTTAATTAATTTTTCATTACTCATTACTGCTTTTAATGCAGGAAAAAATAGAAGCATTCAGACAGTCCGATTGCACTGGGATGCAAGCCTGACATCTGCGGTGAGGAGTTGGGCCTGCAATATCTGTTTGGTTGTGGAGCGATGTCTTAATCAGTGCTACTCTGTTTCCTAGGCTTGTAGGACATCCAAAATTCCTCATGAGCACTGAGGAGAGTCCGGCCTCACCATTCGTTATGGTACCCAGCCAGAGCCCAATCTCTCGTCAGCATGCCCACTTCTCCTCTCCAAGCTCGCTCTGTCTCTGAGCTGTATGACAAATGTGTTTTATTTACTCTCCTATTTTTATCCCTCTGAAAACCCCTGATAAATGTCTCTTTATTTCTTTCTCTTAAAATAAGACTGTAATAATCAATATATGTTTCTCCTAGAATTAATGGACTTTGGAACGAATAAAACAAGATTATCCTGATGGACATTTGATAATTCCATCTACTCCTTGGTTAATTCCCTGTTTTTCTAAAGGACAAGAGGAGGACATGCTGCATATTTTTGTTTTGTTTCCAGACTCTGTCTCCTTATCTTCTTAAGTTACTCCATGCATAACCACACACACAAAATCTCATCTCATCTCTGGAATGTGTTTGTAATTACAAATAGATACTGTGCAAAGAGGTCATGCCAAGTAGGCTAGTGATATCATTAGTAATCTTTTCATGAGGGACTGTTAGTGAAAAGAGAGATGGCTCACAGTTTATCTGTGTGGAAGGAAAATCAGGAAGTGAAAATTATTTTCAACAACAACAGCAAGTCACTTGTTCTCTCCGATATATCAGTAATTTTGTTTTGGCTTAATAAGTAAAAAGGGTATATATATATATATATATATATATATATATATATATATATATATATATATATATATATATATATATATACATTTAAAAAGTTGAATCTAGTCATTCTAACAAATGCACTGACATTTCTATTAGCAAGCACCTGACCTCCATCATTTCAGAGTGCTTGTCACTTGCTGTTTATGATGAAGTAAAAAACAAACAATAAATAAAAAAATACCATGAAGGCCTCATTCACTCACCCAGTGTTGGCTGGGCATGGCCAGTGAGCTCAGCATGTCTGCCATGGCACCTAAAATATGATCAGTGCGCCCCTGGTTCTTCTGAAGAGGTTTCATTTTTGCAGCAGTTCTCCCGGGTCTATTTCTATCTTCCTCCGGTCTTCCAGTATCCCTCTTTCCTTCCTCCGGCACACTACGGCACAGCTTTGAGCTGCAGGCCAACTCCTATTTGCCTGGCCCACTGCAACTCTCCTGCACATAAATAATTGATTGTGGAGGAGCTGAAGGTGCTTTTGTCTGGGATGACACGTGCCTTCTTTATTCCAGCACTCTTCTCTGGCTGCTGCGTCTTGGAGAGATGTACAGCGCAATTCACTCAGGCCTCGTCCCGAATCTTTGTCGTCCCTCACTGTAAGGTCACTTCACAAAGCACCATGGCATGGGTTTAAATTCATTTCTTTCAATTCTTTATCCTTTACAGTGTCCCATTCCGTTCTCCTCATGCTCTTTGGCTTTTTAGTACCTTCCTTCCAAAGTGAGGACTGACTTTCTAAAGTCTGGAGTCTCTGAAGTCTCAGTTTCTCTAGCCTGTTATTGGCTGCGTGCATCTACCACCCCTTCAGAAGTCCACTCCTCCCTCTCCCCCATACATCGTTTGCTCCCTAGTGTTCTCTCTTGCACAAGATGTTGATTCTGAGAGTAGGTTTTTGTTTCTCCTCCTCTTCTTGGTTTCTTCCTGCCATCCACAGATCAGGTCTTCTCTTGTTATCACTGTCCTAAACCCATTTAGCGGCACATGGTTTGTGTAAACACCAAATAAGGCAGCTGGAGTCAACACTAGGGAACAGGGAACCACAGACAAACCTGTAACGAGTTATCCACAGTGTTGGATCTCCTTGGATTAAACTCACATAAAAACAGGAATCAGTGAACTTTTGCCACTGAATAGCACTCTCTAGCCATAAGCTGAAACAACAAGTGTGATAAGTGAATGGATATATGTGTATATGTGTGTGCCACTGTGTTCCAGTATCCATCATCCTTATCTGTTATCAGGACTCAAATAAGTAGACTATGAATTTTGTTTAACCTGCTTCACCTTTTCCCGTACAGAGCAGACATACACATTCCACTGTCTGCAGCTTGTTCCTTCCACATCTGGCCCAGAGTCAGAATAACACCAAAGATTTACAAATGTTAGTGTGATTGCTCACTTTCAGCTGCCAAAACCGCACACGAGATCAAATTTAACTTTTCCTACACATAAATACTCCTAAGATAATGCCCAACTGTGGGCTTTCAGAAACACTTAGTTAAACTGTATGATTGCGAGGTGGAGACGAACAAATAAAAAAAAAAAAAAAAAAGAGTTTAAAACATTCTGCTCCAGCCACTCCAAGCTGGAGCGGAGATGTGTTAAAATGGCTCATGGAAACACTGCCAAGAGTCTAATAATAGTTTAGCACATGGTTTTGTTTAGAACTGGCACTTTGTCTAAACTTAGAGCTCATCGGCCCTTCTTGTTCATCCCCCAGCTCAGCCTGGGATCAAACGCCAGTCTTTGAGAGGGCAGAGAGCAAACAGAGTCAAAACCATCATGATAAGCCGCCGTTTTTCACTCACAACCCTGTTGTAAAAAAAATCATCCCAGATTTCTGTTCATTTTCAGTGGTTTTGTAATGGGTTGTAATGGTATTTTGTGTTTTCCATGTGGGTTGATAATGTCCTCATGGGGAAAAACAGTTTAGCAGATCTGTGATTGATTTTTGACATGTTTGATTGCTTTTAAATGAGATTCAGTGGTGTCTTACAACCATCTGCTAGTCTCTGATGGAGTCCATGTGGTAAGATGTGGTTTAATGGTGATTCGGTGGACTTAATGGACTTTTGTGACATCTAAATTTCAAGAAGACAAAAACACTGATCTGGTTGTCTGACAAATATTTCATTATTATACAACAATTAAGTTAATTACAAGCTGAACATGCTGTAAATCTGGATCTGAAAGTTGGATTTTGTTCATTTTTTAAAAGGTTTCAAGGCTCAGCAGCTAGTCGATTACAGGTTAGTAGTTCTCCTCATGTTGACTGACTCCATCTTGTAGGTTTGTCCTTGGTATCAGGAAGATCTCTCTCCACGGGGGCCACTTAGGTGCTTGTTTAGTCCGTTGTAATCCTGAGACTTGGACTACTGGAAACTGGTTCCTGTAGCTGTCAGTATCAAATTGAAAACACTGATGCTTGCCTATAATGCCAAAAACAGACCAACTCACACATACATGTAGGCACTTATCAAATACCACTCTGCACCACATTCCCTTTAAGCTTCTAGCATGGCTCTACTTGAACCTCCATCCCTCAAGATACAAGGAAGAGCACTCTACTGGCACCCAGATGGTGGAATGACCTTCCCCAGGCTGTCCGGACAGTTGAGTCTGTCTTTAAACGAAGACTGAAGACCCATCTGTTCACCAAGCACTAATTAAAAAATCCTCGACTTGTACTTTTTTGTTGCGGTACCACTTATAGGGTTGTATGACTTGTGACTTATGACAGCATTCAGGGTTTTATGACTTATGACTTATGACAGTATTCTTAGATCATGAATTTTTTGTACTAGCACGAGGATCTGTTTTTGATGGAGACACAAAGCACTTCTGTAAGACTCTCTGGATAAGGGCACCAAATCATATAAATATAAATGTTCAGCATAACCTATTACACAATGCAATGAGATTCTTTTGAAATTAGGTCAACAGAGGAACTCATTTTCAGTTTCTCGTTACCTTTGTGTTGACTCCCTCTTCTGGCACAATGAGGAAAGACACTAATTCAGAGCACATTAGAGTCAAGACGTGATAACTGACAATACAGTTACTACAGTACAGTAATGACAAAACTATAACCAATAAAACATAAAGCACACAGTTTGTATCAATATAGTATTAGCAGTACTCTTCCTTCTTTA
The DNA here is from genome assembly GCF_027358585.1 of Pangasianodon hypophthalmus. NCBI lineage: Eukaryota > Metazoa > Chordata > Actinopteri > Siluriformes > Pangasiidae > Pangasianodon > Pangasianodon hypophthalmus. The sequence continues at coordinate 6,239,378 of NC_069725.1, forward strand.
GGAATGTAACCACTTGCAAAAAAAACTTCATGCAGGTTACATAAATGTAATTTTTCTCTGAACTTGTGAGTTGCAGTCTTAAACAGCCTCTCTATTAAATGCCAGGTCAGCCAAACTTCCTCTCTCTCCCTGTCATTTCCTGCTTCAGGTCAGCCATGGGAGAAAAGGGCAGGGACGTCTTGCTCTCTTCCTGCTCAGCTCAGCGCCGTCCTCTTGTTTTCTCCCAAGTTTTGGTGACCCTGGCTGAGAAAGCACACACTCCCTATACACATTTCCTATCATCCATCATCACGTCTGTTGATCAAGCTGTACCTCCTCAAGCTGAAAACTGAGTGGAAATACAGTACATTAGAACTACACTGGGTACACAACATACCTAATAAGTGAAAAATTTCTAGGCAAATATTTATTTAATATTTCTGATCACGAGATTATTAAAAACAATTATAAGCTGCTTCAGCCAATTTTATAATGATCTCATAATAAGATGTAGTAGATAAATTCACCAAATTTGAAGATGTTTTCATGTCCTTTTTCCCTAAATTTATTCTTTTATTCTTCTAAGTAATTAAAAAAAAAAATAGAGAACAAATGAGAAGATTATAATTATTATAATTGTAGTTTTAGACTAAGTAAATATGTGATCAGTTACAATTAAAGCTACATTTTAAGAAATATCCATCATGATAAGTGATGAGTCTATCATAGTGTCTGTTACTCAGCTGTTCATGTTCATTGAAAAAAAATGTACAAAAGTATGTCACTGTGAAAGCAGTAGGGGGCAGTAGGATCAGTATGAGTAATGCGTCTCTACACACACTCTTAGTCTGATTATCATATTTCATAGTTTATTTAATTGGAAAAATAACAATTGTCTGACAATTGTCTAACAAATAACAACAATATATATATAAATATAGTATATAAGTCTTAAGTCTGTGTGCGTCTGTGATTGTTCCTGTGTGTGAGTGTGTGTGTGTGTTTGAGTGAGTGAGTGACTACAGAAATAATTTGTTTATATCAGCAGAAAGCATATTTCCATGGAGACCCCATGGTAATACACTCTCTTTACCATCTCTTCTCACTGGGATTGACAGGAGTGAAATAATCTGAGACAGATTCTTGGTCAACCAAGCCATTACACTCAACTTTTCTTAAACTCTGTGCTACTCTGGAAAGAAATGAAGCGGTAAAGGCAGTGAAAGATGGAGAAAATAAGAAGACTAAGGCCAAAGAAGATGGAAAAACCAAAGGGCTCTCAACTCCACTTTAACTGCAGAGAAAAAAAAAAGCCTGTTGCTGTTTCTGACAACTAATCCCCAAATCTCTTATAATCAGGATGAGCAGGAACATGTTGCCTGACTTAAGACAGCATCTATGTAAAGGTTTGGGAAGGTGCTTCAGCTAAGTGACCTGGCTGACTCAGAACAGTAGTAGGAATTGGAAACAAACAGGACCAAAGCCTATCTCTGTGGGTGAGACGCCAGTAAATAGCAAGAGTCTGCATCATTTTATCAGGAGGACAAGCAAGGCAGCACAGGAGAGAAGTGTGACTGCAGCAGAGACACCTGCACTTTCTACTGAGTACATAGTATGGTAAGGCAACAAGGGACAGGCTTTCTTTTTGTCAGGTAAAGAAGGGGAGCAAAGAGAGAGAATATGTGTTAGTTTAAAGCAGGGGTTCACTAAATGGGGTTTGTGATTTTTTTTTTTTTTTAGCTACAGTGGTGGAAATCATAACCCACAATTATCAAACTTATTATACTTATTATTGAATTCTTGTAGCTGTTAGCCTGGTCCACTGAATTGAAAGAGTTTAATCCAAAGCTCAATAATTCAAAAATAAATCAATAGCTCAATAATTCTCTAAATAATAGCAACTTGGACCATAACTTGTTCTGTCAGTGGAAGGTTCAGGAATAGAAAGCTGTACAGATCTAATAAATTAACAAAATATTCCTGTACACATTCAAATACTGTTAATGAAATACAATAAATCTGTACTGAGGATTCAAACAACTGAATTAAATCAGCTATAAATCATTCATGGTAGGTGAGACTTTTCCAACATTTTTCCAGACGTTATTGAGTTTTAGCATTTTGCATTTTAAGCACAGCCTGAGGAAAGGCCTGCTTAATGTTTGGTAGAGCTGTGTTGTGTTTGTGCTGCCAGTTGAACAAATCTGTTGCTGGAACTAAACTGAGGCAGATTTGGTTCTGCAAGAACAGACTGTTTATGGAAATGAAACACAATGTTTTGCCATCTTCACTCCCTGCATGCCCCATCACAACACCTCTCTCCATCACCCTGCAACAGTTACAATATGTTATCACCAGCAGGAGTTAAATATAGCCAGTCATTGAAACCTAATGGCCATGTTCTCCTGTAAGACCAAATGCTGAATTGGCAAAGCTGCTTTGCAACCCTCTTGCAATATAACTTGCACTGACAAGAAACACATTAACTCAGTCCAGATAAAGGACTTATTGTGTGTTGTGAGCAAACAACACTTTCTGAACCATTGTCCCAGGAGATACAGGGTTTAAAATGTCATTAGACTTCAGCTGTTTGATGTCAAAGAATGCAGTTATAGTAAAAGGCCATTTCATCAATTCTCATTCTTCAGAATTGAACAGCATTCAGCTCCTTGTGCATGAAACTGATGTCAAAGCTCAGTCTTAACTAGCAGTTTAATGTTATTAGGTTAAATATTTATTTAATAGATAGTACTACTACTACTAACAATAATAATAATAATAATAATAATAATAAATGATAAAATAATGTTGAAAGATCACTGTATTGTGTGTGAAAATGATTTCTTAGGTGCTACAGAGTGCTACAGTCACTGTGATGCTCAGTTAAATGTGCCTGGTATTTTTAAAAAATTCATCCATGAAAATCATTACATGTTCTAAGAAAGATTGTGCTAGTTAGTTTATAGTTTGACTGGGTTCACATCTGTTACAGCAGCAGATTACAACCTGTCAGTCACAGCTCCAATCACCTCATGTGCCATGGTCAGCCTTTTCATCCGCTTTTAGTCCATGTCCATAACTCTCTGAACCTTGGTGCTTTCTGACAGCAAGGGTATGCTGAGTTTAAAAATAAAAAAGCTTCACTCAGATTCATACCTACCATTACTGTATGTTGTAAACTACTGTATACTGGCAAGATGTGATCAATGTAGAATCTGTGATCAATGTAGAATCACTGGCAATTCCTACATCATCATTGCAGGAATCTGGGCTGGCTGCAGCTGGGATACAAACAGGAATGGAGCTCCTGCTCTGTGTGTGATCCATCATTCGCGGGACCCAGATGGCTAAAGTTAAAGTCACCGTGCATGAGGATCCAGATCTGGGCTTTGGTCCAGATGAGGATGACTCTGAGTCTGATTCTTGGGATGACTCAGACTCTGGGAGCATGCTCTCAGATGATTCTGTCATCCCTGACTATGAATTGGAGGACAATATGGAGGGCACGGTCAACACTCTGTATCAGGCATGTGCTAAGAACCAGCCCTTGTCCCTGTGCAAAGTGCTGGAGCAGGGCGTGACTCAGGAAGAAGTCATGGAGCTGGACATCAATGGCAGGGTAGGAGTTCAGCTGCCTTTTTAAAATTAATCTAATGACAGAAAATGTCTGAGAATGCATAACACAGTCATAAGACTTGAAAGATGAGAATAGTGATTTGGGGGTTTTGTCCTACTTTTTGACAGAACGGCCTTATGCTGGCAGTTTCCAAAGGCTTCGTAGATATTGTGTATGGCCTGAATGAGTGTCCATTTTTGGATATTAATCATCAAGATAATGATGGAAACACAGCACTCATGATTGCAGCACAAGCTGGTAAGCACTCTTTTAAATGGTTTCACCTTAATAAATAAATAACTCATTTAAAACAATAAAAAAAACTAATACCCTCATCATGCTTTACACTGCAGGTTTTGCGACCATCCTAACCTACATTCTGAACTACTACTCTGGTGTGGACATTGAGCTCAGAGACCACAGAGGCTTCACTGCTCTCATTAAAGCAGCCTTGCAGGGCAACAGCGACTGTGTGGCCTCTCTGCTCATGGCTGGTAAAATTGTTTACCCCATTTTCTCCCTATTTAATCATTTCCCATCCCCACCCAGTAGCTAGTTCTCCCTTATCAGAGTAGCTATCAAGCCAAGAATTGAAATTCAATTGCTTTTTATTTGTAAAGCATTTTGCAACAATAGGCATTGTCACAAAGCAGCTTTACAGAACTCCAGGTCTAGATCTAAATCCCTACTGAGCAAGCCAGAGGCAACAGTGTCAAGGAAAAACTCCTTAAGAAACCATATGCAAGAATCCATGAGAGGAACCAGAAACAAAATGAAACTGATCCTCTTCTGGGTGACACTGTGTAGTGAGATTGTGATTATAGTATACAGTCATATAAAGAAAAGGTGAATGGTACAATATGTGATTCATCTGGAGGACTGTTTCTAAAACTTTGGGGGACCTAGCTGACATTCTACTTGACATCCTCCCTAACCACCCCAGTCATACCTTTCCAGTCGGAGACCACAAGGGCCCCCTGCAGAAGTCCCCTGTTTATATTATTGTGCTCATTACCATAATGCTTTTTCATTTCTGTAGTAACAACTCATTTATAGGGACGAGTGTGATGGATGATTTACATAATCTTAGAGACTACACTATAAAACATGATAGCCCCATTAAGCTATGTGAACTTATATCCTCTCTATAACTCCAACTGCCATGACAAGTTTTGATAGTGAACTCAAGTTTCTAAGTTTTCTAAAATTAAACTTGTCATGACTTTGAGTCATGATCTTGACTTGACTTTGAGTTGAAACAAAGATTATCTTCAAGTTGAGTTTACTCACGTTTTTAAGGCAGCAGTTGAACTTTCATTTCTAAGTTTAACCAACTTGAAATGTCTTACAGTGTAATAATAAACAGATTTTTAAAAACGTGTTTGTTGAGAAGACGTTTATTGAACATTTATGGATAGAGTCTCCATTGTCAGCACCTTGTAACAGTCAGTAGGATTTCAGCCACAAATCTTGAGGACAGAGGACTTTGCACTTTGGTAACATCAAGCTGCAAATTTTGTCTTATTAACTTCAAGAGAGAACAAAAGGCTGGCGAGGAAATGACTATTTACAGCTGCTATAGAGCTGCCAACTTATATTGCGGTTTAATGTATCTATAAATGGTTAAAAAGCATGATGTGTCGTTAATTCATAAATTCAAATTGTAATTCATTAATTCAAGTCATTAATTCAAAAATTGTAATCGTGGTATAATAAAACACCTCAGAAGTTTCTGTTATAGGAAAATAACCCACTTCCAGATGGTAATACATCACACCATCCTTTGTGTTTATTTCTTATTTATATATGAAATACAGCATTCTTACAGAGCCCCTGGTGGCTCGGAGGCCCTAAGCAACTGTTTTTATCACTTTTTGTTACAAATGGTCCTATCTCTGAGCTGTATGAAAACACAATAATTTTTTTGGACTGCTGCTAATGCAGCCTCATAGAAACATGCTTGAAGGAGAATGCTGATTTCTCTTTTTTGTATACATGAGCTAATGAACTGTGATTGGCTGTGGGTCAAAATTTGATCTCCTAATGACAGGGTGGACAACTGGACTACTTTTAACACATATGAAATTTATTCTGGAGAAAAAAACAACAACTATACGCCACCTATGAGCAGGTGTATATCTCATACCAATACACCTTTGGTGCAATTAAAGCATTTCATGTTTAGAAAGAATACAATGTATAATTTCCTGAATTGAATGCTGCTTTTATGTGCTGTTGATAAACAGTTGCATCATCTTTCTATCTGCAAAGCTGGAGAAGAACAAGACTTTTTAAAAGCATGGTGCTGGCAGATGATGATACAAACACAGGCAGGTTTAAAAGTCAGATCTAAGGACGTTTCTGATCCCTTTTGCTAATCTAGGAGTCGTCTCAAAGAGGACTGGATTAAGAATGCGTGGACTTATCAGGACTTTAAAGTCCCTCTTCATACCAGCCAGACCTATTTAGAGCTAGTTCAATAAAGGCAGCAGTTCATTTACACTAATCTATTTCTGGCCAGCAGCACAGACAAGAGAGTTGATTTCCAGAGCTAGTTTGGTCCAAAAAGGTTATTTTACATTAATGCCAATGCAGTTAATACTAACAGAAGAATATCCTAATAATAATAACAACCTAAAACAATCACTAATACTTTTTTAAGATCAAATTCTAAAAATTCTAAAAGGCATTTACTTCACTTGTGTAACACTGTTAACTTCATCGTACCAGAAGGTTTGCTTCAAACTTTATGTAACTCTGACAATAAAGTGTAATATAGTACAGTTTAAATACTTACACTAAAATTAGTGTATAAATAGTATCTCAACTTCTGCACAACCTGTTTTAATTTAGATTTAATTTATGTGCTTCAATAAGAGGCCAAAAGGGGGCGCAATGATGTTGTCTTCCTGCTATAGTGTGACTCATTATATGATTCATTACAAAACCAAGATCAAAAGATCAGAAATAACGGATTGCACTTTTACTATGATTTGTCAAGTCCAGTAAGCTTTAGTGTCATTCCTCTCATCACATACAGACATTAAGAATGAAATGTAGTTCAACCGAAATTATGGTGCTACAACATGACATATAACATGAGACATCAGACAAGAGGATAAGTAACACAATCAAAAATCAATGTATTACCATACATACAGACAATAAACTGTACAACTGACTATACAGTAAACTAACTATACAGTAAACCCTAAACACTACAGCAAACCAACATCTACAGCACAGTAGTAATGAAAATGTAAACTCTGTTTATAGACCCTGAGCAGCAGTATGAACATGTAAAGTGCCTTGTGCGAGGAGTGTTAAATGTTATTTCTGTTATTTGTAAAGTGACTGCTAATACAGATTAATCATGTTACTATAATTATTGTGAAATAAAATAAGTTCAGTTTGCTATGTGATAAGACATACACAGAAATTCAGAATAGAATCCCCAGAATTTGAGAGTGAGAACCACTGTAAAATAAAACATGAGTTTTCCCAGAACTTGTGACCCTGTCTAACTTTGCTTTCCTGTCTCTCTGTATTTCAGGTGCAGACATAAATTCAGTAGATGCCACACGGAGGAAAGATGTAACAGAATGGGCACTAAAAACAGGACACTTTGAAACTTTTACAAGGCTGAGACAACTGTCCAGCCGGCCCCGTGCAGAGCAATTTTGTGAAAGCTATGTCCCGGAGTGGCCAGATCTTAAAGAGCTGGTGAGAAAAGCCACAACCACAAAAAGTGCAGGGCAGAAGGTCGCCCATCGTTTGAAGTCCACGTTCACTTTCAGTTTTCCGCAGGATCCTCAGGACAACGGCGTCCTGGATCACATGGTGCGCATCACCACGAGCATCCACAGTCCCCTAGTGGTCACAGGCTGCCGTCCATTCTGTCCCACGAGTCCACCGGAGATCGGCAAGAGGCGTTTAGCCATGCCTGGACTGATGCAGCAAACCCCAGACCAGAAGCCCAAGAGCCCCATGATACAAAACAGCAATGGCTCCATCTTCTCATCCTCCTCCACCATCACCTCCGGATCATCTGTGTCTCTGGCCTCATGCTTCTCAGACACAGAGCATAAGGGCAGCATGTTCTCCATGGCCACCAGCAGCATACGCAGGCTGGTCCCACGCAGCATAGCACGCCACAACAGCATCTTCCCCACCAGCTGCATCCCTCATATCAAAGTGACCAAGTCAGCTGACCCGACCCCCAAGAAGGAGAAGAAAAGGAAGATGTCAAAAGGTTACCTGGAGCCACCAGTTTGGAAGTACAAGGAGGCAAAAATGGAGAAGAAAAAAGAGAAGAAGCGGCTAGAGAAGGAGAAGGCTCTTAAAATGAAGATGGAAAAAGCTGCCAAGAAAAAGTCAAAAAAATGATAAAGAACTTCCACATACACATATCTAGAGTTTTAGTTCCCATAATATGTGAAGCTAAAAACCTAATGGGACAGACAGTGGCTCTGTGAAATGTAATTTTTTTGTCGTTATTTTTTTTATTGCTGTGAAGCAAGGCTGCCAGATGTCTGCATAAGATTATTCTCAAAATAGCCATGAGAAAGAAACCTTTATTACATTAACAATGGCAGCTCAGAGATACAGGTTTATTGTGACTGTTATTTCAGATTATGAGTAAATCATTTTCCAATGTAGTCCTATTTATTTTAAATTTTATTATTTCAAATGTTTCAAATGCAATGATAACATTACAGTTAGCGTTTCTCCTTTTTGCACGTGGAGCATTTTTGTTGACTTTACTGTTCAGGAATATATAATGTATGGTCTTGAGTATATATAACAATATTTTGGAGACAGATGCCTGGCAGAGCTTCTTCAATTTATCGTCCTTCCCATGGCTATCTGTAAGACTCCCTCGATAAGAAGATTTATAAACTAGGAATCATTTAGAAAACTACAGACACTCTCTGCTGTATAGCTATCTTACTGTGTGTCTCAGGGATAATTGTATTTTTATTTGCTGCAGTATTGTTGCAGAGCATGTTGCTCATTCAGCATCTCTATGCAAATGTTTCTATGCATTTGCATTACTATGCATTTGCAAACAATTGTATTAAGCCAAAATGTACTGCATTTTCTTACAGCATTTCAACAAAGTTTGAGCCATTTTGCGACATGTATGTATTCCATTTTGTTTTCACAAACAGTATTTGCAAAGACTATACTTGAATATTCAAAAGTATGTTCCAACAAAATAAAAAAAACACATAAAAACAGCCCTCAAAGCCTCTGGCAACACAGTTTCAAATATTTTTTAAAAAATCTTTGTGATGCTAGAGATCTGTCATTAAAATGCATTTACCAATGGTAAATGGATTGAAGAAATATATATCACTCACTATGATTTAATTATAACTAAAAGCTACCAAAAGTCATACAAAGGAAAAACTCATAACTCTCATAAGCTACTGCATTTATTTGCATGGTTTGGCTCCACTTGTCCCCTTATAGGGAAGCGTCACTACAAATTAAGCTTTTTAAGTTCTTCCTACTGATCACCTTTATCCTGTGAAGAAATATTGCTTTCCTGATGGGCGTGGTCTCTTCCAGGATGACCCCGCCCCCATCCACAGGATTCGAGGGCTCGCTGAATAGTTTCTTGAGTAGGGAAATGATTTGAACACCTATAGGAGATTTTTTTCTTTGCTCTCTGCCTCCATCAAAACACCAATTGAAGAAATATATTTCAGAAATATTGTGTTCATTTCTCCAGTACAGTTCCAGAGACTTGAAGCTGCTCTGGAGGCTCATGGTGGCCAAACACTAGGTGTTTAAGACAGTTTTGGGTGCTTCCTTTCCTTTAATTTGGCACCTGTCTGTATTTTTTAGGTACACTGTGAGTGCTGATAAAGTGTCATGGAAACACAGAGTTTCCATGATGCTATTGTTTTGTTTGCATTGTTCTGAGTTATGAATATTGTGTGGTGTGTTGGTGTATTTTTATACTTTTCTAGCAGCAAGGTGGTCAAGGAAAGCAGGAAAATAAGGTAAGATCTCTACACTCCACTGCTTCTTCCCTTTCTCAGCTAGTTTAAAAAGCTACACTGGTCAGCAGAGTATGTTACTGCAACATGCAGAAGCAGCTCGGGTTTAATAGAAAAGGTTTAAAGTTCCCTATACTGTCCTTCTATTTAAATGAATACTACTATCATTTGATTTAAGCTGGGATTTACCGGCGAATCTCTGCAAGTTTAATTATGTATATATACTTTGTATATGTATATATAATGTTGAGCGTTTTTGTCATGCAAACTTTGTCTTGACTTTTTAATGTGCTCATGTGCGCAAGTAAGCAGTATTATAAAACATTTTATTGATTGGGCAATAATACTGCTTTTTACAGTCATGGTTATGGTTACAGTCACAGCCACTCTGCTAATGCTTACAATGAGGCTAAGAGAGCAGGAAAGAAGTCACATTAATTTCTGTGGGGCAAAGCTGAGTAAACAGATGGCTAATTCTGATTGGTATCTTGGTAGACCAGACGTCACCGACTATATACCCCTGTACAGCTCAGATCCAACAAAAGAAAAAGGCACAAAAATAAATTGAGAAATCTCTTGACAAAAAAAAATAATGTTCTTTATTTTGCAGTTGGTGATAAATTCACCACAGAAGCTCTATCTAATAGCAAGAAAGAAGCTAAAATAAGTTCACATCTTCATAAGTTCACATGAAGCTCTTGAAATTAGTCATTGTACCAAGCTTATGTAACACAAATCTGTTAAATCAAATACAAAATATTGTTCAGGAAACCTAAAAAAAACAATGGTTAAGGATTTTTCCCATGCTAAAGGTGTCTAAATGGAACCCTCTTTGGTACTCCTTCTATTGTAGAGTTCTGTTTAAAACCTTTAAGGGTGGCAGAGGAACAAAACAAAGAATCCTAATGGTTCTAAGGTTCTAGGTTTTGTGCTAGAGACTAGAATGTAGGGTTCAATTCCCAGGATTTGCAGACTGCCCCTCAACCTACAACAACTCAGATGTACACTTAGAATGGATTAATTGCATTTGCTAATTCTAAAAAAAAAAAAACAGACTTTTTTTCCCCATTTACTCCCCAATCTGATCTTGCCAATTGGCATCTACCACCCAGGGAGGGCAAAGGCTAATACATGCTTCCTCTGAGACAGGTGAAGCCAGCCACCTCATTTTTTTCAAATTACTGCTCATGCAGCATCACATGGCAGCGCAACATTCTTGGAGGAAAGCGCTATCTGCACGCTTCCACATACATGAGCTCACATACATCCACAATTGGTTAATATCTATGTGTTTGTGGAGTGGTAGCTCAGTGGTTAAGACACTAGCTTACTGTGCTAAAGGTCATGAGTTCAAATCCTGCTAGGCTCTTGAGTAAGGGCCCATAATCCTCAACTGCTCAGTTATATTTATAAAAAAAAAAAACAAAAAAAAACAAAGAGTAATAAATGTAAGTTGTTCTGGATAATGGTGTTTGCATAAATGTATAATTTTCCCCATTGTTCTATATACTCTATATGAAACAGTGGTAGCACAGTGATTAAAATGATGGACTTCCAAGCAGAAGGTTGTGAGTTCAAATCCCAGTACTCGAGCAAGGCCCTCAACTCTCAGCTGCTCAGTTGTATAAAATGAGATAAATGCAAGTCGTTCTAGATAAGGATGTCTAAATGTAAATAACTGACAGGGGACAGAGTATGCCATACTCAGAGAGCACAGTCAGTATGCACTCTAGGCACCTGGTTGTGGATTCAAACTCATAATCTCCTGACAATGGGGTAAATGGTGTTCTGTTGTGCCACATGAGAACTCTTATTATTATTGCACACCCACCATTTGGTCAGTGCTAAAAAGTGAACTAGCCCATTTAAGCATCTTAACTTCCTTGGGTGAAAGAGGAACATACAGAAATTTGCAGTCAAACACATGTGGGAGAAAACACCTGCAAGATCAGTGAGATCCATATGGAAACTTACTCAAGCAGCCATCTGGTTTATATTAAGCATTTGCAACTATTAGACTGAATGCATTTTCTTCACGGGTCCACATATTAAACAATTATGATTATTTAATCAATATTGACATATTGATTGTGTTGTCCTCTAGGCTGATTATATGAAGATTAGATTACCTTCCTACTGGACGTCCCCATTAAATGGACAGTCATCCTTAGTTTATTAATGCGTGCTTCCAAGAAGTGCACAGTTGTTTATCCTCAGCTCTAGTGGGTGCACTGAGTCAGTCATTTTGGTAACTCATACTGTTACTACAGATTTGTGCAGTATTGTGATATCGATATGTATCAATATGTATTGAGTAAATGTACAGTTGTTTTTCTGTTGTTTATCCCTGAAGTCATCCCTGTTTTTCTGTTGTTTATCCCTGAAGTATTGTGTCCAGTTTATCCAGTTGTCCATATTAGATGTAAATTCTAGACAAAAGGAATATCTAACTAGGTATTAGTAGGGAAAATATCTCATTACTACAAATATCTTTAAATTAGCTCATTATTTTTAGTACCTATAATACTTTTGCTAGCTTCAAAATCAGAAGTCTGTGACATCAGCTGCCTTTTTAAAGAATAAAAGAACAGACCAGACGTTCATCCTCAAGGCAAAATAAAAAAATATAAATAAATATTTTAAAAAATTTTAAAAAGGAAGGCATTTTGTGCTGATCACAAGGAAAATAAGATAGTGTGTGCTAGGGACTGCACACATTCATGGGAACCACAAAGAAAATAAAAATCTGAATCAAATAATATTTTTTCCTCTTGTTGTCCCACTGATGTGAGCAGTTCCAGCTGGTCTTGCCACACACCAGCCAAGTGTGCAGATTACAAGCTCTGGGAAAGGAGCAGAGTCCTACTGGGAAAATTCTGCTTTAAAATGCCTCAAACTAAATTGAGCAAACACCGTGTGCAACATATTGAACTATTTCTGAACTGTTTTACAAGGTGAGACTACACTGTAATTTTAATTGTTGTTTTTTTTCTTCTCCAGAAACTCTGAATAATGTGTCTTCTTTCACAACACCAATTTCCTTTACTTAAGCATAAGTCATGCATCATCTTTGGCTTACCCACATCCTCATGCTCCTGTCTGAGTATTTTTCCCCAGAGACATTGAGATGTTAGCCTGGCTCCCTCACACCATTCCAGCTCTGTCTCCATGTCTTTTTCTACGTTAGACTTTTGTCTAAATGTCTAAACAACAAATGTGGCAAGTTATTCTGACATAAGGAGTGTTATGAAAACCATAAAAGGTTTCTCTGAGAAAAACTTATAAAACTTGAGATTGTATATAATGAAATGTAATTAGATATTTTCACATCAGAATCCCCAGGACTGATCTTGATTAATAGAGTGCTGAATTAAGACCTAGAGAATTAAATCAAGGCATAGAGTGTTGAATTACTTAGGCTGTAAACTTAACTGCAGTGGACTGGAGTGTATTCCTGCCTTGCAGCCATTGTTCCCTGGATAGACTCCAGATCCACCACAACCCTGAGGATAAAGCAGTTACTGAAAATGATGAATGAATACATGCTGAGTCTTATAGATATAGATACCAAAAGCACTGGTGGCGAAATAGGCTTTTAGTTACAAGGAAGCGATTACACATAATTCCTTTTTCTGTTTTATTTTAATATACGACAAAATTGTTGAATTTTCACTTTTTTAATTGGTTAGAAGTTGTCGTAGCTTTGACAGTAGTTCTGGCTGCAAGACAAATCTCAGGTTTTTATTAATGCACTCATTCTCATGTTATCATTTCTATAGTAACTTACAATGTTTTAAAAAGAGCATTTCCTTGTGTTGTATTAATACCTATAGGGTTTACAAAGCCATGCAATGTTCAGTATATTTTTAGTGTTGAATTAGCAGCATTGAATTGACATTTGGAATTTTGTAATGGTGATTTAACACCCAGTGGTGAAGTACGTGATGGCATGATAATGAGTAGCGAGTAGTGAGTAAAGCTGCCCCCTCACAGCTCTAGGGTGCCAGGTTCAATCCTGAGCTCAGGTTACTGTTTGTGTAGAGTTTCATATGTCCTCCCTGTGTTTGTGTGGGTTTCCTCCCACCAACCAAAAAAACATGTCATTTGGTGAGTTAGGCATGCTAAATTGCCTGTAGGTATGAATCTGTGTCTGCATGGTACCTTGCATCCCATTCAGGGTGTATTCCTGCCTCATGAACAGTGTTCCCAGGATAGGCTGTGGATTCACAATGACCCTGACCAGAATAAAACAGTTACTGAAGATGAATGAGTAAATGCTTTTTAAAGAGCATTACAAATTGTTGTTTTAATAGTTACAGACATATACAAATATTTACAATGTTGAATAAGCACTTGGTTTTGAATTAAGTTTTGCAATTTTGTAATGTTGAATTAGCACCTTGTATTGAGGTAGAGCTGTACCAAGTTTTAAACTTTCACAGTGTTGAATTTCACTTTTAAGATCTTTAACAGGCAGCTCAACCATATGGTTACACACATTTATCCTTGTAATTCCAATATATGATGTTCAGAAATTTGTCTCCAAATGTTCCCTTTATCGCAAGAGATTACAATTATGTCAGTGCTTTTGACATAATACATCCACACTGGGATGCTTTCAGTGTTTTGAAATGCAGCTTTGAAATCAGCATGAAAACTGGACACTGATATCACCAGCACTACTCCACATTCATCAAGTTACCAAGCTAAAATGTTAAAAGTTAATAAAAAGATAAAACATACTTTGTTTTTGACTTTCCACTGTTGACATTATGAAGGTATAATATTACAGTCCTGCCGCTATAGCCCCTATATTTATGTATGAGTTGTGTTAAAATATGTGTTACCACATGGTTGCTTAGTCACTAAACTGAAGTGACTTAGTTAGCAGGAGTTCACTGCAAGCTATCAGTCAGCTGTGAGATAAATTTATCAACAATTTCACAAGCATAACAATGTCTCAAGATACCCTGATTATCAAAAAATATATAAATTAAACAGAAACTGGCACTCATGAATTACAGTCCTCAGAGTTTTATTTTCCATATTTAAAAAAAAGAAAGTGACAAATTAGGCATGTTTGTGAGCTATTTATTAAAATATGTAAAATGAATTTTCCAATTATTTGTGTAGGATGTGTAGTATATTTTATTTTGTATTCTTTGTTTGCTTTTTTTTATAGAGGGTGTTAGTCTTACAGAAGGTGATAGTCATGAGCTTGTCCTGTCTAGCGTGTGTGGTAAACTAAATACCTAAAAAAAATTATTGTAATATTATATCTAAGCACTTTGAAAATTTTACAGTCAAAATTCATTAAATCATTAAATACTACTGGTCCACTGTGTTCAATAGGTGCTTCTTTAATGTCTGTAATGTCCACAGCTCCTAATCTAAAGGGTGAATTTGAAAAAAAAAAAAAAAACATTCTTTTGATCTGTATAAATTGATATTATTTTGTGTACTAACAATTAACACCAATCATCCTGTTCAAAAAATTTTTCAAACTTTTGAACTGGATCATTTGTGTAAATTCAGCTATTATTGTGTCTTGTGGACTATATGTAAACATCTGGTATGTGAAATACCTTATTCAGGGCAGTACTAAATAAAAAACAAAATGCAATTTTTATGATTCCTCTTAATTTTTTAAATTATTAACATTTTGCAGATTCTGCAAGGCATATGTAAACTTGTGTGTGAGAGACCCCAACTGTGTGTGTGTGTATATATATATATATATATATATATATATATATATATATATATATTGGATCACATTCAACAGAATTTTTTTTCAAACACACACACACACACACACACACACACACACACACACACATATATATATATATATATATATATATATATATATATATATATATATGTGTGTGTGTGTGTGTGTGTGTGTGTGTGTATTCTCAGTAACTGGATCACATTCAACAGAATTTTTTTAAATGTGTGTGTGTGTGTTATATTTGCTTTTGCATTGTGTGCATGTTAAAGGGTAAATTAACTCTTGCAGTGTAATATAAGACTTTAAAAATTTGAAAATTTGCTGTACGATGAAAAAAACTCTCTTTGTAGAAGTGGACTGAAGCATGAGCTGCTCGCAGCAACAGCACGCGCTATTCATGGAACATGACAGACGTGAGGAAAATGAAAGGTTTGTGAGCGACAGGAAAGCAGCAATGAGAGAGCGCATTCCAGCTCGCCAGCCCCACCGGGCTACACAATAAGGGGTGGGAACTGCTCTGGATATTTAACAAATTAGTAATCTTAACTCCAACATCAGCTCGGTTCTTGCTTATCGACAGAGGATCCGAGGAAGGAGCTTGTTTATGGCGGAGCGGAAGACTGAGAGCCTGGAAGTCCAGCTTCACGAGCGCCACTTTCCCGCTTCCATTTTATCAGCTGGAAGATTGAGCTGAAGATACCTCGCCTTGCTCGCTCTTATCCTTCTCCTCACAGCTCCCTTTCTTCCCCTACCTTCTCTTTTTTTCCGCCGAAGTGAAGCGAAGTAAGGAACTGAGACTAGTTTACTTCAACTTTGTGTTGTTGTTGTTGAGAACTTGTGCCGCTGAGCAGCAGGAGGACTGATGTGGTGAGCGTTACAGCTCCAGCACAGCTGAGCAGTCTGAAAGCAAGCTCTAAGGCTCTTTTACTTAGCCAGGATCAGTTCAGTTTAATGGCAGCATGTGGCCTAAAAGTGCAGTTTCGTGAGCAGATGGATTGATTATTGGTCCATCACAGGAAGAGGAGTAACGAGGAGCAAAACCTGAGGTAAATCACCAGCTAAAAAAAAAAAAAGATTTTGAAACAGTTTAAGTCTAAAACTTGTATTAAACATTTTATACGGATAATTAAGTTGGTTATTTTAGTTATTAATGTTGGTGTAGAAATGGCGGGTTAAACAAAATATTTAAGTGAAAAAAAAAGCTTCAAATGCGTTCGATTCAAACGCTTTAACAGTCGGGCTGAATCCCAAATAGCCCCCTACTCCCTATATACGGTCACTATGTAGGGTGGAATAGAATGGATTCTACAGCTCGTGTAGTTCACTGCGTGTCCAATAGGAAGTGATTTGGGATTCAGCCTATATTCAGGTTTGCACTCTGGAATGTTTCCTACAGGTGACCTTGTTTCAACAGAGATGCTCTTTTTTTCTTTCTTTTTTCTTTTTTTTACAAGACAACAGTAGATAAGTGTGAGCGTTTCAGACAGTAGCCTACCTACAAGGAATATGTGTCTTGCCTTCCAAAACCATTGCATTTTAGTTGTTAGGATTGTAGTGGTGGTTTAGTGGTTAGCACTGTTGCCTTGTACCTCTGGGGTTGAGAGTTCAATTCCTCCCTTTGCCTGGTGTGTGTGTGTGTGTGTGTGTGTGTGTGTGTGTGTGTGTGGAGTTTGCATGTTCTCCCTGTGCTTCAAGGGTTTTCCTCCCTGGTCCAAAGACATGTGCTTTAGGCTTATTGGCATCTCTAAATTGTCTGTGGTGTGTGTGAGTGTATGTAATTGTGTCCTGTGATGGGCTGGCACCCCTGCCTTGTCCCCTGGGAGAAGCTCTGGGCTCTCCATGACCTTGCGTAGGATAAGTGGTACAGAAAATGCATGAATGGTTGTGATTGTATCATAAGATGATGATTTTGATCAAAACATAACCTGATTATCACCATGACTCTGCAAGAGAGAATACAAAAGGAATTCCCCCAACAAATGGGTGGATAAACACATGGCTCTTAAACATCTGTTGTTCCAAGAAAAATCTGGTGCACATGAATGCAATCATGTCATTCCAGTCCTTCCTAACTGATGGCAAAACACTGCAAAGAGCTGCAAGATGGAGCTACTGATAATATCCTTAAAGCCTTCCAGACACTGTCTTGTTAAGTTAGGAGTGTTAATTATTGCACACTTAGTTTTGGGAAATGAGTCTCAGTATGAAACTAAGTTATTCATCCACAATAGCTTTCACTGTGTGTCATGCACTGAGATTATGGGTAGCATTAACTGAATTTCTGACATTATATCACCAGATAACATGGAAGATGGTAATAGCAATCACTCTGAAAGAGAATAATCTCAAAAAAGAGGAAGGCCAGAGAGCAAGTGTACGAGTTCCCATGAGTCTGGTGACTGCTGCTTCTGAGAATAGTGAGAAGGACAGAGAAACAGGAATTGCTTGCCATGAAGTCTAACATAACTTGTGATTAATGAGATTACTGCCTGACCCAGT
Organism: Pangasianodon hypophthalmus; assembly: GCF_027358585.1. Taxonomy (NCBI): domain Eukaryota; kingdom Metazoa; phylum Chordata; class Actinopteri; order Siluriformes; family Pangasiidae; genus Pangasianodon; species Pangasianodon hypophthalmus. Next base: position 6,257,214 of record NC_069725.1, read on the forward strand.
CTGATTTCATATCGGACATTACTCTCAGATAACATATAAGTAATTAGGGTCAGTGACAGGCTTTGAAAGATTTTGAGAATCTGTTTCTGTGTTGTGAGGAAAATGCAGTTGCTTAGAAATTTTGTGCAGAAAGACAAACAGTTTAACAAGTACAAAATAACTATTTGAAAAGAGTAATTTAAAAAAAATAGCAGTCAGGATCAGACGGTTGCACCATATGATATTTTTACAGTTTAAATAAGATAGAATTGACTCACAATTAATAGATATGGAAAAAGTGATTTAACAGTGTGTAAGTGTTTACCCATGCCCATTCCATCTTGAAATGCTGTGACATTGGTGGAGTTTCACATGTTCTCTTTGTGTCTGAGTGGGTTTCCTCCAGGTTTTCCGGTTTTGCCCCACCTCCCTAAAATATACCAGTAAGTGGATTGGTGATCTGAGATGGACTGGCTTCCCAACCAGGGTGTATTTCTACCTGATGCAATGGATAGGCACCAGATCTACCCTGGCCCATGGTCAGGATAAAGTGATTACTGAAGATTCTCAGTACGAATGAAAAATGCAGTCAAAAAATGTCACACCATTAACCCATTTTCCAAAGAGTGGAGTTGTTTGTCCTCTTAAATGGAGCTAACTAATTAGCCATCACTGCTACACAATGCATTGCAGGAATTACTTAAAGTCTGGTTGCGGGTACATTGTGTGTTATTTACAATGTGAATGGAGTTTACAGTATTTACCCGACTGTACATTATTGTTCTTTAAGACCTCTTTGGATTAAGGGCTCTTAAAGCTCTTAGCTTCCTAAAAGTTCTACTGGGAGCCCTCTCTAATAAGGAGTCACTTTGTTGCAGGGTTCTACATAGAACCTTGAACTGTTTTCTCAGAGAGACAAACCACCATTTACCTTTAACTTGTTTAGCTGAACGTTTACCCAAAATGACTTACAACTGAGGGCTGGGGGTCTTGCTCAAGGCACAATAGTGGCAGCTTGGTGATGCTGGGATTTGAATTCATGACCTTCCTGGTTACTAGCCCAATGCCTTAACCACTGAGCTACCACAGGTAAATGTAAGCTATGGTTTATTTTACACAGAAGCTAAGTGGGTTTTCTCAGACTCTATGGCAAGGTTCATTACATGTTTGGGAGGAGGGGGAAATATAACCCCCTAATTACACATTCTCGGTGCATTATGACTGCACTTTTAAGTATACTGTTTTTATACTGCTGGCTGTTATTATTCAGAGGTAACTATAGTTTCTGGCAGGTTTTTTTTTTTGTTCTCATGCACAGAATACAGATTGGGAAAAAATTGTCACTATCTCTAATGTAACAGAATGTACAGCTTCCTTTTCCTTATGTCTGTTTGAGACTAACACTGAAAACCGAGGTAAGCTTTGCACAGAATGTGTGCTTCTGCAAACTGCCTGGATAAAACAGGAAATGCTAATGTTGCAGCGATGTAGTAAGTTAGCTACACCATATGACGAAAAGAGTACGGACAACTGACCATCACCAAACTGTTACCACAAAGTTTGATGCACACAATTGTATAGGATGTCTTTGTATCCTGTAGCAATAAAATTTCCCTTCACTGGAACTAAGAGGTCCAAACCTGTTCCAGCATGACATTGCCCCTGTGCACAAAGCGATGTCCATGAAGACATGGTTTGCCAAGGTTGGAGTAGAAGAACTTGAGTGACCTGCACAGAGCCCTGACCTCAACCCCACTGAACACCTTTGGGATGAACTGTAATGCCGAGTGCACCCCAGGCCGCCTCACCCAACATCAGTGCCTGATCTCACTAATTAATGCTCTTGGGGGAGGAGGGACTAAATCTGGAATGGCACATATGGCTGTGATAGTTAGGTATCCACAAACCTTTGGCCATATAGTGTATAAATAGCATAGCAAGCTAGATAAACATCTATACAGTCACTATTCAGGATTGAAAGCCATATTTATGGAAACTGTTGTAATGTTAGTTGAAGCCTGCACTGAATATAGAGTAAACAGATGCTATGTCCCAAGTGCCCCCTTTTAAATTCTGGCACCATAGAGTACTTGGACACAGTACATTGTTATGTTGCCTACATCAATAAACCGCAGACTTGGAGGAGGACCAAGGGGTTTAGGGCATCACTTGGAAAAGGGGTGGAGTCGTCTCTCATATTATGTTAGCCTATAATGCCTGTAACTGTAACAGCCTGTTCACAAACTCCCACAAAGCGAAAATGCTTGTTGGCTAATAACTAATATTGTAAGAATTATACATTTAGTAACTGGTTTATCCTGATCAGGGTCATGATGGATCCGGTGTCCTGGGAATCACATACACACACATTCACACACTCATTCGCACCTAAGGGCAAATTAAAATACACTGGATTACGCCATGTCTTAAATACTACATATTGCCTGTGTTATTCAGCAGTGTACATAAATACAAATGATATGACTGAATGCTATTTTAACTCATACTCTTTGTGTGTCTGTAGAAGTCCTGTGTTTTGCATAGCCTTACACTGGCATTTTACTTAGGCTTGTACTGTAGACCTTTCTGTCACTCCTCAAATTGCTTTCAGCCATCACTGGGGAACGTAAATGACTGCTCTGAGATCATAATATTTGGAAAGATAATACTACATCAAAAGCAAAGAGGAGGTTAAACTTTGATAGCCTAATCTACAACGCCTTTGATAATAGCCAAAAGAAATGTAGCTAAAGGCGCCTGACTGACCAATATATAGACTAATGCGCGACACTAAAGCTTGTGTAATTAGTGTTAGCTACAGCACTATCTACATAGGATGTGTCTAATTGTTAGCTATCTGGCTTTTTAGTGCTGATGTAACCACAGTTAACAAGGGCCCTGTTTTTGTAGCAACTTAGGGTTGCTATTGCAAACAGCTTTTGCTACATATGATTTTCATTGTTTTCTCAGCTGTCAGCACCTCAAGCTGTATGACAGGAAGGTACAGTAAGTTAAAGTATTTTACTGAGATAAATAAATGTAAAGATGTGCACAATATACAAGGTCAGATGAAATAGTACATAGCCTTAATCTTAGGTCTATATAGGTCTAAGAATAAGGACAGAAGCATCTGTAGCAGAGTTTAAATTCTGAATAATTTCAAACAAAATAACCCAAAGCATATGTTTTACAGAAAGCATCAAAGCAGAACAATGACATTTTTGCTGAGTCTTTGGAAGAAAAGAATCAGTTCCAACCCCTGCCTGGCTCTTAATACCCATCTATTTCAAAACAGCATGGGTGACTCCTTTTTTCCATTACATAAGAGGAGTAAACTGTATACTTATGGAATTACAGTCCCAGAGCTACACACAAATGCTTCCTGATGTTTGATGAACCATTTATGAGCACAGAAAAAAATACAGCATTCCTATAGTGGTTTTCTTCAACCTAAAGCTGCAGAAAGAGCATGACTTAAATTAAACACAATGTTTATCCGCCAGGAGCTAAACTTTGTCATTTTTGCTGTCTCCATAGTGCACTTGAAATGTTAAAAGCAGCCAGCTCTTTGCATTTCCAATGTTTTATTATCTGACGATCTCATGAGACAAACAGTCACATGCAGCCATCTTGTTTGCGTGTTCAGCAGCCATGTAGACTTTAAGGAATGAGTGCGGCCCCTGTCTCTGGCTGCCGAGCTTCTCAATGGCAGGAAACATAGCCATCAATATTTACTCTGCGTGCGGAGCAGCCAGCGTGTCCATTTCTAAAGCCTGTTCCCACCCACTCTGACTGCAGCAATTAGAGCGCAGGCAGACTGACTGGACCCACTGCCTGTTGCTTTTTCAGCCCAGGACTTCCTCTACTGCAGGGACGGGGTTGCCGTGCTGCCAAGACCATTTAGGGACCTCGCGTCCTGGTCACATGGCATGCCAGCCAGCTGCACATCAGCTTTAAACCACAGCTGGACCGGATGGGACATTAGATGATTTTAAGATGTTGGGATGAGGGGGGCGGGGGTGACTGTAGCGGATGTGAGCATAGCGTAAACTAGAGCAGTTTGCAGACCTTTTGATGTCTTTCTTTTTTGTTTTGCCCACAGAGATGGAGGCTGCTGCAGGATTCCTGCTGCTGCTCACTTTGATGGCTTTAAGAGTAAACACAGTTCACACAGGTAAGGTGATCTAAATATAGTATGTAAAACTATGTTTTTGCTGTAGAGTGGTTACATGAAAGGCTGTGATTTTCTGTGAGTTGCTGGTTGTAAATCAGCTAGGTGCAGATGTAGCGATTTGCTCTCTCTAGCAGTGAAACAAAAGCGCAAAGGAAATGTGTATCTTCCTGCCACGGCTTGCTGTGCTTGACAGGACCCGTTTTAATAAACTTAGCTTAACTTAACTTAACCTTAGCTTCTGGGTTGTCTAAATGTGCTACATTTGTTTGTCCGGATATTTGCAATGCATCTACACTCACATACCCTGATATCTTTCTCTGTGATATTTTAGAAATATACCACAGCAGTCTTGATTGCTCAGATGTAGTTTGTCAGAAAATGATTCACTGATTAAAGTTCTTTAACAGCACAGTAGTTACAGTAGTGTGGACAGTAGTTACGGCTGTAAGCTTTATATTAAAGCGCACTTTTTAGTATGTTATCATTTCTTTGTTACGACTTACACAGGGACTTGTATAATGGATGCAACTGATTTAAAAACGTGCGTAATAGTTGATATGGTGAGGTTTTCTGTGGGGAGATGTTTATTTAGCATTTTTGGAAGGAGTCTCCAGTGTCAGCATTTAAAAGTCAGAGGCTTTCCACCAAGGAAAAGTCTTCAGGACAGAAGTCTTTGCAGTTTCTCCTTAACATGACAAGTGGCAGTCTTTGCCTTATCAACTTAAGAGAGAGAGAGACAGGCAGTCCAGTGAGGAAACGACTGTTTATAGCTGTTAAAACATAAGTGATACAGGAACTAACTTGTTTCTTGGATGTTCCACAACATTAAGTGTAACTATAAATGAATTAAAAAAGTATTACGTATCATTCTTTAAGTAATAAAACATGGTAAAATGGCAAATTGTTGTGGTATAAGAGGAATAAAACATTACAGGACATGCTGTTATTGGAAAATAATTTATCATACCACACTGTTGTTTATTATTTTCCTATAGCAGTATGCCCCTGTCATGTCATTTAGAGTTTCTGATTTTTTCTGACTGAAAGAGAACTACAGTTTGAATTAGACCTGTTGTGCTCAAGTTACATTTTTTCATATAGATGAGCCTACTGAAGTTTAAGGAGCCAACTATGACATGTACTCTGTTGTCATTGTCATCTCATGGTTCTCTCTCTCTCTCTCTCTTCTCAGCCCAAAGCACAGACAGAAGGGTGAACTGTGCATGTGAAAACGCATGTACAGACACTTGTACAGGGTATATCTGCTTCTTCACCTCGAACCACGGGCAGGTAGTGAGGGGCTGCTTTGAGAAGGAGCAGCAGGAGCAGTGCATGGTCTTTGGGATCCCCAACGTGTTCGCCAAGTGTTGCCGCTCTGACTACTGCAACGCCAATATGACAGTACCCAAGGATCCAGGTCAGGAATTATGAATGACCTGTTAGCAAGAAGAAGAATCTTGGAGAATCTGATCTAATCTACTGCTCAAATCATGTTTTTAAAGCGTGAGGTGGCAGTCATCCCATCTGTTCTGATGCTCAGTGATCATAGCTGCATGTCCCTGTTAGAGATTTCATTTCTCTTATGACTCATATTGGAGTGACAAAAAAAAAAAGAAGACACTGCTGCCCTCTAGTGATGTTTTATAAAGGAATACAGTGACAATTTTTTTAATGATCACAAATAAAAAAGACAGATGGCTGAATTATGCATAATTAAATTAGCCTTCATTATGCTGCATCTTGTTAATATTGATGTCTTCTGTGTGTATGTTTGCTTTAGTAAAGCCAAGTGAATCTGGCAGTGTGATTGTGCTGGTGGCTGTGCCTCTGCTGGTGCTGCTTTTGTTGTCCATAGCAGTGTGTGTCTTTGTGTTGTGGCTACGCTCCAAACGACAGCACCGCCATCCGCAGGAACGTGACCCCCCCATGCTCAAAGTGCCCAGTGGAGGAGACCCAACTTATGGGGTATGTGCTGCTCATGAGCTACAGTATCTCATCCATCATGCACAACGTATTTATAACTTATATTAACCTTATATTCTATAACATAATATATAATCATTTATAAATGTATAATGTTTTATAACAAAGCACTGTTGAGTTGTTGATTCTGATGTCAGAAGGTGTTAATTAATTCCCTATACCATCATTGCTCTGACATCATGGCTGTGACAGTAGTTTACATTAATGCTCCCGTTCTAATACGTTATCATTTCTCTAGTAGAAGCTAATTCACAGAAAATTGTATGGTTTGTATGAATAACTGTAAACTGATAAAATGTAAGTAAAAAAAAGTTAAAAAAAAAATCTTAATAGTTGGCACATTGCTGTGGTATAAGAGGAATAAAATACTTTGGGATGTGGTGTTAACACGCATCACGTTTTATTCCTTACTTATAGCAACCTGTAGGTTGAATTCTATTAAAATGTCTTATCTATTGGAGTTTGAGGTGTAATTTTGATTCATCTAGGATATCTTTGATGAGTTTTGCACATCAGGCAGTGGGACCGGCTTGCCTTACCTGGTGCAGAGGACCATGGCTAGGCAGATCTCCTTAGTGGAGTGTGTTGGTGAGTGAGATGCGTTTGAAACAAACTGAAAACAGAAGGCTATTATAATGTAAATCAAACTGTCATTATGTTGTCATATGGTAAAAGTGTTAAGAGTGTATATGTTTTGTATATGTTAAGATCTCCTTAGTGGAGTGTGTTGGTGAGTGAGATGCATTTGAAACAAACTGAAAACAGAAGGCTATTATAATGTAAATCAAACTGCCATTATGTTGCCATATGGTAAAAGTGTTAAGAGTGTATATGTTTTGGGCCAGGTAAGGGGCGTTATGGAGAGGTGTGGAGGGGCACGTGGATGGGAGAGAACGTGGCTGTGAAAATCTTCTCATCTCGAGATGAACAGTCCTGGTTCAGAGAGACTGAAATCTACAACACTGTCCAGCTAAGACATGAAAACATCTTAGGTAAGACCAACATATTTGAGCAATCACATTTTTATTCTGTTCATCTTCAGTTAGAGCTTTGCAGTTTCCAACATACCAAAGATAATTTCTGTACTTAACAAGTACTGGCACATTTCCAAATACAGCTCTCAGAACATGAAAAGCTGAACATTTCATGCTTTTGACCACCTAGAAATGTATTGTCTCTCAATCTCTTCTTTTAGGATTCATTGCCTCAGACATGACATCAAAGAACTCCAGCACACAGCTCTGGCTGGTGACTCATTTCCATGAGCTGGGCTCTCTCTATGACTTCCTGCAGTACAGCACCTTGGATCCAGAGGCATGTTTGTGCATGTGCCTATCGATAGCCAGTGGTCTGGTGCACCTCCACACAGAAATCCTCACCACTCAGGGCAAGCCGGCCATCGCCCACCGTGACCTCAAAAGCCGCAACATCCTGGTGAAGAGGAATGGCCAATGCTGCATCGCTGACCTGGGTAAGGGAAATGCTTAAAAGACCGTTCATGAGGGTTTAGCTGAATGGTCACAGTCCATAATTACTGAAAAGTGTAAGCTTTTTGTCGTACAATACAATTTTGGCAGCCTTTCTGCAGTAAACCTGAAATGACCTTTTCACTAATCGGTTGCTCCTGTGTGTTTTGATAGGTCTGGCTGTCATTCATTCTCAGTCCAACGACTACCTGGATGTAGGGAACAACCCAAGGGTGGGCACCAAACGCTACATGGCCCCTGAGGTCCTAGATGAGAGTATCCGTGTGGACATCTTTGAATCATATAAGCAGACTGATATCTGGGCTTTGGGACTGGTTTTGTGGGAGATCACCCGCCGAACCATCGTAAATGGTTAGTACAGTGCTGAGATTCAGGCTGAGACTAAAAAGAAACGATTTCCCATCATTTTCTATAAGGAGCACTGCAGAAAGTTGTTAAACTCAGCAGTCTGCCCATAGGCTTTAAAACTTCATACTTAAAAATTCATAAAACACATGAAACTCCTGCTACTGCAAGATTTTGGTAATAATTTAGTTGGTACTAAAGTCTATCCATAACCTACATTTCCATATATTGCTGTAAGTGCCAGGATAAGCAGTATAACCCGGTGTTAATATTGTTATTCAACATATGCTGGCAAAGTATCATAATTTAGCATGTTTCAATGCAGTAAAGCCATTTTTATGTTTATGAATAACATCCTTTGTTCTGTTGCACAAAGAGCGCATCATAATGATAAGTATAAAGAAAATAATTCCCATATTTCTCAAATCACTCCACAGAATCCCCATGTCTCACTGTCTTGCCAGCCCGATCTGTCCCTTTCTTCTATCTGTGTCTGTCTCCACTATCCACCCACGATTAGCAGTCCAGCAATTATAAACAGTCTTATCAAATGTCAGCACTCCGACTCATACAGTCCAGATGCTTCTTATCGCTCTCATTTTTTTTTCTCAAACACACACACACACACACATACACACACACAAATACACTACACATTCACCATGTATGATGGACAAATGCATTGAAAACAATGTATAGCCACTATCTTTTTTATACCTTCGTGGGTTTGTTGCCAGAAAAACTAGTGGAAAGCATATGTCTTTTATTATATCCTGTCATGCAGTACAGAATATACAGTTGTATTGTCACCCCCTTTTCTGATGCTACATTATGTTCTTGAGTCTCCTTCCCTGAAATGTCAGCTACCACATACACACAAGCTTTCTGGACGTCATCCAGCCCTCCTCCCACAAAACTATTATCTATTCCAAACTCCCTAAAATTTTAAATGGCTGTTTTAAAGATATGATTTGACTCGCAGTCTCAACAAATATCTGACCTTTTTGTTAGGAAAAACACACTGTAGGTGACTGCAAATATGAACTGAACATCTTGGAAAATGTTTGAGGAAATCTGTGTTGTGTAGGAATTGTCGAGGAGTATCGCCTGCCTTTTTTTGACGTGGTGCCCTCCGACCCAAGTTTTGAAGAGATGAAGAAAGTGGTGTGTGTGGACCAGTACAGACCTTGCCTTCACAACAGACTGCACTCCCACCCGGTACACAGTTCTTCTCTGTTAAGCTCAAAAAGCGTCAAGATATGCAGTTCAACGTGATTTCGTGCTACAACTGCTCTAGTCAGCTTTATGTCAAATTAAATCTTTTTAAAGGCTCTCAGCAAAAGCAATTAGAGTGCTTATTACTGCTGATGCTGTTTTAATTTAAACTATGAACAATGCCTCCAAACAGAGCAGAGATACACAATCCACTTATTGAATCAGATTTCTTGTGAATTAAATCACCTCGTAATGTCTTTGTCTCCAGATTCTGTCTGCTATAGCTAAAATCATGAAGGAGTGCTGGTTCCAGAGTCCCTCAGCTCGCCTCACTGCCCTGCGTGTCCGTAAGACCCTGGCAAAGCTGGACCAAGACCAAGACTGCAGCACAGACAAACTCAAATTGGATGTCTAGAGGTCTGCTCCTGCTTAATGGACACAAGTTGCAGAACAGGTGCCAGAACTCCTCTTAGCCTCATGTGCCTTTTAAGAGCAGCATCTGACCTGAGTTGATTCCTGGTGCTTCAGCCGAGGAGGCCACAGAGCTGATGGACTGACTGAACTCAGAGCTGTGCTTCTCCTCTGGACTTCAGTATTATGGTTGAAGGATTTACTGCATTTTTCACCACAGTGACTCAGTTGTAAGTGAAAGTAAGCCATGGCTGAAAGTACTCCTTAGGGTCGAGAGATTTGCACGTGTTTTTCTGTCACTGTCTTTTATGAATGTGTTTGTCAGGATATGAGCCATACTGGACTTCCCAGTGGAGGAGTTTCCTGAAATTCCTTCATGACTTTGTCTCCCTCCTCTTCTTAAGTTCTGAATGTCTTAAATGAGAACACCATGTACTTTGTTCCACCATGTACATTTTATCCATTCCATAGTTATGATGAAAACTTTTGGAATGACCATATCTTAAATATATATCCATGAATACATACTAATATAATAACACACATGCAATATTCATTCAAATTTAGAACTTGTATGTTATTGCTAAATAACTATATTTCAGACTAGAGATATTTTATGTGGTATATCCAGAGCTATTATCCTAATATATACATATCCTGCATTCTTACAGGGCATTCTTGTGCCGCTTACTGACTGCTTATACCGCTTAAATGGCCATGGGTATATCTTTTAATGTGTCACTTTATATAATAAGTTTTATATTTGTAAAAGACTTGTTTAGTACTGTTTTTTGCACAAAACAAATATAATTCTCACCCAAAATACTGGTATTTAACAAAAAATAAAAATGTTATATTTAGGTTATTCAACGTGCCATCACACCTGCTGACATAATATTTCACTGATATTAGAGTCAGTAATAAGTGAGCTCCTGACCAAAATAATGCATACTACTGCAATAAAGTTTTTGTGTAGCTTTAAAGGAGAATTAAAATGTACGTGTATATTTAAAGGAAATTCCATGCTGAAACACATGCATATTGCTTGGTTGGTTGGTTGGTGGAGCTTTTTCATTATTCCTGTGAGAAGTTAGTAGTTGTGTGCTGCGCTGTTGTCACAGGGGTCCTTGCAAGCACAGTTACAGTGGTGTTTAATAGAGGAAAAGAGTGTTAGCTCCTAAGAGCAAAAGAGCAAGTGCTCCTTTTTTCACTCACCATTTTTCAACAACATTCAACATCATATTAATGAGATATCCGACAGTGGAATAGTGGAGACATTGCAAATGCCGGATTCAAAATCCCAGAATGCAATGAAGCTATACCACACAACTGCACTTTACGTTACGCAGAGACTCGACGTGGCTAGTTAGTGATCTATGAGATGAACAGAATGCTGATGACAGTGGCATTAACCTGAACACCAGTTGTTTAGGAACCTGATCTCTTTGAGCATTATGTGCAGGTGAGGAGGTAAGAGAGCTGGACAGACTAATGGGCGAAAGTGCTGCTGCATCGCTCTCTTTAGGTGTAGATGACGCAAGGGCTCAATCAAACTAGGACCACTAGACTACCAGGTAGTCAGACAGCCTTGTTGGTTGACCAACAAATAGACCAAAATGTCAATGAAAGGATTTTAAACTAAAAAAAAAAAATCTTGCACACCATTTACACACATCACATGTTTATTATAAAGATTAACATGCAAGGTGGAAGGGTTTAAAAAGGCAAGCATATAGCACATACTTTTAAACACTAGGGGGCATCAGAAGCCCCAGACTTTGTCAAAAGGTCTTCAGTTTTTTCTTACTTTGTTCAGCAGTAGACTGGTCTCAGCTCCCTGAACCCAGTGTCATCCTTTTTTTTTTTAATGTAATGCAGTCTAAGCAGGCTTATTATTGTCATCAGGAATCCATTACATCTTAATCTGATCTATTTGTTTTTCATTGTATATGTGGTGTTTGTGCATCATGTTACTGTTCAAAGCAATACAAAAGGCACTCAAGGACCCGATATCCCCAGGGAGTAACCGAGACGCACCTCAGTGCTCCACAAGCATTCATAGATACAATGTAGAATGCATCCTCCCAGGTAGAGTTTCACCCGGGCCTATATTTACCCAGCACAAACAGATCTCACATCTCTTATTCATGGAAATGTGAATTCCAAATGAGTGTATTTCTAGTATTAAACCCTGCTCATGAGCACTGACACACATACACAAGGCCACGAGATCACACTCTCGATTTCACACACCCACACACACTTTACACACAAGTGCAGGTTTCAATGTAGCCTACTCTGAACTCAAGAAAGGATGTTATAATTACACAAATCAGTTATGGCTGACTACACACAAGTTCTGAAGAATCTTTTTCCTGAATAGTCATCACTGGGAAAAAAAAAAAAAGGTAATATTAGTCAAGTCTTCCAACCAGTTCTATTAGTCAAAGTGTCCGGTTCCTACTGTCAGTGAAAGAGTATCGCTTTGTGAGTCAGTAAGGGGATGGACATTGATTTCTGTCTGCCTTTTTATCTATATCTGTGCTCGCATGTGTCTGTTCTCTGTATAGCCATCTGTGACGGTGCTCGTGCAGACTTTAGGGGAGATAATGTTCCCCGAATAGCCCAGTCTGCCTGTTTGGTCAAATGGAGTGGGGGTTGTGTAGGGAGTGCATCTGTATACTGCTACGCTGGACAAACTCATTTCATACTCTCTTCCTCTACTCTGTTGTCCCGGCATACCACATACTTTTCTGCCTTTCATAGGGGCCAGACTCAAATGGTCCTGTTCACTATTTCGGATATGAATTCATGCCTGAAATATGCAGATAAATTTGGCAAGCTGAAAGTGTAATGTATCACAGCAAAGAGTGTAATGAGAAGCGTTTTCTGCGGACTAACCTCAATTAAATTTCCATTTCTATGGTAAAGGGTCCGACAGTGTCATGTGGCTAATAAAAAGCATGAGGAATGGTATTAAATGCTTTTATTGTATGAAATTTAAGTCACAAGGTCCTTCTCCACCCTGCCATCTCAACATAGTAAACATTCTAGTAACAGGGAAACATTTAAAAGTTCTCTAAGAAACATTAGTTCATTTAGTCCTCAGTGCAAAGCTTTCAGCTGCATAATAAGTAGTTAAGGAGATTTCCATGTGCTTTGATTAATCCTTTGCTACTGAGCACCGTAGGTCTCCTAATCTTCATTCTTCCAGCTGACAAGCATCTCTTTGGGTGTCTCTTTGGGTGCTCACAGGGGCCCTGTAAGCTCATTCCAGTCTCATTCTGTTCACAAAAGGGTTTAAGACAACTCTGGTGTGAGAGATACAGATAGTGGCCTCTGGCAGTAGACAGAGACGGATAAACAGACAAAGCATCATTCAGCGGACCACATCACAAGCAATATTTCTCTCTTGAACTTAATCCAGAACAGGGCTTTCAACCTACAACTTAACTCCATGCAAGAAATTACAAAAAGAAAAACATCCATAACAGAGATGAAGTGCTGGTTAATCAGGTATATAAACACATTACACAAATGCACTGAGAAACTGTAAGACGTACAACTGAGTGAAAACGTTTGCACACCAAAGTAAATAAGACACGCAAATGAATAAGACACAAAAATGGGTGAAAAAGAGACAAAAATGTAATTTCTGCCAATTTCTGCCAGACATTTTGTTTTTCCAAGTTTCACAGATGTTCCTTTATCATAAACTTTATAATTGCCAAATGTAGTATATCAGAGTAATGAAAAAGAAAATCTAAATATATATACTATCTGTTCTGGGGGCATGTTGGCTTAGTGGTTAGCACATTTGCCTCAGACCTCTTGGGTTGGGGGTTTGAATCCTGCCTCTGCCCTGTGTGCACAGAGTTTGCATGTTCTCCCTGTGCTTCAGGGATTTCCTCAGGGTACTCTTGTTTCCTCCCCAGTCCAAAGACATGCATTGTAGGCTGATTGACATTTCCAAATTGTCTGTAGTGTGTGATTGTGCTCTGTGATGAGATGGCACCCCATCCCAGGTTCCCTGGGATAGGCAACTCTGTATAGGATAAGCAGTATGGAAAATGGATGGATGGATCATATCTGTCCTCCCTTTCTGAATGTAATATATCCTATATATTCTCTAATAATTTATATACCTTTATATATGTCCTTATAACTGCTTCCAACCTCTTTGCATGTTCTCTGAGCAGCTTTTGCATCCTCTGAATATTAATATTCACCCTCTATTTTTCCCTGATATATTTGTTCAGACTGCAGATTACATCACCAAATTTTGCACACTGGTGAAGCAAACCTGGGCCTTTAGATCACGTCTGGAGAGTGAATGCAAAACTTTGACTTCTTTCTACCTTTTGGCTCTTTTTTTTCTTTTTACAGAATACACATACATTTCATTTATTTTCATGTAGATAAATTCATATCTATCTATCTATCTATCTATCTATATATATATATATATATATATATATATATATATATATATATATATATATATATATATATATGGGGGTGTGTATTTAAAAAGAAATGCTTGCAATAGCAAAGTTAATTTAATGCTATTTCACGAGTGCATTGTTCCTCATTATTCACTCATTTCATGTTATAGGGTGTTAATGGAGGGGGGATAGAGGATGCTACATTTACCGAAAAAAAAAAGAAGGTAATTTAGGGGGAGCTGCACGAGTGAGCGCTCACGCCACAACAAAGGGAGCGCGCGCGGAGTAAAACCCTCCCCTTTAAAAAGTGCGCGCGCCCCTTTAAGCGCAGCTGTGTGCGCGAGTCTTTATTGCCGGAGTGCCTACCTGCTGGTGTTAGACTGAGTGACTGAGAGAGCGCGAGAGAGAGAGAGAGAGAGTGTGAGTGTGAGTGTATATGAAGCGTGCTGCTCTCATTGTCAGTACCTCACCACTAATGCGTTAAATGCGAAGCGATGGGAATCTCGCAGTCATGTCTCTGCGAAGAACCGCGTTAGCTTTGCTCGTGCTGATTGGATTAATAGCGCCGGGTGATGGTGAGTACACGGTGCTCGCATTTACACTCCACCGGTTGTGTATGTGTTTATTTAGTAGCGCTGGCGCGCGCGCGCGCGTGTGTGTGTGTGTATGAGAGAGAGAGAGAGAGAGGGCGGCGAGGCGCTCATCATGGCGCTGCTTGTGATTTATAGCCTGTTGGCTAACATAAACGCGAAAGTATTTTGTTTGTTTGTTTGTTACGTCGTTTCCTCGTGGCCGCTTTCGCTTTGACACACTGTTCCTTGTGTCTATAGAAACATATCCGCTTTGTTCCGGTTGAAATCTTGAATTAGAAGCGAGGTGTGCGTAAATGTGTTCCCAGGTTGCCTTTGGCTTTTGTGGTCAACGCTGTCACGAGCACCTCATAACAAACCTGTAAATATTATACTTACTAACTAAGAGCTTTTTTTATATTTATATTTGTGTTAAGTCACGCGTTTCCAGAGCCGTCACCAGGCCTGTACTTACCCCGACACAATGTGAAGTGGACAATATCCTCCATGTGGTTTATTTAGTCACCATGTCCCACCACAGACTAACGCCACTTTAAGGTTGCTAAGCTAAACATAAGGAGAATGTTGTTTTCCGGTTGGGTGCTTACACTGCTCCAGTGCTTACAGTGCTACAAAAGACACGTTGTTCACAGGTTTCAGATGAGCTGTGTTGCTTTTCTGTACCCTGTGATCTCAGGCTGAATGATACAATTGCAAGTTCAGTACAGGACCACGGTACCATCTACCTTCATGCGGCTTAAAGATTACTCAGCAGAGCGAGATAGGAAGCTTTCCTTTATAGCATATGGTATTTATTTAGGAGGGTTTGCACAATTTAATGGCACGTTAATTCCTTCAAGTTGCCTTTGCTATCCATGCATGTGTAAATGACTCTTGTGGAAAGAGACAACACTGGATTACTGCCTATACTTAACCAGATTTCAATCTGGAAGAGAAATGATAACACTGAGGCATGCATTTCAAATGCAACTCTTCCTGCAGGGCTACAGTTTGGACACCAAAACCCCTAATAACCTGCTTATTTCTGACACTTGAAATTTTATCTTTAAGTGAGGAAATCTGTGGACACACAAGACTAGATTGGGCTTTCCTGAATTCATGGGTAGAAATGAAAATTGACCTGATGGACATATTATATTGGCATAAGCTTAAAGAGAAATAAAATGGTCCTGCATTTAAACTGCTTCACAAACATGCCCACAATGCACCAGGGCATGGCGTGGATCTTTATTGCATTGTGGTAGAGTGCTAGCAGTGCATTGTGCTTTTATTATTTTTCAGGTTTATGGCAGTCACTATAACACATCTATTTGTATATCTAAATGTACAAAGGTTACTATTTAGGATTTTTTTTTTTTTTTTTTTTTGTCTAGGCCAGGGGCAATGTTGATCCACAAAGTCCACAATTCTGCAGGAAACGTTTCTTGTCTTTCTTCTTCCCTAACTGATTTTCTAATCAGTAGTTCACTGATGTGTTGATACAAGTCGGAGCAGTGAAACATCCCCAGATTATGACAGCCACCCATGAGAATCATGTATTTGCCAAGTACAACATGAAGGAGGAATTTATTTTGCTGCGGTGCCACTTTAAACGTGGTACAACACTAATCTAGAGATTCTGGTTAATAAGTAAAATCTCAGGGTCCATAAAACTGAAGTGCAGTTTTATAACATGTAGGAAGTGTGGGGTGGTGTTTGTATGGGCCAGTTGCAAACTGTTCATTCAACAAACCCAGACAGAAGTCAGAGTTGAAGTCTGGCTCTTTGTGATGGAAATGTGGGCAATGGCCCCCATTCAGAAGCCTGTCAAAGAAGTCTGCATCTCCTTTGTAAGGCCAAACGAATGTTGGTTACATTTGGTGCATACATAAACATGGCCAATGTATGGTCAGGCAAGGTGGCATGGTCTTGTCTGAGCTTTATCACACTCAGAAGGCTTTCTCTCTGAGGACCGTGTCTGACTTTGCTATCGTGATTTTTAAAAGTAAGTTTAAAGACCTGAAAAACTGAACCAAAACACACTTAGAGAAAGCTCAGAGCCAACTTGCTGGCTTGCTTTCATGTTTTTCTGAAATTTGAAAGTTTTCCCTTGTTGTTTCTGGCTCTGTTAGTGATGCTCGATAAGGCCATGCAATGAATTTCCCATCATTTTTCAACTAATTGCTTTTTCGCTTTTTTTTTATGGATTACTCATCTAGTTTCCAAGAACGTTTCCTCCCTCTGTTCACACAAGGCCATTATGCGCAGAACTCTGGCACATGTTCCAGTACCAGGCTTAAGGGAAAGGTGAAGGCCACATCGGTCCCACCTGCAGCCATGCATGCGGCTGATGAGAAACGGCTCAGGGATATGAGCGAGCGAGTTAGAGGGCCGATGCTCTTTGGGAGAGGTATCAGACTGCTAGAGAGCAGTTTGCACAGCTGCTATGTTTTTGTCCTGGCTGAGGAGGGGTGAAGGTGCCCAAAGTGTCAGTCCCCCTGCTGAAACCAAAGAAGCTGAGGAACGGTAATGGTGCAGAGCCAGCCCACACTTACCACTTCATTTGGCCCACATACTGAGACACTCCAGATCTGGCCACCAGAACATGGCCGCAACTCTCACTTTGTGGACCAAGTCTCAGGCATGACTACAGTCTGGCCAAAAATTGAAATGCTGAACAGGAGTTAGATGTGATAGGTAAACTTTTGGCTACTTTTTAAATTAAATTCCAAAGTCTATATAAACTTTAAATGTAATTGTAAACAATTTGTGGCCCAATTTTGGCCCACGTTGCTTTTTTTTAAATCATTGCTGTAACTGATTATGTGCCGAAATTACCATATTTGGCTGAAAAATTACTCGCTATAAACTGTTGGTTTGGGGAGAAAGAAATGTAAATACCCCGTAAACACTCTTCCGGGCACTAGAGTGCTTAGGTAGTTAAGCTTTACAGCATTGATGTTATTTTGTCCCCCTTTTTTGTGCAGTTTTGGCACATTGTACCGAACTATTAAACAAAGAGCGAAACTGTGTTTTTACAGTGCGATATATATATATATATATATATATATATATATAGGGGTAACCGTATGTTAGCATAAAATCCCTGCTGCAGGTTTAAGTCTTTTACTGCCACATATATTTATTAAATATATTTAGGAGTCAAAACTCATTTCATTAGCTTTTCCATGTAACTAGCTAACTTTACTAGTTAAGTATTGGAAGGAAGTGGCAGCAGAGATGAGCTATTAGCTAGCTGCTTTAACGTTACCTCAGGTATTAGCTGTTCTACTCAATTGCAGTTTAAATGCAAGATGGATTCTAGCTTTTTATCAGTCTGAAAATCAAGTTTTTGATTAAAAGCTGGTTACAGTTTGTAATTAGAATTTATAAGTAGCCAGCTATATGGTTTACCTATTTAAAATTGGGTGGCTAGCTAGCAAAAGTTAGGTAGCTACACTAACGAGTCTTCTCTTTTGTCTCCTGTTAGCTTAATCTTGTTAGACTCACCCTGGTGTGGTGATGATATCGAAATTAACGTATCTTAATAAAAACTCAATGTAAGAAAATGGAAAATTGTTTTTTTTTTAAACAATTCAGTGGAGATGAGGGTTCTTTGTTTCTTCAGTGCTTTACAGTAACACTATAAAGTAATGATTTTCATACAGTGTAATCTGCCAATGCTGTAAATACTTTCCCAGAACACATTCAAATTTTGGTACTGGTTTGAACAAAGTATTGTTTTGTAAGAATTAGAGAAATTCTTTAGAGTGTATGTGTGGGAGAGGAGTGCATTTCTTACTGTTCTCAGCAGCCTTGCTGACTCGATTACAGCGTAATCAGGTTGATGGGCCTGAAAGCAGCCTGTCATGAAGGCTGGGGCTCTTGCATGGCCGTGTGACGCTTCTCACGGCGCTGTGTGAGAAAACGGCATCAGTGTGATAGAGGAGCAGTGAGCCAGGCAAACAGCCTGGAGGCAGGGTGCATCTCTGTGTTTTCTAGCTGCATTTCACTCCCCACCAAACTGAACAAACAGCGTAATGCCTGCCTGCATTCCTTTGGGGATTGTCTTGTCTTTAACAGACACACTTTCTTTTGTACTGTGTTATTGGATAGTCCAATAGTGAAGAAGAATGTCCAAAAGAAAAGAATTTTCTCTCAGATTTGGTGGTAAAACTATAATCTATGAGCTGGTTGTGGGCTTGTTAGAAGTAGTGTGAAAACCACCAAAAGGGTGTGTGTGGAAAGCTTCAAATTTATAGTGTAATTAAGACCTCAAGGGTGAGACAACTGACAGACAGCATCAAGGCAGAGCCACAGCACAGCAGCTGCCGTGAGAGCGTGCTGAAGTCGGAGTGGAGTTATGAAAATGAAATGAAGGAGCACATTAAGCTACAGTATATTTTGCATGTGTCTGCTTGTTCGGGAAGTCAAAGCCTGGTCTACGGAGGAAAGGGATATATGTGGGTTAATGTGGGTGGAGATTTGTGTGTATCCGAGTGTAAGTGTTTTGAATCTGAGGCTGCGGGTTAGCCTTTGACTAGGGGTTGAGTTCACGGTCACAGCAGATCAAGATCTGTCTTTGCTTCTTTAATGACCTTGCTAATGACCTGAGTGGCCAGCAAGCAGCTCAGCCTAACTGCACTTACAGACATGTTAGCCTTTACTTGACCTGACTCACTCTATCTGTTCAGAGGCTTTTTGTGTCTTGTTTATTTATCATCGTCTTAGCTTAATGACATAATGGCCTGCCTGTTTGGTCTTCATATTATAGAGATATCGCATGCACTCTGAAGCAGGGCAAATAAGACAAGCAGTGCTACCAAATCCTGTGAAAGTACCCTATTTGCTTGAAAAGATGTAGGCCAGTGGTAATCAGAACAGGCTCCCAGGGCCACACGGGACTATTTGATTTTGAAAATGTGGCTTTTCTTGTAGTATGCGTTCGTCATAGTCATGTGTTAAATTTAGCAATAGTTGGAGGATGCCTCACTAATGAAAGAGAAGCTCAGTTTCCTTGTATCTAGAGCTACAATATCTCCTGTGCAAATAAAGAATATTTGCTACATCATGCAAGCTTGCTTGCACATAATAGCATTGTACTGTGCAATGCTGTTAGGTTTATTGATGCTGAGATGCATGTTGAGGGATTTGGTAGCTACATTCACCACAGCTTTGTATAATTGTGAATTACGCCACGTTATTGCTCGAGTTATGTTGTGCGAGCCCATGACTGAAACACCGGGGGATACATATTGGTTAGATGAGGACTCATGATTCTGGTGGGAGGAAAAGATTTCTGCTTTTGGACCAGACAGGTAATTTGACCATGAGAACAGAAAAGATGCTCCTCCTCCCCTGTATTGATTTTGTGTGTGTGAGTGCGCGTGTGCGTGTGCACGTACAGGAGTGTAAGAGTGTGCATGCTCTGTCTGGTGGCGTCAGCATGTCTTAATCAGCTCCCTGTCTGGGGGCTCTATGGATCTCGTTTCAGCCCTTTGCATCTTGGGTAACAGCACTCTCGTAGTCGGCTTGCTCCCTCTGGCCCCTGGCATCCTGCTCTCTACGACACAAAAGAGGATGATGGACTTTAATTTTTCTGATGGAGACGGCACATGATAAAAACCACAGTTCAAATTGAGCAAGACCAGAACCATCTTTTTTCAAAAAGCTTAAGTTGTGGTTTTTCCAAATGTTTATATTCGCACCCCAAGTTTACGGCTAGCTTGCAAGTGAGCTCTGGCATTGGAGAAATATTTGGCCTGCACAGGCCTTAGTCACTTTACCGGTAATATGCAATTATTTATGCCAGATCCATTTGCGGTTTCATCATCTCTCTAAACCCCACTCCAATCGTCCAGACTTGCACTTAATGTTAACAGCCCCCCACCCCCGACACGCACGCGCACACACACACACACACACACACACACACACACACACACACACACGCACCCCTTCTTCCCTGCATGTCTGTCACTTCCTGTCTGAACAAGAATGGAATGATAGGAACTTCACACTGCCAGCAAGATTCTGGGCCCGGGCCTTTACTGAATTCTCTCTTTCCTACGGGTTAAGTCAAAGTCTAGACTGGGTTTTAATGATGGTCACAGCTGGCCCCTCGACCAAAACTGTGTCATAATGGCGAGTGCAGTCGGATCCCTGCCCCCAATCCTGTCCCGTATCTGTTCCTTTCCTCCCCCAGCAGCAGTGAATAGCCCAAGGTGGGGGGGGGACCAGCCCCCTAACAGCCCCTCTCCTCACAGGCCATTCGTGCTCTTTGTTCAGGCACAGTCAGCCCAGTCCCTCCTCATGTCTGCCTAATCTCCAAACAAAGGGCCAGTGTAAGGCCACCAATTATGTGTATACAAGAGTACACTCGTTCACACTCTGTTTGGTGCCTTTTTTTCATCTGATGTCATATTATACACTTTATTTGGCACAAATTCTGATTGTGCTTTTTCCAGCTGATGTTTTCTGTCACCTCTTTCAGTGGGGTGGATTTATTAGCATTGTTTTTGCTGTGACATTTCAGTAGCTTGCTATGTCAGGCATTTGCTCTGTTTACTGTCTATAGTCATTATATGTTAAGAGATCATAGGTTGACATCAGTTATTTGTAATGACAGGATATTCAGTGATCTCATTGCCCCTGTTTACAACATGGCTGACAAACAATTTTCTATCTGTTTGTTGGTTAATGAGGCGTTCTTCAGAATGTTGTGTGATAGAGCTACAGCTCCATTGTGTGTGTATAGGTGTGGTGTTTTTGAGGAATATCACCACTGGACCTGACCACAGTCCATTCAGCAGCTGTACCACAGGCCACATACAGACAGCACATATGCATATGGTGTTCAAAGCAATTCCTTCACCAGTGTATGCTACACCATACTTGCAGAGTTGAGCATTTATTTGTCTACATAGTTGCCCTTTGAGTCTCTTTTCAGTCCAAAGCACTTATTTAAAAAGTGCTTATAGTTTTATAGGAATGCAGCAGTAGCTTTTTTTTCTTTCTTTCTTTTTTTTGCTGGTGATTTGTGCGCTGTTCAGAGTAATTGGACCCCGAGCCTGGTTTTGGGTGAGGTAATGTTTCCTCAGTGCTGTGTGCACAGTTTTAATGGAATTTCACGCACCCAAACACAAGCATGCCAATACTTTAATCTTTAGTGAATATACAGAGGAGCAAAATTTCACTTAATGGTCACATCTGCACCCTAACACAACCAAGTTTGCCAATGCTATAATCTTTAGTGAAAATACCAAAACGTTTGAGTGCAAACATTACCAGACAAACACAAGGAGCCATGCATCTGTGTCTCAAATGGCTTTCTACACTACGTGAGAGGGCACTAGGTAGTGTGTTCAGGTCCATCCTTACATCCTATGTAGTGTGCAAACAAAGTGAATCGGCAGCCATTTTGGATTTGACCTAGAACTTTACTTTTACTTGGATTATGGAAAGAAATATAAGATTAATGGAGATAAGTAGCGATAAGATTTTTTTTTTTTTTAGATCTGAAAAATTAAATTGTAGTTTAAAATGATGTTGCCTCTTAAATCCACCAGGAAAAAAAACTTTTTGATAAAGTAAGAAACTTAAGCAGTCACTTCCACCCTTCTGCTGAAGAATTTTATGCAAGAACCATTAATCTGGATGTCTGTGCCACTGCATTTGACCAATCATTCACTATTTTTTAGAGACACCACATGTCACAGCTCAACTCACATGGTACATGTACAAGAATGGTAACCACATTCATCACGGGTACGTGGTGGACATGGCGCCAGCGTGGAGGATTATGGGTAATTTGCCGAGCCAACCCGCCTGTTGGAAAAACGTTATATTAGTGGAGTGATTAGGAGGAAATGGCACAAAGTTGTTTTTCCCACTTTATCTGGGCCTGGTCACCTCTGTGCAATATTCAGGAAATTCCTGGTGCATGTGAACAGTTAACTTGGATCTGCTCCACTGGCAGTTACTGGCAGTACACTTTTTATGCCTTAAAGAACACAGCCATTCAACAATTACTGTGTACACACACACTCCCTCGCTCACTCATGTTCTTGCTCTCTCTCTCTCTCTCACTGTTTCTCTGAGTTGAGCATTATTGACATGACTGTTTAAATATTCAACACTGTCAAAGCTCTCAAATAAGATGAGTCAACAACAATAGTAACAAACACTCTCGCTTGTACACATATGGAAAGGTGTGGTCGGACTGTTTCTGTGTCATGTCTTGTGCAATCCATGTGTGAGAAATGAAGAGGAAGTGCATTGAGTAAGATCAATTTAAACCCAGCCTCTGGAGTCCAAAGTGTGAAAGCAAGGAAGCAAAACGAGAAGAAGTGAGTGCGTGTACGTACGCATGTACGTGTGTGCGCTGAGGAAAAGATCTAATATAACACTTGTACAAATATCAGAGGCTGGAGTGTGTTGACAAATTGAGACCTAGAAGAAAAGAGAAGTAGGGATTATAGATTAGAAATTCTGCAAACGAAAAACTATGAAGTTCTCGGATTAACAGAAATCTAAGTTAATAAATAAAAAGTCTGCTTTTGCACTCCCAGGGTCATGTCGCAGTCATGCCTTGCGGTTTTCAAGTCCTGTTATTTTTAAAAACCAGTGCAATTTGTCCTAAGTGGCCCACCATTGTTGGTGGCTGAGCTCTGGGACTGATAAGAGCAGGGTGTGAGTGAAGCGTGACAGGCAGGCCTGCTCCCCCCTGCGATGACCTCAACCTCCTGCCTGAGCCGCCTCCGGGTGCCAGAGACTCCGGGCCCCTCTCTAATCCCAGTCGCTTTCAGTCAGCTCGACTGGTTGGAGAGACAAAAATTCACGCCAGTGATGACAGATCAAAAATAGAGTTAGAAAACATGGCTAACATGCCAGGACAATAGGACACGTCTGTTTGGATGCCCTTGAAAATCAGAGTTGGTTATTAGGTGATCAACATGAGAACACGCATACTTAAAAACATGGAGTGGAGCAGTAAGACTTCTAGACTTTACTTTTTAATCCCAGTCTATGTCTGAGTTCTAATCTCGGACTAAAAATGATTTTTTTTTAAAACACTGTTTTCATTTTGCTGCTGTGCATGCTGACGTATTGCTCCATGCCGTAAGCAGTGTGCTGCAGTGTGCTTCAGCTTCACAGTCTGTTTGGGTTCATCTGCAGTGGCGGATTCGGTTTCATGTTATGCAGCCCGGTGGTAAACTGGTGCCTGCGTTCATGGCCTCAGCTTGAACTAACAGTGACACCTACTCAATTTTTCGCCGAGTGCTGTTGGCTTTGCTCGCCCCCTGGTGGGACCAGGCCTGCATTGTCTTCTCATAGCCTGCTTTTAATTTTCTCATAAATGACCACATCCTATTTAAAGAAGTTCATTCTTGCATGAATAGCCAACAGCTCCTTTCAATTTCCAGACATTTCTCTTGTGCTTCTTTTTCCTTCACTTCAGCAGCAGCAACCAGAAGAAAGCCCAGTGTTTTAAATAAAAAATGGTCAGCTTGTTGTCAGATAAACGTGTCCTTTTCTTTCTTTGTTGACGCATGCATCTATATTTCAAGTTGAACTATTAAGGCGAAATTCAACGGTAGTTAATTCATTCGAGGTTAAGTGTGAATGCATGTATGATAGCTGAATAGTTATAATTAAAGGTAAGATACTGTTTAAGCTGTAGTAAGGGTACAACGACATCTTTTTTTTCTATTTTTATTTTTTCCCTGCAGCTCTGAAGTGTAACTGTACTAACTGTGAAAAAAGTGGCTATGAGTGTGAGACAGATGGGGCCTGTATGGCCTCCACCTCCTACATTAAAGGCCAGGAGCAGCATGTGCGCATCTGTATTCCACGTGAGAGTCTAATCCCACCTGGTCAACCCATCTACTGCCTGAGTGCTGAGGGAGTGCTCAACACACACTGCTGCTACACAGACTACTGTAACAGTGTCGACCTGCAGGTCCCTAATGGTGAGCAGCTCAGAAAACATTGCTGTTACTTGATTAAATGATTACTGTTTGTTTATCGCTTTGATCCAGTTTATTACCTGCTGCATTCTCTTTTTAACAGCTATAGTGGCTCATCAAGTTTTCTTTCTCTCTTGCAGGGGTTCCTAAGCATGAGAGCTGGCCAGGCACACCTGGTAGCTGGGGTCCAGTGGAGTTAGTAGCAGTCATAGCAGGACCAGTCTTTGTTTTCTGCCTGTTGCTGATTGTCGGCGTCTTCCTGTTCCAGCACCACCAAAGGAACTACAACCACCGGCAGAGGCTAGATGTAGAAGATCCCTCATGTGACCACCTTTACCTAGCCAAAGACAAAACCCTGCAGGACCTCATATTTGACTTGTCCACCTCTGGCTCTGGATCTGGTCAGTCCCACCTCATTTATCCCTTCACAATTCCAGTGTGTTTGTTCCAGGACTTGCGTGACTTCTGTTTTGCTGCACATCCTGCAGGTCTACCTCTGTTTGTGCAGAGGACGGTGGCGAGGACCATCGTGCTGCAGGAAATTATAGGGAAGGGTCGCTTCGGGGAGGTGTGGAGGGGAAAGTGGAGAGGAGGAGACGTGGCCGTGAAGATCTTCTCTTCCAGAGAGGAGCGCTCCTGGTTCCGCGAGGCTGAGATCTACCAGACTATCATGCTCCGGCACGAGAACATCTTGGGCTTCATCGCAGCAGACAACAAAGGTAAGTAATTGTATGCTATCTCCAGGTTTAAATCATGTCAAAAAAGATTATTCCTAGTTTGTTCTGATTTTTCTTTTTACCCTTTGTAGACAATGGCACGTGGACTCAGCTGTGGCTGGTCTCAGACTATCATGAACACGGCTCTCTGTTTGACTACCTGAACCACTACTCGGTCACCATCGAAGGCATGATCAAGTTGGCTCTGTCAGCCGCTAGTGGTCTTGCACACCTGCATATGGAGATCCTTGGCACGCAGGGTAAGCATGGATCCTTAACCATGCACCTTTTTGTAATTCTTTAATGTAATTTTGCATTATATATGATAATATGGTTTTGGTTCTGGTTTAAACAACACTGCCATTGTATTTATATTTGTTTAAATGGCTTGTCCTGTAGGAAAGCCTGGAATTGCACACAGAGACCTCAAATCAAAAAACATCCTGGTAAAAAAGAATGGCACCTGCGCTATAGCGGACTTGGGCCTGGCTGTACGCCACGAGTCCATCACTGACACTATTGACATCGCCCCTAATCAGAGGGTGGGCACCAAGAGGTACTGCTTCAGTGCTGGATAACATGCACATCTAATGGTGAAAATGTTTGCTAGGATGCATTTTAAATGGTTTGAATAAACACAACAATCCTGCATTGTTTTACAGATATATGGCCCCAGAGGTGCTGGATGAAACTATCAACATGAAGCATTTTGATTCATTTAAGTGTGCTGATATCTATGCATTAGGACTGGTGTACTGGGAGATAGCAAGACGATGTAATGCTGGAGGTAAGATCTTGTAGTTGAGCACATCTAAGAATTACCTATGGGCCTATATTCTTTTTTTGACAGTTGTGCACAGTATAAGCTTAGGTGTGTCTCAGCTATCTGCTGTTCATATGTTGAACCAAAGTGCTTTTGTTTGTGGTCACTGCTGTTGCAGAGATCTCTCTTAAACCTTTCGTTCTGTTTAAAATTAAAATGGGTGGATTCCAGATGTTTCATGACTAGCATAGTTTGTGGCAATCGACCTAATTATATTTGCGATATATTAGGTTGTTTATACTACTAGATATTTGTTTTGCCCATTTCCGATTTGTATAAGATTATTAACAAGATCATTATAAGATGTATTAAGTTTTTTTTTAATTCTCATATTGCAGATGTCAGGATTTGCCTGTTTTGCAAGTTCCAAGCATAGTTTAGTCATCGCTGACTGTAAATCATATTGTTTAAGAAAAGCTAGTCATGACTTGTTTTTACCATTGCTTCATTCCAACAGGCATCCATGAGGAGTACCAGCTACCGTACTACGACCTTGTGCCCTCTGACCCTTCCATAGAGGAGATGAGGAAGGTTGTGTGTGACCAGAGACTGCGGCCCAATGTGCCCAACTGGTGGCAGAGCTACGAGGTATAAACACTGTTTAGCACACCATCATTCTAAATATAATTTAAGCTTTTGTCTTTTTAGTTCTGATTATTATAATGACAGTAATGACAATGACAATTGCTTGTGCGTTTCTGAAGGCCTTGAGGGTGATGGGGAAGATAATGCGCGAGTGCTGGTATGCTAACGGAGCAGCCAGACTCACGGCTCTGCGCATTAAGAAGACTCTCTCACAGCTCAGCGTGCAGGAGGACGTTAAGATGTGATGCACACACGGGTTGCTGCTTCCCCCAGAGACGCACACTCGGAGTGACCTGCCAGTTTCAGACACAGTTTTATAAAGTTGTGACAGGGACTACCTCACCTTTTTAGCCAAAACTACTGAGCTTAAGGCTACTCCAGCTGTTCTTCAATCCCTCCATGCGCTCCCAGTCCAGTCTGTCTGTGTCCAGCTCCATCATGTCGACGCTACACACCTCCATTGCATGGACTGTCTGTTTCTAAGGCAGGATTAATTCATTAACTGTGATGGGACTTTCTTTTTTTTTTTCTTTTTTCTTTTTTTTTTCTTTTTTTTTCTTCCTTGAAAATGGACTATTGTGTACTAAAGAGCATGGTTGTATATGCGTTCTTATTTTGCGTGTCTCGTTTAGCCCATACAGTATGTTGTACTCTGAATCATAGACTTTACTCCACTGTGGTGGCGGGATTGTGTTTCCTGATTTTTATCTGCCTTTAGCATAGAAAAAGCATAAAGTAAAGCAGCAGTGAGACTATGAAATTCACAGCAGGGCCGGGTTAGAGTGAAGTTCTTTGCTGTCCCACTATTAAAGGAAATTAGTTGTGTTTGGGGAGTTAAATGTAAATTTCTGGTTGCTGAGAAACTGCTCATGTGAATCGAGACTCATTTATGTAACTAATTAATATTGTGACCTAGACTTAGTTACTGTACAAAAAGGCATGTTTCTTATAAGCGTTAAGATTTATGTGCGGTTAACTGTTTAGGGAGCTTTTTTTTTTTCCTTTATCCCCAATTTATTTATTTTTTTTATATATGTAATGTAGCTGTTCAGGACACTGTGAGATTAGTGCTCATTCAGGTTATGGCCATTAATGATACTAATATGAGATATATAATGCTGTGCAAACATCAAATTCATGGCAAGAAATGTAGCATAATTATCATTGTTTTTTTTTATGCATTTTTCCCCTTACGTTTTTGAGCATGCGCTATATCCAACTGGTGTTCTGTTGAACTGCACTATTGCTCCTTTGGGGAAGTGGCAGAAGGTGGCCATTCGTGCCACTTTAAGAAGCATCCTGTAAATGGTTCATGTAAAATAATGCCTCAATCTATCTGCTTATTTATAATATAACATTTATAATCTACAACTTTCTATGATATGTTTTCATCATGTATTTTATAGTTTTTAATTCAAGCCAATGGAAAGGTACTACTGACTGCTCTGTTCCTTGCATGAATGAAAATCTCTAAGCTTGTAAGTTTCGTAGTTATCTGTTTATGATCTGAGTAACTTAATATGCCAGTGTCTGACACACAGCTCTATATCTAAATGCAGGAATCTAAATTTGTTCCCAGTGTGATTTGTAGAATTCTTTAAAAAAAACAAAAAAAAAAAACAAACAAAAACATCTGAACAGAAATGCAATGTAAGCTTTAGACTGCGTGTGTGTATGTGTGTGCGTCTTTTGCTTTGGCTGTTTTGAAGAGGCCATACAAGGTCTATAACAGTTGAATGAGCACAGTGGATGAATGCACACAGTTACATAATCACGATAGTCTGGACACATAGTGTTTTTGAGTATAGATTAACACAAGGGTGTCAATAGCATCAGGATAAAATGAACTTGTCCAGGAATCTTGCTTAAAGTCTTAAACAGAGTGCTTGGAAGAAAGGAAAAAAAGTTAACACTTATATATTACAACACTAACACAAGGAGGATAGGTTACTAACTACGCAACCTTTCTTCTTTGCACCAAACTCTATCTGGTAGCCATTTTACCAAAACGACAACAGTACTGTAAAAAAAAAAAGAAAACTGTAAAGAATAATGTTGCCAGTAAGTGTTAACTTTTTTTTAATCACTCTAAAATCTAACAATCCACCTTTTTACTAACATTCTCTGGGTCAAGCACTGGAATTTTTGTTTTGACTAATGTAAGGAAAAATGGACTTGTCACCACCTCTTTTTATTTTATTTATAACTCTTGTGTTTTGCAGCTGGAATTTGCCTGTGATTGTGAGACATACTGCATACTCTTACATAGCAAATACTTATGACACTAGGAGGGATTTTACAGCAGATGTTAGTCAGGCCACTCACTGGAAGAATCACACTGGTGTGTAGACTAACTGCCCTTGTTTGGTTTATTGCAAAGACTGGATGCTGTAATTTAAACCATATGTTAAACCCATGCTAAATGCAAATTCTTTTGGGGATTCATTGAAATTGTACATAAATAATACATTTTGTTTTCTTATCTGCATGTCTGTGTTTCTTTAGTTAAGAGATAAGAGGCATAGAATGTTTCCACTGTCACTTCATTTTTCTGACTGAAAGTTCACAATGAGGAATGGTGCTTTTTTCCCACTACATGATTATAAAAAGAGACTGAAAATGAAAGGAATTTAATTGAGTTGGGGAAAAATTAAAGACTGATTGGCAACATTTTTAGGGGGGGCTGAAAAGTATAATAGGGGGCCTAAAGTCCCGAACCCATAACCAACCCTAATAATTTTTGTATATTAATATGTCTTTTAACAACAGACTTTGTCACAAATCAGCTTTACAGAAATCCAGATTTAGATTTAGACACCTTATGAGCAAAAAAGAGACAACAGTGAAAAGGAAAAACTCCCTGAGATGATATGAAAAAATCTTGAGAGGAACCAGAGCTGTTTTTGGGGAGTGTGAGGGTGAGTTCTATGAAAACTTTAAGTATGCATCAATTAGAGAAACAGTCCATTAAATTTGTAATTGCAAAAGTTGCAATGGATTACTGGTCCATTGTTAATAGCCCTTTCTGCTGCTACCTTAACCCTGATACAAACACATCTTTGCAATGAACAGTGCATATTATTATTATTATTATTATTATTATTATGTTTTCATTTGACTAACCCTTGTTTAAATCTTCAGGGTGTTTTTAGAATGACATTGCACACTTTTGGTACAAATTTAGCCCATGCTTCTATCCAAGTGACTACTTATCTAGAACACTACTATTCTCCTGGATTTTTTTTTAACTGAATAAAAAGACTCCAGAGTCTAAAAATTTAACAAGTAGACCTCCCACAACCCCGAAAAATCAAGATGAGATCATAGACGCTTTTTGGGCTGTTCAATTATCCATAATTGCATGTTATGTACTTTATATATTATATATGCAGGTCTGGAGTTGCCTGCATATGCCACTATATCTTGCTAATGCAAAATGTAGTTAAAGTAAATTCAGCAGCACCAGACACTGGTAACTGCTCCTGAACAGAATCGGCGACAAACCAGGATGAAAAAGGCTGTATTTAAAATGCATTTTATTTTTCTTTACAAGAAATAAAGCAAAGACAAAGAAAACAGAAGAGGGAAGGGTAAGGGGCAGCTGTATATAAAGTGATGCAACCTCTGTCATCATCAAAAAAATATGTACAATTCAAAATTATATCCATACAAAACATGCCACATACAATAAAAATGTTTATCTTCCTCAAAGTAGCTCTGCTGTACAGATGCAGCATCTTTTTTTAAAAAGTAGGCTGGGCTTAAAAAAAAAAACAGCAATGTATTTTTAATTAAATTAAATGATATGCAGGGAGGCCTTAAATTAAAATATAACAAATTGGAAGGTTGGGGTTCTACTAAAATCCAGTGAGCGTCTGCGAAATTTAAAATGACAAAATACACACAACAAATAAGGTTCCCCAAGTCTGCTATTACACTTCAGAAGAAGCGTGAGCACGACTGGTGTGAACTTTTGTCTTTGAGAAGTTTGGGGATTAATCACTGAATATGGAAATCAAACCATACAAGGCCTATACTGCCATTTCACAAGTTATATAAACATATTCACTTCTACAGGGAGGGAAAATGTGACACTCATAATTTCTTAAACAGCATCATATCAGGAACCTTTTCATTAAAAAAAAAAAAGAAGAAAAGAAAAGAAAAAAAAAACCCACTGGTAACCAATTACCAATTCAAGGACCAGTTTCAGTATTTCACAAGCAGTAGCATAAATAATATTAAAAGAAGAAATCTATGTGAACAATATTACATAAATACACGTACGCTACGCACCATTCTACCAATCATCTTCCAAACATGATCTATTTGCATGATGAAGTATCAGGATTAATATCAAACATGAATTCCGTCTCAGATTTCTCATTCACCTCAAACACTCATCCAGATCATTGGTGAACACATGATAACCATCACTATTTTGTATATGTCTGTATACGGTCTTATAGCAAAAAATGCTAATAGAAAAACAGGTAAATGCAAAAAAACACTCTGAGTCATATACATATCAAGATATTACTTCGTTTTTCCATTTTACATATATTTATAGATATATACACATTTAATCTTTCTGATAAAATGATATCCAGTGGTTTCTCTTATTCCATCAATTTTATTTCTCTAGAATTTTGATTTTATTAATTAAAAAGGGGTAGGATAAACAGCTTTTGCCCCCCAATATATACAGTTTGTACAAGTTGCATTACTTTTTAATATGAGGTCATACATCTGGGGAGGAAGTAACAAAGTTATATGCAGTTTGTGGAGACTTTGTTCAGCTCCCTTCTCTGAAGATTAACTATTTTTTGTAACTGTTTTTTAAATTACTTTAATATGAATGAAAAACAAATGCCCTTTTAAAGTCTTTCTCAGCCTTCACTTCAGCCTCAAGAAGACAGTGCCAACAGTTCTCACACCACATTACAGGTTATTATACAGCCTGCCCATGCTCAGGCAGAGAAAGGCTCACTACAGTAAGTTTACAACAGTCCACTAAGTATTACAAAGAGAATGAGATATATGAAGAGTTGCTTGGAGTGATAAGATGGAAATCTATAAAACAAGGGGTATTTAGAATTAAATTGGAGAACATTGCAAACAAAATAGTAGTCTTGCATCATAAGTTACAATTTGTTAGTCAAGAGCCTCAAGCATCAATCTTTGTCAGTTGAGGGTTGATGAATTGAACATAATCATCTGTAAAGAAAAAAAAAAAGAAGAAGAAAAAAAAAAAAAAAAAAAAAAAAGAACTCAAACAGCACCCTGCTTCACTTGAAGGTCATTCTGTTACTCACTCTGTCCGGGTAAGAGTGGATTTGGTTGTGCGCATAAATAAAAGAAAGAAAATGGGAAAAAAAAGCATGACTTCTAGATGCAATTAGGCAGACAGGAAGGAAAATGGCTACATGAAAACTACAGTCATTTAGACTAGGTGGCCTCATAGACTTAGACACCCATTTGGTTTTGATTGCTCTGAATAATGCATGATCGTGCTGAAAGACTGTCATAGAGGCTCTGTCGTTGTGTATTGTGATAAGTTGCAATGGCTCACTACTGTAAATAATAAGCAACACAGAGAGGAGCAAACCAGCTGCTTAAGTTTCCCTGCTTAACCAAGAAAGGCAACTGCCATGAAAACATTCCTCCCTTCCCCTTTCCACAGTAGCACTTAACAGTTTAATACAAAGCAGTCACTTCCCACAAACTCAATGAGGTAGACTGGGTCAACCAAACCCACCTTTAAACTCAATATAATAAAACATCTGGTGCCTTTTTGAGCCACAGGTCAAATAGTATTTAAACTTTATATTATCGTACATCTTGTTCACAATAGGTAAATAGTTCTGATCTGAGCCACTCCAGGATTGTCTTGCCAATATCCATTTTGTCAATCTTCATTGCTGACTTGATGGGAGAGTGTTGTTCTGGGGTGACAAGGTGGTAGGAAAAAAAACAAAAAAACAAACAAACAAACAAAAAAAAACGACAAAAAAAACAAAACAAAAAATAGGTCCGAAAATAAAGTATTAGTTCATTTTGAGTACTTGAATGGCTTTAATCAAACTTTCTTCACTGAGTTCTACCCTAAGTGTATTGATATGATACAGAATCAGACATTTTGGTAGATGTAGAGAGGATTGATTCCAGCCAGCTTATTGGAGAAGAACAGTAGAGGAAGTAGGAAGGAGGTGCTTTTGGCAGAGGCGAGTTTCAACAAGAAGATTCAAGCAAACAGTTGAGCTCATCAGAAAATGAGTTGTAGCTTTAAATTTTACTCTCTTCAAAGCTTTGGCTCCTGATGTGAATAACAAAAGTCTTTTCTTTCAGCTGATGGAGAGTAGAAGTTTGCCCTCCTCTTGTTTCAGAACAGCTTATGATCTGGGTAGTAATGTTAAAACGCGGCTTTGGCGCAGAAGTGTTCTGGCACCAGGGAGCAAAGGCATGTCTTGCACGTTCTCTCTCCCCGTTAGTTCATCCACTTTCGGCAATTCCAGGCTCCACAATGGCAAGGGATCTTGTGTTGATCGTCCTCAAAGTCAAACTGATAGTCGTATGTCAGCTAATGTTCCATCAGGGAGAGGAGAAAAAAAAAAAAAAAAGAGATAGATTTATTTAGAGATCAGTGTGCAACATTATGCATGTTATAGAAATCATATAAAAGAATTACTTGAGTCTACCACACATGATTCTTACCTCCTCACCCTTGGGGATTCTACGGCTGGAAATGATGATGATCTTGTCCTCTTTGTCAAACGTCACAACTTCCGCAACACAGTTAGGTGCACAGGAATGATTCACGTAGCTGGAACAGCGCATATACAACCCAGGTGAAGTACAATACAAAACTCAATACTGCAAAATAGGCATTGTGAGTGTCTCACAAGACAAGCATTGTGAGTGCCTTACCGAGCAGGGCCGCCAGTGAGGGTGGCATCTATTACATGCTCATTATTAATGCGGAACATGTAGATCCCACGATTCTGATTTGGAAGAATAATACTGATGTCAGATAACGCAAATATTTGGAAAAAATCCAGTCATGTTAACTCAGCTATGTTGTTTAAAACAAACCTGCTCTTCATAGATTTTTTCCCGACGATTTGCCACCTCGTTACGAATGATGGTACCGATGTACTCGATGACCATAGTGTGTTTTTCCAAGTCTTTAGCTGCATACAAGCCCAGTCCCTGGATACGGGAGCGAGCCAGGTACACATTGTTCTTCCATTCTGTCTTCAACCGCCTGTACTGTGAGGACTTGGAGTGAACAAACTGCTTGCTGTAGGGTGTGTTGATTTCCCCCGTAAACGTGCTCTGGTAGGCTTTGGACATACTTGTGCTATTCAGTGTATGGGGCCTACAGTACAAGAAAAATTGCATCAGGTCACAGGTACATGCAGGAGGAAATCCTGCCTCTCAAATAAAAAGGCAAAACTATATACAGACTAGCCAACATTAACAACTGCTAATACTATAACCTTACCGTTTGCAGTGCGTGAGAATCTTGGGCTCAGAGCGTGCACAACCAGTAGGATTAATCATAAGAGGAAGTTCCATGAGTGGATGGCGGCCATATCTGAATGTGTAGTTCTGACAGTTCTCCACTCCTGGAAGCTGCAGTGTAAAAGGCTTGTTAAATTTTCTAAGGGAAAGTGAATTACTATTATAATTATCATCTGTAATCTGCAGTCAGACAGTATTGGAAATCATGCCATACCGACTCAGTTATGCGCAACACTGCATGGACAGTAAGTCCATACATTTCCTCCCCCTTTACATGATCAGCAAAGAGCTTCAGCATGGCTGCATCTTCACGCAACTTGGCAACTTTCTGCACAATGTTGTTCCATATGCCTAATATTTAAAAATATAAGAATGTGAATGTGAACACAGATGAAGATTCCAACTCACTCAAACACATCTGCAATAATTTACTCAACAAACATCTTAAAGCTATTTACCATCTGGACTACTGTCCCGGAAGTGTAGATCTTCCTGACCATGCTCCAGCACGCGCACTTCAAACAAGGGTTGGCCATCTTGTTCACTGATGCGACACCGATAGCGACAACGTCGGTTTGGCACACGGGTGCTCCAGTAGATGCGTGTGGCCTCATAACCTGCAGGGTAGATAGCAGTAGGCGAGTGGAAAGCAGCCATCTGAGAGGGCAGGAGCTGACCCACGGCATGGAAGATGAGCCCACCAACTCGGAAGAGGTGTATGCGGTCACCACGCTGTAGGATGCTGGCAATCTGCTTTACTTCATCTCGCTCGATGTAGACTCTTCGGAAGACGGCAAAGCTGCTGAGCTCCTCCTCACTGGGGCCTTTCAGCTTGTGCTGGGTGCACAGCATGGTTTTGTCCTTGAAAAACATACAGCGTGCTCGGATGGCACAGGCAAAATGGTAGACGTTAGGGCAGCGGAGACGGTTACAGCTGTTGGTGGCACCAGTCTTCTGGCAGCATGCGCAGCGCGTGCGAAGTCCACGCCGAAGGGCCACTTCTACATTGATGAGTGCACCACCCTGCGTCTCATAGACCTCAGTAGACCACAGGGCGCAGTTGAGATGCACCCACAGATCTACATCAATGTTAAGAAGACGAGCTGGACCATCAGTAGCTCCATCGCCTTCTTCATGGCAAAAGCAGCATTTGCGCTTATCGCGTGGCAGCTTGTCTGGTCTGAGTGTGATACGAAGGCGCTCCATGAGTTCTGACACCTCTCGACTGTTCTCCTTCTTGGAGCTGCCCTTGCGAATGGTGATGACCAAATGAAGGCGCTTCCAGCGCAAACCTTTCCACTTCTTGATTTTGGGACGTACCTCTTCATCCTCTGAGAAAGGCCTGCGCTGTTTAATGGGTTTAGGGGAGCTCTCCATAATCAGAGACTCCTGAGATACTGAGGCAGAGGCTGAAACAGATGCTGCCTCCTCAGGTAGAGCATTTGGAGGGGCTAATATGGCCTCCTCAGGCTCAGTCTTAACAGGAGAGCTCTGATTTGTTGTCAAAGGTTCACTTGGTGGCTCTGTTTTAATCGGAGCAATGGGGCTAGAACAGGAGGGTGACTTGAGCTGAGCAGGAGGCTCTGGTTCAGGTTCTTGTTGAGCGTGAGGGTCAGACTGAGTGACAGGTTCAGGTTCAGGTTCAGCACAGACAGATGGTGGTGGTGGAGGTGAAGGCGGTGGAGACACCTCAACAGGAATAATGGGAAGATGGCGCACATCGAGGTCTGACACGTTGGTCATGTAACAGTGCTGAGCTGGTCGATCCTCTTGCTCGGTGTATTCCTGGGAAAAGAAAAAGATAAGCCATTTATTTTTTGGGACTTTATTACCAAATTTAAAAAATAATAATATGATTCTCATATCACTTGAATTGAATGAACCAGACAGCCAACCTGTTTGATCAGAGACAAAATGTCGACTTGCTTCTTTAGAGTACAGCCCGGCAAGGTGACATCAAACTGCTTAAGCCATTCTGCATCTTGGTTTGCAGATGGATCAGTCTTTACATATAGAGGACCTAAAATAATACAAATCATAAGGGAAAATAAAAAATGTTAAAGAGCATGTTTGGAGTTTACCTATTATACTATAGTCCAAGTTTCCAAAATTAGGTCAGTCAAGAAGAGTCACAGGCATTACAATTTCAGGCATACAATCAAGAAGTTTTAATTGCATAGTGCTAGAATAATCCAGAAAAAAATATATGAAAATGTAATAATTTGATAGGCATCAGTTACCTGGATTGGAGGAGTCAGGTGTTTTCCCAGGGCCAACACCACCTGCTCTACCAGGACTCCGGGGGGAAGCCACTTCATAGGACCCTGGCATACGCATGTGCAGTAGTTGGGCAACTGCCACCATCACAGAGTTCAGATTCTGATGAGAGAACAAATGTTCCAGGGTCAAAAACAAGATGATTAAATCTGCTTACCAGGAAAATTAACAGCTTCAAATGTAAATACCTTGGCTGCAGCTGCTGAGAGGGTGAACGTAACAGACACTTCATTGCTCTTTGCCTTGTCCCAGGAACCAGATGAGGAACCAGCCTTTCCCTCTACTGCCTCAAATGGTTTAGTTTCTGCAAAACCTGGACATTAGGGTGAAAAGAATAGATGGCTCAATCATGTGTTGACAGGACAGTAGACCAGATTTAAATATAGCAACCAGAGGAACACTGTCATAAAGCATACTGGGGATAGCAGAGCGTGGAATCATGGGAATAACAGGAGAAATGGCTCTATTTTCCTCCTCTTCTTTAAGCTCCAATAGGAGAGGGAAGCGTGATGTGTCATCCCCCAACTGGCTCTCAGGTGATGATGCAGGAACAATGGTGTCTGGAATGTCACTGTCGTCATCACTCTCCATCCTGAAAGTAATGAATCCATCAGTATACCATCGTATGTATATATATCCTAAATTATTATACAATGAGGTGAATAATCTTTCTGAATTCTACTGCATACCTCACATCTTCGTGCTGATTATGTGGAGGAGTGGGAAGCGCAGCTAGTATGTCTACACTCTTCACCTCTTCAGGAACAGAGTCTAAAGGGTAAAGAAAAGGTACTTTCATTGTACAGTTTGGTTCATGTCAACATAAGCTAGAGCATTTTAACTTGATGTTGGCAGGAATTATCACTACAATGACCTGTGGTGTCCTCTGAAGTCTCTCTCTCTTTCTGGCTTTCCGCTAGTTCCTCTACTGCAGTCACTCCATTCAAAAGTTTGTGTTGCACTGAAGGAGGTGGAGTTGGGGGAAGTGATGAAGGTGGTGTTGGCGGATTGCTGAGGTTATTCTAATTGGAGAGGAGAGTAAAATGAGCCAATAATAAACTCAGCATGTAAATTTATCTTACAATCCACTAGACACCCGCAGACCCTTATGCAATAGTGGCTGTCATATTCAGAGATTCATAGTAGCATGAAATTAGCTTGTACCTTAGTAAGGAGCTGGGAATAGTAGTCTGGAATATTGTCTATTACTGCATTTCCAAAAGAGCCCTTCAACTGTGTTTTGCCATTAGCTGGACTGCTGCCAAAAGGAGCAAACAAATCCAGGCTAGCAGTAATGGAGGGCTCCATCAAAGGAAGAAGAGACAGTCCCTGAATGGATTCGAGGAGGAACAGTTGATTACTGAATACAGCTCAAACCAGGGATAATAAAGTGCTGCATAACAATTACTGCTACACAATATTATTTTACATTAATCACTTGGTGCAATATTGGATTTGCGATGCCAAAACCTTCACTACACATGTGATCACAATCAGTGGTGCAGACAATTTTCTGAATGTGCCCTGATAAATGATTTCTTTCAGTCAGCGTATACATATGTATGTAACTAAATAAATACAAACAAAAGCATGTCTTTACAAAGCGATATAACCACAATATGATATTTTTGTCTATATTGTGCAGCCCTAATAACATTCTTTCTCTTGCTTTCACGGTCCTTACTTGTTTAAGCTGCTTCATTATTGCTTCTGTTTTTCCAACTTCATCTTTTTTGTTCTTTTTTCGAGCATTTGCTCCCCGCTCTCCAGCCTTTGTAGTCCGCTTGGCTTTTGTTACAGGCGGTCTTTTAGTGATTGACTGGAGATCCTAATAAAATGGTAGATGAAAAGAGCTGAGATTAATTGTTTATTCAAGGATAAATTCTACCACCTTACATTACTGAAAAACTATCTGCACGTTTTTACCTCCATGTTACGCGGTGTCTCCTGAAGCTTTTGCTCCAACATTGCAAGCTTACTGTTAATATGCCCATTTATTTCATTGTGGATACCATCAGATGTCCTCTGTGATGGCAACTGAAGACTCTTGGTTCGAAGGAGCTTCTGCAGAAGTTGTTGGCCTGTCTCTGTTCTGGGAATTTGGCCCATAGTGTCCCCGGGCAGATTTCCAGGGCCTGAGATATTACTGGTATTAAGTGAGTCACCAGTGATTTCTCGCTTAATAGTTGCAGAAGAAGCCTCTGCACTATCTCCTGAGTCACAATTAATCTCTCGAGGTTCCTGTTTTATATTTTGCAGTGCGATCTTGCACAGATCCCTTTCATTAGACACTTCACCTTCAACCAAAGCTGCTGAAACTGATGGCTGTGGCAGGTTTGACGCTGACTTAGGAGATGGGCCATTAAGTGGAATAGCAGTTGTTGGCTTTTGGGCACCTGGACCCTGAGGCTCAGACTTGAGGCCTGATACTTCTTGTGGGGCCTTAGCTATAGATGATCTTAATGGTGAGGCTGCTGACGCTCCAATGTTACTAAACGGACTATTTTTTCCAGCACCACAGTCTGATCTAGATGCAGGTGATGGGTGGTTAGAGAGAGAAGTAGTACCAAAATCGTGTTTATTAAAAGATGCTGGACTTGAGCCAGCTTCTTGAACAGTA
This sequence comes from Pangasianodon hypophthalmus, assembly GCF_027358585.1. NCBI lineage: Eukaryota > Metazoa > Chordata > Actinopteri > Siluriformes > Pangasiidae > Pangasianodon > Pangasianodon hypophthalmus. The sequence goes on from NC_069725.1 coordinate 6,296,335, forward strand.
GAGCCAGCAGGAGAACCAACATGAGAAGGAGAAGCCTGAAAGGGGCTAAGTGCTCTCACGCCAAGACACTGTCCTTGGCCTGGTGGAGTCTGGCGCATGCCCATGATTGGTCTTTGCTGACCAGAATGGGGGCTGCCAGGTGATCCCTGACCCATAAGTTGACGAGGAGACATTGGTCTAGCCATGTGACCTAGAGGTGTTGGGCGAACCTGGCCAATCATTGTTCGTGCCAAAGGTACCTGGCCTCTGATCATTTGATGCTGCTGCTGCATCATCTGCTGCTGCTGTTGGGTGGTTGTATTGTATTGAGGTGAGACGCCTTGTGAGGTTTGTTGAGGATGCAACGGTCCTGCATTCTGAAACTGTGGAGCCATGAGAGAGGGCTGGCCTAATACTCCTTGCTGCTGTGAAGATCCAACTGGACCTTGCTTAGCAGCAAATGCATAGGGGTGCTGCTGCTGCTGTGCCTCAAGTCCTGGCATTCTTGGTCCAACAGGTTGTGGGCCTTGAGGTCGAATTTGGCCCTGTGTCTGTCCCTGCAATCTCAGCATCTGACCCTGCTGTTGAGCCTGCCGCTGAGCAATTATTGCCTGAATTTGCTGTAACTGCTGGTTAGGAGGTAGGTGACATAACTGAGGGTTCTGTGCAATTAAGGCTTGAATGTTAATAGGAGCTCGTATTTGCCCAGGAGGTGCACCTGACCTCTGAGGCATCATTGTTTGTTGACTTCTATTTAGCTGTTGTTGGACCAATACATCTTGTTGCTGATTTGGATTACCAGTTATTACAGCCTGATTCTGGCCACTCTGCTGTGCTAGCATGCCCTGAATTTGTTCAACATTTTGACCTCCCTGTTGTAGTTGCTGAGCAACATAGCACATCTGCTGACCTTCCTGTTTCACTTGTTCTGTATTAAGAGAGTTTTGCCGTTGTAAAGCAAGTTGCATCTGTTCTTGAGGTTGTAACCCAGTCTGCTGGTTGTTTACATATCTATGCTGTTGTGCTGATCCAGCATTTTGTCCTGGTTGCTGCTGTGTTGGTTGTTGTGGAACCATGTAAGCAGCGGTTGCTGGCTGCTGACCGACTGCCCCCTGGATTGGAGTTGAGGATCCAGCTTGCTGGGGTGGAGGTTTAGGGCTAAGGATTCCACCATCTTTAGGCACAGGGTTTTGAACTTCTTGAGAGAGGCCTGGAACTCCCTGCTGCAAATTATCAACATTTCCTTGAATGCCACTTGAAGGGGGTGTTCCCATTGTCCCTTGTTGTTCTGATGCACCCATTTGTGTCAGTTGTCTCTGCTGTGGTATTTGCTGCTGTTGGAGCTGTGCAAGATTCTTTGCTGTATTCTGCTGCTGCTGTGAAAGAAGCATACGCTGTGCCAGAACACTCTGCTGCTGAGCAGTACGCTGGGCCTGTGGCCCTCTAAGCACATGCTGTGGTTCACTGGAAACTTGTTGGCCCATCAAACCCTGAGGTCTCTGCAGCTGCTGCACTGGTTGATTTCCAGCCATGCCTTGTTGACCTGACATGATATTTTGATTCAGAGTCATTGGCTGAGCCATGATATTTGATTGTGCCTGCCCAACTGCCTGGTTTCCCATCATGCCCTGAGGAACCTGCATAAGGCCTTGTTGATGTTGCTGGTTAGATATTAATCCCGGTTGTAAGTTTGGTTGCTGCTGCCCCATTAATGCATTGCTCATCAATGCTTGAGGTGTCTGACCACCTATAGGTCCAGCCTGCTGATTCATAACACCAGACTGTTGGCTTTGATGTGTCACAGGTTGCTGTCCCATAATAAACTGCTGTTGCAGTTTTTGAACCATCTGCATCCTTTGTTGCATCTGCCTTTCCTGAAGAAGCCTTGGATCTGGTGCTTGTGTACCAGTCCCTTGTGGAAAAAATCCACCAGGTGGCCCAGTGCCAAGTGCCCCAGGGTGTGGAGTTTGGCCTGCTGTAAATGGATGCACTTGTGGCATTCTAACTGGCATTCCCCCTTGAGGAATGCCTCCAGGTACTTGACCCATCATCGGCCCCCCTTGTTGACCCATTATCATCTGTCCTGGCATCTTAGAAAGCATGTGGGGTCCCTGGTTAGAGGGACCAGGTGCTAGCATGGAGGAACCTTGCTGATGTTGCTGCTGCTTACTTCTGTATTCAGCAATAAGATTGGTGTGCTCCTTCTGTTGCTTACGTACCTAAGAGAAATGAAACTTTGTAATCGAGGAAACATACAACAGACATAAGAGACAGCTTAATCGATATATGAAAGAATGTTCACCTGATCCAACTGTTTCTGGATTTTACTTTGCTCTTCAGTGACCAGTTTCAGCTTTTCAGCATCTGCTTCTGCAAATTCACGTCCTGCTTTCTTAGCCGTACGTTGCTTAGCACAAAGTGCTTTGCGGGATTTGCGATGTGCTCCTATCTGTTCCTCCAAAAATTTTAGCTGCATCTGTAGCAGCTGCTGGGTGTGTACAAGCCACTCTTCATATTGGTGCTGTTCAGCATCATCTATTGTGCAAAAGGTATAGGTACATTGAAATTTAAGCTTTAACCTGAAATTTATGCTATAACAAACACAGGAAAAAGAAGACCAAGGACATTCAGCATTGAAAAATTGTAAGAACAGAATGCAGAACATACTGATGATGCCTTGGACAAACTGTGGAGGATTAGGTCGTGGCTGAGCCTTATCACTGCTGTCCCCTTCCTGAAATTAAGAGAAGTGTGACCATCAATGAAACTCAAACTTGTAACCAAGCAGAAAAGGACAATTCACTGACCTTAGATGATCCAGAACCAATGTGGGACTGAGCGTCTATGCTTCCCGGTGCTGAAGCCAACCTCTGGGCCAAAAGGGATACCTGTTGCCTAAAAAGGTAATAAATAAATAAATAAATAAATAAAGGTCAATCCCTGCTGTAGAGGAGCACAGCTACATATGACTTTATCCTTAATCAACAAAAATTACCTATTGATACCAGAAGGTACATTCATAGGGTCCTGAGTCAACACCCTCTTGATGCCTTTTAAAGCCACCATCTTTGCTTTGGCAATAGGGTCCATTATGTCATCAGTCACAAATTTATCCAGATCTGAAAGAACAAAGCCATATAGTCGTGTGAACATATATGGGGACAGCATGTTACACAAAAGACCAGGAGATCCACAGACTATTACTGTACCTTTATCTGGGAAGAAGTTGGTAGGGACAGTTTGTTTTGAATGGGGTTGAGATGGTGCTGCTTGCTGCTGTGGATCGAGAGCTGGGTGAATGCTGCTTGGCTGTCCAGCTCTTATCATGGCTTGTGGTTGCACCACTGCCACATGAGCAGGTGGAGGCATAGGTGCACTAACCATCCTCTGCTGCTGCGGAGTTAGCATGTGTGGAGGCCTTTGCACCATTCCCGGTTGACTCACAAGAGGCGGACGATGATGGGGTAGTAAGATCTGGCCTGGTCCCCCAGAAGGTTGTTGCTGATTCTGAATATTATGAAGATGACTACTCAACCCCCCTTGTAAAGCATTCAATTGCTGCTGTTGTTGCTGTTTCTGAAGCTCTTTCTTTTCATGCTCCAGTAGATCCTGAATCAATAGAGGCAGTTCACTTGCCTCCAGTGAGCTTTCTACTTTGTCAAGATCAACTGCAGGTGAGTGCTGGCCACCACCATCTGGGAGACCAAGTGGATCTTCAGGAAGGTCTGGATGTGGTGTAGATGGAGGAAATGTCAGAGTACTAGCTTGGGTGGGAGGAGGAAATGGAACGCCACCTAAGCGGACAGTGCTTAGTGAGGCAGATGAATTCTCTTGCTGAGTTGAGATCTTGGACGGTGTTCCACTAAGAAGCAAAGAGACAGCTTCACCCATCTCATCTTTAACCACAGCCTGTACTGACTGCTGAGGACCAATTGAGTTTTTCTCTTCGAGTTTTACTGTAGCAAGTTCACTGGTATCTGAGGACTCTGCCTTGGGAGGAAGAGAAACATTGGAGGCTGCGGAAGCCTCAGTCTTTAAAGGTAGCTGTGTGGAAGCTGTGAGTGACTCCTTGGCAGTTATACCAACTTTAGGTTTCTCTTCCACCTTAGCACCTGAACCCTCACCTTCTGCTTCAACAAGCCGTAACTGGTCAGAAAAAACGTCCTTGGGGTCACCTTGATCAAGCTCAGGGTCAGTGTATGCAAGCAGGTCAAACTCATCACTGTTAAGCAGATCATCCAAATGGGGATCATTTGTTTCAAGGTTGTCAAGGTTCCCCAAATCATCATCACCTTTATCAGGATCCAAGTCGAGTGCAAGATCATCCTCGTCCTCTACTCCAGCTTCTGCCCCTGCTTCTCCAAGGTCTTTGGCTGCAAAAGCATCCTCAAGGTCAGCCTCTGGTAAGTCGACAGTTTCTTCCGCAGGCTGTTGTTTTCCCGAAGCATTGTTTTGAGAACTCTGCTGCTGAATAGTTGAGTGGGAGACAGGTGTGTTTGAATGGGTCGATGGGACCTCCTGTGACTGTAGTTGGGGTTGAGACAAAGGAATATTGCCCTGCTGTGTCATTAATTGGCCCAAGTTAGCTTGTGGCAACCCATGTCTGGGACCTTGCCCACCTTCTCCCTGAGCAGCAAAAGAAGGTGGTAAGGATGCTGGGACAAATCCAGGAGGCAAATCCTGCTGTTGCATAAATAGGCGTTGTCCGGGCTGAGGTGCCCTTGCCAAAAACTGGGGTCCAATTGGTAGCCTCTGGGCATTATGTTTTAATTCTATGAACTGTGGTGGAGGTCCAGACACGGAGTGTTGCATCGCCTCGGGCCCAGTGCCTTGTGACACAGCAAGAGGATTAGGCATGCCTTGCATCCCTTGCATACTAAGAGGGTTGTTTAAAGGAGCACTAAGGTGGTGCCTGGGTCCAATTTCCATCATGGATGGCGGTGGGAACCTCCGTGGACCAGCAGCCTGACCTTGCCACTGTGTAGGAAATGGTGGACGAGGATACATCCCCTGGGAAACATTAGCGCCAGGTTGCCTATAGACACATTTTTAGACATCTAAATGTATTAATGCTGAATGTCTTACTTATTAATCATGCATTTGAAATAGAACATGTGATACAAAAGAAATTATATGAATATACCTTAGCACATTAGTCTCAATGACACCAGGTGTTCCAGGAGGAGGAGGATGAGGGCGGCACAGCTTCTCATCTACTGTTCCCATAGGTGGAGGTAGCTTGCCAGGGATGGCAACTTGAGCAACAGCTGCTCTGTCCTAATTGGCATATTATTTTTACAAGACAATCAACCACAACAACTAATGATGCACATCACATTCCTACATTAGACAAGATACCAAAAAGAAACATCATAGTTCACTACATTAGAAATTATGTGCCACACAGAAACTTCTCAGCAGTCGTTGTGACTGAAAAATACCTGTGGATAAGGAGGTGGTGCTCGCTGGGATTTATCTTGTTGAAAAACAACCATTTCACTTTCTTGCCAATTTGGAGCATTATTAATGGGTGCATTTCCCTCCTTATCTTGCCGAAGCGAGTTCCTTTGCATTTTCTGTCTGATCAAAAATTCTCTAAGTCTCTGTTTCTGCAGTGAAAAGGGAGACAAATTGAAAAGAAAAACAGAGGAAACAGTTAATGAAATTTGATCAGATGGCTCAAATGATTTTGTATCACTAAAAATTGCTTCTGTACCTGTCTATGTTTTTCAAGCTCTGATGGACTAAGGCCAATAAGTGACTGGTCCTGTCCAGCTGAAAGGTCAGGCAGCTCTTGGGTGCTTGGTATGACTGAGAGATGATGTGCATCTTGATTTCCAGCTGGTAGCTGTGCCTTCTCGTTTAAATCAGCAGCCATGGTTGGTGGCATAGATGATTGCTGGAGTTGAACCTGAGCTTGCTGCGAAGTTATCACTTGTTTTGAGCCCACTGCTTGTGGCTGGCTAATCTGAAGGGTATCCATGCTGGGGCTGCGACTAAAACCAGGTGGTCCAGGTGGTTTTCCACTTAGTGGATCTCCTACTGATGGTGAACAAGGAGGCTGCTGGTTGGAATGAGGTGATCCTCTAAAGGGAGCCTCTGTGACTGCTGAGGTTGGGCGAGGAGGTTTGTGCAGCGAGGTGAAAGGGTCTCTGGACTGAGGCCGTGAGGGTGGCCGTGAGTGGGGGTCTGGAGACTGAAAGAGTGGGGTAGCTGGTGACTGCACAGAGAGTCCATCATTAGAGAGTGCTCCTGGAGTAAGAGGAGAACTACCCTGTGACTGAGGGCTAGAGGCAACTTTTGGATAAGATTCTTGTTGGGGTATAGGCAGTCTCTGAAGCAAGGGGGATGAACCATCTCCTGACTGAGGCCGGGGTGTAAGAGGAGACTGGACACAGGAATCAGAAAAAGCAGATGGAGACTGGCGATAGCTCTCAGGTGGATGATTAGGAGATAGACTAGGGGGAAGTGGAGTAGATGAGGTCCCAGCATCACCCTGATGCATGCGTGGTGTCAAAGGAGCTTTGAACAGGCCATCTCCAGAGTCCCCAATCCCTGCAGGGGAATTTGTGCCTAGGCCAGTAGAGGCACGTGGAGATGGAGCACTCATGTCTGCCCTGTTTTGCAGCATTCCTCCTGGTGAAGAAGCAACAGTAGAGGGGGATGAAGATGAAGTGTACTCTTGTCGGCCACGTATTGGGTCTCCAAGGTGAGTTGTGTGGGGTGGGGAGAACAAAGGAGGGTCTCCAATCCCAACTGCTTTTGGTCGAGGACTCTCAGGTAGGCCAACAGGTTCCTGAGATGCCTGTTGGGGTTGGGGTGGAAGAATCTGCTGCTGAGGTTTAAAGAATGGGTCAACCTGTTGAGCTTTGCGAGGCATTCCTGGCTGCATATCATGGGAACCAAGACTGGTCAGCCGTCCCTGAGGAGCACCCTGTGGGCCAGGTAAAGGGTAACCTGAGGAGGCCTGCAGAGGGCTAAAGGAGGGCTGTGAATAAGGAGTTGATGGCTGAGATTGAGCATGCGGGGACTGAGATGGAGGCTTGGGAAAGGAGTCGGTATGAATGTCTGTTGAACCTGAGGCCTTCAGAGATCCATCTGGAGAAAACACTGAGGATGCAGTATCTGGGGTAAATGGAAATGCACTTTCAGCAGAGCTAGGCTGAGAAGGAGTGGAAAGAGAGCCAGAGGGTGGCGGAATTTGAAGGTGCAGACTGGGGCGCTCCCCTTTTATCCGTACTGGCTCAGTTTTAACAGGCCTCAACACCTGACTCTCTGCTTGCTGTCAATAACAGAGGAGGAATAAAAGTTCAATTAAAGTTTTCTCTGACTCTGGAAATGCATCAAATTGATGTTAAAATTATTACCTTCTGCGCCTTGCTGATTCTCTGAGCTGCCCTGTTATCTTTGGCCTTTTGCTGGAAGAATGAAACAGAATGTAAGGAGGGAAATATCAATACTTGATCTTATGCTAATGACGTTATACGTTACATCTTTGTTCTTACCAAAAAGGGAACCTTGTCAGGAGCCGATACTTTCCTCCAAATCTTCATTATCTGCTTGCAGCGGCTTGCCCAATCTGTCAAAAATTATGTATAATAATTTTTTATAACAAGAGCTGACCATTTTATTTTAATCTTGTATGTCTCTTCATGTTTCTGTAAAGTGATTACTAACCAGGGTAGTCTTGCTTGAGATTAGGGAAATTGATGTTAGCATAGAGTACAGGGGAAATTGTGGATAGATTTCCAAGTTCTTCATCTTTTTCCCAGCGCTGTAAACTTCGCTGATTGTATGACAGACCATCTCCCTCCTGTTCAGTAGGAGTTGGAGGAGTAGTGGGAGTGGCTGGAGTGGAAGGTGTTGCCCAAGGGCTTTCCTCATCCTGTTCGGGACTGAAAATTCCACCACGATCACTGGGTCACAAATATACATAAGAATAAATATATACTATAAATATATAAAGTAAAAATAAATACTGAATGTCTTGCAACAATCAAAATAAAATTATCTTGTCCTTACAGTGGATCAAAAAAAGGGGATTGGGAAAGTCCTTGAAAAGGCTCCATCATACTAGCTGAGGGCAATGAGCTAGATGTGGAAGCACCTGTAAAACAATTTTAACCAATCAATGTCACGCTGCACTTACATTATCAGTCAGTAGCAAAAGACTAGCAGGTGTGCATTTGGTTTAATCTTACCAGGAACATTTCTTAGGGGCAAACCACTGCGATTACTCTCCCCTTCTAGGACAGGCCTCATACTAGTTTGAATAGTCTCACTTAGAGTGCCCCCTTCTGAGGGTCCAAGTACCTTACGGAAGAACTGCTCAGAGTCCTGCTTTTCTGTCCCCTGTGGAAGACCTAAACCAAACCAGAAGAAAAAAAAATTGTTTCATAAAACACATTAGCTCTAAACAGAAATTTACTGAAAAGTTCATAAACAGGTTTTACCTCCATTTTTCTGTATGTTTGAACCAGGGGTGTCACCTAAACTCTGATTGCTGACAGAGGGTTGCTCACCTGCTCCTGCAATTACTGAAATATGCAAAAGTGCAAATGCAATAGGTTTATTAATATTAAACATTAAAAAAAATATTAAATATTTAAATATTAAGGTATTCCACTGGTTTTAAAATTCAAGGTCTGAGCACCTCACAGTTTTGCAACTTACATTTTATCTCTACTTGAGGCTTTAAGCCATCAGCCTCTCGCTTAAGCTGCACGGTTGCTTCAGGTGCTCGGTTTTCAATCTCTACTACAACAGAGTGCATGTAAATGATTAAGTGAACGTAATGTGGAGATTTTTTAAGAATTACTTTCAGATACCCAAATTCCTACTGAGCATTGCCATACCTGATTCTGAAGCCGTAGGTCTACAGCCAGGAGCAGGTAATGATGGTCTTGTCATGCCCTGAGAATGTCTCTGGGCTGGAGGAGCCAGAAAAGCCCTTTTACTCAGGTCAAGCAACGCCTTTCCAAAAAAAGCTTCCTGCAGGTATGCAGGAAACATGTCTTCCAATTTGCTTTTCTTTCTCCCTCTACGTTTTTTGGCAAGTTCACCATCTCCCTCTGCTGCTTTAACATCAGGTGGATCCATGTCAGGATGAGGGCCTTAAAAATATATATTTAGCCATTAACACCTTGGTCTAAACATAAATGCATGTTTATATGCTTGGCAGTCGAGAGATGTTTTCACATGCCTTCTTCAAGTTTTGTCTCTGTTGCCTGTCCTTCAGACACACAATCACCAGATGCAGACAGACTCTTTCTCATCCGTGTGTGACATTTTCTCTGCCGGACCATGAACCCTCCAATTCCTATAAAGGATCAAAAAAGTCCTTCAGTTACCCCTATGTGGGAATAAACATTTCCATAACATAATACCAATATCAGAGGGTCCACAGTCACCTGGCCTGTATGGTTTACGCTTCCTCTTCTTTCCTTCATCTGTTTCATCTGCTCCTTTAAGAACGTCACAGTCAGCTGTCCCCTCTATGCCTCCATCTGCCCCTGGCTCCTTGTCCATACCACCATCACGATCTGGGCTGCCAGGAGCTTCCAGTTTAGAGTCACACTCCATTGACTCAGCACAGCCTGAGAATGCAGATTTAGCACAACTGCACCAAAACTAACAATTTCAAACTGGTATAGAGGTAATGGTTTTGTTAACCTATCCATGAGCAGGTCTAAAATATTACAACTGAGCAGATAGTTACTGAGGCAAAAGGTGGACGTACGTTTAAGAATACAGTCCCCTCCAGAATTATTGCAGGGAAAAAGAATGAATCACAGCAGTTTAACCCTATAATAACAAAAATGATTCTGGAGTGTTTACCTTTCTCTTGTTGAACAGGTACAGTATTTACTTGCTCTCAAATTTAGTGGATATGTGGTGACTGATAATCAGGTGATTGTATTGTTACCTAGTTGTGAAGTTTTACACATACATATTAAAAGGTATTAAGAACATACCTTTCCCCTCCTCTCCATCACCATCACCCTCTTTCAGCTCCAGGCCATCAGGAGCTCCATCAATACAGATGGTACCCAGACGGGAACGTCTCTGTCTGCGCTTATGCAGGGGTGACATGGAAATACTGCGCAATAAAGACATTCCTGTCTCCGTAAGCCAGACACCTTCCAGGCGGTAGAACTGTGGCTCTAGAGAGGAAACATTTTAAATTGGATTAGACATTTATCTAGGATGACATAATGGCATGTACTCACCAGGATAAACCAAGAGAAAAGGTAAATCTAGCAAATGAGACATACCAGGTTCCTTTATTTTGAATGCTGACATCATTGGGGACTCCACTGTAGAAACAGTATGAAGGCAGACAACACACAACAGTAAGAAGGGGTTTATTTATATATATATAAAAAATAATAATAATAAAAATGAAAATTTAAAAATAAATAAATAAATAAATAAATTTAAAAAAAAAAAAAAAAAGCTGCAAATTTCATATGCAAAATGCTTTACTCATATAAGCAACAGAGTAAAAAGACTCACCAACAGGTCTGGGAACATATGGAGTACAAGCTGTACATGCAAAGCCCTCATCAGATGCTTGTTCAACCTCGTCCTCAGTATAAAGACTCTCACACACTGCATGTACCCATCTACAAATAAAAGACAAATTTAATTCAACGCTCTTGTTTCAAACATAAAACTACTGCATTCTTCCATTTATGACTGTATGTACCTGTCACAGTGCCGGCACTGCAGAAGCAGTTCTTCTTCCATGAAGTTCTCATGACATACAGGGCATGTGACCAGACTGGCACAAGGGCCACAGTGGTTATAGTTATTCTGCCACTCGCAGTGAAACCCTGGTGAGCTAGCCCCACAGTGCATGCAGCACACACACCTATCACAAAAAAGTATAGAAAAAAAAAAAAAAGCCATTGCTCCATTTATTTATATCCACACCAGCAGTAACAAAGCAATGAAAACACTTTTCTTGTTGGACAATTCAGTAGCTCAGAAGCCCTGTACAAGCAGATTATGTGTCCGGGTTATTGGTTTTTCCATTTGCCATTACCAGACAGACTAGTGACTTAGCTGCAGATCAGCCCTGCTTCATATTAGCTTTTGGTGCTAAACCAAAAATGTTTAATTTGCTATGTATTTCTGGATCTACTCAAATTGGTTCATGTATATCTTGGCACACGTACTTACTACAATTTTCTAAATCCTAACTACTGTTACTCTATATGATAATATGACAGTACAGAAAGTAAACAGCATTAATGTATAAATCCATATGTTTGAAAAAAATGAACTGCTGTGTCTATATTTTGAGTGCAATATTAAGAGTAGATTTTCCAGGCAACCAGTACATGAGACTGTGTAATTACAATGGAGCATTAACATGCCCGGTGGACTAGCTAAATAATTTATTATTTGTCCTCTCCTGTAAATTAAATCTCACTAAATTATAGTCACTTGACAAATAACATATCACAAATAAACACTACTGAGGAACAAGTTAGGTACCATTTGCACTTCCAGCCTCCCTTTGGCACTGTGTGCAGCGGTGGATCCAAGCAGTAGGTGTGATAGCTGACATCACAGTCATCACACAGCAGCAACCGTGAAGGATCAGAGGCCTTCCCACACACCTCACAAACAATACACTCAAGACAACGCCAGCCTTTTCTTAGCATCATCTTAGTGATCTAGAGAAGAAAAGGAAAAACAAACGAAATAAATTCTCCACATGAGCACAAAATGCAGCTGAAAATAACATCACAGTCATGGCATGCTTACCTTGCTGTTTACACAGTATGGATGGTAACACTGGGAGCACTGAGCACAAGCTAGCAGCTGGCCCTCTACACCTCGCCCAAAACTGCCACATACCACACACATGTCCTAGGAAGCAGTGAAAGAATGCCTTGTGAAATTGTGAACCTGAAAAGTGTCATGAACATGCACCAGACATCAAAAAGCCATATTTTACCTGCAAAAGAACAAATTTATCGGTGTTGGAGAAGAGCACCACTGTATTCTGCATCGTGTCATCCTCCTCCTCCTCATCCTCTTTGTTCAGTCCAGTGTCTGCATTCATGGTTTGCTATAGGGATGACAAAATGTATTTCGGTTAGACATGCAAAACAATCGTCTAGTTGACCTGATTTTCTGTGTAGAGTCATTTGCGGCCGAGCATATGCCATAAAAAGGTCTGGCCTTACAAATATATCTTAGACAATATAAAACTAATATTTTATTAATTATAGTGCATTACTCGGCACTGAATTATCTGTACAAAAATAGAAATTTTCAAACCCCAAAAAGGTCAACATATTTGACATAAGCTACATCCACAAACCGAACTACTCATTTGGTTACACACACTCGCACGCACGCACACACAGCAGGAACCTGTCTGCACTGCACTAGCTACATGTGCCACAACTGCAAAGAACCGAAAAGTAACAATTCAGCAAAGTCATATAGCATAAACATGAGAGAAACTCACTAAGAAAGCATCAATGCAAGAGGCCATAGCTTTGAGCCGGGATCGCCCTCGTCCTCTTCCAGTTCCTCCACCTCGCGGCCGCCTCTTCCCTGGGAAACCACCACCCCTTCCCTGCTGTATCATTCATCAAAACAAGCCATAAATGTGTATTTTCATACATGCAAAACTATACTGGCGTATGCAAATTGTGAGAGCAATAATATACATATAGCATAAAAACACTCTACCTGTTTCACTCTGGAGCGACCTGGAGATCCTCGCCGCTTTAACTTCTCTCCATCAGACTTAAGAGGGTCAAAGGACAAAAACTCATCACTCTCGGTGAGCAAGGAATCGGAGCGCGCCCTGCCTGCTGGCACTACACTAAGGTCCATGGACAGCATCTGGGAGTCCACCTCTGCTGGTGAGCCTAGGAAGCCACTGCTGCTCTCATCACCGTGGCTCAAGTTTGACATCTCATCCAGGAGCAGTTCTGGCTTAATGCTCGTTTCTTGAGCATCAACATCCTGCTTTGGAACATCTTCAGCTTGACTCTCATCCTTACAGTGCCCCTCCTCTAACAGCTCTTCCTCCTCTTCGTCGTCCTCTGACTGACCCGCTCGGTCATCTGTGTCTGAGGCAGAGGGTTCCACCTGAGGAACAGGTGGAGAAGTCCTGTCTGACACTTCCGCAGTCTGCACCTCTGACCCTGCCTCCGAGATGTCCATGGCATCAGGCTCAGCCTCAGCCTCATCTAAAACAGCAGGAAGAGGGATCTGAGGAGCAGGTGATGAGGAAGAGACTGGAGAAGGTTCCGTTACTCTAACATCCATATTACTGCTCGATTCCTTTCCCTCCTGTCTGCTGACTTCCTCTTGTAGCTGAACATCTGCGTGAGGCTCTGCTACTTTAGGTTCAGCTTCCAGCATGGTGTCGGTGACAAGGTTAGCAAGGCTGTCCACTGTGGCCTGAGCTTTAGGTTTATCCTCCATACTAACAGCACCATCAGCAACAGATTCACTGCAGCCTTGTGTGACTCCGCTGTCATCACCTACACCTATTAAAATGAAGACAGATAACATCCAACACAGTGAGGTAATGTCTGCCAACAAGATATAACACCTGATAAATCACTTTACGAAAAGGTTAAGTCCAAGAGCTTACTACACAACTTCCTATGCGTCACAATTTCACTACAACTACACAATTTCACTGTTATCTGGCTGATAAAAAGGTGTGCACTAAGGATGGGAAGACTGCAGTCTTCAAGCACTCAAAATTACTGACACAAAAAAAAAATTGCTCTACACATAAAGAATATCTGTGGCAGCACAAGCACCACTTTGACTCTAATCTGGAATTTCTACTGCAAATTCTATATTTTTCTATTCTCAAATATTTCTCTAGAAGAGGAAAACCATGACTTGTGCACGCTTGCTTAATGATTACCCGAAACCCTGGCCACAGGGGTCTGCTCCTCAGTAGAGTCTTGACCATCTAAGTGTGGATCTGTAGAAACCACAATCTTCTCTTGCCGTGATCCCTCTTCTGTAATGCTCTTGTGAACTTCGTCCATTTCAACAACCTCAGCTTCTGTTTCTAAGTCAGCACAAACACAATATTTACATGGACAAAGACCACCAGCTAAAAATACCAGTAATTCCTGAAGAATCCAAGAGTAATTTTGATATCTCATATACACTTCAACAAAAGGTACATACCCAACTCCATGGGCTCCTCTGGATCTGTTTTTTCATCTACTTGTGTAGATGACTGTTCTGTCTCGGGGACAACAGTCTGTGTTTCTCTGCAGATAATGCAGATGCATTTTTCATCTGGAGGTTCTGAGACTGAGGCACACTCACTGTGTACCCACCTATAAGGAGAAAACAAAAATTTTTATTAAGCATCTTAGGATCAGAGTCACCATTTTATTACCTGATCAAATCTTTCTTTTTTCTTGTGTAGTCATGCAGAAGAATCAGAATATTGCATTCAACTTTAGAGTAAATAATGCCAAAATTTATTTAAAAAAAAAAAAATAAAAAAAACTATACCAGACTACTAACTAACCTGTGTCTTCACTGCACACCACCAATGTACTTCATCCAATCTCTATACTTTAACAGCAAGCTTTTCTGAATATTATAATTCTGAAAAAATACAACCCCTCCCATTTATCTTCCCCTCCAAAGCCAAACTACAAGGCTGCTTATCCAGAGTATCTAAATGCTAGTGCAAGAGACAGAGCTTTCTAAAGTGACTAGCATGATTGACAGTCAGGTAGACACTCCTTTTTGTTTTGATTACTTCATTGTTGCTAGACCACATCATGCTATTTCACTCAATTACAAAGCTTAAGGAGCACCACAGAGACCAAAGTTTTTCCTCTGAACAGATATTTTATTGTCAGCTGCTGGAAAAGTGTCAGAATTAATCAGTGACCCCAGCTAATGATTTTGCAAAAGAAATAATAAAAAGAAAGACATTACGCAGTCATACCAAAGCAATAACAAATTTCATTATATTAGTAAATTAAATCAAGGACAAAACCTCCAAATTTACTCTGGAGAAGAAAAAAAAAAGTTCATTAGAATATAAGGGAAACTTATCAAATGGGGCTATAGCTTGAAATTATAGAACGCAAGAAAGTCCCACAATAGAATGAGCCATGAGGTACAGAGGTACAGACTCACCTGTGACAGATGGAACAGCGGTGTTGTAGTGTGACAGATGACTCAGTGACCTTACTGCAAACCCCACAGACAGACATGCGCCGTCGCTGACAGCTTTCACAGAGTGAATAGCTCTCAAACCACTGCTCAGAGCCAGGGAGAGTAAGTCCTCGAGCCCCACAGTCATTACACACACGACACCTCTGCAATGATAACACACAAAAAACATGTTTTAAACTGGTTTTATACTAAAAGTACTTGATTGGATGTCAGTTTTGTACTATTTTAACAGGTGGTAGAGCATCACAGAGCAGCAAGTGTGAGAGTTTGTACAGTTCATCAATTAATTAATTTTTATGGTAAATAATCTTAGTGTACAATTTTACTGTGGGGAGAGATCACGTAAACGGTTACTTAATTGTCACTTATCTATTTTTATTCATTGTGTAATTTGAATATTCACAGCTTGTTAATTTTTGAGAATATGTATTTTCAAACTTCAAAAGGTTCCGCACCACAATAAGATTTTATTTGACATATCACTCTTCCCTCTTGGCAATCATTTATTTTTAAATATACTCTTATACCTATAAAAAAGAGAAAATAAAACTAGCTGGACCTTACTTTGCACTTCCAAGAGTCAGGGGGTACAGAATCCATGGCTGGCTGCAGACAAAATGTGTGATAGCCCTTGTCGCATGCATCACAGACCAGCATCTTGCTGTCTTCCCCCGGTTGCCTAAACACAAGACACATTTTTAAATCAGCGAAAGGACGAAGATGTCGCCCAAATGTAAAACAACCACACCTATTTTTTACGGTAGAATGACAGGGCTCTCTCAAACATACCTGCAGGTTTGGCACACCTTACACTCTGGGCATTGCCAGCCAGAGCGCTGGAGCGGTGTGGCGCTGATCTCAAGACAGGCATCATGGTAGTGTTGCCCACAGCCTGTGCAGTACACTAACCCTGACAGCTCTCCTGCAGAGTCACATACCACACAGCGCGCCTCCTCTCCAGCTGAACGGGAGGCAGAAGAGAAAAAAATATATATATATATATATATATATAATAGCCACTTAGACAAATCCAACATGTGAACCAATGACTATGGCTATTTCCTGTTCCTTACCCATCTCTTCTGCCTGGTCTATGTGCTCAGGACACAGAAGAGCCAACTGCTTCATGGACTGAAACGATCCACTTGCAGCCGAACAAGGGAAGTGGTAGGACCGTGAGCAACCCGCAGCACGGCACCTGATGGTCGCACCCATCCTTTTACAATAATCACACGGCTGTAACAACAAAAATAACTTAGCTCACGAGACCTTATCATTTTACACTCCATATCCGTGAGTCACCTCTAAGCATAAAGCGTTTTTACTCCACCTGCTGTATCCCTGAGATGACCGCTTTATCCACATTTATCAGCTCTTCTCCCTCGCCCCTTTGCACCCCTTCTGACCATACTGCACACCAGTGGTGAACCCAACAGCTCCCTGTAACAAAAGATATAATATATAATCGGTATGGAAAAACACTACGGTCAAGTTTTTATGAGTCCAAAATAAAGGTCTTTTTGAGTATACCTTTGTCGTCAAAGAAAGACACAGGACTGATGGGTTCAGAGAAGCCAATGGAAGACAGGTCATCATTTCCAGCTAATGGCAGTGAGGAGGTAGACGGCTCCAGATTGGGCCAATGGGAAGAGGGCCCGAAACACCGGAGCTCCCTCTGTCCATGAAGACTTCTCTCAACACAGTTGCAAAGCGCACAGGCTCTGACAATCTCCCTGAACACACCAAAATTGGGATAGTCATCTACTAATTTAAGACATCTAGAAAGCTGAGAATTGTTTTATTTATTTATTTGTGATCTTCTGATCATTGACACCTGACTGTTCATAATTTTTTGGATTCAAATGAAAACTGTGTCATGATGAGCTTATCTATGCAAAAGGAAAAGTGTAATAAAAGTCTTTACGCTGGTGCATTGGAAGGGTCCACAGTAGTGCCTGAGATGTCCTCTGCAGCAAAAGGGGCTTCTGATTCCCCCTGAGACGGGACGGTCTCTTTTGAAGAGGCACTGTCATCAGCTGGGAAGCACAGACCAGATGAAGGTTAAAGTACATGCACAAGTCAAGAAAAGAGCCTTGTGAATAACTGCCACGTAAACATTCAAAGAAGAAAATAATAATCAGAAATCCAACAGAAATCTATTGCTGACTTTGCATCTCTCAGAAGTTTGTACAAATATATAAATATACAAAGGTCAATTACAGGTCCATACAATAAAATGCAATCTGACAATGCACATTATAGTGCAAAAAAAAAAAATCAAGAACATCAGAGAAACCAGCATCTCCATCATTCTGTATACAACAGGACACACAAAAGTACAAGAAAAGCAACAAACAAGCCAAAATAAGTATAGATTTGCTTGCTAACCTGCTT
The DNA here is from genome assembly GCF_027358585.1 of Pangasianodon hypophthalmus. NCBI lineage: Eukaryota > Metazoa > Chordata > Actinopteri > Siluriformes > Pangasiidae > Pangasianodon > Pangasianodon hypophthalmus. The sequence goes on from NC_069725.1 coordinate 6,313,909, forward strand.
TTTCTGAATCATTTTCTTCGCAGTTTGACTTCTGCTCGTCCATTCCTTCTCCCGAAGATGATCTCCCTAAAAGAGACCTGAAACAGGCAAAGGTTTATGTAAAACCTTTTATAACTCCTTCAAATATTAATTTTAGAACTGTAATTAACGTTTGAATCTATTAGGTTCAACATGATCTATGAAGTTATATACATGGATAGGCATCTACACAGCTACCTAGTTTTCTAACGACCTACAAAGTTTATAGATAAACTCTTCATTTTAAAAAGTTGCAAAGTCTGACTATTTCATGAGAGGATTAATTGAACCGTGCATCCTACTAATACACTGCTCATGCCACATTGCATAATAATATTGCAACAAGACAAAATGTGGAATACAAACCATTAAATCGCATTCGTGTTCTCAGCTCATTCTCTTAGTTAACAAGGAGGAGCGACGGTCAGCTACAAATAAAAGCTAATGATCTGTGTGTGTTTGGTCCTAAATTCGTTTTATCCGCCAGTTAGCTACAGATTACAGGACATGTAGCTAGTTTAGCTTAGCTCGATCGCTAGCTTGCTAACCGGGGTTAACAAACTCTCTGCACAAAAATCCGGTCACCGCTCATCAACCCAGAAATATAAAGCAACAAATGCATTGGGATATGGTCGCTAAGCGTAACGCCAAAGCAATAAAACATTTAAAATGCGTACATAATTAACACGTAATGCTACTTCCTCCATATAAAACAACACTAAACGGAGATACACAAAGAAAACACAACTTCCGAGTGGCCCGCTTCCTGTGACGGTTCATAACCACTCCGGGCTGAAACAAAGCTGCTGCTAGTTAGTTCCGACAAATCTGCGTGCAACGCAAAAGCTGAAAGTAAAGAATGAAACGGAAACGTAAAAAAAAGTGTGAGTGTAGGATAGGTTGGAAATGAGCAGCTTACAATATTCTTATGAATTTCTTATTAGGAATGTACATTAGCAACTTAGGAATGTACATCAGCGACTTATATTGTACTCTTTGCACTATCGTCACTGGATTCACTTTCTAATAGTGCTACTTCTTATGTTTACACTATTTCAGCAATTTATATTGTACTCTTTGCACTATCGTCACTGGATTCACTTTCTAATAGTGCTACTTCTTATGTTTACACTATTTCAGCAACTTATATTGTACTCTTTGCACTATTGTCACTGGATTCACTTTCTAATAGAACTGTGTACTGGTCGGCGCTGCACTGGGACTTACTGTGCCCATTGTCTATCCCAGTAGTCATTGTACTGTCTTGTGCTGTCTGCACATGTTTGCACTTGTGCACTTTATGTAAATTCAGTAGTCCCTTGTAGTTCTGTGTTTGTCTTATGTAGCACCTTGGTCCTGGAGAAACATTTCGATTCACTGTGTACTAACTGGCTGTATATGGTTGAAATGACAATAAACTCCACTTGACTTGACATTACACTTTCTACATTATTCCTATTTGATATTCTTTGTTTGTCTAGAATGTCTCAACTTTCATCTGAAATGCCGTTAGTTGTCCTTAATACAGATTGTTAAGTTGTAGTTATTAACACAAAACATTTATATTATTTCAAAGCTAATAATATAATGACAAATTTAACAAAAACATAACCTTATACAAATTTACACTCCCTAATTACTTGCTGTTACTCTGAGTTTAAACAAATTTACACTGCTGAATTCTTGATTCTTAACAGATCAGGTTAAGGTGTTGATTAATTTCCTTTAACAGCAGCTCTGACAATAGTCATGGTTGTAATTCAAATCAAAGGTATATATTTAACGTGCTCCTTCTAGTACCTTATCATTTCTATAGTAACAACTCATTCAGAAAGACTTGTATGGCAGATGATCTTCATAATCTAAGGATAAGGAAAATAAATGGATTAAAAGCAGGACGTGTTGTTCATTAATAAATTAAAAATTGTAATCATTGACAAATCGCTGAGGTGCTGTTATGAGAAAATAATCCACGACAGAGTGGTGTGATACAGCCAGACGCAACGCTAGATTGTGTTTTAATCCTTAAGTAATTTATTTGTGGGTTGGATTTAGGCTTTTGAGTCAAGAGACATGATGACTGCTTGTACATCTAAATAAATAAACCATGAAAAGTACAGTTATACCATGAGGTTATTGAGGCCACATAAAACTTAAAAAAAAAAAAAAAAAAATCACTCTTATTGCCAGTACCGTTAAAAATCGTTGTTCCCCCACATCCCTTGATTTACATGTGTTTCCTCCTATGACAACACACAGTTGAGTAAAGGAAACTGAAGGGAAACTGCACTGGTTAGACGTTTAAAACGTTTTTTTTTTTTTTTGGTCTCTAGCTCCAACACTTTATTTCAACCTACATTACCACAACCCTGTTGATCACAGATGGTGAATTTCTTGTCAATGCTTTTGAAAGCTACTGTATATATTAAACATAATTTGTGCCTTAAGAGGGTGTGTAGAGAAACCAAGAGAGAGAAACTGCAGTCTTTTAAATGTGTTTAAATATTTCTATTCCAAAAATAAATGCTTTAAAAAAGAGACCTGATTACAGTACAGCCCTGTACGAAGAGATGTGATCTCAGCCAGGCAATGTAAATAAGCTGTAGTGCCTGCAACGTGCGCATGCAAATGTGCTCCTCACTGTAGCTCAAAACAACAATAAAAATACAGCCCGCGGTAATAAGAAAAATCCTGGAAGAACTACCTAGTTATGTTAGCTAGCTGTTTCATAAGATTACATACCAGCCCAATACACTAATGCAAGCTGTCAACATTAGCTTAATTATGAGAGAGAGAGAGAGAGAGAGAGCAATATCCCAAGGAGTCAGTTGGCTGCTCCTTTATTTTGAGTTTATTTATTATTCTGAAAATGGACCTTTACTCAGGGTGGACATTTAAATTTATACAACACCACTATTTACCACTTTACGCAAGTCTCTGTGTGCACGATATGCACTTTAATCCATCAGAAAATATAAGTACGCAGCTAAACATGGCTAGCTCTCCTAATCCAAAATAATGGGTCAGTGGACTGCTAACAAACTATTCAACACACGGCGGGGAAAGTTCCTCTAACTAGCGACGTAGCATTAAACTAGCACCCTAAATATAACTAGAAGACCACGAAACACATAAAACACAACAAGGGAACTGGTACTGATAAGTTCGTGAACTTTAAAAGTAGTCAACAAAATATAACAAGGCCAGGAGTGTGCTTAATAGCGAACTCGAGCTAGTTAGCTTAAAAGCATATCCATCCGCGGCAAAGTGTGTTACCCAGAACGTTTCCTCAACATTCAGGAAAACATTTAACACTGAGGCATTTATCACCTGTAAACCTAAACGTAGTGTGTGTAGATGTAGACACTGGCTAGTTAGTTAGCTAATATTACCCAAAAACAAACTTAACGTCTTAGTTTACAAAGCTGTATGTTTAGTAAACGAGTTAACACTTATAGCACATTAAGCTAGCTAGACTCCTGTCACTAAAACAGGCCAAAGTTAGCCACAAACAGTGTCCATTTGCCAACATACGAAGACTCAGTGTGGTGAAAACAAGCCAGCCATTAGCTAAAGGTACTATTTGAACTTCATCGATAAGCAGGCAGTTAGCTAGCTAAGCTAACTTATCGCTTGCCTCTAACACCAAGGGCACACCATTCGTGCATCTTAGCTAGGTATATAAAGTAACGATGCAGTTTGTTTTCCTACCGAACGAGTCTCAAAACATTTAGGCATATGAGATAGCTAGCTAAAATGTACGTTTTTAAACTTTGCTAGCTGGTAAATCAAATAAATAAATAAGAAGCTAGCAAGCATTTCATGCTGACACTATGTTGTATAGTAAACTATGCCAGCTCAGGTAGGAGGTTAACTGCTACAGTAAGGTAAAAGACATGAATAAACACCGTGCACCACTTGATCCTGCTAGCTAGCATGGCAACTTAATTTCCAAACTAGCAAAAAAAAAAAAGAAAAAAAAAGAACAGGTTATAAGAGTTGAACTCACCTTACAGAACCACACTCGCGTCCTCATACATCATCAGAAACAGTCCTACGGACACAAATCCGTGTGTATTGGTTTCATTTCATAAAGCTGAGCAGGCTGAGGGCTGTGTTGTGGATTGGGGGAAGTGCCCGAAGCCCTTAGCTGCTTGTAACGCCTGCTAACTTGATCATGTATTAGCTAGCGTACAAGATGGCTAACCAAATTAATCATATTGTACTCCTATAGGCAAGTCGAATCCAAAAAGAAACTCAGATCCCCACACAGGAGGCGGGATGGGACTGGAGCTGCTAGTTTGCTCACTTCTTTGCTAATTTGAAGCCGTTTGAAAGGTTAACTGCGTAGCTGGCTTTTCGCTTTTCCTGCCTGTATGTTTTGTTGTTGTTGTTGTTGTTTGTTTCTTTTCTTTCTTTTTTTTTTTAAATAAAGCTTGACAGACTCGCTTGCCTTGTTTTTTTTCTTGCTTATCTTTAATCCAGGAGTATTAATTCCTCTATCACTCACCACGGTTACCACGACTAATGTGAGCTAATGTTGTTGTTGTTTGCGAATGTTTGAGCTTAGTTAGCTAACGTAAATTCTTTGTTTCCATTTGGAAGTCATTTGAATTCTCAGTCACCGCCACGTCCATTTTAATCAATCCCACCGTGCCGGGGCTAAGACTGGGCTTAGCCGGGTATGTTGCTTTTGTTCATGGTTCTTCACCAAAATTTAACGCAGAGACACGAAGCCAGCAAATATTTGTTGCCTTTTCTGTCACCAAGGCTTTAAATATTCCTTTCCGGCCGTGTGCTGATGTGAAACAGTGTAACGCAGATCTACTCATGGCTCGCTACAAATTGAATTGCAGCCATTTTCCAGCAAGCTTGTTTACCATCAATAATCATTATGGCGCGCTCGCTTTCACTTTGTGTATACTAGAGCGATGCAGATATTTCCCTTTCAAATTATTTCCCCGAATGAAAAGACATGTGCATGACAAAGATTTTTAATCCCTGTGTTCTGTTCGCTTCTTACAAATGGATGCACTGTTCATGGGTCATAATGACTTTCAGCAGCTGAGACAGAAAATATTCTTTCCAGTAACCTTGAATACATCAGTGTTTTTGAGCACATGTTCCCAACCCTGATCCTGCACATTTCAGTGTTTTTTTTTTTTTACCTGCTCCAACAAACCCACTTCAGTTTAAAAAGGGCTGTTGATTAGCTGCTTAGTTGAATTTGGTGTGTTGGAAGGAGGGAAACATTAAAATGTGCAGGACCAGGGTTGCGAACCTGCTCCACCCAGCTGCTGTTGTGTAATCAGGTATAAGTTCAAATAAGACATGGAGGTCATGTGACCTAGAGTGAATTCATCCATTTTTTTTTTTTTTTTTTTTTTTTTTTTTTTTTTTTTTTGTAAAAAAGCTTTTGGTGTCAGGTCAAAATGACCCCAAAAATCCACTCATTCACTCATCTTTAGTAGCCGCTATATCCTGGTCATGGTCTAGGTGGACCTCGAGCCTATCCCAGCAATACTGCATGTCCATCGCAGAGCTTCCTGCACACACTCATTGATACCTACAGACAAAATTTTAAGCCAATCCACTTATTTACTTTTTTTGGGAGGAAACTAATGAAGCTAGAGGAAATCCACATGGACACAGGGAGAACATGTGAAACAGTACAGTACTCCCAGAAACATGTCTATAATTGGATTGGCTTAAAAAAAATTGTCCATAGGTATCAGTGGACTGGTGTTCCATAGGTTCCAGGTCCACATGGACACAGGGAGATGAAAAAGCTAGAGGAAACCCACATGGACACAGGGAGAATATGTGAAACGGCACAGTACTGTGCACAGACAGTAACCAAGCTCAGGAAGCTCAAACCAGGGACCTTTGAGTTTTGAGGCAGTAATGCTACCCACCATGCTGCCCAAATGACCTTTGTAATATTCATATGAATCAGGGGTATAGCAGATGTGCCAAAAGTACATGTGTCCGTTTTCAATCGAGAAAGTGAGCCAAAGACAAATTTTAATGTTGGAAACCCCCAAAAATTTTTAGTATGGTTATACTTTAAGTAAAGAGTTAAAACAGATCATTTTGACTCAAACAGAGCAAAAGGATTAAAGTTTTGGTAGTGATTTGAAAGTGTGTAAAACTTCAAAGTATTTTAAGGAAAGCTTTTAGTGAGCTCTGATGCTTAGTGTCCTAATGTCTGAATGTAATTAGTGTATATCTTTTGATCCCTGAATGATGCCATATATCCCTTAAATGTTAAAGCCACTAAATACAACACAAGGATTTCCCTGGCAAACTAATCTAAATAAATATGGTGATGTATTTCTATACTGTAGGCTTTATGATATGCGCATATAGACTATAAGCCATAGTCAACAACTATTTATCACTTTGAAATATTATAGATTAATTATTTGTATATACTTGTTAGGTCCCTGGAGGACTAGTGGTTAGGCCTTGGCACTCTAACCACCACAAGCTGGGTTCGATTCCTGGCCAGGGAACCACAAAAATGGTGCACTCCCAGTGCCGATCCCAAGCCTGGACTTTAAAAAAATGGGGAGAGTTGCATCAGGAAGGGTATTCGGCATATTAAAAAAAAAAAAAAAACAGAAAGAAAACTGTGCCAAATCAAATATGCAGACCAGTGATCTGCTGTGGCGGCCCCTAACGGGAGCATCCAAAAGAAGAAGAACAACATTTGTATATACTTGTTACACACAGAACTGTAGCTGGTGACTGTACACAACTAGGACTAGTAAACTCATACATGCCTCTCTTCAGGCTTAGAATTAACCCTGAGGTCTAGTACCCCCAAGACCTGATTGGTTAGCAACTATAATTGAGGGTGAGGTTTCCTGATGCGGTGTCTCCTATTGGCCACATGCAGATGAATCCCAGAAGCTGCTTAGGTGGATTTGTGCCCATCTGCAGCCTCCATCAATGGGATAATCCTCTTTAATACATATCTCAACAGCTGTCCAAAAATACTAGAAAAAGACCACAGGTTAAAATATATTGTAAATTCTGCTACAGTGACTTTATGAGCTCAGGGCATCTCTGGACTCTGTTAGTTGATATATTTTTCACATTAAAAAAGCTTTTCCTTATTCTCTTATATTTTTATTTACATGTTATGTACATACCCATCTTGGTGACAGGTATGTTCCAAGTAGACACTTTTAAGAGGAGCTTGAATGTTGTCTAACCTGATTAAGACGCTGAAACCAATGCTATTTGTCTTCACTGACAGAGACCTTTACATTTTATCATTTAAAGGTCATCTGTGAATAACATACATCACTGTAGCTCGTATTGCTTGTAATGCAGCTTTATGAAAGCGCTTCTTCAAATTTTATGTGGTATATTGCTAAAAAAAAAAATTCAGGACTATAATTAACAGCCTGATTGCGATTTTTAAAACCCCTGTTTGCCATTTGGTGAACTTTCTAACACCCTGCACATGTACATAACCAGTTGTCTGAACATTAATAAACCACTCCTTTAGGCTTCAACCTCAGTTACATATTTAGCACATGTAAAATGTATAATAGCCATGTTAAATCTTTTTTATAAGCAGTCTCTAAGCAGAGACCAGTTAATGATCAGCTCAAGACGCCTTGTATAGCGCATATTGTCCACAAGGGGGTGTAAAATATTATCATCAGGGTGAAGTGGTGTCCAAAATAAAAACACTTTCAAGATCTAAAGTTAAAAAAAAAAATGTTCTGACACATGTGGCAATCTGGACCTTGTTAATTCTTCTAAAATACAAAATTAACAATGCAGAAGATGATCATAGAGAAATGGAAGTAGACAAAAAGGAGAAAAATTAGACAGATGCTTCAAAATATCCACAAATTAACCAAATTCTAGACTCAAATATCAACCATGAAAAATGCCCATCTCATTTGCATTTTATCTTTCGGCAAGCTATTCTATAACAATTCTTGTTTAAGGCTTTTGTGTTTTAATCTTATATTGTACTAAAATAGAAGAATTTGCATAGAGTCTGTTAATTAGCATACTGATTTATTTAAAGACCAAATCAGAAATCAGCTGTGCTGCTCCAGGGTTAACTATGAATTATTATTATTATTATTATTATTTATTATAATAACTGGCCTGCCAGTTACTCCAGGACTCCAAAGTGAGACGTTTGCAGCAGGACACCAACAAAGGGCGGCTAACAAATATAACAAAGCCCTGTTATATTTTTGAAAAATTGCATCAGCCATTGCAACCCATGGAACATTAGCATAGCCTACAGTTCAACATCAAACACATGATTTCTCAGTCTAAAGGGCAGGTGTAAAAAAAGACATGAAGTCATGAGATTAATTACTATAACGTGAAAATGTTTATATATTATAAATCCAAAAGTATAAAAATAGCTTTTTTTTCTAAGAAATATTCCCTCTTCTGTATAAAAATGTTTGCTCTGAATCTGACATGAACATGTGCCACAGTCAAAAAACAACCGTTATGCTGTACAGTGTACTTCAATGAATGACCACAATAAAATATCAAATTGAAGGGAATTAATAATGCTATATTACATATCAGTTCATTCTGATTTGTATTTGTTTTTTGGGTAAGTAGCCTTTATTTGGTTAGAATTTTATGACCCTAACAGAAAGGTGTCACTGGTATCTCTTGTCCTGGATCTTCAGTCACAAAATGAGGTTTCCAGAAAATCTGAGCAATCGTACATAGCAGCCTTGCATACCAGTGAACCCCTACTTGTGTGCCACCCAGACAATCAAAATATAGCTTAGAATGATGTTCTTTTAAACATGTGCTGTTCATTTTGTTCATTGCATTGTGAACTACACCTGAACTGTTATGTATCACATTCGTATGTGCTCTGGAAAGAATATGGTGAGACGGACAGATTGTGTAAACCTCAGCAGCACCTTGCATCATCACTGTTAGTGGATTCACTGCCATGAATACTTGTGACAGTCCAACCAGGAAGCGAAGAGGCCCAAATGCCCAGTGTGCCAGCCTCTGATCCTCTATAGATGCATAACTGGATGCCAGCACACCATCCACAAACAGGTTGCCATGTTCCGTCAGTGGAGCATAAACCCCAATTCTTTCTTCCTGTGAGACAGAAACTATTTTGGAGGGATGCACACGACCATCCCTTCCACAAATTAGTACGTAGGTTCCCCTTGTGACTTGACTAGCAAAGCTAGCATAGTACTCGTGGTAGTATAACTTGAGGTTGGGAGCCATGAAGATGAGGTGATTGGGTGTAATTGTGAGTCTGCGCCCATTTTCTGTGCTGAGAATCAGGAAAGTGGACCTTTGCTCAACGTCCAAATGTAGAAACAGGAGGACACGGCTGAAGATTATGCCACCGGACTCAGACAAAGCAAGCACTGAGTCTCCAGGCTGCAGATGAGACATGGGCTTTTGCCCTCCTTCAGCCACAGTCACGAGTGCTGAAGCTGAGAAACAGCCTCCTTTCTCCACTGCAACAGAGTGATCTGAGAAATGGAGAAACAGAGCAACAGCAGTAATTTAGACTAATTCACAATGCTATGGATATTATGAAATAATATGCAGACAAGTGACAAATTAAAGGAAAAACAGTGTTCCTATTATGCTATTGCATGGCTTTTGCTGGCATGGTTTGGGTTCACTTGTCTCCTTAGAGGGAAGCATCACTGCAAATCAATACAAAGTTCTGCTGACTGACCAACTTTATCCTATGATGAAACATTTCTATTTTGATGGGAGTGGTCTATTCTAGGATGACCCCTCCTCTATCCACAGGCCACAAGGACTCACTAAATAGTTTGATGAGTATGAAAATTATGTCAATCATATTCTATGGCCTTCACAGTCACCTGATCTCAATCCAATAGAAGAGCTATGTAAGGTTTTGGTGGCTGTCTACCACCATCATCAAACAACAATTAAAGGAATATCTCTTGCCAGAATGCCATTCATCCCTCCAGTTCCAGAGAATCTGGGTCAAGGTGCATTAAAGCTGTTCTGGCTGCTCACAGTGGCAAGACACCTTACAAAGACACTTTATGTTTGTTTTTTTCCCTTTAATTTGTCACTCGTGTATATAGATATGAGTCATATATGTCATTATAAGCACATTCAGACTGAAAGAGATTTACCAGCTTTGACAGAACAGTGCACGTGATACTTGGACTCATAGTATACCCAGTCAAACCCGGCCTCGACGGCCAACTGAGCAAGGAGGCCATACTTTTTAATGTCCCTGTCTGAGGTGGTTATGTCCACGGCACGGCCCTCATAATGCAAAGAGCCAGAAGGATGATTATCGTCCTCGTCCCAGGCCTCGGTCACTCGTAGTCGAATACCTGGCCACTGGTTCATAACTGCAATGGCCAGTTTATTTAGGCAATCCTTACAGCGCTGCCAGAGGAAAAGAAAGATGTTATTCAGAGAATCGGGTTAAACAATAATAGAGCTATGAAACCACCATAACACCACACCTAGGCATGATTCTTTATTCTCAGCAGAATCCACTTTCACATTGCCTTCAGCAACATGCTCAAGTTGAACAAAGACTAAACACCACAGCGTTGGGTTGTGTTTTGTCTCTCTACCTTGGTTTTTTTCACTGGTTGACATCAGCAGATTTTGTCTGTACATTCAGCTCTGATAAAGGCCATCTACAGCCCCTCCAAAAAATGCCTCTAACAATCAAAACAAAGCTACTGTAACTAATCTCCAACATTCTTTGGCCATCTTCAGCTATGTTAGAGAGTAAATTCAAGGTCAGTTTTTTTCTCACAAGATAGTAATATTTTCACACAGCCTTTTATGCATGGTTAGTCAAATGGTTGTGTTATTACAGTATCTGTTCTGGCTTCCGTCTGTTCTAAAGGATGCACAAATTGTGGTTTGGTTTTTAACATTTCAGGAAAAAAAATGTGGTTTGTCGTGAGAAATCTAATGTTTTACAGTGGAGTATATTGAGACCATTCAAACAGAGTGAGAAAGGGCAAGTGAAAGAGACTGGAGGTCAAGAAAAGGCAAGCAGAGAAGAAAAGGCAAGACCCAGTCTGAGTGAGAGGGCAGATTGGTGGAATGTTTGGGCATGCATTTGTGAATATGACAGAGAAAAGTGAGAAATTAAGCCAGGCGAAAAACAAACCAGGCCCATTTTTCTCGCAGTGAGGTTCGACAGAGGCGTTTCATTGTCAGAACTACAATAGAGGCTTTTCCGATGCTGACATTACTTCAGCAGGCGGGAATTCTGTACAGACAACCCCGCAGAACTACCAATACATACACAAAGGACAGCTTTCAGTGCTGGACAAGGAGAGGGCACATGCATACATACACATACGCCAACTCTCAGCCTTGGCATCAGAAAGGCACCTGTGACTCAGCAGGACACACATAATGTGTAATCAAAATAATTAATTGTCCCAGCTATGACTTGAAGGACCCAAATAACGGTCATCTCATGAGAAGCCCAAATATTATTTTGTGATTGATATCCTGTGTTATTGTGTGAAAGTGTGCAGCAAATCACCCTAAAGTCTGATTCAGCTGCTGAAATGCATCACAGATTTCTTTTACATGCACTAAGTCTTTGGGAACCCATTTTACACATTAATGAAAAACCATTTACTGTTCCACCAAGACACCTATATGTTTCAGTTAGTAATGAGTTTGCACCTTTTTAATCATTAAAGGAATTTGTTTCAGTTGTGGACTTCACAAAGTTCACTGCCTCATCTACTATTTTAATTACATGAACACAGAAGGGAAACAAGAATTTAATAATTTCTTAGCACCAAAGACCTCGGTTAAAGATTAATGAATGGCTGCATACTGGGCATACACTTGTTAATCCATTTTTTATGTGATTTGTCAAAAACCTGGCTTGGTATTTTAAATATATTAAGCATCTAAACATGTAATTAAGATCCACATTGCCTTGGAAATAACTGTGTGGAGTGTCATTGTGCTCTCCTGTTTCCTAAATCACTCCAAGGTGAGTGCTCAGAACACTTACAGAACGTTAAGGTGTGCTGTAAGCACTCCATCTAACACAGATGCGACATTGTTCTGCATTGAACTTGTAGTTTTCAAGAAAACTTAGAAATACATAATGTGTGGATACAAACATGCATTCATGAATGAGTAAACGTGCAACGGATGACTTGGAGGAAAACTGCAGTGATCTGCAGAAACCGTAGAAAAGTGTATGTAAAATGAAATACACTTTACCAGTTAAAGTTCATTAACCATTACCCAGCTTCCCCATTACCTTGGTCATGAACCGGTCCGCTTTAGTGCGCTCCTCGTCTTTGAAGTCAATGTCAGGGTTGTAGTTGCACACCAGCTCGTTGAAGCGCTCCGAGTGGCGCGTTATCTTTCCTTCGGCCCTGCCGCTCGCGCCCAGGTTGTTTTCGGAGACGTTGGGCACGTGCTGCTTGTAGGCCAGCGGTGTGAGCCTGCGCGGCCTCGAGCGCCCGCCGTATCCCGGACCGGGCCCGCAGCCGTGCACCAGCAGCCACGCGCAGGTGCACGCCGCCGCCAGCAAGCCGAAGCGCGGAGCCGGCGTCATTTGGTGCGCGCGCTCAGGACGGCCCGGGGACTCCGCGGCGCGAGCGCAACAGCACTAAGCACCTGCTGGCATTTCAGCGCGAGGCAGTATTTTCCACGACGGTACCGCGAGCCCAAATTAGCAATGCACGCTCTCCCGGGGATTTGAGGTTGTAAATCATTAACCAGACTGAGCTGCTTGACGGAAACTCATTGTTTGCACCCGCACGTAAAAGCATTTAAAAATGGCCTACAAAAGATTACAAGATCAAACAGTTTAGTAAACAAGTGTCCTTTTTTTCTTTTCTTTTGGGGTGAGGGGGATGCAAGAGCTATAGAGGCGTTCAAGGACGACTCCTAAGTCGCTTCCATTTACACCTCATGCTGACAGCAGGTCAGACACCCTGAGTTACCTGCTTCCTCTTCATCCTATGAGAGATGTGCACAGCCGCAGGTGTCTCATCCTAAATCCCATCGTTAGGGTTCTCCGCACCTTGGACAGCTCCGCACAAAAACAAGTCTCTTCCAGCCGTCCTTACTTATCTACCTCTATAAATCACCAGGCTGGCGGTGAACGCGCTGGAAATCACAGTGGAGACTTCCCGCCGGTGCTGGAGTGCCGAGGATTTGCCGGTGTGTCGCGAGCGCTTTTAAACAGCTCCGCTCTGACTGCATGCTTATGTGAGCGGACAGTTGAGGACAGGACAGGACAGGGCAGGACCGCCCCCCTCCCTTCCTGCGCGCTGTCCGCACACGCGCCTCCACTTCACCGTCGCAGCCTAGAAAGACCTCAACTTAAGAATATCCTGTAAGATCACTGATTCATTCCGCAGCACTCCCAGAATGTATACATTTCATTATTTTATCTTTTACAAGCTTTTTTTTTTATCTCATGAAAGTTCCACGTTGTACACTCTCAGAAGAAAATGGGTCCTGAACTGTATTCCTCTATACTCTTTTTCTCCCTTTGTATCTTTTACATAGAAAGATGCATGTACTGTACCTTTAAAGCTTCACACAAAAAATAATCATGGTACATTTATATGTGTGTATCAATTTAAAGATACACTGTAAAAAAAAGGCTGTACATTTTACAGTAAACAACTGTAAAATATATTTACAGTAAAGTACTTACATATTTACAAAGTACATATCTTACATAGTAGAAAATAACACAGAATTCAGTATATTTGCTCATTTGGCTGATGCTTTTAAAAAGAAGCAGCTTACAACTGATGCAGGATACAGTAGAGCTTGGACTCCTGATCGGAAGGTTGAGAGTTCAAATCCCAGCACCACCAGGCTGCCACTGCTGGGCCCTTGAGCAAGGCCCTTAACCCTCAACTGCTCAGTTGTATAAATGAGATAATTGTAAGTCACTCTGGATAAAGGCGTCTGCCAAATGCCATAAATGTAAATGTAAATGTAAATGTAGAGCTGAAGGTTAAGGGTCTTACTCAAGGACCCATCCAAGGCAGTTTGGAGGTGCTGGGATTCAAACACATTACTTTCTGATCTGTAACTCAAAGCCTTAACCACTGAGCCACCACACCTAGCTCTACTACATTGCATTGATTCAATGCAATCTTTTAGTGTGAGTAATTCAGTGGTGGAGGTTGAATTAATGCAAGCTAGTTGAGCTAGCTGTGGTGGCTCAGTGGTTAATGTTTTGAGTCACACTGTTCCAGTAAAATACTGTAAAATTTACAACCATTTACACAGTGCATCCATATCAAAATGCATATTAAAGGAACAAAAAATGTACCACACCAGCAACAAGAAAAGGTACAATTTATTCATGCATTCATTTATCTTCAGTATCCAATTTATCCTGGTCAGGGTCCAGGATCTGGAGTCTATCCCAGGAACACTGGGTGCAAGGTGAGAAAATTCACCCCGGAAGGGATGCCAAAGTGCAACAGGGCACCATGGACACACACATTCACACCCTCATTCAGACCTAGGGGCAATGTGCATATTTTTGGGATATGGGAGGAAACCAGAGAACCCTGAGGAAACCTACACAAACACAGGGAGAACATGTTACTAGCTCAGGATTGAACCAAAGACCCTTTAGCTGTGAGGCAGCATTACTACAGTTTTTTTAGTACTATTTTTGACTACATTGTTGAATTAACAGCTTAGAGTATTGAATTGATTGTTACTGTGTTGAAATGATTCTTACAGTTTTAAAACTTTTAAAGCATTCATATAGTCCAGCTGCAGACAAATAAGACTATAATAATTAAAAACTGCAAATATTGCTGTGCAAGCCTATACTTTAAGCCTATACATATTTGTTACAACAGCATGGTTTAGAGTGAGTAAAATATAACAGACAGGCATAATCATATAAATGTACAGATATACAAATAGAGAAGATGTGTATAGCTTTTGTTATGATATTCACCAGTGAATGAACACCTCACTATTTAGCAAATACATGGCCTACTCTGTAGTGCATTATTAAAAGTAACATTGAAAATAAGGGTTACAAGTAAGAGTCCATGACATTAAATTGACATTTCTGCAGTGACTTCCTGCCTAAGAGTACGACCAGAAGCTTACAGACACTATCTGGCTTTCCCTTCCTTTGTTTGCTCCTTTTCAAAAAAAAAAGATGCTAACTAATTGTGGTCCCTGTGCACTTAAGGCTTCTGACTGGGGAACACCCATGTGTTCTAAAAACATCATATATATTTTTACTTTTCTAGAACAATGGATTTAGATGACCGTAAGATTCTTACTGTCACAATATGAATGAGAGGGGGGGAGAAAAATAAAGTCGAGCAAGATATTGCAGTGATTTCCGCTGACCTCCAATATGCATCCAGAACTTTGGCAACTAAGATCATTTATTTAGGCAAAAATGACAGACAGGACAAAGGTTAGGGATTGCCCTGAACATCCCCAGGAAAACTCTTCTTTACTCACTATTCGGTGCTTGTGACTTTCCTTTCTGCTGAAATACTGTCCAAGACAGGACACTATGTTGCGAGAGGGTAGAGAAAAAAACTGAGTGTAGTCGCAGAAAACAACATAACTCTTCAAACAGGAACATTTACTCATTCATGTTCAGTAACCACTTCATCCTGGTCAGGGTCATGGCAGACCTGGAGCCTATTCCAGGAAGCCTTGGTGTGAAGTAGGATGTGATACCAGTTCATCACAAAGCACCATGCACACATTCATAAATGGGGGCAATGTAGCATAACCAATCCATTAACCAGCAGCATGTTTTTGGGATGGAGGAAACCCATGCAGACACGGTGAGAACATGCAACACAACACACAGTAACTCGAACTCAGGATCGAACTGGGGACCATAGCGCTGTGAAGTGGGAACAATATCCACTGCACCACTGTGTCCCCTGCAAATATGAACATATTTTATATGTCATAATGAAAATATAATATGTTAGATCTAGAGACAGCAATGATATTTATTCAAATCATTTATGTGCCTAATTGCAAATCTTTATAGTGTTCAAAATGTGTATTATCAAAATAGTGATACAACATCAAAACATATCATTGTACTTTATAGGAAAATGTATCCTATGTTTAGACTTAAGTATGTTGTAATGCCAAACTAACTAGCCCTTAGATTTTATAGAAGGTTGAGTCGGTCATGACATGACAAGTGAGGAATAAACCACGATTGGGCATTCTGCTGTAGGAAAATAATCAACAACGGGGTGATGTGGTGCGGCCTGACAGAAAGCGGAGTTGCTGTTAACACCTCGAAGTTGATTATTTTCCAATAACAGAACATCTCAAAGTGTTTTTATATTACTGCAATCTGCAAGTAGATACATTTTCTACTTTATTAATGAATGACATCATACTTTTTACCCATTTATAGTTATATGTAATGATGTTGAATGTCTGCAAGGAAAGTTAGCTCTGGTTATCACATGTTGTAGCACCTATAAAAAATGAAATTAATAAGACAAAAATGCAACTTGTCATGTTACCCAAAAAAAAAAAAACAAGTCTTCTGTCCTGGAGACCATGTCGAAAAACTTACAGGTTTACGTATGACTGCTACAAAGCGCTAATACTGGAGATTCCTCCTCTGATTATTGATAACTAATCTCCTCAAAGACAACTTCACCATATCAACAATTAGACACTTAGACATTTTAATTTGTTTATGTGAAGCGTCTACTATACAAGTTCCTGTGTAACTTGTTACTAGAGAAATGATAATATATTAAAAGCAGCACATTAATATAAACTTGTGATGTGAATTATAGCTGGAATTACTGACAAAGCTGCTGTTATAGAAAATAAATCAACATTTGTTTGTGCTGCGGTCAGTCGTTTTTTTCCTCTGTATTTATTGGTTATGCCTTCACTCAGATCAGCTTCATTTATATTCAGTTATACTTCACTACATGGCCTGGTAGAGTTCAATAAGTATATCAACTAACACATATACAACTTATATTGCTTAAAATATATGTAGAATTATTTTTTAATTTTTTTAATTATTTATTATTTATCTTGCAAATGAGAGAACATTACTGGAGAAATATAGTCCATACATGGTACTGACTATTGTCCAGGTATTAATTTATTATAGATTAGAAACCAGGATATGAAATATTAAAAGAATGGTATGAAAAAATAAGCAATTTTTTAAAAGGAAGATAGTTTAATTGTTATTATTTGCCCCCTCCCTTGATCTTGGCCTCAATGTCTTGGGTTTTACTGACCTCACTCCCCTATTTCAGGATGGGAGTATGTAGTGCCATGAATGGCCATGTTTCCTGAGCAGCCACAGCACAGAAAACGAGATCTTTCCTGCCAGAGTTACTCCGGCTCGCTTTGTTCCCTGTCACAGTGGGCTTGTGACTGCACCTGGGCTCAGAATAGTATGCTGCTGTTGAGCTCATGCCAGCATGCTCAGCTTCAGTAAAATTAGATGCTGAGTCATTTATAAAGCTCTTAGTTCCACTGGCTTCTAATCATCTGTCATGAGATGTCCATCAGATAAAGCTTGTAGCTGAAATCGTAGCCATAACATACAACTGTGTATATATTGTTTGTGTATATAACAAGCACTCCAAACCTAGGACTGGTCAGAGGATGTATGTTAGACTGGGAAAAAAAGCTGATTAGACACTCTGAAGGATCTCTATTTCCTGACAGTGAAGCTGATGGCAAGGGCGGTCAAGGAGCAGACTCTCCTCGCAGCAGTTTCAGCAGGCCATTCTAAGCTATTTCAACTCTGTTATCAGTGCAGGAAAGTGCAGGGTGCTGCATCCCAACAAGAGCATGAGTTTCAGGTCTGCGTTAGGTTTCAATAGCAACAACACACAAACTCTGATTCTGACTCACATAACCTTGTCACAGCTTAACGCCATGAGACAAAGGATGACAGAAGAGGATGATCTGTAAGTGTGTTTACGACAGTAAGCTGTGATGTATGTCGTACCATGATCGTGGCTTCCTTTCAGCCCTTACGTCATGCGTCTAATATATGGAGCCACTTTTCAACACGAGATTTAGATTTGCCATCATGTGACAGCCGTGATGCTGCAAAAGGCTGGACAATAGCTAACCAGGGTGGAACTTCCTGGCCCCGAGGCAAGCAGGTTAGAGGTCAAAAGAAAAAAAAATATACCTCATACTGGCTATCACATTTGCTACATATCTAAGAACTTCTGTTGTCTTTCCAAACAATATATAGCATTTGTTTTCTATCATGTATACAGTACATTCTAGAGTGTTCAGTATTAATATACTATGTGGAACAGACAGGGAAGTCTGATTTTAAATTGTTGGTGTTCTGTTTAATTTTTTTTTTCTTTTCATTTTACCACTGTAGCCACCTTATTTTATCTCACTAGCTTACAATGCTCATATACCTGATGCCACTTTAGTTGACTGCAAATAATAGAGAACCAAATGGACAGTTCCACAATTGAGACACGAATTTTTTAAAAATCATTTTTCTACATTGAATCTAAGAAATGATGCATTTACTCAATCAAAAATTACTATTGTTAAACCATTTCAGCTAACAATCCCATTTTTTGCTAATGGAATGCTAATGGAATGAAGACATTCAGGGCGGTCTTATGATTTACTTAAAATGTAATTTTTAAATTAATCATTTGCTTTCTATATATATATATATATATATATATATATATATATATATATATATATATATATATATATATATATATATATATATAATGCGTGTTACAAGGTTGTAAAATCAGTGACCACATCATTCAATATGACAGTATCACTGAAAATTAAGAAAAAAGAAAGAGAGAACAATTTTCCTCTTTTCATAATCTTCAGGAAATTTGGATGATGCAACTTTCTGTTGAACACGTTGAGCTTGTAGATTATTCCAAATATTTAATAAGGGCGAATGTCTAATAAAGTTAATTGAAAACTTTTCATAACCTATAATGGATGACTAATGCAAAAATTATGTTTCAGGAATGAGTTGTTAAATGGATTCACACATTAATGCAAAAATGATTTTGAATTATATTACTGATTGTATTTAAAGGTAAGGTATAGTTATAGTGGGCTGGAAGAGGCAAGAATTGTCTTATTAGTGCCATAGTGGTTTTATTAATGTTTTATTAAGGTTATTTATCTGAAATATGCACAGAGGTTGTTGTGAAGGACACTTTGCCTGTGAAATGTTTAAAATGTCTTATCTTTACTTCACATGCATATTTGTAAATGTAATATCAGTTGAACACAAAAAAGTAGAATCACCCAACTGTGTTCCCAAAATTTCAAAATGTCAAAAATTGTGCTCACAGTGGGGGTATTAGTCTCTTGTGAAGTGTGTGAAGTAAGTGTGCTGTGAGTGTGCGGTGAGGGTGTGGGCACGCACCGGCAGGCGGACAGTATGGCCCATTATCAGCTGATTAGCAAGAAGTCTCGCCTTTTCCTGCCACCAGTTTTCTATTTGCCCGTAGGAATAATAGTTCCTAGTGCACTTTGGCTCACACTTCAAAAAGCTAACTGTCAGGAAAGCTAATCTAAGTCTTTCCCCCTCTTCATTCTTGTGTTTTGACAATAAAGATAGCCTATCATATCCCACGAAAAGCTGGCCGTCTCCCGCTTTGTGTCTGATATGCTGAAGTAATTCTGACCAGTCAAATGGTCTCAGTTACTCAAAAGCTGTGATGTGTGTCCACCCTTTACACCAGGTTCAGGAAGGGAAATACAATGAATTTGTGACAAGGACGTCTGCTCCCCCCCCCCCCCCCTCCCTCCCTCATAAGATAAGCTGATAAGGAAAGAACATGCACGCAAAGAACAAGAGTTTCCATACTTTCCTAAATAATCTATGTTAATCGTAACCAAGAGGAATATGACCTAGGTGCATTTTTTTTTACTTATTTAAAAAGAAAATAGGACATGTACACAGAACATCTGCTGTAGCTTAGGCTCTTATCAGCACATGCACAGAGGAAATGGAGAGAAAAAAAGCTGCAAAAATCAAAACTATCCTCAATTTAGACATCCAACAAGAAACGGCAATCAGAAGACCGGGCTTCTTTTTCTGTTACGAATGATGGACAAAAAGGAAAAGGAAATGAACACTAGCCACAGAAAACAGACGCCAGTGATGTAGGGGGTGAAGGAGAGAGTGCACGTGGCCAGGGCTCTGCTGATGATGATGCAGAGGTTTATGTGCCAGGGGCATCTGCGTGGAGGAAAGCAGAGGCTGAAGAAGCACCGGCGTCCCTTTCCACAGGAGTGCTGACAGACTCTGGACACAAAGACGCTGCTGATTAAAGCTGGACAGCTCAGCATAGGGGGTAGGTGTATAAAAAGACACGCAAGCCCAACAAAACAAGGATGCAATCAAAGAGGTGGCATAGTGTTTAGCATGACAGGAACTCTAGTCCTTTTACGTAACGCTTCTGGAAAGATGTACTTCAACTCTTGCCCTTTACAGCCATTCAAGTAACTAACAATCTTCCTACACAAAGGACAAAGAGACAGTGTTTAGAAAAACAGATGAAAATACATTTATTGTTCTTTTGTGTGATTCAAAAGTTCATTAACAGATGATGTAAACAGTGTGTAATTGTGTTTCATTTTAATTCATTACTATTTTTCGACCCTTGTCACTGCATTGTCACTTTTTTTTTTTTTTGGATTTTTTTTATTTTTAAAAAATATCTTTTTAACAATTTAACAAACCTATACATGATTTCTATACCTTGTAATTTCTAATTAAGACAGCTCAAAACATCTTGCAGTCTTTCTACCAGCTACATCAACCACATGTAATACAAATGCATATTGTGGAAAAAGTGAGCTCATCACTGATAAGGTAGTGTAAGAGAGCGCAAAAAAAAAAAAAAAAAAAAAGCCATTCCATATTTTAATGAAATATGAAATAAAGGGCATATTAATCAAAACCTTGTAGAGTGACTGGAATACACTGTCCCCTTCTGGCCATTACTTGTAGAACATTTGTTTAAAACATGCTGATACAGCACATGAAGTAAAAGTGATAAGTATAAATAGTTTGTAAAAAAAAAAAAAAAAAAAAAAAAAAACCAATTATAGAAGAAAAGCAGTATCACTGTCAGTTATGACAGCTAATTCTCCCTGTATATCTGTAATTAAAAAGCATTTGCATTTCACTGACTAGACATTGCATATCATGTATTTAGGACTGGCATTGATAGAACGTAATATATCCAACAAACACTCCCAACATATTATTGCACATGGTTACCACATAATAAAAAATATTCACAGTTACAATGGTCCAAGACAGTTTTTAAAACCTGGATTTATCACAAAAGGATCTTGAAGGCAAGTTTGAATTAAGGTGCACATGAAACTCAACTATAAAAGATAAACATGGCTCTTGTGTAGAACTCAGAGCTTTCTGAACACTGAGGGAAAAGATTCCATGAGAAGAAACTTACTCTCTATTAATCTAATGAGACTGTTTCATCTAAATGTAAGGAGCATCCTGTATCCTCCCTCTCTCATCAGACTGGGCTTCCTGCAACAGCCTTCCTCCAAAAGTGTCATTAAGACCCACTGAGGAACAGCAATGGGATGGATGCACACTAAAAATAGTGGTGGATGGGAGGAAGGCGTCTTGGCCGAGCTCTGCTCTACAGAGCTCAACAGGAAAGGGACAGTTGAGTTTATGAGGTCATTCTCTGAAATAGCTTCAGTGAATGTTTATGTGTCAGTCACACCTCTGACAGCCAGTGCACATTTTTCATTAAGGCATTTGTTCAGAAAATGTAAACACATGACCTTTAGAGAACATGAAGGCAGCCTTGACCCCTCTTTAAGAACTTCATGTGTTTGTGGAACCACAATAAGAGACACATGGTACCTGCAATAAAAGCTGCAGTGAAAGCTTAAACACTTGAGGTCCTGTAGGTGAAGCTGTGAGTATCACTTCACAAGCAGCTGCTTTGACCTTCACCAGACTGTAAGAAACCTCATTCCTCCACCAGCCTTCTGGTGATCTGTTCACTCGTAGGCTGATAGACTGAACACGTCTTGCCTCTGGTCTCAAATCTTCCACTGGATTTAAAAATGCTTCCTCAACTGGTTCCATCACTGGATTTTTGAGAGTCCACTTGCCAACAGGAGCCTGAAATGGACTGCAGATCGGGACACGGTAAAAGGCAGGCGATGGAGACCTGTTTATGGAAAGAAGAGAGTAAGCAAGAAATGTTAAATGTTAAGAAATGTTAAATTACTTTCATTTATATATATATATATATATATATATATACATATACATATACACACACACACACACACACACACACACACACACACACACACATATATATATATACATACACACACACACACACACACACACACACACACACTCACCATCCACTTTATTAGGAATACCTGTACACCTGCACATTCATGCAGTTAGCAGTTCAACCAATCATGTGGCATAAAATCATGCAGATAGAGGTCAAGAGCTTCAGTTAATGTTCACATCAAACATCAGAATAAGGAAAAAGTGTGATCCTTCTGACTTTAACCATGGCATGGTGCCCATGATAGCCTCAGATTCCTGTTCTTGGCTGACAGGAGTGGAACCCAATTTGATCTGCTGCTGTTGTAGTCCATCCACCTCAAGGTTTGATGGTTTGTGCATGCTTAGATGCTTTACTTCTCACCATGGTTGTAATGAGTGATTATATGAGTTACTATATCCTTCCTGGCAGCTCAAACCGAGCCGGCGTTTTTCTTCTGACCTCTCATATCAACAAGGCGTTTCCACTCTGTCGCTCACTCAATGTTCTTTGTTTTTCACACCATTCTATATAAAGTCTAGAGACTGTTGTGTGTGAATATCCCAGGATATCAGCAGTTTATTAAGTACTCAAATCAATATATCTGGTATCAATATCCACGCCACGAACAAAGTTACATTTTTTCTTCATTCTGATGTTTGATGTGAATATTGAAGCTCTTAACTTGTATCTGCATGATTTTTTGCACTGAGCTGCTGCCACAGGATTGGCTGATTGGATAACTCCTTGAATGAGTAGGTGTTCCTAATAAAGCGTTTTATATATATATATATATATATATATATATATATATATATATATATATACACACACACATACATACACACACAAAATATATAAATATATATAACTGATATATATCAGAAAAATGAAAACAAATTCTCGCCTTCTGTTTAATTTATTTCGGTTCGTAGTCAATACTTTTGCAATTTAAAGGTTCAGTGTAGAGAGCATTTCCCTTTCACAACTGGTTTCAAGTAGACCTTTTTTTGATTTATTTTGCCCCTTTTTACAAAGAGTGTATAATAACCCTGATCTTGAAAGCGAGGTTTAAGGGCAAAGCAAATCAATTAAACAAAAAGTACTCTCTCTAACACAATTTTAGCTTGATAGTATTCTTAGACCCTGACCTATTTGTAATAGCATGAGGAGCACTTCTGTATAGCATTCTGGATAAGGGTGTCTGCTAAATGATGTAAATGTAAATGCAAACGCAATGAGAGATACCATCTGTCTCGTGAGTGGGTTGGGGTGTGTTCTGCTGGGTTATTTGTATTTGGTGGAGGGCAGATGGTGTGTGTGTGTGTGTGTGTGTGTGTGTGTGTGTGTGTGTGTGTGTGTGTGTGCGCATGCTGGAGAAGGGGTTTGACATTTAGTCTTCGGCCCTCTAGGGAACCCTACTCCCCTGCTGTCCCCTTCCACTTTCCTGAGAGAATTGTCCTCTTTCTATCTGAGGAAAAGAGACCAACCCATAGGGAAACATGTCTTGCTCTGGAAACACCTAACCCAAAGACCAAATGAAAACACACACACACACACATATACAGTCCAACCCTAGCTAACAGAACCACCAGCCCTATTGTACATTGTCAGTACATTACGCACAAGGACGAATATCAATTGAAACCAGATTATCAGTTTTTAGCCAGATTCTGGAACACTTTGATTGGCCTGTAAAACTATTAGACCTCACTCCTTTATAGAAAACTTGCAGGATTATTTGTAAATAAGCATCACTGAGCTCGAGTCAAACACCCAGTTAGAGGTTAAAAAGTGGGCTACAACTGACAGAAGCTCAAGACGCTAGTGGCATCCTGACAGGATTGGCGCTATTAACAAGCCAAGGGGATGCATAAAGAAAGTATTAGGAAAGAACTGTAATGCGATTCTTTTTTTTTTGTCTGGGGAGCTCATTAACTTTTTTTCCACACTTCCTATGAGATGATAAGGCCACAATCAATTCTGATAATCCATCCAAGCAACTTTTCACACAGGGAATGAGTGGAAAACTACACAGAGGCGTCAGTAATGTCCTGAAAAGAAAGTCATAAAACTAACCAAAGGCACGGATGATTTCCCTCTGCACGGCCCACGTGACTGTGTTGATTAAACAGGTGGAGGTGAGACCAGCAAAGAGCATGTTATACAGGAATACTATGTGGAAGTTTCCCAGCCAGTTGTACCTTCCAAAGTCCCCAAGCAAATCAAACCTTGTGATTCCTAAGTACAATCAAGATCAGGGGAAAACAATGAATTTCATCATACAGCAAATGAAAAAAGAAGTGAATTGATAATGTTTGTTAAAACACACTCTTGTGAACAGCACATTACAAGCAACATTACTTGGCAGAAGACTCTAGTTTTGAAACAGTCTTCATGTTTTCATCTAACAAATACACAAATCACAACAGTTTTATCATAGCATAGCTTACCCAGAGTACGGGAGAACACAGGCAGAGCCGAACTGAGTACCAGGAGAGACACACAGTTCCCTATGATCTGTAGAGACACACGCAAGTCCAAAGTGTGAGAATGTGTTTAAAAATGAATGAAAGCATTTCTGCACTGGTGGAACTGGAAGTGTGTGAAGTGTCTGTACCTGTGTGAGGTTCGTGTCTTGAGCCCGAGGTCGAAGGCTGCTGAAGAGAGGAGAGCTGTAGAACCCCACCACTGAAGACACCATCAGATAGCTAGCATTCCAATTAAGGGCCAAAACACATCCAATACAACAGCATATGATCTTATAATTAGAACATGAAATATCACAGTACAGTTTGTCAGCAGGTAGCATTGCCACCTCACAGCTCAAGAGCCCCCGGTTCAATCCTGAGCTCATGTTACTGTTAAAATGTAGAGTTTTGTATTTTCTCTACATGTCTGCATGGGTTTCCTCTGAGTTTTACAGTTTCCTCCACACTTCCCCAAAACACATGCTGGTAGTGGAATCAGCGAATATAAATTAACCTCTAGGTGTGAGTGAGTGTGTGGGTGTGCATGGTGTTCAGTGATGGACTGACGTCCCATTCAGTGTGTATTCAGATTCACAACGACCTTGAACAGGATAAAGCAGTTACTGAAAAATGAATGAATGAATGAATGAATATCACAAGAGGACACATTAAGCAAGTTTTCACTAAGGTTCATGAACGAAACAAACTGTCATGGTTATGTATGTTTAGCACACAGCAAACGTACAGCAACACAAAGTGATATACAAAATTGCTTTATTTGCACCCACAAAATATTACAAAGATATTTTTGACTCGCCACTTGTATACAAAACAAAAGCATCATGGAAATGATTCACTGGTTGGAGTGTAATACCACCGATGTGTATTAAAAAAAAAAAAGGTGAGTAAGGGGTCACCAGTGTTTCACCAATTGGTGAGGTACAGTCTAACAACAGTTCCTGGACAACCTTTTTGGTTCCTGGAACTACAACCAGGCAACTATAGTCTGCCCATGTATCTCTAGTGGAAATTCATCTAAACTTCTGATGGAACTTTAGAGTGTCATTGAAACCAAGCACCACTGTTACACACGCCCCCTTGTGGAGAATCTTTAGCTTGCTGAGAGTAATGATTATGAGCGAATGAGTGACGAAGCCAGAGGTCTATGACAAAATCACATCTTGCAACAGAGGAGGTGACACACTTAATCATGGACTCTTTTGCACACCATGTGAGAAGAGATGAGGCTTCAGAGAAGTGCATTTGGAATCGAACAGAGCTACAGTGATAAATGCTCACCAGTGTCTCAAGCAAATGACTTTGATCAAAATAATACATGCATGGACAAAGGATACAGGATAAGAACAACTTGCACTGTAGCCCCCAGAGAGCCAAACACAGAGAAGGAAGCTAAACCCAGGTGAGGGTCCTGTGAAAAAAAAAATATATAGTCACAGTGCTATATAGTCACAGTGCTACACATACTGTATGTTAATATCCGTAGACATAACATTGTGAAAAAAAAATCATATTAAATAAAAGTCATCCTAAATATGCTTATGATAGAATCCTTTCAGGCAGACAAGTTAAAATGCAAAAACTGGCACTGCAGCAGTTTTGCTGCATTCCTTGCTGAGCTGAAAATCTGAAGATCAACTGCATTATAAAATATACACGCCTAACATATCAAACAGAGGAAAGGGGGTGGGCTAGTATAGGGTTTTGATGTGATATATATTCATATAAACCTTTATGTGATTTGTAATTATGTATATGTCTTATGTCAAGTCAGTTTTTATTGTCATTCCTCTATATAGCTTGTATACATTGGAGCAAAATATCATTTCTCCAGGACCATGGTGCAACACACAACAATACAGTATGACAGTACACAAGACTACATAAAGCACAAATACGCAACAGTGTGAGATGAATGCAGGACAATAAATACAAGGAACAGTATACGCAGAACAATGAACACAGGACAACAGATACGCAGGACAACAGAACAGTGTTGTGCAGGAAAGCTATTGCACAGTGGACTGTAAACTATTATGTTGTGTACATACACACACACACACACACACACACACACATACATACATACATACATACATCTCAGTGTCACTGAGATGAGCTTGTGAGCTTTAAATAAAACTTACCTCCATTCCTCTGGGCATGGCAGACTCATCAAAAAGCAGTTCCAGCACATGGAAACACACCATCAACACACACACCACCTGAAAAGCAATATTGACATGCCTCAACATCACAACAACATGAACCGAAATTACAAAAAAAATAAATAAACTAGAATAATGAAATGGCAAAATGCTCATCCTTACAGTTAAGGCTAAGAGCAGCAGCATGACTAATGGGTAGCCCAGGTTACGTTGCCATGCAGACGCCTTCCTCCGTGTCTCTGTGGGGGAAAAAAAGTGATGAAGGCTGAGTGAGATACAGTTAGGATTCATGGGAATCTACAGTCCTACATGCGAGTTGCGGGTTCTCACCCAGAGCCATGCGCTTGGCCTGTATGCTCACAAACTGCTTCTTCATCGCCTCCATATTCAGGATCAGCCAGCAGGAGGTGCTGTTACCTAAGAGAAAGAGAGAGAGAGCGAGAGAGATAGAGAGAGAGAGAGTGAGAGAGAGAGAGAGAGAGAAAGCAAGTGTGTTAGTAATTAATACACAAGTTATAGAGGCTCATGTTACCCACAATCCCATACTCACTGTTGATTTTCCTGGAGAGAGAAGCCTCTTCAAACACAGCACAGTTCATCGTCTCCTCCACATCCTCCAGCAGCTGTGCAACAAGACACAATCATCAGCTTCATCACTTCACCTTTGGCCTGCTTTTGCCATTTTCCATTGTTTTTATATGTTTTAATGAAAGGCTTGTTTATTCACAAATCATCGTCTAAAAAGGCTAGAACAATTACACATCTCCACACGTCTGAATTCAAGTACTTTTTTTACCCCCCAAAAGTTCTAAACTTGTCACATTTAAGATTCACTTAGTACAGGGGTCCCAAACTAGGAGTCGCCAAATGGGGTCACGAGAGAAACTAACAATCTCCTCTTTTGTTTTATTCTCAAGCATGATTTTATTATTTATTTTACAAATTAATATTAGAAATATAACTATAAAACAGATTGTGTGCTACTATTTTGAAATGTTACTGGCATTCAAACAAGCCATATTTAAATGAAGAGTGTAACATGCTATTTTAGCCTTTTTCACTCTCTTGACACGTGGCAGTAGTGTAGAAATTCGGCAAAAAAAAAAAAAAAAAGAACAAATTTCCTCATCCATCTACCTCCACTAAACAAATAAGCTTTGTGTCACAAATCACATACTTATGAACTATTCTATTTCGAATTATTGAGTACGGTTTATGTTTAAAAACCTCCCATGTCGCCTTCATACCTACTGAAAGGTATGTTTTGAATACCAGTCTTCTGAATTTTCTTTGAATGTTTTCTTAGAATTTTCGATTTGACACACAGAACAGTCTTGAACAGTCAAGACGACGATGGAAAAAAGAACCAGAATTCGTCAGGGTGTTTAATATCACCGAGCATGAAACAGTTTGACTTGGAAACCTGACAGACAGGGATGTTTTGGCTCTGACGTTCCTTCTCGCGAATGTCGCGTTTAATCCTTCAGATGTAAAAGTATACAGTCAAGTATTTGAACAATGCTTCTCGTGTTGCCATCACTACTGTCATGCGTCAAGTATAAAGCAGGCCTCTTGGCTTTACATCAGACTGGATTATTTTCCTATAACAACAAACCCCATAGTGTTTTATTCCTTATGTATTGTTTGAATCTGGAAGTGACGGCAGAGAGAGATGCACCCTTTCAAACACACCTCCTGACGTTTTGAAAAGCTGTGTGTAAGCTCACCCTTCCCACTAGACTGGTAAATCAGTGACTCACATTACACATATGTTACTGACATAATAAAATGTTCAAATGTTACAGTAGTCTTAAATTAATAATTAATAAATCTGGAATTTAATCAAATTTAGGGTGGCCATGGCTTGGGATCTCAGAAACTTTTGTTTGGGAACCCCTAAACCCTACATTTTGCATGCTTACCCGTGGTTTAACCAGTAAACTTCCAGTGATGCTGAACATGCGTGACATTCCAAAGGGAGTGCACACTATTGAAAAGAAATGTAGAACAGTCAGAACAATTAGAGAAAACCAAAAAAAAAAAACCGACAAAAAAAAAACTTTTCCTCAACTGCATATCTTAAAGCAAGAACTAATCCAAGCAGGAACCAGTGGAACTCTAGTTCATTTGAGACACGACTGGACACAGTGGCTGGAGTACAAGCAAATGCATCAACACCGTGACATACTCTGACACCACTGACATTTTGCTTAACCAGCTTATACTAGACAAGTCTGTATTTGATTTTGAATTTAATCAAAGATAACCAAAAAAAAAAAAAAAATCTGCACCATGATAAAATTAATGTAAACTGAATTTCAACACACTTTGACAAAATTAAAATAACATTTTAAGGATATTATAAATGTAATATAAACCTCTGGTCACTCCACCCAAAATACACTTACATAATAGCAGCAGCACTCCGAACAGTGAGATGCAAGAATAGAGGTAGGGCAGGTAATACTCCCACAGGTCTGAAATAATATACAAGAGACTGAGATTAGCAGCTGGAGACAATAAAGCACAAAGAATTTTACACTTTATACAAACTTTAGAAGCTTTGTTTACTGCAATGTTTACTGCATTTCTCTCTTCAGTAAGAAATAATGTAACTGGAGAAAAAAATATTCCTTTTCTCTTTCAACAATAATAATAATTCATACAGCACTATTGAATGCTCAGTTCAATAATTAAATTTCTATAACAGCAATTCTGACAGCGGCAAGGTTTATATTAATGCATTCATTCTAATACATTATTATTATTATTTCTATTGTAACAACATACAAGGGACTTTTGTGACTGATACTCCATATGAACAGATTTTTTTAAAAGAACGTATGACACCACTTTGTAAATCAAAGAAAGCTGTAATTAGAATTTTTCTGACATGATAAAATCTTCAGGATAGAGGGCTTTGCAGTTTCTCTGTAATATGACAAGCTGTATTTTTTTTTCCCTTATTAACTTGAAGCGAGGGGGAAAAAGAGGCTGACAAGGAAACGACTGTGTATAGCTGCTATAACGTTGAATGTTCTGCAAACTTTCTACACAACAACATAAATGTTGTTCATTAATTAATAAAAAAAATATAACTGTTGGCAAATTGCTGTGGTATAGGATGAATAAAACACTTCAGATGGTAATCAGCTTCAGGGTGGTAACAGAATCTCACTTTGCGTTGATTCATTTCTTATAAACGTGTTTTATTTCTACTTACACAGAAAGCTATATATGTTAAAGTGTATCAAAAAGAAAGGTGTTCTCTAACATACACACCGTAGAGACTTTCCCTGGCTATGTTATCGTGGAGGAGCGCTGATGCCACCCACACAATGCCAAGCACCAGTAGACTGAGCAGAAGCAGCATCACGGCAGTCTCGTACACACGGGCCATGACACCCTGTAACAAAAACACACACAGGCATGTCACTACACACACAGGCATGTTGACTCAATGTGCAGATTTCCCTTAGATACCATCATTGAGCAAATCAATCAGTGCATTCGTGATACATGACTGAGGAGTTAGAAAGTTAGAAATGCTGATCACCTTTTTGGAACCAACAAAGCCTTCTGACTCTGTAAAGAAGTAAGCAAAGGGCATGAGGAAGACCAACGAGAGGTTGGAAAAGAGAAAGACCAAGTTCCAGAGACCTGCGTAACAAAGCATGCATAAAATTAGATAAATAATCCATCAGCAACAAATGTATAACCATTTAAAAATATACTGTTGTTTAAAATAATTGATGTGTCCTCAGAGTGCATTGTGCTTGACTTTATTATATAAAACGCTAATAATTATAAAGAATTCGTCTGTAAGTACATGAACTCATTCCATTGTAGGAACATAGTGTCTTCAGAAAGGTTGCTAGAAATCTTTTGAGCCATGGTGAGGTAAAAGAAAATGACTTTGCACATGCTATCTGAATTTCCCACATGACACTGAAGTACTGCTGTTATTACGAACCCTTTGGCCATTGTGGTTAGTGCCAATGCTCACAAGTGAATGCATGCTCAAGATCTGCATGAGCAAACTCCTGGCCTGATACCAAAAAAACAACCCTATAATAAAAGCACCCTATATTGTGCTTTCGGCTTTTAATCAATCAAATCTGAGTGGAGTCATTAACTGGTGTTCTAGATTATTGTCCGTAAGAGCATGTGTGTGTGTTTATGAGAGTGTGCGTTTTTGTGTACCATGGATAAGCGACCCGTTGAGCCACTGGATGTAGTAGTTGTGTGGAAAAGTGAGCAGGACTTCATTGGACAGGATGGAGATGGGCAGGAGGAGAACTGCACCCACGGCTACAGAGAGAGTAAACGTGCACAACCACAGCCTAGAGTGGGCACAAAGCAAAAGAAAGAGAAGTGGTGTGTGTTAGTGTAGTGTCTTCCCATGGACACAAGTCCAGCTGTAAAACACCACGATGGAGGGCCAAAGGGCAAACCAGTGGAGATATTAACAATCAGAGATAATCATGCACGAGTCTTTTTATTACTTAAACACAGCAGTTCCAATAGTCCACGTCAAGCAGTTTATTACTTACACAATTTTATTCACAGTGGCATCCTCAATGTCATCTGGAGACAGACAGAGAGAGAGAGAGAGAGAGAGAGAGAGAGAGAGAGAGAGAGAGAATCATAATGACGTTATCAGTGTGTATCAGTATTAAGCATTACTTAATTTCGTATGTTGGAGTCAAATCAACCTGTTGGCAAGCTTCCTTTCATTATGTAAAAACTTTACTAAGGTATTATGGCCAAATTTGACAGTAACAGACAGACAAATATAGACAGACAGTGACAGACAGAAAGGCAAAAAAACCTAAAGAACAACAGACAGCAAGGCACAGATGGCAAAACAGACAATGTGACAGAAAAAAATGACAGGAGGAAACAGACAGCCACAAGACAGACAGACATTCTGACACAGACAGAGAAGGACAGAAAGGGAGGCAGAAATACACAAATAAGACAACAGACAGCAAGACAGACAAAGAAAGAAAGAAAGAAAGAAAGAAAGAAAGAAAGAACAACAGGCAGCAAGACCTACCATCAGCCACAAACCGCAGGATACCGACACACAGTGACAGAAAGAAAGGAAGAAAAACCCAGAGTACAGACAGACAGCAAGACAATGACTGTGACAAAACAGTAGTAACAAAGTAATAAATGGCTTCATTTTGAAGAGAAGATGTAACAAAAAGCTGTAGGTCAAAGAAATACATTGAAAAATGACAACATGCTCTCACTGAGAGGAAATCTGAGAGACCTGCTTCCTAAGTATTGAGACCAACAAAGCTTGCGCAATTCAATTCAGCCACAAGGCAAAATGTATGAGAACTTAGAAACAGACAAACAAACTTGTAAAGCAGATTTCTTGATGAGCTCCTTCCAAAATGCCAATCAATCTGGAAACAATTTGGAAAGTTTCCAGCCAATCCAACGACAGCTAATAAAACTACTCTGTTTTCCAAAATAGTCAGCAAGTTCATAAACGACATTCAGAATGGAGGAAAAACCTAACTGTTGTTACTGAAAGAGCAAAGAAATAGTGCTTTTTGTCTAGATAAAACAGAATAAGTGGATGCAATTTGTCAGGCTTGGGGGAGTTGAAGGTAAGGAGCCATGTACTTATTATCTCTCACAAACATTCCTCACAACCCCCAACCAGAGCATGTTGACAGGGACGTTGCGTAAAGCCCTTCCACTGGCATCTGCAACACTGATCCTGGCATATCATCTTAGCTTCCCTGAGTTAGAAATGTTCACATGCATAAAACCCAGTCTATATGCATTGGCAAACATGCCTGCAATGCAAGGTGCAAATACGATATTAATTATCCAAAATATTTCAGACATAAGCAAAGGGTTTTAAGGTTTTCTTTACTGCTTTTGCACTACAAATCACTTATACTGCCTCTTGAAATCAAGGTTGCAAAACAGCATTTATGCTGAGAAGGTGCCCAGGGCGACTACACTTACCTGTAACAAACTCGGCATTTTTC
This sequence comes from Pangasianodon hypophthalmus, assembly GCF_027358585.1. Taxonomy (NCBI): domain Eukaryota; kingdom Metazoa; phylum Chordata; class Actinopteri; order Siluriformes; family Pangasiidae; genus Pangasianodon; species Pangasianodon hypophthalmus. Next base: position 6,346,947 of record NC_069725.1, read on the forward strand.
TTGAAGTGTGTCAGAATGAGGTAGGACAAGATGTATAGGCAGACAAAGAGCTGCACGCAAATCTATAAGAAATGAATAAACAATAATTACCAGGTGTGCAAGATGCCTGTACAAAAAACATCATAAATCTACTGATATTGACTGTGAAACCAAATAAACCTTAAGATTTGTATGTGGAATTTAATGCAGATATCAGTCCCTATGTCAATAGAAATGGACATGTAACAACAATGAACTCTAATTAAGCTCACTAATATGGCAGGCGATTATCTTTCATTAATCAAGGAAAGCAAAAATCATAAACTATGATTAATTGTGCAGCTCTAAGTGTGAAGCAAAAGAAAGTTGTTAATCTGGCACATCAGTTATGACACTTAGCCCAGTAATCAGCCTTACACTATGATGGAAAAAAAAATGGGTTCTTTAATGGTTCTTTGGTGAGAAAGAAAGAAATTACATTTCCTTATAGTGACAATAGGTAAAGCTGTGAAACTGTAAAGAGTTAGCCTTCAGTATGTTATCAGTATTGGAAATGAGCTCCACTACCATCCAGAGTACTAAGTAGCTCCTGGAACCTCTCCCATCACACTGTACCCACACACACACACACACACACACACACACACACAATGGCAGGCTTATCATTCCTGCACCACGCCGCGCTCATTCACAGCTGACTATACACACGGCCAGCTTATCAATACAGAACGTGCGCAAATGTGAAGCTATTAAAGGACTGAGCACTAAAGGAGCGTGAGGAACACAATGCAACCATTACGATACTAAGTCAGAGTGGAATACGTGGCATACCCAGGGCAAGCGGTTATAACAGGGGACACGATGGAAAGATAGATGGCATTATGTAACTGATCGTGTACCAGTATATACTCTGGTGGGTGACAGAGCAAAAATATATCACAACACAAAGACTTTTTCTTGTATGTGATATATTTGCTGTGGCTCTGCTAACAGATCAACGGTTTTCACCAGGGTGAAAATAAGAACGTTCCCAACCTTTATTCAGGGCTACCAACAGCGAAGGCTAACACATGGTAAAGAACTAGGCTACTAGTTTTAATAGCACAATATAATTATAGCTAATAACTATAATTAGCTCGTTTCTAGGGCTGGGTTTAAATGACATAAAATGCTAGTTAGTCTAATATTAGCTAGTTTGATGGAACTGGGTTTAACTTATATTAAACACTAGGTAGTCTAATGTTTGCTCGTGTGCTAGTGCTGGGTTAAAGTTACATAAAATATTAGTTAATCTAACGTTAACTAGATTGCTGATGCTGGGTTTAAATCTCATAATTTAACATTTAATGTCAGCTAGCTTGCTTGATGAGTTGGCTACAGTTTTTACTTACAAAACATAACACATAGCCTATGATTAGCTTTTTCAGAGGCTTGGCTAACAATTTAAATGTAATAGTTAGCTTAAAGATAGCTGGTGTACAAGTGATTAGTAAGCCTAATATGAGCTAACTTCTTCACTAACTCAATTAGTTAACTCATCTATTAAAATCAAATAGCTACTGCTGGAGAACTAGTTAGCTGGCTAAGGTTTGACATCAGTGCACTGCAGAGTTCAGATACATTCTCTACCCTTATCAGGGTGTGACAATTCTGTTACACACGCTCCCTTTTTGTGTTTAAGAGTGCAAATTGTTTTACTGCCTGGGTAATACTATTTTCACCCGCATTCAACTAAAATAATAATAATAATAATAATAATAATAATAATAAGCATTTAATAAAGGAAAGGGAGGGGAAATTAAGTGATTGGTACAAAAATAGATTTTAACATTCAGTCATGTACACATGATTAGAAATTCCTGTTGTATTGCGCTATGTAAATACGAAACATTAAACAGATACCACTAAACTAAACTGCATAGTCAAGACTCACTCTGTAAATAGCTCTGTGGATTTGATCATTAATATGGATAAGTGCCAGTCGATTTTTTACATGCATGATTGACTAATTAAAGGGCTGAATAATTGATTATTCCACAAGCAAATAAAGCAAAATAATCATGAATCACAGGATGAACTGTTTTGCTTTCCAAGGGAAAACCTGCATAACTGTGAGTACTTATCACTGTTCTGACATGGAACAAAGTGACACGGGTCTAAATGCCCTACAACCGCACAAGTCTGTCTGTTTTTTTTATTAAGAAAAAACTGGTGTAATTAATTTCATGTAACTGGTAAGGAGGAAAAGGTCAATTTCAGAAATGTCAGGAATCTGCCCTAAGTCTTCATGAATGACAACTAGGAAATAAAAGCAGTGACAGATGGTGGAAGAAGATTGTGGCTCAACTCCCAGTGGATAGTAAAAGCAGATGAAAGTGGCTGACCAGGATTTAAGGAGTGAGTGCACCGACATTAAATCAGCTTGACCAAATGTCAATTTGTCTGGCAACCTCTAACATTTAATCCAATGTTTACCAACACAGCACAGTATCACTACAAAATCTGTTTAAATATTGCAAGGCAAGCAGATATAATATGGCTTTTCATCAGTATTCTATTTATGGTATTTTGTCATTGTTCTCTAGCCAGCAATGCATGTTTCAACACATTCATCCACAAAGCAGTGCGAGAAAAGAGGAACTACTTGAAGCAACATCCATTTGTAATTCTTTAACCCTTTGACTATACAAAGCCACTATGCCATGATTAAGCCTCATACAGGTTTCATTTCTTCATGCACTTCCAGATTGATTACATGCATGAAATCGAAATCTGGTTTTAGTTTTTGCGGCTATTTCAAGCAACACAAAGAGAGACTCAACGCATAATAAAAACGCATCCTGCCACTCCAGGTAACACCGGATGAAGAGTTCAGAGAAAGGAAGAAGGGCAGGAAACAGGAATTTCGACCCCAAAGTGTAAACATCAGCAAAAAGAGGGCAGATCAGTGTGACAGATGTCTCTTGGTTGGTAAAGCATGCGTTCAGATGCACAACTGACTAACTAGAGTACAATCTCTCCACCTGACCTACTGCTGTCTGTAAAGAATCTATCCTTCCTCCCTATAGTAACAGATGTGGCTTTAGGAGACGTAATAAACCACAACCAACGTCACCCATCCACCCTGTTCTCAATGGCAACATGTCAAAGCCTTCAAGGAGGAGCAGCTTATGTATTCTACAAGCTATTTACATTGGACGAGAAGTATCTTAGAAACCAAACAAAATTTTTTTTCTCCTAAATCAGGCTTCTTTGACACAATGGCATTGAACTGGAACAGGTGAAAAAACTGGCTGAAGTAAACAGTGAACTAGACAGAAAAAAAGGTTTGAAAATGTTTAAATACAGTCAACTTGTTTTTCTGATACTCAGTGAACTCAATGTTGAATGAAATGTAAAACTTAAGTTAGAAATGAGCTACACTCAGACTACAAAATACTGGTTAATGTATGTTGTAATATTTTCCTTTGTAATACTTATCTCGGTGGTTTTATATAAGATGTCTGTGTGCATTTTGGTAAATTATGGCATTACTGCATTATTAAAAAGAAAAAAAAAAAAAAAAAGAATAGTCACATTAACCCTGATCGCTGATGTTGTCTAGCCTGCTTGAGTACTTGCCTACTGTTATTTTGCCTAATTACAAAATATAGTAGTTAGCCTACTGTTAGCTAGAATTAGTTAGAATTACACAATAGATAGTTGAAGAATGCAAGTGCTTGGTTTACTTTACCTAATACAATAATTAGACTAATGTGAGCTAGGTTGTTAGCTAATAGTTTCATTATTATTAACTTTTATTATTATTTTATTGTTATTATACTGCTAGAGAGATAATATTAGCTAAGGTCACTACATCAAGGAATGGTGGTGTAGCTGGTTGAGTTGCCACCTCACAGCTCCAGGGTCCCCAGTTCAGTCCTGAGCTCAAGTTACTGTTTGTGTGTGGTTTAGGATGTTGTCTCTGGGTTCTCTGTTTTCCTCCCCCCTCCCAAACTATGGTAGTTGGTAAAGCTGTTGCTTGCCAAAATAGTCAGAATGAGTTGGACTGACAGAGTGAGGAAGAGCTGCACTGTGGTGTAAACATGATTTGGGGTAGATTATCTGTTCACCAAGACAAACATGGGACAAAGGTAGAGCTTCTAACTAGGCTAAACAAGAAAAGTCAGAGATATTGCTCACTCCTGACCCTAATTATGTTTCTCACCAACTCTGACCCCAAGTATGTAAAGTCTCTTTTTATTGAAGTCTGTTGCTAGATATACAAAAGAACCCATTCATGAAGAGGATCGCCGCTCTGCAAACTACCTGGAACAAGTTGTTCAGGCTGGATCATAACAGCACACTATGCAGAGTGGAGAGTGGTGTGCTCCTGTGAAGCACTACAAAGTACATCATGTACACCCACACACACTTAATCATGGTCACTATTACCCCACTCTTTTACTCTATTCTGTATCAAGTGTGCTTTTTCCACTAACAAATTCTACAAATAGGCACATCTCTGTTTCATCACACTGTTTATAAGCAAAGTAACCAGCGTGTCTAATAGGGCTGACAGGATGCTGTATTACAGATATCTTCAAAGTTTGTTTAAACCTGTAGATGGTCCTTTATATAATCTGGTAAATAGACTCAAAGATTAGTCTAAAATTACGATATACTGTCAAGATCCACTGATTCTGATGTGGGGTCCATTATTTTTTTATTTACATGGGTGGAAACCAACTTTTATCATAGTTATTATATTTTTTAGGTTCTTACAGTTAGTGGTCTGTTTGATTGGTCCCTTGAATTGAATGAGTTTAATCCAAATCCCAATCATTTGAAAAGGATGCCTATAAATAAAGTCAACTTGGTGTTCTGTCTATGAAAGTTTCAGAAATAAAAAGCTCCAAGCTAAATAGAAAATATATTATTGTACAGAGAAATGAAGGTCTATGGAAATTATTAAACCATTAGTTGGGTGCCTGGCAACAAACAGTTTGAGAAACCCTGGTCTAGATATAGGAGTCCAGTTCTTAAAGACAGTGACATATTGCAGGTTACAACACAAAAGAATTTTAGTGCAGACTTTGCAAGGTTAAGTGATTATGGAAAAAAATATTCCACATCCAGCAGGAATGTGACTCAGGAGAACATGGGGGAACTGTGTGCATAGGAAGTGCACGCTCACAGGGCTAGCAAAAACAAATACAGTTCAGTTTTACATAACGACACAGGCTAGGTTGTGATAACAACACTGACAACTGGACTGAAAGACACCAGGCCTTCATCTGTGGACTTCATTAGACACCGATCTGCTCCTGCAACAGCCGAGTCAACATACAGGTTGGCTTCCCCATCCGACCCAGATCTATCCAATAACAATGCAAGTTTATTTCGACCTGATTTATTTTTGACATTGGTGTATATGGATGTCTTAAATTATTCTCTGCAGAGTTCTGAAAGTTGCTGAGTGTAAGATTTGTGCGGTCCAAGTGTAAAGGTCAGCATCATTGCCTCGTTGTAAGTTTCTTCAGGACTGAAGTTCACTTTGCGTTATACGAGGACAAGTCCAATAAAGACATCATAATAAACACAGGTGGCTGATTATCTCATGAATTTGCAAGCCTCAGATATCATTTTTGAAATGCAAATGGTTATGCGTTTATATTTCCATTCTGATTTATATTAAGGATATGTTAAGCATCAGTTCCCTAGTGCTTGAATAACTACAGGTTCAATGGGTTTACCTAATCATAATGGATACTAGGAAAACAAACAAAAAAACACTGAAAAGTTTATCACAGGATCTCACATTAATATTAAACATACTATAAATGTTTAGGGTTTTATATCAAGAAAAGGTTTTAAAAGAAAAAAAAAAGGTTATAAGCACACAATGTTCCAAAAGGTAGTATCTGGATCCACCCCCTCCCCCTTTATTATTTATTTTTCTTGCATTTCACAATCATTAGCTCAAATCAATCAACATGCTGGCAAACATCCTCTTTTTTAGTGCTGTCTTTGTTGGTTAATGTCATCCAGGAGCTCTGACTCTGTTACATATCCGTGATCAGAGTTAAAAACAGTTTACACAGTCAAACTTACGATGATCTCTCGGACCCGGTCGTGGAAAAGCTGCTCTCTAACCGACACGTCGTCGTTTGTTTCCATCCTCCGAAATCATATCCTGAGGAACTGAAATTAAGACACAGGCATTTTAACTAAAGCCACCAGAAGGAAAGTTGAGGCGGTCTCTCTGATCAGATCGTTACATGTCCCTTTAAACCAGAGAAGTTACAAGCGGAAGAAGATCCTAAACTACATTTCTACAGCTTTAAAGACATTACTGAGCACGACAAGCTACAGCTGTAGAAAAAAAAAGAGTGCTGCATTACTCGTGAGGAACCACAAGCAGACTGCAAACATTTTGACCCACGCTCTCATACGCCTGCTATGGGGGTTGCGTTAGAAAGAAGGCGGAGAAGGGTGGGTAAGGGGGCGTGGCTACTGAGTTTAAAATAAAGTGGGCGTGGTTTCACTGAGACAAAGGTTTTTGTTTCCATGCAGATTTACTTCTCAGTCTTAATTAATTTCCAAGAGTATATTCATACTCATATTATGTTCATATTCATATAATACATTCATTTATTTTATGTATTTAGGTAATTTATTTAGTTAATTTTGAAGATAACAGCAGAAATCTCTACATCAATGTATATCATTCAATAAAATGGAATCAAGAAGAAGAAAAAGAAGTAGGCCTATATAAATATAGAGGAGTATAGAAATAATACTAAAATCTAATGCTGGAAGAAAAGGAGACATCCAATATACAATATACTGTCAAGATATATGAGATAAAATGGTTTTCATTTTTTTTTTTTTTTTTATATATAAATTTGATTACATTTTCCATTTTGATATATGCTTCTACCTCTCTTATTTGCTTACAACTGCCTAAAATAAAAATCAGATCTATAACACAAGAATCAGATCTATAACACAAGAATCAGCCTTTAAAGGTTCCACATCCTCAGTTGGTGTGTAAAAATAAAGAGAGGTTTTCACATGTTCTCCTGGTGCATGGAGCATTTCAGATTCATAAACAGAGCAACACTGCATGCCACATCTCTGATCTCCGTGAAGTCTTTCATTGCTTCCATTCAAATTGTAAGCCATGCAGCACTATTGAACACCTGCCTCAGTGAGTCTGTGGTATGCTAAGCATCTGCCTCCTGGAATAAGAACACAAGCAGCTGGGGTCCTCTAAGATCTTGTGTAGACCATGGAAGTATACATAAATGAAACTGAATCATGTATGCAATGAGGTAGCACATTTATTACCATTTCGGCAAAGTTAGCAATATGCTACATTTTCTAATTTTTTTAGAACCTTGCTGTGTAGAGCGCAGTCATTTTGGGAATTCAGAATCTGTTTCTTATATTGTCATTAATTGTCTTTTATGATGATGGAAGGGGAGCATGTCATATTGCCACTCCACAGCTACAGTGTCCCTGATTCAATCTTTTGCTTGGGATCCTCTATACGAAGTTTCCCCTGTTCTTGCCACATCACTGTGGGTTTCCTCAGGTTTCCTCCCACCTCCCAAAAACATGCCAATGGATGAACTGGTGACTCTAAATTGCTGCTAGGTGTAAATAATAGTGTGAACATGTGTGTGAATGGTGGACTGGCATCTCCTCCAGGATGTATTTCCACCTCGTTTCCAATGTTCCCAGGATAGGCTCCAGTGCCACCAAAAGCCTGACCAGGATACTGAATGAATGTTGATGGAAAGTGTTCAAAGCAAAATAAGACACTTAAAAAAAAATATTATTTACACTGTCAGTGGGTGCTATGGACAAAAATCCTTTTTAGGCCTTGACATGAAAAGCCTGCATGTTGTTTGTAAAAAAATAAGAAAAGATAATATTGTGTTTTGAATGATGTTGAACTCTAGTCTAATCAATATATAATGTATTGTGTAAGACATCAATCATTTATTTATTCGAAGTATTCCTTCTATTTGTAGCCTACTTATCAATTAGTTCACCAAAAAAGTTGCATATTCATGTACAGTCAGGTTAAAGTTCAGACAAACCTTTGATGCTTGATCAGTAAGAGTACATTACGTTAACATTACAAAGACTGCTGCAATTTCATCTGCCAAAGTCCAAAGTCTAAACTGACGCCAATATGGAAGCTGTCCATTTCAGGAGAGATTAGGTTTGGATTTGACGGTGCAACTCCTACAGACTTTTCACTGCATTTATTTGTTTTTCTTCAGAATATGACCGAGCAACAAGTTTGAAACCGTGATGTGTGTTATTTTGTGCGTTCATATTTCTGCCAGTAGTGAAACTGAAGGAAGCCGTATTAAAGAACCACTTGCTGTTTTTACAAGCTATCTTCACATAGGTAAGGTGACACGTGACTTGACTTGTAATCTTACTGAAAATTATAAATGGTAGCGGTTTATTCATTTGTCTGCTGGTTTATTATTTGCTGGTGTATTTACTTATTTTTATTAGCAGTAATTGTAGTCAAAGTTTAATCTTGTTATTATTAAAAAACAATTTTCATGGTGATAACACTGATGTCAAGTGTAATTGGGGTATTGTAGTGTTCTCTAATGCTTCATTTTTCCTGATTTGTATTTAGTGAGTTAAAGTGCTTCCTTCCTCAGGCAAAATAAGTAAAATGTGCCCGTTTGAGTTGAGTTACAGTTACAGATCCTATCAGTCACGTCACTCAAAGTGAATATTAAAAAAATGTAATAATAACGCTTTGATTTCACATTGACTTCTCTGTATTTAATTATAGCAGGTTTTTTTGACTGTGTGTGTGCAGATATTTAGCAAAATTACTCTTCTCAGTGAAGAGGAGTGTTTTCCTCTGCTAGCTGAAATTCTAAGGATGCTCTTATGCCTAAGCGACTAATAACAACCTACGCCCTCTGGGCAGTGGGAGGCCCACTGGGTCTTCATCACCTGTACCTCAGGAGGGACAGCCATGCTCTCTTGTGGATGCTCACTCTGGGTGGTTTTGGGTTCGGCTGGCTCCGAGAGTTCTTCCGAATCCCAGCTTACGTTAACGAAGCCAACAAAGAGGCTGAGAGAGTCAGACGCCCAGCCGGTACGCCTCCACCAATAGGCTTGTTTCGTTTTGCTGGCCAGATTTGCGTCGGCATTTACTTTGGCTCAGTTGCTTTGATTAGTCTGAACTCTCTGAGTTTCTTCTACCTGCTGGTGTTGCCATTGAGTGTTGGTGCGGGGGTCCATCTGGTGTCCTGCGTTGGTCAGCAGACTTCTGACCTGCAGAAGACCCTCACTGCTTGTATCCTGACCTCATCCATATTCTACGGCAGCACACTCTCGCCTCTACCCATCAGCATAGCAGCTAGTTTCACTGCAGCACAACATAGAAAGTTTAAACATCCCCAACATGCAGGATCTCCACCAGAGCCAGTGGGTCAGTCTTATACACATGCAACTAAACACAATCCAAATCTCATATCTGATATCTAATATCTAATTCAAGGTTGCAATATGAGAAATAAACATATCTATGTTCTTGTGATGTCATTTTCATTGTCACTGTTAAGTGTATTTTTGTTTCTATGTTTCCTAGGACCTCGCCTCTATCGCCTTAGCCTAGCACTGCTGGCTTTCTCAGCTCCGCTGGGATACTGCGTTTTTCACAACACCACAGCTACTTTATACTACATTTCAGACTGTGTGGCGGCGTTTCTCGAAATGTTTTGGTTCATTCCTTGGATCAGAGGGGTTGTGGAATTCTTTCTGCTGTTGCCATACCAGGTCTTGTGTGCGCTGACTGGAGGGAGTTACTACGAGGAGAGCTGGAAGAAGGTTCTGGAAATACTTCTTAATGAATACACCAAAAGAGAGATTGAGGCAATGAAGGTGAGGACAACTGAACAGCATTGAGTGTCAAATCAGCTGGTTTAAATCTTGTCTCAAAACCCACATGTTAAGCTCAAAGCATAAAGCTCCAGATTTATGAGGCTGCTGCTCAAACACTTCACACCCTCAGCAGGTATGAAGTAAGAAAGGAACTGGTTTGTATTTTAATTCACTGTTTCTCAATCTTGGTCCTGGACGACCCATGCCCTGCATGTTTTAGTGTTTTCTTTCCTCTAACACACACTGGTACACATATAGGGTATATATGGACAGTGAAAAATGTGCATGGAACAGCAAAGGTACTCCAGTCCCCAGACTAAGAAATGTCTTAAAATGACAAATTTTAATACTAGTTAAGTAAAGAATAAACCGACGATGATTGTTTTTCTATAGCAGCACTTCCCAGCATGTTTTATTCCCCCTATACCACAGCAATTCATCAATCATTACAATGTCTAATGTATTCCTGAACAACATACTTTTTTATCTCTTTAAAGTTGGTTTCTGTTGTTACTTACATTATAGCAGCTAGAAACAGTCTTCTTTCTCATAGTAGCAGTCTTCTTTCTCATAATAAGACAAAAAAATGCAGCTTTTTGTGTCACCAAAAAACCGGAAAGTCCAAAGTCCTCTGTCCTGAAGACTTTCCCATGACAGAAAACTTACTGACTGGTACAAAGCGCTGACACCAGAGATTTCTTCCATAAATATTAAATACATGTCTCCTTACAGAAAGTTTCACCATATCAATGATTATACATTTTCCCATTTATTATTAGCTTAAGATTATGTGGAGTATCTGCCGTACAAGTCCCTGGGAATGAGTAACTATAGAAATAATAGAGTATTAGAATTACTACAGGCCTAAATCTGTGATTTGAATTACTGGCAGCACTATTGTCAGAGCTGCTGTTATAGAAAGAAAAAAAAATCAACATCTTCTGACCAATCAGAATTGAGCATTCATTAGCACTGTGGTATAATATGTTTTTATACTATAATCATTTTACAGTCCCCTATATAGATTCTGGATCCTTAAAAGGCACTAGACATTAAAGGACTAATTCAAAACACTATTTTCAGTGAAAACTAATAACTAACTCAATTTTTTTTCTACTATCCATTATAGACAGGTCAACTATTTAACAGTTCGCATAATTTTAGGACAAAATGAAGATGACAGAATAATTATTCATGTTTTTCATAGGACATGTATTGTTATCTTGATGTAAATGTTCTGTTTTTGGAAAGTAGAGGCACATTTTTTCTATTCTTTTAGACTATGAGCGATGCACTGTACTTAAAGGAATATGCAGTAGTTCTTGTAGGAGATGATGGATGCTTTTATGATACTAACGCATGCTTATGCTGCCTAGAATTCATTTCATACAAGTTCACTGTGAAAATGAATACTCGAATAACTTATGATTGTTGGAACCAAGAACACAAGCTCCTGATGTGTACAAGGTCTGAGTCCTCTCCTCTGTTCTAGGTGCTGTCGGTGTCTGAGGGAGCCACTCTGGAGGAGATCGCTCACAGCTACAGGGAGCTAGCTAAATTATGGCACCCAGACCGCAACCCCACGAAGAAACAAGAGGCAGAAGAGATGTTCATTAAAATCAGTGAGGCGTATGAGACACTGCTCCACAGACATAAGCCTCAAAGCAGGAAATGACTTCAGACTGCATGTCTGTAGTAGTCTGCCATCCAGTGGTTATAAAGAGTACTTTCTTTAAGTTATTACTGTTTGGAGTTACTGGATTAAACTAACACACTGCTGCTCATTACATTTTGGGGAAAAAGGGCACTGTATAATTACTTTGACTGTTGGTCACAGTGCAAATTTGCCTCTGTCGAGAAAACATTTTTGCTCATTGCTCCACTAGAACAGAATATCTACCTTTACTTGCTCATTGAATCATTTAGCAGACACATTTTATCCAAACTAACTTAAAGAAGTAGACTCAGTGCTGCAAAAATTCTAATCCTTGATAGTTAGTAAGTAAACAATTAAACAGATGATTTGAAGTAAATGATCAATCTAGATTTATAGAGCAAATTTTGCTGTTTCTATTTTTATACTGCTTGCCTTTGCTGAACAGAGTCCATTTTAATTAATATTAATATTAATATTAATATTAATATTAATATTAATAATAATTTGTTACATCAAGTTAAATTTTTTTCTGCTTCAGGTTAGATGGTTAGTCTGCTGATCCAACAGTTCAAATCAGTTTAGCACTAAAATGGCAACAGGTTACATTATGGATTTGTTTGTTTTTAATAAAATATTAGTTTATATATTGAAACACATTTAAAACTTTGAGGGACATATCTAGTTAAATGCAGGTTGAGCATAAGACATCATATGAATAATAACTTATACACACAATAATTATATACACATGTAGACTATTTTATATATATGTTCAATAAACATATAAAATAATATCAGATTAGTCTGATTAGTCTGTTTATAATGGAAGATGTGCGGCTTTTTGCCTTCAAGCGATCTAAAGTTGGCCAAAAGATACGGAAATTAAAGCAAAATAGTGATATAACTTGTCCTCCTATGTATTACTTATTGTGTAATTCATCATGATAGTGTTTGCACCAGCCTTTTCCAAAGCAGAATCCAGTGCTTTGTTTATGTGCAGCAAACTGGTTTATACACTTTCACATGCTGTTGATTTTTCATTTTGAAATGAGATAAAAAGCTAAAGTTGAATATCTTATTGAATAAATTTCCTGTATAGACTAGTGATCACTACCTTATTCATGATATTAACTGTTATAAGCTGATAGATTTCATAACATTTAATTGGGGAATGCAAGAGAGTTGGGCTTCCACTCCTGTGGTTTATGTGATAAGGAGGTGTATTAAATATAACTATGTATTTAATCACATTTCATCTTTCCATAATATCAACAATGAGAACTAAAATAAATGCCACAGTAATGCTTTGTTTGTCAGAATATAGTCACTTTATCATTTTAATGTGGTGGCATATTACATGATTTCAAAGTAATGAATTTACACCACAGCACTGTTCATTTCTCAAATCTGATTGGTCAGATGTGTTGATTAATTTTCTCTAACAGCACAGCTTTGACAATAGTGCAGCTGTACTTCAAATCAAAGGTTTATATTAATACACTTGTTCTAATATGTTATCGTTTCTATACTAACAACTTATTCACGGGGTATGGTGGACAGTCCACATAATCTAAGACTAATAATAAATGGGTTAATAATTATCTTGTTATTTAACAAAGAAAAATGTATAATCATAGTTATGGTTAAGCTTCTGTAAGGAGAGGTTTATTTAACATTTATGTAAGAAGTCTCCAGTGTCAGCGCATCGTAACTGTCAGTAAGTTTTCTGGCATGGAAGTTTTCTTCAGGACAGCGGACTTTGAACTTTCCAGTTCCCCTGTAACATTACAAGATGCATTATTTTTGTATTATTAACTGCAAGAGAGAGAAACAGAGATGCTGGTGAGAGAATGACCATTTAGAGCTGTTCTAACAAGGAACAACAGGAACCAGTTTCTCTCACAGATGTTCAACAACATTAGGCTGAATGTAACTATAAACAGATAAAAAATATGATTATGGTGTTCATTAATACATTAAAATTGTAATCACTGGCAAATTGCTGTGGCATAAAAGATACAAAACATTTCAGAATATGCTGTTATAAGAAATTAATCAATTCTGGATTGCAGCACGCCGTCGTTGATTATTTTTCTAAAACAGTACACCCTGCTGTGTTTTATTCCTTACTTAACGTCAGTATCTGTCACCTACGAGGTATTCTGTCCATTCCTCCCATTCAAAACAAAGGATCGATGCTTTCGGTGTGATGATTTGTTGATCGTGTATTCCATAGATGGATTAGTTAGGTCTGAATCCCAGCACAGGCCCGGAAGTTGTTTGGGATTTCAGGTAAAAGATCCCGGAGATGCTGCCTTCGCCCGAGAAAACAAACAGTGCTCCTGTTATATAAATACAGCAACCAGAGTCGATCGCCAGGTAAGGAAAATAACTCAACAGGTGCGTGCTATATTGCTGGTTCACGGAAGGTGACACTAGGTGATAGAACTAGCTGCCCATGGTGTGTTTGAGCGAGTTTACGTAGCCGGCTAACGTTAGCTAAGCTAAACGGCATCTGGCGAGTGGTGGCTGCCATAGCAACGCCGACGGGCTCCCGAGAAACATTATCCCGCTTTAGCTTGTCACGTCTAAATATCGACCAATTTCCTAGTAATTATCAAGTCTTACCATTTACACACGTTATAACTTCCATTATCACTGTTTGTTTCATCAGTTTGAAATTGTCTTTACCTTATTTCTGCTCTGTCGCGTTTTGTTAGCTCCTTAGCTACCCAAGCTAGCTGGTTCGGCTCAACCAGACGGGGGCTGAATCCCAAATGGCTCCCTACTCCCTATACAAGTGCACTACGTAGGCAATTAAACAACGACTTCCACACTTTATGTAGTGCACTATACGTCCCATAGGGAGTTATTTGGATTTCAGCCAGGATGTCAGCGACGGTGCTGTAGACGTGACACATGTCACTGGTGTTTTTGTCAACAAAAGTGTGAATAGTTTTGTGGTTCTGCTCACTCTAGACTGTTTTTTCCTGTGGTAACTACATCCAAGAGCTAAAATTATGACTCACTGTGTCTGCTATGCATATAAACATACATGTATTACACCCCACCTTCGCCATCTCTGTGCTCTCGAGTTAACTTCATGCCTTAAACACACACTCAGGTTAAGTACCCACTTTATGCTGGTCTGTTCTGGGAACTCTGGGCATGAGGCAGGTGTATACACCCTGAATGGGACGCCAGTCCATCACAGGGCACTGTAAGCACACACATTCACACCTTGGGGCAATTTATCATTTCCAATCCATCTACAGACATGTTTTTGGGAGGTGGGAGGAAACTGGAGAACCCAGAGGAAACCCAGAACGTGCGAAACGGCACACAGATACTAACCCAAGGCTCAAGATTGAACCAGGGATCGTGGCGCTATGAGGCAGCAACACTACCAGCTGTACCACTCGCCTTAAACACTTGAGATGTCGAATGCATAACAGCTCTGACAGATCTTGTAGAATGAAAAAAAAAGAATCTGTAATCACTGATAAGTCATTCTGAGATCAGATTAGGGCAATGTTCTTTTCCCTAAGTGATGTCAAGTTTAATCCGTAAACCTAAACACATAAATTCCATCTTTTGTTTGTGTGCATTTTGTTTTTTCTGATATGATATCACTCTCTGTTAATTCTAGAAGATGGGATCACCTCATAGAATATGCTAGAATAATTTTCATGTGCTGAGGCAGGTTTCTGTGAATATCTGCTTGTCATGACATTCACTTTTTTTTTTTTTCCCCTTATTTCTCGCTCTGCTCTTTGATAGGTCGCACGTGAAGGGGCGGGCATCGTGTAATACACTGCTTCTTATTATTATTTTTCGATCTGCTCTTTGACAGGTCACACATGAAGGGGAGGGCATCTTGTAATACACTGATTCTTCGCTTCTTTCTTAACAAAAATCTTTGTAGAAGGCAGAGACGTGGGTCTATGATTAAAACTAGGAGATATTTACTTGCGGTAGGATTTCTGATAACGAATAAAAGGTTTGTATAATCATATAGTAAAGCCACAAGGCTCACTATAAAAAGTGCTTTCTTCTAGTTGCTGAGAAGAGACAAATAGATTATAAGGTTTAATACAACAGAATGATCAGATTTCTGTGTCTTGAAACTTCTAGACCTAAATCATCTGAGAGTAGTGTGATTTTCTAACTATATTTTGAGGCAATTGTTATGCTGCTGATAAAGTCAAACCCCTCAGATCTCTTGTGGCTTCTTTTCATTTACAGGCAGCTGGTGTGAGAATGAATGCTGACGATTGCAATGGCCGTTCTTACATGTCAGGTATTAAGTGTTCCTGCTGATTTTATCTGGTACAGTTCTCTGCTTAGTAGCTTCATTTGATTTGTATGTCTTTGTCTGCTTGTTTTGCAGGCAGCGGAGATTCTTCAACAGAACGGGAGTTTTTTGCAGGGCTAAGGGGACCTACAGTGAGCACTCCTAACAGTCAGCACTCCTCTCCCAGTCGCTCCGTCAGTGGTCCGTAATCTAGCTACAGACTGTTGTACTTGTGTATTGCTTGCAATGAGCATGTTTGTGAAGAGTTTATACTGCTCTCTGTCCAGCAAATTCCATCAAAGTGGAGCTCTACAGCGATGAAGAAGCAGGTAGTGCCCCACTTGCAGAGAGAGGAGGAGGAGAGAGGGATGAAGGATGGAAGCAGGATAAGGGGGACATCGCTGAGGAGGTTGGCGGTGAGGTTGGAGGAGAGGTTGGAGGAGACATGGGCGGAGGAGTGCTCGGTCAGGGAGGCAGCGGTTCACCTGGACCCATTCGGCTCCCTAATGGGAAACTGAAGTGTGATATATGCGGGATGATCTGCATTGGCCCTAATGTTCTGATGGTACACAAACGCAGCCATACAGGTGAGTTTCATGGAATTGTTTAAATGTATGTTCACTTTATAGTGTCTAAAAAATTCAAACATACGGCTGTGTTAGTGAGTTAGTGTTGCTTTTATAATTGCAAATGCCTTATGGAGTGATTAATCTTGGTGACTTTGCTGCAAAAATGGTTGATAGGCGAGCGGCCATTCCAGTGTAACCAGTGTGGCGCGTCCTTCACGCAGAAGGGCAACCTGCTGCGCCACATCAAGCTCCACTCCGGTGAAAAGCCCTTCAAATGTCCCTTCTGTAACTACGCCTGCCGCCGCCGTGACGCGCTCACAGGACATCTCCGCACACACTCCGGTGAGTGAACACACCACACAGAGACAAGGCACCAAGCTGTGTTGTGAGGAAATCATATCTTTTAATGCAGGACTGAACACTCTTTATAGTGTTGAGCATAATGAGGTGCCTTTGTGGGAATGTACTATTGAGTTGGAGCCTGATTAATTCCTTGAAAGTTTCAGCAGCTTTTCCGGAGGATAGAATTCTGCACGTTATTTCTAAACCGAATAGCAAGTGACCTCACAGCATGTTCTAGTCATATAGTCATGACATTTAGAATATTATGAAAACAGGATATCCTGCTCGTGCTTTCAAAATGTTGATGCACATTCACCTGAGGTAATGTGAAGGAGGCCACTTTCTTACCGCTATTCTGAATGCCATGGTTCAGAGAAATGACGGCCAAGTGTCATGGAGTTCTCTGAAATGACGCAAATGTCTCCAACTGTTCATGTGGTTTATGCCATTACTTTTACTGATGTCAAACGTCGTTGAAGAGAAACTTCTTGGTACATTGATACATTTGAGGAAAGTTACGAGAACTAGTTTTGTTCTAGTAAAACTGATGACGCTTCAGTGAATTTTTTTTTAAAGGTTTAGCCCACTTCATTTGCATGTATTCACTCTTCTATAAATCCTATTGGATAAACTGTTTATTCTATTCAGTCTCAGACCATATAGTAGCTGAAACTAAAATGTACTATATATACTATAGTTCATAATATTATAGTATTTATTTATAGTAAAATAGATTTTGCAACTATAAATTCATATTGGCCAAAATACTGGAAAAAAAAGACAGTAAGGCAGCTATAGAACAACAGTTATATACCTGTGATACATCATGCAGATTTACACATAGGTTTGCATGTTTAATAAAAATGTGTAAATATCACATTTACATAAGCATTTAGACCCTCTGTTATGACTCTCGAAATTGAGCTCATTTGCATCCTGTTTCCTTTTCATCTGTGAGAGGTTTGTATAATTTGATTAAAGTTGAGTTGTAGAGCACACCTCTGCCTATATAAATCCACACAGCTGACAGTGTATGTCAAAGCAAAAAAAAAGGAGACAGTTTAAAGAAATTTTCTGTAGACCCCTGGGACAGGATTGTGTCGAGGCACAGAGCTTTCAGCAGCTTTCAAGGTCAAGGTTTTGAAGAACACAGTGGCTTTCATCATTGGTAAATGAAAGCAGTCTGGAATCACAGAGGCTTTTCCTAGCCAAACCGAGCAAACATACTTCACCACAGGAACAGTACTGGCCAGGTGATGAGCGGTGCCTGGTTTCCTTCAGATGTAATATTTGGCATCAAGCCAAAGAGTTTAGTCTTGGCTTCATCAGACCATAGCATCCTATGGCTAGAGAGTGCTTTAAGTACATTTTGGCAACCTCCAGCCAAGTGATCGTGTACATTTCACTGAGGAGTGGCTTCCATCTGGCCACTCTAACATAACAGGCTGATTTCTGGAGTGCTGCAAAGATGGTTGTCTTTGTGAAAGATTCTCCCTTCTCTCTTTCATCTCCACTTCTATCCATAGCAGTGGTCATATATTTCAGTGATATTACTGTTTCAGTTTTTTTTAAATACACAAAACAAAACGTTGCAAAACCAATTTTTAAACTAAGTATAAAGTACGCTATTATATTTGTCAGGGTTCAAGCTAAATAAAAAAAAAAGTGTGTAACTTTGTAGTGATTTGAGACGTATTGAATACATTTACTACATATGCAGTAAATATGTGAAATGTTAATTATTATACTTTGCCTACACAACACTCAAAATAATTCAAGCTTCATCATTAATAAACTCTAATGCTCTAATTTCTCAGTTCAGCAACAACAATGTACACATACACATATTTAACATTAACATTACTTCTGAAAAACAGCTTTTGAGGAGTAATTATATTTTTCTCCATAAAAAAGAATGATAAATAAATCCTTAGAACATTTTTTTTCTTTGGTAGCACTCACAAGGCTTCAGTTTTGTTTCTAATATTGTCAGCTATTGTCATGTTCTGCATTATTTCAGTTTCCTCTCCAACTGTGGGGAAACCCTATAAGTGCAGTTACTGTGGTCGCAGCTACAAGCAGCAGAGCACACTGGAGGAGCATCGCGAGCGCTGCCACAGCTACCTACAGAGTCTGGACCACCAGCCTGCCCACAGCACGCAGTCTACACAGGGTAAATCATAAACAGCTCCCCGCTGTATGTGAGTGAATCATAAACAACACCTGACTCATGTTGGATGTATGTATATGACTGTTTTTCCTCGCAGGTGAGGAATGTCGTAACATGGATGTGATGGCTGACCCTCTGATCCAGCCTTTGTCAGAAAAGATGACCTTCATTGAACGGGTGGCTAACAGCATCACTAAAAGGAAGCGCTCCACACCTCAGAAGTTTCTGGGTAGGCTTCTTTCAGTCCATCACTTACGGGTTTATATTAGGCATACTCTGTGAATCCTTAAATGCAATAATGGCTTCTGCAATATTGATAACGCGTAAAAGCCACACTGCAAATAAACATTGTGCAATACCACAACTTTCCGTGTAAGCATGAGCATCATGAGGATCCTCCGGAATCCTGATCTCAAATGTTCCTCAAATGAGTGTGTGGGTGTTTTGGCAAATCAAAGCATGTAATCTAACAAATGCGAATGTTTTAGGTGTAAAAAAAAAAAAAAAAAAAAAAAAAAAAAAGATTATTCAGGCCAGTCTATGTATGTCATTGTGAGTGTTCTAATGTGTTTTTAATATCAAATGGAATTTTGCAGTTGCACTATGCAGCAAAGTGATTGGAATATGATCTTTTTTCTATATCATGTGTGTCATATTGATTATAGTTAGTAGGTGTATGTCTGCTTGTGAGATGATATAATGCACATCTTAATATGTGATCACACAATGTATAAAAAAAAGATTCAAAGTAAGAAAGAGGCCACACCTCAAATACTGAGGCTGACCGGCACAGAGGTCACTCGACTGACTGGGAGGTTATAAATCAAATCAGTTGTGTTTGTCTCCTATCTTTTTATACTAAGACTAAGACAGGGACAACAGTATGATTTGGTGAATCTTTGAATGCCTAATTGTAGCCATGTTGGTGTCTGCACAGGAGAAAAGCACATGCGACTGAACATGTCCGATGCACCTTATGAGATCAACTCCAGCCCAGAGAAAGAGCGCGATGTGCTGGGTTCTCATGCTGGAAGTGACCCTGCTGCTTTAGCTGTTATGGGAAGCCGCTACCTCCGCAACCCCCGAGGAGGAAGCGAAGAGGTTGAGTCTCCTCGCTCCCTGCGCCTGCCTCCTCCTCACCCGGCCTGTGTGTCCGAGTTTACCCCTGTCATCAGCTCCGTCTATGGCCACATCACACCCCTGGGCCAGCGGCTGAACTGTGCAGGGGGCATCAACATGGTACTGCCTGGGCGAGAGGCAGGTGAGGGCCACGAAGACGTGCCCTCAGGGCGCAGCCACGCTGCCTCGCCCAGCAATGGCTGCCAGGACTCCACGGATAACGAGAGCACGACAGAGGAGCAAGGCATCGGCCCTGGCGCTGCCAACCACCGAGGACGCGAGCGCCACAGTCCTAGTCACGCCAAAGAAACAGAAGTGGAAGGGGAGCGAGACAGAGGGAGCGTACCGGCTAAGGGGAGCCCTCGTTCTCCGCCCTCGTCCAGTTTGGCCGTGCAGGTGGTGGACGGCGAGGGGCGGCCGGTGCGCTCGTTCCGCTGCGAGCACTGTCGCATCTTCTTCCTGGACCACGTCATGTTCACCATCCACATGGGCTGCCATGGCTTCCGCCAGCCTTTCGAATGCAACATCTGCGGCCACCGCAGCCAGGACCGCTACGAGTTCTCCTCGCACATTGTCCGAGGAGAGCACCAAGTGGGCTGAACCACTTGGGAGTGGGGGTGGGAGGGTTGGCACGCAGGCAGGACGGGTATTTCATAGTGGGAAAGAAGAAGGTAAGGAGGGACGTACGCTGCTTTCAGATGATACGGAGTCCAGTTTGGTCTGCACCAGATCAGGAGGGGGGACATACTGAGCACTTGCTTTTAGTATTAGTGAACAGCAGGCTTTCAATTTCGAAGGCTAACTGGCATAGGCGCACAGGGAGTATTGCCTGTGCTTAAAGAAATCAAATTTAGAGGAGTTTGATTAGAACCGTGGGACTGAATCCCACTCTCTGATTGAACTCCCAAATCAGTTATTTGGCAAGACGCAGCTGTTTTGCTTTAGAAGTGCCTTTCTTCAGTGGGGTTTACCTTTTCTGGGTTAGATAGAGAAATTTGGTGCTCGAGCATGCTGCAGCAGGAGGCTGTGGTCAGCGAAATCTTGCCAGCAGCATTTCCGTACTGCATTTTAGAGGTTGTGATGAGTGTATGAGTTTGTGTGAGTGACCTGAGAGAGTGAAACGAGATCCACAGCTGTAGTATAGTCTAAAGTGTACAGACTTTGTGTTCGGACTCCTTTTATGGTCATTTTAAGGGTCTGTGGAATTTAGAGGACTCAGGGAGGACACAGGGGACTGAAGGAAAGAACTATGAAGTAGCAGCATGAGCTGCAGGCCTCTATAAGACTCAGAGAAAGAGGAGATCTGTGTGTTAGCCATATAAACGGAGCACACACACACATTGCCTTAAGTAGTTGCTTTATATTATCCCTGCGTTATCTAGTTGATTTGAGTATGCTGTTTAATGTTGTGGTTTCGGGAGGCACCATAAACCCCGTCTTTAAAGCTGAGAGGACACAGCACTCATTAGGTGGTTTTAAGAATTAGGCCAGGTCTTAGAGAGTATATATCTAAATTTGTTCATGCTAAATGTCTTATTTAAATAGAAATTAACTTGAAGAAAAATTTTGCCTTAGTTTTGGAGCGTACCGCAGTGGATAACCTTGGTCCTCCTCAATTCTTGGACTTGCTGGTTTCCTTTGTGCCTCAGAACTCGATTGTTGTTTTTATCTAGATAGACCTCACCTCAGTGGCGATGATAAAGTTCATTGCAATTGCTCTTCAGGACTGTAGAGGAGTGTTTTGCATCATTCTTGCAGTACAAAGTCCCCCTTATATCCAGCCTGTGCAACAAACCTGTTATTGAAACAATTGCCTAGCTTTAGTCAATGAGGTACGTTTGTTAGAGTTTTTCAAAACATGGGCTAAATGCTGCATACTAGGCAATTGCAAACGGGTGTAACACACCACAGCGCAGCAAATGGAGCCTTAATGTGCTGGTGCAGATCAAACAAAGACCCATATTGCATTCTGTGACTCTGATGAACGATAAGGAGGGGTTGATACCTCGGAGGAAGTTTGCACTTTTCTAACTCTCTGCTTAAATGTGAGTGTTTTCGCTGGGGCTGTCGGGTTGGGCAGGCAGATGGGGATAGGGTGGGGTGGGGTGGGTTCGGGTTTGGTGGGGCTCTTCTTAAAGGCTTTTGGAGATCCTACCTTACTCAATGGTGACTGAGCTTTGGAACATATTCTTTTGCTTTCTGAAATTGCTCGATTGCACTGATTTCTGATAAAAATGCTATTTAGGGAAAATAAGTACAAATTTGATACTATGTAGGTTATAAAGACAAACAGTGTGTTGTTTTTAAAGTTCTATAAATACTATTTTCCTAATGAAAGGAATTGTCACAAAGGGTTTCAGAGCAGAAAATTCTCCTTGTGTTGTAAAATCGGTGCTTGATTGTTCGTGTGGCTTCTGCCCTTAATATTGGCCTTGTATCCTGTACGCTTGTCCTGTGTGAACATGTCGCATATGATTAACGTTATCAAGGTACACTTCACTCCCGAAGGCAACAGATTGCCGCGGGACAGGAGTAAAACTATTATTGCAGAATTTTGTACCGTCCTGCCAAGATATCGCGGCCTGTTTTAGTCCTTTCTTGCACAAAGTGAGATAAAGCACCAATGAACAAATTTTGAGAATATCAAAGAGTTTGTTGTTTGAGGTTCGTTCGGTAACGCCTTTTCAATCGTGGACAGTGCTTAAGGATACTTGGATGTTGTAGCATGTTTGTCACTCGGCGTTTGTGAAGATGGTCGGCTATTTCCCAAACCTGCTTATGTGTGATCCCCTGATCTAGTGTTCTAGACTTCCTGCTAGCTGAAATGCATCCGGAGACCTCGTAATCTTAATGTGTGTTTGGATCCATGCCAGTGAAAGCCTCCAGAATGAATGAGTTCAGAAGTAGACTCTCAATGAGACCAAAACCAGTATTTCCTCTACAACGTTAAGTCGATAGCTTTGCACCCTTCAGAGCTGAAGAGAATTCATCCTCCTCCTACCAAACGTAAAAATGTACTTGAAGATATTTAAGAAACAAAATATCAAATATATGATACTTAACAATGCACTTAATGGTTGAAATGAATTTATGTAAATAAGTACATGGTATGTATGAGTGAGAAGGTAGCATGTGTGCTTATTTGTTTTGCTGGAAATCTGGAACTGTTCAGCTTGTATATCGGCTGCAAATTTTCCCCCACGTTCCTCCACCACAGCCTCTCTGTTTGTTTTCTCCCCCAAAAGTTTCTTTCCCCAACCCTTATGTGTGATGAACTTAAATGAATATTTTTAAATGAACTGTGAAGCAACCATCACAAGCAAGTGCGAGAGTGTGAGCATTTTCGTGAGGCAGGGATTACACTCCCTTTCATACTTACAGGCTTTCTCCTGGGCTCAATGTTTTTAAAGGCTTTGTGAAAAAAAAAATGTATATGACAAAGAAAAAACTCTTTACCTCAAATTTGTTAAAATAAAAAAACTGCCTCATGTTCTTTAAAAAGGTGTGTTGGTTTCAAGAGGTGTTGTCTGGTTTTGTTTTTAAGGAGTGACCCAGCATTCAGTTGAAGTAATTTTTCATGTCCAATAAAGTAATGTTTGTCGTATCTCCTGTCCACTTAAACATCTCAGCTATTGTTTTCCACTTTGCCTTTTGTGGTGTTGTGATCTTTGATCTCCATGAGATACGTGGAAAAGTGCAAAATGACTGAAGACCATAATTTGCAAAACAGCTGACATCTGGAAATTAAGTTTTGCTGTCTTTTAAATCACAAATTGACAGATTAAATGAGATTCTCACAGTATTCTCATAGCCAGGCATGGACAAGTAATTTTGTGCTTATTATTATTATTATTATTTTTTTTTACTTTGATTCTATATTCAGAAAGAGTGGGGAAAAAACCTAAGCAACATCTAAACCCAAAACATCCCACTATTTTCTGGTTCTGCTTAGCACATCCCTGTAGCACTAAAAATTTTTCATCCAAAAAATTGCTTTGGTATGTTGAAATGTTGAAGCGTATTAGTTTTTTTCTCCAGGAAATTTGATTATGCAAACATTTCTATTGAAATAATTTAATGGAAATGAGGTGCAGCAAAAAACTTTTTTTGGTCAGAAGTCAGTGGTCAAGAGCTGAATGCCGTGATGTGGTTTATCTCATCATTTTAGCTTTAAACCACTGCAATCAAGCCGTGACCCTTCAATTAAAAAAGCGGTTTTATTCACTAGCTTCACTATTTTCAGAAATGAAGCTTTTGTCTCATTTTCACAGTGCTGGTGAGAAGTACCGCCACCACAGTAATGTACAGTCATCAAGTTGAATATTTTGCTGATTAAAAGTCACCTCAAACCCTGAGGGAATCTGACACTGATTCAGATGAGCATGCATTCATTTCCAAAAGAAAATGTCCCTGATAGTCAGCTGTATTACCACATCGCTATGTGCAGAGACTGTAAAACACTGATCTATGTAGTACACTTACAATTAAACTATTACACTCTGGGATATTTAGATTTTCACTTCCATTTATAGGCATAAACAGTATTAGTCAATCTAAATATAAAGAAGAGACTTCCAGTTTTTTATGGCACCTTGTGTACATTTGGAACCATTGATAATTTCTCGGAGCTTAAAAGAGGTCTATAGAATTGTAATTGATGTTACAAAACATACCAAGACAAACTCATGAACCAGACAGCAAACCAAAAATTTCCTTCAACCAAAAAAAAAAAACAACAAACAATCCACATGGTCTTAAGGGGGTATTATTTATTTACGTACAAACATCAGCAAAATGCTCCAATTCACATGGGCTTAGCAGGAACTCTTGGAGCAGCACCCTAAAGAAAAACAAAAACGAGCTTTCAGTGCACCTACTACCACACATGTAGCATCATTATCGTGAAATGATTCCTTTAAGGAAAATCCAAATTCTTCAACTTGTCTTCAGTGTGTGTGTGTTAAACTTACAGCAGGTCTGAAGCGAGGAGGTGGCGTGCGGTCCTTCCTGGCCTCGCGTGAACGGTTCCTCACCACTTTGCTGTGGATGGCGCAGCTCACGCAGTAATGAAGCTTAACATACAGCTTTGGCAACACATAAGCTGGTAAGAGACAGAGAGGATGTTAGCTTGCTAACATAGTATTTCAGATCATTTATATATTTAACACTATGTTTTCATGGGTGGTGTGAAAAAATTAGATAGTGATAATTGATATTTTCTTCATATGCAAGATGCATCATGATTTTTCGTTTTGCTACAAGTAACTGCAAGTGTCCTACAGGGGGAAAAAAAGACATTTAAAGCAAAAAAAAAAAAAAAAAAGAACATGGGAAATAAATAAAACAAATTCCAAATCAGATTTTGGTGAAAGAGAATGCAGCTGCCTCGATGCCTTGCTGCCCATGCTGTTTCATTAGTCAGAAGGACACATACATGACCAATATACATCAAGCTCGCTGATTGCAAAAGTATGTTATGCTGGTTGGAATTACGTACACTGGGAGAAGAGAGTGAATGTTCTGTGAATACACAAACTATTTATTAGTCAGAAATAAAACTTTAAATCTGAAGCGTTTACAAATAACTAATTTATTCTCAAACTGTATCCTCTGTCTCATGTTTTTTTTTTTTGCCATGTTTTTTTTTTTTTTTAAACAAATTCAAATGGATTGTGGGATATATCCATGACTTCCAGAAAAAAAAAAAAAAAAAGTCTTTGGAACATTCTCTTTGGACTTGACAATGCCTTCCTCCCTCAGAATACAGGCTTACAAGGTAACATTTGTTTACGTTTCAGACACACCCTTTATCGCCCAATCAGCTTCTTCTTCACTGCATGTAATAAAAGATTTTGGAAAAGTCTACAAGTACCAACATCAATCACAGTGTCTCAGAAGACGCATCATGATACTGTTATTTCCTATTGACCAGCCTTACACTGAAGGTACAAAAGGGACAGAACTAAAGCATGTTAAGTAGAAACACACAGCTTCAACTAGTCACTAGCTTTAGATCTGCAGATATTTTATATATCAGATGAGAAACACCTTTCAGAATTTTTTTTTTTTTTAGTAGTAGTATTCTGGATTGACAGGTGTGTGTGAAATAGCTCTGGTATACACCACAACTCTACGCACCATCAAACACACTGGCCTCAGAGATGTCCCTCACAGCTGCTGCCTCAACAATGTTCCTGATGACAAACTTCTTGATGGCCTTGTCTTTGGGCACACAGCGGGCACAGTTGGTGCAGCGGATGGGCTGAACGTGGCCACGGCCCTTCTTGGCACGGCCGTTGTTCCTCCTTTTCTTGGTCTGGGGAAACAGATTGACTGTTAATCATGCTATAAGGCATCAAGGACAAAGCCTTTAGTCACTATGGGTGCATGGAATTGTACCAAGAAGGAGTAACAAAAACTTCAGAGCTAATGAGGGATGAGTTGGTCCAAGGTTTATTTTAACTGAGCCTTGTGCCAGTTAACCCTTGATTAACACCTGCAAATAGTTCAGACTATCCACTGTGTGAGATTCATCAGTCCTGTTACTCGTGATCCATGATTATATAATTACTATACACCACAGCAGTGATGAATTCTCAATTCTAGTCAGACAGAAGGTGTTAATTTTCTATAACTGTGGCTCTGACAGTCATTGATATGGTGAGGTTTTCTTTTAGGAGACGTTAGTTTGACATTTATGTAAGGAGTCTACATTGTCAGTGCTTCTTAATGGTCAGTAAGTTTTCAGGTTTCTCAGTAACACAAGAATTATTGTTTATAGCTGTGCTAATGCAAGCAAATAACAGAAATGAACTTGTCTCATGGACAATCCACAACATTAAATGTAACTATAAAAGGTTAAAAAGCATGACGTGACGTTCACTAATAAAATACAAATTGTTACTGTGGGAAGGCTGCTGTGGTGTAAGAACAACACGACACTTGGGTACGTGACTTTATTGGAAAGTAATCAACTTCAGAATGGTAACAGGAAGTGTTTTGCGCTGGGATGCATCACACCTCCCTGTTGTTGATTATTTTCCTGTAACAGCAGATCCCAAACTGTTTTATTCCTTTTACACACACTCACATACATAGGTGTGTATGTGAGCGTGTTTAAGATTAAAGCTCTTTCTTGGTGCAATCAGTCTGTGATTTTACGGTCACGTCATTTCAGACTGTCAGACAGAATCAGGAGACATACTCAGGATTTGCTCAGAAATATTTATCGTTGTAGCGACTGAAAGCGACCTTTATGTACAGTGGTATTACCACCCTGACATAACCTGAGACAAAAAATAAACAGTTTCATATGGACTGCTACTACCATTAGACTGTAATGAGCTAAATAAGCCTGGTCATGCCGCACATCCTCTACTTTCCGTTCTCACTGCAGAGAGAGCGCTAGCTTAGCTTAGTGTTTCTAATCACAATAGCTGCATCATATGAACCAGTTTCAGTCATAACCGCTGTCTAATGTTACATTAATGTTTTTAAAGCTTAGTTTCCAGCCTCCGGCCTCATAAACAAACGCAAAATCCGTTAAAACGGTTCGGAAATATCCAAACTGTGCATGAACGAAAAAATACACTCACCATCTTGGCTTAAGTGGCACGCGAGAGAACCGGAAGCGGTATTACGTAGCTTATAAAGCCCGTGTGATGCCTTGTCTTGCATCCCTTGCACATTCTGCATGCCAAGGACCCTTTGATATCTCTCGTGTCCGCCTGACTAAAAATCACAAACTCCCTGGCAAGTAATTTTTTTTTATATATTCAAGAAAATCATTATCTATCTCTACCTCTCAACGTGTAAACTATTTAAATAATAATTTCTGACAAAACAGTAAGTACGTGATAGTTAGTTAATTAGTAAGTTCGGGTATTCTATGAGCACGATTCTTACTCCAGATACTTATCTAATTTATTTCACTGGCACTAAAACTTTGCTGCATTTCTTTAACAATACAGTGCCGCTTTGAATCAGGCACTAAAATAAGCTGTCCTCTGATTCATCCAATGAGGTTGCGAGTCCAGTACCGGAAACTAAGGGATGCAGGAATTACCAAAGGCGTTTATATGACAGTACACTTGAAGTCTTGAATCTGATTGGTCAGAAAGTGTTACTTGATTTTCTATCTTCAGCAGCTGGACAATAGTTCCGGCTGTAAGGCAAATCACATGTGTATATTAATGCGCACATTCTATGTTTCTATAGTAACAACTCACACAGGATTTCTAAGGCGGACGCTTCACATAATCTTAGGGCCACATCACACCACTCCATCACTGTTTACGGCACGTCGTAATCAGCAAAATTCCTATTTCAGATCCATGGACTGTATTAGACTCCTGGGTTTTATACTGAATTGTGTAGAAAGAGCTTTCCATAACTCTAACCCTCAATATATAAGTGCCTTGTTTACAGGTTTGTTTACCATCAGCCCCAGATTTCCATTAGATTTTTTTTCTTTTTTTGCGCTTTGTACTGTGCTGTCTTACTGTATTTATGATTATCTCTGATTGTCTTTTTTACCACTACTTTAACGCTGCAATAAAGTTTCTATCTATCTATCTATCTATCTATCTATCTATCTATCTATCTATCTATCTAACACTTCAGAAATGTTTCTAACGTCTTATTAAACTGCTCCGTGTACATTATTTGTGGGTTTAGTCTTGTAAAGTTTAGCTTTAAAAATGAGCATTAACATTAAAATTAATATTAATTAACATAATAAGGGCAGTTTGGATAGCAGAGGTTTAACTTGTATAGGAAGAATAAGGACCAGAACCTCAGAAATGTAGTTTATTTTAAATAACTGCAGTTACCAAACATCACCACTAGAGGTCAGCAGATGTCTTTTTGTGAGGAGAAAATGAACCCATCTATCACTGCCAGGTGAAGTTAAGATACTGGACTCTCACACTGGATCAAATCAGATCTCAAAGACTTTAATCTGATACTCTGTGACACTATAACGGTCGAGATGTTATTGGGAATTCTGTGATGGGAATTTTGGCTCTTTTCAGAGAGTTGGATCACCAGTAAGAGTCGATTGATCCCAGTTCATGACAGTCGTTTTTGGATAAACCGTACAAACGCTGCCATGTTTTTGATTCTTCCTTACCTAAGTATGGGTGAAATTGTTTAACTAAATCTTACTCTGCCTTCTAATTAACAAAATCATTATGCATTTGCATTGTAAATAATTGTAAAATCACCCTGCTGGAAAAAAAAACAATAGAAAGCATCACAGAAATTCTAATGGTTTCCATTAAAAAAATATCATTACAAACCATCAGCTGACCATTAAAACCATTACCGTTACCATTACTGGTATCCACTAGACATAACATGCCACCATTAGAAGGCAACAAATTAGCAGTAGAGACCAACAGGGACCATTACAGTTTCCATTAAAACCAATACAATTCCTATTAAAACCATTAAAACCATTACAAATTCTATGAGGGTTTCTATTGTTTTTTTTTTTCAGCAAGGAAAGGCATTACAAATATGCAATGACAAATTTGATAAATGACAAATGGCCTGACAAAAAGGCAAAAAAAAAAAAAAAAATATGTGAGTCGGCTCTCACCTTAAAGAATCAACTCAAAGAGTCGTTTCACTAGTGTTTTACTCCTGGAGATTTTCCAGCTTTACCAGACAAACCAAACCTGCTAAATAACTGGTGAGTTGTTGAATCAGTTATGTTTGAGTGGAAAACACCAAACTGCAGGGTAATGATACACAAAATGAAAATCACAGTGTTATGGATATGACATTTAAAATCATACTGATTACTACAAGGTGCCTCACAGACTGTGAGACAGTGTGTACGTCTGGTCCCGTGACCTTTCAGGATGAACAGACAAAAATTCTAAATTAGCCAAATATAGTATGTTCATGTACATATCAGGGTTACATGGCTTTCATACCTGCTGAATTCTCGAGTCTGATTAGTCAGATTGGTGTTGATTAATTTTCTATAACAGCAGCTATGACAGTAGTTCCAGCTGCAAGGACAAATCACTGGTTATATTACTGTGCTAGTTCTAATACTTTACCGTTTCTATAGCAACAACTGAATCTCAGGGACTTGAACGGCAGACACACCACATAAACAAATTTAGTGAGTAATTTTGTGAGTAATTTTGTGAGTAATTTCTGATATGGTGAAGTTGTCTGTAAGAAGCTGTTTATTGAACATTTTTGGAAGGAGTCTCCAGTGTCAGCACTTTGTAACAGTCAGAAGTAAAGCAGTAACTTTGTGTTTTCCGACATGGAAAAAACTTCAGGACAGAGTACTTAGTGCGTTGTGGTTTCTCCGTAACATGACAAGTTTAATAAAGTCAAGAGATAAAAAAAGAGAAGCTGGTGAGGGAATGACGGCTTGTAGCTGCTATAGCATAAGTGATACATGAACTAATTTGTCTTGTGGACATTCCACAGCGTTAAATGTATACTATAAATGGATAAAAAGCACAACATTGCTGTGGTGTGAGTGGAATAATACACATTGGATGTGCTGAGTTAGTAACCGCATCACACCACCCCAACGTTGATTATTTTCCCATAACTAACATAAAATAATCAACATTGAAGTGGTATTACATTACACCACCCTCCTGTTGATTAGTTTGTTTTAACAAGACAACGTCTAGTGTTTTATTTCATACATAACGGCAAGACAGACTTGACATGACCTAGACAGTATGGCTGCACAATATGGACAAAATTAAAGTATGAAATTATATTGCTGTATCAATTTGAGTATTAATCTGTTTTATCATTACCAAAAATTTGTGAAATCACTCAATTGTGTGACTGAAACAGTCCTCTTACAGGTCCTCTTGAGGTGTCAGTTCTTCAGAGCGGTACTATAGAAGAACCATCACAATTTTATTTAGTTTTATTTAGTTTATTTAGTTTTATGTATGTCCAGTAAAAATGGTTAAAGAATCATGGACCTGAAGGTTCTTCTATGGCATCTCTCTTTTAGATTGCATGGTGGGAAGGTTAACTGTTGTATGAAAAAGCTGAAATAGGAATTAAAAATAAACTAAAATGAACGTAGTTAAGTATAGACGTAGTCCTGCACTTGCAGTTTTTTCCAGAGTAAGGCTGACATTTGCATGGAATTGACCAGGACCAGAGTCAGGCAAATCAGGTCTAAAAGAGGCATGGAAATGATGTGCTGTGTGAAACAAGCACAACGTTGCCTCTGGAAGTCGTTACACTGTGTGATGAGCAAGCGGGTGACCAGGACAAGTTGACATATGTCTGTCGTGTGTTTGTATCCACAGTGGAGAAAGTTTTTTTTTTATATACAAGTTGGATATGAAACTCCTGTGGTTGGTTGTCAGCTTGCAGGTGCCTGAGGAAACTTTTCCTTGACTGGGTTGGTTCGGCTTCCAGATGCTGAATGGTTCATGGTTGGGACAACATGTGTTGAAAAGATACTTGCAATCAAATTTTCATCCACTCATGTACTACTCATGCAGAGTTAATATGTAGTTGTGGTACCAATCCTTCCACCCCCTGCAGTAGTCAGCTCATTCTCATCGTGGTTAGTCACTTCACCAGGATGAAACGTGTAATTGCTTCAAGCCGCATGAATTATGATGTCAGTGTCATTTCAGCTCATAATGTGTCAGGCAGTAGCACTGCAGTGAAAGATGAGGCCTGAGAGACGCACACGCATGCATACAGAGAAAGAGAGCGATGGTGACATGGGAATGTGTCAGTGTTCCTGTAAACCACTCTGCTCCTAAACTGCAGCAAATAAACATTCTTCTGGTCGTGTGTCACAGTTGAGAACTCGCCCACTGTGCTGTAAAAACCGGCAATAATTAAAACCAAAACACACAGCACTGTTTTCCCTTGTGTTCAACTTTTTTTGTTGCTTGAATTGTATTTAGTCAAAGGCGATGTATGCTGATCCTCATCTCATGACTGTGCACAGAAGTTCAGTCGTCCAGGGTCAGAGTCCAGCACAATTTGTTGTGTTTCCTGCTAAAAGATTTCTCATACAACAGCCAGGTTTAATAAAGTCAGCAAGCTGTGCTGGGAATAATATTGTGGCCCTTGATCTAGATCATGGTGTCCAATCTTATTCGGAAAGGGCAGGTATGGGTGCAGGTTTTCATTGCAACTAAGTAGGAGCCACACCTGAGTCTACTGAAAGCTAAGATAAACTGATTAAACAGGTGGAATCAGGTGTGGCTCATGCCTGGTTGATATGAAAATCTGCACCCACACCGGCCCTTTGTGGATAAGATTGGCCACCCCTGATCTAGATGATCTAGATAAGTCACTTAATGGCCAAGATAGCAGACATGGGCTCTCCTGAGTGGTTCAACAGAAATGCATTTACTCTATTATCGGGAGATCACAAGTTTGAATCTCGACGATGCCACAGCCATGCGTGAGTATAAGAGAGCAAGATTGGCCATGCTCTTTGGATTGGCATACATTAGCCCATCTCGAGCATCTGTGAGCTCATATATGTGGAAGAGGGCAGATATCGCTTTCCTCTGAGTGTGTTACGCAGCAGGAGGTTAGGTTCCTGTGTCTCAGAATGTGTTAGCTGTCATTCTCGCATGTTGACAGGTTAGAGCTGACTAGTAGATTTAAGTTAAAGTTAAAACTCCAATGATTCTCGTACTCAAGTTCCTTCTAACACACTTAGCACCGCTTGAATTTATAGTATACATTTCTAGAAGAGAAATTATTTATAATCGCACTATCCAGTGTCATCCAGATGCGGATGGGTTCCCTTTTGAGTCTGGTTCCTCTCATGGTTTCTTCCTCTTGTCACCTCAGGGAGTGTTTCCTTGCCACCATCGCCTCTGGCTTCATCAATAGGGATACATTTAAAGAAAAATTTTATATCTGGATCTGTAAAGCTGCTTTGTGACAATGTTCATTGTTAAAAGTGATATATAAATAAATTTGAATTAATGGATGGGACTTGGTAAGACAAACATGGGCAGGGGGGAAAAAAGGTAGAAAACTTCTGCATTTCTTTGTCTAAACGGCATCATATGAAGATCGTTTGCTAATTGTGAAGTCTTCAGCATTTACATTTACAGAATTTGACAGGCGTCTTTTTCCAGAGAAGTGCTTTGTGGTCTTCATCAAAAACAGAACCTCATGAAAATACGAATAGTCAGAGTCAAGCTAAAAGCCTGTTAGAAAGGAAATATTGTGAGTTAAAACATGTCAAAAAAAGTACACATCAATGTTCTTTTAATTAAATTAATGAAGGGGTCGGTCTTCAGCCAGTGACTCAGCTGTTCGGACAGCCAGGGGAAGTTCATTCCTCCATCTGGGTGCCAGGACAGAGAAGAGTCTTGATGCGTGTCTTCCTTGTATCTTGAAGGATAGATTTAGATGTCACATCATAGTTTACACTATAAAAGGCAAATGACAAAAAAGCAGTTAGATAAATAAGAATATAGTAGAGGCAAGAGAAAAGTAAAATACAAAACAGTTAGTAGTAGTGAGTAGTTTGGAGAACAGTAATAATATACGCATAGCAGGATAAGTAAACAGTTGGCAGACTATACACTACACTATATGAGATTTTGGCTCAAGTCAAACTGTTATAAAGACTCGAAAGGAATGTGGTGCAGAACAGGATTTAATAAGTACACAAGCTCATTTTATTTTTAATCATCTGCTCTGATTTAAAGATGTCAGTGTTGTAAGACATCGCCCTTTCTTGGTGATGATTTAGGGTATTCAATCTGCCCAGCCTCACCATGTGATAAGCACATTGAGCTCAAATTCCCTTCATGCAACTTTTCTCCTGTGATTAATAATGACATAACCTACTTTTTGGGCTTTGTTTAGCCGCTAAAACGACTGAACACAATCAGCAACTGGATAAATATTTAAACTTGTCTAAAACTATAAAAGATCAAAGATAACTGTTGCTAAGATTTGTGTGAGTGTGTGTGTGTGTGTGAGAGAGAGAGAGAGAGAGAGAGAGAGAGAGGGAGAAAACATTTTTACACTAACAAGCACCATTCAAGACCAAGTTCACTTTTTCAACAAAAAAAAATCACACATCACTCTGTGGAAGCCCAGCATTCATGACAGTTTATTTCATGCTCAAAATGCAAAACAACTACCATACAGCATGAACACGTCTCAGAATAAACTCATACCATCCAAACACCAGTGCCAGATTTATTCAAACGAGAACAGGAAAAAGAAAACAAAAGAAAACCCATGATTGACTGGTTACATTACATAAACCTCTACTAACGAATACTTTATCAATCAGAGCACAAAACAATAACTGGTTACGTTATAGTAGATAACATATGAAGTGTTGATTTTTGTTTTCTCTGTAGTTTTGTAGTGTTTAGTTATTTGTGTATTGTTCTTTACGTTAATTGTGAAAACAACGTATAGATTTTGTTTATTCTTTCCAGTACAGTGTAACATTTTTACTGTATAGAACAGATCATTGTATATGCAACAGGAATAATTTGATTACAAACTAAAACTCCAGTGCTCTGTAATACAGAAGAAATTATGCAGTTTATTCTAAACCTAATCTACTTAGTCTGCGTAGGTTTGCCACTCTTATGAACATCATACTGTGTATTGTGTCCTTTCTGGCTGTACACCACAGCACAAAAAATTTACCATCTTCATCTGATCACATGGATCTCTGGAAAGCTGATTTGCTGTCCATTTACCCTTTTCTTAACCCCATAGAAGATGTGGAAAGGCTATCAGCTGATGTTTGCCACAAATGTATTAAGCATGCAAGGCTTTTTATACCAAAGGGGAAAAAAGATCTTTGATATAGTGGAGCTTTTGGTTAAGACCTGATGTAATATTATGTTTTACATAATATTTATGGAAGGAGTCTCCACTGTTAGTGCTTTGTAAACAGTCGTGGGAAGGTCTTCAGGATAGAGGATGTTATACTTTCCGTAGTTTCTCTGTAACATCAGAAACAGAGGCTGTTTATAGCTGCTATAATGTAAGTAATAATAGGAACTAAATTGTCTTGAGGATGTAACATAAACATAACGTAAAATGTAACTATAAATGGTCTAAAAACACAATATTTCATTTATTAAGAAATGAAAAATGTATAATCATTGGCAAATAGCTGTGGTGTAAGAGAAATAACACACTTAGGGTTGGAAAATAATTCACTTCGGGGTGGTAATGGCACTCCACTTTGTGTCGTATGGTACTACACCACCCTGGCCTGGAGTATGGCACATCGTGTGTTATTTCTTAGCGAAATCATACCAAGTGCACAGACACCTTCACACACACTCACACAAGAAGACTAAGCTCTTTACACTGGGTTGATCCAGGGAAGTTGTGCTGCAGTTTGAGCAGCGTTTATGCAGTGGTCCTCAGGGTGTTGAGGCTAAACCACAGACGTCAGCATGGTCGCTCGGTGTGGTCCAGCGGTCTGTCCACATCCCCCACTCATTCCCTAAGCACAGCAAGCACATCCACGGGAAAACAACAGTTTGAGAGTTTCTGGACTCGTATACTGAATGAGAATTTTCTTTTTCTGCCTCTCTCACACTGATTTTAAACCTCTTTTAGTATCATTAATCAGAGACACGCAGCATAACAGTAAAATGTTTTATTTGTGAGCTTGATCTCTGAAGTCTTATGAATGTGGAAAATGTTTTATGACTTTTAATAGCTTCAAATTCTCTAATGGTCACCATGAACAGTAAAACAACACTCTTTTGCCACAGTTATGCTTGGGATTTTTCTCATCTGCTCATTCTCATAATTATCAACATAAATCAGTAGTGTTATTTCAAGTATAAAGGGCCAATAATATGGAAATCAATACACTAAATTGTTTTCTCTGTTGATTTATTAAAAAAAGATGATGTGCATTTATCACTTTAGTTATTATTGAATGGCATATTAAATACATTGTCATGCCTGCTATGGGTGCTGGGTGTTCCTCGGCAGCGTGGCGGAGAGTCTGAGAGAATGATGGAGATGTTACAAGGGCAAAGCCATTGTGCTGTGTGGTGGCAGTTTCTTTGGAGCCACCATCTGCTGAGAGGGTCAGGCAGTCTGTAGAGTTCAGCTCTCCTGGACCCGGCCTATTGCCCAGCTGCTGTGCCTGGGCACTCCCCAACCCACGCACCACAGCACTTCCACACCTCCCAATTATCACTGCCTCACAAATTATACATAACATAATCCAGAGCGCACTGTGCCACCGAAACCCCTCGCGTCAGAGGGGTGAAACCACAGAGCGTCAGGATTTTGCATCTCACTGCCTCCAGGCTTTTCCTTTCCCTCAGGCCTTGGGAGGAAACACCAGCTCTGCTAAAACCGCCACACTTCTGATCGGCCCTCTCCAACCGCTGCACAGCGTGTGTTATTCAGTGTGGTGACACAAAATGTGGTCACATTCCACACACCCTGGACCATTTCTACCCAGCAGCCCCTCAGCTCCTGCGATGACCCAGTGCCTCACCAGGGAAAACAACCTTTCAGGGTTTTAAAGGAATTTTAATGAGTCTTGGCCTGGTCATCATGATTGCTTTTAAGAAAGATCAATATGAGTAACTCATGTCTACAAACATACCTACTATAACTCATGTGTTTTTTCCCCTGGGACCACTCCTGAAAAAATCTCTGCTAATAGAAGCACCAGTGGAAACTCTGAAGAAAAGTAGTCTTCTGAAATATGTTCAGTCAACATCTATTCGGTCCAGAGTAATGTGGTTTTGTCTTTTGGCACATACGGATTGATTTAATTTATGCAATTATTCAATTAGCACCAAACCACTGCTGGCTCTTTTTGGTTAAGTTGCTTCTCAAGTTAAAGGCTCCTTTGAGACACATATTAAATTGGGGTTTTATTGTTTTTTGAAGTCAAAAAAGAAATTGAGTTTGCACTTAACAGACTGGGTAGTTAATAAATCTTCTCCTTCACTCCAACAAATATATGAACAAAAGTACCTTCTATTTCTCTCCATCTTCATTTTTCTTCACTTGTCTCATCACTCTCCTTGCACCAATAGAAATGATGAATTTATGCTTTTTTGAAGGCTTGTTTTTTGTGCTTCGGTTCAGCACATCTCTCTTTCCCAGCCTCCCTCCCTGCTTGCCGCCTGGCAGGCCTACGTGTCAAAGGTGGCTGCAGGAGAGCAGACTGTGGGAACAGCCGGTCAGCCTCGCTCGCTCCCCTGCTCCCCAAGCAGAGGGGCAGCCATCAATCCCAGCCTACGTGAACCCCCTCGTCTCCCCTCCCTGTCCCTGCAACCCACACACTTGCTCCCCAATAATCCGCGGAAGCAATTTCATCTCGACTCGGGTGGCGGCCCATTGTCGCCAGCCCCTTCAATCTTTCCTAATTAACTCTCGCTTTGTCCCGTATCCGAGCTTCTGGACTCATCTCTCTGACATTCCGATCGGGGCCGATCTCCACACTCCCAGGCAACCCTCGGACCCTAATCCCACCAAGAACCCAACCCCTCCCTCCTTCCAAGAAACTCTTTCCATTTTTTTCTTCCCAACCTGCCGATCACCTACTTACGGAGTTAGGTAGGGGCATTAACTCCTTGGGTTTTTGTGAAAGGAGAGAACGAAGGAGGGGGTAAGGAGAAGAGGGCCAGAAAGCGACTCCAACCCAGACAATTAGAACAATGGCCGAAGCCAGTAGGGGGCTAACTCGCAGCGTCACGCCTGGACGGTGGGGTATTTTGTCGGTTTAATGAATTGTCCATCAGTCCCTGGCTGCATCACAAACCGTGCAGTGAGAGGACAGCAGGGACCCAGACACTAAGTCGGTATTTATTACACTGCCTTTGTCACTAATTGAGCTAATTATCACTGACTCCTCAGCACTCCCACAATGACAGTACCCCTCCACTGCCTCCCTCATCCCTCCAGTGCCTGGGAATGCTGCCTTATTTAGTCTCTTTATCCCTTTTCCCAATCATCTCTTTTCCTCACACTCATGTTAATGCTCTGTATTTGTGCCCGTTCAGCCTTCCAAAGCATATCTCTGTACCCATCAACCTCTTGGGCTAAGGCACTTGGGTTTAAAATCCATTTTTGGTCTGTGCGGCACTGATTCTTGCTAGCTCACAATTCATTTTTTCCCCTTTCAAGCAAGGCTATTAGGATGTACTTAACGGCACATCTTTGGTTAACTGAATAATAAATTTCAGCCTTGGAACACTTTTAAAAAATATATAAATAAAATTATAGAGCCAGAGGATATGTCTGTCATTAGTCTCATATCTCCTAGGCTTTTCGTCTCTCCATCACTCCAGCCCTCAGTCATTTGATCGCTGTTTTATGCTTTGTGCAGTCTGACTTGAGATACTTCTTGCTCTCTGAACTATCTCTGTATCAGTCTACCGCTGACGTCTGGCTTCCTTTTCCTAATTCAGACCTTCAGAGGCATACCTGCATCTTAGATGCTTTGTGCCACTTGTTTTTTTTCTCTACATCTTTCTGACATGTCCCTCTGTCACTTCTCGTCTCCCCTCTGTCACTCTCCCTCTGTTTGTTTCTGTGTTTTGGGTGTGTGAGTTGTTGGATAAGCATGGTTGTGTGGTTCTCTGGCTGGCCGACCCTCGCCGGTCTGAGAGAGGACTGTCTCCCTGCATCCAAACTCCTGTGGTCACACTCGCCTGCCAGTCGGATGGGGGAAAATGTCCTGTCATTATTTCTTTATTTTTACCGACATTAAGTAAATGAAGCAAAACCTTTGGTGTTGTAAAAACATATAGAATTGACGCTGTGTTTTGGCACCGCTCACTTTCTCTCTGCGGTTCACGTGGATTTGGGGTGGAGCAGCCTGCTCATGTGCTTTCAGCAGTGACTTTGGGTTTAAGGGAACTAATCAACTTGTGCACTTGCAGTGTGGATTTATCTTAAAGAAAGCGATTTGCTGTGTTTTTATAACATGATATGAGTGACATAAGTAAGTGAATGTTCTCTATATTAAACTGAGAAACTGATTCTAGTATTCAAAACAAAGGACACTTTTTACTTGAAAATATAAACTTTATTAAACTATTACACTATTTTACAACAACATGAACATTTTTCTAAATCTTAAGCTGAGAAGCCCTAATACTAAAATATTTTGTTTCTTACTGCCCTTCTCTATCATTTCCATCATACAACAATAAATATTTTTATTCAAACACACACAAAAAAAAAGCAATGTTCAGTGCATGTACAACATTTTGTTTTCAGCGAAAGAAAAATCCAGGGCAGTTGCTTCAAAAAAAAAAAAAAATATATATATATATATATATATATATATATATATATATATATATATATATATATTTTTTTTTTTTTTTTTTTTGTGGTCTTGCACACAATTTAAAAAAACTCAGTGAATGAAAATACACATGAAAATATTGATAGCTTTTTCACTCTGCTTTTGGATTATATCATTTTCATAATTTCTAGGTTTTATCAGCATAAATATATATTCATCTATGTTCAGTATTTACAACATTTTGGTTTTGCCAGCTGATATACAAAACAGTTGTTGTGGTTTCACACTCCACGCTTCACTGTAAACTAGGTAGCAGGTAATCTACAAGATTATCTTTTATCTTATCATTTTATTTTACATAGTGGTACAGGTGCCCTTTTTCTTGTGCGTGGTCTGTTCCAAGTTGTCAAGATAACTTTCTCTTGTTATACAGTTACTAAAGTTTTAGTGCTACTCCATACGCCCACAAGAAGCGGATCAATTCAGAAGCGTCGTTCAGTGTTTGGTCACTACATTCATTCATTTTACGAGAAACTTCTGGTCTCTTTGTTAATGTTTGTTTGCAGTCATTCTTTATCAGTACCAGAGTGTGGTATACCACACAGCAGTGAGTACGAATACAAAATGACAGGACATCGTTAGCCAGGCCGGGAAGTATGCTGAGCTTGAGTGGGAAATCTTAAGAATTTGGATGAAATCCAGCATTCCTGCACTATACAGAAATCGGGAAACAGCACATGCTTGAGATGTACTTCACATAATTTTTTTTTTTTTGTAAGAAAAGTTGAGCTGCAGCTAAAGAAAACAACACACTGGTATTTTAAAGTACTATCCTGCAGTAGGAGTTTTTCACCGTTTATGAGAGAACATGCTTGTGGTTCCCTGGCCACAGAAACATCTGTCAGAGTTTGTGTCCAGTTCCTGCTTCCCAGTTTCTTGCTCCCTGGAGAATCAGAGAGCAAGAGAGGGAGGAGATGGCAGAAGCCTGAGACTGGTGGTTCTGGCCTCAAAATCCGTACGTATTTTTGGACTGTATCCTTTTCAGTGGCTAGCTTCTCTAGCAGTGCATAGTAGTCTCCATTGCATTTCATTCATTTAATTCGATGCACTTACTCTAAATCTACTATTATGAAGTTTAGAGTAAATGCTTAAATGTAGGGTTTATGCCCAAGCACTTTAGAAATGCACAGCTTTTAGGATTTCTCTCACAGTACAATTTCAATGACAGCTCTGTTCGACGTAGAAAAATAATATCAAGGAAATGCCAGATTACCATATGTCTTGCCATAGTCATGTCATTTGCTTTTTTGTTTTAATCCCCATTAAAACAAAATCTCCGTCAGTTTCTCTATTTTTGCACCCTTGTCAATTAAATCCATTGACCACTTCCATGCCCTATTGATGATCTCAGGAACAATGCCGACTGCCGCAACTGTTATAAGCACTGGTGCAGTGTCTGCGTACTGGTGCAGTTGAGGCAGCTCACATGGCAGCACCAGTGGAAAGTGCAGTGACATCTCTCAGTGATCTTCTCAGTCCGGGTCTTATACCCTCTCCCACAGCACAGCAACTCACAGCCATCCAGCGCTGGTGAGGAACTGTTGCAGGTGCGCCCAGATGTGCCAAGCGTACCCATTTTGCTGTTGTAGGAGCAGAAGTTGGGTGACTTTTCAAAGTAGACGAGGTCTTGCGCAGAAGGGAGTTTGTGAGCAGGGTTCTCTGGCTGGAGGTGGCGGGGATCAGCTCGATGAGACGCCCGGTTGCTGCCTTTATTGGCGTACACCACTCTGGAAGCACCATCAAAACGGTCTTTTAATAAGTCTCCAACTGTCCTGAAACTGGGCAGACGCATCCAGCAGGTGCGAATAGTGCAGGAGCCCGACATCCCGTGACACTTACACTCCTGACGCATCTCTGAGGAAACCGTCTGGAGAAAAAGTGGAAGAAAAAACAGTTAGACTCCTAGCTGATATATATAAAAATAACTTGCTATTTTTAATAACTGATTACTGGTGTCTTACAATTCTCCCTGCCTCATTATTGTGTACATTAATGAGGTATCGCAGGTCTCGGCCCCTCTCGCTGGAGTCCACAAACTCCCGTGTAAACACCCTGCCGAAGTCGACATTGTCACTACAGCCTCCCCAGTGCCAGTCTGGACCCCCAGGCCCTCGTCTCCGGTAGTCACAGGTGCACGACTCGATAGAGCCTTCAGAACAGGACCGCGCCACCGCATGGGTAACACCAGCACTCGTGATGGCAAACACAAATGCTGTCTCTCTGCAGCCTGACAAAACAAGAACCACAGCATTCTTTAGGAATTCCCTGTGTATATTTGTAAATAGATAAGTCATTTAGTAGAAGCAGCTCTTGCACTTAAATTCCACAGTACAGTAGCCGTATAATACAAAATCTTAAGAGTGTGGAGGAAAAGATCCTTTATGTAAGAATGCAGAATGAAATATAAGATAAGCTCACCTCTGTTGATGATTTTGCCAAACACTGTAGGGGTATGGGATGTCGGACAGTTCCAACGTCGGTTGCGGAATTGCCACTTGCACTCCTTGATGGCCGTGTGAAGACCGGCCGCGATGGCATGAAGGATGCCGGGGTTTTGCCGAATCAGCCTTCTCTGCCGACGGCTTAGCAAAGCAAGGCTAGGATCCAGGGCTAATTGCACATTCTTGCTATTGGTGAGGAGGTTGGTGGATGATGCTACATTCACAATCCCCCTGGCAGAGGAGAGACAACGGTAAGCCTGACAAGGGTATGCTCTCAGTGTCACAAGCATTGTTTATTTCTGTCATTATGATTATGCAGAATAAGAAGGAAATGTGTAATCATGTGTCTGTGTTCCTTCTTTCACATTTTCACTCCCTGAAGTAGCATGCTCTACTCAGTGTGTACAATTAAATGTGTAGAAGAAGTACAGTGAATTATTTGTGGTGATGTTCAAATTACAGAGCATCGTTACAACCAAGAAGGCCAGAAGTAAGGTTTCTAAGATCCTCCACATAAAACAGGAAATATTTTCTTAACCTTGACCTAATAAATAAATGTTGCTATAACAGTAGGCTATAATTATAGAGAACACAAACTATTAAGTTAGACTTGACTGGAGATGGGCCAGTGCTATATCCAGTCTATAAATAATGTCAAGTGACACTAAATATTAATCACAAATTAGCCTATTAAAGGCTTTTGACCACCAAAGCTGCTTTTAG
This sequence comes from Pangasianodon hypophthalmus, assembly GCF_027358585.1. NCBI lineage: Eukaryota > Metazoa > Chordata > Actinopteri > Siluriformes > Pangasiidae > Pangasianodon > Pangasianodon hypophthalmus. The sequence goes on from NC_069725.1 coordinate 6,389,480, forward strand.
TTCTGAGCGTCTCATTTTCTTTGCACGATATTTAAAGCAAATTCACATTGGTGATCTGAATAGTTGTCTGTGCTTTTAAATGTGACCATGGTACAGGGTTATTAGTAAAAAGGCTATAAGGATTATTACTAAAACCTTTTAATCCTGTATTTTATAATGTATATTAAACCAATTTTCCATTATACTTATCTTCATGGGTGTGATAGGCCTACCTTTTGCACTTCCATTTTCTTAAATCAGGGTTTTCTGGTAACTAAACTGATAACCTCCTAGAGACTGTCCACTTTTTCTATCCTTCCAAGCTCCAGAGCTCCCACAGAGTAAAAAAAGATTAACTGTATAGGGGCCTACTGTTCTTAAACTCTTTAGGGATGAACTGTAGATTGCCATGAGATGCTCTTCCTACTTAGCGAGGCATGATGTGTAAGAAGCGAGCAGCTCACTTTGAGCTTCTGCCCTTGTGCCGAATAAGTAAGCAATAAAACAAAGTGTGCTGTTATAGGAACATAATCCACAATGGGGTGATATTATATGTGATGTATTTTCTTCCTCTTATAATGCAGTGATTTGCAAACTATTACAATTTTTAATTTATTAATAAATAATACATCATGCTTTTTTAACCATTTACAGTTACATTTAATATTGTGGAATGTCCATAATACAAGTTAGTTCCCTCTCCAGACTCTTTTTCTGTTTTTTGGAATTAATAAGAGAAAGTAATGCAACTTCTCATGTTACAGAGGAAACAAAGTCCTGAGTTTCCCAAACCATTACAGGGCGCTGATACTGGAGACTCCTTACATAAACGTTAAACAAATGTCTCCTTACAGAAAGCTTCACCACATCAAAGATTATACTTTTTTCTGTAAAAAATCAGCAGGTTTTTAGTCTGGATTATGTAGATCGTCTGGTATACAAACCTCTGTGAATGACATTATTATTATAGAAACACCTGCGCATTAAT